>NC_141693.1:197722341-199049007 GCF_964263255.1 Lissotriton vulgaris | reverse complement strand
TGCTACACATATATGTTCACACATTGCCATTTAAATCATTATCCTTGTTGTACAGTATTCTAAAAGTCCTGTCAGGTGGACAGGACTTCGCCTTCTGTAAGGGAGTACACAAATAAATAAAATAAAAAGGTTCTGATTTTAATTTTGCATTGTTAGGTGTTAGTGTCATATGGTCAGGGATTTTTCCAGAAGGCTACAATTTTACTTCTCAGGGTTAAATCTTAGTTCATTAGCATAAGATGTTAGTGTGGTAGGGCATGACCTAATTTAGGAAGTGTCTGACCTTAGGGGCTGATTATGATAGTGGTTTTTCCGCATACTCCGGGCCGGCGGAAGCCACCGCCGGCCCGAAGGATGAGGAAAAACCGCTGCGGAGCCTCCAAAGACCCACTGCCAAATTGGGATGGCTGGTGGGTCTGGAATTCCGTCCGCAGCTTTTCCGCCGCGGTCGCCTTCCGACCGCGGCGGAAAAGCTCTAACATGGCTGGTGGTGTCTATCCGACAACGCCAGTCATATTAGGATGGTGGTAAAGACATGCTTTTCCACGGCGGAAAAGCATACGGACTTTCACTTCGGGGGCCCGTTACGGGCCCCCTGGGTGAAGGGGGGGTGGGGGGTGCAGTGCCGGCTGCTTTGTGCATGCAAATGCGATGCATGCATTTTTAACCTTGCGGCGGGTGCAGCTTGAAGCTGCACCCGCTGCAATGTTAAAGATAGAGGATGTGACCGCCACCCTGGCGGTCACATTCTAATCTACTCGGAGGGAACGCCGCAGCCCCAGCGGACGTTTCCTCCTCCTCAGGGGTCCGTCCACGATCCTAATGACCCCTTAGTTCGGGGCAGTTTGCTATTAATGGAGTGAGATATTTGTTCATTAGGATCAATTCATAAACATTGGCATGGCCTTCTGGCAATGGTTAAGAAATGTTGGGTAGTAGAAGGCAAGGTGCAGGATGACCAGCAGAAACTAATGTTACTTGAGAAGATGGTGCTAGACCATGAATTGCAATCAATACCAAGGTGTAAAACGTGAGCAAAACACTGTTTTTGTTAGCGAGCTGGTCCAACTTGTGAGGTTAATTGTAGGCAGGTTTTCCTATGCTTATCGCCAGATCCTGAAGATATAGGGGCCAATTTGCAATTTTAAATATGGGACACGTGTTACCTACTCACCACAGTGCATAGTATGAAATAGAAAGCTTGGCCTCCAAAGCCTCCCTTCCTTTCTCCTGGGTAGCTTGGTGCGGAGACGTGGTGTGAAGGTATACAGTGTAGTGTAATAGTGACACACTCTAAAAATGAATGTCCATTCAAGGTTATTACTGCAACATAAATATTTTTATAATACATGTGAGCCTACAATCCTTGTATAAAGGCCTATCTCTAATTACATTATGGCAGTCAAGTTGGGAAGTTTTTATGACTATCCAGTGGGTTCCCTTTCCCTGTGAGTGAAAGGTGTAATAGGATGTTGGTGCGTGGTCTGGAATGGAAGTTAGGTATATAGCTGGATGTAGGGAGGATGGAGCCCTGACAGGACTTACCTGCTGTTATTGTTGTAACCTAGGGCACTAACATGAAATAAAGAACCTAGGGTCATACGTATGAAGTTTCGGATTTGGGATTTCCAAATTGGGAATCCAAAGGAATCACTATTTGGGAATCGCAAAATGATATGTATGTAAATGCTGATTCCACAAACAGTGATTCTTATGGATTCACATTCACAATTAGGAAATCATAAAATAGAAAATCGCATAATTGTAGTTTCCAAATAGGAAATCGCAAATTAGGAAATTGAGCTTTCTGGATGCAAAATGATGATGTCAGACCAGAATGTTTACAAATATTGGGTTTGGCCACAACCCAAAGGCCTGGGAAGGTACTGGAAGTAAGGAATACTCCTGCATCCTTACTGCCAATGTATCACACCATTCCATGGCTCCAGAAGATGGTAGCAAGGACTCGGGGGGCAGGAAGGGGAAGGTCAAATTCTCTGAGAAGGATCTGGAGCTCCTGACAGACGAATGTGTCTCCCATATGAACAAACTGTTTGGGAAGACCTCCTTCACGGTGCCAGAGAGCCAGAAAACAAGGATCTGGCCCAGCATTCTGGAGATGCTTAACTCCCTAGGTGTAACCCAGAGGACCATCCCAGAGATCTGCAAAAGGTGGTATCACCTGAGGTCTCGCACAAAGGAGAAAGTGGCCAGCATGATGGCTGAGGGGCGTGGAACAGGTGGAGGACCCTCAAAACAACTCCCTCTGACTCCATGGAGACACCTATAGAGGGGACCCTTGCACAAGAGAGTGTGGTGGGTGCAGCTGATATCAACACCACCAATCCAGCAGGCACCATCTAGGGTATGTCCTCTTCGCTTTACTTAGCTAACAAAACATAATGTCAGCAAAACCATATATCATACTTCACAGCATGAATAACTCCATTGAGATGCTTGCCCCACCCTGGCAATGTTGTAGTACACATCAGTTGTTTGCTGTACAGTGCCCTGCTGACTACACCAAACATATCTATCCAACATAATCATGTCACAAACACTTGAAGCAGCATCACAACAATATTGTGGGCAAATATTAACCATTTATTTACACTGACTATTTACAGGCATTTCCACAGATCTGAGCCTGGACGTAGCAGGCATCATTGCAGCCGAAGGGGCTACTGACACCGATGTGGTCATTGAGAACACAACATCACCATCCCCTCAGTCCATCACCCCAACTCAACTGCCAGGAGAGCAACCATCTCACCACCGCCAAAGTTTGTGGACACTGATGAGGGACAATCGCAGCGCAGGGACCCCTCAACATCAGAGGCCAGGGCACACAGACAGTGCAGAGGCCCAACATCAGCAGTCGATACTGATATCAGACAACATGTCGGAGAGTTCTCCTGTGTATGGTGGCTTGGAGAGGTCCATCATCTCCATCCAGCGCCCACAGACAAAACAAATACAGACTGTCAGTAGGCATCTGCTACGAATGTCTAGGGCGATGTAGAAATTGGAGAAAGGACAGGACCAGTAGCTAGCAGCAATGGAGATGGAGCACCGTGTGAAGCGCCAGACTGGCTATTTTGCAAGAGAAGCCCAGTGAGGAAGTTGGGAAAGGCTTGGCAAAGTCTGGCATTACAATGAATGAGCTAAGAGGAGTAATAAACTCAGGAGATGTGTCCCAGTGAACACTTCTAAGCAGAAAGACAATGCTTTGAAACAGTGATATAAGAACAGTGCAGTGCACACAGTACTGTGAAATCAGTGCTGTGGCGACAGTAGAAAGAGACAGGAAATCTCCTTTACAGTAAACAGAACTCTGAAATGACCCCTGGAGCTTCAAGCAGTAATACCGTCAACAGTGAGGGTGACATAAGAAGCTGCGTGGTCAAACTCAGTATGATTATTCAATTAAGTTGACTGTAGTGCAGGCTAATCTATGCCTTTGGGAGGTCCTGTGTGCATTCTACGTAGGTTATGATGATCAACGTGAAGTGACCAGAGGAGATTGTATCGCTACACCTAGCACTGAGGTCAAGGTGCTGGCCCACGGTGTTTTGACAATGCACTGAACCAGGAAATGGAAGACTTGAGTCAATTGGCTGTAGAAGAAGAGGGTTTTTGGGGTATAGCAGTGCATCTTGCATGTAGGAGATCCTCACTAATGTCTCATATTCCAGAACTGGGTGTCAGAGTGGAGGTGCTGGCTATGTAGACTTTGATGTACTAGGGTGGGTAGTTAGCTGACATTTGATTGTGACAAGTCTGAAGACATTGAAGAAAGACTGCATAGGCCTCCTGGTTAATTCAGAAAGATATTTAAATGTAATAGACTGTGTAGTGTGAGGGTATGCTGTGTCCTGAAGTCTGGCGAAGTCAAAACATCACCTGCTTGGCATTTGTCCAATTGTGATGTCAAAATAAAATTTTCATTTAATTAATCAGTAGGGTTAATTAGTATAAATGGAGATATATTTACCAGTGTTCATCGGTTTTCCCACAAAGTGTGAGGTTCATTAGGTTGGGAGACATGTTACTTTGTAATTCTTGAATTTTGTCATGTTCCATACACATTGTGCTTTTTGATGCATGTGTCGGATGTATTAAGATTTCGAGAGAGCTAAAGATCTGTTGTACAGGAACCTTTGTTTTTGATGAAGCTTGTCTGTGTTGATCACCTTGTGCTGCTATTCAGGAATTTTTATTATCCACATGTATGTTGATTTGGGAGTATAATGTAAGCCTTTACTTTCAACTCCATATTTTTTGCTATGTAGACGCTGGTTAGCAGTTTGGAACAGAGGCTGCAGTACCTATTTGCATGTTGCTATGCAGATACAATATGGTTGTGTGTGTTACTTAGAAGCTTTTCCACTTACTTCCCCATGTAATGTGGATAGAAAGGTGGAGGTGAGGACTAGGCCTTAGAAACAATATGTGGGTATGATAGGCGAAGGAGCTTGTTCAGTCTGTGTGCCATTCTAGCTCACCGATTTTGGAAAGGGCATCAGCTTCAGCATTCTTTTTCCAGAATGGTACATGATCATAAAGTCATCATGATAGTGAAAAACCAGGGTCACTGTTTACCGCCTTGCTATCAGGCCTCTTACTGAATGGAGGAACTGTAGGTTTCTGTGATCTGTATAGATCGTTACTGGGTGTCTAGCATCCATTAAATAATGCCACCATTCCTCAAAAGCAGTTTTCATGGCTAGAAGTTCATGGTCAGCTATGGTATAGTTGCATTCTGCTGAGTTTTTGAAAATAACAGGCTACAGGAAGTAACTGTCGTGTGTGGATGTTTTGTTGTGACAGAATGCCACCTAGTGCATTATGGGAAGCTGCAACCCCTGCCATGTGTGGTTCTTCTGGGTTGGGGTGTGCCAATATCAGGAGGATGCACATTTATTTTTCAGGGTTACAAATGTATGTTCGGCCTCATCCCCCCAGCTAAACGTGATGCCCTTGCGTAACAACAGGGTGATGGATGTTATGATTTTTGAGAATTTGGCAGAGAGGCACCTGTAAAAATTGGCAAACCCCAAAAAACTTTGGACCTGCTTTACAGAGGTACGGGAAGGCCATTGAAGTATGGAATACATTTTTTGTGTATCCATTCAAATCCCTTTGGGACTTAGGATGCATCCCAGAAATTCCACTGCAGTGGTATGAAATATACTCTTTTCCAACTTTACATGTAGGCTATGATTTTGCAAAGGCTGACAAAAAGATCGCACAGACTATTACATATGTTCTGTTGTATTCTTGAAGAAGAGCAAGATATTGTCTGCCGCAATACCCATGCCATAATAATATGGCGGGGGTAAATCAAGTTGGGATGGCGGGCGGTTGCCACAGCCGAGCCGACGGTGGTGATCCACCCACCATCCTAATGACCCCCTTAGTCCGTAATAGCCACCACTCATGCCATAAAGTGCAAGGGGCATTGGCTGAAGAAGATACCAAACTTACTACTATCACCCTAGAATCTTTCATGAGTGGCCAAGGGAATGGGATGGGGTGTGATGACCTGTATCTGAGCTGGAGTACTTTGGACCTGGGAAGCAGCTCCACCAAACGAGGATGTTGTGCTATTAAGATTAAGCAATGGTGCCTTTAGTACATCTTTATGTTTGGGTTTACCAGCTGGATCTGGACCCCAAATACCCGTACACCTGGTTGTTACCTGCGTTTGTGATGCTCTTTAAGCATGGGCGAATTTTGCGAATCTCGCGTTCGCGAATTTTGCGGATTTGCGAACTCCCAATCCGCAAAATCCGCGAATTCTCGCGATTTTGCGGATTTTTTTTTTTTGTGTTTGCGCGGGTTTCTGCCAGTTCGCGAGGGTTTTGTACAATTTCGCAAATTGCGAACTTACCTGTCGGGTCGCAAGTTTCGCGAACTTGTTGTTTCTACGTGTCCAGCCTGTTTGGGACACTCTTCTTCATCACTGCCACTCTCTGTCACCACTGCCACTCTCTGACTACTCATGCCACCCTCTGGCCCACCCATGCCACCCTCTGTTTCATCACAGCACCCTCTGGTTGTCCAGTCAGTGTACATTATTGTGGCAACGCAAGCACACCTTCCCTGCCTCAAGTGACCTGAATTAATTTGGGGCTGATTAATGTGTCACAGAATATTTTTTTAGCTGGCACCTGCTTCCTTAGTGCTTCCTGATTAGTGATCTTTTGCACTTGCTAAGTGCTTTCATTGTTGCAAAATTAGTTGCCTGCCCTGCCCCAACTGACAATAATGAGTTAGGGGCTGATTAATGGATTTGAACTTCCAGCCTGGCTCCTGCTTGTCTCCCTTAGCTGTAATTCAGGACCTTTGTGGCATATGTGTAACTATTCTGAGGTTCAGAGCAGGGTCACATAATAGTTTCAACTGGCAACTGAACTCTGGAGGGGCCCCTCAGGAAGCACTACAGGAAATGGCTACTAATGATGAGCCTGAACTTTTGAACCTGGTAAGTAGTTTCAGTTTTGCTAAGATCGTATTTCTGCAATTTTGCACTTATTCGCGGGGCGCGAACTCACGCGAACAGTGCGAACAGTGCGAGCAAAATCCGCTGCTCGTGGATTTGCGGATTTTGCGGGAGATTCGCAAATCTTGCGGATTGCGAATTTACCGAAAATCCGCAAAATCCGCGAGCGAAACGGATTTTCCGCCCATGCTTAATGCTCTTACATCTTTTCTTAAGCTTTTGTTTTCTGCCTGGATGCACACCAACGTGTCAGCGGTATCTTGCAGGGTTTTGTCTGGGTTGCTAATATTGTCCAGGCAAGGTAAACATCTTCTGTCAGACCACCGCGACCCTTACTTTGAGCCTGAGGCATGATCTAGGCTTTTCTTTACTTGTAGTGTGTCTAAACTGGACAAAGAGTATTTGGACAAAATATTGAGTAAATATAGAGTTGCAGAAATATTGAGTTTTTAATATCGTGGCACAGAAATATTGTACGCAAAAATATCATTGTCAAAAATATTGGGAGGGTTTTCGGTAAAAATATATATTTTTTTAGGTTTTTATATGTGTTTAAATAATATTTTCGTTGCATATACTTTATGTTGTTTGTTTAGTTGTTGTTAATATTTTCAAATATACTTTGCAATTTTAAGGTATTTATGTTTTTAATTTAATTGTAAACTAGTAATTTATAGTGTTGTAGTGCGTTGTGAGGTTTTTAGGGGTGCAGGGTGGGAAGCTAATCAAGTATAATTAAGTATTAACAATTTTTTAAATCAATATCAATTATGTATTTAATAATTAAGTATGTACATTTGTGTAAATTATATTTTTAAGTTATATTTTAGGTGCAGGTTGTTGGGTTTGTAGGGGTACAGAGTGGGAAGTTAATTAAATAATAGTTGATTAATTATTCATCATTGATTAATTATTAATTAATAAGTTAGTAACTTATACATGAACCGGTTACTAGCCCCACAAGTCGCTCGATTGAGCTAGCATCTTTGGGCCCCTTCTCGGAAGAGGAGGTGACAAAAGTCCTGTTGGAGATGAAGAGTGGCTCCCCGAGTGACCCAGTTCCCATAAAACATCTTAAGCTCGTGGCTAACACCTTGTCAACTCCTCTGACTGATCTCTTGAACCTTTCACTCGCTCAGGGCACAGTGCCCCAGAGATGGAAAAAGGCTGTGGTGAAAGCCCTATTGAAAAAAACAGGACTGGATTCATCCAATTTGACCAACTTCAGGCCAATTTCACTTCTGCCTGGATTTTCTAAAATTGCAGAGAAGTTGGTCAACCGTCAGCTCTCTCACCATCTTGAGTCTAACCACCTGCTAGGAGATTCCCAGACTAGTTTCCGCCCCGGCCATGGAACAGACACTGCCTTGCTGGCAGTAGTGGAGGAGGCAAGGAGCACTCTAGATACAGGAGGGTCAGTAGCAGTGATCCTCCTGGACTTGAGTGCTGCCTTTGACACCGTGAGTCATCAGGTGCTCCTCCAACGTCTGTCAGAGGTAGGTGTCTCGGGGACGGCCCTGAAATGGTTGGGATCTTTTCTCTCTGACCGTTTCTACCAAGTCTGGGAAGGGTCAGAGCAATCTGCCCTAATCCCTCTTCAATGTGGAGTCCCGCAGGGCTCATTGCTGAGCCCTACCCTATTTAATATATATATGACTCCACTTGAAAGAGTGGTCGCCCCTTCAGGGGTGAAGATCATCAGTTATGCTGATGATACTCAGCTGGTGGTGGGCCTCACTCAGCTGGCGGAACAACCTGAGGTGTTACACGACTGCCTTGCCAATGTCTATCGTTGGATGTCTATCTCCGCCCTAAAGCTTAATGGAGGTAAAACCGAGCTGATGCTCCTGGGCAATTCCAGCCCCTCCATTATTGCGAGCTGTTGGCCCCGGTCTCTTGGTGACCCACCATCCCCCAAGAAGGAGATCAAGTCCTTGGGAGTATGGTTGGAAGAAGACCTGTCCTTCAGGACTCATGCCAGGAAGACCGCAGGGGTTTGCTTTGGTTTACTGAGATCAGCCCGACAGGTGCTACCTCTGCTCCCTGATCCAGCAAGGAAGCTGTTGATACGTGGCCTAATTCTATCGAGGCTCGATTATGGGAATGCGCTGTTTCTCGGTGCTCCCGAAGCGACCTTCAAAACCCTCCAACAGGTGCAAAACGCAGCTGCGAGAGTCCTTATGGATGTTCCCAGAAGGCAGCTTGCTGCTCCGGCCCTCAAAGCGCTTCACTGGCTCCCCGTGAAGTAGCGGGTGAAATTTAAAGCGCTGTGTACAGCCCACAAAATTTTACATGGCAAAGGCCCCACCATCCTTGCTAACATGGCCCGTCCTTACAAACCCTCACGTCTGCTGCGCTCGGACCAAAAACACCTTTTGCAGTTAGCGAGAGTAAGAAGAGCTCGTTCTGGGGGCAGGAGTTTCTCTGTGCAAGTGGCCTCTCTTTGGAACTCTCTGCCCCTCAAGATTCGCTCAGAGCCCAAGATCCTACCATTCAGGAAACTTCTTAAGACCCATTTGTTTCCATAGTAGTGATTAGCTGAGTCTCTCCTTCTGGTCTGTTGCGCCGGGATGCCCCCGGGTAAGCTGAGCGCATTACAAATTTCATATTATTATTATTATTATTATTATTATTAGTAACTAATTAGGTAAATTCTGTGATATAATACTTTTTTAAATTTATATTTTAGGTGTGGGTTGTAGGGGTTAAGAAGCTAATTAAATATTTCTTGATTAATTATAAATAATTTATTTGCCATTAATTAATTAATTAATAAATATGTAACTTGTATAATTATCATAATAGTTTTATTTAGAAATATTTTAAATGTGAATTGCTAGGTATGTGGGACTGTAGCTTGGGAATTTAACCCTTTCGATGCGACGGACAGCCCCGGGCTGTCCAACGTCACGGTGGGCGTGTGCAGAGGATGGCCGGGGGCCGTCTGAACCACGCCCACTCATTATTTCACCTGCACCATGGCAGAATTTGCGGCGCGGTCAACCTGTTAATGAAATAATTATAAAAAATTTAAAAATCGTATATTAATCATATAAAAATGTATAATTGTTTACATTGTTTTTTAATGTAGATATTTAATTTTATGTTAATAGTTTTATAATTTTATTAAATTAATACTTGTATTAAGTCAAGGTATGTAACTAAAGTGAAGTACTTTCCCTACTGTTGCACTGACAGGAGTGGGAATAGTCAATGTTAACCCTCTTGAGTCCAACTCTTTCCTTACTGATGCATAGACTGGAGTGAGAATAGTACATTTTACCTCTCCTGATTCCAACGCTTTCTCTACTGTTGCACCCACTGGAGTGGGAATGGTAAATGTTACCCCTCTAGAATCCAACCTTTTCCCTACTGTTGTACCGATGGGAGTGGGAAAAGTATATGCATTATTGCTAGAATTTTATAGTTTTGTTTATATTGTTTGACATTATATTATGATTATGTTTCTGTGTATTTAAACATATTTTTATTAGTAATTTTTGTAATATCTAATATATTTTTTGTCAAAAGTATTTTTTATTGTTTACTTATTGTAATTATATTGGCATGTTTTGTAAAAAAAACCCAGTTCATTTGTTATGGTTTTTAAATTATTGTGTGCATATATATATTAACCCTGGAAAGTGAAACAAATTTTTAAACATGGCCGAAAGAAGTATAAACTGAGCACAGAGAGCAAATGAATTGCTTGATGACAACATGATGACCAAGGATTCCCAGAGTTCTGCGAGTGCATCAACAGCAACAAATGGAAGGAGGAAAACAATTCAGAGCACCATAAAAGAGCTACAACAAGCCAAAATTGTAGAGATAAACAAATGGTGGGAGAAAACGACCCTGAAAAAATATATTGAATTTAAAAGGGTACCAAGGGGCCTGAGAATTTTAATTATGCCCACATTAAATGCTTTAGATATGGATCTGATCAAACAATGGCAAATGGACACCAATGAATGCTCGCTAAAACTTATGAAAACGTTGATTATGCACGCAGAACGCAAGCTTGAGGGAATATTAGAAAAAATTCAAGAACTAGAAAAGAGTTGGATAAATACCCCAATAATGAGGAGAAAAAAGAATTGATGGAAACAATGGAAAAGAAGATTCTTAAACATGAGATTGATGTGGAGAAGAGGAAAGCAAGCAAATTTAACCGCAATCGTATTGACTATGCTAATGCCAGGATATATACTTTTGCGAGAAAGTACGACTCATTAAGAAGCAGAGCAGCCATGGATAGGTGCATTAGCTATGATAATCAGGGCGTATACAACAGCTCTGATCCAAGTTCAGCAGATGAAGATGCAAATATCTCTAAATTGGATTTTTGCGGGGAAATGAGGTTGGCCCAAATGGAGACGCGACAAAGGGGGAGATCAAGAGGAACAACATGGGGAAGGGGGAGGGGACTAAACCCACCCCAACCAGATGCAGTAAAAGAAGGAGCAAGGCCCAAAAGAGGAGAAGAAAAGAAAAAGCAAAAATAAAAAAGATGGCACTCAATAAGGATCTAGTAATCAATCTTTCCAGTATGGTTTTGAACAGTGATCACATCAGTCTCCTGAACAAAGGACTTACCTTCTGCCCCAACACTAAAATGGACATCCCCAACTTCCATATTGATCTATATAAATTTTGTCGCAAGGCCAAACTAAAGAAATACTTTGAGGAAAAATTTGCTAAAAAAACGAATGCACACATGGCACCACTAGAAACATCTTCATTGACTAAAAAGGATCTACCCACTTTAAGAGCAATGTCAACCCTGAGGACTGACACCTTAGAGATTGACTTAACTTTAACTACAGGCATTGAAAATTATATACATTTCTGCCAGAGGGAAGGCATTATCACGCATAAAGGTGGCGAAAGTGGATTGAGATCCCAATCAAAATTCTGCCCACAGCTACCTCCCGGTAACAAAATCGATTTATTCCAAGAAATTGTTGTGGAAGAGATGAACCGGTTAACTAAAAAGAAAAAAAGATACGATAAAGCATCATGGAATCTCACGCCAAAAGAACAAAAGGCATTGAAAGATCTAAGAGAGAATCGAACAATTGTCATAAAGGCCACGGATAAAGGCGGAAATATCGTCATTCAAAATCGAAAACAATATATTTCCGAGACCTATCGACAATTGAAGAAACAAGAGCATTATCAAAAGTTAGAAATCAATCCCATGGAAAGCTGGACCAAAGAGTATCATTCGCTACTACTAACCTGGAAAGAAAAAGGACTTATCGATTTTGAAGAATATATGTACTTAAAGGTAGAAAATCCAATCACAGCAACAATATACTTTCTGCCTAAAGTGCATAAGTCTCTTATTGATCCACCGGGCAGGCCCATAGTTAGTTCTATGGACTCTTTACTTGAGAAGACCTCCCACTATGTAGATGTGTTCTTAATGGAATATGTGAAACTTCTCCCATCATATCTCAAGGATATAACGGCCTTCCTCAACCGAGTGAAAAACATTAACTGGAAAAACAATCAAATCAAGGTAACAATAGATTTCAACTCGTTGTATACGTCAATTCTTCACCAAAATGGTCTCTCAGCTGTAAGGAAATTTTTGGACTCAAGATCATTGAGTTTCCTGGAACATTCTGAAATGCTAATGGAAATGCTGAATTACTGCCTCACACATAATTTTTTCCTCTTCAATGGTGATATCTATCTCCAGAAACAAGGGACAGCATTGGGGACATCATTTGCTCCATCCTACGCTAATCTTTTCATGGCGTATGGGAGGAAGGCATATTACAGAGCAGGCACAAGTCAAACATCAAAACCTGGATAAGGTATATCGATGACTTATTCCTCATATGGGAAGGAGACCCATCCAGTCTGGAAGAATTCATCGTTGACCTGGACCAAAATGATCAAAATCTAACATTCACATCCATGAGTAGTAAAACACAAGTGACATACCTGGATGTAGAGGTCTTCATTAAAGATCAACAGCTCTGTACTAAAATACATAGAAAACCTACTGCCATCTAAGCAAGAAGGGGTGGGGTGTCTCAAGCGCTCCTTCATAACTGCCAAAGCCTCTGAAGAGAAGTAGGGACACTTCGAAACGCATCAGGCATCCAAGGCAGTCTGAACAGTTAAAGGATATCGTTGTGTTGGAGGCGTGCTTACCATTCAAGGCTCCTTGTGTGCAGCTGAGGTCCAGGTGCTCCTTTGTACGTTGGGTACTTTGGAGCTGGAATATATATATATATATATATATATATATCCTGTACTCCGTTTGTCTCCACGCTCGCGCAGCTCGCACAGCCAGCAAGCAGACTCCGGACACGGACCTCGAGGTGCTTTACAGATCTTTATTTGGCAGAAAGAGTCAAAGACGTTTCGGCTCAACGGAGCCTTGATCACATGACGTGTGTATATATATATTCCAGCTCCATATATATATATATACACATACAAGAACAACAATTGATTGACAGAATACAGAACAATGTCATACATTCACTGCAGTACAGAGGTCCGGGCCTAAGTGCATCGTTTTTTTGCTCACCATGCCATTCCAGTTTGAACCCAGCCATATGCCAATCAGTCTTGACCCTGTGCCCAATGGGAACAGTCCAGCCCGAACTGCCAGGCCAGGTCCTCCCTGGAATGGAAACAAGCATCATAGGATTGGTTTCGGGGTTTCACCCCTCATGAGCCAGGATTGCTGGACTCCAGTGGCATGGAGAGCACGGGACCCACGTGTGGACTATCCTGTCCCACTCGGTGTGACAAATGCGAAACAACAATTGATGGACAGAATGCAGAACAATGTCATACATTCACCCCAGTACAGAGATCTGGGCCAAAATCCATTGATTCTTTGTTCACCATGCCATTCCAGTTTGAACCCGGCCATATGCAAATCAGTCTTGACCCTGTGCCTAATGGGAACAGTCCAGCCCGAACTGCCAGGCCAGGTCCTTCCTAGACTGGAAACAAGCATCCTAGGACCGGTTTCGGGCTTTCACCACTGATCACTGATGATAGCTTGACTCCAGTGGCATGGAGAGAACTGGACCCACATCTGGGCATACCCTTCCAACTCGGGGTGACAAATGCAAAAATAACAATTGATGGGCACCACTGGATTCAAGCTAGCTTGGCTGATGAAGGGTGATGCCCTGAAACCGGTCCCAGGATGCTTGTTTCTGGTCCATGGAGGACCTGGCTTGGCAGTTCAGGCTGGACTGTTTCCACAAGGAACAGGGTCAAGACTGATTTGCATATGGCTGGGTCCAAACTGGGGTGGTGTGGTGAGCAAAAGATTGATGGATTTAACCCAGATTCTTGTAACTGGGGGTAAATGTTTGAATTGACCAGCATTCCGTCCTTAAATTGTTTCATATATATATATATATATATATATATATATATATATATATATATATATATATATATATATATATATATATATATATATATATATATATATATTCCAGCTCCAAAGTACCCAACGTACAAAGGAGCACCCGGACCTCACCTGCACCAAATTGTATATTTTTCAACATTATGACTCAAGCACTGTGCTTTAATTTGTTGAGATTTATACTTGCAGCTCACAACATTTATTTACACATGTGGTATTTTATCCATGCGATTTATGTTATGCCAATCCATTTTGTTATGCACTTATACCTATTTTTATGGGTGATAGAGCTTCTTTCACACTATTTATTGACACATTTGCTGTGGGCGCGTCATGTGACCAAGGTCCTCCCACGGAGCGAAACGAGTCAGGGAGAGCATTAGCTCTGCACTTTTTGTTAAATAAAATTCCACTACTTTGTAAAGATGGTGTGATGGCTTCTTAGTTTCCAGCTAATCGACCCGACAGAGAAGAGGTCCGCGCCTGCTGTATTGCCGCTTCGCAAGCGGTCAGGAGTGTTGTTGATATATATATATATATATATATATATATATATATATATATATATATATATATATATATATATGTGACAAAGCAGGTTTCCCCTGCGAAACTCGTCGAGAGAGCCGTTAAAAATAAACACGCTCTTGCAAATCTAAGTGGCCCGGATTCCTTTTCTTCAATGGGAAAGCATTTGGCTGAATAGACTGGGATTCGCTATCCTATCCGAGGCCCGCCTCTGTCAGCGGCAGGGTTCCAAAGCGAATCGTGTGGTTTGATATATATATATATATATATATATATATTTAAAAGCAAGTGCCAGAAAGCTTACAAGCAATACATCAAAGGCTCATGATGTTTCCGGCATTATTTATTTCTATTTACCCATGGTGGGCGTTTGCTTAGTGCAATGTTTTTACGATGCCTGATGGGACATTGTGTCCATGGTGAGAGCGTAAGCCTTTCCTTTAGGAAGGTCAATGTGTGTTCATTAGTTAAGGCATTGTCAATACCTTAGTAGGTTACAGAGCTTTGCACAAGCCAATTTTTGCATAAAGAACAATGTGCTGGCACAGCGTCGATTCGTGTAACACCTCAGCCTCTTCAATTTGAAGATGGTGCTCTGCTCCACGGCAGGGCAGCCATGAAAGAATTTTTGAAAACAAGTGCCCGAAAGCTTTGAGCAGGCACTCAGCATCGCTCTGGCTGTTCAGCATTGAGTTGCAGCTTGTGCCCATGCTCCGTTTTGAATTTCAATTGCCGACGCATTTCAAGGATGACTCCTTTTCTTCAGGGCTGCATTCACAAACAACACATCAAAGGCTCATGATGTTTCCGCCATTATTTATTTCTATTTACCCATAGTGGGCGTTTGCTTAGTGCAATGTTCTTATGATGCCCGATGGGACATTGAGTCCATGGTGAGAGCGTAAGCCTTTCCTTTAGGAAGGTCAATGTGTGTTCATTAGTGACAATGATGGGTTTCTGATGGGCCTCAAGGTGTTCTGGGGCTGATCCTCTGGTTTCCTTGGGCTGAGTGAATGTTTCCTTTCTGGCAGCCCTTCCATTTAGCAGATAAAGAGACATTAGCAGGGTCAGGGGCAGAATTTGTCCTAATTGATAGAAGACAGGCAGCACACAGCTCTGTTCTAAGAGGCACTGACAGTTCATATAGGTCTAGTTCAGGGTGTCTCACTGAAATGTTGGCTTAGACCTTACATATATCTCCCCACTTGGTGGAAGTCTGTCCCGCTGCCAACTCCGACTGAAGTTCAATGCATTGTAAAAGCACTCAGTACAGCCAGGCAGGTTGGCTGCATGTCTGCACACGTTCTACGGCCCTCAGGAGCCAGATATGTATTGTAGGGATAGAGGGGCATATTACCAAGCAATAGCGATAATTATCGCTATTGCTTGGTTAGCGGGAAAAAAATATCGCAGAGCACCGAGGATTTTTACCGCTGAGATACCTTGATATTATCAAGGTTTATCTCAAAAGCGGTAAAATTCCTGCGAAATGCATGAATATCGCTGAAAAATCATGCGATATTCATGCATTATCGTGACAATGCTCTTAGCCATGTTATCCACCTTCCATTGGATAACATGGCTAAGAACTGCTATTAGCAGGTGTTAGCTTTTGGAGATATTCGCGCTTAGCGCGAATATTTCCAAAAGTTGTTAATAGGAGTTAGAGATGTTAGCGACTGTTTTCAGTCGCTAACATCTTGGCACGCCCACTTTGCATGTCATTAGAGATAATTATCGCTGACATGCAAAGTGGGCCCCTAAATGCCCGCTATCGCCTACCAGCTGTCGCTAACTGGTGTTAGCGACAGCTTGGTAATAGGGCGATATAATTATCACCGCATTAGCTGGAAAAAGTTCCGCTAATGCGGCGATAATGCCCTTGGTAATATGCCCCAGAGTTCTCTGAAACTGGTCAAAACAAGGCTTGCTCTTCTCACTGCATACCTGATCAGTTCATTACCCTCAAACACAGAGGAAGAAGGAAGGGGGTTGGACTGACCAGATTGCTGTGCTGAAAACCAGATACCCACCATTATAACACATGCAGTCCTTTTTGTCAACACACTTGGGAATCAAGTTCCCTTTAACATTCAGGTGCAAGAAATGGGTCCCCTTTACAGCGGCTCCTAAACATTACCCGAAGCAAGCCAGTAGGCCTTGCATTTAAATGAATAAAAGCTGCAACCAACCTGCAGCCTTTGAGTAAAATGAAGAGGGATTCCCTCGCATAAAAACATTACAGGGGGACCCAAATGAGGTCTCCATTTCCTGATCAAAAGTCTATGGCTCTGCTGAGGAGCCCTCAAATCACCTCAAGGGGGTCGGGACTTTAAAATAAGGGCCATCTGGAAATACCCCAAAATTCCGGTAACACATGAAATTAGAAAAAATTGCAGAATTAGCCAATTAGTACAAACAACTGTGGTTTTTCCTCCTTATATTGGTTAAAAATTTCCCGTGGAGATTGAAGTTTACCAGATTATTCGTCTCTTTTGCTGGTCGGATGCTCTTTGTATGAAGTCGACAGGGTCCAGGGACCCCTGGGAAATTGAACTTTCTATTAAACATCTGTCTATTCTATCATTTCCTCTAAACCACTCTCCCGCTCTGCCTATCGCTAACTCTGACTCTGTTTTTCTACCCAGGGTCATCGCAAGGATTATTGGGGTTCAGAGGAAAAAATATTTGAACTGTGTGGCACCATACGGACATGAATTAAAAGGAAAGAGGCAATATAATTCGAATTTGGTCCATACAGGGGCATTAAAATATGTCTTATCCGGGACCTCCAAAACCCTTCACATCACACTGTTATAGAAATGCAACTTCAAGACAAAAAGAAGTTAAGACACAAATGCTTGCAACTACAAGACAGCGTGTCAGAGTAAAAAAACTCCCAAATCACGTCCTTTACCATGTAAAGAACTGGAACACAATGTCCTGGATGGCTAAAAAAAACAATTGAAGGTTCTCCGCGCTCTGTATTTCATCCGTATGAGTTATGCAGGCAAAACGCACTGACCTTTTAATGTAGGCTTCCAACTGCTAGCTGGCAGGAAATAAATGAAACAGAGGAAAGTCTGTCAAACTTGTGCTGGGCTTGCAAAGAATGACTGTAACCCAGATATTGTGTTTTTTTTTAAAGAGATGTGAGTGATGATTGGATTCCAACCTTACAATCAAGCACGAAACAATATGACACTGTCCCAAGTTGTCCTAACAATAGAGACTTTGTGGAAGTTAGGATCTGATCCAATTCGTACAGAGAATATTAAATTGTCCATCTCCAGCAGTGGTCCTATATATTTTCACGGCTGTGACTTTTAGTCAGCGCAAGGATACGTGAGGGAACCTTAATGTGCACACCGACACAGGTGATTGAAATGTTATCAACATTTTAATTACATTTACTGTTTCAGATTTATAGCCACAATATAGCAAAAACAGTAACAAGGTAAAACATTGGGTTAGAAGAAATCCGATTTCAAAATGCTTATTTCACAATGTAAACAATCCATATTGCAATAGTATATAATATTCCTTTCATTTCATTACTCATAATAAACGTAATGTAACATGTTTACAAAATATTCAAAATAACAATTATAGCCCCTTACATTCCTCAGTCCCACAAAAAGTTAAAAGCCATTCAACTGTTAACTTGTTGGTTTATTCATAATAATCACATACAGAGATAACCAACTTGCGTGGGATAGGGATAGACAAAAAATAATGTTTGCCTCTACTGTGTAACAGTTGTAAAGATTGGTACAGAACTCACTCTGGCTTATTTCTCAAAATAAGCCAGGTTGACCAAATATAGCAGACCATAGAACAAGCAATATCAATATATCTTCTATCCTATAGCACAATGAAAGGGTATCTTAGGAGGTTCTTCTTCCTCTATTTTTAAAGAGGAGGAGGAGCCAATTCTGCCTTGGTCTAAATGTTTTAGTGCAAAAGAGCAATATTGTATCTCTGACCCCCAGTGGGCATGAGAAAAATTAAGATAAGTCAACATCCCATTTGGCACGATAGACTCTCATCGGGTTAATCGGTAATCTAAACTTTAAATATAAAAGGGCTTCATTTCTTCTGGGTATAACATATCGAGGCACGCCTCGGGCATTGCAATAGTGCTCAAAGTAGTTGACAATCAAAGGGCTAGAACTATTTACTACATTGACGGAGTTCTCTCGCCATTAGGCCTCCTTGACGACTTGGGAACTCCCTTTGTTAATTTGGCATAAGTCCTGCTATAGGTGGTTTAGGTCCAGTTCGTGATAAGTCTTGTTTACATGCCCTATCCAACTGTAGCCTTCCGGGCTAGTACTTCCATAGTCGGTATAAGATAAACTCTTGCCAGGCAATTTATATTCAGCCAAAATCCACCATAATAATGGATAGAGATCAGCTGCATCGAAGACAGGCCATATGGCCAACTCCCCATGCAAAGGTATTACGAGCCTGGCCCTAGTTTTAACAAAGTGTGTAAAAAATGATTTCCAACAACTTGAAGGTCCCTGGGTTTATAATAGTCCCAGGTCTCAGCACCATGAAGTGCTGTCACAATTGCCTTCTTCCTGTACATTTTTTAAATGGCAGTTACCTGTTTGCTGCCTAGTCTCTCGGCGAACCTTAGTACAGAGTTATACCATGCTTTAATGTTGTACTAAGATTTGCTCTCACCAATGAAGGTTATGGGGGAGACACAAGCCAAGGTAATTGAAGTAGCCCGCCTTTTCTAGTGGGTCCCCATCTATTTTAAGTGATGTTCTCGTTACAGGTAGACCCGATTTCAGAACCATGGTCTTGGTATTTCCACATTATTAGACAGACCTTTAGACCAGCAGTACCCAGAAAATCTCTCAATCATACAGTAAATAGAGTTTGTCGTCAATGATAACAGTATTGCCTCAAAGCCTTAAAGGAGAGTAAAGACCCTTGCACTACTCAGCATGGGGACTACATGCCTGGACCCTCCATACAGGTGGTAACATAATGTGTTGTTCCGTCTGTGGAATTGGCTGAATTTTGGTCACTCCCCATCACTTTTTAACCTGGAGTTCCATCCGAACTCCGCCAATCGTCGCATGGTGGAATGTTCCCCCACAAGGCTCCAGAAATGCGAGCAGGCGAGTCAGATTTGTCTGTCTGTCTGTCAGTGCGCCTTCCTAACGTGGGTAGTCAAGGTCACAAGGCTGCCTCACAAGCAGATTTGCTGCAGCTTAAGAAGATTTCTTTACTCGAGCGGCTGCAAAATCAGCTTGAATGTCCACGTGCTCTTAATCAACGCAGGGTGCCATTCGCGATGATTTTTCCATACCGCTAAATTGCAGCATGAGTAAGCATGGGCGAATTTTGCGAATTCGCAATTCGCGAATTTGTGGATTTGCGAATTCGCGATCCACAAAATCCACAAATTTGCGGATTTGCGGATTTTGCGGATTGTGTGGGTAAAGGCCGGGCGGGAAAACGGTGCACATCGCTAGTGTGAGGGGCAGGGCCAAACGGGCGAGCCTTATATGCGAGTTCGCATGCCTCTTGTGTGCATAAAAGGACAGGCACGGATCAGAGAAGCTCGTGGTCACAGGAACTGCACAGGGATTGAGCTCGTGAAAGTCAATAATGCAAAGGCCTCCATCAAGCATCATAGCTAATTTTCGACGATAGATATGGGGAGAAAGCACACCTGCCCAGCCTCAACAAAACTCACATTTTTGGGGGGCTGATTAACTTTGCCATCACACCGAAGAGCACCGGGGTCCCTCGAGTGAGCTGTCCTTCATAGTGGGTAAAGGGCGGGAAAGTGGTGCACATCGCTAGTGTGAGGGGCAGGGCCAAACGGGCGAGCCTTATATGCGAGTTCACATGCCTCTTGTGTGCATAAAAGGACAGGCACGGATCAGAGAAGCTCGTGGTCACAGGAACTGCACAGGGATTGAGCTCGTGAAAGTCAATAATGCAAAGGCCTCCATCAAGCATCATAGCTAATTTTCGACGATAGATATGGGGAGAACGCACACCTGCCCAACCTCGACAAAACTCGAGCTCGAGCACCTGCTTTATTTTATCTATTAGTGCTTCCTGTTGAAGCTAACTTAGTAACTATTTTAGGATGGCGCTGGCAGCTTGCCGGCGCCATCCTAAAATAGTTACAAGTTCAACAGGCTTGAACTTTTGCCCCCCAAATCCGCCGCTCGCGGATTTCGCGGATTTTCAGTAAATTCGCGTGAGTTCGCGGATCGGGATTTACCGAAAATCCGCAAAATCCACGAGCGGAACGGATTTGGCGCACATGCTTAAGCATGAGCTACATATTTTCTGCCTGTTGGTGGAACTCCGCGGAATCTCACAAATCTTTTATGTAACTCGGAGAGTTCTGCCTCAGCCCTTGAAAGAGCTGACTGCATTACCCATTGGGCCGAAAGCAAGCCTCAGAGTGTTACAGGAGTGAATGCTTCTGACAGCACAGGGAGGTCAATGCCCTGCTCCTGCAGAGCTCTACACAGGCGGTCGAAGGCAGACCTCAGAACCATGAAGGTGATATATGGGGACTATTTCTTAGAAGAAGCATGTTTGGCTCTGATTAGGTATAGGGGGAATACTTGCTCTGTAGTTCCTGTCCCCTTTTTAAAGCCTGCCTGGCAACTATCTGATGGGCATCTGCCCGGACCTGTAATGGTCTGAGAGTACCCGTCCTATTATTTTCCCTGCTCCATTCAAACTGCATATAGTTCTATATTTAGAGGGGTTGTTCTGACTACCTTTTTTTGAATGGAAATCAATATGGCTGATCACCACATTTGCTGAAGGCTTTGAGCCTTAAGGGCATTAATGTAAAGTTTAGCCAAAATACCTGCCCAGTATGATGGATTGGCTCAAAATAAAGCCGCAGGAACCAAGTGCAGGAAGGCGACTTTCTTAGCTTTCTGTGGTTTTATGTCCCTTTGCCTTATGGACCAAGAATATGTAAAGTTTCACAGCCACCTGTATATATACTTATGGGGGAATGCCTGCCAATCACAGTATCTTGATTGTAAAATGTTTAAATGAGACACTCACACATTTGCCCGGATATGATGTTCAATCACATGGTTCCGCCCACGGCAACCAAGTGAAACCATATTCCAAAACAGCTTGGTATTTTTGATTTTCCGGTATCCAGTAATATTGGCAAGCGCTCACTTGGCCTGCCTCTGTTTCCTTCAAGAACAGTTGCTTATATTCCCTTCTCAAATACAGAAAACGCTCTTCTGAGTTGAGTGAACTTCTTTGTTTCTCTAATGCTGATGGGGGAAGTTTCTTAATAAGATTCACATTCAGCATCACACCAGTCAAACACGTTACTTACTCCCTTTTATCATCTTGTTTTTTTATAGGCGTCGATGATGTAATCACTGAAATCCTCTACTTTTAAACACATAAGATTCGGAGAACCTTTCTCACCTTTTCGATATAATGATCACCTTACCCAACTAGTATTGGGACTTCTTTCCAGAGACATGGGATATGTAGGCCTATTATTCCTTGGAGATGTTGCCTTCGTAACTTCTAGTGATATATGACTGCAAGTAAAGGTCTATGATCACTTTCAGTTCTTGGGCTTATCTTTAAATCGACTAATCTAGACCATGCCTAAACATTAATAAACACATAGTCGATCAGACTTTCCTTGTAACCTTCTCTTAACGTGCATTTTGCAGCATATCAGACTGTGTATGACCATTTAAAAATCGCAAACCCATAGCCAACAAGCAAGTGGTAAAAATTCCTCCCGCCTTCTTTTTCCTTATTTCTGGAATATTCGGTTCCGGAAACCCCCAGACTTTGTCGTCTTCTGGGCACAAACTTTTCAGAGATCTGATTGGGGGATGTGTATTAAAATCGCCACATACTATCATCATGTCATTCATCGGGTACCACTTATTGTTGTTGACCTTGCAGATGAGGCCCTTCAGAACAAACATTATAGCCCTTTACCCTTATAGCCAGGTGGCACACATTCATTTATGATATCTAGGCTTTCTCTTTTTATTGAGCATTCTTTTAGCCACAGGTATTGAACATTCTGATGGAGGGTATTGGAAAAGGGCTCATTTATCAGTACTTGGCATTTGGTTGAAATATAAATTGATAACCTCCCATCAGGTGGCCACTATTAGCCTTCTTTCCCATGATATGGAAATCTACGTAGCCATTGAGTGCCATTGAGAACCATCTATGTTGGCAGACACATCTCCTGAAAGCAGCATATGGCTGCCCCAGCGACAAATTCTGGCCAATCTGGTCCTCTATTTCATCAACTAGACCTGCAGAGTTCCACGACAGGAATCGTACGTTCATCTTCTCGATATCACTGATTACGACTCTATTTCATAGATGCTTTGGAGACATGGAATCTGGTTTTTTATATGCAGTTAGTGATTGTTAATGTATTTTTACCATGCTTTGTCCTAGCCAGGAGGACTGGTAGCCATGACCGTTTTTTCAAACCACAACTTACAGCCTCATTGTCGGTATTTGGACAATTTATTTCAACCAGTTTTATATCATCTCTTTTTGTAATAATTAACTTACTTATGAGATACTTTCTGGAAAGCAGCTCCTCACTGTTGTACTCTCTAAATTGCAGTTTTATAGGGTCTCCGCTAGACATGCAGTATTGCCCTCTATGCGGGAGTATCATTGGGGGTATCACGTCTAAGCTCATAATGCGAAAATGATCCATGTTACTGAATATCAGTTAATAGAGTTTACTATATTAATAAAACTCAACTCTTGTCCTTGCGGTAACCTGGACCTTTGGTCTGCCGGCAAGATGAGTTCTACTCTCTTGATGGTGTGTGGAGTAATCATCCTCAGCAACGGTATGGATCCAACAGGACTAGCAATCTCAATCTATTCAGTGGATCAACGTTTGTACATCAAAGAATAAATGCCATATTTATGAATTTTGTGGCACTGGGCAGCGCAGCAAGTCACCATGCTGTGCTGTGTCACAGGAAAAGAGCCGGAATGCCCCATACATCTCAAATATGGTGCATTCCTGTCCTTTTCCCTTGCACTGGTGCAGTTTTGGCAGCCTTGCGCCAAAAGTGACTACAGCTGACTCAAAGAACGACAAGATTTGTAGGCTACAAAATATGGCAGACTTTTACAAAGCCTACAAATACTTCCCATTTGCCCTTGAGACATCCATTTCAATTATCGACAAAAGAACCCTTCAAACACTTTTCATGGTTGTCATCACTTTGATTTCTAAACCTGGTGTCAGAATTCAGGCTAGACAAGAGACACAGGTGAGCTGGAGAAGGTGGAGAATGAGTGGATGGAAGTTTAGACAGGTAGAAACACTAGACTGCTAACTATCAGGGACTCACACAAACTCACTACCTCTGTTGCATTCATTTCCAGGTCAAGAGGAGTAGAGCCTTATTTAGACTCCAAAGGGACTTACCGGTAGATTAAGTCTTCGTGGACATATTACTCCATCACAAATGTCAGGAGTACCCTGTCTGCAAATCTGATGGTCCGTCTGACCAATTTTGGGTGGAAAGGACCAGCGACCCTCTGCCAATGGACCCTACGTTGGCTCTATTGATTGACAGTTTCCACCAGTAGCTGGCTGAAGTAGGGCCTGTCAGAGGCTAGGCACTATACCAGCTGCCCTATTTAGGGTGGGTGGTGCCATGTCCTTTTTTCTGTCTGTCGCCGCCAGGTAAAATCTGGCAATGTGGATGGAAAAATAATTACCCCGCAACCAAGGAAAAACGCCCTTGGTGTTGTGGTCATTAGTTTTTGTTTTTCCACTTTGGAAGTTTGTTTTTGAAAAATAATGGTAAACTTTGGTGAACGACGTTCAAAATGTTTTGTACTTATCAAGGTAAGTGGATCACCTCTGGGCCGGGGGTGCTCTCTAAATTTGGTGGACGGTAGTGTGTGAGGGTAGAGTATGTAATGTTTACCAGCACCCTAATGAACTGTACTCTGTCAAATGTTGTCCACATTGTACCTCCAACCATGAGAAAAATGTTTCTAAACACAAGGCATTGATGCAAACTACTCACACCCCCAATAGTGAAATACGCTAACATAAATAATATCTAAGTACAATTAAGTACATGACTGACAACTGATCAATGTTGCAGAAAGTGACTTGCATAAATTCAAACAAAGGGTATATGATGGTCTTCATTTATGGGTCAACAGGGGTCACAGCAGCGACCCTTGGTTTCCCTTCTGAAACCCTAGCACTGTCCTTGCAACCCCTGGCCTTAGAGTTGTGAGGGCAGTTTTAGAAGCAGAACAAATGTACTGCAAGGCTCTTATGGCTGTATTTACTTTCTGTTCCTCTCAACAGCATTGTGTGCATGAAAAGGTATTAAAAAAAACTCTCAACAGTAGCCAGCTCTAAGTAAAGTAGTGAATTTGAAAAACAATTGCTTACTTTTGCAAGGAGCAGACCCCAGTAAAAGGGGAGTCTCTGTGACTCCGGCTGCTCCTAATCTTTTGAAGAGTGTAAGCAGTAAGAAATACAGATCAGAGAGAAACAGAGGGTGTAGAGGGGAAAACTATGAAGGGAAAAAATAATGAAAGAAAGACCATGAAGAGATACTACAGCGAGACAGGTGAGAGATTGAAAGAGAGAGACAAAGAGAGAGAGACAAAGAGAGCGAGACAAAGAGAGAGAGAGAGAGAGAGAGAGCGAGAGAGAGAGAGTGTGTTTGAGAGAGACAGAGAGAGTGTGTTTGAGAGAGACAGAGAGAGCGAGATTACATAGACAGCTAGAGGTGACAGGTTTGAGAGAGATGCAGAGAGGTGTGATAGAGAGTGAGGCAGGTGGCAGTGACATGTGTAAAGACACAGATAGATGACAAAGTTGCAGCCAAGAATCAGCGAGAGGAGAAGACCATTGAAACTTTATGACAGAATGAGACAGGTGCTACTGATAGAGACAGATGATAAATAGCTGGCAAAGAGCGACAAAAAGAGAGGGATAGACAGGTGTAAGAGGGGCGCGATAAAGAGACACCTGAGGGAAGTGCATAGGTAGACAGATGAGAAAGTGACAGCTGAAAGACGGGAGACAATTGAGAGAGTGATGACAGGGTGACCGAGCTGAATGGGAGAGCGCAGCTTGTTTAACGAGAGAAAGACAAAATGTTGATAATAAGACAGGTACAAATTAGGAAAAACGTCTGAGGGAGAAGAACGTAATGTGAGAGATACAAAGGTGATGTGAGACAAGCATGTGTGAAAGAGACGGATAATGGATCATAAGAGAGGTGGGATACAGGTGAAAGAGAGGTGATGTAGAGACAGAACAAGTAAAACAAGTCAGATGAGAGAGAGGAAGGCATGAGATTATACATGATCAGTGAGAAAGGCACAGTTGAGATAGAGGAGGAGACAAGAGTGGTGAGAAAGACAGCAACAGGCGAGAGAGGGAAATGAAAAGGACAGTTGGGAAACAGGCAGCTGAGAAGAGTGTGACGCCTGGTCAAAGGGCATATGGTATCACTTCCTGTGATGTCATTGAAGCTCAAATCACAAGTGATGTCATATCCGCTACCCCATGCATTTTGGTAGTTTTTAGACAGAATAACAGAAACAGAAATATCATGGGACATCATATTGTGTAAAAAATATTGAGGACAAAAATACAATGAAGGTAAGATTCTATAGGTAAGTAAAGTTTTACTATAGATATATCTCTGTATATATCTACTGTGACAATATATACTTTCAAGGTATGTAGATATGGAGTTAAGAATAGTAAATCTATACTTTCATATTTGCATTTACCTTCTCGATATTTTGCTCTCTGAAAATTTTTACACAATATTCTGTCCAAACAATATTTGTGTTTCCGATACTGTCAGTGATCCGTTTTATTGAAACGACTTCCATTGGGTAGATAAGAGTACACATATTGAGCCGAGCCAGTGGGGATAAATAAGAAGTCATTAAGTCATGACAGAATATGAATAGGATATTAGTATGAGCATTACACCAGAATATTCACGCAGACCAACATTACCACTAATTAGGATGTTTACACAGTTGCTAAACAACATGACAATGTAAAGCAATCTAAAAAAACTAAAACTCAGCCAACTACAAAATATGACAGTGTACAGCAAATTAAAGTACTAAAACTCAGCCAGCTACAAATACCTACTCATCCACTTCTCAAAAATACCAGGAAGTGACACAAAAGAAGCCCAAGACTCCAAAACAAATATTCATTTTTTAGAAAGGTACATTTCAGCCAATATTCACATTTCACCAGAGAGACAAAAGGATACTACAAGATTTACAAGCCTCAATGACACCAGAAATACCATGAGAAGATCAAATACACCTCAGGCAGTACAAACATGTTCACATGGATAGTAACACGGACTGGATAAGGCATCAAGAATCAGTTGCTCACAGCCCGCCTCTTCACAACCACAGGTAATAAGAAAGAAGGACAAGTATCGGACAAATATTTATCTTTCTGTCCTAATGTCAACTAAGATTTAGTAAAAAACAAAACAGACATTCATTCCCTCACCAGAAAATTGAAACTTCGCACCTTCTTTAATAAAGGGACAATGACCACACAACACAAAGCTTGCCATTAAAGAGCTTTCCAGAAGAGATTTATACAAGTTGTACATAGTCTCACCTCCTTTACTGAAAGGAACTCGACTGGCTTCCCTACAAGGAAAAAATACGCTCTTAAAGTAGAAAATAACTTTTTTATCAAAAAAAGAAATTTCAGGCCTAAATTCAAATTTCTCCAGTTTTTCCAGCAGGCAACACTGGCGTAACAGTACACAATGTCCCAAATGGCTGTCATCAAAGATCTAGAAATTAACCATCAAACATACACCGAAAACTAAGAATTCCTTCCTAAGAGCCTCACTGCGAAAGAAAACTTCGAACTAAAACAACCGAAGAACAACCATGAGATTATAATAAAGCAGAGAAGGGAGGTAATATTGTGCAAATGCATCCAGATGGCTACAGACAGAGGCACAATGGCAACTTTCAGATGCTGCCTGTTAAAAAACACCTGACAAGGACCCTACAATGAATAATCGAGAGTGGAGAAAATAAAATTGAAATGTTGGGCAAAACAATGAGCAATCTCAAGTGAACATAAAGTACTTCTAAATCTCACTCCCACTCCTGCAATGACCTCCAATTGCAGGAATCAGGTCCACTTACTCAGGCAGTGCAATATACTTAAATCTCTTCTAGATATAGCGATTTGTAAGAGAGTTGACCGAATTTATCCAGGCACAACAAATGTACTGACTAAATTAGATATAATACATTGGCAGGACGACTAAATGTTTGGAATTATTTACTGTCAGGACCTACCATGGGGTTTTTGAGGCCACGATGAGGAGATGGCATGAAGGACCTATTGGGAAGTGGTTGTGAGGCGTTACTGATTTTGGGAGATTGGAGGTGGTGGAGGCCAGAACTGCATGGTAAACACAAGGAGATGATTGTCGGAGCACTGAAACCTTTCAGACACTCACCCCCAGTCACAGATCTGGGTTGAATCCATCATCGTTCGTTAGCTCACTTCGCCACCCCAGTTCAGACACAGCAATATGCAAATCAGTCTTCACCCTGTGCCTCATGGGAACAATGCAGCCTGAACTGCCAAGCCATGTTTTCCCTGGACCGGAAACAAGCATCCTGGATCGGTTTCGAGGAGTGGCGTAACAAAACTTGAGGGGGCGCCCCTGCAAAGCACATGGAGGCCCCCCCCCCCAGCAGCGCGGCCCACCATGTACCACTTTGCCCTACCACCCAGAAATCTACCACTGTGTGGAGCTCTGAAGCGCTTGCCTACATGAGTAGCAAGATACAATATGTGTAGGGTGTGTGGTTGGAAGGGCATTGTATTTGTTTTGAATTTGATGCTATGTTAGAAGTGTTCCCATTCCATGTTGTGCATGAGGACTACTGACTGGGGTGCATGCAGCTTATTGTGCAATAGGATGCAGGGATTAGCAAAGAGGTGAGAGATGTGCACACTCACTATTTTGTTTTTCCATCTCTGCAGGTTCCTTTATGGTATATATTTTGTTCATAAACCCACCTTGGTGATTACTGCACGGAGTCGTCCATTCTGAAAATACTATGCCTAGTGTTTAAGTTAATGGTCCTGAGTAGGCATAGATTAAATAGTACACGGGAGTAATGCAACAGTGTGAAAGTAGGGTAATAGGAGTGATTGCAGGGTGAGTGAGGTGACCATATGTAAGTGCAGAGTTGGACACAAGAATGCATGGTTAATGACACCTCTCAATGTAACATTCACAACCTGAAACATACAATATTATAGAACAGTCGGTGTTCATGGCTTACTTATAGCCAGGAGCTTAAATCATATTTTGTCCTACCTATCTCTTATTAATAGGAATTATCCAACCTAGAAATTGCTACTGTTTCTTCCAGCATGCTTAGAAAGAGTCTATAACTGACTGGCACCATCTCAGTGCTTGTTATCCCTCCTTTCTACACAGAAACTGAATGTTCGTATTTTTTAGGTCGAGCCTTTGACAGCACATGCGCTGTCGGCAAGGCCTGTTGTATCCTATTCTATGGGTTTTTGAACTTCCATTGATTGTTATTGCTTATTGTTTGTGCCATTCAGAAATTCAGGCTTCTGATTGGTGCATTTCTGTAACTGTCCCTCCCTTGTGTGCTTAGCTGTGTTTCTGGCGATTTCACTTAGTGAACATTTTGATTGGCCATCACACTGTATAGCATGATGTCCCCTCCTTCCTCTTCCCTTTCCCTCTACGAGGACTGTATATTTTACTTATTTTTTTAACCGTGCGCCTTTCTTTATGTGGTGCCCCCTATTCAACCTAAAGTTGTTGTTTTTTGTTTTGTTAAAGTGCTCCCATAACGCGCTTTTATTTACATTAACAAAGTGCAGAAAATAAAACTACAAATATGAACATTGCCGGCGCCATCTTGCTTAGTGAGGGTCTTTATGTGCGCGTATGCAGCAACCATTTTAGACATCGCGGCCATTTCATACTCTGCTGGTCACCTGTGGATCACCCCTGACCTCGCTGTCATCCCCCACGGTCTGACCAAGCCTGAACACATGTACCAGGGTCGTAAAACCTTGTCAGCATGACAATGCCCCGGAGTCACTTCCCTGTACCTGGCCACTCTATCCAGTCCCAGGCACTAACCATCCCCTGTGGACTTAGTTTATTACCCGCACACGGCAGGGCTTGTTTCACCAACAAAGGGGCCTGATCTAATCAAATATACAAACCCTTAGATCTGACCGATCCCACCTACTTTTAGCTCCTGTTGGAATGTCCAGCTGCAAGATAGCGATCATCTGTTAGATCTGGGTGGAGGGACAATTGCTGCTGGGTTTGTGTGGGAACTAGCTTGAGGCGGGGATTCCAAGGATGTTTGACCATGTAATAAACTGACGAAAAAGCATATAAAAGGCCATGCCACAGAGATGCAGTTAGAGTACCTCCTGACGATAGCCCCGGTGTCTGATGTGATGTACTCTCCTCTAGAGAAATAAACCTGTTCTTCGCCCTCCAGTTACCAGCGCCTGCCTCGTTATTTTGGTCACTAAATCTTAAGGTGAATTAGAGGTGGTTTGCACCAAGCGGCATCGAAAGTCTTGGGAGTCACACTGCTTTTCATCAATTGGCGCACCAACGTCGGGCCCATCAGCGACACGTGGGTCCGGTGAGAGAGGTCCTAATGATGGAGTAAACATCTAAACGATTGGAGTGCACCTGCCTGAAAGAGACCCTCGTCTGGCCGCCTATCAACTGAACTTCACCGGTTCCGAACGGACCTCTCTCGAGTGACCTGCGGTCCTGACTGGGACCTTACAGGAACGCCGCATTTTTTGGAGTGAGAGGACAAACGGGCGCTGGAAGGGGACGACGAAGAAACTGTCCATAATGGTCCGGGTAAGGTCGTGATATATGACAAAACTGATTGTCTGATTGTATTGAAATTGTTTGCTCGAATACTAGTATTCCGCTCTTTGAAGTTATTAGTAGTAATTGAGATATTCCCGGCTTGCAAACAATGTAGAATAGGAATATTCCCTCTTTGCAGGCAGCGAAGGACAGGTAGTGCGGACCTTTGTCCACGACCTATTGAGATTTTTTGTTGACCGCTTGTACCTCATGCCTGTCTTCTCAAAATTGTTTGATTGTTTTGGACCGGACCGTTTATTAGAGGTCAGTCATCCGGCAACGCCGGAAGGCACCCCTAATAAGGACATGTATGTGAAATATGGATTAGCCACTGTAAAGTATAGCAAACAATGGCATAAATGCACTAAGAAAGATCAGGAAAATCAGTGGCCACTGACGGGATCTCTTTACCCGATAAAATAGAAACGCTAGGAATAGCCCTTCGCAGAAAAAGAACTACGCCAGCCATGCTTGACAGCTATGGTTTGTGGCAAAAAGAAGCCACATAATTAAAGAAAAGAAACAAAGCTAGACTAGATAAAGAGATACGAAAAGCAGCTCACCAAGCTTGTAAAAAGTTAGAAGAAGACATAAAAGAAAGAGAAACTGATAGAAAAGAACAAGAATCAAAGATTTCAGGCAAATGTCCTGTTAGAACGCCCTCAACTCTTTACCCTGAGTTACCAGCTAATCAGAGAGTAGATGATGATTTTTTATTAGGTCCCCCGATCATCAACATGTCACCTCCTTATGCCCCCACTCATCCTGAAGTACAACGTTAGGAATCCCAAAATGTAGTCGAAGGCAGCACCGTTGCCTTGACTCTCATGGCCTCAGCACCAACAAAGTATCTTGTGCCTAGTCCCTCAGCAAAAAGCGCGTCAGTAGAAGCTGAATCAAAAGAGAACGGGTTATCGAGGATCCCACGATTGAGTAAAGACGAATGAGCAAGTATCGATAAAATAGTTCAAATGCTCATAGATAGGAAAGAGACAGAAGAGTATATAACCGACATGTGCAACTCCTATGTCGAAAACCACAAGCGACACTTCATTGTTCGCCTCTGTTATCACACACTCACTGCTTACGAGGAAAAGTACAAAGATGTAGAGCCCGAGCGACTAATGGCTCTTTATTGAAAGGTAGATACGGGAGATGAAAACGACTGTCATGTAGCGGAACTCTTCTCGTACACACTAGAGGTATTCCGTCATCTCATCGAACAAGAACGGGTAGTTAAGGATAAGACATCTACAATGACAGGGCCCGCGATAGAAAAACGGATACCATGATGCCAATAAAAGAAGCTGCCCCTTATTGGGTCCCCCCTAGAGGACAAGGGAACAATGATCACATAAACCACCAGGATGCTAAAGGAAGGGTATTCTACAATTGGGTATACCAGCCATGGGGCAGAAAAGACATCCTAACATTCTGTAAATCTTTACCGGATTTACGTAAGAATCCCACTTCATTTTATACAGAGTTAGGTACCGCTCTAGGATCAACCATTATGACACTTGCTGATATTGATTTGTTCTTTTGGCTATGTCTGCCAGCGGATGTGTGGAAACAAATTAGGAAAGTAGACGACACAGAGCTGCTCGGCCATTCCTGGGAGCAACTCGTGTTTTAGATAAACAGCGAAACCCCGGACAGAAATCAGTAAAAGCCATATTAGACCTTCCCAACAAAATAGTACAGAAAGTCAAAACTATGATCCCAGAGAAAAAGATCGACTGGTCCATTGTAACCTAATGCCGCCAGAAACCACAAGAGGAGAGCTCGAAATATTTCTCCAGATTTGAAACAGTGTTCTCTGATTACAATGGACAAGGCATGTCCACCGCAACCGGACACCACTTGTTTGTCCAAAATTATGTTAAGGGACTGCTACCAGAAGTATCACAAAAACTGCAGACTAGCGAAAGCAGCTGGGCAGCCTCTAAACCAGCGGCCATCCTCCAGATGGCCCAGTCCTATGAACACCAGAAAAATGAGATTGATAGAGCCACGGAAAGGAAGAAGAAAGACTTGAAAGAAAGGGTAATGATAGCGCAGCTCCAAGGAGTGAATACAGGAAGGGAGCAATATAAGCGAGCATACCAACAGAATACCCCTAGGGCGCAACCGCCTAGAAGTAATTAATCGACGCCATATACAGGACGACAAGACTTAGGACTGGATCAGTGTGCGTTTTGTAAAGAGTACGGACACCGGAAATCCCAATGCCCGATTCTGCTAGGAATCGGTAGGGGCAGAGGGGGGAGGGAGATAACAAATGAACAGAGAGGAAGAGGACGTGGGAGAGGGTATGCAAGTGAAGCTAGCGAAGGAAGGCCAGGAAGAGTGAACATTTGACCGCCCTAGACAGAACCAGTGTCAACAGAGAGATTGCGACAACATGTATGACTTTGCATAGGACAGCCAGGGGCAAGGGAGGGATCCAGTCGAGCTCTATGTTGACTAACAAGGCCTTTATGTTACCGCAAAGGTCTTGGGCACAGAGTCGCCATTTTTGGTAGACACAGGAGCAACACGTAGTGCGCTATCCAAGCGACTGATTCCAAGGGCACCCTTGTCTGGCTCACATATAACCTCAATAGGATTTGACGGTACGCCCTCCACCAACCCTTTGTCCAGACCGATCCCCCTTCAAACTTGAAAACAATGTTATCGACACGACGTTCCTTCTCTCCTCCAACCCTCCAGACGCCATTATGGGTCTTGATCTACTGAATCATTTCCGTGCGACTATCAGATGTTCGCCAGACGGAGTACGAGTCATCTTATATGACAATCACCAACACCCGAGAGATAATCAATCCCAACACATGTATCCCATTTCTGAGACAGACACATCCCTACTAGACACTTTACCCTCGCATCTATGGGCTAGGGCTGATTCAGACGTAGGGCGAATGATGATTGACCCAGTACACGTGACAATACGACAAGACGCAACCTTACCGAAAATATCCCAGTACAAGATATCGCCAGAGGGCGAGAAAGCCTTGACCGAGATCATACAGTCACTAGTAGAGGCAGGAGTGGTCGAAGAGGTAGTGAGCCATGTTTGTAATAGTCCTATTTTACCAATCATAAAGAGACAGGGAGAGGGAGATGGAAAAGCCTACCGCTTCATCATCAACCTGCGGGAGATAAACAAAATAGTAGTACCACAGTAACCAGTAATTTCTGACATCACCACCATCCTGATCCTAATTCCGTCAACTGCTACCACTTTCACCGTTATCGATCTCAAGAATGCCTTCTTCTCCATACCCATTCACCAAGACAGTCGATATCTTTTTGGATTCACTCTAAGATCCCGCTTATATAGATTTTGTCGAGCACCCCAGGGGTACACCGAGAGCCCGAGCATCTATAGCCAGGCGCTCAAAAGACAGTTAGATGCCGTTCAATTACCAGACGGTGTGGTGTTGATACAGTATGTAGACGATATCCTTCTAGCAGCAGACACCACTCCACTAGCCGTCACAGCCACCATCCAACTCCTACACTTCCTTGCAGAAAATGGCCACAAAGTTTCTCGAAAGAAATTGCAGTTCTGCAAACCACAGGTAACATATTTAGGTCACCTCTTATCGAAAGAAGGGAGGAATCTCACACCTGTCAGGATCCAGGCAATTCTAGACACTCCCGTTCCCAAGAATCAGAAGCAAGTCCACTCTCTGATAGGCCTCACCTCATTCTGCCGACAGTGGTTACCAAACTTTAGCCTCATTGTCAAACCCATTCTCTCCCTCCTAGCCAAAGACACCTCCTCACCTTTCCCCTGGACACCCGAATGCCAGTCAGCATTCAATGAATTGCGAGATGTCCTGTTCTAGGAACCCCAGACTACTCCAAACCATTCTTCCTCTACACACATGAAAGGGAGGGATGTGCATTGTCCGTCTTAGCACAATCAATTGGTCACAAACATCGCCCTTGTGCATATTTCTCTGCCACCCTCGACCCAGTAGCTAGAGCATTGCCATCGTATTTGCGCGCTGTGGCAGCTGCAGCAGTATCCATACTCCAGAGGGAAGGAATAGTACTCTCCAATCCAATCACTGTGTTCGTACCCCATGTAGTCAACATGCTACTGAACCAGACTAAAACCCAACACTTGATTAGCGCACGATTGACAGGTTACAAGTTGACCCTGCTAGCACCACACATCACCCTGAAACGATGCACCACTCTCAATCCAGCCACATTGTTACCTCTACCCGAAACTGACCCTGGTGTGACTCCACTGCACGACTGTGTGACCCTCACTGACGAACAAACAAAGAATAGAGTGGATCTTAGAGATACTGCCTTTTCAGAACCAGATGGGGAACTATGGGTAGACGGCTCGTGCACCAAACTCCCCAATGGCACCACCTCAGCCGCATATGCTGTCACCACAGCCCCAACCATCCTAGCAGAGCTCATTGCCCCCACACGAGCATGTATTTTAGCATCTGGTATGACAGTAAATATATACACTGATAGCTAATACTGGTTCACCATTTTGGGCTCCTGTGGGGAGAAAGAGGGTTCCTGACTTCACACGGCACACCCATCCAACATGGAGATGTAGTCTCCGCATTGACAGAAGCAGTCCTCCTCTCCAAGCAGCTAGCAGTGATTAAATGCCAGGCACATAAGAAAGTGACTGACCTCATTGGACAGGGAAATGCATTAGCCGACATTACTGCCCGAACCACAGCCCAGGACAGAACCACAACACGAATGTACGTGACCAGGTCACAAGCAGAACAATGGACTGATGCTAGAATGACTGTAAGGGACATACAAACGACAGGCACACAGGACGAACTGACTGAATGGGCTCGGTTGGGACTGAAAGACGGGGAAGGCTGCTGGAGGACAAAAGACGGAAACAAATGGCTGCTACCTAATGCCTATCTGATCCCCATATTGACCATGGCACATTTACCAGCACACATAGAATCTGCCCCCATGACCGAACTGATCACCAGAGTATGGCATAACAGCAAGATAGCAGAATCAGCAAAACACCTAGTACAGCAATGCATAGTATGCCTGCAACACAACCCAGGGAAAGGGACCGTAGTACCACAGGGAGGGTTTGGAGTCCTTGATAACCCCTTCGAAGTCCTCCAGATGGATTACATCCAGCTAGAAATGTACCATGATCTAAAATACGTTCTAGTGATCGTGTGCGCCTTTAGTAAATGGGTGGAGGCCTACCCCACCTGTGACAACACCGCTGTAGCTACTGCGAAGGTTTTACTGAAAGAGTTCTTCCCCCGATATGGCCTTTGTAGTATTTTATGGAGCGACAATGGCCCCCACTTCGTAGCAGAAGTTATACAAAACCTACTGAAAGGGTTGGGGGTAAAGCAAAAGTTCCTTGCCATTTTCCACCCCCAATCAGCGGGCCTAGTAGAGAGACACAACGCCACGCTAAAACTGAAGCTAGCAAAAATAGTCGCCACGACTGGGTTGAAATGGCCCGACACCCTCCCACTGGCATTGCTGTCAATGCGCTCCACCCCAACCAAACACCCACTGACCCCTTACGAAGTAGTCTTCGGCAGGCCTATGAACATTTGGGTGGCACCAAAGCCAACCTCCATTAATGATGTCCTGGACATACTAATGTCTGACTATTTGTACAAATTAACACTTATCCACCAACAGGTGCAGCAAGCCATACCAGACGTGTCCAGGGGCCCAGGACACGATATCAAGCCTGGGGACTTTGTGCTGATGCAAAATTTTCAGAGGTCGAAGAGTCTGGAACCGAGGTGGACGGGCCCCTGGCAAGTCTTGATCACCACCCGAACTGCCCTGCGAGTGGAAGGAAAAAGAAACTGGCTTCATGCGCACCACTGTAAGAAGATATCTCCGACACTGACGGCCCCCGAAGAAGTAAAAGCCGAGAAGAGCTCCTGCCAAAAGACCGACCAGCCCTGAGTTGCTACCCACAGATAGAAAAATTATAACAGGAGGGGGAGAGAGAGAGTCAGTGGATTCAGTCTCCCAAGTCATATACATAAACAAAGTGGAATCCACTCAAGTGGTAGTGATCCTTAGAGTGATGGGGAACACACAGTGTTGTTTAAATGCCCCTCACACACCAACAGGCCCCTTGGTGTCATGCTTCATCATCGGGGCCTTCGCACCCCTCTACGGGATGCGGCGTGCTACGACTCGCGAATACGCAGGAGCACTTGAAGTGAACTATGTGTGGGGGTGTGTGTTATATACCAAGATGTGAGTGAGGTGAGGTGAAAAAAGGTGAATTAAAAAATACCTGGCACGTGGGAAGAAAAAAACTTTATTAGATCCCCGGCTGGTATTATTAAAATTAAAGTGCAAGGCGTGGTTTCAAAAAGATACGTGTTAGGGTATCAAACCACTGTGTTAAAAGTCAACATGTTTCGGAGGTCAAAGCCCCCTTCTTCAGGACAAGGGTGAAAAGCACTTATCCTCGCCTTACTCACATGTAAGATGTAAAAGTGAAAAATTAAAAATTACCACAATGTGTAATGTTCCTCACAATGTTTTATATGTGAGTGAATGTAGTTGCGCCCAATTGGCGTTAGAACCTGTGGAGACAAAATCATAGATAAACATACAGGTCTCAAAATCACAGTTTTAAAGGAGAAGAATAATGCTTCTCTCAGGAAAATCCAAACAAAGTAGTTGGAACCTGAAAACAAAAATAGGAAAAAAGAAAAAATGGACACTACACACATACACACACGCAAACCAACACAGCTCTCTGCTCAGATAAAATGAGAGCAGAGCAATGAGGACACAAAGATCTTACTTTAAGTTCTCAAATACAGGACTTCATGAGCCTTTTAAACGTATATTGGGGAATCCTTCCTTTCTACTCAGAAACCTAAGAGATCAATATCAGGGTTTCAGTAAAAGAACTAAATCAGCAGAGAGCAACAACTACAATGTCAAACTCCTTCCCAGGGTGATCACATAACTCACGGTTACAGCCACTGCTAATCGCCTGCCTTCCCTCAACGCGGCTCCGATGAAGTGAGCTGCTGAAGGGCTAGGGCCTTTTTATATGCTTGCTTGTGGCCAATTAGTTAGAATTGATTGAATAATGCAAGTCGGTAAATGCCCATATACGGAGGGAAACTCCCCTCGCGTCCGGTGGGACGCTAGCGCCATACGCTGATCCTCCGCGCATGCGCACAGCTATCCCCGATGGGCGCATGCGCGGTAAACCCAGCAAACGCGCATGCGCGAACGGAGACGCTTCGTGAACAACACGAAGCAGACGTGGTTGTATACACACGTCTAGAGAGGAGTGGCAATCGGGATGGAAATGTCCCGGGGGGGGAGAGAAATAGCCAAGGAGCCGACTTGCATTATTCAATCAATTCTAACTAATTGGCCACAAGCAAGCATATAAAAAGGCCCTAGCCCTTCAGCAGCTCACTTCATCGGAGCCGCGTTGAGGGAAGGCAGGCGATTAGCAGTGGCTGTAACCGTGAGTTATGTGATCACCCTGGGAAGGAGTTTGACATTGTAGTTGTTGCTCTCTGCTGATTTAGTTCTTTTACTGAAACCCTGATATTGATCTCTTAGGTTTCTGAGTAGAAAGGAAGGATTCCCCAATATACGTTTAAAAGGCTCATGAAGTCCTGTATTTGAGAACTTAAAGTAAGATCTTTGTGTCCTCATTGCTCTGCTCTCATTTTATCTGAGCAGAGAGCTGTGTTGGTTTGCGTGTGTGTATGTGTGTAGTGTCCATTTTTTCTTTTTTCCTATTTTTGTTTTCAGGTTCCAACTACTTTGTTTGGATTTTCCTGAGAGAAGCATTATTCTTCTCCTTTAAAACTGTGATTTTGAGACCTGTATGTTTATCTATGATTTTGTCTCCACAGGTTCTAACGCCAATTGGGCGCAACTACATTCACTCACATATAAAACATTGTGAGGAACATTACACATTGTGGTAATTTTTAATTTTTCACTTTTACATCTTACATGTGAGTAAGGCGAGGATAAGTGCTTTTCACCCTTGTCCTGAAGAAGGGGGCTTTGACCTCCGAAACATGTTGACTTTTAACACAGTGGTTTGATACCCTAACACGTATCTTTTTGAAACCACGCCTTGCACTTTAATTTTAATAATACCAGCCGGGGATCTAATAAAGTTTTTTTCTTCCCACGTGCCAGGTATTTTTTAATTCACCTTTTTTCACCTCACCTCACTCACATCTTGGTTTATAACACACACCCCCACACATAGTTCACTTCAAGTGCTCCTGCGTATTCGCGAGTCGTAGCACGCCGCATCCCGTAGAGGGGTGCGAAGGCCCCGATGATGAAGCATGACACCAAGGGGCCTGTTGGTGTGTGAGGGGCATTTAAACAACACTGTGTGTTCCCCATCACTCTAAGGATCACTACCACTTGAGTGGATTCCACTTTGTTTATGTATACCCACAGATAGAGACACTTGAACTAGCAGAGTTTCCCGACCCCACGGTACCATCCAAGAAAGGGTAAAATTTGAGATCGACGAAAGGAGAGTGCTCCGACAAGCAGGCCACTAACTGAGTCAGAAGTCTCAGAACGGTAGCTAACACTACAAATGCTACGAGGAGAAACGCTAGACGAAAGTATGTGGTCCTGCCAGTCGTCGAGCCTCTTGAAGCTGATGGAAGAACCCGGACGACCGAAGAACCACCGCGACGACTCCAAACTTGCCAATTTGCACAGTACAAAGACAATAACCCTTGTGGCAGCATCTCTCACCTGCCTCTTGCTGATGGTCACAGTCTGGATCGTTGAAGAGAGTGCTCCCGCTTACAGGACAATGTCACCCACCGTGCAACCCACCACCAAGAAAGAATACTATCTGGTGTCACTGTCACCACGCCTCCGAGAACGACGCAAAGAATTCTGGAATAATTCTTTCGTACAATTATTGCACCAGCACAATCTTGCCGCAAATGCCACGAACTGTTGGATCTGTGGGTTGCTACCTCATGCCACTGAACATTCCATTCCTTTCATCCCTTCACCCTTTTCTGTTCATGGATCTTGCCTCGCCTGGTTAATGCTCCTGCAAGAGATCTCCAAAGACAATGCCACATCCGACGGGACAATCAAACAATTTTACAACGAGTTCTGGCTGAACAAAACGGGAAGAATATCCGCCTCTTTCTGCCCTCTGACTTCGAATGCAACCTTTCCAATGAACATTCCCGCCAAAGAAGGAGTTGAAATGCAAGTGTACAACAACCCAGCCAGCCCTACCTTTTCCTATCTAAAGAAACGAAATTCAGCTAATCTGACAGTGGCCCTATCTGTGGTGAACGTCTCAGGCCTTGTCTGCATCGGAGGCCATGGGACTAAGATCGTGGGTCACAGCTCTTGCCAAATAACGAAGACTCTGAACACTGCCGACCCCCCTTCATTTGTTGCATCATCCAACATGTACTTCATCTGTGGTACCAAAGCCTACACCTGGCACCCAAAAAGCTGGGGGGCACGTGCTACATCGCTTTTGTTCTGCCTCCAACCTACACAGCACCTGCAGACCATCACAGAGGAAGGCGTTTCAAAGACACAGAACAAGCAGACTCCGCCACATCACAGTTCCTTGATGCGGCAAAAGGTCTCTCGTCCCGCTATGGGGTCTGATGGCAAACAGCCGAGCCATCCGGCACCTAGCTCAAGCAGTTGAAACAGCCTTGAACGTCACTGATGGCATCCTCACCAACAACACAGCTGAGCTTCAGTCGGTCCGCCTGGTGGCTTTACAGAACCGCATTGTTCTAGATGTGGTACTAGCGGATCGTGGAGGAGCATGCTGCATCATCAGAGCCAGTTGCTGTACTTACGTCTCTGACAACTCACCCTCTGTTTTCAAGGCAATTGAACAACTCCACAGGCTGGCGTCAGAAATCCATCAGGAGTCAGAGACTTGGACACTTGGAAACTGGTTTGGGGGCATTTTGAAAGAATGGGGCTGGAAAATAATGATGATCCTCTTGGTTCCAATATTAATATTATGTGTTTGTTGTTTGGGGATACATTGTATACACTTTTGTGTTCTATTTGCCTGAACTCCTTGCCCCCTAAGACTATAGACACTGAGCTCACGAAGATGAGAGTAATAAACGATAGAGAGATATAGGACATTATGGACATTGAGATAGACTAGCAAGCTGGCTGGACTATGTTCAAAGGGAGGACTGTAGAAAATAAAACGACAAATCTGAACATTGCCGTCGCCATCTTGCTTGGTGAGGGCCTTTACATGCGCGTAAGCAGCAACCATTTTAGACATCGCTGCTTTTCATGAATAGTGGTTTTTGTTTGTTGTTAAAGCACCCCCACATCGCACTTTAATTTTGATGGCGGCCGTCGCTTGTCTTTATAGCGGCTCGCCGTATTTGTTTTAATACAACATTTGTTTTTGTTTTGCTAAAGCAGCCCCATGGCGCGCAATGGCGGCTGCGCCACTTTCTGTATGGAACTCTCGCCAGAATCACTTTAGAAAATACACAACTCCATAGGCTGTGGCAGCATGCAGTTTGTGGAGTAATTTCCTGGTTCCAACACGGCCTTACTGTGTTACGGTAAAATGCCGCATTTTCATTTTATTATTTATGTGCTGCTTGCGGTGCCCGTTTTACGAGCGCCGCACTCCATCACCTGTTTTTCACGCCCGGTGCGGCAGGGTTCTTGCCACGCCTTCGCTGATATAAATGATGAGCACCACCTTTCGACCGTTCACAGGCTCTCTACTTTGTTTTGCTCACAGGCGTCTCTGTTTCAGGTGATAATTCAGGGTTTCTTTAGGACCCCTCTGCTGCTACAGTTAAGATGCTTGTTGTTGTGGGTGACTCCCTGGGCTATGCGGCCTAGCGCGTGGGCCGGAACGCGCGGAACACACTTGTGAGGCCACACAGATACCAGTGTAGGAAGTGACGTCCACGAGCAGCTGTCCTCCATTTATTGGATCCCCGCAGGCCACGCCTGCGGATGTCAGGGGTGCGTGTCAGCAGGAACAACTTGATCCCCTACCATTACATCCCTATCCAACTTGAATCTTTGAATGCAAACAGTTTGTTAAACACTTTTAAACAGTTCAAAACAAATGTCTCTTGGAGTCACATATTAGCACACAGTACATGCGTGAATTCTGGTCAATGAGTCCTTGGGCTTAATCAGCACGAATAGTCTTCAAGCCTCTGGCTCGGTTGTGGGTTTGGCCGCAAGCTGTATCGCTGCGTGCCAGTACCCCCTCCTAGGCTGTTTCGGCTTGGGCCCTCCAATCCTACTTTGTGTGAAGGGGAGCCGGATGACTCTAGGTTCCCACTGGCCTGGCTGCTCGCGAATTCTTCTCCTTCTTCATCCGCCACTGACGTGGGCGCGGGGCTTGGAGCTTGGCTTGAGGTATCCTGGCGTTGTTCTGGCAGGACCTCTTTGAACCACGATATGTTCCTTGACATTTCTTCCGTGCCTTTCCGTGTAGTCACCATTGTTCCCTGGCTCGCTGAAACGGTCCAGGTGCCTGATTCGTAGCGTGTTTGGAATATTCCTCCTCGGCGCCGGTTGCGTAGGAGGACAGTCGCTCCTTGGCTGAGCCTTCTAGGAATAGCTCGACGTCTGATACTTGCTTCCTGATTTTGTCGCCATCTCTGCTCTTGCACTCCTTCCACGTCTGGGGGAGGCAGTGACCACCCTGGGCAGGTGGGGAGCAAATCTCGGCGGGGGCCATGGAGCATCAGGGCCCACGGGCTCCGCTGGGCCGTACAGTGAGGGGTACTGCGATACTCTCTCAGGAATTCATGGAGCTTGTGTTCTGGGTCCTCCTGTTCTACAACGGCTATGCGGAACATCTTCTTAAGTGCGCGCATAAACAGTTCCACATCCCCGTTGGCTTGGGGCCACTGTGGTGTGATGCGGCGATGCGATATGCCTCATTGGCGGCGGAAAGTGGCGAACTCCACCTCTTGGAACGGGGGACCATTGTCGCTGCGCACCTCTTGAGGGAAACCAACATGGCAAAGATTTTCTCCAATGCAGGTCCGACGTGGTTGAATGCTGTCGACACAATGGACTCGACCACGGGATATTTGGAGAAGGCGTCTATAACTATCAGTGTGTGTTTCCCCCCTGGGAACCTCCCAAAATCCATGCTTATTTTGGACCAGGGTACAGTGCAGGCTTCTTCAGTGATGACCGGGATGGGCTTTTCTGGACCACTCGTCAGCTGGCATAATGAGCATCTTCTGACGTATTCTTCCACCATGTACTCTAGTTCTGGGAACCAGACCTTTTCCCTCATTTGCGACATCATTTTCGTGGTCCCTTGGTGCCCCGTAAGCTAGTAGAACGGCCCGTTGTTTGAGGCTCTGAAGGATGACTAATCGGGGTCCTCTTAGCAGGATGCCGTCACCAGTGGCACTCAATTCATGATGAACTAGCCACATCTTAGTGAGGAGTTCTCGATCCTCCACGGTCCACAAGTTGGCCTGGCGGAGATAGTTCGTCCACAAGCCTTCTTGGACAGCTTCCAGCATTTTGGTATATACCTCGTCGGTGGCAGCCACTTCTTTTACCTCGTCTAGGGACATGCTCTGGGGGCAGGACGTGAGGGCCACCCGGTGAGCAAACTCTTCACTATCTTCGTCCTCCTCGAGCCCCTCTGCCTGAGAGGGGTATCTTAAAAGGAAATTGGCGGGGTTCTTGGACCCGGGCGGTAGATCACTTCCATCTCGTACGGCTGCAACTGGACTGCCAAGCGTTTGATGCGTGGGGGTGGATGTGGTGCTGTCCCTTTGAACAATGGAACTAATGGTTGATGATCAGTGACCATTGTGAAGGGGTGTCCCCGGAGATATAGATGAAAGTGATTACAGGCCCATTTGATTGCGAGCGCCTCGCGCTCAATCTGGGCGTACCTCGCTTCTGTCTGGGTGAGGAACTTGCTGGCGAATGCTAAAGGGGCCCACTGGCCTTGTTCACGCTCTTGAGCCAGCACCGCCCCTACTGGGCTTGTGTCTACCAGTACTTCCGTTCGCTTTGCAGGGTCGAAATACGCTAGCGTGGCTTCTCCAAGGAGGGCATCTTTTATCCCTTGGAACGCCTCTTCCTCCTTCGGGCCCCAGTCCCAGGTGGAATCTGCTTTTGTGAGGGCTCATAGTGGTTCGCTTTGGGTGGCTAGGCCTGGTATGAACCTCCCGCAGTAGGTGGCGATTCTTACTTCCATCTGCGTTGTTGGAGCCGGGGTGCCTTTGATGGTTTGCGACTTCCTCGGGTCTACCTGTATGCCCTCCTGATTGAAAACATAGCCAAAGAACTCGAGGGAAGGTTGAAAGAACTGGCATTTATCCTTGCAGAGGGTGGCTCCATGTGCGCTGAGGTGTTTTAAGGTGTCCCTGAGGTGCTTGCGGCGTTCGGCCGCTGTCGCGGAGTGGATGAGGATGTCGTCACTCACATTCAACACTCCTAGTAATCCGGATAGGAGTTCCCTTATGGTGTTCTGGAACACTTCGGTCGCCGAAGATATCCCAAAGTTTAGCCGCTTGTACCTCCTGAGCCCTAGGTGGGTGCTGAAGGTGGTGATGTATCGACTCTCTTCAGACAGGGGTAGTTGGTGGTACCCTGCATTTAAGTCAATTTTCGAGAACCACTTGGATCCATTTACATCTGCGATGATGTCATTCATTGTTGGCGTTTTGATCGCTTTGTTGGGTAGCCGCATGTCAATGCATAGGCGGATGGCTCCTGGCTGCTTGGGCTTTTCCGCGATGACCATCGGAGATACCCACGGTGTCGGCCCAGATACCTTTCTGATCACCCCTTGTTTCTCTCGGTTCTCCAATTTCTTTGCTACAAGCAGTCGCAGGTGGAATGGGACTCTTCTGTGTCATAAAGCTACTGGGGCGACTGACTTGTCAATGTGCAGTTTGATGGGTTCGCACTTGATGCACCCAAGGCCTTTGAGAAGTTCAGGGAATTGCCCAAGGAGCTCATCAACCGGGTATGCCCGGATTCGCCTGGCAAAAGCGATACGTTTCAGGTCCTCCGCCGTGTTTTTTTTTTTTTTTTAAATATATTTTTATTGCAGAGTTATAAACCACAGGATACAATTAATCAGCCAGTTCACTCGTGATATCCCCCCGTCCAATAAGAAATCCAAATCGTACACAGCCATTCAGCCCGCATCCCGGAGGCCGGGCGGCATATTACTTCGTTCAATAGGAAAACATCACGGTGCACGTCCCATAGGGACCACGGCTGAAATGTCGTTTTACGTATCTGCTTTTACCCCCCCACCCACAACATCACTCCCATCAGCCATCCCAGTGAGAATCAGTGGTATCGCCCTTGTCGGGCCTGCCCTAGGCGCTATGAGTTGTCACACCTGGCCGCTCTCCCCAGCCATTCCACGCTCCACACAGTACCCACCATCCTAGTAGGTCCAAGGTGCCCTAGTGGGCTACCATCTAACGGCTTCCGGCCCACCCCAAACTCCCATTAACCAACCCCCCCAAAGCCCCCCTCCCCTGGCAACTGCTAAGGTGTATGCTTCGTCCTGTCGAATTGGATGGATCCACTACAGTGCGTGGTACAATACTTTTGTGTTCGCCCCGCGGTGTCCGCCGGCCTAGTTTTCACCATCCTCATCCTCTACCAAAGAATCACGCAACGCCTGTACCACTAACTCCCATGCACGCGCCGCATCCAATGCCTTCTCATTCCCCATCTTGACAGCCTGCTTCATCCGGAGCACACTCTCGCAGTCAGACCACCGCAGCAATTCATTCTTCCATCTACGCAGTGAGGGCCCCCCCCTGGACTTCCAATGCCACGATATTTCCCTCTGCGCCAGTATCAGACCCAGGTCAATGAATTTGCTTGTCACCTTGGTGTGTTTAGTATGCGGGAACCAGAGCAGCAGGCACGCCGCCATATCAAATTCCACCTCCCTGTCAGTTACTTCGTTCAGGAGTTCCCCTACCTCCGCCCAATAGGTCCCCAGGTGTGAGCATCCCCAAAACAAATGGTCCATGTCCGCGCCCAGAGACGAACACCGTGGGCATCGAGCATCCGGCACCTGAAAGTACCGCTGTAATTTCTCAGGAGTTAAATAAGCCCTATGAAGCACATAGAAATGCACTTGCTGAAAGCGCGCATTTCTCGTGCCCTTCCACGTGCGCCGCAGGATATGGCCCCATGCCGTATCCGGTATGGGCCGGCCCACGCTCTCCTCCCATTTAGCCTTGAGCCCTTGGAGTGGTTCCAGTCCCTCATTCAGCATCCTATTATGGAGGCACGTCACAGCTTTGAACGTACCTGCCGCCATCACCACATATTGGCATGCCATAGTCGTTGTTGGTTCCATGAGTCCCCCTTTCCAGTGCTTCTGTATGGCAGCCACCACGGCCGCGTGTAGGAGGAACCCCCCATCTGGCAGCCCAAACTGGTCCCGGAGCGCTTCGAACTGCGCCAAAGCCCCGTCTATGTATAAGTCGCCTACCACCTGCAGTCCCGCCTCTTCCCAATCCAACAACGGGGACCAATCTCCCCCGTGCGGCAAAGCCGTCAGCATTCCGATCGGGATCTCCGGTGCATAAGGCCGCGATGCCTTCGCTCTCCGAAGGCTCCTCTGCCAGCACAGCCGGAGCGTCCGCTCCTCCATGGTGAGGGCCCGCAACTCGAGCCTCTGTTGCATGATGATGTAGGACAGCACGTGGCGTTGTATCCCCCGATCTCGGTCCTCCTCTGGACCCCGAAACACCCTAGCTACGTTCTGAGTAAGGACCTGCAACTGCGCCGCAAGATAATACAGCTCGAAGTCGGGTACAGCCATGCCCCCTTCTAGCTTGGGGCGAAGTAGCGTGCTCAGGGCCACTCTGCGGCGGCCATGCCCCCATAGGAAGCCAATGATCATTGACCGCAGGTCTCTAAAGACCCCTTGGGGGATCCAAACAGGCAGCGTTCGGAAATAGTAGAGGAAGCGGGGGAGCGCCACCATTTTCAAAAGTGCAATCCTACCCAGAACCGTCAGCGGGAGGGTCGACCAGAAAGACAAGCTGCCCCTCAGTGCCCGGACACAGCGACCAATATTGCCCTCCAATAAGTCCGCTGTCGCGTGGTAGATGCGAACACCCAAATAGGTGAAGCAAGAGGGCTCCCATACCACGCCCAAATCGCTGCCAGGGACTGGTGATCCCGCTCGCAGCGGGAACACACAAGTCTTCGCCCAATTGACCTTAAGGCCCGACAGCCGGCCAAACTCAGACAACAGATCCATCGCTCCGACCAATGCCCCCGAGGTGTCAGCTAGGTACAGGAGCAAATCATCCGCATATAGCGATATATGATGCCAATGCCCGCCGCTGGCTACCCCCACGTACCTGTCACCTGACCTCGCATGGACCGCCAAGGGTTCCATCGCCAGAGCAAACAATAGGGGGGAGAGAGAGCATCCCTGTCGTGTGCCCCTGCCCACCGGGTACGCCGCAGACACCAGACCGCCCAAACGCACTCTCGCCGTTGCCGAGGTATATAAGACCCTCGTCCACCTGCGGAACCCTTCGCCCATGCCAAACCTCTCTAATACTCCATCCAGGAAAGACCATTCCAAACTATCAAAGGCCTTCTCGATGTCCACGGACAGGACCGCCGGAGCCCCCTCCCCGTCCAAGATGGCGTCCATTATTCCCACCAGGCGGCGGATATTCAGCTCCGTGCTCCTCGTGGGTATAAACCCGGCCTGGTCCCTGTGTACCAGGCCCGTCATATGTGGGGCCAACCTGGTGGCTAGGATTCGGCTCAGAATCTTATAATCTACCGTCAGCATGGATAGCAGGCGATAAGACCTCACATCCGCGGCATCCCGGCCAGGCTTTAGGAGCGGTACAATCAAGGCCTCCCGCATGGACCCAGGCAACGGCCAGCCTCGAAGGCTTCCATATACACCACCAGCAGCCTGGGAGCCAAGCTGTCCACATACTGTTCATAAAATTCAATCGGCAGTCCGTCCACCCCGGGCGTCTTGTTGCTGGCCATATGTTTGATGGCCACCCGTATTTCTGTGAGCGTGATCGGGCTACCCAGCTCCTTCGCGTCCTCCTCATCCAGGACCGGAAGCTGCCTCTCCCCCAGGTATTCCGCAATGTCCTGAACCCCCACTCCCAGCTGACTCTGGTACAATTCCTCATAATACCCCCTAAAACGTTCCAATACCGCTGCCTGGGAGTACACCATTTCTCCCTGCGCATTATTAATGCTGAGGATCGGGCAGCCCCTAAGTTCCGGGTTAGCTAGTCTGGCCAAGAGGGTGCCCACCTTGTCCCTTTCTGCATGTGCCCTGATGATATACTGCCTGTAGTCATAACACCTTAAACGTTCCGCCTCGGTGGCAACCACTTCCTTCGCTTCCAATAACTGGGCCTGTAACTCTGGCCTAGCCGGCCTGCGGCGCTCCAAGTCCCTCAAAGTTTCTTCCGCTTTCATGAGGTCGTTCAACACAGTCGTGCGAGCATTCGAGAACCTACCCAAACACACCCCTCTCACCACCACTTTCATTGCGTCCCATTCAGTGGACCTGCTCGTGGCCGTGCCCTCATTCACTCCGAAATAGCTATCAATGCCTTGCCGAACCGCATCGCTGAACACAGAATCCTCAAGCGTCTCCGGCCGAAGCCGCCATGTTGGTAACACTGAGCGCTCTCTCTGCCACTGAATGTGTACCAATAGGGGGTTATGATCGGAAATAGTCCTAGCCAGGTACTCCGCATGGGAAATCAATGGGGCTAGGGACCCACCGCAGAGCACCGAATCAATCCTGACATGCAGATCATGGAGAGCCGAGTAAAAGGAATAATCCCTGGCTCCCCTGTGCCGCTCCCTCCAGACATCCAGCAACCCCCATCTATCCTGCCAATCCTTCCTGTGCGCGGCCAGCCTGCGCACTGGGGAGTCCACCAGGGGGGGATGGGACCTATCCAGAGCCACATCCGTGATCGAATTGAAGTCCCCCCCTAACACTATCGGGCCCGCCAGGAAAGAGGCCAGGGACCCCGAGAGGCTATCAAAGTATCGAGCTTGTTCTGTGTTCGGTGCATATACACAGCAGAAAACCACATCCCTTCCATATAACCTCCCCTCCACCGCCACAAACCGGCCATCCGGGTCCACTACTTGATTCAGCACTTGAAAGGGTATCCCCGCCCTCACCCAGATCAGCACCCCCCTGGCATACGCTGAATAAGTGGTGCCAAACACCTGGCCCGCCATCTTTTCTGCAAGGCAGCGCACTCTTTTTTGGTGTGATGAGTCTCCTGGAGCATAGCAATCTGAACCCCCCTACGTACTAGATATGCATGGACTTTGTGACGTTTCACCATAGTTCGTAGCCCCCGGACATTCCACGTCAGGCATTTCAGATTAGGTAATGTCCCCATTCCAGCTTCGTACAGTCCGATTCAAATAACGAAGGATCATAGCCCCCCCAATGCAGTTGCCCCCCCCCCGAACATACCCAAAACAGAAAAACTTCCCAAACCCCACTCCCCAGGACAGAGCACACGAACCCAATGGCCGCCCCCATCCAAACTTTGAACCAACTTCTCGCACTCTTACCCTGTGGTCTCCACCACAGTCGGCCTTAAGGGCCCAAGGGGGGTGAGTCACCGCCGACCCCAGCAAGCGGAGCCCGCGCCCCGCACCTTCATCCCCTCCGAAGCACACAGCTCCCCCTCCCGGCGTCCCGTCCTCCATCAACAGGATACCACCCTACCATGAAGTCTAGATCTAGTCCCAATTCAATCTCAGCCGCAGAAGATACCATCCGATGTCTGTGGGGTCACTATCGGTCCCTTCGAGCTCTCCGCCTCTGAGAGTTCCTCTCCCGTCCTGCTGCCTTCCCCTCCCGAGTCCGTCTCTGCCCGTTCACTGTTCTGTTGCGACCCTGTAATGGCTGCCGTCGCTGCGAGCGCATCCCTCTTTTCCGCCGCCATTTGAGCCTCCCGTTTCTCTCGCTGACGCCTGTTGCGGGATCTGATGCGTTGTGATTGCCTCACCCGGGGCTGCTTGGGTTGGTCTCGCCTGCTTTTATGCGATCTGTCCGTCCCCGCTCTATACGACTCCAGCCATTGCCAAACTTCATCCGGAGTCTGAAAAAAGTGCGTGGAGCCATCCATAATGATCCGCAGCTTAGCCGGGTAGAGCAAGGAGTACTGGATGCCTTCCTCCCTGAGCTCCTTCTTCACCGCGAGGAACAATGCCCTGTTCTTCTGGACCGCTTGAGTATAGTCCGGGAAGATCGTAACCTTACTGTTCTCCACCTCATACGGGCCCGACATCCTGGCCCGCTGGATGAGGAGATCCCGGTCCTTGTAGTGGAGGAGCCGCACCACCATCGGTCGGGGGGGGCGGCCAAGCCCCGGCGGGCGTGCAGGTACCCGGTGAGCTCGCTCCAGAGTGAAAAAAGGAGTAAGCCCCTCCGGCGCTACCACAGTGCGGAACCAGTTCTCCATATAGGCCACCGCATCCTCCCCCTCAATCCGTTCCGGCAGGCCTACGACCCGCACGTTGTTCCGTCTATTGCGGCCTTCAGCATCCTCCGCCCTCCGCTCCAGCGTGTCCAGTCGGGCCAAAATGTCCGTGATCCTGTGCTCCGCGGTCACCACCGATGGCTTCAGGTCCAGCAACAGTTGGTCATGGTCCTTGACCCTGTCCGCCAGCTTCGCGTGATCCGCGTGCAGCAGCCCCAGGCCCGTGGCCACTTGGGCAATGTCTTGGTGCAATGCTTCCTTAGTTGAGGTAATCGCATCAAGTATGGCATCCAAACGCCGGTTCAGCCGCAGTTCTTGATCAAGCTCCGGGGAAGGGCTCTCGCTCAGCCGAGTCGATGTCGCCAAGTCCCCCTCAGGGCGTCCCTCGGCCACCGGCCCTCCGATCGCCGCCATTACAGGGTGCTGCGTCACAGGTCCCGGAACCCGTCTTGCGCTGGCGCCCGTAGTTCCGTGCCAGTCTCCGGGCACCGGGCAGTGCAATGTCCCCACCGACGCTCTCAGGAGCAACGACCAGTTAGACTAGCTCCGTCCCGTCGCCCCCCTCGGAAGCCTGAGGGGGGAAGGATGAGTCTTATGGCGGTGGCCAACGAAGGTCCCCAAGCTCCTGGGTGAATCCGGTCAGCGTCCCCTGGTCTCAGGACACAGCACCGCCTATCCTAGTGCCCCGATCTCTTGCCAAACGGCGACAACTTGGCTCAGGGCTGAAGTTCGGAGCTGTCCGACCTCCTCGCCGCCATTTTCTTCGCGCCCTCGGCAACACCTCGGCCGCCTCTTCAACTCGGTCCTCTCAGGGCCAGCAGTCCCCCAGTGACTCTCCGATTGTGCCCAGCTGTCCCCTTACACTTTAGAGGGCAGGAGCATCGTCTTCGGGTCGCCTAGGGTTCCGAAAACAGGAGAATTAGCGGGATTCCGCGCGGAGCTGCGAGCTCACGCCGCCATCCCGATCGGCGTCCAAGCCACGCCCCCCGTCCTCCGCCGTGTTACTACTCAGGAGGGTGTCCGTCTCCCTGTCGATGACGTGGATCGTGGCCATTATTTTGAGGTCGTCAGCTTTGATGGGCACTGAGATTTTTCCTTTCAATGGCAGGGGCGTATCTGCTCCATACGCATATATCCGAGTTTTGGATGGTACCACCGGAGGGCGAGGGCATAGGCTTCGATACTGTTGCAGGCCCATGACTTTTACTGTCGCTCCTGTGTCGATGACCACTTTTACTTCGGTTCCTGCGACTTGGACTATGCAGGTGGGTTGGGGTCTGCGACGTTGTTTGAGTTCTTTCGCGAAAGAGACTACATAGACTTCTCCATCGTCTTAGTCCGAGGACTCTTCTACGGTTTGTCAGTGTTTCGTGGGCTTTCTCTGGGCCCGGTCAAGTGGTGCCGCGTCTGCCACAGAAAGTTGTCGAACAGCTCGCGTTGGGGGTTTTTGCCCTCGGAAGTCTCGGGTTCTATTGCGTTGTCTGCAGACGGACGCGAAGTGGTTTTGTATTCCGCAGTTAATGCAGGTCTCCCCTTGAGCCGGACAATCTTTTGCGGCCTGCGGCTCGTGTCCACATACCCGCATTTGGATCTTGACGCGTCCCCTCGTGGTCCCCTAGACAAGTCTTCTCTAGGTCTGGCCTTCCCTGCATCAGCCCGCTCTGTCTTGATGGACTCCAGTTTCCCCTGGGACTTGGTTAGGGCTTGGTCCATTGGCGTGGCTCTAGGCGTAGACAGGTTTTGAGATCTGGCTAGTATCAAGATGTATTCTAGCGTGATTCTGGGCTTTCGCAGTATTAGGACGCATAGTGTATTGTCGCGGCATCCTTAGACCAGTTGTGTCCTGATTTCCTTTGGTTGGTCTTCATTCGTGCAGGTGCTGGCTAGTGCCATGAGGCATGCGTAGAATACGTCCATTGATTCTCCCTCTCTTTGGCGGGCTTGTCCGAGTTTGAATACTTCAAAATCTGGGTTTAGTTGCGGGTCGAAATGGAGCGAGCCGCGGGTGGCAGAAACCCGCAGCACTCGGGTCTGCAAAGTGCGCCGTGTTGGGGACACTTGACGACACTGGGCTGCCCCGCCGCACACGCGGCCACTGCTGAGGCCGGGTGGCGCGCAGAACAGAGCCACGGGTACGCGACAACTCCAGGCAGACGCACAGCAGCGCTGCCGTACGTCGGCAGCAGACAAGCTCCAGGCACCGCAAAGGTGCAAGCGAGGGTTGGGCCCCCTCCGCTCGTTGCCAATGTAGTGGGTGACTCCCTGGGCTATGCGGCCTAGCGCATGGGCAGGAACGCGCGGAACACACTCGTGAGGCCACACAGATACCAGTGTAGGAAGTGACGCCCACGAGCGGCCGTCCTCCATTTTTTGGATCCCAGCAGGCCACGCCTGGCCTGCGGATGTCAGGGGTGCCATGTCAGCAGGAACAACTAGACCCCCTACCATTACACTTGTGTCTGTGGCTCTGTGAGGTATCTAACTTCTGCTTTTTCTACAATCCCTTTCTGTAAACAATTGTCTTTCTTTAGGGTGGTTGGCATTAATACAAAGTTCCTCTACTACAGAGGTTATTTCGGTAGTTAAGGCATTACTGCGGAAGTGTCCAACGAAATAATAGACAAGTTCTTGTAGGTTTTATTTGTAGTGAAAGTGCAGGTAGTGGAGGTCAATTTACGCTTACCCATTGTAGGTCTTATGACTTTGTATCGATGAAAGAGATGTGGCCCTGGCTGCAACAGGCACTGGCTGGCCCATTCTTGGCCCGTACTTCGCCCTGGCACACCTCGTGCAGCAGAGTACCAAAGTGCGTTTTTTAAATATACTGTTGCAGGGAACGATGCGTGAAGGCTCCTCCTCTCGGCCCCAGTGCAGGCTGGATGTTGAAGTCGTCGAAACAAGAAGACGGATGTCCCGCGCAACGATGTGCTAAAGCGCGTTTTATAGCGCTACTGCTTCGGGTACAGTTGTGTGAGTGCCTCACCTCCTCCCTGCCCCAATGCAGACTGGATGTTGCAGTCGCAAAACAACAAAACAGGCTTCTAACATAGGTTCTTTATTTGGATCTACTGCACATGTTATATGGTAAAATACATTAACTCAAAAAGAGAGTAAGCAGCAATCTTGGTTATTCTTATTTTTTTAAATAATTTTATTGAAAATGTTCGACCACACAATGAATGACTTCTAAATATTACAGCTATGAGTGCTTTGAGTTTGAGGTATTTTCTCATTTTTTCCTGCATTGATATTTAGTACATAATATATAGATATGATATAATTATATGTCTGTTATAATAACTATTGGTAGATTTCCTGGATTCTTCGAAGGATCGAGGATTTACTGCGTATTCTAGCAGCAAACCATCTACGTTTTTTGCACATAGTAGCACGTTTTCAAAAATGTATTTAATATTCAGAGAAACTATTTTGTTTGACTTTTTTTCCTATATTTAAAGAAGATACTCTATATTATTGGTCTGTTGATTGTATATTTTTTAATTCAGTACTGTGCCCAGAGTAGCATTTTTCCTAAGTCTAAGTTAGTTCCCATTCTCAAAGAGTTGAACACATGCTTGTAATCCTATAAGGGTCAGAGCTGATTTGCATATCGCCATTGTCTAACCCAGGGTGGTGTGGAGTGCAAAAAAACGATGGATTAGGACCCAGATCTTTTGACTGGGTTGAATGTGTGACATTGATCCTCATTCGGTCCATCACCTGTTGTTTTTGCAAACTCGCTATAAGTGTACTGGGGATGCCCAGACGTGGGTCCCAGGCACTCCACACCACTGGAGTCAAGCTAGCCGGGCTGATGAGAGGTGTTACCTCGAAACCGGTCCGGTCCTCGGATGCTTGATTCCGTTCTGGGAAGGACATGGCTTTTGTAGTTCGGACTGGACTGTTCCCATGGGGCACAGGGTCAGAGCTGATTTGCATATCGCCATTGTCTAACCCAGGGTGGTGTGGAGTGCAAAAAAACGATGGATTAGGACCCAGATCTTTTGACTGGGTTGAATGTGTGACATTGATCCTCATTCGGTCCATCACCTGTTGTTTTTGCAAACTCGCTATAAGTGTACTGGGGATGCCCAGACGTGGGTCCCAGGCACTCCACACCACTGGAGTCAAGCTAGCCGGGCTGATGAGAGGTGTTACCTCGAAACCGGTCCGGTCCTCGGATGCTTGATTCCGTTCTGGGAAGGACATGGCTTTTGTAGTTCGGACTGGACTGTTCCCATGGGGCACAGGGTCAGAGCTGATTTGCATATCGCCATTGTCTAACCCAGGGTGGTGTGGAGTGCAAAAAAACGATGGATTAGGACCCAGATCTTTTGACTGGGTTGAATGTGTGACATTGATCCTCATTCGGTCCATCACCTGTTGTTTTTGTAATCCTATAAGAGCTTTGGTGCCCTGAATCCCCATGAATGAGGGCATGTGTCACATACTGTAACAATCCTACTCCTCTTACAGGTGTGTACCTTTGCAGGTATCCTTTCCATACAACTATGGTGCACACAACCTGCTTCTCTCACTCCGTGAATTCTTAGCAGGTCTTTGACCCCCGTTTACCCTTTCAAATGCGGTGCTATTTTCCACTCCATTCTTCTCCTCTTTCAACTTGGCTACTTTATGCTGCAGAACTCTGAGTTTAAACCATGAACAGAGGACCTTTTGTAACAGCTAATCTGCATAACCATGGCATGTTTCAGAAACAATTATCTTGTGCACCCATGTGCGCTCTGTACCACAACTGGTTTCGGGAGAACCACCTTGGTATGCAAGCACTGAAAGAGCGATTGTACGTCACAGGACACATACAGTCTATGTTCCCTGTTTGTGTGCCCCTTTTGCCTTCTGTTCCGCTTGTTTCCCCAGACACTGTGGCCTTTTGTTTGAGTATTTCTGTTAATCGGAGCCCGTGAAGGGGCTCTGATTAACAGCAATACTTAAACAAAAGGCCACAGTGGCTGGGGAAACAAGCGGAACAGAAGACAAACGGGGCACAAAAACAGGGAAACACGAAGTGAACAGAGGGCAGAAGGGCACCAAAACGAGTGGGACAGAGGGCAGAAGGGCACCAAAAACGAGTGGAACAGAGGGCTGAAGGGCACCAAAAACAAGTGGGACAGAGGGTAGAAAGGCAAAACAACGAGTGGGGCAGAAGGGCACCAAAAACGAGTGGGACAGAGGGCAGAAGGGCACAAAAAACAAGTGGGACAGAGGGCAGAAGGGCACCAAAAAACGAGTGGGACACAGAGGGCAGAAGGGCACCACAAACGAGTGGGACAGAGGGCAGAAAGGCACAAAAAACGAGTGGGACAGAGGGCAGAAGGGCACCAAAAAACAAGTGGGACAGAGGGCAGAATGGCACCAAAAACGAGTGGAAACGAGTGGGACAGAGGGCAGAATGGCACCAAAAAGGAGTGGGACAGAGGGAACAAGGGCACCAAAAACGAGTGGGACAGAGGGCAGAAAGGCAGAAAGGCAAAAAAACGAGTGGGCCAGAAGGGCACCAAAACCAAGTGGGACAGAGGGCAGGAGGGCACCAAAAACGAGTGGGACAGAGGGCAGAAAGGCAAAAAAAGAGTGGAACAGAGGGCAGAAGGGCACCAAAAACGAGTGGGACAGAGGGCAGAAGAACGATTGGGACAGAGGGCAGAAGGGCACCAAAAACGAGCGGGACATAGGGCAGAAGGGCACCAAAAACGAGTGGGACAGAGGGTAGAAAGGCAAAAAAAAAACAAGTGGGGCAGAAGGGCACCAAAAACGAGTGGGACAGAGGGCAGATGGGCACCAAAAAACGAGTGGGACAAAGGGCAGAAGGGCACCAAAAATGAGTGGGACAGAGGGCAGAATGGCACAAAAAGCGAGTAGGAAAGAGGGCAGAAGGGCACCAAAAACGAGAGGCATTTGGCGCCGCAGACACGTGCAGTTTGGTTCCTGGCGCACATAGCCATGGCTGCTGCGCACAGAGACCCTCCACTGCCGCACACAGAGGAAAAAAATTAGAGGGCACATTGCATACAATTAATAATAAACAATGGGAAAACGCATTAGAAAATGGCTGCACGCACTTAAGCATTGACAAAGCATATAGCTCTTCAGTGCTGAGCGCTATACCTTGTTAACTTAGTAGGATGCTTAAATGCCAATGGTCACTTCTTCTACACGTGGCAAACGTCGTAAATCATACATAAGGGTCACTGTTGTCCAAGCTCAAAGGGGGCTAAAATTCCACTTGAGGCTTTAACTTTTTGCAAATAAATACTGGGGTTGGCTCCTTCATTTTTATTACACAAAATGCAGAAGCAAATTCCACCTACATGGAGGGGGGGTTGGGGTGGGGAGAAGGCTCACAAACCGAGAACTTAACGTTCAGGCAGTTTCAGAGAGTTCTCACCTGTGAAATTAGGCCCAGTGAGAACCACACGTTTGTGGGTGGTTTGGGCAGATTTTATGGTTTTCTCTGAACTTGATTTTTCCAGAGAGAGCCAGAACTGCCCATACAAATCCGCCTTTTCTGGTTCGCCTGCAAAATGATTTTGAGTGAATTATGTAGTCCATTGTCACTCCCCAGTTGAATTATGTTTTAAAGTGTGGCTTTCGTTCAGCGATGACCCGTCAGCCTACATTCAGCATTAGTACTAAATAGAATATTTAATTCGTACAATATTCTGTTTGTCTTCTTTAGACTCAAATTTCGCTCTGAATTAAGGTTGTAACCCATCGTAATCTGCATACTTTTAAAAGTAAAGTTTAGAACATTTAAGGGGATGATGCAAACTAACAATTGTTCAAAATAAAATGCATCCATCACGTCCCAGTAGACCTTAAATTCCCTTTAAGATAATTATTTCCATTGCCAACCTCAGTATTGCGGTGTAATTTCTTGTCATTTCCTTCAACCAGCATTTATTTGTTAATAAATAGCTTCGGTCGCATGAAGTTCCCCAGCCTGTCAGTGGCCCATTTCCTGTAGTGAATTGAGGGTCAAATTCCCAGGTCTGCAGCATTTACCATCTCTTTTTTAATCCAAAGCTCAGCAAGGACCTCGTTCTGGTGATCTATTTTATAAGCTGCTGATGGAATTCCGTAAAATATTTTCTGTGAAGCAATAGAAATGTATGGACAGTCATTAAAGAATGTGCATAGTATACAGCATTTTAGCAAGGTAATGAGTGCCTTGGGTGGAAGATTACAAACCTTGTAAAACTTTGTCCTGAGTGAATGGGAGATGTAAGAAAGCGTAAATGCATGCAATGCCAAGTAAACTGTCTTTATAAGGGAGAAGGTGGAGTTTAGCCTAAAATATGATTCGAATTTCCAGATTAAATAAATAAATTAATTAAAGAAACATCATATAACATAAAACAAAGACGCTTTTCTGCCGTTTTTCCTATCTGACGAGTATGACATGCATGACACACGCGACTGTATGACGTAGTGATTATTTCTTTACACTTTCTCGATGGAAATGTTTTTAAACCCCAAAACGGGCCATTAATCAGTCTAATATCTTAGATTGCATTTTGTGACACAGAGTTTGACTGTAGGGCACACAAGTGTCCTACACCCACGAGGAAATGTCTCCCTATTATTGGGGTAAGTGTGCAGAATTATGTATGTCTGACAAGAGTTCGAAGGGAGCACACGGTTTGGGTACGTTTGCATGCATTTATTTTCCTCTACACATTTTTTTCCACACTTTGTTCTCTTTTGCAATTTCACACAAATAACATGGGTACTGCATGGAATGCAGTGCTGTTCCACTTTCTCCTGCCATACTTCTCTCTTATACCTGCTATTTGATGATATGTTACAGGATCCAGGGCAGATTCTTGGTGCTGGAATCTGCCGAACTGCTTCATATTTATTTATGTGCCCTGTCTATTTTTATCTTCCAGGTACTATCCCACCCTCAGCAGTGATACATCCACAGAGAGTACGAGTGCTGTATTAAACCTTGTGGAGGCACCTATAAAGTCGAAATTTCAGGGCCACCCTCGCAAATGATCTCCTAACACCCAATGCACCAAATTGTTTCATAAACTGACAGCTGCCAAAAGATGAGCTTTTAAGAGGCACATGTTATGTGAATCTGATGTCTCTGGTTTATGTACTTTAAGTTGTTAATGGGTATATTACATTAATACAGTATTTTCTCTATAGAATCTTTATTGTAAAGTTTTCGTTTCTTTGAATTGATTCTTTTTTTCTATCTTTTGGAAACAATACTTAAGAAAGCTTGATTGTAATTTTCTTTCAAGATCAAATCAATATTTTTTTGATCTATTGTCGTGGGGACCCTAAAAGGAGTAGGGTCCTTGAACCGGTGCCTACTTTGCATATTTGCTAATCCGGGACAGGGGAGTACCACTCTTTTGCAAGATTTGAATGCATGGTTGTGAATTGCAGATGAGACTCGTTGCACTGAGGATCTCAGACTTGAGGTAGGTCGTGAACACTTTGTGGACCAAAAGAACTCCTGAAACATGTCAACTGTAGGTAGTAGGGAGCTGTGATCACTTCCCAGAGTCTCTGTTATTTTGTTGTTTAATATCCCACAGTAAAGAACCCAGACTAAAAGATAGAGGATGTGTTCTACTGCATGTTATTTTTATTACAGCACATACAGCTCTGACCTCATCAATAGATGAGCTCATTACATTACAACCACCAAAGTGCTCTCAAAAATAATCAATAAGCCCATCCATTCTCGGAATAAACTGTCGGGCAGATGAGATGACCCTATGGAGAAGCATGACACATAGGTTTGTGTGTGAGCGTTTAGCTTCATGTTTTATAATGTTTCTGACACACATACAGCTACTGTTGGTAGGTTCTATAACACTGGTAATGTCATGAGAACCTCCTCATAGCTAATGCCATGTAACTTGTGCTTTATGCATTCTGTGGATCCACACATAAAGTTTTTGAATGGGTCACTGCGGAATAATAGACATTGAGCACTTTTATGCTATCCGTTGTGGTCATATGGATTTTTCACATGTCTGCAAGATCACTTACGAGTTTCCTAGTTTGTTTCTGTTTGAAATTACCGGCCAAAAAGTGTTTGGCCTTTTAATCTTTTTCATAATATTTTTGGTCATGGTGCAGAAATTTCTTGCCCACGTCTTTTTTCAGACTGTGCAGCGCAATTCAAGGCTCCATTCTTATTGTCCTCAAAAAACAGTTTTCTGTCCATTAACCCCTTTGCTATGGGGCTATTCCCCTGCTGTGCTGGGGGGCGGGGCGCGCACAGCGCTCCCATGCTCATGACGAGCTGAGCTCGTCATGAGCTACAGTGCTCCGGTGCTCATGACGAGCTGAGCTCGTCACGACCACGCCCGTTTAATGGAATGCTCAGCACAGCAGGGGAATTAGCTCAGCGTGCTAGCGTTCCACGGGCCATGATGAGCTGAGCTCGTCATGAGCACCGGAGCACCGTGGGTAATGACGAGCTGAGCTCGTAATGAGCATGGGAGGGGTTAATGTATTAATGTACGGGCACCAATAAAAGTTCATTGTATATAGAACTGGTTCTTTATGTCATCTCCCGCTGTTCATATCCCTTCACTTGTAACTTACACCGTTCACCTTTTCACAAGCACCTGTGAACAGTTTTGTACAGGTTACATGAAATTTCATGTAATAGTGTTTTTGTTTTGTTCCTTCAATCAAATGTATGAAAATGTTTTTTCGCACTTATTGTTTCTTTTTGTCAATTGGTTTTCTTCCCCTCTCTATCTTTCCCACTTTCCCTGCAACATTTTTTGTGCCTATTTCTTTTTCTAATTGTCAACTAAATAATACCTGTTGAGACATTGTTTTATGTTACATAATATCTTGGACCTGGAGGAAAGATTGGAGCGAAACGAGCCGGAGAGAATATCGGGCGGCTCTTAGTACCTACAAATCTGCTATTCGGGTAGCAAAATCTGGATTCTTTGAGGAAAGAATAGGCTCGGCGGCCAACTCCTCGAAAGAATCGTTTAGGGTCATTAAAGAACTCCTGAAAACTCTCGAACCTCAGGTCATTCACGAGGACCCACGTGAGAAATGCTCAGAACCGGCCTCCTTCTTTAAAGCTAAAATTGATAACATCCTGGCATCCCTCCCCCGGCTATCCAAGGACGTCTCCTCTGGTGGTAGCTGAAGCCCTCAGCCCAGGGTACGATCAGCAGAGTTGGTTTCTCTTGGTCCTGTCACTGTGGAGGAAGTTCTCACAGTCCTGACGACCATGAAAAGTGGTTCTCCGAAAGATCCTGCACCCATGAAATATCTGAAGCAGGTAGCCCCCACCATCAACGGCCCAGTGACGGACCTTATAAACCTGTCTCTCACCCAAGGAGTGGTACCCCCTAGTTGGAAAGGAGCGGTTGTTAAGGCTCTTTTGAAGAAGCCTAACCTGGACCCAGCCGACCTTGCCAACTTTAGGCCTATTTCCCTGCTCCCCGGCCTTAGTAAGGTGGCGGAGAAGCTGGTGAATAGTCGCCTGTCGGGCTTCTTGGAGGCCAACTCCCTTCTGGGCGATTCCCAAACGGGCTTTCGCCCCGGTCAGGGGACTGATACTGCCCTGCTGGCAGTCGTGGAGAATGCTAGGAGCATTTTGGATTCAGGGGGATCGGTGGCAGTGATCCTCCTGGACCTCAGTGCTGCATTTGACACCGTAGACCATCAGGTGCTTCTCCAACGGCTGTCGGGGGTGGGGGTCTCCGGGATGGCCCTCAAGTGGTTCGCTTCCTTTTTGGAAGGCCGGACATTTGAGGTGTGGGAAGGCCACGAGAAATCATCCTCAGTACCTCTCCAGTGTGGTGTGCCACAGGGCTCATCGTTGAGCCCTACCTTATTCAACGTTTATATGGCCCCGCTGGAGAGTGTGGTACTGCCTCTGGGTATCAAGATCATCAGCTATGCTGATGATACCCAGTTGGTGGTAGGCCTCTCCCAGTCGGCTTACCATCCCGACCGGCTGCACACGTGTTTGGATAAGATCTTCACGTGGATGTGCAGCTCAGCCCTCAAGCTTAACGGCTCCAAGACGGAACTGATGCTGCTGGGGAATTCCCCTCCTTCCTTATCTCCTAGGAGCTGGCCCAACTGCCTGGGACCGGTACCCACCCCCAAGCAGGAGATCAAGAGCCTGGGGGTGTGGCTCGAGCAGGACCTTTCCTTTAAAACACACGCAAAAAAGACCGCTGGCGTGTGTTTTGGCCTGCTTCGATCAGCCCGGAAGATTTTACCTCTCCTCCCGTTGGCCTCCAGGAGGTTACTCATTCAGGGGCTTATCATCTCGCGGCCGGACTTCAGCAACGCGTTGTTTCTGGGTGCTCCAGAATTCACCCTGAACAAACTGCAGCAAGTGCAGAACGCGGCCGCCAGGCTCCTGACGGGCCATCCTAGGCGTCAGTCGGCTCGCCCTGCGTTGATAGCGCTGCACTGGCTCCCTGTCAGAGAGAGGGTGAATTTTAAGGCACTCTGTATGGCTCACAAAATTCTGCAGGGGAAAGGCCCACCTATCCTAGGGGATATGGTACAGCCTTACAAGGCCTCCCGCTCTCTCCGTTCTGACCATCAACACCTGCTGCAGGTCATGAGGGTGAGGAAGGCAAGAACCGGTGGCAGAAGATTCTCCATAAATGTGGCCACCCTGTGGAATTCTCTCCCTCTGCACTTACGCTCGGAAACGAGCCTTCTTCGGTTCCGTAAACTTTTAAAAACGTATCTATTCCCTGTCTAGTTCTGGTGCCTATTTTGGTAGTGTTTCTTTCTGGATGAGCGCGGGGATGCCCAAGGGTAACCAGGCGCTATATAAAATTCGCTAATAATAATAATAATATTAATCTTACCCAGGTATCAACTGGGTTTATAGGTACCCTCCGGCAGATTGTTTCTACACACATCTTTTTTATGCACAGCTGTTCCAGCTGCAATCAAATTCTTCTCATCTTGTGGTAGATCTTTCATGAATAGTCACTTGTATATAAGCCCTCTTTCAGTTGGACTTCTAAGTAAGTTTTCTTGGCTTTGGCAATCCTGGTGCCTTGGCCACATCCCAAGTAACCTCATTGTTGTTTTCTGCAAATATTTTCCAGGATCTCCCTAGCAGACTCTCTTAGGGCTGGGCCATGGAATACTATTTTGTAGATGTACCATGGTCTGCAACTAGGGACCACCATAGGTGGTTTCTGAATGAAGTATCATGGGGGAAGCTGACTGGATAGGACACGGGTGCTTATTTTAGTGAACAAAAATGAAGGTAGTAGCAGATTGTAGATAAGGACAACATCTATTCTAGTGTATGATTTATAAACATTTAAGAAGAATGTATGCATGTATACAGTGTTGCACTCTCCAGACATCTAAGTGTCCTGTGTGCCCTTGTTCAGTGCAGGCAGGGCGTTTTGCATGTAGAATTGAAACACCGATCTGTCATCCCTAGAAATTACAGTGACATTGCAGTCATCCTCACAAATTGTGCTGACCTTAGGAAAGGCTGAGACAGTCACAAAAAGGCTCTTTGGTTGACTTACTTTTTGTCTTCATGTGGCCTTATGCAGAGAACAGAATTATAGATGGCGAGCCCAGTGCCCCTTTCAGACGAATGATTCTGTTCTCCTTGCTCTAATACCTGTTTTCTAACCCTCATTTGAATCGGGCTGCTGCCTCTCTTGTTTTATGTGCTCCAGTAGAGTGGAATGGCTGGAGGTACCAACACCCAAGCCACCTGGATGCATCTCCAGATCGCAAGTTGGCTTCCCGTGATAAAGCGATACCTATTTCTTTAAGGTGTAACCATTTTAGCAGTGTCTTTCACATGACTGGGGAATTGAGGCCCTGCACGCTCAGTGGGACAATTGCAAGAGGATTCATGTGAGTGTGAGATTTGGGTTTTTGCCTGAAACTCACCGAGGAACCCAGGGTGAACACGATGGGTTCCCCCTTCATGTCAAGAGCATTAGCTTAGGCATGAAAGTAACATTGTCCTATAATACCCTTCTGTGGATCTCTCACCTGTCCGTGGCAATCGTAGGGAGTGTTGGTCCCAGGTCATTTATCAGAAGTCTCATGTACGCTGGAAAAATAGGAATGGTTTGTTCTTTGCCACAGAATCAAAGTCATAAATCTACAATGTCCCTAACATTTCTTTCTTTTATTCTTGTTACCCTAATTTCCCTTGTAATGTTTATTGTAGGGTTGCAGATGAGCCGAAAGCACCAGACATTCATAGAGGACACAGAACTCAGCAGCCATGCGGCCAGAGCCCCTATAGCATGGGGAGCAGAGTTCCAGCCTTGCCATGCTAGTATTGTACAGTTCTACAACATTGGATTTCCACTTCAGAGCAAGTGCTCAGTTCAGACTTAGTGCTGACTCATCCAACAGCCTTCCACGTATGGGCAACGGGTTGGGCCATTTGTTAACTAGCACCTCCTAGCCTGTGCCCCCATCAGGGCCAAGTCATGCACCTCCTGCACTCACTGCCTCCACATTTGGCTATGAAGTTGTGCTCTTACAGCGCCTCTCTCGCCATCATAAAGGTTGCGGCATGACGGCGGCCATCTTATCATGCTTCAAGAAATGCTTGAATGCCACCTCACTCTATGCTACTCTTTTCTACTCTGCACTGTTCTACTCTACGCCATTGCACTCTATGCCACTGCACTCTGCTCTGCACCACTCTACTCTATTCCACTGTAGCCTATGCCACTACACTCTACGCTATTTTAATCTACTCTACTGCACTCTCCGCCACTGCACTTGCCACTCTGCTCTACTCTCTACTCTATATAACGCTGCACTCTACACCAATGCACTCCACTATACACCACTCTAATCTACTCTACTCTACGGCACTGCACTTAACTCTGCACCACTGCATTCTACGCAACTGCATTCTACGTCACTACACTCTACGCCACTCTGCAACCCTATAATAAACATTACAAGGGAACTTAGGGTAAAGAGAATTAAAGAAATAAATGTTAGTGGAAGAGGTGTGGTGCAGTGGCCAGGGTGCCTGACTCCAGACTATGGGATTCACGGTTCGATCCCTGGTGCCGGCGGTAGGTTAGCCCAGCACCATGTTACTCTGGGCAATAGTTCGCTTAATCTTCCAGAGGGCTCCCAGCGCTGGGACACCACTTCGGAGGTAGCTGTGCATTTTACAAATACTGGTATTTCATTTCATATTTTCTATTCTACTCCACTCTGCACCACTATACTCTATGCCTGTCTTATATCGCCTAAACCCATGAATTACCTAAGTAAGGACCATGTTTGTAACATGCTGCTGGCTGTGTGCTGGGCTCTTTCAGCCAACCTAACTTGAGTGGATGAACCTCTCAACCCCTGCGCACTGTTGCTGCTAGTGAATCACACTAGAAATATCATCATTTTAATTTTCATTTCACTTCTTTCAAATATAAATTTATCACATAACCAAATTCACCATTCTTCTTTGAAAGTATGATATTTAATCATCAGTTCATTTTCAATAACTTCAAACATATATTCAAAAAACAAAACATTTCATAATTTCACTGTATCAACAGAAACTTTCTTGACAACGTATAGTTGATGTAGCCCGATGCATTTCGAGTCCTTGATGGACTCTTCCTCAGGGGCCTGAAAATATGAATATCTCATATCAGCAATTTCATTATAATATCCTGTTTTTTCTCATCAGATTCAAGTTACAAAAACCTACGAATGCTCAAAACAACGAAATATCACTTTACATTTCATGTACAAGAAATAATGACTGCATCATGCACTTTTAAACCTTTTAAATCTAGAAACCACCACCATTTCACCTCAAAAGTGACTGTGATGAAAAAATATACTCACAACCAAACCACGAGGTTGTGATACCTGTAAACAAAAGTTCTGACTGTAAATGCATGCTGAATTCGTCTACCAATGCCCTAAACCCAAAGAACCACCTCGTGGAGCTTCCTCTTACCTCGAGTCTTTTTAAGTAGGAAACCACCGCGTTTCCGTTTCAATTCAAAATGCCACCTACAACAAAAGTGTAACAATCCTTAGCTTCGTGCTTCAATTTTCAAATGTTACCTCCGCTATCCCCCACGGACGCCCGTTCTTACCTAAACGCTCAACACCAACTCCTAACTCCACTAAAAGTGCATGATGCAGTCATTATTTCTTGTACATGAAATGTAAAGTGATATTTCGTTGTTTTGAGCATTCGTAGGTTTTTGTAACTTGAATCTGATGAGAAAAAACAGGATATTATAATGAAATTGCTGATATGAGATATTCATATTTTCAGGCCCCTGAGGAAGAGTCCATCAAGGACTCGAAATGCATCGGGCTACATCAACTATACGTTGTCAAGAAAGTTTCTGTTGATACAGTGAAATTATGAAATGTTTTGTTTTTTGAATATATGTTTGAAGTTATTGAAAATGAACTGATGATTAAATATCATACTTTCAAAGAAGAATGGTGAATTTGGTTATGTGATAAATTTATATTTGAAAGAAGTGAAATGAAAATTAAAATGATGATATTTCTAGTGTGATTCACTAGCAGCAACAGTGCGCAGGGGTTGAGAGGTTCATCCACTCAAGTTAGGTTGGTAGTTTAGCAGGCACGGAAGCAGGACAAACGTGCCACCGCTGCAGCACGCATGTGCAAAAATAAGAGGATCAAAACTATATTTTCGTGAAAAGAAAGGAGTGCCTTCCCTTTTATTATCTCATTTTGTCACGTTGTCCAAACGGAAAGAGCACCCACTGAAATAAAAGATGTCGTTTGACCAAATATCAAGCCTCACAGACGAGAGAGCAAAAACTTTGGCATATACTGCCGAGCAAGCAACAGATATTTATTCTTTGATTCAAGAAGTAAAGACTTCGGATGCCCAGGGCAACACGATAGTACAACAATTGAAGCAACTACAATTTCTAGCCAAAAGAGAAGTTAGCCAAAAACTCCATGCATCGACCCTGGTACAGTACCACAAAGAAAAAAGGATCCCACGAGGATTACGAATGTCTATCAAACCAATGCTTTACAGGTTCCATTTGAACAAAGATTTTATGGAAAAATGGTATCGAATATTAAATAAGTGTTCACTAGATTTAATATTGCTACTGGTTGAGGAATTGGCTAGAGTCATTGCAGACTTGACCCGTGAAATTGATGAGATCAAACAAAACTTAGAAGGAAGGATGCAAAAGGAAGATTGGGATAAAACTTTAAATGACATTAACACCACGTTGGATAAGTACACCAAGGAAATTCAAGAAGGAAAACTAAGAAAATTCAAGAGGGACACGCTTGATTACAAGCTCAACGAAGTATACTCTTGGGCTGAAGTCTATGCCCAGAGGAGAGCCTATCAACCTAGGAAAAAACCAACCACCACTTCGGAGGAGAGCTTAGTTTCAGACACCGACTTAAGTGCTTCTAGACCGTCAGCACAAACACAAATTGGAGAGGCATCCGGCCCCAGTGAACAGATAGAACCAGATCAAACAGCAACCACATCAAAGCCATCTTCTTTTCCCCAGGCAGGGGATTTAACACAACCACCAGGAAAACCAAAACAAAAACCAGGAGAAGTCAGAGAAGGAGCAAGAACAAGGAGCACCAAGTACATTTAGTGATGAATATTTCCAAAACAGAGTTAACATCGGAAGAACTTCAAGTGTTGAATAGAGGACTGGGTTTTGTCCCGACCTATGACACAAACATCTTGGAATGTGAAATAGCATTGTTCAAATTTATGAGAGTGTTAAGACTCAGGCATTTCTTCACTAATGTGGTTCCCACACAAGAAGTCAAAGAACCTACCGAATTTATGGAATTCAAAGTTAAATCTAAATATCAATCACCAGTTTCACACAAAATCTTGGATGCATTTGAAAAAGCAGTGAGGAATGATTTAGAGAAATTGAGTTTTCACAGATCTAAAACGAAGAATCTATCAGTTCATGAAAGGAACATTTAAAAAAAACTCCAAATGAATGAGAATATCCACATTCAAAAGGCTGATAAAGGAGGAGCAATAATTGTGATGGACAAAGAATTTTATGTGGCAAAAGTTAACGAACATGTGTCTGACGAATCCACATACCTGGAATTGGATAAAAATCCCGTCTATGATCTGGAAGTAACCTTAAAAATTATCTTAGATAAAGCGTGTGAACTTGGTCATATCTCAATGGCTACGAAACAATTCCTTTCAGTACAACATCCCAGGCGACCCCGCCTTTACATGTTGCCCAAAGTTCATAAAGACAAAGTGAACCCTCCCATGAGGCCCATTGTCACAGGTTGTGGCACGATTTTTGAACCATTGGGGCAGTACATAGATACTTTTTTACAGCAATTTGTTCAAGAGTGGCCATCCTACACAAAAGATACCAATCATTTTTTGCAGAGATTAAAAGACATCACCATAACACAAGATTTACTACTATGTACTATAGATGTAAAATCTCTTTATACTTCGATACCTCACCAAGCAGGACTGGAGGCTGTGGAATGGGCGTTGTTGGGGCTAGAAACTATTAGAGCAGAAAAATCTTTCATTCTAGAATTGTTGCATTTCTGCTTATATCACAGCTATTTTCAATGGGACAAAAAAATTTTCTTGCAACAGAATGGAACATCAATGGGATTTGCGGGGGCCCCCGCATATGCCAATACGTACATGGCTAAATTTGAAGCAGACTACATTTACTCGGATAAAGAATGGCAGGATCACAGCTTGATATATCAAAGATTTATCGATGATATTTTTGTATTATGGTCAGGCAACAGAGAAATGTTGGAAGAAAAAATCTTGACTTTAAACACTCATGTAGATCAAATCAAGTTCACTCACACCATCAGTGACCAAGAAATAGCATTTTTGGATGTTTTACTGACATTAAAAAATGGAACATTACAAACTGAAGTGTTTCGGAAAGAGACCGATGTCAACAATTCTTTATTGTTTCAGAGTTTTCATCCTCAGAATTTAAAAATGAATTTGCCCTTGTCGCAATACATGAGAATAAAACGGATATGTTCAGAATCTGAGACTTTGGAAAAACATTTGGAAATACAAGAAGGAAAATATGCATCCAGAGGTTACCCGGAGAATGTACTAAAGCAAACCAAGGACAAGGTTGCCAGGTTCAGTAGGGAGAATCTCCTGGAAAAGAAACCAAAGAAGATTCTGGACAGACAGGTGTTTGTTTCAAAATACTCTACAAGCTCATCAAAAATAAAAAACATAATAACAAGACACTGGGAACTTTTGTTACACGAACCAGATTTTGGAGGCATTTTTCTGCAAAAACCGATGTTTGCATATAACAGATCGAAAAACCTAAAGGAGCTGTTGAAAACACCTATAATCAAAAAAAGACTAACCCATAAAGGGATGAAAAGATGCATGAATTGTGTGCACTGCCACAATGTGATTGTTGGGAATACTTTGCATCATCCCCAGACAGGAAAAACCATTGACTTACATCATGACAGTGATTGCAACTCCAAAAGTGTGATCTATTTCATCAAATGTCCATGCGGCAAATTGTATGTGGGGAAAACTGAAAGAAAATTAAAAACAAGAATATCCGAACACAAAAGTACTATCAGGAATGTTAATATCAAGAGTAATTTAGCTAAACACTGGTCAGAAAACAGGCACAACATCTCCCAGCTACAGTTTTCAGTTTTGGAGAAAACTGAATCACAAGAAGGAGTGGATCTCACTAGATGCCTCCTACAAAGAGAGATATTTTGGATCCGGTACCTAGGGACCCAGGAACCTAAAGGTTTAAATGAAAAGATAGACTATACATGCTTTCTGTAAGAAAGATACTGTAATGCTAGGCTAGATACATGTAGAGGTTTTGGCCAAGCCTCTCTTCAGCATGTGAACATTTGACTATATTTTCCATACATGTATATTTGAATGGTTGAAATGCACTAAATGTACTATATTCATACTGAAACATTCTCCATGCATTTTATTTATTTTTTGAGCACCTTATTATTTATATTTTCCGTTTATTTATTTTTTATTATTTATCATTTTGTCTTTGAGTAAAAGTGGTAGTCAGAGGAACTTATGGTTTTATCAGGGCGGTATTTAGTGATACCGTTCGGTTTTTGGCCGTTGAGTATACTTCCCCGAGTGCCGATGGCTTCGTTTCGTTAGACTTCACCAAAATGGCGCGCCCGAGCGTTCGGAATCAGTCCGTTTTCACTGTCTCCCGAGAGACAAACGTGTTGTAAACCTGGCGAGCCCGGTGTTGGGCTTGAAATCGGCAGGGAGTGGAGTTAGGAGTTGGTGTTGAGCGTTTAGGTAAGAACGGGCGTCCGTGGGGGATAGCGGAGGTAACATTTGAAAATTGAAGCACGAAGCTAAGGATTGTTACACTTTTGTTGTAGGTGGCATTTTGAATTGAAACGGAAACGCGGTGGTTTCCTACTTAAAAAGACTCGAGGTAAGAGGAAGCTCCACGAGGTGGTTCTTTGGGTTTAGGGCATTGGTAGACGAATTCAGCATGCATTTACAGTCAGAACTTTTGTTTACAGGTATCACAACCTCGTGGTTTGGTTGTGAGTATATTTTTTCATCACAGTCACTTTTGAGGTGAAATGGTGGTGGTTTCTAGATTTAAAAGGTTTAAAAGTGCATGATGCAGTCATTATTTCTTGTACATGAAATGTTAAGTGATATTTCGTTGTTTTGAGCATTCGTAGGTTTTTGTAACTTGAATCTGATGAGAAAAAACAGGATATTATAATGAAATTGCTGATATGAGATATTCATATTTTCAGGCCCCTGAGGAAGAGTCCATCAAGGACTCGAAATGCATCGGGCTACATCAACTATACGTTGTCAAGAAAGTTTCTGTTGATACAGTGAAATTATGAAATGTTTTGTTTTTTGAATATATGTTTGAAGTTATTGAAAATGAACTGATGATTAAATATCATACTTTCAAAGAAGAATGGTGAATTTGGTTATGTGATAAATTTATATTTGAAAGAAGTGAAATGAAAATTAAAATGATGATATTTCTAGTGTGATTCACTAGCAGCAACAGTGCGCAGGGGTTGAGAGGTTCATCCACTCAAGTTAGGTTGGTAGTTTAGCAGGCACGGAAGCAGGACAAACGTGCCACCGCTGCAGCACGCATGTGAAAAAATAAGAGGATCAAAACTATATTTTCGTGAAAAGAAAGGAGTGCCTTCCCTTTTATTATCTCATCTGGGCTCTTTCAGCACATGCTTCTGGCACCTGTTAGCTGGGTGGCCACTTTCTATTAATAATGGCCTTGTTAGGGCAATATCAGATTATTGTTTTTTGCAGTTTTATATAGGGCAAACTCAAACCGAAGGTATTGGAGCACTTTAAATGAGCACCAGGTACTCTACAAAAGGCGACATTCATTTTTCTTATTTTTTTATCAGCATGGGGAGCGTAAGTGATTTGCTCTGGATCACAGGATGTTGAGCTGACACCGGGACCCGAACCCGAACCTGCTGCCCCAGTTTCAAAGTTGGAAACTCTGGCCATTACGCCACATTGTAGGAGGTTCGGCGTGGAGCGTTCATTAGGCTTTGCAATAAGCTGCGCAACTCCAGAGAGGGAACCTTGGAGGCCCTCTTGTGGCTGGAGATCTCAGCCGGTCAAATCGGTAGCTCCTTCCGGCGTTACCTGCAGGATTCCTTACAACTTCTAGATATGGAAGAAATCTGGACCTCTAACCCATCGCAGGAGGTACTTAAAACCCACATCGAAAGAAACGTCCGCCTCTGGTCCTTCCATTCCGACAGAGCTCAACTGGCTCAACGTAAGCATGCCTGGTCAGTTATATCAGGATTTAAGCCAGGGCCCATGGGACAACATCTGTCATGCACATACTCATTGCAGTGGAAAAAAAGATTTTTGGCCCTTAGAATGGAGTGAGAGGCCATTTCTGTATCATCTGCCGGGCTGGCGACGTGCAAACCCAAACGTAACATGCAGAGGATGCGGGAGCAGCACAGAAACAATCGAGCATGTGGTATGCCTCTGTGTTGTAGCTCAAGATGACCGAAGGAAACTGTTAAAGGGCGAATGGAACAAACTAGGTATTCGCACACGCCGTCAGGCTATTCTTGCATCAATGAACCCGGAAAATCCACAGCTTAACATCAGGTTCACCAAGTTTGTTACAGCAACAGCAAAAAAAATTACAAACATCGAGGCTCTGCGAGCCACCAACGGTTAACCTAAATCCTATGCATTTCCGAAGAATAGCTGACCTGGCCTTGGCACATGTCCTAACCAGTCCTTCTCCTGGAAATTCCTTAAAACACTGTATGTGGGGGGCTCATCACATAAACAGACTGACACCCTTGGAACCTCACCACAAACCACGAACTATATCTTTAAAGTAAACTAAATGCTGCTCTTATAAGTAAATGTCTGTATTTGACCTGATTAGATAGAAAAACTATAACAGATAATTAAGGTTTTTAACTATCTTTATTAACAGGCTGTTAGGCTTTTAAATTGACTTTTTCGATTAATTATATTTTAAATCCTATTGTGATGGTATTAATGTAAACATTTTAAACTATTCATGACAAATGTTTTATAGTGCTCGCACGTTCTCTATTCTAATGATTTTTATTAATCGAAGAATAAAGTAATTTCATGTATGAGGTTCTCCTTATTAGAATAGTGCAAGCAACATCGAACCCAAGGAGCAACATGCAACCAAGGAAGAGGCTGGGTGATCCCCGTGGACCGTTGAAGAGCTGCGCAGAGAAGTCGCGTCTCTATTAACAAAGGGCCCTCGCCCTTCCCTGGCCTCAGTTTACAGCTGGCTTTGCCAGCGGCTCTTTCTTTTGGGCTCCAGGGCTGCGCCCTTCTCGTTGTCTGACTGGTTTGTATCATACCAAGAAATGGAATGAATGAATAATAATGTATTATTCACTTCTGGTGTAATAGAACAAATGCCGACCTACTTGGGGTCCAGCAACAGCCGTCAGAGTGTTTGTTCGGGGGTGGTGAAAACCTAGGCCTGGGGTCAGCCTTTGTTATGCACCAATGTACCCACGAACATAGCTGCCAGTCTCGTGAACATTGTGTGCCAGTGTGTGCCCTATGCAGTATCAGGCTTCCTTCCAAAATGCGTCGAATGGGCGGGGTCTTGTTCACCAAGACAGACCGGTTCTTTCACCTCCCGGTCCGTATGCGCAGGCGCAGAAGAAAGCTGCAAACTTACTTCTGTAATCACGCGGGCTACAGCACATTTGTGATCTGAGCACTGACTAAAACTCTCGGAGTTATAGACCGCAACCGCACCGCCGTGCTTTCGAGTTGTGCTTTCTGCAGCTCATGCATAAATAAACTGGCTTGTGCGCACACACAAATAGTCCTGTCACTCAAAACCAACGCCCTCTGTACTCATTAACCATGCAACTTTTCACACTGAGGAAGTGTGGTCACTCCCTACGTTGCAGTAAATACGATCTAGTTGATGCCAGTAATATGTGAGGCCCGGCCTGTTTAAATAGGTAACCTGCCATGGGCAGGCTTCCATTAGTGCAGCAGGTGCAGTTGTACCGGGACTCAGAGGCTTGAGGGGCCCACTGGAACCTGATTCTTGCTGTATTTTATAATTCAAACAGCAGCGGGGTGTGGTGTATCCCTTCCTTGCACTAGAGTCCATAACACACTGGCTAAGCTACTGTAACCTGTATGAATTTTAGCACAATACACAGCCCCCAGAGCAGCTCATTGGCGCCCTGGCATGTCTCATTTGACACTGAGCATAGTCACATCAGGGCCACAGGAAGTCCCCCGCCCCCACATGCCCAAACCCGCAAATGATACACAGACACCGTGTTAAGTTTGGGAAAAAATTGCTGCAGGTTTATTACATACAACATATGTAATGATGGTGGGTTAGCTTACGGGCGATCCAGGGCGGCCGCATTCTCGCCACCTGCCCGCCTGTTGAGCCAAACAGCACAGTGGCGAACCACCCAACTGCTGTACAATAAAATTACAACTACTGACACGCCCATTGCGGGGACATGACTAGGCAAACCCCCGGTTGCACAGGCCCACAACCGCCCGAAGGACTATAGGGGCGCCGACACGAATTCCTGCACCTCATATGAGGTTACAGGTTAGGCTCTGGCACCCCTATGTGCCCGCTGAAGTACATTGTTTGCACCTCTCTTCTTCCGGATCGCCCAGTAACTCCGCCACAGCCTGTGCGGTGGTACCCGCTGCCGCACAGGCCCCCCCACCATTGCTACCTTTTCTACCTGCAACCTTTGCTCATGAGTGCTTCTTTCAAGTCCAGCAGGAAGAGGTCTAAGCCTACGGGCGTGAGGTGAACACCATCATCCTCGAAATAACCCTTCACCTTGTCCTGAATCATATCATGTTTGATGAAGCCTAGACCTCTGCGCTGTGAGAACTTTTTCATGGCCGCATTGATCCGCCTCCTCGCTCTCTCAATTGCCTCACTGGACTTAGCACCCCGCCAGTTTCTCCTAGGCACTATTTCGGACCACCAGACCTCGCATTCCCGCAGAAGGCCACTGATGATGCCCAAGTCGGTCTTCATTTTGAGAAGTAGAGTGGATTTCCCCAAGTACGTAATGTCATTGCCACCCAGGTGGATTATCAAGTGATGGGGAGGAGGTCTACCCTGGGCAAGGGCCTCCCGCAGCCTAAAGAGTAAGCTATGCCAACGCATGCCCGGGAAACTCCACCACACACAGTCTATCCTCGTGAAGGTACTAGTCCACTGCCAGATGGCAGCCCATCGTGCCAATCTGTTGACCATAGAATGCCCCAAGACCCAAACACGTGAACCTGTCAAAGAAAGACGCAATATGTTCAAGGGTGTTTATTAAGTAAATCACAAGTAAAACAAAATGCCATCACAAAACACAGCAAACAAAGCACAAACTCAAAACATAATTGGAATCAAGGCCTAATGTAATGTCTATAGCAAGCTGATTCCCAGCGCCCAACAGACTACACCTGAACTGGCAACATACCAGCGCGGAAGGCCGATGTGGCCGCCCCTATACGGAAGGAATGGCTAGAAAACGTCTTCCCCTGTACCAACAGAGCAGCCCTGTCCAGGCAGGCCAGCATGATTTTGTCCATCTGGTATTTAGTCAAGGGGCTGAGGTCGGCATGTACAAAAAGGTAACCCGGCCCAGCAGGCCGCACAGCAAGGAAGGCCCTTAGGACTGCCACCGGGCAAAAACGGGGATCCCCAAGGGGGGAGAGTCTAATAACAGACCCTTTTCCAGCTTGATCTGTCTTAGACCGCCTCAGCGTAATGGACAACCCACTCACAAAAGCGATATCCTCCAGTCCCAGCGCATCCCCAGAGATATCTGTCTTAGAACGGGCCACCAGCTCACTACTCCTAAAGGCCCCAAAGAATGCTAGGACAAAGGCAGCAGAAAAGAGGGCCGCTTCATACTGCGAGTGCACGACTGCCTGCAACACTTGTAACATAGCCTGTAGCGATGGAAAATCAATGGGGGACCTGTCATCTGGGACCCTGGGATCCTCCCGAGCCCAACCCTTCAAAGCGGCCCTAATCACAAAAGATTTGGCAGGATCCTTCCCCCCACCCAATCTAGCCTCATGACTAATGGCCGCTAAGTGGCCGCAAACCCAGGAATGAGACTTTTTCTGCTTCTTGGCCCACACAATGAATGTCTGAACTCTACTCTCCATCGGCAAAGCCTGCAAGCCCAGGTCAGAGATAACTTTAATGAAAGTAGCACGTTGACTCGCATAGCGTTTCCTTGTACCCAGCGCTAAAGATTTCTCTCCTAGTTCTCTCAATTGCTGCTCCACTCCAAGATGTGCCAAAGCCCTGGTGCAAAGGGGGTCATCTCCTCTCTCGCCTGAGGGAAAGCTGCCCGGAAACGATCCAGCTGCAAACGAGAAAGAGCGTCAGCTGCGACATTAGTGACCCCTGCAATGTGTCTAGCTCTAAATTCAACATTGCAGCGCAGGCACCTGCTAGCCAGTTCCCGGAGTAGAGACAGCACTAACGGGCAGCTGGCAGATATACCATTGATTGCCTGCACGACCGCCATATTGTCCGACCAAAACAAAACCTTTCAGTTGGACAGAATCTCAGGCCACAGGTGTAGGGAAATCACAATGGGGAAGAGTTCCAGGACAGCAATGTTAGCAGTAATACCACGCTTGCGCCAAGAATTGGGCCATCCCTGCGCACACCACAGCTCTCCCAGAATGGCACTGAAGCCCTCACGGCCCGAGGCGTCCGTGAACATGTTCAACTCAGGACTCTCCACCCACGGGGACCTCCATATCACTGTGCCATTAAAATCAGACAAGAAGTCATCCCACATTTGCAAATCCTTCTTAAGTCCAGAGGTCAATCTAACAAAGTGATAATGTTTGTGGACCTTGGCAGTAGCCTTGGCTAAGCGTCTCGCAAAAACTCACCCCACAGGAATAACCCTAGCAGCAAAATTCAGCTTGCCTAGAAGACTCTGAATGACCCCCAGAGGTGCCTTATCCCTGCCTAGCAATGCATGAATGTCGTTCTTCAAGCCAACCACCTTTTCTGCCGGGAGACGAGACACTCCCTGGACCGTGTCGAGCTCGATCCCCAGGAAGGTCAGCACCTGAGCAGGGCCCTCGGTCTTACCTGGCGCCAGCGGCACGCCCAAGCGACTGGCTAGTTCAATGAAACAGTCCAGGCCCTCCTGACACTCCTGCGTGCCCTCCCTCCCAATAAAGAGGAAGTCGTCTAGGTAATGAGACACTGCTGCCACTTTGTATTCCTCTGTGAGGGCCCACTGCAGGAAGGTGCTGAAGGCTTCGAAGAAGGCACATGAGACATCGCAACCCATTGGCATACACTTATCAAAGTAGTACCCCCCATTCCACTTGAAACCCAACAGATGCTGGCTGTCAGGGTGTACAGGTAACAAACGGAAGGCTGCCTCAATGTCTGCCTTAGCCAGCCAGGCCCCCTCCCCTGCTCTCCTCACTAAGTCGATGGCCATGTCAAGGGAACAGTAAGAGACAGAGCAGGCCGCTTCTGGCAGCCAGGAGTTGACGGAGTTCCCCTCTGGGAAAGACAAGTTATGAATCAGCCTGTAAGCCCCAGGTTCTTTTTTGGGGACAACACCCAAAGGGGACACCACAAAGTCAGGAAGGGGGGGGGGGGGAAGGACCTGCCACCCTCCCCAAGGCTACCTCCTTGCTAATATTCTTGTCAACCACCTCCGGGAGCTCCCTGACAGATTTTTGGTTCTCAGCATCCCTGAAACCATCCAAGAAACCTAAGGTCAGGACATCCCTATCTTTCTCATTGGGATAAGCACGAAGGAGGGGCAACAGACTGGGTATGATGACTGGAGACGGGCCTTTAGACCTAAGGGGGTGAGGGTCCCCAGCGGGCAGCATAGGGGATGAACCCCCTGTTTGGGCAGGAGTGGAGAGCTGAATTGGCGGGGGGCGCATCAGGGGGGGGGGGGAAGGGGGAGATGTGTTCTTGGGGTCACTATTTGTCCTTATTGGCAGCGCTAGCAGAGGAAGACCGCTTCTCGCAGGAAGACTCAGGGTGGGAACCTCCGCATTTGCTGCAAACGTGGGAGAATCTACATGCTTTCCCCCAAGTGCAATTCCCTGCATTGTACATCCTGCAAGTGGAAGAAACATTCTTCTTGGCGTACTGCCTGTTAAAACTGCCCCCCCGCGCCCCCCTCGAAAGGACTGTCTGAAATTACTTTTCCTCTGGGTGAACTGCTTATCATTTTCTGTCTTCTTAACCTGGACAACACTGTTGGCACCACTCTCTACTTTTCCTCTACCCATGTGTACCATCCACAGTCTTACTTCAACCTGGTCCCACTCCAGTTCTGGACAGACAGACATTTTTTTGCGGAACTCACAATCATACAAGTACCACCCCATCCCCGTTGAGGCTTCAGCTTCATTGATTATGACACTGTTATACTGGAATAGCCCTTGCGCCTGATCTGGGAAACGCTCCGTGATTACCGCTGCCAGGATGGCAAATGCCTGACGCCAGTTTTTAATTGTCTTCTCAGGCCAGGATTGAAAGCGCGCCTTCTTCTCTTCATCCTTTGAACCCATTCTTCTTACATCCACCCCATCTGCCCCCAGCATGAGGAGGGAAAAAATGTCTATAAATTCTCTACGCCAGATGCCCTCCTTCGCTTCCTGCGGGACCTGCCAGGCTAGGGAACATTTGCCAGGAAAAAGAGGCGCCATAGTCATCAGAACTGTGGGCGCAGGAATGGCAACCTCAGCAGACGGGGGAACCACGGAACTGATAGCTGGCAGGGGGGGAGGAGCGGCCGATGAAATAACCTGAGGCAGGGCCGAGACCGCAGTGGGTGAGAGGGCCTCCTGAGACACACTCGGGGCCAGCGGCAAAACCTGGGGAAGAGGCGCTGAGGAAACAGACCTTTGAGCCGTGCTGACAGGCAGTGCAACTACACCCTTCAGGGGACAAGCATTATCCCCCCCTTGCACGGAAATTCCCCCCCACACTTGAACCACGTCCGCCTCCCCTGCGACAAGAAGTGGCGCCGCAACCAGCGGTGTTACAGTCTGAGAATGCATTAAATCAGGAGACTGCACCGGGGCAGCGCGCAGACCGGCTCTGATTTCCGACATGAACAAAGCCAGCGAGTCTGTAATCTTACCCAGATCTTCCCGGGTAGCAAATTCCACACTAGGCGCCGCCGGGCGAGGGGGCGAGGGAGGGCACACCCAGATCACCGCCGGGGGGGATGCCGGGGCGTGCACAATGACATTCCTGACCGGGTCCGCCGCCCTGGTCTTAGTGGGGGGTTCCGCGGGGAAGTCCTTCACTGTCGGCTTCCTAGTGCGCTTAGGCCTCACTGTGGCAGGGTCCTCTACCACTTCTATTTCAGTTATTTGTGGGGCGGGGGCCGGCCCGGGGGCTTTAGGGGGGTTGGCCAACAAAAGTTCACTGGCCCACGCCACCCCATTAGCCTTTATCATATCCAACAACGCTTTCATCTGTGTGTCCTGGGACGGTCCTAGACCCGAATCCTCAACCTGGGACGTCTGCGTAAAAAGCGAGGGGGACCCCTGACTCTCCATGGTGCCTTCAAATGTATCCTGAAAAAGAGATAACCATGAGCCACCATGTTCAACAACTTTTGCCAAAGAAAGCACGCACGTCCCACCCCATGGCTGGCCGTCCCCCACTCCCAACACCTTTGTCTCAGGACCTGTGGAGGGAAAAGAACCGATACTGCAACTGGGGTGGTTGACCGACCGCGACCAGCACCCCCCCCCCCCTAGTGCGGACCCACTCTTCACACGTACATACCTCTTCTACTATTCCCGTGAGAGCTAGCGAGATCCGAGACTATGGGGCGGCCCCGATGCTGCTCCTCGGCTGTGTGCAACCGCGTAAAACAAAAGAGAGTAAACCACTTGTCCTGAAACAAAATTCAACCGGCCGTAACCGGAACACAAAAGCCAACACAATGCCCATATTTGACGATCGGCGGCCCCTGTGCCCCAGACCGAGCAAGGCAGGAAGCGGGCATACCTGTGATGAAAACAAATTAGCGCCCAACTCTCCCGTTCGTACATACCTTGCGCTGGTACTGCTAGGGGGGGGTGCGGGGGGGCGAAGGTCAGATAATCCGCAAAGGCCTAGAAGCGGTAAGCGATTGCGCGACAGAGCTGAATCTGCAAAAACAAAGACGACAGGTTAACATGAGGCCAGCGCCAAATGCGTCAATGGCCATCGCTGCGCACACCATGGAGGGAAAAGAAACTCATCGCGCTGAGATTAAGTCAGTATGCAGCGCTACCAATGGGAGTAGTATATTCAGGAGCGGCTCCTAAAGAAAAAGACATAACGAAAATAAGTCACATACGCCACTACGACAGGAGGGGGGGGTGAGGACTACGATTGCACTGAACCTTGTGCACATCCATGGTGCCTACCTTTAAGGGGCACCAGCACCCCCCAGGCCCGGTCCCCTGCCACATGCTTGCCCCCCCCCCCCCAAGAAGGACACATCGCGCCGCACTTCCCCGGGAGCACGGAGGCCTCCGCCGCACACCCCGCACTCGGATCAGGCAAGGGCCGACCGGGCCGTCGGTTCGACAGAATGCGCGCAGTGGCCAGGTGGGAGGGGGGTTTGCGGTCGGGTTAGGTGGCAAAGAAGGACGTTTGCAAAGCACTGCGGACCAGGCGTGCATAACAATTTCCAGCTCCCACCACGCAGCCCCGCATTCACGAACAGCACAAAGCGAACAAAATATCACCTTGGTTAAACAGAAGCAGGGCACTAAAAGGCAATAACAGATTATGCGCAACAGCAGGTCTGGGAAAACACGCTTTAAGCGCTCGTCGGGTCCCGTGCCCACGTGGGCCGAACTCCGACACGCACCACGTTTCTCCATCTTCGTGCTTTTAAACATTCATGTTCATGGAAAGGCGCGAGCGCCCATACTTAAGTACACCACAGATCTGCAAGAAAAAGTGCGAGCGCACCAACGTGACAAACCACAGCTCTACAAGGAAGGCGCGCGCGCACATACTTTAAACAAAACCTCAGATCTGCAACGCATCAACCACAGAACTGCTAAATGGCCGCCCGATAATTTACCCGCCTAAGATGGCCGCCGGAAATGCCGAAGGGGGGGGGGGGCGTGCAATTGATGACAAACCATTTGTGGCTGCCGGTGCTAAGCAACGACCCAGAATTACGAGATCGGCACATGGCCCCCCCCTTCCGACCAGTTTGGGAGAAGAAGCGCCGCCTCTGTGCTAACAGATGGGCCTAGCCGAGGGGAACGAGGCTGGCCGTAAGGACCCAGGTACCGGGAAGTACGTCGTGGAAAAGCGGCATGGCACGGGACCAGCAGGACGCTCGGCTGCCGCGGCGGGGCCCGACAGGTACAGGCCGGACCCGCTAAAACCCACCCACCGGCAAGGAGGGAGGGGGCAACGACAGGGAGACCCAAGTGGGGAACCGGACGTCCCCCCCCACAGCAGCCCACGCTAGTGGGCCGCCTCGCCAGGCTCACACCTCCCGAGGAGGGAGCAGGCGGAAGAAAGGGGGGGGGATGGTTAGGCCCAAGGCCTCGCTCACCTCAATAGTCAAAAGAGTGTCCCGATAGCACACAACGGCGTCCGGGGCGGCAAAGAGGCTCTCCAACGGGGTACAGGAGCTTAAGTACCATGGAAGCCCCTCCCCGCCGCCCCGGACGAGTTTCCCGGCCAGCCGCCTCTTCCAACCAGTGAGGAGGATACGCTGGACATCCTGCTGGGGGCGGGACAGCCCTCCGCGACTAGGAGCCCGCCCTCTCAATGGCCACTGCGTGGCCTCGGGCAGGCGCATTGTCGCCATTTTAACCATCACTGATCACCCAACGGGCTGGTATTTTCACTGGTACACAAGGGCTTAAGCAAGCCACACTCCTTTTAGGTGTCATAATTAGATCCATACTATTACTAACACATTTCTGATGGACACTCAAATAGCACAAGAATAGTGATGGGCAATATAATCAGGCACAGGAATTAATACTGGCGGCATTCCTCGTGTTCAGTGGGACAAACTGTACTAGACACACATAGCAACTTGCGTGACACACATCTTTGCCTGGTGATCAATCAGTTTTAGTATCCAGCTTTCAGTGTCTTTATGCCTTATAGACACATACACGAGTCTCTGCTGTGGAGGCATGTTGCTCCTGGACTCAGTACCATGCCTTGAAGTATTGGACTTTTTCATTAGTTCCCCTTCAGGGCTAGCTGCTCTAAAACTCAAGACCTTTTAGCTTATACATTAGAAATGTGTCCCACAACATGCACCAGAAGGACACATGTTTTCTAAAACCTTCTTGAGGGCAAGATTCCTGTGGCCTTGTACTGCTGCCCCGAGAGGTCCCATCCACAGAGGCCAGGCTCGCCCTCAGGGTTCATTGTGAGGCTGGCATGGAAATGTGTTCCAGGGATGATTTCTGTTCCCAGTCTGAGTGGCAAAGAACGAGGCCCAACAAGTTCTTTGTCAAGAAGATGCTTATTCAAAATAGATCACGGTAAAACAAGGAGCAACAGGTACAGGGGCCCTCGCCCAGCTGACTACAGTAGAGCCTAAAGCCAAACGCACGCACACCACAATTCACACTCAATCTCCCCACATGGTGCAAGATATAATAACTTGCATCAACAATCCAACGGCATTGTAAATACCATAGTCAAGCCCATGGGTACTTGCAAACATCTGTCCAGGGGTCACAATGTACAGTCTGTGGTGTGACTGATGCCAGCAGGGTGGCGCTTGGGGTCTGAGTGGGTCAGGATTTTTGTAAGTAGGTCTAAAAAATGGTAAATAAACGGGCAAGCATTTATTTGCAGGTTAGCAAATGCATGCCCGTTTATTTAACGTTTGTTTTCTGAATATTAAAGCTCAGCAACTAGATAGCCACTAGTACTGCTGTTTACCAGGGGATCCACATATAAAGGTCAAGAGGGCCGGAAGTAGCCCCCGGCCGTACTTTGAGTATCACTGGTCTAGCCCTTTCAATAGATTACACAGAGAAGCACTCCCTGATATTAGAAAGAGCCATTATCGCACCCCTTCCCCTCTATCACACACTGTTCGAACTTCACACACAACAAGAATCGCTGGGCCAATGTGGGTAAGAGTGGTGGGCCGGTGGGGCCAGGCGGGGGAGGGGATTTCGACAGCCGATGACAAGTAAAAATTAATTTTGAATTTAACCCCATGGCTGCTGGCGATGGCCAACGGCCGTCGCGTGCACTACCTATGGAGTGCTGCGCACGTCCGTTGGCCGGCGCGGCCCCTCCTGCGCAGTAGAACAATCCGCACTAGCGCGGAACGTTTGGCGCAGTTAAGGTGTTAACTTTTTCTCCTTGTCGTCGTCTGTCAACCCCCCCCCCCCCCCCCAAACCCAGCTGCACCGCTCTTACCTGCACAGGACGCGACTGAACAAGAATAAACCCATTCTTTACCATCACTAACAATCAGCAACAACTGCCACTCCAGAAAGTTCTGCTGTTTGAAGATGTTTGCTTAGGTTTGAATCCTATAGTGACATAATTCACTGGCCTTTTAATATGAATCGCTTACCTATGAATCTATGATTGCTTCTCCATAAAGCAACTATTGTTCGGCACTGACCTCCTTCCTTTATCATTCATTGCCACCACACCCACCTCCTACCTGAAAAGGAGGTTAGGAAAAGTTGCACAACGCTTCAATACCCCAAACTGCTGGGTGATAATTCCTCCCCGCATATGGGATAACTTCTTTGTGCTCTTCCTTCTTTCAGAAGAAACTATTTAAAGAAAATTCTGCTTTCTAAGGCTTTCGACCACACCTCACTTTCATAATAATTCTTTTCTGCAGTTCAAAACCAAAAAAGGTATACATACTAAAAAATAACAGTGTTACACAGTACACATTGAGCATAGAAAAAATTGCAACTACCCGAGGCAAAACTGTGACTAATCTTATAGACCATGTGCAACTGTGCAAAAACTCAAATATACAACAGCATTCAAAACAGTATTATTTATTAAAAACTAACATCTATATATCAAAAGTTGTATCAACATTAAGATACGAGACATAGACAAAACTAAGATTCCATAAAAATACATATATTTATTTATATATCTGACTTTTATATAACAAATCGTGGAGTATCAAATGCACATATTTTTTAATTTATACAACAAACGTAAAACAAGATAGGTGTCCTTTGAGTTTGTCAATGAGTTTCGGTGGAATAAGTTGTTTCAAACCACCTTCCTCAGGACTTAATTTTCTTTTTTTAATCTTCAATTTTAAATCTCATTTGCATTTCCAATTATACAAACAGAAAATGAACAAAAATATTTGCTGAAAAACAAACATAAACATATAACATGATTACAGTTTTTTGCATAGAAAGCACATAGTCACAGCCCAAATTGCTAAAAAATACCGCCCTGTGGACCGTCAAAATATACAATGAAATTGAAGGATCTGGGGAAACATAATGCCCATCTCTAATGTGAGGCAACAATAGTTTAACCAATCCAGGCTCTATGAAACTCAACCCAGAAGATCTACCGATCTGAAAATACACATCCTACATCAATGTCCATTGTGTCTTTTGACAAGCTAAAACCACCCTTTTCTCTAATGTATCTAATCCATAATTCTTCCTCATAATATAGATGGTACTAAATGACTCATTTTAAAGATGTTAGGTCCTCCATTAACAGTAAGTAAACAGATTGTGCTGCATAGACATAAAACACCTATTCTTGTTAAGAATATCACTCACCAATCAGTATGCGTTAGGCTATCACTTCAACACTGAAAAATATATAAATGTACTACTTGGTTAAAAGTCACAATCAGTTATTGCTATCATCCAATTTATAAAGAAAATGAATTCATAAGACATCTCTCTGTTAAAAGTATAGTTGGGTGATTCACGTTTTTCACGCCAAGCAAACCACAGGGAGAAGCCCTTTTTAAACAGAAAATCTATAAAGACAAAAAAATTAAAGTAATCAGTAAAGGTATCTTGGTATTAATCTCTACACTGGGGACTGGGAGCAGATAAAGGTCCAGTACACATGCTCCAAAAACAATGTGACACTAATGTATGGAGGTACTGTTTCTATAGTGGAAAGAAAGAAGAAGAGGAAGGAAAGGTGGGTTTATCTAAGAGGATCCTTAGATTATTTCTTAATGCCCTCACACATCCAAAATGATGTCATGCTTCATCATAGGGTTTGCTCCTCATCGGGCAGGCACTGCAAACCCCTTTGGGCCCAGCAAAGGTTCTCTTAGTCAGAGGTCTTTTTATTTTTAGCTGAAATGAAGTTTGCGTGTGTGGACAGTCGGAAAAGTAATAGCAACCACAATCTTTGAGTTGTGAATGGGGGCATCTTGTGGCCCTAAATGAAATGCTGTGTCATATGGAAGTACGCATCTACCATGAATAATGACAACTGGTTTGCCTAACATCTCTCTACATTTCTTGTTTTATTTAGGTTGGACAATAATTTTTATCGAGGTAGTTTCCTATAGGGAGTACCTGACACTACACATTATTTTCTAGGTGTGGGGTAAGGATTTGTTCTAGGTTCCGAGGAAGCACCGAAGATCCGGCTGAACCATTAGGTGCGAAACATGTTGACTTGACCGCACCCACTCATTCAGGCTAACTGGGGCCATTTGAGACCTCATAATCGCCTCCCATTATTCGTTTTAACCCTGCCAAGGGAACATCCACATTAAAACATAATTTGGTATTCTTTAGACAATTTTAGCTTCACTTCATCTTACTTCAAACACTCACTCCACCCCACACATTCTATGCCCTCACACATGCATACTTCATTACGGCTAAAAATAAAAAGATTTCCGACAAAGAGACCCATCTTGGGGCTCACAGTGCAGGCACGACAAGGAGCACGCCCTATGATGAAGAATGACATTCTTTTGGATATGTGAGGGCACCAAGAAATAATCTGAAGATTCCCCTTGGATACATCCACCACTCCTTCCTCTTTCTTTCCACTATCGAAGCAGTACGTCCATACATTAGTGTCACTTTAATCTCTACACCATATCATATTAATATCTCTACACAACTCACTTCTCGCCTGTGTGTTCAGAATTCTCCTTCCTTTAAGACCGCACTGTGACATTCCACATAAATATGGAACACTACCCGGTAATGGAACTCACCTGAAACATATCGCCATCATGAAAAGGATATAAATCATGGACCTCCATATAACTTGGAACATTCCCTACTCCATCATAGAAGGGGCTGGACTTAAAACTGAAGCAGCCATGTTGCAATTAAAAAACCGAAAACAATTAATCGCCATCTTGGACTAGTCCTTTGTAGAATAGCTCACGCTCCTAACGGTGGCAAAGCACATCTATATGCCTAAAATTGTCTCATGTAATGAACTCCCTCAAAGAAGAAAATACCAATTAAACCCAATATGTTATCCATGCTATCCAAATGTCAAATATAATTCTAGAAATTGTATTTATAAAAAGTATATATAAAAAATGTACTGCTGACAAGGACATCCAAAAATAGCTAAAACGCACTAAAATAGCTAAAAAACGCATGTCCTTCGTATAATTGATAAATAGGTAAAATGGTTGTAACCGCTTAGCTCCAAAATGGCCCAATAATATGCTTCCATTCTTCGCTATTTTTCAATCCAAATTTACATCTTTGAAGTAGAACATGAAAAATTGATCTCAACATTTTTTTTCATGTTATGTCACACCCCTCAGGGACAGCAATGTTTTTTCTAAAACAAACCACTTAACTTTGTTCTCATTGTGGTTCATTTTTACAAATTCCTCAACAAGGGGAGCACCTTGTGTTCTTTTTAGGTCTCGCGCCTAGCGTTGCAGTTCGCAGCACTGTTCGCACAGCGAGAGTTCTCTTGCAGTTAGTTTGAAAACTGACCTAGGAATCGCACAAGCTCATGCATGTGCTTCTCCTTTTGGTCCACGCTATTGGCCTTTGCGTGCATCTTTTTTAACAAAGACAGCACGCAATTGGCCAAAGGTGGGCGTATTGCTCCGCCCATGGCCTATTGGTGTCGGTTACCCGCACCGCCGCCATGTGGTTTCTATTATCGTGCCCAGACAATTGAATGGCTCACTGTGGCGCATGCGCACGCACCACTCGCGTGCTTGTTCTTTTTTGGATCCATTTCACAGGGCAGCAACTCTGCCACTCCAAGTCCCCGTAAAAACTGACCTATCGCAGCTTATCAGTCATGGGAAACTTTGCAGATATGAGTATGTGTGTGACTGAAAAGTGTGTTTGTGAGACCATTGTGATATGTCATGTAAGCATATAAATAACTATTTTACTGTGATTTTTTTATTCTGTATTGGGAAAAAATACCAAATGCTGCATTGTGTGACTTTAACAGCAGCAATTCAGTTGTTACAGCATGTGTTTTTCATAGATGGTTGTAGTTCAAAACAATTTTAGAATCCTGTTAAAGAATAATAGTATAGAAAAAGTGAACATTCACTGTGTACATGTGAGCATCAAACTCCACTGCCTGACCTAATAAGAGAATGCTGCGCATCCTCACATCATCCTTTTAGTATATCCAGGTGGTTGTTGTGTCTTTTATTTTTAAAACATAAATGTGGTGCGCTCATCAGCTACCTACAATAACCGGAAAAGCCCAATCATATCTTGCATCGAGGTATATTAAAATCATATCTTGCATCGAGGTATATTAATTTGCTTAGATGTCTCTCGTTTTCAACCGGTTGTCCGAAGTCCGGAAGTGAGAAGCAAACATCGTCTAAATCACTTGAAATCTCATTGCCCTAGCAATCCGGAAGTGTCGAACCATTTTTCTCTGAAAAAGTGTGTAGTCGTTGTGCCGTAAATCGGAATGTGTGACGCGCTATTCAGGCGCCCGGCGACTTTCCTCTCTGTCTCTGGGCTACCGAAGTGCTCTATACGCGGTAAGGAACAGGGCAACAATTCAGGGAATGGGACATTAAGGAATAACGGACCGGAGAAACCGTGACCATAGTGTGAGGGTATGAGCGACCTTTCCCTGAACAGATGTGGGGTACGAAAGGAAAACATTAGAGGCCTCATCCTTTCCCAGCTATAGCTCTTTTTCCAGAGGGGGATGAGCTGGGGGCTTTAGCGAGAAAAGAATCGAGAGTTGTTTCAGCCTATGGAGCAGAGTAGACCGTTCTCACTCGCCATAATTTAAACCTTTACGGGACGCCTCAGAGGCACACTGGTGCAACGTGCAAGGTATAGTAGTTTGTAGCTCATCATAGGTACTGCAAAACTCCGTTTTCCATCAGTCACTGGTTGAAACAGAGAAATGAGGCTCTTTGCCCACTTCCAAGTGATTATTAATTAATAACGTTTCTTTTTTTTAAAGCGTTGTATTTTTTCCCATGCCATTGGCCGAGGGGAGATTTTGAAGAAAACCTTTATGTTTAATGGAGGACTGTGGCAGCGTAGGTGTAACCTGAGTGAAAATGTGCAACTGGGCTTCAACCAGTAGCTCGTGAGCTCCTGATACCTCTCTATCTACCTGCCAGTAGCTCGCCTGTGTGCATCCTACCCTTCTAAATTGTAACCTTTTGCTTGGATGAATGAACGTTTGTATGACAAAATTGTGTTCTAAGACATAAATGTGTGAATTTTCAGAACTCATCAGCTGACTGTTGAAGAAAAGTGGCTGAATTTTCAAACTATAGTTTAAACCGATTTTTTAGTGATAAATTTGTGGGGAGACGTATTACTAATATGATTGCTTTTGTGTCATGGTCATTGGTGCTGTGGCTAGCATGTATTACCTACATATAAGCAAAACAAATTGACAAAGCTGTTTTTACATTACTGCTGGCAACCTTCTTGCGGTACTGAAGTGATTCCTGCTGGTAATCTTGAATATGGTGGGCACTAATACATCCTTGTCTGATTTGGTCTCTGTTAAAGCACTAATAATAATAGTAGAATGCAGTGATTTTCATTGCACGGAAGTAGCTCTTATTACACAAAAGGTTGGAGATCTCGGTGTAAATGGTGATGGGTCTACTGAAGCTGCAAAACAATCATTTGCACTGATTGGTGTATTTTATTGATGTAGTACACACTAAGCTGTTTATTCTGTTATGTATTTGTAGTGCCAGCGCCTGCCTTTCTCGGACCGTTTACGCCCCTAGCTTAGCTAGATACCTGTTGATTGGTTTACTGGTTGGGCAAAATACATGCTGTTATTCTTATTTTTATGGTCGAGGTTGTGAGAGTGATAGAGCGGGCTGCAGAAAATATTTTATTCTGGCCTGTGGATTCAATTCCCTATAACATTAACTGATTAATTAATGCACTGTTGCATGATTTATTTTACTAATTCAACCTAGATTAAGTTTGCACCACACATGAACACGCGGGAAACTAATTATATGTGCTTATGTGCATTTGCAAGTCTGTTTTTGTAACACATTATTAATATTGTCCTGTTTATTATGTCTGTCCTATTGTCTTTGTCACCATTAACATGCAGCTGATCATTCATGGCATGTGCTTTTATATGTGCTTATATGTGAGTCTTATGTTGTGTATTGTCTGTCTGTGTGTCATTTAATTATCTTTTTATTCTTTCAGAAACATAAAGCTGGACTACATGAAGAATGGTGGTTATTTTATGTGCTGCTTTAAATGTTTGCTTCTGCTAAATGTTTTTTATTAGTGGGTTAATTAATAATTAATAAGGGACTGGGTGGTTCACAAGGGTTTGCTTTACTTGAATTAATCACTCTTTTGTGTTTGTTTAAATAATAGCTCAAGTGTGAGCTGAGGCCTAGTTCTTGCTTGGAGAAAGTTGGTCGGCCTGAATTGAGCAGAAGCTGAGCCAAGCTGCACGGTGAAAGAAAAAAAAACATTGCAAGAGGTCAATGAACTTGCTTCTCTGGCTCAGAACTTTATTAAAGAAAAGACTTTTAAATGGAGTTTATTCCATGGACTGCTCTGGCTGATCCTATTCAAGGTCGAGGAAGTGACAAGCGTGAATCTGCCGAGCTCTGGTGGAAGTGGATTGGCAACTTTTTGTTGCAAATGCCTCGGAAGTCGTTGTCACTTTGAATGGACAATGGCACAGTGACGCGCATATTCTCTGGACTAGTAGCTGAGGTGGTGTGATGACCATAAACCAATCACAGTGCTGAACTTTACTAAATAATAACATTTAGTCAGATTTGAGAGCGAAAAATGATATAAAATTGGCTCTCTTGTGGGGTTGGGAACGTTCTTTTCCAGAGGGGCGAAGCGCTGTCGGATTGCCTTGGGAGAGTGTAAGCATGCAACTGTTTATTATTTGTTTCCCTTTCAGGCTTGAGAATTAACTTGGAGAAAAAAGCTAATGTTTACTTAAATTCATCATTTATGATTAATTCTGACAGCTTACTTTGTGCCAATGATTAATGCAATTTGAATTAATAAAACTAAATGTTTGATTCTAGTAAAATGAGTTATTAAAGACTTTACTTATGAAATCTAAAAAATAAACTTTTTAAAATGACAAGCTGGTCTTGTTTATTGTAGATAGTTTATTGCATAGAGTCAAAATAACATATGATCCATTCACCTCATTCACTATGTTTATGGGCCTGGTATTGTTGGTAAGTGTGTTAGTGGAATGAGTCATCATTTATAAAGAATTTTAGTTTCTAGGCTCTTTCAATTGGTAGCATTCAGACGGTTTATATGTTGTTTTTGACATGCATGTTACATATATGTTGGTATAGACATAGGATTGATGTTTAACATATGTTAAGTTTTTGATTCTGTTAAGTTGTTATATGTAGTCTTAAGGAATTTTTCCAGCAGTGTGAGAGATTCCTGGTTAAATTGCTGGCCAGCAAGGTAGTGTGACTAGAAGAGTTACACAGTGCATTTGTCTGTTTCAAAATTGTGGTATAGCATATATCACGTGTTGTGGGCGTACAACACAAGTTTAGGGACCTTAGATTGTATGGTTGAATGTGTAGTGAGGATTGCCTATGAAATCGTAGCATTAAGCAGAGGGACCTGGTGAGCCTGTTTTAAAGCTTTCTGTGAAAAGAGTAGTAGGAGTTAATTCAAACTCGAGTGAAGGGTAAAAATAGCGTCGTCTATTCTTATCAACGTCTGGCGTTTTCTGTGGTTGGTTCAAGTCCTGCCAAGAATTCGTGTGTGTGTGAACAGGGTTTTCTTTGTTTGAAAGGGTGTGAATGCTTTGTAAACTGAAGGGTAGGGTAAGAATTGCCTTGCTAGTGAATGAGACTATTCTGTGAGAATAGCGTCGTCTATTCCACACTAGGGATACTTGAATGAATGTGTAAAACTATCTCTTTGTTAGAGAAGCAGACAAATGGTTTGTTTTTTATGTTGTTATTAATTGCGATTTTATAAAAATGATTTGAAGTGTTTCTAAGTCTTTATGGTGAAGAAAATGCTATTTTAGGTATAGTGTGTCATTCAAAACTTTTTATAAGCATTTTGTGTTATTTAAATGCTTAAAAAACTGTCCCGATCGAAAATTGTGAGGGAGGGGCTGTTTGGAGGAGTGAAAGCGAGTGAGGAGACTTTGCAGCTGCAGCCTGCTGCATACGTCAGAGCCTGCCGCGCTCTGATTGGTTAAAAATCCCTGTACTGACAAAACAAGCGCTCCCATTGGTTAAAGCGCGATCTAAATGTTTGAAATGGTATTTGTATTGTAAATACCTTATTAAATTCATTGCGCGCTATTTAGGGTGGATTTGACCCCATTTCTGTGAGCCCTTTGCTATTTGTATTTTGCGCTCTTTTAATTGGCAACCCGCCTATCTACATGCGCTTGCCTCGAGCCTATCTAAATATTTTGCTCGTTTCCCTCTAAGATTATGTGTTGTTTCCTTTGTTTCCTTCTGTATAACACCGAGCGTTCTCGGTGTTTGTAAAGGAGGGGGGAGGCCTGTGAGTGAGTGGAGAGGGGCTGACACTGCAGCGGCTGATTACGTCAGCCGCCGCGCTGCCATTGGAGGAAACACCGTCGCGTCACGTCAGAGCCGCGCTCTGATTGGGCGAGGCCGGCGAGCCTCCACAGAGGAGCTGCGCAGTGATTGGGCGAAGTGATCGAGCCCACAGGAGTCGGCGAAGCTCCGTTTGTTGTTGTGCAAAATTAGGGGGAGCCGGGCTCTCGTTAGGAGAGGCTTTAATAATTAGTTTAATTGATTCATTCCCCTGTTTATAAAACTTGCAGCGTGTTCGCTGTTGCGCAGATTAAAAGCTCTCTCGGATTGTTTTAGCGAAGCTGCGCTATCATTGGCCTTTAGCGCGTCGCGTCATGACAAAAGCCGTGCTCTAATTGGGTATTAAGCGCGTCGCGTCACGGGAGAGCTGCGCTCTCATTGGGCGAGGTTTTGAGGCTTCGGTATTGAAGCCAAGCAAGGTCTGCTATCGCGCTGTGTGAGCGCGAGTAAATGCGCTGTGTGAGCGCGAGTAAATTAAAACAAAGTGACAGCTCTGGGGAGCTTGTGTAGGGAGTGCCAAGCGAGGTCTTGCCATCGCGCTGTGTGAGCGCGAGTAAATCAAAATTTGACATCTCTAAGGAGCGTATACTAGGAAGTGCGCGTGTTGGGAAGTGAGCACTGTGCTGTGTTGGCACGTGGTAGGAGGTGGGCAACATTTAGAGAAGTGAGCACTGTGCTGTATTAAGCACGTTGAAGAGGTGAGGCTGGGAGGAGGAGGCTTGGTGGGGCTCTGTGGAGAGGCGAGGTGCATTACAAGGGATAGGGGAAAGGTAGTGACGTGTGTGGTCACATGGAGTCAGGCTTTGTGCTGATTGGTTGTTGACACTACAGTGTCATAGAGAGGTCGTGATTGGATTGGAGGAGACAATAAGCACTCTCATTGGCTGAGTGCTGTGTAGCCACATGGTGATTGGTCAAAAACACACAACACATTGTTTACATTTCCAGAATTAGTTTTTCCCACGCTATTTATGCCTAAAGCTTCATTTTTCTTAAATTTAAAAATTGATTTGATATTCACCACTGATAATTAGTAAATAATACAGCAATAAAGACTTTAATTAGGATATTAGTACCAAAGGTAATTTAAATAGGGATATTTATTATTTAATTAATATAAATTAGATAAAAATAGTTGTTTTTAACTGCAAATAAAAATTATAAATTTATAGGTTTGGAATTAAAATACAAAAATGAGTTATTGGGATGATTATAAAAAAAAGCCTACATGGTTTCAAAAGGTAAAAAATTATTTTAAACCTGATAAGAAAATTGAGACACGTGGTGGTAAATTACTTCATAAGTATAAAACACCTGCAGCCTATATGGAAGGTGAATATGGTTATCATACAGTAATTTGGTTTGATAACTGGATGCAGTATACCAAAAAGGATGGTGTACTAGCCTGGCCAGAAGATGGGTCATTTAATATGAAAGTTTTACAAAATTTAAGAGGAAAAATGATGGATCTTGTACCAAAGCCAAGACCTACACAATTTGAGGCCCTAGTCGAGTGGGAAGTTGAGATGATGGAACTTGAACGCGAAAGCAAATGTACAGCACCTAAATATTCAAAATATGTTGTAAATAAAGAAACACATGAAGATAAAGTGAGACGCTGGAGAAAAGCAGACATGTATGATGGTCTGTATCCCATAAGAATAATGATTAATGGAGATTTAGAACAAAAGACAGCTGGAAAAGAAATTGATGAGGAATTAGATGATGCAGTTTTAGAAGACATTTATGCCACTAAACCTAAGCCGCCACCTTATCAAGCAGGTTCTCATTCTATCCCGAGAGTTTCTACAGAAGCATCTCCAAGCGCACCACCTAGAGAAGTTGAGGAAGGTTCTCCTAGATTTTTAAAATTACCTGGAAGGGCAAATACTTCTAGTACACCTAACAGAGGCAGAGTAGCTTATCAAGAAAATAATTCTGTAAGAAATCAGGAAAGATTACCAGCTGAGCAAGAAGTTTCTAGTTATAATAAAGCAAAGCATGATTTGATTGAACAGCTGACAAAAGGTATGGAAGCAGTTACAGTACCAGTAACTATTGGTCCTGTGGTACCAGTTTTTGACCAAGGAGAAAATAGACAAACAGCCTTAACAGTTCCATTAAATGCTGAAATTCAAAAGGTTGCTGAAAAATTTTATTCAGAACTTTCAGAGATTCATAGAGAAAAATCTATAATGCCAAATTTAACACTACATGGAAGTTTACTAAGTTCACAGTCACCAACTGTGGCAGGTTCAGATTCAGGTTCGTCAGAAAAAAGTTTAAACAGAACAGAATTATCTCAAAATGAAATGTCTCCTGAAGTCCCCGATTATAAAAAGCTTGATGTAGCTAAATTAAAAGCTGATCTGGAGGAATTGATCATTGGCACAATTGGTACTGACAATTTAAAATTGTATCAAGATGATGAATTATTATTCATTTGCAAGAGCATTCAGTGGAAAACTAAAAACAGGTATGAACAACTGGAAGAAATGGCTGCTGAATTAGAAATTGATTTAAGCAAACAAAAACATTTACAGAAACATTACAGGGTAGATTTTTCTGAGAGGGACATTGATAATTTAAATGCTTCTGGAAGAATAATTCATATAAGAGAATTAATAAGCTTTCTCAGAAAATTAGGTGAATTAGGTAAATGGAGAATGAAATGGTCAAAGAAAGAACAAGATAAAAGACTAAGAAATGATGAAATTTCTGAATTTCCAATGAGAGAAATAGCAGGAGGTGGGTATGTGCATGTTCCTTGGTCCAGACAGGATATACTCCTGTTTACCAATGATTTTCCACGTTTAAGGGAGAAACCAGTGGACTGGTACCGACAGGTAGACAGATTCATAAGGGTGTCAAAAGTTCTGTGGATTGATCTGGATGGATTCTTTGACATTGTTGTTCCATCAGATCTTTGGACAGAATGCAAAATTTCTATAGATTGGCCAAAAGAAGAACCTGCCCGAGATAAAATTACAGGTGCCCCATCAAAAGATGTCATGGATCTTTATAAAAAAGTAATTTATTGGCTAAAAGAGAAAATTCCCCCAAAGGAAGTGGACTGGGTTAAAATAGACAGAACAAATCAGGAACCAAAAGAATCAGTTCATTCATTTTATGAGAGGTTACTGTTAGTTTTTAAACAGTACAGTGGCTATGAAAAATTAAGTGAACAAGACATGAGTCACTTCATATACAAATTTGTATATGGCCTGAGACCTGAAATTGGTGACATGATTAGAAATGGAATTGTTTGTTGGCAATCATTATCACTTGACGACATCTTGAGAAAAGCAAAATACTGTAGTGATGAAATAGATGCAAAGCAGAAGAGTCTCAAGGAAAAAGCAATGTGGGCACAGGTGAAGGTAGCTGAGCAGCAGCAACAACAACAGCAGTTAGGTTCTATGCAACAGGGAAAATTTAGAGGTAATTTTAATAATTCAAAGCCAAAATTTAATGTAAATATTGAAGAGTTAAAACAAAAGCTCCCATGTTTTAATTGCGGCGAAATTGGACACTGGAAGCGAGAGTGTAAGAACCCGCCCAGAAATTTTAAAAATAATTCATTAAATCCACAGGTGCAGTGTGAATTAAGTCCGCAGCAACAACAACAGCTACAGCGGCAACTGCATGAAATTAATCAACAGCGACAGTTACAGCGACAGATAGTCAACCAGACACAGCAGAGCCAGTATCAGCAACAGAATCAGGTACAGCAGAATCAAATTCAACAGAATCAGTTACCTCAAGCACCATTTCCTGGTTGTGCTAACACACAGAGATTTTCTCCTGAAACAGGTTTCTGTGGAAATAATTTGGTTAAAGATGTGTTGAAAGTCAACATGGCAAATGCTTCTCAATTTTGGTTAAATGATAAAGAGGTGAGTGATTCATCAGAGGATTACTCATGACGGTGCCTGAGAGAGGAGGAAGAGTGTGTGCTTGGACCCACTCTTGAGGTAGATCAGTCTGGTCCATTTGTTAATGGAAAGGTGAATGATAAAGATATCACTTTCCTTGTGGACACAGGTGCTACCCGTTCTACTGTTAGATCAGCAGAAATAGAAAACCTTCCTCTCTCGGGTGAAACCATTCAAGTTGTAGGTGTAGCTAATCAACAAATTAAAACCAGTCTGACAGATCCAGTAAAAGTGGAGATAGGCAATTACAAAGATAAACACAGATTCCTTGTTTGTGACAGCAGTCCTGTGAATTTATTAGGTCGTGATATATTATGTAAAATGAATTGCAGAATATATTGCTCTCCAGAAGGCATTGAAATGCAAACAGCAGAAGAAGATGGTCTTTATAAATGGACCATGATGATGGTGGAGGAAGAGAAAACACCACTATTTCCTGTATTTGATAAAAATGATTTACCAGAAGAGCTCAAGGAGCCAGTCAATCCAGCAATTTGGGACCTAACAGGTAATGATATGGGTCTTATGAAAAACATTGATCCAGTAAAAATCACTGTTAAACAAGGAGTTGATTTTCCAAATGTTCCTCAATATAAAATGAAGGCAGAGACAATTGAAGGTGTTATTCCTGTGATTGAAAAATTCATAAGTCAAGGAGTGTTAAAAGAAATTGAAAGCAGTCCATGTAATTCACCAATTATGGGTATTAAAAAGCCAAACGGAACATACAGAATTGTTCAAGATTTAAGAAAGATTAATCAGATAGTTGTTCCCTGCTGTCCCATTGTTCCAAATCCTGCAGTGATTCTTTACCAGATTCCACATGATGCAGAATGGTACACGGTCATTGACCTGTGCAATGCATTTTTTACAGTTCCATTGCATCCAGACAGTCAGAAAATTTTTGCTTTCAGGTTCCAAAATAGGATCCTAGCATGGTGTAGAATTCCTCAAGGGTATACTGAGAGTCCATCTATCTTTAATCAATTATTAAAGAAATCTCTGGAAGATCTAGTGTTGCCTGGTAATTCCACATTGGTACAGTACATTGACGATTTGCTTGTGGCAGCCAAAACACGAGAAAATTGTGTTACTGATACCATTACCCTGTTAAACCGTTTGGCAGATGAAGGACATAAAGTTTCACCAGCAAAATTGCAGTTTTGTAAACAAGAAGTGAAATATCTTGGTCACAGAATTGCAAAAGGAACCAGAAAAGTGACAGTTGAAAGAATTAAAATGATTCGAGCAATACAACCACCAACAACACAGAGACAGGTGAGAATGTTTCTAGGAATGGTTGGTTACTGTCGACAATGGATTAGTGGGTTTTCAGTCATTGCAAAACCACTTCAGAGACTGACAAAGGCAGATGTAAAAGATCCCATTAAATTGTCAGAAATTGAGCTGGAAGCTTTTGAGCAGTTAAAAAAGAGCTTATGTGAAGCTCCTGCTCTGGGTATGCCAGACTATGAAAAGGAATTTGAACTCTACTGTAGTGAAAGAGAGGGTTGTGCATTGTCAGTCCTTATACAAAGGCATGGAAACTTAAGAAAACCAATTGCATATTTTTCAGCAGTTTTGGATCCTGTTGCAAAGGCTTTGCCAGGTTGCTTAAAAGCAGTGGCCGCAACAAGTGTAAGCCTTGACCAAAGTGAGGGTATCATTATGGGTTTTCCTGTAAAGGTATATGTACCTCATTCAGTTGAAATTCTCCTTACCAGAAGTAGAACTCAACATTTAACAAGCAGCAGACTGACAAAATATGAGAAAACAATTTTGGGTTCAGACAATGTAACGATTGTCAGATGTGTAAACTTGAACCCTTCCACATTATTACCTGATGGAGCTATTACTGAGGTGAGTAATGAGGATGACATTGATCATGAATGCCTGGATGTTGTAGATTACTGCACAAAACCAAGACAAGACATAAAAGATGTCCCATTACAAGAATCAGATGTGGTATATTTTGTGGACGGATCTTGTTTGAGAAATGATGAGGGGATTCTAAGAGCAGCATACTCAGTGTGTACAGTTTCAGATGTTGTTGAAGGTTCACCTTTGGATGGAATTCGTTCCGCTCAAATTGCAGAATTAATTGGTTTAATTCGAGCCTGTGAAAGAGCAGCTGGCAAAAGAGTAACCATAGTGACTGATAGTCAATATGGTTATGGAGTTGTTCATGATTATGGACAACTCTGGTCCAATAGAGGTTATTTGACTTCTGCAGGAACTCCAATAAGAAATGCTAAATTGATAAAAAGATTAATTGACGGCATTCAATTTCCAGAACAAATAGCTGTTGTGAAATGTTCAGCGCATAAGAAGGGTGATGATTACATCACCAAAGGGAATGCCTTTGCAGACGAAATGGCAAAATATTGTGCCAGAAATAATTACGCAATCAATCGGGAAAAAGACAAAAGTCATACAATGAATTCTCTCATGCTAATTTCTGTAGTTGAGACATGGCAGGAAATAAAAGAGTTACAGGATGAGGCAAGTGAAGAAGAGAAAAATATATGGCTAAAAGGTGATTGCAGACCAAGAGAGGAAGACGGGATTTGGGTACACCAGGATGGAAGAGTTGTATTGCCAGACAGTATGATTGCTGACATGGCACGGTTGTATCATGGTCAAACTCACATGGGAAAAGGGTCAATGATCAATTTATTCAGAGAAACATGGTTCAATGTAAAATTTAGATCAATTGCAGAGTCACTTTGTCAAAGATGTTTAACTTGCCAACAGATGAATTTCCACAAAAAAGTTGTTACAAGCTTGGGAACCATAGGACGGGAAGGTGGTCCTTTTACCAGGTTGCAAATGGATTTTATTGAAATGCCAAGACATAATGGTTTACGTTATGTTTTGGTGTTTGTTTGTTTGTTTTCAAGATGGGTGGAAGCTTTTCCAACTCGTCATGCCAATGCTGCTACTGTGGCAAAATTACTTCTAAGAGAAATCATACCTAGGTATGGATTTCCGGTCACAATTGAAAATGATCGTGGAAGACATTTTGAGAACAGTTTGATGAAAAGAATCTGTAATGCTTTAAACATAGAACAGAAAATGCATTGTGCTTACAGACCACAAGCATCAGGAGTGGTTGAACAAATAAATGGCACAATTAAGAATAGGATCGCAAAGATGTGTGATGCTACAGGAGTGAAGTGGACTGATGCACTTCCACTCGTTCTAATGTCATTGAGAAGCATTCCAGATAGAAAAACAGGTCTTAGTCCTCACGACATCGTGATGGGCAGAGTGATGAGACAAGCATTTGTACCAGTTGGCAAATTGATGAGCATTAATGACAGTGCAATTTTTGAATATTGCCGAAATCTGTCTGATGTGATGCATTCTGTGTTTCATCAGGTGGGAACTGACATTATTACAAAAGAAAAGGTACAAGCTCATGATTTACAACCCGGTGACTGGGTTAGGACGAAGGTTCACCGAAGAAGGAACTGTTTGTCACCAAGGTGGCAAAGGCCACGTCAGGTTATCCTTATAACAACAAATGCAATAAAATGTAAAGGACTAAAAAGGTGGATACATCCAAGCCATACAATTCGTGTGTTACCTCCTGAAAATGATGAAGAAGGTGATGTAACAGCTGACTCAGATTCAGAAAGAGACCCAGAAGATCCATATTCTGATTCAGATTCAGATTCAGATTTTGGTGATCCCCAAGAAAATCAACATCAAGAAAATCTAGATGGAAGTCAGAACTTGAATAAAGAAGATCTGAATACTGGAATTCAAGGTGTTGATGATGATGATTTGCTTGAAGAAGAATCTCTGAGAGAAAAGAGAGATTCAAAAGAAGCAGAAGATTCTGAGCAAGACAAAAATCTGAGTGAAACTCTTGAAAGGCAGGAAAGAAGTAGCTCTGTGAACAAAAAGCTTGAAGCTGGGAAGCTGAAGGTGATTCCTGAAGAAGAGGAATTGCCAAGTACCAGTAAAGGTATTGTTTCAAATGGAGTGAAGTTGCCGAGTAGAGAAATTCCTAGATACAGATTTGATGTCTCAGATACAGACACTGAAAGTGATGAAGATTCTGAAATAAGAAAACAAAGAAAAAGAGCTTGGAAAACTGAATGCAACGAAAGTGTGCCAAAGAAAAAAGTCTTGAGAAAAGGAGACATTTGGCCTGAAAATAATCTGAAATTCAAACTGGTGAAGAAATCAAAAGAACAAGTCAACGAAATTACTAGTCAAGGAAGTGAACTTGAAAAAAGTAACGAAGGTGAAAACAAAAAAATAGAAGTCATCACTCGGAAAACAAAAAGAATAATTAGGCCAAATCAGAAATATAGGTCTCCAGAATGGACCTATATAATCATTCCACCGATTGTTGAGGTGGACAGCAGTGGTCAAGAATTTTTAGAAAGTGACAGGGATTAAAATTTGTTAGAAATTAGTTGAGGATCTATTTCCTGGCACAAGGCTGAAGAAAACATGTATTAGGTACTCTTTGTTTCTTGGCATAAGGCTGAAGAAATTGTGTATTAGGTAACTTTGTTTTCTGGCATAAGGCTGAAGAAAATTTGTCAGGTGACATAAGGTCGAAGAAATTCTGTTTAGTTATCTTTTAAAAAATATATATATTTTGTGACTCAAGGTCGAAGAAAAATTGTTTAGGGTAAAAAAAAAAAAAAAAAAAAAAATATTTTAAAAGGGGGGATATATAATTGTTACTTACATTTACTTACATTTTATTTAAAATTTTTGTTTTTGTTTTTGGAAATGCCTAGATCAGATACTTCTAGGTGTACAATTTTTAAAAGGTGTTGTAAGATGACTTCAATTTGTGTGATATTATTAATTCTACTTTGGCTAATTTTAGCTGTGGTCTATCCTTTTGATGTTAATAAGCAAAAATCTAAGACTAATATTACTAGTAAAGCAGAATCTATTCATGAGAAGCATGCTGGCAGGTCCAGTAGAGTTATTAATCATGACCCACTGTCTCATCAAGATAGATCAATTGGTGATTTTTCAACCAATTCATTTTCAAGGCTTTTATCTGAATATGTCAAAGTAATGAATGTCAAAGATTGCTATGTGTGTGTAAAATTACCCACTTCTGTTTCTGAGGGAGTGACTTATAATATGTTACCTCTCACTTATGGCATTACCTGTAGTGTGATTACTAGTCTGTTCTATCAAACTGGTCGTCTGGAGTATTATTATTCAGACTTTGATGAGGTTTTTGCAAATCTCAAAATTGTAAATAGCTTAAACAAAGTAAGATCTGCGAAGCAGATGAGGGAATTCTTTTTAGTTACTAATGAATTAAACTATGAATATGCCTATAGAAATAATTTAACATGCAAAATGAGAGCTGAAGAAAAGACATTCCTTAACATGGTTGAGGAGAGAAGGGCTGTTTACAAAAGAAATGAGAAACTAAAACATGCTAAATCTAAATTTTGGCAGTTAGAAGATGCTAAACTAAATGGTGTTGATACTAATGCAGCAATACATATTGATGAACCAGTTAGTGGTAAATTTTGTATTAGAAGAGATAATACTTTGTATGATAATCTTTTTGTAGGTGCTAGTCAATGTGAAGATACTTATCGTATTGAAGGGGGATGGGGATTTAAAGGTGGAAAGGATCCAATTTTTCCTGGAATTTATTTTATTTGTGGCAATAAGGCTTATTTTAGTCTCCCAGATCACTGGTATGGGACATGCTATATCGGCCTGGTCTTTCCAAAAATTTTTCATATTGACAGAAATGAAAAAGGTACTTTTGAATTTGGTGAACACTTGAATCAAAATAGATACAAAAGAGAAAGTTTCTCAGAAATTCTGGGAGATATTTTTGGTGCTGTTATTCCTATGGTGGGGGTAACGATGAATTCTATTAAAATTAGAAAAGTGTCCACAATTGTGGATAGGTTGTCAACTGATACTGCGAGTGGTTTTCAATTGGTTAGTACAGAACTTGTCGCAATCAGAAGTATGGCCATTCAGAATCGTCTTGCGCTAGACATTCTGCTTGCAAAAGAGGGTGGAGTCTGTGGGGTCTTACATGTTCAACATTGCTGTACCTATATTCCTGACAAGAGTCGGGATATAGAGTTGCTTGTTAAAAACATTACACATTTTCATGAAGAAATTGAACCTATGGAGGAAGAAACTTTTGCGGAAAAGATTGGAAAAAGAATGGAGGCCATTAAAGATTGGTTTTCAGAACTTGGCAGGTCCATCATTGGCAAAGTGCTCTATCCAGTAATTGTCATTGTTATAATGATAATGCTGCTAAAAATTAGTTGTTTGATTCACAAAAGAAGGAAGCGTCAGAATGAGAAGAAAAGAATTTATAAACTCAAAAAGGAACAGGAAAAGGAATACGAATTAGAGGAAATGCGAAGAGCTCAGTTTGATAAAATTAATCAGACAGCTGAGACAGGGGTTTAGGGAAACTAATATCGAGAGAATTCACTGTGTGTTGTCTCTAAAATGGGTGAAATTTTTTCTAAAAATTTTTGGAGTGTTGTTTGGTGATTTTAATATCACCAGATGAGGGAGTTGATAGAGCGGGCTGCAGAAAATATTTTATTCTGGCCTGTGGATTCAATTCCCTATAACATTAACTGATTAATTAATGCACTGTTGCATGATTTATTTTACTAATTCAACCTAGATTAAGTTTGCACCACACATGAACACGCGGGAAACTAATTATATGTGCTTATGTGCATTTGCAAGTCTGTTTTTGTAACACATTATTAATATTGTCCTGTTTATTATGTCTGTCCTATTGTCTTTGTCACCATTAACATGCAGCTGATCATTCATGGCATGTGCTTTTATATGTGCTTATATGTGAGTCTTATGTTGTGTATTGTCTGTCTGTGTGTCATTTAATTATCTTTTTATTCTTTCAGAAACATAAAGCTGGACTACATGAAGAATGGTGGTTATTTTATGTGCTGCTTTAAATGTTTGCTTCTGCTAAATGTTTTTTATTAGTGGGTTAATTAATAATTAATAAGGGACTGGGTGGTTCACAAGGGTTTGCTTTACTTGAATTAATCACTCTTTTGTGTTTGTTTAAATAATAGCTCAAGTGTGAGCTGAGGCCTAGTTCTTGCTTGGAGAAAGTTGGTCGGCCTGAATTGAGCAGAAGCTGAGCCAAGCTGCACGGTGAAAGAAAAAAAAACATTGCAAGAGGTCAATGAACTTGCTTCTCTGGCTCAGAACTTTATTAAAGAAAAGACTTTTAAATGGAGTTTATTCCATGGACTGCTCTGGCTGATCCTATTCAAGGTCGAGGAAGTGACAAGCGTGAATCTGCCGAGCTCTGGTGGAAGTGGATTGGCAACTTTTTGTTGCAAATGCCTCGGAAGTCGTTGTCACTTTGAATGGACAATGGCACAGTGACGCGCATATTCTCTGGACTAGTAGCTGAGGTGGTGTGATGACCATAAACCAATCACAGTGCTGAACTTTACTAAATAATAACATTTAGTCAGATTTGAGAGCGAAAAATGATATAAAATTGGCTCTCTTGTGGGGTTGGGAACGTTCTTTTCCAGAGGGGCGAAGCGCTGTCGGATTGCCTTGGGAGAGTGTAAGCATGCAACTGTTTATTATTTGTTTCCCTTTCAGGCTTGAGAATTAACTTGGAGAAAAAAGCTAATGTTTACTTAAATTCATCATTTATGATTAATTCTGACAGCTTACTTTGTGCCAATGATTAATGCAATTTGAATTAATAAAACTAAATGTTTGATTCTAGTAAAATGAGTTATTAAAGACTTTACTTATGAAATCTAAAAAATAAACTTTTTAAAATGACAAGCTGGTCTTGTTTATTGTAGATAGTTTATTGCATAGAGTCAAAATAACATATGATCCATTCACCTCATTCACTATGTTTATGGGCCTGGTATTGTTGGTAAGTGTGTTAGTGGAATGAGTCATCATTTATAAAGAATTTTAGTTTCTAGGCTCTTTCAAGAGCATGTGCTAGCGCCTGCGTTTCACTTGTGAAACACTATTGTATACAGAAAAGGGCTTGGAGCCCACCCATGCTTACAATTTGTGCACTTCTGGGTCCCTCTTATTTACAGGCTCATTAATTGGACAGTGCCTGTGAAAAGTCATTTCTGGGCATTTCTGTGGAGTTGGGAGCAAGCAGAGATTGATTCAACTTAAACCATGCCCGTCAGCTGCTCCCGACATGATTGTGGTACTACTTCTCCCTGTCCTTCCCCGCTGATTCTATTCCCTCTATAAAGTTTTTTTTGTCGCTTGTTGTTGCTTCCGACTTTGTTTATTACCTGCTGATTGCACCATCACCCTCCCATAGTTGTTGTTTGCATCCGCGTCCTTGCTTCCATCTCCTCCCTGCCCCCTTCCAACTTCAGGCATTATTGCTTGTTTTGTTCTCCCTTCCCTCATGGTCCTTGGTAGGGCGCTTCATTGTTGCTGCTGCTGATTGAAGTTTATTTTCATGTTACACCGTGCCTGACTTAAGTGAGTGTGAATGCATGTATTAACATACATGTGCAGATGACTTGCTCCCCCCACCCCGGACCTCCTTATCCAAAAGCAATAAAGGTGATGGATGTGTTCCTATTGTTGCACATGTGCCAGGCTATTTAGTCGATTGTGCTAGATGATATACTGTGCATGTGAGATAACCTGCAGTGCTTCTAAAAACTGCAGGTTTTTTTACTTTTGTTATTTATACCAATGGCAATAGCACTAAGAAAATATAATTACTACACAGCAAAAAAAAGAAAAAACTTTTAACAAATGCGAGACCTATTGCATTGCAAATGCTTGTTTTAATGGCCTGTGGATGTTCACTAAACCTGCTTCATAATTCTCGACTGGTCTCACCCACATACCCCCTTCCCACAGGAGTACCTCAGCAGGTAAATTACATTTTTACTCCTACAGTTGGCTATACAATTAATCAAATATTTCTTATCATGGCATTCTTTATGTGTACAACTCAAGATGAGCTCACTGATACTAACGACGCAGGCCACATTGAAAGTTTCCAACTATCTTGGACATTTCATCCACACTCGCCTGTACTGTTGCTCCTGGACACAGTGCTGACGTATTGGTTTGTTACATTAGTTCCGTTACAGGGCTCCCTGTGAAACTCAAGACCGGTGAGCCTATATTTAATCAAATGTTCCTGTAAAATTCAGCAGGTGGAACATTGTTCTAAAACCTTATTCGAAGACGGTACGCCTGGGCCTTTGAACAGCTGAACGAGGACATGACATGTCCCCTCCTCCCACCCACAAAGATGGCCAGGCCAGAGAATGTTTCCCAGGGCTGGTTTCTGTTCCCAGTCTGTGTGGCAAAGAATGAGGCCCAACGTGTTCATTGCCAAGAAGATGTTTAGTCAAAATAGATCATGGTAAAACAAAAAGCAACAGGGACAACATGAGCCCCCACCCAGTTCTTTTTGTGAAACTCCCAACTGACTACAGCAGAACCTAAAGCCAAACCACACACCACATGCCACATGCCACATTCCATCTCCTCATATAACAAGCTTTGTACAAGACATAATAATATTCCATCAACAATCCAATGGCACTGTGTAAATACCACAGTCTGACCCTGCCAATAGATTACATGGAGAAACACACTCTTAAATTAGAAACAGCCCCGCCTCCCCTTTAGTACCCAACTGTGTGAGGTGCGCTCACACTAAGAACAAACATATTCAGTGCTGGAATTGGAAAAGGAAAAAATAAAAATGGGGGGACCCATATAATTGAGGATTAAGGTGTGGCCGAAGAAAGGTGGTGGAGTTTTGAGGGACAGAGCTTAAAAAGCAGAGTCTGACAGTCAACGTATACATTTATTGAAAAGAAATCTGCCCATAAAATTGGCAACAAGGTCAAATGTCACAGTAAATATGTTATAGTTTACTTAATTAGTCACAAAGAAGCTGCATTTTCAAACATCTTACGGGGTTAAGACGCCTGCTGCAGAGATCTTTGTGTGCCCAGCACCTTTGAGGGGATTATAATGTTTACAAGTATGGGCGATCGGTGATTACTACACCTTATAACCCTCACTGTGTTATGTAACATTTCCTATATTTCTATTTTCAGACTAGTATGATTATTGTGTCTCTATGTGTGCTGTAAAGCTACTTGGATACCAGTGGCGGCTCCCCCGCTATGGGGTAGGAGCGTCGCCCCACTGCTTTTAAGCAATGCAAATAACGGAAACATAAAATGATAATAACTTTGATTTATTATCATTTCTGTGCTGCTTTGCGGGCGGGGCGGGGCTGCTTTGCTCTAAGAGGGGAGCAGGGGAGGAGTGGTTTTCCCACTCCTAAGTGCACATGACAGTTTGGCCGGTCCTCTGAGACCGGCCAAACAGTCAAGCACACTTTCCCTGTTCTCCATGCAGACTGCATTACAGCCTGCGTGGAGAACATGCCAAGGCCCCTATTCCCTCGCTGAACGTCGAACCACGACCCTCAGACCAATCACAACGTTGCATTGCAGCATTGTGATTGGTCAGGTGAACCTAGCTGTGCTTCCTGTTCCTGGAGTCTGATGGAGAAGAGCAGGAGCAGAGATGCAGGACCGGCGGCAAGGTAAGTGTTTTTAAAAAAATTACATTGCGCCCTCTCCCCAGTATCCCCCACCCCGCTGTGCCTGCTACACCACTCGCGAGCCTTGCCTGCTGCCACTGATGGATACCCTATTCTGTGATAAGTAGTGCTTTAAAATAATTAAGTACAAAATAAATTAGTAAGTGCCATTTAAATCATTATTTGTGTTCTTACTCATGCACACAGATAAACCTTGCACTGTTACAGATCATGCACATTTCTTACATGGGGCTTTGAACAAAGTCAAAAACTGGCCTCCAAGTTATAGTTTCTCTAAAGTACTTGTAAAGTGACAAGCTGTGTGCCTTTGTCTCCTTCCATTGCATTGGCATCTAGATAATAGGCTATACATAGCTCTCAGCCAGGGTGATACTCCAACAAAAGAAAGGCTGATGACCCTTTATTTCAGGTATTTGTTCTGGGCGCTGCTGGAAGTGAAAAAAGAAGAATCCCTTGCCACTTGGAGGTTGCTGCTCTGAAAAGAGTGCGAACATGCAGGCGCTGCAGAATTGTGTTCCGGTGTCAGAAAATGACATCAGGACAAATTCTCCATATTTGCTCTGGGCCCAGAAATAGCAGCCGGAACTGGGATCTGGCAGATACCCATCTACTTTCCAGCACTAGACACATTCCTTCCCATCTCCAACAATCAGCAACAACTGGCATTCCAGAAAGTTCCAGTGTTTGATGATGTTTGCTTAGGTTTTGAATATTATTGTGGGGGAAACATCGTTTACAATGCAGGGATTACATTGTGATGCCATTACATCGCGGTTTTTACAACGCAAGTCGTTACAACGACTTGCGCTGGATGGCGCTCTAGGAGAAGGAATAGTATAATTTACTATCCAACACCTTCCATACTGTACGTAGACTGGAGTTGGAATAGTAAATTATACTACTCCTAAGTCCTGAGCCCTCCAACGCAAGTCGTTGTAACGACTTGCATTGTAAAAACCTCGATGTAATGTACCACGATGTAAATGTATGCGTTGTAACGTCATACATCCTATTGTGGCATCATTCACTGGCCATTTGAAGTGAACCACGACCTAAGAAGCGATGCCGTGTTCAGCAAAAAGCCTACTATTGTTCAGCTGTGACCCACCACTCGTTTATCATTTTTGGCAATCATAACCACCTCGATCCTGAAAAGGAGCTTAAGGTTAGTTGCACAACACTTCAATACCCCGACATGCTGCATGTCCACCCATTCCCACATAGGGTGTAACTTGTTTGTATTCTGCAGAGTATAACTTTGCGGTCTCCTGTGCCATTGACCTGCTCGCCCCATTGAAATTACTCCCTAATTCTACCAAACGCCCCCAAGCAGCCAGGTTTTCCTCTGAGCTCAGGACAGAAAAACGCCAGTACAAAAAACGGGAAAGGCGATGGCGCAGTACCCACAATGTGAGCTACAAGAACAGATTTAAAGTAACACTATCCTGCTGTCATAAAAATATAAGGGCAGTACGTAAAGCCTTCATCGCTTCTTGGCTAGCTCAAGCAGGGAATGCTTCAAAAACCCTCTACCAAATTCTCAAGTACTTCACCAACCCTAAGGCCTGCGACAACGAAAAGGTCCCCTCCCAATCTCTCTGTAATGATATAACACAGCATTTTTCCGAAAAAATTTGAGCTTATATATGACAAAATTATCTCATCGGGGCACCAGGCCCTGGTTGCTATGTGACACTATTTGCCAGAATGCCTTAACACTCAATTGCTGGAGAGCTTTCCCCCACTGACCTTCGTAGATGTGAAAGCACACCTACGCTCAGTCAAGTCCTGCTCTCCTCTTTACATCATGCCAGCAACAATAACTCCCTCTCTGGCCCATCAATTGTTCCCACCTATAGGGGCTCCTCTAAACCTTTCCCTAAGTGAGGGTCATCTTCCCCTGGAATGGAAAGTGGCTCAGGTGATACCTATTCTGAAAAACTCTAACGCCCCCATGACAGACCTCTCTAATCTCCGGCCCATCTCGCTCCTCCTCCTTCTGAGCAAGCTACTTGAAAAACATGTAAATAAACATCTGTATGACCATGTAGAGCGCACCGGCAGCCTGGCCCCTCACAATCAGGCTTTAGGCCCAATTACAGCACAGAATCTGCCCTACTAGCAGTCACAGACAACATCAGGAGGACCCTAGACAGGGGCCAATCCATGATTCTGGTGCTGTTGGAACTATCTGCTGTGTTTGACACTGTCTCACATCAGATCCTGCTCAGGATACTGGAGGAGATCGGACTTAGAGACTCTGCCCTCCAGTGGATGATGAGTTTTCTCTCTTCCCGCTCCCAAACTATTAACTTGGGTCCATAGGGCTCGGCAACTACGACATTGACCAAGGGAGTTCCACAGGGCTCCTGTCTGAGCCCTTCCTTATTTAACATCTATGTTTCCCCCTTGGCCAAGCTCCTTATAATATGTGGTGTTATCCCCATATCCTATGCCGACGATATGCAGCTTTTATTTCCTTTCACTAGTTTCACCCCTTCTGTTCAGAAGGCTTTCTCCGAGGGTATGAGGGCCATTTCCAAATGGATGAGAGGTAACTTTCTCGTCAATTCAACGTTGGAAATACGGAAAGCATGCTTTTCGGTGAGGGCCCCATTGCTATGGACGCCTGATTGGTGGCCGGTGGACCTCGGCACCCCTCCGGCCCCTAAGTCCCTTGTCAAGAACTTGGGCATACGTTTAGACAAGTCACTCATCTTGAAAGAACATGTTGCGCAGACTGCAGGCACCTGTTTTCACATGCTGGGTCACCGGCGCCGGGTCTTCCCCTTGCTCCCGGACTCTACCCGTAAAACTCTGACGCAAACCCTTTTACTGAGCCGCCTGGACTACTGCAATGCATTACTGGTCTCAGCCAATGAGTCCTCGTTATGTAGATTGCAGGTGGTCCAGAATACCATGGCACGCCTGGTCCTCATGCTCCTCCAAAAACCTCTTCCCTTCGTCTCCTTCGCCAATTGCACTGGCTCCCAGTTCGGAAGAGGGTAAAATTTAAAATCTGCTGCACGGTGCATAAGGCCTTATATAATATCGTCCCTTCGCACCTTGCAGAGAAATTCACTCCTTATGTGCCCTCCAGATCCCTCCGCTCGGGAACGAAATCCATGCTCACAGTTCTCCGAGTCATAAGAGCCAGGCTAGGTGGTAAAGCCTTCTCCCACCTGGCCCCTCTCCACTGGAACCAGCTTCCCATTGATCTGAGACTGTGTTTGGGTCATCTTCAGTTCCGGAAGCGCCTTAACACTATTCTGTTCTGATCATGCTTTTTAGCTAACCCTGCAGCCGTGTCCACAGCGCAGAGATACCTCTTCGGGGGTCGATTCAGGTGCTATATAAATAAATAAAATAAAATAAATTCTTCCTTCTTTCGGAAGAAACTACTTTCATGAAATCCTCCTTTCTAAGGCTTTAGACCACATCTCACATTTTATTATTTTTCTTTGCAGTTTACTACCAAAAAAGGCATATGTGTTAATCATACTTACATTACCCGGAACACATCCATCACGGGGTAAACAGCCTTTACAACGAAACTTTTAAAACACACTACCATTACGACGAAACCATTACAACGCAAACCATTACAACGCATTGCGCTGGGGGGCGCTCTAGGATAGGGAATAGATTTAATTTACTATCCAACACCTTCCCTACTATCCACGGGGACTGGAGTTGGAATAGTAAATGAAACTATTCACTATCCAGCACCCCAAAGCGCTATGCGTTGTAATGGTATGCATTGTAAAAACTGCGTTGTAACGGCATGCGTGGTAAAAGCATGCGTTGTAACGTCATACATCCGACTAGTTCGCGCTACAGAAAACACCACAAAAAAAAGATAGTGCACAATCAAGTTTAGTTGTGTCTGTCTACTCATTTAGAATTCTGCATCCCAGGAAGTACATATGGATATGGCTTCTTGCCATTAACCCCTTGAAGTCCGGCAAATGCCCACCCTCTGCAGCAAATCAAGGCACTTTTCCACACGTTGTGTGGGAGTGTCTGCTATCTCTATGGTTAATGGTCCTTCATACTCTGAGTCCATTCTTAACTATTTCATGCCCCATTTCATCTTCACCTATTTGTTGGGCATCTTGCATCCCTTCTGTAAAAAAATGCTCACCACATCCTACTTGCACAGCTACCTTGCTTCTGGTGTAAAAATTGAAGCCATACACTGGTTATGTTTAGCAAAGTCCACTTATCTGCTGTGGCTCTCTAGCATTATCTCTAATATTTATGTACTCTGTCATTCTTGTGGACTCCACTTCACCCCAATAGGGATCAGAATTATTATATGGTAGAATATATGGACTATGTGTGAAGAGAACCCTGCATCCCAAATTTCTAACTCATCCCAAATTTTGGATCACCCCAAATTTACCTCTGGCAGTTTTTCTCCACAGTTGATCTTGCGATAAAAAGCACTCTCCTCAATATCAGGCCCAACATTGGTTTAGCAGAATATCAAAAATAAATAACTGACACCACTCAATAACTCATTTCTATTTCAGAGGAAAGTTACAAAATGTTATTACAAACTCTAAAAATTCAAGCGTTACAGAAATAAATGTTAAATGCCATGAATGCTCAAATGAAGAGTACATAGCCAGAATTCAGAAATATTCTAAGTCCCAAATGAACAGCAAAATCATAGGAGAAATGGACAGTATCCAGAGCTGTAAGATGTTCAGGAAAATCTCTTACATTTTAACTGTCAGAATCATAAGGAAAACAAGGGAAGGGAAGGGAAGAGTATCTCTAAAAGTGAACATAGCCCCTAGTATACCCGGAAAGTCTTCTGGCTCGCCCCCAAAGCCAAGGGTTTTTATACAGAATTTCAGCATAATTAACAAGCAAGGCTTGTAGTGTCACAGTGGCATGATTAGAGAAAGCATTTTCATCAATAAGTTCATTACACTAACCCACTTCTGACAAAGCATTGAGTAGCTTCTACACTGTTTCTGTCCAGAGTTGTTCCCAGGAGATACACATCACAATAATAAACATTACTTGAACAATAACCCATACACCAATGAATTCTGTGAATCGCACAATTAATTCTGTGAATCGCACATGGGATCTTCAACTGCAATGTTATTAATTCAGCATTTGCTTCAAGAATCAATCATTAAAAATCCTTAATACTCGACATAGATTGGTACTCACAATTATGTATCAAAAAAACTTCCACAACCGTTTCTAAACTAATCTGCCATCATGCTAAGGGTGCATTTTTGGGAGTGTATGGGCTGCAGAGATGCCCCCTTGCATGACCTTAAGGTTAGCTGTTCTTGTTATAGCCCTTGTTCCATGTTTTATAGCGTCACCTCTACTGCTAAAAACTCCTCCCCTCCTTTTTGTTTGGTCCGTGATGGGGATGTATGACGTTACAACGCATGCTTTTACCACGCATGCCGTTACAACGCAGTTTTTACAACGCATACCATTACAACGTATAGCGCTTTGGGGTGCTGGATAGTGAATAGTTTAATTTACTATTCCAACTCCAGTCCCCGTGGATAGTAGGGAAGGTGTTGGATAGTAAATTAAATCTATTCCCTATCCTAGAGCGCGCCCCAGCGCAATGCGTTGTAATGGTTTGCGTTGTAATGGTTGCGTCGTAATGGTAGCGCGTTGTAAAAGTTTTGTTGTAAAGGCTATTTACCGAACTAGTCATGAAGGTATCGGAGCACTTTACATGAGCACCAGTTGTGTTACAGGTGGACACATTCATTTTTGTTAGGCACAGGGAGATTAAGTGATTTGCCTAGAATTACAGGATGTTGAGTGTCCCTGCCAAGACTCGAACCTGGTTCCCCAGCTGTGAGGTCGACCTCTCTAGCTGTTAGGCCAGAACGCAGCTGAGAGGAGATGGACAATGCCAGCCTCCTGTGTACCCCAGATTCAGAGTGGGACACCATTTTTATTTTAATTGATTGTATAGTGTATAATATCTTGCAGGCGCCTGATCAAGGATTGCAGGGCCTGAAAAAGAAGTGTGAGCTTTGAGGGCATTATGGCTGTATTGCAGGAGCCTGTCATCATGTGTATCAGATGATCATATGACAAGAATTGTGGGGGAAAATGTTCCCATCAGGTTTGAGGAGATTAAACGGCTTGAAGGTAAAGTCTGTGACCCACTCTCATCTACTTACTTGATACGTTTGCAGATGGCGGAGGAACTGGTCCCAGATGAGCATGTCTGGAAGGAGCATATTTGTCAACTTGAGTTGGCCCAGCCTGTGGGTGACAGGATCAGGTTTTATCCCAGGGAGCCAAACAAATGGGAGATCAGAGTGGACAGAAGCTCTATCTACAGGCCAAAAAGGACAGTGACAGTGTACTATCATGCCTCGTGCCTCTTGTCAATTTAGAAATGGTAGCACATTGTGGACTCGTTCAAATACCATGGGCCAAATCTAATGAGAAATTGTGCATGAAGTGCCTTCATCATCTCCAATAAGCCACAAGATAATGTCATCATCCATTCAATCAGGGCGTGAGGAGAAAGAGCACCATTTTACAAGGAAAAAGGGACAAACAATGCCAATCTGGCAGAAGTAAACAAGCTCGGGACTCCCCTTTCTCCCCGAAATGCCTCTAACAGCACTGCAGTTTGGTCCTAAAACATAGATTGGACATTGTTGACTTAATCACCTCAAACAACCGCATCTTATCTTCCTGGCCGAAATCTGATTAAATCCAGCCCCTTAACCAGTGCTAGACTTATGTGTCCTACCTAAATACTCTATTGCCATCAGAACACAATACAGGAAATAATAGGACAAGTGGCAGTAACCCTTAAACAAACTCCTTAAAACACGGCAGTATAAATCTACCCTCCACTGCCCTTCAGTTCAAATAAACACTATTGTTAAGATAAAGTTTATTTATCAACTACCTGGTTCCAACAATAAAATTGTGAGACAATTGGTTGAACTCCTCACAGAATCCCCGATGAACTCAGATGACACCGAATCCTTGATTAACTGAGTGAGGGTTTAACTCCACTGGGGAGTCGTAAAAGAACCACTTCATTACTTTTACCTTCAGTCATACTTTTAAAAATGTGTTTTCCCGGCTTTTTTGCGCAATTGACAGACAAATCAATGGTGTACAATATACAGGGGTTTTGCGTGTCTATATATAACATTCTATACATCGCTCGTTCGCATTAAATCAATAGCTTAGGAAGACACTCCTTGGTACGGTGCGAGCCGGGGTAAACAAACCTATCTGAGCTTATCTCATCCCTAGCGCGAGTCCACTCAAACGAAGGAAGGTGCGCCCGGCCCATCTCTCTGTGCGCTGTAAGGCTACGTCGTATCTGAGGTCGAGAGCCTGCAGTGGGGGATGGGGTGCTGGCGGTCAAAAGAGAGGAGTGAATAAGAGTGTTTGCTGAAATACTTTTGTTTGGATTAACTTACTTTTTTGGATCCTCTTACTGCTTGTGCTCGGGTTGGTGCCAACAGCTTGATGCACAAGTGAGCACACTTCAAACTCCTCTCCCTCACCTACAAAGCACTCCACAACCCCGGCCCTGCCTACCTGAATAGCCACATTCATTTCCACCAACCTTACAGACACCTAAGCTCAGTCGGTATCTCACTGTCGCACCCCACGCATACACACAATCACAGCAGGAGGTCACACCTTCTCATTTTGTAGCTTCAGAATAGCGGCCGCAGGGATATTCTAAACATTCTTCTTTATCAAAAAGGGTAGGACCCTCGGGGGGGGCCTGGCAGGAGGATGTGGTCGAGCTGGAAGAGGAGGACTGGAGGGAGGTCCTGGCAGCACCGCGGGGAGCGGCCATCGGTGGCGGCATGGAAGAATGGCTTGGACTTTTGTGTGGGGCTGGAACAGCCTATTTTTGTTGCCAGGGGATGCCCATGCAAACACTACATAATATGGAAAAGATGGGTGGATTACTGGGGCCTGTGGCTGGAGCCCCCAGCAGCTGTAGAGGTGCGTGCATTGGGATAACGTCATGTGCACGGGGGTCTGCGGAGGTGGTGTGGTGGGGAGAGGGGCCGGAGGGGAGTGTGCTCTCTCGATGGAATTGCTTTTTCTGCATAAAGGCAGTGGACAGGACTATGCGGACATTGTGCAACTTTGGGGGGAGGGGCGAGTGAGGGAGGGAGTTGGGGGAGTTGTCTGTATTATTTGGTATGCTTTTGTTATGCTATATAAAAAAGTCGATCGCTTTCTTGGTCCTATCTGGTTTGATTATGCAGATGCCTCTGGTGTGCAGAGCACCTGCGATAAGTATGCAAATTGACAAATAAAATATTTTCCCCCAAAAAATGGGTAGGACCCATGTCTACGCCGGTGACCTTCGCTGTTCCCCTCTTCCCCCAACTGTATAAAGCTGGATAAAAAAATTCTGCAGCCAGGACTGCGCTCTCTCCCATCAATTCACACAAAGGCTACCGGAATTCCACACAGACTCTTCTTGCTCTTCCTAGCAACAGATCTTTACCAGATGCTGCAGTACAACCCTCCTTGGTGAGGACCACAGTGTTTGTCTCTCCCTATGGGACTGGAAAGCATCTTTCTGTGCTTAGCTTGCCAGTTATAATGTGCTGGTAAAAATGAGTTATCGACTGGCTTTGTTTAGGAATCGTAATCCACACTGGGGATGAACAAAACGTGATATTATGCTTAAATGCAGATTTCCTCTTTGATATTTTCAAGTGTGAGTAAATTCTCTCCCAGTGCCAGGGGCTGACGGTAAAGAGGATGAATGTCATATCCAGGGAAATGTACTCAAAACCACAAGGTTGTGTGTCTATGGGTCTTCACAACAGTGGCCACGACCAATGCCCACCTCAGACACAGTGATAGATTTACTCCCGTAAAGTCCCAGGGTAATACTGTGCCAAAAGATGCCCAGCATGCTGAAGACTAGTGGGGTGAATGAGAAGGTTTTTTTCCTAGATAAACATCCCATGGAGAAAAACAAACAAGTATAAGAGCACTACAGAGCTACACATACGAACACCTACATTTACACCACATACATTTATCTTGCAAAAAAAAACTTCTATGGGTGAAAATGGGAAATAAAAAAAAAGCGAACACTCCTCTGAACGTCCGACTGCTACAGCTTCCCTTTTGTACTCCTGGACGGCTTTGTGAATTCCAAGAGAGCCAGAAATGTATTCACCAAGACTTTTTCCATCAGTTGAGTTTAAAATGTCTGTGCTTAAAAAGAGTAAATGTAGGTTTCATCCAAATTGAATAAACAGATAGACATAGTTAGCCTCAAAGCTGAATCTCATCTACTCTGGGAGATGTCCCTCCAGGGGGTGGGGGGGGAGGGGGGGGTTGGCTGGATGCCAGTTCTTATCATTTCTGTCATGGGGGAATGGCAGACCTTGTCATGAAGGTGATCAATGGACCCGAGATGACAGCCTTGTAGGAGCTTGGTGACTGATTCTACTGAAAAAGGTATATAATGGAAAGAAATGATGTAAAAGCAATTATTCACAAACCGGGGAAAATATTTTGTATTTGGGGTAAAGGTAAGTCATGTTACACACATACATATTTAATACACTAAGGCCTGCAAATCATGTATGAAAACCTGGCTCTAATTTTCTTATTATAGCCTAGTCATCTGTAATAAAACAGCCGTGTCACCTGTAATAAGAACATTATATGGCTACTCTATTGAATGTTATTACAGACAAATTGTAAGATCATAATATTGCTGACAAAAGCCTGGTCTACCTTTCATTCTTTACACAACCATTGCATTGTGTTTAGTGACCTCCCTTCAAGAGTTTCTGCTGGCTCATCGCCAGAGGGACTTCAAAGGAGGCCGCAGAACAGACACACAATGGCTGTTTCACACAATGATTTCATTTACACATTATTAGCTTTGCAGCAGCATTGTGTTGTCATACATTATCTGTAATAACGTATTACAATAGAGTACTCTTTCTGAAGTTCTGAACTGTGTTCTTCTAAAATGAAGTCAGAAGAAAGGAGACATTCATTTAGTTATGTTTTATTTTTTCATTGCTAGGTTGCAGTACCTGCAGGTTGAAATATTGCTGCATGAGAGACACACCATGCACAACAGGAGTTTCTAAGTCTCACCTGAGACCGTCTATATAGTGTCACTTGTGAACATTTTTAGTTACTTCAAAATAACAAAATTAAAAAGGCTTTGGAAACACACGTTACTTCTCATTGGTTAGCTTAATTGTCACTATTATTTTCTTGCTTTTCATAGTGAGACCATGCCAGCTTTCAGTTTGTCTTCATTTCTTTTTCTCCCCCTTCATTCTTTGTATCTGTTTCTTCCCCTTGATTAGAGTACTTCATCGCTACTTACCTTCAGATTGTGATCATTCTTTTCTTTGTTTTACTTGCAAGACCACTTAATAAATACATATTTTTTAATTTGCTTGCAAGACAACTTTATTATGGGATGGTGAGAACTGTATAGCACGACTATAACCTCCCTTTACCTCTACCCACTCAGAACCCTAAAATCACCCTTACATCCTTTTACCTCTAGCCACCATAAACCCTAAATTCACCCTTTCATATCTTTACCTCAAACAACCTCTGAACCCTAAAATCACATTTTATCTCTACCTATCAAAACCCTAAAATCACCCTCAAATCCATTTACATCTACCCACCCAGAACCCAAAAGTCACCCATCCCTCACTTCACCTTTACCCACCCATGAACAGTAAAATACCCCTAACATTCCATTACCTGTACTCAACCCTAACATCATTCTTATCTCCCTTTACCTCAAAAGGGAGGTAAGGGTGATTTTACAGCCCGTGAAGACTAAAATCACCCATGCCTCTCTTTACCTCTACCCACCCCTGAACCCTGTAATCACACTTACCTTTTGTCTATGCCCGAACCCTAAAATCATCCTTACCTCCCTCCCTTTACCTCTTCTCACCTGTGAACCCTAAAATCACACTTACCTCCCTTTACCTCTACCAACCCTTGCACACTGAAATCACCATTACCTCCCTTTTCATACTTGCCAACACTTTCAAACTAGGAATAGAGATTACGAAAAACAAATTGGGGGAATGTATTTTCCCTATTCGCTTATACTGAAGCTGAGGCAATTTTAGGCGGGAGACACTCAATTTCAGCCATTTTGGGTTAAAAAATTGGGACTTGCAACTTCAGTTTTTTCATTTTTTTTCCTAGAGTGTGTGATTTATGTTCATTGTGTGTTTGTCTCTGTATTGTCTATTTCTTATTTTAGCAGGACACAGCACCTGGTTGAGCATCACTGATAAAGATAATAAAAATATATCACTATATATCACCTTCCTTACAGGTTACCACCTATTATGATGGTTGATGTACATCTTATGTTTTTAAATACTGTGTTCTTTTCTTCCAGATTTACATAAAGTAGTATACCTATTGGTGTATTGCATGCTGTGCATGTTTATTTGGCATGATCATCACGTAGTGTTATCTACATGTACATACACACATTTTTTATGATTATTTTCTATAATATTTTTGACATTTCTCTACATTAAATTGTGAGTATAGAAGGGATCTTTATAGTCCTGATGAAGAAGCCAGGGGAGGGCTTCAAAACATGTTGACGACATAGGAGAAACTGGTCATCATGCATTGTACCTCCAAACTATTCCCCACTTTTAATAATACCAGGTCCTAGGAATATTAAAGTTTTGTAGTCCATAGAGCCGGGTATTTTTTAACATAGCATCACTCACTCCTGAACCTTCTACTCCTTTTCCTACACTACACATAGTTTTTCAAGAACAGTGCTCCTACATATTCGTAGATCGTAGCACGCCCCATCCCACAGCGGACAGGCAGACGCTGACAAGATAAGTAAAAGCTCCATAAAAATCAGCATGATTTAACAAGGACCATTTTCAGTGGACTAAAGAAATTATACCTCTGCTCTGCAGTGGTGGCTGGTGGCATTTGAAAGGGATGGATTGTAAAATGTGTGTGGGCGTGGACTGTGGCGAGCAAGCCTGAACAACCCAAGGGGGATTCTGGGGGTTCGTCCCCCGAGAATTATTTTTTAAAAGAGTGGGTAAACTGGGACATCTTAAGGATTTTAGGGTCCCTGGGTCCCCTGTTAGGTACAGCTTTGAATAAATGGTCTAGTTTTAGCTGTTTCCTGCCCTATTTGACCAGGTCACTGACAGTGCATAGCCAGTCCTCCAAAATGTGTTCACATCTATAATATTCATGGATAGTGATGACATGGGTTTTCAATATTGCAACACAACAGCAGCTCACTAATATTAATACAAATAATCTCTGTGACGCCCTCCCATTTCTCATATGTTGAAATAGACTAGTCTCCCACATCACCCACATTAAAAATAAATGTCAGAAAAACGGCAATTGCTTTACCTCGACTGTACCACATGGCGGCATCTGGTTTACAATCAGTATCTAGAGCCTCCCAGGTGTGAAAGATACCCACCACTCTACTCCCCACCACCTCTTTCCAAGAAGACCCTGCAGCAGTGTGCACCTGGCAGCCTGAGGCAAACCATCACACATCTGTCTCCATGTGGAAATAACTCATTCAAGACAACTACTGTTTTGCCCATAGAAAGCTCACATCACACAACTAATGCGGGCCACAGAGAAGCGAGGCAAGCTGACAGAGAAAACCAGGAGACAACTAAATATGTATGGATAGGAATAGCACGAACAAGGATAAAGGTATCCTGGGGTAGTGCGCTTCCAATGTTTCATATATATATATGTGATTATCGTGGGTGTCTTCAACAGCGCTTTTAAGTCAGTTTGCAACAACGCCACTGAAGAAAGAATCACCCTAGAAACGCGTCTGGCATACACATTTGAACATTGCTGTTTCCTTGATGGTTCCTGCTGGCAGGCTGTCGCCCAATAAACGCGAGCTTAAAACTTACCTCCATGTGGCTCTGCTTCGAATGGGTTTCCTGTGATAATATATATATATAAAGGTTTATCTCGGGCTTTTGTAAAAATCACAGGATTTTCCAAAAGTCCTAATTTCCCAATGTCTTTGCAAAGTGCAAAATCCTAGCGGGTCTGATAAAACCTTTATACAAATAAATGTTCATCTGGAGTAGCTTGGCTATCCAACTGCAATAGTGCATGACACCTCCATTCTGACACCAGTGGTATAAAAAACAATCACCCACCACAAATACTGCTGTGCAACCCATGCCCCTAAGAACGAGATTTACAATATTGCCAACTAATTCAGAAATTTGGTGAAATAAATGGAGAATGATTGGTCTAAAACTTTCAGCCTGTATTTGGGGTTGGTTTATATTGATTGGTCTTGTATTTGGAAAATATTCCTAGTTTTTCAGCGGAGTGATTTTAGATTTCATATTGTTTATTACCAATGGCCTCTATGTGAGACAGTGAGTTTTAAATGTAGTACCATTAAGCTGAGCAATATTACCTATTTTTAAGTTAACAAAGGTCCTAGACTTCAAAAATACTTTAAGAAAATGATAAGCACAGGCTTAGAATAAGGACTGTGTGTTTTTCTCTTCAGTGTCCAGCCGGACATACAAGTATTTATTTAGAAAATTTGATAAGGTCATACACCAGACGGGACCCATCCTTTCGTCCCAACACGTCCACATTGCGGTTCGTCTTGAAGAGGCTCACGCTACTCAGCCCGTTGCCTACACATCCAGTATTCACTGACTAAGGTTCTCTGAACCTCCAGGAAACATGCTTGCGGTTCCAGTCACAACCGCGACGATGCCTACGCAATAAAGCCAGGCACCCTTGAAGTGACATTGCTGCACCGCTATCTAAGACGTGAACGCACTCCAAGTGCGACGGCTTATATAATTGCAATCAATCAGGCAAAGCTCTTTATTGTAGTCCTGAAGATGATCCCAACATAACCTTGGAGGTAGGGATCGAAACGTTTGTCGACTGTTTGTACAGTACTGCTCCGTTTGCAATTTGTAATTTGTGTTGCAGTTACTGTGGGTCAGAGCTTACTTAAGTTTTTATTGTATTGTAAGCCACCTCTTTCTCCAATTTGTTTGCCTGTTATTTTCTTCTCTCACTGTTTCTTCTTCTACGTATTGTTCTCCCTTGACTCGGTACAGGCTTGTGCCCAGTTATTAATGTGTGACTTGCTTCACCTTATCAAATGTATGGCCTTATCAAATTTTCTAAATAAATACTTCAATGTCCGGCTGGACACTGAAGAGAAAAACACACACTCCTTATTCTAAGCCTGTGCTTATCATTTTCTTAAAGTATTTTCGAAGCCTAGGACCTTTGTTAACTTAAAAATAGTATTACCCGGGGTCCTTCGCCACCTTTACGGGTTCCCTTGTTTTTTGATACCTGAGCAATATTACCTGTCATTAAAATTGATGAATCAATTCTAGGTAAGGTACGTGTCACTAAATACTCGTAATTGTTTTCTTATCATAATTGTTCTATGGGAGTGGTTGGTTCCCACTGTATTCCTAGGAATTTCAAACCTTTTCTCCTTCCCATCAAGTCTCTGGGACTATCACAATATAATGCAGCCATACCAGTATTACAGGTTCTGCTGAGCAGGCGATTGAAATGCAAATGATCTCTCGGCTGCCCCCACTGCTGCTGACAACCCGAATTTCAGTGAAACATAGAGAAAATGTAGAGTCCGCATGCCTGCTTTGCTCGGCCTCAGGGCCGACCAAACAGTCAGGGCACTCAGAGTGGTGCAAGCCACTACTCCCTGACCCGCACACCTGCCTGCCCCAACCAGGCATACCCCTGCCTTCTGCTTTAAATAAAATATCATTTAATTTTTCTGCTTCTCGCACTGCGAGAAAGCAGTGGGGCGGTGCTCCAACGCCCTAATGGAGTGGCCGCCTCTGCTGCTCTGGACTGCTGTGTCACAGGGATTTTTAGAGGGGGTTCTGGTGTGACTTTGTGCGAAGAATTGATTGCGGGGCAATGATTTTTTAGACATAATGTGCTACTAGAGTGTCGCAGAGTGGTTGTGAATGGGTGACATCCTTCATAGTGGAATCTACGTCTCAGAATTTCAAGTTATTTTTCAGTCAGTCTCTTGAGTAATAGGAGGATTTAGTCATACATAACAAACAGGATTTCCCTCTCGTTCAGTATCTGATGTTAATTGATTTTCATCAGATAGATGTTTTGACAGTGACGCTACATACTCTAGCTGGCAATCTCATCAAACCACTTCTTCTAAAGTCTTCACAGAGCTGCTTAATTTGCTCCATTTTCAGTTAAACAAGTCAATATTGTTCAACGTTCTAGAAGAATTTGCAGGTTTCATAAGTACCTGAGCCATGAGCACGATTGTCAGCCATCAGGAAAGATTCATTTGAAAGTCACATTTGCCCTCTCCCTTGGAGTTCCAGGCGGATGCCTTGGGAGAAGGAGCTAGAGGGCTGTAAGCTCTATCTAATCAACTCTGAGGCGAGGGGCAAAGGGACACATGACCTTCAGGAAGGAAGCAGCCATGGGCCGATGCACAAGCCCCCTGTTCCTTGCTGAAGATGAAAAATATGATCAGGTGCTATTGATGGTGGAATGTGTGAGGCTTGATTGGAGTGTTTGAGGCTTACCTTTGTCGTGTTGCCTTGCCTGACCCTGATGTTGGGAAAGGGCAGGCCGAGGCGGAAGGGGCGGGACAGGATGGGAGGATAGAAAGGGCAGTGGGGAGATGGCACAGGAGAAATAAAGAAGTGCCTTAACCGAGCTCCGTGGTCGAGTCTTCCTTGGGGGCTAAGGGGGCCACTACACTGGCGACGAGGATGGGATAGTGTCCACCCACTGCTGCTGCCCCCTAGCTGCGACTGTGCAGCCAAACAGCCTCCTCAGCGCGCTGAAACGTAAAAGAGCGCGAAAACGCAATCAAAATCGCGAGGAAAGTCTAGCTCTGCCTGAGCGCCATCCCACGAAGACTGGAGCTGCAAGAGGGTGAGTCCAAATATTGACTACCCTTGAGGAAAGAGGCAAATAAGAAACTGGAGGCACTATAAAAGATAGAGATCCATGTCCCCTTTGGCGGCCATCTTTAAGTCAGGCGCCAGACATAGGACTACATTGACATTTATCCAGCGGCCATTTTGAAGTCAGGCGACCTCCAAAAAAAACCGTCAAAAACCACTGAAATCTCAGCAAATAAAGCACCGTCTGGCCTGGGAAGCCGGTATCTGAGCCCAGAATGTCAGTAGAACTTGACACCTCACGCCCAGCAGCCATGGGATCAGCCCTGCAACCCCAGCAACCACACCCAATGCTACTGGGAGTGTCATATCTGCGCCCGCCAGAACCGTTGGAGCTGACGTCAGGGAACAGCATGGGGCCCAAATGGAAGAGTTGGGCTGAGGACTTTGACGACTTTATGACAGGGACTCGGGTACAAGACCCCAAGTAGAAGCTGATAGCGCTGCGGAACCTGATAGGGAAAGACATTGCGTAAATCATCAAAGAATTGCCTGCCGCCAGTGCCGCCTCCTACGAAGATGTTGAAGGAGCCCTTGATCGGAAGTTTTTGCACAAGCAAAATTTAGACTACGAACGGTACACGTTCAACCTCGCGTCACAAGAAAAGGATGAACCGATGTGTGATTTAATTGCTCGCATTCGGCGTCAAGCCCGATATTGTGAATTTGACACATTCAATACAGAAGACGCGCTACAACTGCGCATAATTGCAGGATGCCAGTCAGAATCATTATGCCGCCGGTTATTAAAGAAACACTTCACACTCGAAGAAATAGAGGAACTCACGCGCATAAACGATCAAGCGGAAGACCACGCCAAGAAAATGGAAGTCAACAGGTCTGAGAAAAAGGAGCAAATGCTTCGTATGCAGTTCACAGAGACCCGAAGCGCTGGTCGGATCACCGCAAGTCAGGAAGATCAACGCAGACCTCCCGGGGGACGTCGTCACGCAACGGAACTCGAATCAGTCGGACAAACAGACCAGCCTCGAAATGTTATAGGTGCGGACAAGACTACCCCCATTCAGGACAGTGTTCCGCCATCGGACAACAGTGCCACCGCTGTGGGAGAGAAAACCACTTTGAAGCAGCCTGTCAAACACGAAGATCAGAGATAAGAACAACCAAGTCAAGTTCAGAAGCTCGTCACAAAGCAAGAGCAGTGAAGGGAAGAAGAAGCCGCTCATCCAGCTCGTCGAGGTTGAGCATCCAATCAGCCAGCTCATACAGATCCCAGAGGTCGACGTCCCGGGAATCGTCATCTCTCACACCTGTCTCACAGGACAGCGATGAATATATATGCATGGTGTCGGACCCTGACAGACTGAAAAGATACCCAAAACTGTATATTCAAATAGGGAATCATCCTGCCAAGTTTGTACTGGACTCAGGAGCGTCCTTAAACTGCATCTGCGCCCTGGAATATCAAAGCATGAAACCCCGGCCAAAACTGGAGCCAGCAGCCGTTCAAATCTACACTTGGATGTCCAGGAAACCACTACCTTGCCTGGGACGGTTCAGCATGACCCTAACGTATAAAGACCGACAGATTCAAGCCTAAGTCCACGTGGTTGAAGATCCAGACGCAGCAGATTGTCTTCTCAGTCTGCCAACAGCAGAACGCCTCAAGCTTGTTGAACTTCTATACATGGTAAATGACTCCCCAGACATCGTCAGCAAGTTCCCGAACCTCTTCAAGGGTCTTGGGAAACTTAACCAGTTCAAGGTCAAACTACATATCAACGAACAAATACCACCTATAGCACAACCCCACAGGAAGGGGCTGTTTCACCTGCAACAAGCAGTGGACGATGAACTACAAGACTTGCTGAGAACGGACATCATTGAACGGTCCAGAGCCACTACAACATTATGGCAATGAGCACTCATCCTTGGCATCATCTGCTCTGTTGCCACCTTTGAACCCACATGAGTACTCATTCGCCTTCAGCCTGTGCCCTCCTCTTCCTACACCCTCCATTGCTTCAGTCTCACACTGTGCACCAAACACAGATGTTTCCAGGTTTAGTAACAGTAAAAAAGGACCAACCCAAAGATGATATGCGTGATCATGCAACAAGGGTCTGGCTGCGTTTTGTAAGCTTTTAAAAGACCATCACATGCACTAAAGTACCATAAATGTCAAACGGAAAAGACCAGATGCGCTTAAAGAATGTCAAAACTACAAGTAACTGATATGGATGTAATTCAGCATTTACCATGCATTAACAATCCCAGATGTTTGTCTCCCAGAAGACTTTGGCGTTGATTCCCTTCGAACACTTCCTGGGCTATATCGGAAACAGATGTCTTTGCTTCCGGTGTCTGGAAGAAGAAAGAACATTGACCCCCTCGCTCGTGTCATGCCGCCATCTTCAAAAGGGTCCAAAGATGCAGGTTTGTGATTTAGATTCCAGTCCTTTGATGTCTCAAACATAGCTACTGTCTGCCCCTGAGCCTACCTGTGTAAGACAGGTCTGCCTTCAATTTCGCGTTTTTGTGAGTATTTTTCATGCACACTTCCACAGAGTAATTTCCACTTCAGTGAAAGTGACTATTAGAAGACTGGAGTTTGGACTGCAGTGGACAAAAGGCCTTTAATATTTCTTCTTGACCTATAATGTGTGATATTTTTAATATATAAGAATTACAAGTTTGCTTACCTTTCTTTGAAATAAACCATTTGTTATTGCATTATTCCAATTAAAGGTATCACAAAGAAAGCTGTAACATTTTTGGATCGTGACTAGCGCAGTTACAACCCCACCTTTGGACATAAATGACGTGACTCGCAAAAAACATTAGCTCATCCAGAAAATTACAAATTTGTATGTATGCAGATTTATTTATGCTTGAAATTCAAAAAGGTTTGCGACTCCTACAGAAATTATCATGCACACCATTTTTCAATAAGCAATTATACAGGGTTGTGTTTGATCAAGAGAAAACTTACAAAGCAAACGTAAACGCATCTGCAGACGTTTTATGTATTTTTTCTATGGCGATGTTTTTACTTTTGGAGAACCTCTTTCTTCAATACACTCAGCAGATTAGGGCGTGTTCCATTGATACTCTGAAAAGGGGGTCATTTACTGCCCTGGCAAAGAACACAGGGCCATGGGCCATATGTGCATAGTGTTAGCGAATCGGCATTCAGTTGCAAACTGAATACAGGTTGCTAAATGGTCCAAATGGAATGTATGGAGCCTATTCGCAGGCCTCAAGTTTGCATTGCGAATGGTTCCCGATTCGGTAATTTAGCAACTCCAAATAGCGAATTGCAAATAAGAAATCCTTGTTTGCGAACCGCTATTCTTATGTTCATCTCGGTTGCAAATAACAAATTGATGCAAAAGCATAAATTGCACATGCGATTACTGTCACCACGACTCAGGTGGTAATTATGTGCATACAATATAAAGTGGTCCAGAATGAGTCAGAGTTTTTCTGTTCTGCGTGCCATGGTACAGAGAATAACGATTTTGGCTGGATTGCAAAGAAGTCGAGAAAGCAGGATAGGATTTTTTAACTGAGGGCCACGCTGTTTGAATAAATAGAGGAGGAGAAATACATATGCCAAGTATTGGCTAATTAGTGAAGCACTCCTAGATCTATTTGCTGATTTAAATTCTCAGCTTGAGAAGCACACCTTATGCCCTAATGCCATCCCTAGTCCTGTGCAAGTGTTATGCAGTTTGCATCTATTTGCTTCTAGTAGTTATCAAAGTGTGATTTCAGCAACTGGTGGTGCATCCCGGAGTTCACTGTCACGATTTTTCTGTGCATTTGTTGATTCAATAATAATGCGACTCTACATCCACATATATTTGTCATAAAATGACTGAGAACTGCATACAACAACTTCATTTTTAGGTCTCGCCTGTCGATGCGCATGCGCATCGAGCAAGCGAGACTATTGCGAGTTATCCACTCTTTATCCACACTGCAAGGAATCGTGGCGATTCCTTGCAGTGCCCGTGACTTTTAAGGTCAATGCGCATGCGCATTGAGCTTATGCGCATGCGCATTGACCTTAAAAGCGCGTGGGCGTGCACGTCCGTCTCCTAACAACACACACACACCCTCTCCCCCGCTCCGCCCCCTCCCGCCGTGTCGCATTTCTCTTTCTCCTCCCCCTCCCCTCTCTTCCTTCCGTCTAACGCCGTGTCGCACCTCTCCCCTCTCCGCCCCCTCCCCGCTCCGCCCCCTCCCCTTCCCTCCGTGTCGCATTTCTCCTCTCCCCTCTCCGCCCCCTCCCCTGCCCGCCGTCGCCGTGTCTCTGCTGCTTCCCCCTGTCCTGTCTCTCCTCCTCTCTCTCTCTATACCCTCCCCCTCCTCCCCACCACTCCCATCAAGTCCCTCTGGTTTAGTCTGGCGCTCGCCATTTATGCGCTTTTGTGGTCCACAAGTCTCTGGGTGTGACTTAGTGCTCATCGCTTTGTGCACTCAAGGCAGTTACACACTCTCTTTCTTTCAGGCCGCTGTGGATGCACCATGGGGACGCCCTTTTAGTGCCACGCAAGGTGTGAGTTCCAGTGCTGCTGCTTTAGGTGACAGCCTCTCACCCCCTAACTCTCTGTACGGCCTTGCGCTCTTTTCTGTGTGCCCCTCTGGCCGGGAGGTTCGGTGCCGTTTGTTGCCCTCGTCCTCTCGAGCCTCCTCTACGGGCCACTGCAAGCCACGCCGCGCCAAGCACTTTTTTGGCGTTTTAGCACTCCATGAGCTTTTGTTAAATAAAAGGAGATCTGCTTTTAAAGCAAGACGTGTGTATGTAGGCGTGCGGCTTTACATTAGCCACATAAAGACAGCCATTCCACCCGTATCAGGCGCCCCCTCCCCTGCCCGCCGTCGCCGTGTCTCTGCTGCTTCCCCCTGTCCTGTCTCTCCTCCTCTCTCTCTCTATACCCTCCCCCTCCTCCCCACCACTCCCATCAAGTCCCTCTGGCCCTTCCCTCCTCCCCGGACCCCTCCTCCCCTGCCCCCTCCACCCTTTCTTGTTTAGTCTGGCGCTCGCCATTTATGCGCTTTTGTGGTCCACAAGTCTCTGGGTGTGACTTAGTGCTCATCGCTTTGTGCACTCAAGGCAGTTACACACTCTCTTTCTTCCAGGCCGCTGTGGATGCACCATGGGGACGCCCTTTTAGTGCCACGCAAGGTGTGAGTTCCAGTGCTGCTGCTTTAGGTGACAGCCTCTCACCCCCTAACTCTCTGTACGGCCTTGCGCTCTTTTCTGTGTGCCCCTCTGGCCGGGAGGTTCGGTGCCGTTTGTTGCCCTCGTCCTCTCGAGCCTCCTCTACGGGCCACTGCAAGCCACGCCACGCCAAGCACTTTTTTGGCGTTTTAGCACTCCATGAGCTTTTGTTAAATAAAAGGAGATCTGCTTTTAAAGCAAGACGTGTGTATGTAGGCGTGCGGCTTTACATTAGCCACATAAAGACAGCCATTCCACCCGTATATCTCATGTGCACTGGCTTTTCAGTCTGGGAAACACCGTGAGAAAACTAGGTATACCTTGGCAACAAACGTTGGCCGTGGAGCCTTTTGCCCGTAGCCCAAAGCGCCGCACCGCTTTCACTTTTGAACATCCACATGGGCGGGGTACCCTGAGGGTAGTATCAGGCGATGGTACGAGACAGCTCTTTCCGCTGTTTTATCTCTCCCTGCAATCATGTGATGAAAAAATGCCATCCGGTGGGCAGGCATGGCAGATGTTTCTACCGAGTGCAGGCATGACTACCAATCGAACAGATAACGGGCATTACTTTACTACCACCATACTGTTGGGTTCAAAACACATCTTGCAGGCGTACATTCTTACATATAATGTCACCAGATGCTTCAGCTCTCAACGTTTACGAAATTATAACGGTTCAGATCCAGTCATCCGTCCACCCGTGCATGCATGCTGTCATCCGTCCACCCGTGCATGCATGCTGTCATCCGCCCATCCGTGCATGCATGCATGCAGCTTTCCGTCCATCCATGCATGCATGCATGCTGCCTTCCGTCCACCCGTGCATGCATGCTGTCTTCCGGCCTTCCGTCCACCCCTTCATGCATGCGGTCATCCACCCACCCTTGCAGCATGCTGTCAGCCGCCCATCCGTGCATGCATGCTGCCTTCCGTCCACTCGTGCATGCATGCTGGCATTCGTCCACCGACCGCTCTGGCACAGACAAGCCCTTTCCGTCTTTCTCTTGCCGTCTCTCACTGTGATTAACCTTTACAACAAAAAAAAGTACTCACAGGAACATATTGCCACTAGTTTGAGGACCGCAGAGAGAGAGTTTAGCATCGATACACATTTATCTGCAGGGAGGCATTATATCTTCAATCTAGTCTGCAGGAAGACTTTTTAGAGTGAGAACTTTTACATTCTGTCTAGCTCCACCCCTGGGCCTGGTGACAGCTCCCCACACAACCATCTGAAAGCTGCACAAACGAGTTTACTTGTGATCTCTCCCATTTCAAGCGAAAAATCATCTTCAATTTCAAATATAGCAGAATGCAGATGAATCATGCCTCCTCTCTGGCCACTATGCCGCATGTCATACAAGAAAGGTATAAGTGCATCCATTCCCTTGAACGTGGGATGATTCTACAGCACAAGCCTGTTGCCCAGGCATCAGGTCTGGAATCCAGCAGCCTTCTCCAGGACAGTCAATGATTAAACGGTCTCATGCGCCAGGGCACTCAGTGCTGGGGTGCTAACTGAAGCATCCAACAATGAAAGCTGTGCATATGGTAAGAACACACACAAACAAGTGCAAACCCACACAGATATGACCTCAAACACACACAGGCACATGCATACGTGCACGTGCACGCACAGATATGCACACACACAAACACACATCCACACATGCTCACACACAGATATGCACACACACACAAGCACACACACAAATACATGCACACAGATATGCACGCACATACATAGACATGTGCACACACAAGCACACATACATACATATGTGCGCGCGCACACATGTGCAGACACAAACAAATTCCTTATTGGCAATGACTTTTAAAAATTCTGATTCCACCAGAATCAGAGTCCTCCACAACACCCTGTTTTTTTGGCTGTCGGCTGTGAAAAGGAGACCAATATTGACCCCATTTTTATTATTCTGTATCCTCGGTTTAATTCTGGGGTGCTTTTTAGGTCTCACCCTCACTCTCACCCTCACTCTCACCCTCACCCTCAACCCCTCACTCACCCTCACCCTCAACCCCTCACTCACCCTCACTCTCACCCTCACTCTCACCCTCACTCTCACCCTCACTCTCACCCTCACTCTCACCCTCACTCTCACTCTCACCCTCACCCCCTCACTCTCACCCTCACCCTCACCCTCAACCCCTCACTCACCCTCAACCCCTCTCTCACCCTCACTCACCCTCACTCACCCTCACTCACCCTCACTCACCCTCACTCACCCTCACTCACCCTCACTCACCCTCACTCACCCTCAACCCCTCACCCTCACACAGTGCAATAGGTCTCGGAGCATTTGAGTTAGAGCTTTTAGAAATGTTTATGGCTTTTTTTTTAATTCTTTAGCATTGGCTACAGGAAACAAAAATGTTAAAGATTTACAAAAAAAACCATAAACAATTCTAAAAGCACTAACTCTAATGCTGCGAGACCTATTGCATTTCCAATGCTTGTTACAGGATGGCAACATTCCAAAATGTCATTTGATGTGTAGATGGTACACATGTGTCAGTCTGCCCAGCCCCCACCATAGCCTATTTATTCTGTAAGAGGAAAAATACTCATTCTATGAATATACAAGTTCTGGGAGATGCAAAACAGGTGATCACAGAGAATGTATGACGGGATTCCGCATGCGTTTTTCACGCATGTCTTGGGAACTCCTTCATTAGAACGAACGCATCTTGAGCACTCATTCATTCTGCAAGCAGGTTGGTATAACGACTTGTGTAACAATAGGTAGGGGAAGACAAGGATCAATTGTGATCCAGTAGGGCATTGATTACCATTCACAAGAGAAGGGAATGGAAGGTCCGGCCACAGTCGTAGCCCCAGATATGAAGACAACAAAAGAGATGACTGGGCTGTTCCTCAGTCATCTCTTTTGTTGTCTTGGTATAACGACTTGCCTAAGGGGGTTGCTGGATTTTGGAATATTTTAACTTACTATTCCAACTTCAGTCCGCACCAGCAGGGAAGGTGTTGGGTTTTAATGCCATCACCATTCCACCAACGCGCCCCTCTAAAGCAAGTCGTTATAACAATTTGCGTGCAGAACGAATGCATGCTAAAGACGAGTCACTTCTGTTGCCAGTGCTGTGAAGGCACAGTGTTATTGGGGCTTCGTCCTAAAGGATTTTTCCCGATCACAGACACAGCAGCACGTTTTCCTTGGAGCACCTATAATTCATAAATTTTTGGACACAGTGGCATCCATGCAAGGCTATAAAGTGTATAGTTTGATGATGCATACATTTTGGGTAATAAGCCTACGTTATATTTTGACATAACTGATTTTTTTTTAATGTGATGTGTAATAATAAACATTACTATTTTAGGTGATTGTGCATGACCATATACCCCTGAATATTGACTCCATATATCAATCCATCCACACGGAGTGAACGTCACTACGATGTGGCACATTGGAAAATCAGAAGCGTGATTGAGCGCACATTTGAAATCCTTAAAAGTAGATTCAAAGGCGTGCTCAAGAGTGGTGGTGCCCTACAGTAATCTCCCAACATCTGCATTAAAATTGTTGCAAAATGTGGAATCCTTCACAATGTAGCTATATGCAAAGGTTCAACTGTTACTGTATCAGACTCTGAAACTGACAAGGATGAAGAACAGCTACCAGGATGTCTGAAACATGATGAATTTAGATCAGCAGAGGGTTGAAGCCGCTGTGCCAACATTACTGAGAATTATTTTTCTGGGCAAGTGAAACCTTGAGAAATTAATTCTAAATAAAACTCGAAGCTAGTTTGTGTAGGTAACAAAAAATGTAACTTTAGTCCTATTTTTTTCCAGGACTGTAAGCATAGAAAATGACATTACTTCATGTCACTAGTTGTATAGAAACATATTTTGACACATGGGTTATGGCAAACAGGACAATTAACATAAGCATTTTTTATCACATGTTTTGTGTTTTAAACTTGTGGTTTTCCCTGCCCATGATTACTTCCATTTAACGTGTTGAATTGTGTGATTTGCAGTCTAAACTCTGTAGTTTATTCCTCTCATTCCTGTTGACAATTCAGTTTTCCCTCTAAATTTCTCCTCTGCGCTAAGACCTTTATGTTAAAAAAGTGCACCCCAGACACCATTTTGTGTTCACAAGCCACTGAAACCAGCCCCCCTGCCCCCCCACCCCCCAGCAACAGGGATATTCTACATCAGAGAGTGCTTCTGTGAGCTGTTTAAACTGTGTTTACTAGGGACTGTGCACTTCATTTTTTGGCCAGGAGAGGGAGTAACGTTTTCTTCAAACAGTATTGTTAGATTTCAAGTTAGTGAGGCCTTTACCTGCAGGAGTCCAAAGTGTGGATTGAGCCTGTCTGTCTCCTAGGAGATTCTGAACAGGAGAAGCAGCTCCCCAGCCCCCACCACCAGGCCAGCAGACTATTGGCTATTCAGCTACCAGGCAACTCTGAGTCCTCCCCTCATACTTGCCCAGGGCCCTTAAGGCCTTTCTGGGTGCAACCCAAATCATTCTCCTCCATTTGTGAGTTGCAGCCTTTCTGTGCCCCAGATTGCAGTGAGCAGAGTCCAGGAAGTGGTAAGGAGACAGACTAGTGCTGTCTCTTTACGAAAACAAAAGTTGTTAAAAGAAAACAATTTTCCCTTTCTGTGATTACTGTCTTTGCCTGTGGTCGTTACAGTTTAAAATTGTAGTTTTAACCTGCCTGTGATTGCATATTTTATCACCTGTTTTGTGTTTTAAACTTGTGGTTTTCGTTGCCCATGATTGCTTCCATTTAACGTGTTGAATTGTGGGATTTGCAGTCCAAACTCTGTAGTTTATCCCTCTCATTCCTGTTGACAATTCGGTTTTCCCTCCAAATTTCTCCTCTGCTCTTTGCTAAGACCTGTATGTTAAAACAGTGCACCCCCAGCCACCATTTGTGTTAACAAGCCAGTGAAACTAGCCCCCTGCCTCCCCCACCCCTAGCAACCGGGATATTCTACATCAGAGGGTACTTCTGTGAGCCGTTTAAACTGTGTTTACTAGGGACTGTGCCCTTCATTTTTTGGCCAGGGGAGGGAGTAAACTTTTACTTAAACAGTATTGCTAGATTTAAAGTTAGTGAGGCCTTTACCTGCAGAAGTCCAAAGTATGGATTGAGCCTGTCTGTCTCCTAGGAGATTCTGAACAGGAGAAGCAGCTTCCAACTCCCTCGTCAGCAACCGTGTCTGAGGACGCCAATTGGAAGTAGCAATTAAGGCTTCTGGTGTGATTGGTTGCTGGACTAGTTGTGGGACTAAGAGTAGGGTTAGACTTTCTATTGAAAGTCGGGACTAGGGATACCTGTACCATTGGTTGCTTGGACTTGGGTTGGGACTACTGATGGGGCTAGGGCCCCTATTGGAAGTAGAGATCAGGGTTTTTGAACTAATTGGGTGCTTGGACTAGGGCTAGGATTGGCTGTAAGGTCCTGGTCTACTATTGGTACTAGATTTTAGGGCTAGTGTTGTGATTGGATTGTGTTAAGGCCATGTTTCCCATTGGCTGAAGGGGTCACCTGATTACTAGGGCTATAAAAGGCCAGGGTTAGGGCATCTCAGCCCGGGTGTCGAGGCTAAGGGCGGAGACGACAAGGGTTGCTGCCTGTTTGAGTCTGTTATGGGCAGAGAGGACAAGGGCTGCTGCCTGTTTGAGCCTGTTCAAGACTGACCAGGGCCAGGGCCAGAGCCAGAAATGTTGCCCATTTAGCAATACCCAGCCCACATCATCCACATCCACAAACCTAAGGTACTTATGGATCTATATGTTTATCACGGTCTTCTAATTTAGCATTTCCAATGCACTACCCTATTTCTCAGCCTATACATCTATCAATATATGCTCTACTATTATTAACGAATTTTGTACCGCGCACGGTTACCCAGAGGCATCCCAGCGCTTATAGAGAATCAGAGCAAGCTGCCTGTGTGGAGCAGAACAGATCTGGAATTATTCTGGAAATAGATAAGTTTTCAGATGTTTCCGGAACCTGAGCATGTTTGGTTCAGAGCGTAGTGAGAGTGGGAGGGAGTTCCAGGCGTGTGCAGTCTGGATAGAAAAGCTCCTGCCACCTGAACGGGCTCTCCTAATTCTCTTTATCTGAAGGAGGTGTTTATTATCGGAGCGTAAGGCTCTAGTGGGCTTATAGGGCCGAATCATGTCCTTCAGAATAGCAGGTCCTTTCCCCTGAATGCTCTTGTGAGCAATACAGAGGGCCTTGAAGGTCACTCTCTCTTTGACCGGGAGCCAATGGAGTGCCTTTAGAGCGGGCCTGGCTGATTGCCTGGCCGGAACGTTCCGCAGCAGCCTGGCTGCCGCGTTCTGCACTTGTTGCAGGATTTTGAACGTTGCTTCCGGTGCTCCGAGAAAGAGTGCATTACTGTAGTCCAGGCGTGAGATGATTAGACCTTGGACTAACAGCTTCCGGGAGAGTTCAGGTAAGAGGGGGAGAACCTTACGGGCCGATCGGAGCAGTCCATAACACACGCCAGCGATCTTCTTGGCGTGTGTCCTAAAGGACAGATCAGGCTCCAGCCAGACCCCCAGGCTCTTAATCTCCTTCTTTGGGTCAGGCGGAGTGCCCATACAGTTGGGCCAGCTGCTCGGCGAAAGGGCAAAACTTGAGTGGCCCAAGATCATCAGCTCAGTTTTTGAGCCGTTCAATTTGAGCGATGACCTGGTCATCCAGTCAAACACCTCTCTTAGGCATGAATGGAGCGTTTCAGGCTGTTTCTCCAGCTGTGTCAGACCCACCACTAGCTGAGTGTCATCCGCATAGCTTATGGTCTTAAAGCCAAACGGAGACACCACACCCTCCAGGGGTGCCATATACACGTTAAATAACGTGGGGCTCAGGGATGAGCCCTGAGGCACCCCACAATGAAGTGGAAGGGGAGGAGATTTCGCGTTGCCTTCCCAAACCTCGAAGGTACGCCCCTCCAGAAAAGAGGCCAGCCATTCCAGGGCCACTCCTGTGACACCTGACTCTGCTAGGCGTTGTGTCAACACTCCATGGTTGACAGTATCGAAGGCCGCACTTAGGTCCAGGAGGATCACTGCCACTGACCCCCCTGTATCCAAAGGGCTTCTGGCCTCCTCTACAACTGCTAGCAGAGCCGTGTCGGTTCCATGACCCGGTCGGAATCCCGTCTGGGAGACCCTCAACCGACCATTCTCCTCGAGAAAGTTGGACAGTTGGCGGTTAACCAGTTTCTCGGCAACCTTACTAATCCCTGGTAGCAAGGAGATGGGCCTGAAATTGGCTAAGTTCTGTGGATCTAAGCCAGGCTTCTTCAGAAGCGCTTTAACGACTGCGCTCTTCCAGTCCGGCGGTACCGTGCCATGAGCGAAGGAGAGATTGACCAAATCGGTCAAAGGCTCTCCTATCGATGGGGCAGCCTGCTTTAAATACCGCATTGGGACTGGGTCTCGAGGCGAGCCACTCTTCAAGCTCCCGAGGACCTTCAGTACTTCGCCTGAGGTTACGGGGCCAAAAGACGTCAATAGATTTTCCGACATGCTTAAGTCCTCAGACGGGGTCGGGGTTCCCATCACCGGGGGGAGAGAACTAATAATGGTGTCAATTTTATCTTTGAAGTAAGTGGCCAATTCCAGACATTTTTCCTGTGGTCTGTCGTGGACAAGAATGGGATCCAGTGGTTTAAGAAGCTCCTTCATCACCAGAAAGGCTTCCCTGGATGAGGACGCAGCATGACTCACTCTCTCCCCAAAAAAGGAGGCCTTTGCAGCGCGTATAGCAAGTTTATACGTCCTTAATTCCCTACGGTATTTTTCCCTGCTCTCTGTCTCCGGGTTCTTCCTCCATAGTCTCTCCGCCCGTTTACAGTTCTTTCTCAGGGTTCTAAGCTCTGGGGAATACCATGGGGCGGACCCCACTCTCTTATCCCTAATAAGCATCTTCTTGAGTGGAAGCACATGGTCCACTGTGTTGGTCAGCCAGTTCCTCATCATAGCGTCTGCAGTCACTGGATCCTGACCTTTCTCAGGCTGGGAGCCCTCCAGCCGGGCATTCCAGGCCTCTGCCGGGAGCCTTGACCATGCCCTGTCTATTCTAAATTTCATGGGTGAGAGGGTATCATCTTCCTTTACCTCCCAGTTTGCCATGATCAGTGAGTGGTCAGACCAGGGAAGAACGAGAGGGGGCATAGCTGATAAACCCATCATGTTCGTAAAGAAGGGGTCCAAAAGGTGCCCTTTAACATGTGTGGGCCCGGTGTTTATCAAATTCATCTCCAGGGCGGTCAGCTCGCTCATCAAATTAGTTGCCATTGGGTCTGTTGCCTCATCGAAATGGCAGTTGAGATCTCCCAACAGAATAAAGTTGGACGAAGCCGAGGCCAGGAGAGTGGTAGTTTCCATAAGCGAAGATGTAAACTCCCCCACACTCCCAGGTGGACGATAAACTAGGAGGCCTGTCAGCGTGCAGGTAGGGGAGAATTTAAGGGAGAATTGGCAACTCTCACAATCTTTCACCCCTGCCTCCCATGCTTTGCAGCCCAGTGATTCCCTATAGATAATGGCCAAGCCCCCCCCCTCCCTGCGCCTCTGTCAAGATGGTAGATCAAATATCCCGGCGCCAGCGCTGTAACCACATCCGGACCCGAGGCGTCAGATAGCCACGTCTCAGTAAGAAACAAGGCATCAACCTTGTGGTCCAGGAGTAGGGAGTTAATCTCCGTAGCGTGGCAGGGAAGGGATCTGCAATTCAGCAGGGCAAGACGACGCAGGGTAGTGGGGGTAGTTACTCCTAAATCCGATTGGCAGACTCTGCATCCCCTAAAACGTTTTCCCCCTTTAGCGATATAGCAGCATGTGGCATACTTCGGTGTTCTATAGGATAAAAGCTCAACCTTCGTGTACCTGACCGAAGTGGCTTGATGGGGGCTCGAGTCGGGCATAACCACTGGCCCTGGTCCCGTCTGGGCCCGGACGGACACAGACGGGCTTGACTCTGGCGAAACTCCGGCGCAAGTCCGGCGCGTCCACTGCACGCGTCCGCTGCGCGGAGCCATAAGGGCCTATTTTTATAGGGCGACTAGACCGCTCGTCGAATGTGACCCCACCTAAGATGGCCGCCAAAACGGGATTGAGCCCGGGACCTGGTCTAAACAAGCACCCAGGGATCGGGGACCGAGAGAAATGAATTCTCAGCCCAAACGAGGGTAGGAGCGTTCAGTAGGAGAATTCTAAACTCGATTTTAAAATTATTCCGTTTTTTTGAAGATTCCTAAAATGATTCTTAAAATGTGGTGCAGGTGCAGGGGGGGATCGGACACAAGGGGAAATTCAAATGCAGCTAAAATAAGAACTGAGCGCTCGACTAGCAGCCTCTCAATAATGCTCTATCTCCGGTCTGGTAGCTAAGCCCTCCTTTTATAGGGCGACTAGACCGCTCGTCGAATGTAACCCCACCTAAGATGGCCGCCAAAACGGGATCGAGCCCGGGACCTGGTCTAAACAAGCACCCAGGGATCGGGGACCGAGAGAAATGAATTCTCAACCCAAACAAGGGTAGGAGCGTTCAGTAGGAGAATTCTAAACTCGATTTTAAAATTATTCCGTTTTTTTGAAGATTCCTAAAATGATTCTTAAAATGTGGTGCAGGTGCAGGGGGGGATCGGACACAAGGGAAAATTCAAATACAGCTAAAATAAGAACTGAGCGCTCGACTAGCAGCCTCTCAATAATGCTCTATCTCCGGTCTGGTAGCTAAGCCCTCCTTTTATAGGGCGACTAGACCGCTCGTCGAATGTGACCCCACCTAAGATGGCCGCCAAAACGGGATCGAGCCCGGGACCTGGTCTAAACAAGCACCCAGGGATCGGGGACCGAGAGAAATGAATTCTCAGCCCAAACGAGGGTAGGAGCGTTCAGTAGGAGAATTCTAAACTCGATTTTAAAATTATTCCGTTTTTTTGAAGATTCCTAAAATGATTCTTAAAATGTGGTGCAGGTGCAGGGGGGGATAGGACACAAGGGAAAATTCAAATGCAGCTAAAATAAGAACTGAGCGCTCAACTAGCAGCCTCTCAATAATGCTCTATCTCCGGTCTGGTAGCTAAGCCCTCTACATCCACTCTCATTTATCCCAAACCCTATCCCACTACTATGATCACCAAAATAACCCTTTCTTGATTCTCTCCTACTCTACCCCTCCTTGTATCATCTGACACCTCTTTCTACTATACCTATCCCCCAAAACAAACCTTTCTAAACTCTTCTCTCTGACTCCTCCCCTCCAAAACTCCTTTTTACTCATCGAAAAGCCTCCTCCTACTGCTAAGACCTAAAAAAAATCCTTCACTCTTTTATCCCTCCACTATCCTTTTCAATCAAAATTAACAGAATAACATGTTTACTTCTCAAATTCCATATTCAACTATACTAATTCACTACTAATCCTTTATGGGTTCCGGAGTGGCGTGCTTCAACACCCCATCAGGAGTAACAAGTGCTATATGAATGCAAACCTTTCTTCCCCTTTTATCCCTCGGCTATCCTTCTCACTCCAAATAACTGACTAATATCCACCACTGAGTTTTCTTTCATATTTCACCATACTAATTCACCACTAATCCTTTATGGGCTTCTGGAGTAGCATGCTTCAACACCCTATCAGGGGTAACAAGCGCAATATAAATACAAACCTTTTTTCCTCCTCTACCGTTCTGCTATCATTCCAAATCCAAATAACTGACTAACCTATCCACCACTTAAAATGTACTTGGATGTTTCACTATAGTAATTCAACACTAATCCTCTATGGGTCCCGGAGTAGTGTGCTACTTACCGAAAAAGCACTTTGACGCCTCGTCATGGGTAGTAAGCGCTATACAAATGCAATTACAATACAATACCATACAATATCACACTGCAATTTCCTTTTGGTACGGCCAGAAGTGCTGGCACCCAGATTTTCAGCACCAGCAATGTGATGCCTGGTTTCACGTCCACATCTCCACTGTAGTGTCCCATTTCAACCTGGAGGTTGACAGAACGTCCTGATGTTTCATGTGCAAGTTTGTTTATTCCTCTTATTAAGCCATCCATGCCGGCAGACTACTTACGTTCCCTACGTCTGTGTTGTACGTGGTCTGCATTGATATCTAGACATAGATCAATCAGATTATCAAGTTTAGCATTCATGTGGTGTTAGTTATCAGCTAGGCATTGTGCAATGTTCCCTAATCCTGTTGCCATGCTAGTCTCAATGTTAATACGTTTGTGATTGATCTGTTTTATTTCCCTCTGTTCTAGGTGCTGAACTTTCAGCATTGATGCCTTCAAACCACCAAACACCGTAGCATTTTCTGTGATGTCACCACTTTCAAGGTTTGTGGGAGATGGATTAGTGGACACAAGGCAAGTGTGATGTCTACATCAGCCCTAGTGTTCTTGTGGTCTGACCACAGGTTCCTGGCTCAGTCTCTTAGTGTTTTCTGCACCGAATACATTGGATGACTGTGGCTGTCCTTGCACTGTGGTGCTCATTGGTGTCAATTGTGGAATTGTGTCTCCACTGTCATCGACAAGTGGCTCTTCCTCTTGTATTGGAATATCCTTGAGGGCCTCACCTTAAGACACATCAGTCCCCTGGGCATGGATATCTGTTTAGTATTAAATGTTTTTATTGATTTTACAAAAGTTAGCAAACAGCAATGCCATATAAGAGTCGCAGATCAGTCCGAGGACCGACCCACAGAGCGATGTTAAGGAAGGTACAAGCCAACGGCCATGTCATGAGGAAGCAGTTTTATACACAGCAAGCCGCCTACAACCCAACCTGGGCCGGCCGCGTCATAAACATTGTGAGGCTGGAAAGCATCCCCGGGACCCCATTGCGTCCCCTGCCATTTGGAGACATGTAGACGTGTTATCCGAGCTATGGGAGCTTTATGTCCAACAGTCTCTTTTCGAGCACCTTCCTTTTGCCCTACGACCAAACAACAACCTCAAGACCTCGTCCCTAGGACGTCCTTAATCAACAAAAAGAAGGAAGACCCCCCCAAACAATCCCAACCCTACCCAGACCCCAACAACCCCTTCCCTCATGTAACCCCACCCCTCCCAACTCCCCCAATCCCGCCCTCCTTGGTCCATGGTCCGCCTTTACTCCCGCCGCCTGTCCCTCGCAACCTTCAGTGTCGAAGCAGTGTAGTTTTGTCTGTTTCGGTGTCCGTTAACCTTAACAGTCGGAGATACTTAGGAAAAGTCACCTCCGTAAACTCAGAAGCCAGCAGGGATAGGAATGGCCTCCACAGCTCCGCATAGCGCGCCTCCTCCCCTGCCCTAGATAGTGATAGTTTCTCCATGCCCAGAACCATCCAGAGGCGGTGAAGCCAGCCCTGATACGTAGGGATGTGTTTTGATCGTCAAAGCGCCACTATATTCTGTACCGCTGACCCCAACGCGATCGCTATCAGGCGACCCCTCTGCGATCGCAATGAGTAAGTCAGTGCATTAGGCAACCCTAGGATTACATAGGCGGGAAAACAGGGAATATCTGTTTCGAAATCTTTGTCTACGTCCGCTAAGATCTGGCTCCAGCATTCTTGTAAATGTGGGCAATCCCAGAGTACGTGAACTAACGTGCCAACCTGACCACAGCCGCGCCAACACCGGGGATCCTGTCCACCATCCATTCCATACAGGCGTTTGGGGGTGTAATACCAATAGGACGCGACCTTCGTAAGGGTGTCTGTAAGTCCCATATGGTAGGCCGAGTGACGCGCTCTATAGTAGACTCCCTCCCACTACTTGTGAGTTAGGGCTCTCCTCAGCTCCCGTTCCCAGCGCACCCTGCCTGCGTTGTAGGTGTGTCTGTGTTTTTGCATGAGCATTTTATAGAGGTCTGAAATCAATTGCTTATCATTAGTGCGGGAGATCAGCCAATACTCGAATTTTGTCAAGCGTCTGTCCGCCACGGACCGTACTGCGGTGTTGAGCGCCCAGTGCCTGACCTGAAGGTAACAAAGCCTCTCGGTTTCAGGTCGGTCGAATTCCTTCCGAAATTGCTGGAAGGGAATTACACCTTCTGGGCCATAGACATGATGGAGTGCGCGACAACCCACGGGCTTCCAGCGCGCAAAAGATGTCTCGTCCATCCCCTGGTGGAATTCTGGGTTCCCGATGATGGGGGGAAGGGAGGGTGGTGAGTTCGGTCCCAGATCTCTAGGGGTACCCGCGTGATGAGGGACGCATAGAGATTGGGAGGCCTCTGTTCCCGTCGCATAAAGGGGATTTCCTGCAGAGTCCATCCAGCGACGGCCTGGTCTTTAAACCGCCAATGTTTCCCAGATTCCCATCTAGCTAGGAAGCGGAGCTGGGATGCTTGGAAATACGTTGCCAAGTCTGGCATCCCAATCCCGCCTTGTTCTGGCGCCAGCATGGCGATCCGTCGTTTCAGGCGGGGTTTTCTCCCATTCCATATGAACTGTGACAGTTCCGACTGCATCAGTTTTATCCAGCCACGTGGTGGTGCAAGGGGGATCGTGCGAAAGAGGTATAGTATTTGGGGAAGAACCGTCATCTTAACATCTGCTACCCTACCCAACCAGGACAGCGGATAATATTTCCATTGTCCCAACTCACGTCTGATTTTCTGCCGCAGGGTTGGAATAGTTGAGTTCTACGGAGGTCTAAAAGGAAGGTGCCAGTTGTATCCCAAGATATGGGACCGCGTCCGTCCTCGACGGCATGGAGAACTTCGCCTGTAAATGGGCACGTGTGGTGGTGTCTAGTGACAAGTCGAGGGCCACCGATTTAGCCATGTTGACTTTGAAGCCTGAGACTTGGCCGAATCGCTCGAGGCCTGCAATGCACGCCGGGAGAGAACTCCGGGGGTTAGCGAGCGATATCAGCACATCGTCAGCGTACAGGCTTATGGTGTGAACGTCGCCCCTGAACTTGATTCCCTGCACTTTCGGGTCGGACCGTAAAAGGTGCGCGAGGGGCTCCATATAAAGGGAGAACAATAGGGGGGATAATGAGCAGACCTGCCTAGTGCCTCGCTCGATTTCAAACCGGGAGACGTGCAGCCATTGACTCGGACTGCAGCTGAAGGAAACTTATAGCAGTTTAACACCCTAGTTTGGAATTTGGGCCCCATACCGGCCTTTAGCAGCACCCTTTCCAGATAAGGCCAATGCACTTTATTAAATGCCTTTTCGGCATCGATGGCCAGCATCATATATTCACCCTTTGTTTGAGCGGCCTTTTCTAGAAGGTGGAAAGCTCTTTTAGTGTTGTCAGAGGTCTGCCATTCCGGAATAAACCCAGACTGATCCGGGTCAATCAGTCCCCCCCATGTAAGGTCCCAAGCGGGAGGAGGGGATCCCTGTGTAAAGCTTAAGATCGACATTTAAGAGGGAAATAGGCCTATATGCTCCGCACTCGGCGGGATCCTTACCCGGTTTAGGTATCACAGCGATGGACGCCTTCAGTAGGTCTCTCTGGATCGCTCCCTCCTCCGCAAAGGAGGTAAAGAGTCGGGCGAGTAACGGAGCCACTTGGCCACAGAATGTTTTATAAAAGCTCGCCGGGAAGCCATCCGGACCCGGAGCCTTGCCTAGTTTGAGCAGGGAGATGGCAGAAATCACCTCTTCCGGTCGGATGTCTCTCTCTAAGCAATCGATCTGATCCTGCGTCAATGCCGGCAGGGGGATAGCCGCTAGGAAATCTGTCTCCGCCTCCGGGTTTGGGGGGTCGGCGTACAATTCCGCATAGAATGCACTGAAGGCCTCCGCTATGGCTTGGTTTCCGTTCACTGTAGTGCCATCGACCCCTCTTATCTCACGAACCTCCCTGCGCTGCGTGACCTCGCGGAGCTTGTGCGCCAGCAAGCGCCCACATCTGTCCCCGCCCATGTAATAGGCGTGGCACAGTCCTAAGGCTGCATATTCTGCTCTATCTAGATCTAAGGCTGCGAGTTGTTGGCGGGCAATTTTTAATTGCCTCCATATTCTCGGAGCCCCCGTTCTCCTGTGTATCTCTTCCAGTTCCCTGGTCTGCCGTATGAGCTCATCCTTCATGGATTGTCGTTCCGCATTTTCTGCTGTCGAGATAGATATAAATTCACCCCTACGAACAGCTTTCAGCGCGGCCCACTGTGTAGACAGAGTGGTGTCACCGTTGCTATTATGGGAGAGGTAGTCAGTGATCACGCTCTGGATTTTAGTGACCACCACCTTCCTCTGCAGCAGTGAATCACAGAGGCGCCAAGACCTACGCGAGCGTTGGGCAGCTGGCATAGAAAGGGAGGCCGTAACTGGAGCGTGGTCGGAAAGGGAAGCAGTACCTATGTTGGCTCTAGTGACAAGCGCTTTAGTGGCAGTGGAAACAAACAGGTAGTCGAGACGCGCATATGTTTTGTGGGCAGCCGAGAAGTATGTGTAATCCCTCTCACCAGGATGAAGCTTACGCCATAGATCCACTAACCCTAGATCCTGTAATCTAACTTTGCCTGCCGCTGTGAGCGCCCCCACCTGTGTAGAGCGTTGACACGACCTGTCCAGTATGTTGTCAAAAACCAGATTTAAGTCCCCGCCTAAAACTAAGTGATGGTCAGTCGTGTCAGTGACATCAGTGAGCGCTCTGTGTAGGAACTGCTCTTGGCCTTCGTTAGGCCCATATATCGAGCCAATCGTAAAAGTCCTGTCCCCCAGTGCAAACCTGTATACTAACAGTCACCCCTTGGTTTCAGCTAATTTCCCCAGCACCCTGCCCTTAAACTTTTGTGCCACCAGGATCGCAACTCCCGCCTTCTTATCAGGGCTCGAGGAAAAGAATTGGTGGGGAAATTTACAAGACCCCAGCCGGTGACAATCCCTGGCAAGAAGGTGCGTTTCCTGTAAGAGGCGTATGTCCGCTTGAAACTGTTCCAACTGAAGCAAGATCGCTTTGCGCTTGACAGGGTTGTTCAGGCAGCGCGCATTCAGTGTGAGGATAACTAGCTCATCCATCGTCATCTAGAGGTGCAAAACCTCAACCCGCCCGCATGTCTCCCCGGGAGTTCTGAATCTGGTGTCCCCGAACCTGTCCCAGCTCACTAACTCCAACACCCCGGCGGCAAAACCCACCCTACTAATAATCGAACCACTACTAACAATCGGACAATGGACCAAATTCCCTATCCCACCCATCCCCCCCCCCCCCAGAACTGCAAACTGTCATAGTCCCTCATCCAGAGATGAAAAGGAAAAAAACCAGCACAGGGTAGTCTTACTAGTCTGTCCGGGGGCACTCTCCCACCGACGGCCATGTGGCCAGAACGGACAACCAGATCACCATTTCTCAGCAGGTTCTTCACCCTGTGGGGCCGGTACCGCTATCCGTGGCTCCTGCATCCACTGCGGCGCGTTGACCCACGGCAATCTCCGTTGCCGGAGGTTTCTTCACTCGTTTCCGCCGCCGCTGTTAGCTCCACTGGGGCCTGCGCCCCTCCGCCTCCGGTGTGGCTCCTGAGGCCTCTGTGCTTTCCTCTGGCGTTTCTATTCCTAACAGAGTGCAGGCCTCAGAGACCGACCGGAGCTGGTACTGTTTGTTCTCCAGTCTGAAGATGGGGCGGAAGGGGTGACCCCAACTGTGTGGGATGTTGTTCTGTTGAAGATACGATGTGACGGGCTTGAACAGACGGCATTTGTGCAGCGTGAGGGCCGCAAAATCTTGGAATAGCAGCGGCGACGTGCCCTGAAATGCGATCGGGTGTTTCTGACGTGCCCTCTGTAGTATCTCTTCTTTGGTGCGGTAGTCTTGGACACAAACCAGTATGTCCGGGGGTGGTGCCGTTGCCGCCCGAGGTGGCCCGGTCCTATGTGCCCTGTCTAGTTGGAGGGGTGAGTCTAATGGCCGCCCTAGCACGTGGTTGAAGAGTTGTCTAGCGTACCGAAACGCATCTTGGGTGGCCTCGGACGTGGCCACATTGCGAATGCGAATGTTATGGCGTCTGGAGCGGTTCTCCAGGTCTTCCAAGTGGAGCTGAAGGTCCACCTGCTGGTCGTGCAGACGGATGATTTCTTGCTGTTAGGCCGCGAGTTCAGTGTCTTTATCGTTGCTTTTAGTCTCCAAGTCTGCAAACCTTTCCCCTATGCCGTCCATCTCACGCCGCACTTCTCTGATTTCGCTGGTAAATTCCATCTTAAAGGTCTGAATATCGTCCCGCAGGGATGCAAAAAGGGATTCCAGAAAGGCCTTTGTGATGGGCTCCGACCCGCAGTCGGTGTTCTGTTCCATCTTCTTCGGGGTCGGGACCACTGTGTCTTTTTGTTGGGGGGTCTGCGTTTTCGCGAACAGCTCCTTCACAGTTTTGCCCCGGGGGGGCCTGCCCATAGACATCACGCTGCCCCGGTACTCATTCCACCTGGCGATCCCGTGTTCTTCAGCAAATCCATCAGGACCTCCTTCTCACCGTGCCTGCAAGGAGACTCCGGATCTCCGCGGGGCCAGTGTACCCCGGCCTCTCAACTTGGCGCGGTCCCCTCCCTCTGGCTTGCCTGCACTCGAGTTCGACCGTCGTCTTAGGCCCGGGCGGGCCCCGCGTCAACCAGCCACGTCCGCTCACTCCCGGCAGGCCGCACCTGTCCCCCAGCTGTCTGGCCGCTGCTCTATGCGCTGTCTGGGGGGATTTCCTCACCGCTGTAGAGCCCCTATGCCGGTGATCGCTCGACCGCAGTCCTCCAGAACGGGGAGCGCAGACCCCCTCCGCAAAATGGCCAACAGCCCCACTGGTGCCTCCGACCTCACACAGCTACTCGCTGCCCTGCGTCGCAGTCCTCCCCAGGCCAACAGGGCCTAGGCCTCGCTCGTCTCTGTTGAGGCGTCACCCACACCACCGGGCCTACCTGCCCATAGAAGGCGCCCCTCTCTTCCAAGGGCGGCAACTGCCTCACTGACCCCAGACTCACCGAGCCGCTGCACGGAGCCTCCGTTCGTGAGTCTTGCTCCAGTCCGTTGCTTCTGCTGCCCGTCCCCTTCGGTCTCCGGGCCTCCTGGCGCCTCCCGGTGGCTCCGCCGTACTCTGGACCTCCGCGGCGATGCCTCCTCTTGTGCGTCCGCCTCCGCCGTTGCCGCAGGTCCGCCCGCACTCCGGTGAACGCCCAAGGCGCGTGCTTCAGGCGACACCACGGCCGCCGGGACAGGGGCCCTCTGCTAGGCTGCGCACCGCCGCGGAAGCCGGCCTCGCTTTCGGCCCTGCGGGGGATGGGCGCCTCGGGCTCTCGAGGCTCTAGACTGCCTGCTGCGTGGCACGCTTCGCGACCTCCGAGCTCCCTGGACCCGTCCTGCTGTGTACTCAGTTCCGGCAGTCCGCAGCCCCACACACAGTGGACCTGGGTGCGCCAGAACCGGTGCTGAAAACGGCCGCCGGCGGGAGCAGTGGAGACACACTTCCGCTCTCTCCGCCATCTTGGCCACGCCCCCCCATGGATATCTGTTTAAAATGAAATAAGCATTACTCACTGTATTATGGCTGTTTTACATTAGTTTAATGTTCTTGTGTTGTTATATTAAAGTTTAAGAACTTCAGAGCAGCCTTTTGTGAATGCACTACATCTCCCTTGACGCACTGTTCATGTTCGAGAATATTTTAATCGGGCTGGCATTTCTCTGTGGGCCACATTTAATATGACTTTAGTGATTTTATACACACATTTTTACTACCATGTACTAAAGTAAGTGCTTAATATGAATTTGGTGATCAGAATCTTGTAGTACACTTACCTTGAGATGTACCTGGCATTCCAGAAGTATCAATAGTTCCAACCCCTTCCACTGTCTCTGGCTCCAAATTATTTTAAAAAGTTCCTCAAGTGGAGTGGGGGGGATGTTGCAGTGAGGGGGCCTCCTCCAGTACCTCTGGCTTCCGTCAGTCGGGTTGCAAGTTTCTACTTTGTCTTGGATCTTAGGTCGTTCCATCTTTTTCGTATCTCTTAAATGGGCCTCTGTGTAACTCCAACCGCATTTTATTTCCTGCATTGCCTTCCATATTTTTCTTTTTTAGGAATCAGGCACAGCAAAGGAGGTTTTGCCAAACAGTTCATCATGGTGGGCCACACACTCTATCAGGATTTTCAATTCCTTTACAGAAAACTTTAATTTCCGTTTTCTGGCCCCAGCCTCCTTGTTGTTGTTTTTACTTAACTTGTTCAGCTTCAGGTGGATGCAAGCCCACAGGGAGATTGATAGTGGATTCTCAGCCAATCTTCAAACAGCAATCCTTTCCAATGTTGACTAGTGAACTGCTTCCTGAATGTGATGTAATCAAAGTGAGACATATGGAGCATTCGCTATTTGTGATCTGATTCGCCATTTAGGTAATCGCTATTTGCAATTCCTTAAATAGCGGTCCGAATAAATCACAAATCGCTAATACAACACCAACCAATTTCTTTCACATAATTGGCTATTTGCGAGTCAAAAGATCTCGCAATTAGGTAATCGCAATTCTACTATTTCATACATATACCTCTAAGTTTTCTAACATCAGGAATTGCACTTTGGTAGGATTCACAATCAGGAAATCGCTATTCTAGGTTTTTGTACATGTGGCCCACAATTCCAAATGTTTCAATGCATAAAAAGGTTGAGAAGGAGTTTGTGCACACACTCACAGGGCATTCTGTCTTGGAACGCCCACTGAGTACACACTCTCCCATCCTGGAAGTAGATTTACTCACTCGAAAATCTTTGTGTGAGTAAATCCTTTTACAAGTGCAAAATCTAATTTTATGAATTCCAAGAGCCTAATTCACTGACTTCTTTGTCAACATAGGATAGTCTCACAGAGGCTGGTAGCCTTTTCTATGAGTGTAGAAAACACTATTGGAAATCGCAGAAGTTGGTTTTGGACTCCTTAAATAACGTACTTTAAGGATAAGTTCTTGGGATACAGGACTAAAGAGCCCTGTGGGTTTGTGAATCCCCACAAACCTGCACATTTATGGGCATTACAAACTCTTTTCTTTCCTGGAAAGGCTCAGAAGTGTACTCTATTAAAGGCACAGGCTACTCCCTTACCAGGGCTAGAAGAGAAAACAGTTTTTGCATAGGGAAATATTTTCTCTTTGGGAGTAAAAAAGGAAAAAAGTTATAAAGTGCTAATTGTTTGGCAGTATTTCACGTGAAGTTTCCCAGGGGTTTCAAGTTCCCAGTTGTAACTTGGCTAACCATTGTGAGGGGTAAATCTACATCCAGGGGCATCAGTAACCCCCACTATATCAGCTTGAGAGGGAGTGGGTGCCACTGAACAGTTCAGATGAACATGAAACATTTAAGGTGCTTTTTATGCCTCCTTCCACTTTGGTCTCCTAGAAGGTTATAAAGATGATCTCTTTCAGTGGAAAGAAGGGAGGGAAGGAGGGCTGGGGAGATTATCAGAAGGACAGTGAGAGGATGGATAGATCAATGCAGGGATGGATGGGTGGTGGGTGTATGAAGAGAAGCATGAATGAATGAATGAAAGAGTTTTTATACAGCGTGACCTTCACTCCAAGGAGCATCTTGGCGCTTAGCGAACAGAAAAGGGGCGTCTGGCGGTGTTTAACAGGGGAAGGGGTGACGGAGAGAGAGATATTTTAAATTAGAGATGGATGGAGATGGATGGAGAGAAGGATGAATAGCTGGAGAGAAAAGATAGTGATGGGTGATAAGGAAGGTAATGAATGGGTGGATGATGGATGAATAGTACATAAACAAAGAGAGATGGAGGAATGAATGGATGGATGGAAGAACGTAGAGAAAGGAATTATAGAAGGGATGACAGCAAGGAGGCAACATATGGAAAAAGACAAAATAGATGATGATGAAAGGAAGGAAAACATTTAAGGATGTATGGAAAAAAGTAAGGAAGCAAATTAAAACGTTTAGAAATCCCTCGTGGGCCAATCTTCAGAACAACTGCCTGATTCACTTGCCTCATCAGCTCACTTAGAGCTACTTGGGATATGGTTTAAAAAAGTGGGGGTTATTAAATTTTCCTGGTACTCCCTTGTCTACATCCATGCGATCAAATGCGAGGTCATAAGCCTACAGAAACACTTTTGTATTTTTAGGAATCAGGCTCCAAACATCGTTTAGCATTTGTGCTTGTAAGCCAGGCTTTCATGCACCAATTAGTGTTTAATTTGAGCAGGTGGTTTCAGTTGCTCTGGGATTAATTGTCAACTCCGGCACCTATGACAGCCTGCCACATGGTGGTACTGTTTGTTTTATTGAGTGATGTGCACAACTGTTGTGTATAAATTCAATATACATTAAAAATGACTAATGCTTGTCCTCGAAGCCATACTAATAGCTTTGGGGGCTGGAATAGTCTGAATTGTCCCACTTGTAGGAATGTAATGGTTAGTAGTTGTGCTTGTATTGTCATTGGCAGCACTGGCAGTGGCAATGTGTGGTACAAGCTGAAGTGGCCTCCTAACGAGGGCCCTGGCACTTATGTGTTTTGCAAATGGGGCACTGGCACAAATAGTTTTGAAATAAGGGGTAATTATCTTTTCAAAGTTTGTGGTACCTGAAAGTATTTGCCTTTCAGAAAGGAATTAGAAATCCATAACACGAGCTGCAGGTGAGTAGGTTCCCTGGCAAGCACTGGCCTCCTCCATCTCCTCTCACAAACCCCCACTTCATGGATGTGGCTTAACGGCTAGAGCAACCAACTTTAAAGCTGAGGAACCAGCTTGAAGTCTGGCAGGAGGCTCAAACATTCTGTGATTCTGGGCAAATCACTTAATCTGCCCGAGCCTAAAAACGAATGTGTCCGTCTGTAATGCAACTGGTGCTCATGTAAAGCGCTCTGACACCTTCGGGTCGAGTTCGTGCTATATAAAACTGCATAAAAAGACAAATAAAGGCGTGACCCCAGACCTGATTACTCCACTTTGAAAAGAGGAGAGAGCACATGCTTTACTCCTACATGAAAGTGTCAGTAGCCGGGCATTATCCTTTGAGGGCCCCCAGGCTCCATGCATTCTTGACCTCTTGCTGCCCTTCCAGCTCTGGGATTGGTCAGCTGCAAAGAGGGCGCATCGAACTGGACATATGGTAAATGTGACTATGAGCACCTTTTTATTAACAGAAGGGCTGTTTATATGGGGATTCACTCTTGAACTTGGCTCCTTTCTTTATGGTCCTAATTGTTTTCATCTTTTGCGAAATGAGACCCAGAGAGGGGAGTTCGTATCACAGGTCACACGGTGTGACCAATGGGTCAAGCCTAAAGTAGAACACATGCTTCCCAGACACAAATTCGGCAAATTTGGCATTAATTGAGAGGTTGACAGATGCAGAACATATGCAAAGAAAGAGCACATGCCCTGTGCACCAACTGTACGCTTCCCTTCCCCCACTTTGAGGTGGTGTAACCTCAGGGTTTCTGATGGCAGTGCCTCAGCCAGGCGAGCTGTGCCCAAAATGTGGTGCCCTCAAGGAAAAGTGCGCTGCCTTCAGTGCACCCTCTGCACTGGCAGGTACCCCGAAGGCACCGAGACCTCGGCCAGGTAGGTGGATTGCCAGCCATGGTGTAGGGTCTTCTGCGAGGGCAGAGGAGGCCACGCCCTCCAATGACCAAGCGGGCTACCCACCAAATCTTAATAGACCCTTTAGTGATAAGATATATCTCTCCCCTCAGCACATTGTGCAGAACAAGTGATTGGAGTCTGCACATTCAACGATATTGTTTCACTATCTTTTGCACTCTCAAGCGTAGACTCAGTGCTTTACATTTTTTAAATGTATTTAATTTATTTATTTTATGCGTTTTTATATAGCGCAGACTTTACCCGAAGGTGTCAGAGCGCTTCACAATAGAACAGTAGCGTTACAAGAGGAGAAAATTACAAGTGAGCATGTTACAAAAGCAAACGTTACATTACATGAGGCAAAGGTGGCAATTCTGCATGTATCAAAAGCAAACAAAATACAAGAAGAGGTAGCAAACGATACGTTACAAGAGAAAAACAAGCATTTACAATGCAATGGTCTCGGCATTGTTAAAGTTAGAGCTATTGGCATTGCTCACAACATTATTTTTATTTATGTTTTTAAAACATAAATAAATGGCATTGTCATTTACAATGATAATAGCTTAATCTCTCGCAAATGCGGGACCTACTTCATTTGCACCCACACACAGAGCCACACACACAAAGCCACCCACACACACATACAGAGCCACCCACACAGAGCCACCTACACACACACACAGAGCCACCCTCACACAGATCCACCTACACACACACAGAGCCACCCTCACACACCCGTCTACAAAAAAAGCTACAAACACAGAGCCCAACACACACACATCCAACAGTAGGTATGGATGCAGCATGTATGCACCGCCACAACCCACTGCCAGGGAATCAGTATTACCATAAACATAAGCAGCAAATGACTGCACAGTACACCATTCAACCTTTAGCAACCCCTCCCCCGCCGAGTCCACCGTTTGTCTCACATCTGCTGCTCCAATGTGTACAAAAGATCATGCGGAGAGCTAAAGGGAGCCTGCCACGGAACACAGGGTGGAAAGCACCAGGGAGGGGGCGGGGCTCACCGACTAATACCTACTGCGGGAAACCAGGAGTCCCGCTTGTAGAGATCAAAGCAGTAAGGGCCCCCGCCCCCTCAACCCTCCCCCCCATCCATTCAATGGTTATAAGGCGCTTTGCTAAAATCAAATCCAAGCCTTTAAATCTAGAGCAGCCCTCATACTTTGCAGGACGTGGGAACAGCCCCACAAACACGTCACCGGTGAATGCAGAATATGGCATTCAGTGATGTCATTAATATAGTCAATCTCCCCCCAGAGCCAGAGGCGCTCACAATCCCACATCAGATGCAACAGCTCTGCCCCCTTCGCCCCACACCGGGGCACCTGAGGCTCCAGGGTATATTTTATTAATCCTGCCTGGTGTAAGAAGTGCCCTGGGAACAAGAGAAAAATGAATCCAAACCTAGAGAAATTGCTCCAATATTTTCCAGCAGTCAGATCACTAATCAATATACCAATGCTCACCACCCACTGGCATCGACAAGGGGGCATTGATAACCCTACTGAGCACCACATGCAGACTCAAACCCGCCCTATGTGTGCCTTGCATGTACTCGTCCTCAGCCATTAAAAACATAGTGCCCACACCGCCAGCGCTCGCTCCACCTTGAGCCCCATGCCACTTTCATACCAAGGAGACTCATGAGACATAAATGTGGAAAACGGTGGTGCAGGTTTATTTTGCATAACAAGTAGCAGATAAGGTGGGTCATCTTACAGGCGATCCAATACGGCAGCCCCTCGCTGACCCGCATGCCTAATTAGCCATCTTGCACGGTAAGTCGATGCTCTTGACGGTGCAATACGTTAATACTTTATTTCGTTCTACTCCCGCCCCCCCTGTCAGGGCGGAGCGATGAGGCACACCCCCGGTCGGTTCAGGCCCCCCGACCGCCCGAAGGACTAACGGGGCGCCAACGCTGTTTCCTGGAACCCCCTCGGCTCCAGGTTCTTGGCTCAGGCACCCCTACTGTGCCAGGCAGAGGTATTGACTGTATCCTTCTGCCGCAGAGGTACCCTTACTGTCCATCTGCTTCCAGATCGCCCTGTACTCCGCCACAGCTCTGGAGGAGGCCCCCGTCGATGACAGAGCCCCCCCACCACCTAGTTACCTTGCTACCTAGTGCCCTCAAGATCATTGGCACCCTGCTGCTGCCAGAGCTTCCTGTAAGTCAAGGAGGAAAACATCCATCCCAATCCCAGACAAGTGAACCCCATCTCTTTCATAGTAGCCCACAGTCCTGTCCTGTATCAGCGCATGCCTAATAAACCCCAGGCCCCTCTTCTCCATGAATTTTTGCATAGCCCTGTTCACCCTCCTCCTGTCTTGCTCGATGGCAAGGGGTGACCGCGCTCCTCTCCATGCCCTGCGGGAGACAATCTCCGACCATATAAATTCAGTGGCCCCCAGTTCGTTCGTTATCGCGGTTACATCCCGCTGCATGGCATCCACTAATGCTCTCCTCCCCATTGTCACCAGATCATTCCCTCCCAGGTGTATCACGAGGATGTTGGGAGGCCCCCCCCGTGCTGACAAACATTGGTCCAGTCTGCGCCTCAGCTGACCCCATCTCATTCCCGGGGAGCCCATCCACACTATTCGTGTCCTTGCAAAGGCCAAATCCCACTTCCTGTATGACGCCCACTGTTCCAGTCTGGTAACATACGAATGGCCCATCACCCACACGCAACAGTCAACTGCAAGAAAAGACACCGTTGGCATTATTGTTTTATTTATAATGACCTGCACAGCAAACAAAAAATTCAAACAGTATCAGCCATCCAGAAAAGTGGCATTACATAAAACAACACACAAATGAATCTCTGGCCAAGGCCTGCCGCACAATGGCTTCTTCATACCCATTCTGCCATATTCATATTCATGGGCGGACATATCTCTGGTAACAGGAGGACGACCACCTCCCCACACGTTTGACCCCTTCTTCACCCAGTCCCGCCCTATATGCTGCAGTAGCCGCCCCTATTCTAAAGGAATGACTGGAAAAAATGTTTCCTTCCCCCGCAACTGACAGGCCCGCCTTGGCCAATACCCTCTCCATCACTCGCTCAAATTGAAATTTGGTCAATGGCATGCCATCCGCGTGAATCAGGAAGGGGCCCGCCAGCAGGGGTCTGATTTTTAGGTATTCCCTGACCAAAGTTACCGGGCAGTATCTAGGGTCCTCGAATGCATGCAATGTTATGGCTACACCTTTCCCAGCCTGATCAGTTTTAGATTTGCGCAGCCACAGAACCAGCGAATCCCTGGCACACACGTCTATCATGTCCAGGGCTCTCCCAGACCTATCAGTTTTGGATTTCACCACCAACTCGCTGGCCCGAAAGGCTCCGAAGAAAGCCAGGCAGAAGGCTGTTGCAAAGAGTTGCGCCTCAAATGCCGAATTAGCCACAGCCGGCACTGTGTCCACCATGCACTTCAGGGCGGGGAACTCTATTCCTGCTCTCCTATCAGGGATCCTGACCTCGTCCCGTGCCCACCCTTTCAGTGCCGCCCTGATCCTGAACGCCCCCGTTGGGTCGTCCTCGCCATTTAGCCGAGTTTCGTGTTTGAGCGCAGCCAGGTGGCTGCACACCCAAGAATGGGACTTGCCCGTTTTATTAGCCCAAACGACAAAACCCTCCACTTGCTCCTTCAAGCTTAAAGTTGCTGCACCAAGGGACTTTGTCACTCTGCCGTTCCCCCACCGAAGGAGTCGCCAAAGTGCTGCCGGGAACGGTGTCATCTCCTCCCCTGCCTGCGGCCATGCCTCCCGGAATCGTGACAGCTGAAAGCGAGAGAGAGCGTCAGCTGCCACATTCTTGACACCTTCTACATGCTTAGCCCTGAACTCGATGTTGTGACGTAGACCCGCCCTGACTAGCTCTCTCAGCAGACTTAGCACTAACGGGCAGTTCGCGCTCAGGCCGTTGATCGCCTGGACCACAGCAAGGTTGTCAGACCAGAACACCACCTTTTTGTTGCCCAGCCCTTCCGGCCATAGGTGCAGTGCCACTACGATGGGAAACAGCTCCAGAACTGTGATATTGGCCGTCACCCCTTTTTTGCGCCACGCATCAGGCCATTTCATAGCACACCACTTCTCTCTAAATATTATCCCGAAACCTACTCTCCCGGATGCATCAGAAAAGAGACACAGGCCTTGGCTGCTTTCCCAGGGGGCCCTCCATATCACTGTACCATTGAAATTTTTTAGGAACTCATCCCACATGCTCAGGTCTGCTCTCAATCCTGGTCCCAGACGCACCAGGTGATGTTTCTTCTCAACCCCAGCCGTAGCCTTAGCCAACCTGCGGGAGCACACTTTACCAGCTGGGATGACTCTTGCGGCGAAGTTCAGCTTGCCCAACAGACTCTGCACTAGCTCCAGGGTTGCGCTGCCCTTTCCCATCATTGTGCTAATCTCTTGTCTCAATTCACACACCTTCTCCGCCGGGAGTCTGGATTGCCCTTTGATCGTATCAAGTTCAATACCCAGGAATGTTAGCATCTGCGCGGGCCCTTCCGTTTTCCCCGATGCCAGGGGAACACCCAGATGGTCCGACAAGACCTCAAAGGCCTGCAAGGCTTCAGCGCACTCCTGAGAACCGTCCCTGCCAAAGAAGAGGAAGTCGTCCAGATAGTGGGTGACTTGTGAAATGCCATGCCTGTTCATGAGGGCCCACTGCAGGAAGGAGCTGAATGCCTCGAAAAAGGCGCACGAGACCGCGCAACCCATAGGCATGCAGCGATCGAAAAAGAATGCCCCCTCCCACCTGAAACCCAACAAGTGCTGACTGTCAGGGTGAACAGGCAGGAGGCGGAACGCTGACTCGATGTCTGCCTTTGCCAACCACGCTCCCTTGCCTGTTCTCGTGACCATATCGATGGCCATGTCTAGTGAGCAGTAAGAGACTGAACACGCCCCCTCCTCCAACCAGTGGTTGACTGAATTGCCTTCTGGGTATGACAGGTGATGGATCAGTCTGTAAGACCCCTGCTGCTTTTTTGGGACCACACCTAGCGGGGAAACTAAGAAATTCGGAAGCGGGGGTGAAGGATATGGCCCGGCCACCCTCCCCAAGTCAACCTCCTTCTTGATCTTTTCACTGACCACTTGATGTAATTCCCTAGCTGACTTCAAATTCAGGGCATCCCTGTGACCCAAGGGCCCCTTGTACGGAATCTTGAAACCATCCACAAAACCGTCAATCAATAGCTCGCGCTCCTTCCTAAGCGGATACACCCTGAGCAAAGGCAAGATGTTTTGCAGCACAATAGGGGAAGGACCCTTGGAATGCTCCATCCCACCACCCAGCTGGGCGATTCCAACATTACGGTCACTCATTTCGTCGCCATGCTCTATCCGTCCTGTCTGCCCTTCAATCATCCTATTGTCGAGCGCCCTCTGAACCCTGTGTTGCAGAGGGGGGTGGGTTCTGTCCATTGGTGCAAGAGATTGCTGCGTGTTATGAACCACACTTGCTGCACTTGTGGGCAAACTTGCACGCCCTCCCCCATGTGCATGCCCCATTGTTAAACAGCCTACAGGTCCCTGAGTTGAAGCGCCTAGGTCCCGCTCCGTAACCCCTCCCCCGCCCTCCCCGAAAGGGCTGCTGGAAGGACCGCCTTGGGTACTGCTCCCACTTTCGCTCCTGCTCCCACCTCTTGGCTTCATTGCCCTCGCTCAGTGACCTGTGAGATGTGTCCCTTTTGCCGTTCCCAGTCCTGCACATGTGCTTAAACCAAAGCTGGATGTCAGTGTGATCCCACCCTATTTCTGGGCAACTGGCCATGGTCTTTCTGAACTCCTGATCATATGAAAACCAGCCCATCCCTCCAGACTCTCTTGCCCCTTGTTGGATGGAATTGGCATACTCCATCAGGGCCTCGCTCTGATCTGGGTCCTTCTGCACAATTATAGCTGCCAGAATGTTGAAAGCTTCAGTCCAATTCTCAATGGTCTTCTCAGGCCACCGCTGAAACCTAACCTTGTCCTCCTCTTTCTTTCCCATCCTCCTTGTGTCAGCCCCTGCATTGTCGTGCATTAGTAAGGTCAGAATGTCTATATACTCCCTTCTCCAAATACCTTCCTTCGCAGCTTGAGGTACCTGCCTGGCCAATGAACAGCCACCTTTTGATTTAAAGTCTGGTTTCCCTGCGCCCGTTGGCTGACCTACCCCTGAAGGAACTGAAGCAGCCCCGGCCGTTGACCCGCCCGTGCCCGACCCTGAGCCTGATGTACCTTCCGTGGCCGGTGCCCGGCCTGCAGCTTGTGCACCCGAGGTGGCGCCAGGCTGGGGCACGACAGGGGGGGTACCTAAAGGTATAATGGGGGGCCCACTCTGAGGGACAATGGGGGCCACACTTTGCTGACCGACTGCTGACACACTCTGTGAATTAAGGGCATTGACAATCTGAGGAGCTACAGTTAGAGGAATCCCGTGGGCCATACTTTGCTGAACCGCGGGAGCACTAATCTGCTGAGCGACTGCCGATACACTCTGGGAATTGATGGCATTCACAATCTGCGGGGTGACCGTGAGAGTTGGGGGGACTGCTTGAGAAACATTGTTGGCAGCACTCTGTTCACTAGCTGTAGAGACACTCTGTGTAGCCTGAGAGTTGACACCCGAGTTGGCAGGTATCAATGCTGATGGTCCGGCCAGCAGTGGTGGCCCTGCTAGTGATGGCGGCCCTGACTGAGCCCATACCTGGCTCACCGGATCAGAAGCTGCTGCCCCGAAAAGTGGGACCAACTTCTCCTGTGCAGCCGCCATGGAGTCTAAACGTTTCTGAAACATAGCCATCAAACCCAACATGTCGTCCATTGTCTTACCCATTTGGGCCAAGTCAGTTATCTCCGCCACCGGTACCACGGTAGGTACTACCGCCGTGTTGGCTGGCACCGCCACGGGAAGGGATGGTGTCAATGTCTCATTCCTGCGTGCTGGCGTGGCTGGGAATTCCTTCCGGGTGCCCTTCCTCTTGCGGGTGGACCGACGCGTCCCCTCTCCCGAAGTGCCCGTGCGTCATCGTGTGCCCCAGGCCTGCCAGCCTCCTCCAGCCGGCGCGCTTCAATGAAGCCTTGTGCCCAGGCTGGCCCTTTCGTCTGTGCGACCGCCAAGAATTCTGCCCACAGCCCATCCTGTGGCAACGCGTCACCGCGGGAGCTCATCGCGAATGCTCCTACCCTTCCGCGTCCCTACGGGTAAGAAAGTACACGTCAATGCACTACACCTTTTCACATATCAGTTCGTCGCTAGTGCCCATAACGGAACCCGCGTTACCCACCCCGCGTTACCCACAAGATATCAGCAGTAGTGGAAAGGTAATCAACTGGACCCACCGAGCACATAACATATATAACACTGATGCAAAGGGAATTTGCCGCTTTCTATTTTAAGGTTAAATGCCGCAACTTGGGACTCTACAGCGGGGCTATGTATGCGACCCGAGTATTACCTGCTGTTCCTTCAAAGAAGGCCGCTGCCAAACCTTTCCGAGATCCGAACGCGACCTGTAAAACAACACGTGTTACTCATCATGCACAAACTTCCCGCTCGGACACCTGCAAGGAACCCGCGTTACCCGATGGCCCGTAAAAAACGACGTATGCAACACGTATATTACCTGGCGCTCCTTAAGAAGGCCGCTACCGGTCCCTGCCCGCGATTCTGGACGGATCTGTAAAATAATATTGCGTTATCTGACTGCACACGGATCCTTGCCAGCACACCTGTAGAGAGACCCGCGTTGCACGACACCCCGCTCGCAACTGACGTACGCAACCTTGCTTTACCTGGTATTCTTGTGAAGTCAGCTGCTGCCAGTCCTTGCCCGCGTTCTTGTACCCAATCTGAAAAAACAAACGCGTAAGTCGATATCCAAACTGTTTATTGCCCACACCCTTGTATGCAAACCACGCTGCCCGATGTACCGCTTCCTTGCCCGGCCCCCACCCTACTAGGGCGAGGCACGCCACACGCACCCCCAGCCTCCTCGCAAGATATACATCGCCCGTCGTTACCTGATCCTTCCCGCCTTTCCTTTACCCAGGATGCTAATCTTGTGACGTGGTCCACGTGGCGTCTGAAAGAACAATATGGTGTTATAACCTGGCAATTACTAATCCTTTTTTTTTTTTTTTTTTTTGGTACATTGAAAAGTTGAACGCCTCATGCTACCCCAGATCGGAGTCATTGTTACCACCTGGCACTTTCCACCTTGTCTTTACCAGGAAGCCATTGGCGCGCTAATCGCAAAGACCTCGCTCGGCCGCTACGCTTGTTCGCCAAAGATTCAGCTAACTAAAACACCGTAGACGGACATCCGCCGGAACCCGCTTCAACCTTCCCCATCGTGCACATGCCCCGTACCCGCAGCCGACTGCACTGCCAACCCGCCCCACTCACAAGGACGACTACGTAAGAGGGAAAACTACCGGTTGCGGGGCCAATACCCAGATAGTTCAAGAAAGTGAGATACATTGTGGTGCTCCGTTGGACAGTTATTCGGTAAAACCAGCAATGCGAGTTTGGAATTCGATGGTTGCAAAATTCTCAATCTCAAAAACGATTAAACTGAGTAGTTCAATCACGAATCCATGGGGAAATGCAGGCTATCTATTCTGTGGCACATCTGAAGCAAACGCTTGTTAATTATGATGAAGACGAGATATCCAATGCAGCACGCCCCATAGGCTTATTCAGAAATTGCCCGGGTGTTTTCTCTAAAGGATATTGTATTTTAGGAGTTGAAGAGCTTGCCACGAACTGCAGACACACCCGCAAATGTTTGCAGCGTGTGTACGACGCCCATAGCAACCAAGGCTTGCAAGGGCCAGTGGTTGTTTTAAAAGAAGGGAGCGAATATTGTTATTGATTAGCTTTAATATTATACGTGATGCAACTGGTTTGTTCATATGCTGCGAAGCAGGCTGTCAGGCCATGAATTAAAATGCACCCACGCGCTGCCTGACACGGTCATGTGATTCATCCGAGGAGTGTTAGGGAAGTAAACAAGGCTTGTTGCAAGAATCACGTGGGATGTTGCTCCCTCATCTGCCTTCTTTAACTTAAATTAAAATAGACGAGGCATGAGGCAATAGGATGTTGCTCCCTGAGCTCCCTACGCTAACTAACCTTGTATACCACTTAGCTGGGAAGTTAGCCTTCTAGTGTTTGGGATTCTCTTGAACAGTACCTCGACCCAAGGAACCATGTGCCGCCTCACACCTTCCCGCGTTTACATAGGATTTGTGAAACTGCTTGTACTACGCAACACTTGGTTTTGACAATGTTTTATAGTTTTAAGATGTTAGATCACAGCATTTGTAACGCATCTCTTGGTACTGACTAATAGAGCGACATGATACCGCGATATGCACAGACACGGGGCAAGTGATACACAGCGTACAAAGGGCCGCCCACGTTAAAGGAGAACATGATCCACATGTGCCGCAACCGAGTCACAAAGGTAGACTAGGACGCAGGCATAACGAAAAACAAGCTACCAAGGGGCGATTCCGTTTTAAAATGTGCTACTTCTTAGAACCCTCGGGGCAACGCGATGACTGGGACGCAGGCATAACGAAAAAACAAGCTACAAAGGGGGGCGATTCTGTTTTAAAATGTGCTATTTCTTGAACCTTTGTCTTTTTTATAAAGCGCTATGGGCCCCGCCTAACTCCGATCACACCGACCCCCAGCCCTGCCTGCAACAAAAACCCTAATCCCGCTGCTCGGCTAGTCACCGCAAGCCCCCATCCAGCGCCCCGTCTCCGATGAATCCCGCTGCTAATTCTTACCGCCCTTTTCTCCGATGCAGCGCACGCTTCACTCCGCTCTCACTACGCCGCAAGCCCTGCACAAAGACCTCACACGGCCGCTACGCACGACTGCACGTCCAAACCGCCCCACCCGCCGCCATATTCCTGCGCTGCCCGCCCAAAAAGACCCTATTCGGCCCCGTTCGGCCTATCCCCGCCGCTCACAACCGGCCGTCCAGCTACTACCAACCCCCCCCGTGGACGAACCACTGGGCCCTATCAACCTGGTCATGCCCAGGGACGGGGCCGGGGGGAGGCCTGGTAGTAACCCATACCTTCGATCGACGACGTGTTCACCGACGCACAACAGCGCAGAGCAGCCCAGGAAACGCGGCAGGAAAAGACCGAGCAATGCTAGCTCTGCTAGTTATAGGCCCCGTGAGTCCGCCCCCCGCTCGCTCAGTCTCGCCACTCATTGGCCGTTTGAAAAGGGGCGGCTCCCGGGCCGGCGCGCTATTGTTCTGCTCGCGCGGCATGTGGCACTAAGACGCTGTCTCGCTTTATCTCCCCAATCGCGTCGCGCGGCCAGCGGCACACTTGCTTCACACTACAATACTACCACATATTAAAGTGATCGAATCGTTACTTACTTTGCCTTTGGTTTTCGAGGCCGCTGCTGAGCAGTCAGAGCTGCTAACAACGAATACTATGCCCAAATAAAAGGAGTGGCAATGGGGGCAATTTTTGCCCCCGATATAGCGAATCTGTTTGTAGCGGCATTTGAGGATCGAGTCATCTACACCAACAATCCCTTTGCAAACTACATAAAGGAATATCTACGCTACATTGACGATGTGTGTCTAATTTGGGAGGGTCCAATTGCGCAACTTCAAGAATTCCATGGGTGGCTTAATGATCAGGACCCTAATTTACAATTCACAATGGAGTATGATACGGAGAGCATACATTTCCTGGACTTAAAAATATGGAATGACGAGGGCAAACTGTCAATTAGTCTTTTTACAAAACCAACGGCGCGTAACACGCTTTTAAAATACATAAGTCACCACCCACGTAACTTACGTGATAATCTCCCATTTGGTCAGTTCTTGCATTTGCGACGGAACTGACCCAAAAGGGATGATTATTTTAAAGAAGCGAAGATATTGCAAACGAAGTTATCAATGAGAGGATGTCCCTATAGAATGGTGAAACGCTCTATAAGAAGGGCCTGGTATTATGATAGACAGGCATTATTGGAACCAAGAACAAAACATGATACCGATGCTGATTCAGTTACATGTGTCACTACATTTGGATCAGAATCAAATGCAATTAAAAAGATAGTGATAAAGAACTGGCATCTCATACAAAAAGTTGAACCTCAACTCCCAATACCTCGGTTCGCTTTTAAAAGGTCACGTAATCTGAGGGACCACCTTGTAAATGCATATAAAGAACCCACAGTTAGCACAATCGAAAACCTATAGGGCCCGTGGTGGGACACTTTCCGTGTGGCTCGTGTGTAGCATGCCACACAACTTCAGTGGTAAAGATGTGTTGTATAAATGGAAAAAACTGGGTAATGCGACAATATACAAATTGTCTGACGCGAAATGTGATCTATTGCATAGAATGCCCGTGTGCCCTATATTATATATGGAAAACGACACAAGAAGTTAAAAAGAGAATTATGCAACACCAGTCCCGTATACGATGTAAAGTAGAGACAGCCCCCTTGGTAGAACATTACATTAAGAAACAGCATTCTCCCAGTGAAATGAAATGGTTTGTTTTGGAAACTGTAAAACAATCAAAAAGGAGGCGTGATATGCATAGTAAGTGGTTTGGTCCTATTCCATTATGGATACTCATATATCTAATGTTAATGCCGGGAAACAACACTTACAACGCAACTTTTACAACGCACTACCTTTACAACGAAACTTTTACAACGCAACATCCATTACAACGCATGCCATTACAACGCAACCATTACAACAAATGTCACAACAACGCATACCACTACAACGCATGTCATTACAACACAGTCATTACAACGCATACCATTACAATGCATACCTACACTATCCAACACTTACCCTACTGTTGCACCCATGGAGTTAGAATAGTACTTTTTACCCCTACACTATCCAATACGTACCCTACTGTTGCACCCCCTGGAGTTAGAATAGTAATTTTTACCCCTACACTATCCAACACTTACCCTACTGTTGCACCCCCTAGAGTTAGAATAGTAATTTTTACCCCTACACTATCCACACTTACCATACATGCAATGTAATGGTATGCGTTGTAATGGTATGCGTTGTAAATGTAGTATGCGTTGTAGTGGAATGCGTTGTAAAGGTAGTTTCAAAGAATTCGTTGTAATGGTATGCGTTGTAATGGAATGCGTTGTAATGGATGTTGCGGTGTAAAAAATGCGATGTAAAGGTATGCGTTGTAAAAGTATGTGATGTAACGACATACATTCGTTAATGCCTGTACTTATATATATATATATACAGCCATTGCCGTTTTTGATGGTCGGTTTGCAATAAGAAAGTCTAATGCTTCAGTGTCCATTCCAACATGGCCGACAGTGTACGATACAGACGCGGCCAAAACGGAGAATGTAACATTACGGATGCGGTGATATACCCTAACAGAGCCTGACTCTAGATTTTATAGAGATTATTTGCGAGTAAAGTCATTGCCTAGTAACAGCCGAGGTATGCACTATGGGCATAGCAATGTTCCAATGACCACTCTAATATGGCCGCTATTTTTAGGCCATTGATGGGGTCACATGATTTGTTCTGGGTCACGTGATCGGATCCCGGGCGAATTTGAAATAGGAGGATGACGCCGGCAATTGCGCGACATTCCTGACGAGAGAGGGCGGGCAAGGTGGAATAGCTTTTTCACACAAGTAAGGGGACTTTTAGTTTAAACACGCAGTAGAGGTAGATTCTGACTGAACTTTACCGGTAATCTATAACATAGTATTTGCATATCTTCGTTTCAGATACTGCGAGGGCAAACTTTGTGGCTTTCATTACTGCTGTGCATTTGTGAGTACACATTCGCGTTTGTTATTGACTTTGTTTTATTATTTGTATATAGCTTTGATGTAGCCTGAGGCTCCCACGCTCATAGGTTTGTCTGTTTGATTGTTTCATCTAGAATATTACATCATGAGAGGCAGAAGGTAAGACCGCAAGATGAGGCTTGGTTTTTTGTACGTTACCAACACATGTATAAAACAGCTAATGGTAGTGGTTTGTTTTATAGGACCAAAGAACTTGTGCCAATAGTTGGTGTGAGTATTGCAATATCATGATTTAACTAGTGGGGGCATGACATGAAGGGGCATGACCACTGAGTGTATATGTCTGTTTTTATACGTATCAGTTAATTGGTGTGCATTGGTTTTTGGCACCAGTGGTGAGGTGTTGGATTAATTGTATATATAAATGGGCACTAAAATTGGCAATATCACCCAGCTGGGTGTGAGCAGACGATTTATATCATGTTCTCAAGAGATTTTATTTATATAATTGATTATACCTATGTTGTTTTGTAATAGATTCATGGGGCAACACATGTCCTGATGATGGTCTTGAGGAATGGCTTTATGTGAGACCAAAACGTCGACGATATTGACGCTTTTTTGTATATACTACTATCACTGAATGGATTTCAAATATGTATATAAATGTTAAATAATGTATATATGGCTGATTTGTAAATATTGTCCATTGATTTGAGAAAAGTGTCAAAACGTACTGCACATGTCAAAAAACTGAGTAGCAGTACAGATTTATGTTGCTGTACATGGATGGACATATGGAACAAGACCTATGTAAATGAAAAAGTATATGTTTGAAAAATTGATATATAAAAAAAGAAACTGTTTTTGACTCTTGAGTACTGTGATTTTATGTTCACTATTGTGACAAATTTGAAATTATAAATAGCGTAAAATTATTCCTTTAGGAACAAATGTTTTCTTGTTATTGCTTATGGGTGGACTCGACTGAGCAGGGCCGCTGCGCCTGCGCATTCCGGGATGAGGGAGGGGGGGGGGGGCAAAACTGGACAAACTGTTCAGCTCGGCATTTGTCCGACTCCTCGAGGGGAAAGACTTCTGCGCCAAAGAGGAACGGACACGGACTGGCAAAAAAATCAATTTTTCAATTGTGATTTGTAGCTTCTATAGGGACCTCACCCACGCATTCGGGCACGGCGTCCAACTTTAAATATTTTATGCACCGGCACAAATTAAGCACTGGAAGGACTAAATTTTACGTCACTGGTGCTGTGCAGAATGATAACTCTTATCAGCATAGGAACACAGACGAAGCACAAAGAACATGCGGAGTGACGGGGCAGAGAGATGTAATATGTCCGTGAGAAAGACAGCGAGGGAAAAAAGTCAAAGAATCTAGAGGGCGAGAGAGTGAACTTTAGAGCAAGGTTGAAGGAAAGTGCACAGATCAAAAGAGAGGCTGCGGAACACAAGTAAGGGAGAGAGAGTAAGAGGGAGAACGAGGCATCATAGGGCAGTGACGGACAGAACAAGCACTCACCTGAGGACGACTTCTTCCAGCTGCGTGCGGTCAGCCTGAAATGGCTGCCGCAAAGCTCTGTCATTTTCGCGATTCGGGGGCGTGTTTTTAGCAGTTGAGTGACGGATGACATCACGGCTTAAAAACTGCAAAAAACACGCCCCCAAATCGCAAAAAAGACGGGGCTTGAACAGAGTGATGCCCCTCTCCTCCAATGGCTGGCCTCCGTTTAGGAAGCCGGCCAATGGAGAAGAGGGGCGGGTTCAAGCCCCACTGTAGCCAAAACATAAAATCTCGGACTCTGCCCACTTCTTACGCAGTGCGACGCAGGCCGAGACCTAAAAAAGTGACATGTGTGCAGATTACATAAGCGTATAGAATACAAGTAGAGGTATAAAACTTCAATAAATTTCGCAGTCCTGGTAGGGGCTCCGCTGTCATAGTAGAGCCTCCGCAGTCATGGTGGAGGCTTCACACTCATGGTGGAATCTTAGTGGCATAGCTAGCGCTGGTGCCACCCTGGCGATCCCAGAGTTTGCTGCCCAGGGATGGCCAGTGGTTGTAAGAACGGGGGGTGGCGACAGACAAAGGCAAGCCAGGGTAGCGACTGACGGCAACGAGCGGGGCAGGCACTAGACAACGAGGGAGATAAAACATACCTTGTGCTTGCTGCCGCCCCCAAAAAAGAGCCTCCCTGGGCGGACCACGTCCACCCTCCCAGATATACCACTGTGGAATCTCCACTCTCATGGCAGGATCTCCACAATGAGAAACTGCAGTGCGGAGATCCTGCCACGACTGCAGGGTGTGCAATTGACAACATCTGGACTCCAACACAAGAAGACTTTACACTGCAAGGTTTTCCCCAGTGAGCTGGGCCCTTGGAGGTGGTCCCTCTGTCCCTTTTGTCAGCTCCCTCTGGTTGATTGTAGCAGGCATGGGGAGGCTTTAAGAGGCAGTAAGAGAGGGAGGGAGGATGTAATGATGTGAGCAGTCTAGTAGCAGGGTGTTGGTGGAGCTAGGGGGTTGGAGGAAGAGGAGGAGCGAGGACAGGAAAAGAGCAGTTAGAGTAGGGACAGGGACGAATGAGGAGTGTGTTAATAAAGCTCCATAACCATCAAGTAAGTGTCTGTCATTATTGCATGCACGACACTACAGCTGGCGACGAGGGTGGGATGCTGTGACTTGCCATCCCTTGATGATTAAAAGTAAACGTCCTGTCCCAGGCAGCACGAGAAAAGTGGTCGCCGTCGCGACACGTGTGCCCCCAGAGAAACAGCCGCCTGAAGCCAAAGGCCAGCGGTAAGCGCCTCAGCTCCGCGATTTGTTGATCGCGTGGAGCCCTGCCTGACCAGCATGAGTGACCGCTGAAAAGAATCGGAGCCGAGCGCTACTTCGCGCCAAAGTTGGGAGCTCACCCCAGATGCGTGCAATTTGGCATTGCGTCGGAAATGGCCCGAGAGTGAAGAAGTGAAGTCGGGAGCCCACCCCGATCCTACCTGGATGGTCCGGCAAGTGAGGGTGTGTGGAGCGCTGCCACCGTGTTGCTGCCTGCAAGACCGGCTCTTCGGTGAGTCCCGGTGACTGAATCGGCGTGAGGGGAATGAATGAAGCTGAAATCTCATGGGAACCGAGATTTCCTTAGCGGCGGCCATTTTGGAACCAGGCAGCTGATAGGACGAACCCTCTGTGCAGATTGCAATCGGCCATTTTGAGGTCAGGCAGTACAAGACATCACAAAACAAGCATTGGCAAAGGCCAAACAAGCATTGGCAAAGACAAGAGACAAGCAAGCAAGCATTGGTAAATGCAAAACAAGCACTGGCAAAGACAAGAAGTAAGCAAACAAGCATTGGCAAATGCAAAATAAGCATTGGCGAAGACAAGAAGTAAGCAAACAAGCATTGGCAAAAGCAAGAAGTAAGCAAACAAGCATTGGTAATTGCAAACCAAGCAGTGGCAAGAACCAAACAAGCTCTGGCAAAGACAAGAGGCCAGTAATCAAACATTGGTAAAAGCACAACAGGCACCGGCAAAGGCAAGAAATAAGCAAACAAGCAGTGGCAAAGAGGCAAGCAGGTGGAGAGTGTCATTGACACAGTCGCACTGAAATGGCGAACTCACCTCCCCGGAATGGCGACGGTGCAGCTGCAGCCACACCAGTTGTGACGGGAGTTTCACATCTGCGCCCCCCCGGAACCTCTGACTCTGGTAGCTGGCGGAGCATGGATCCCAGGTGGCAAGAGTGGTTTGAAGACTTTGAAGACTATATTGAAGGATCAAAGGTCACGGGAGACAGAGATAAATTAATTGCACTGCGCAATCTGGTGGGAAAGGAAGTCTGCAAACTGATCAAGAAGTTGCCGACAGACGATACAGGAACATATGACAAAGTGCGAGATGCGTTAAACAAAAAGTTCTTACACAAAAGAAATGTGGACTATGAGAGATACATCTTCCATCAGGCCCGTCAAGAGAAGGAGGAAATGATGAGCACATTCATCTCTAGGCTACGCCAACTGTCTCGGTATTGCAACTTTGACGCGTTCTCAACGGAGGATGCCATCCGACTGCGAGTCATTGATGGTTGTCACTCAGAGACACTTCGAAGGCGGTTGCTGAGGAAAAGCCATAATCTCAATGAGATTGAGGAGATGACCAGGGTGCATGATCAGGCAGAGGAACATGCCAAAAGAATGGAGACAGGGCGTAGTGAAAGAAGAGAACAAGCGTATAGGATGCAAGCCCACAGCACTCGCAGAAGATCAAAAGAACGGCAGAGAAAGTCCCGACTGGTATCCCGCCATCAATACACAAGACACAGACGCTACGATTCTGGCCGGAGAGACAAGAAACCAGATCGCTCAAGAAAGTGCTATTGATGTGGGTACGACTTCCCACACGTAGATGCGTGCCTAGCGATGGGTCAACAATGCCGGAAGTGTGGACGTAAAAATCACTTTGAGGTGATGTGTGGAGTATATAGCAAAGAAAGAATGAGTGAAGCTACAAGGTTGTCTCGCCCGGACACAAGGCGACATCATGTGCAAGCAGTACAGGATCGGGCAAAGTCATCCTCTGGCTCTTCTCACTCCAGCAGGGAGTCTCACAAGTCCCAATGGATGAGAAGGTCACCGAGAAGGTCGCCGTCGAGAGAATCGAGATCGGCATCTCTGGAATCCGAACACACGGATGAATATGTTTGCATGGTAGCAGACCCGGATCATCTAAAGAAATATCCCCCATTAGATATAAGTGTGGGAAATTTGTGTTAGACAGCGGGGCGTCACTAAATTACATCCCTGTAACTGAATACAAAAAATGAGGCCCCCCTTGACTCCGGCACAAGTCAGAGTGTTCACCTGGTTGTCTAAAAAACCTCTTCCATGTCTGGGCAAATTTGCAACAACACTCCAACACAAATCCATCTCTGTGCAGGCATACATTCACGTCATTGAAGGTCCGGAAGCTACCTAACACTAGACCAACGAGAGTCAGAGGGACCTGACCAAGTGGGTGTAGTCCAGAGACCTGAAAGTCAGATTGAAGTTGCGTCTGGAGATCTCGGCGTTATTCTCCGTCCTCGAAGGAACATTCAAAAGCCCAAGAGGCTAATTGAAGAACTCTGAGCCAGTCAGTTATTTCTTTTGTTAACAAAGGGGGAGATGTAATGATGTGAGCAGTCTAGTAGCTGGGTGTGAGTGGAGCTAGGGGGTTGGAGGAAGAGGAGGAGCGAGGACAGGAAAAGAGCAGTTAGAGTAGGGACAGGGACGAATGAGGAGTGTGTTAATAAAGCTCCATATCCATCAAGTAAGTGTCTGTCATTATTGCATGCACGACACTACAAAGGAGAAAGGTAGAGAGAAGGTGACCAAGGTGGGAGAAGGGCCGGAAGGGGGAGAGAGGGGGACAGAGATAGAGAGAGGGGGGGAGAGAGAGCGAGAGATAGAGAGAGAGAGAGTGAGAGAGAGGGAGGGAGAGAGAGAGAGAGAGAATGAATGGATGGATGGATGGAAAGAGAGAGCACGAGGAGATAAAGGGATTGGAGCTAGTTTGAGCATTTTTGCCAGGGTTGGTTCAGGCTCCCCTGTCCAGCCTTGCAGTCCCATGATGGCGGGTCCTTCCCATTCCTCAGGTGGGCCTTCAGTTTTTGTCTGGTCAAGACCTGGATAGTTTGATAACCACAGCGAAAATGTTCTCTTAATTTATTCATTAAAATAATATGTGGGTGTGCAGCTAAAAGATAAATTCAAAATCAATTGCAAAAAATATATTTCAAAATAGGTATGCTCATATGCACCAGTGACAGCAAATGTTATCAACACACTGTCAGTCTGTGGCTGTTTGTGAAAATTACCACAGATATTGGGTGCAACAAGCACAAATGTATAGTCTCCCATGCCTTGCAATGCACCAATTCAAACTGGCCCTACTTACCACCTTTGTGGACCATTTCACTTTTTTAGGCGTGTGTATGTGTGTGTTTGTGGGTCTATATTATATGTTCAGACATGTTTAAATAAGGAATATTTTGTTGAAATAAAGGCTATGTCTCCACTGTGGTCGTCTGCTTTCTACACTGTTTATTTGCACTTTAAACAGATGGGAATAAGGGACGGGACTTTGAGCAAGGGTCCAAGACAGGAGAGGACCGCCTCGGTCTCTTATGCGCGTTTTCAATCATGGATTGCTTTTTGGCAGCACGAGCGTCTGTTTCTTTTTATCTTGCAGTGTTAGCGAGGAGCCGCCTCCATCTCGGAAGCAGCAGCCCCACCTCAGAACGGCGGTCAGAAATAAACTCCCTGCTTGAAATGGAAATATAGAAGTGCTACTCCCAAGAGTACCCAGAGACACTTTAATGCATGGGCTAAGTGGCCTCTGGCCCAGTGCCCCAGACTTTCAGGGAGCCACCTGATAGAGCAGAGTCTGTTCTCCACACACTCCTGCCCTGGTGACCTTGAATGATTTTTAAACAGTTTGTTTTAAATACCATTTTAGTTTAATTCATTTTTAATACGGGTAATGTGTGGGAGTTGATTACAGACATTTTGCGAAGAAATCTTGTGTTTATGTTTCATGCAACATCCATAAAAAAGTTTCTTTTATATCAGACATCACATATGAGAATGGGAGGGGGTCACAGAGATTATTTGCAGTAATATTAGTGAGCTGCTACTGTGCTACAATATTGAAAACACAAGTCACTATTCCTGAATATTAGATGTAAAACACATTTAGCATTTGACCAAGGGTGCCTGTGCGCTGTCAGTGACCTGGCCAAAGAGGGCTTGAAAGAGCTGACATTGAATCACGAATTCAAGATTGCTCTAAACAGGGGTCTCCAAAATATGTTTGACCCAGGGCCCCAAAATCCTTAGGATGTCCCTGAGAGTACCTGTTTATACTTAGAAGTACCGGTACTCTTCCATTAAATGTATAGGAGCAGTGCTGAGCAGTGTAGGTCCTCTCGATTTCAGATTTAAGAAATGCAGGTACCCAGTACCTGACAGCACCTTCCCATTTAAAGCACTTATTATACTGATAACTTGTCCTTTCTTGCAGAAGCTGAAAACTACCGCAAATTTAAGGCCTGATTTAGAGTTTGGTGGGCAGGTTACTCCCTCACAAATGTGACTGATATCCCGTCTGCCATATTACAAGATATCCGTCCACCGAACTTTAAATCAAGCCCTTAGTGACCCATCATGCTGATAAGCTAGTTGAATGTCTTCTGGATCCATTTGAAAGGGTGAGTAAAATGAAACTAACTTCTGCATTTTTTTATTATTTTTCCTTTTTTTTTTTTATCCTCATTTGCCTGGCCCTCCTCTTATTTAGCCTCCAACTGCCATTATTAGATCAGAGTGCAAAATTAACGCTGCACCTGAGAATGCGGTTTGTGAGAATCGGCAGGAGAAGGCCCGAAGAGGAAACGGGGATGACTCCAAACTTGGTATTAAAACCTGTTGAACCAGCCATTGAACCGAGAGGAGGGGCCTAGTTCATGGAGCTTTATGGCATAATCATAGGACCGGGAAAAAAAAAAAAAACCCCGGTTACTGTCTCCACTGAACCAAAAAGTTCCAAAAAGCCAGGTTTCGTGAGCCGCAAGATCTCATCATGTCTGTTTTAGAAGTTGCATACAGAGATGACAGCCAAATTGCATGTGTTGGTGCCGAGTTTTCTATCCAAACCTTGCATATCTCTCTTCTTGCAAGCAATAATGCATAGAACAAAAATTTCCTTGCTTAACCCTTTATGCTGTTGTCCCATCCGAATATAATCAGGGGTAGTGTGATAGGTACCGAGATGTTAAGAATGGAATCCAAGGTCGCTTTCACTTCATTCCAGAACTGTAATATATTAGGACATTCTTTAAACATGTGGATGTCCGAAGCCGCAATGTAATTGCATTTATTACATTTCTTCCCTGAGATGAATTTAGACAGTTTTAAAGGGGTAAAATAGGCTCGATGTATCGTAAAGAAGTGGTTACGCCTAAGCCATGCAGGTTTAACGCACTTATATAACAAGGTGCAGGATTTCTGCCAGATTTTGATACTTTGGACCCCGAGTTCTGTTCCCCATAATTGTTCCGGCAGGGTAAATTCTCCATCGATCTCTTCTAACAGATTCCAGTACCACTGCGAAACTTCTTTACCCCCTCCTGGTTGTTCTACCAATTTTTCTTCAATGGTGCTGCTCTTCCCAAGTGTTACCCCTGACCTAGCCAGTGCTTTGACCCAACTGTCTAGTTGTATAAACTTGAACCTCGAAAACTCTGAGCCCAGTTGTTCCCGTAGCTCTACCCAGGGCCTGAGTGATTCGCCTGCCAACAACTCTCCCCATGTTAATAAACCTCCTTCTCTCAGCGGGATTGCCAGCCTATCTTTCAGACAAAGCGGCAACCCCGGAGATTCCCAGATGGGAGCAAAATTTGAAAAATATGGCAGACCGAGTTTTTTCCTTATCTGTGACCAGGCCTTTGCCTGGGACGTAAGAATTTTTAATTTTACTTTTTTAAAGTACTTCTGATCCCCGTATTTAAACATAAAACCATTAGTTGGTATACCAGCACCAATCAGCATAGCTTTAAACATGAGACCAATAGATGTGTTAGATGGAACTTTTAAAAGCATTCTGGAGTGGGACAGCTGAAAGGCCCAGGCATAGTACTGCAAGTCAGGCAAAGACAGTCCCCCCTTTTCCCTCCTCCTCCTCAATTTCTTCCATGCCACTCTCGCTGATTTATAGTTCCAGACAAAGGAGTTAAGCTCTCTCTGACACTTCTCCAAGATTGCATTGTCGAATGCGAGAGGGATGGTATTAAAAATAAAAGTGAATTTAGGGAGGATAGACATCTTTATCAGATTTATTCTACCGAGGATAGTCAGTGGAAGATTGGACCAAGATTTTAGCAGTTTCCTACTCTCATTGAACACTCTCTCAAGATTAACTTGGGCAATTTTGCCGACATCTTGTACTACTCGAATACCCAGGTATCGCATTGAGTTGGTTGCATCCAGCTGTAGATCGGGGATATTCCATGCCATGATGTCGGTTTTGCTTGGGTTGATCTCATATCCTGAAATGCGACCAAACTCTTCAGCTCTCTTGATTACCTCTGGGAATGTACTCTCCGGCTCTGAAGTGAAAATTAAAATGTCGTCTGCATAGAGAGCTACCCGCCTTTCCCACTCCCCAAATCTGAAAGATGGAATAAGTGCATTCCGTCTTAGGACTTCTGCAAACGGTTCAATGTACAGATTGAAGAGGAGGGGGGAAAGCGGGCAACCCTGTCTAGTGCCTCTCGTGATTTTAAATGAGTCAGACAATGTACCATTTATTAAGAGCCGTGCAGATGGTGAGTTATACATAAGTACTACAGTGCGACAAAACTTCTCCCCAAAGTTGAACTTCTTCAAGACGTCGCTAAGATAGGGCCAGTTCACCCTATCAAAGGCTTTAGCCGCATCTAAAGTGAGTGTTATCAACGGAAGGGAAAAGGATGTGGCAATATCAATTGCCCCCACAAGATCATACGTTAGATCGGATAGCTGGCGACCTTTAATGAATCCCTTCTGGTCCTGATGAATAATTTCCCCCACTACCGAACCCAGTCTAGATGAAATGATGGACGCAAAAATCTTATAGTCGCTGTTCATTAGTGATATTGGGCGATATGACCCACATAGAGTTGGGTCTTTGCCAGGTTTGGGGATCAGTACTATGGTGGCCTCACTCCAAGATCGAGGAGGGTCATGGCCCTCCCTCAAGATACCATTAAAGAGGGCTGTAAAAGTTGGGACAATTACATCTATCAAGGCGCTGTATAATTCCCCTGGAAGCCCATCGGGACCTGCAGCTTTGCCATGTTTTAGAGACCTAATGACCTTCCTCACTTCTGCTTCGGAGATATCCATCTCGATCCCTTCACGTTGTGCAAATGAAAGGGATGGTAGAGATATCTGGTTTAGCCATAGGTCCCTAGTATGTTGATCGTCGAGGATATCTTCCCTGTATATCGCCTCGAAGAATTCCCTAAAGGCTGTACTAATTTCTTGGTTAGATGTCCTAACCCCGCTTTCTCCCTCTACATTGATTTCTCTTATATAGCTTTTGGCCTGGTCAGCCTTAACCCTCCAGGCCAAAATCTTTCCTGCAGTTTCTCCAAATTCAAAGTTAGAAATTTTGCTCGCCCCCCATCTCTTCGTTACTCTCTCTTGTAAGATATTTTCTAGTTGGATTTTTGAATCAGACATATTCTTTTGGTCTTGAAGAGAACCAACTGAGGCTTCAAGCCTCTGCTCAATTTTTCCTAGCTCTTGTTCAAGATTTTGAATTTTCAATCTGTAGATTTTACCCAGGTGGGAGGCTCTATTTGTTATACAACCTCTCAAGTATGCTTTTAAAGCCTCCCAGACTGTACCAAGGGAAGCTGAACACAAATTTATATCCAAGAACATACTTGTTTCGCTCTTCAAGAATGTCACTTCCTCTGGTTCTAATAAAATGGTACGATCAAATGACCAAGAGGGGTGTTTGATTTGAGCTGGAAGTTTTAGAGTAAATAAGAGAGCCGAGTGATCCGATAAGTGAGAGCCGATATAATTAATACTGGTTATAGAGTTTTGGAGGAAGTAACTAAATAAAGCAAAATCAATTCTTGAGGTGTGTTTGTATTTTAAATTTCTATAGGATATCCCTTGTTTAGTGCCCGCCTTTTCTCTCCATAGATCTGCCAGGCCTATTTGTTCCATTATCCACTTAAGAGACTGTCTAGATTTAGAAGGAGCGTAGCCTCTATATCCGCTGTGGTGGGTCGATTTGTCTAGTTTTGGATTAAGTATAGCATTAAAGTCCCCTGTCCATATTATGGGATCCGAAGTGGTCGTTAAGTTATTCCTGATTGTTTCTAAAAAGGACGGGTCATCTATGTTGGGACCATAATATCCAACTAGGTTACACGCCCAGCCATTGATAGACATTTTGACTAAAAGCCATCTTCCACTATGGTCTTCCTTATAATGTAGAATCTGAACCTTTGCTGATTTTTTGCAAATTAGGAGAATTCCTCTTATGTTAGCGTTGTGGTCGGTACTGATGAATTTGTCTATCCATCTCTGTTTATTTAGTATTATGTTGGCCTCACTTTTTAAAAGATGTGATTCTTGGATGACAATGATCTGCGCTGGGAGTCTCGTAAGTATTGTAAAATACGTTCTCTTCTCCCTTGCACGCGCAGACCATTGACATTCCAAGATAAAAACTGAACAGATGTCATCTTTCAACATCTACCCCAATTTGCACTCCCCTGCCTCTCACTAATGTGTTGATTACCCAATAATGGCAATTTGGTCTATTTAATGGAAGAAATTGTGTTGAAGGGCCTGACTCCTGAGGATTTTTTTGTATTTTAGTGCGCAACCCCTCCCACCCCCCCTCCACCCCCCCCTTGGAGAACCCTCCCATACTTACTCCGACCAGATTTAGGGCCGGATTCGCGTCTTACAACGCCTTCTCCTCCCACACCACGAAGTGCTCACCTTACGTGAACTAAAAACAAAAACCTGAGCATAACCTGTGAAGAGACTTTTGCATTTATTCGCCTTCCCTTTTATTTATTTATTTATTTTATTTTTCTCTCTTTTTTCCCTTTTTCCCTTTTTTTTCTTCTCTTCCCTCCTCTTCTCACCTTCTTTTCTTATGAGACCCTGTACCTCCCCCCCATATTAATGTCCTCATTTTTTCCTTCTTCCTTTCTTCCCTCCTTCTTCCCCTTTTTAAAAAAAAAAAAAAATTGTATCTACTTATAACTTCTGGCTAACCATGCCGATCATGCTAAGGAACTTGGCTATAAGTCCCTGAGCCTGAAGTAGAGTATGTGATATTACGTAGATATTACGTAGAGTGTTTACAAAAAAAAAAAAAAAAAAGAGCGGGGGGGGGGTTCTAATGGTTCTAATCAATTAGAGTTTGCCCTGGGAGTGATTATGGATGGATTCCAGAAGCTCATCAGCCTCGAAAGGTGATCTGACATTATGCATTTTATTATTATACATAATGCGCAGAAATGCCGGGAACCTCATCTGAACTGTTGCACCAGCCTCTCTAAACTTGTCCATCCTCTGGCCCAACTCCCACTGCCTATCCAGCGTGGTCTTAGAGAGATCAGAGCGAATTTCAAAAGGGAAATCAGGACCTTTTGTAGATTTTAATTTAAGCGCAACATTAAGGATTTTTTCTTTCAAGGCATACGTCAAGAAATTTATCAAGATTTTCCTGGGTTTAGTTCTAGCGGGGCTTAATCGGAAGGGGTCACGATGAATTCTTTGTATATCTTTATCTAGCTTCTCTGCTGACTCCTCGAGGTTTAGGGATTCCTTCAGTAGTTTTATTGTATAGCTCTTAAGGTCTCCGCCTTCTTTTCCCTCCGGTATCTTCAGAAGACGCAAATTATTTCGGCGTGAATAGTTCTCTAAGGATTCCACTCTTTCTTTCATAGCATCCCCTTCCCTCCGTAAACTTAGTATTTTTGACTGAGCTGCCTCTAGATTGGCTTTCATCGCTCCGACCGAGCTCTCCAGTACATCTGTTCTTTCCCCCAGCCCGTCCACCTTCCTCTCCAATACTTCACAGGATGTCCGAATATCGTTCTGATTTGCCTTAGAGATCAAAAAGTCATTTCGGATCTCTTCTCTCATTGATGCTATTGAGGCTACCAGGGCTTTCAATGCGGACTCAGTATTAGTAGACCCCTTGTCGCTATCTCCTTCTTGTTTGTCTCCCTCCACTGAGTTATGTGAGTTTCCTATGGAGATCGGAGCTTGCGCCTCGCCATCATTTTCCAAAATGTTTACTGCTCCATTCAATGATGGAGACAGTAGATCCGCCATATCAGTTACTGGGGTAGGGATTTCAGGGGCTCTAGTGGTATTGTGAGTACCCAAGTCTGTGTTAGTGGACAGACAAACAGAGGGAGTACTTGTATTGTCACTCTTGCCCGGGTTGCTGGTTGGTATCAAGTCTAATACCTGAGACAAGACTTTAAAAAATGAGCGCAGGGAGGGGGTTATTCTCCCAGAGCTGCAAGCCAAGTTTGAAACCTTGGACCCCCCTTGGAGACGAACTTTTGCTATTTTTTTTACTTCTTTTCCCCTTAGATTTAGGCTTCTGGTTTGACCTTCCTTTTATTGAGTCTGTGGAGGTAGAAGTAGAGGGCTCAATTGTCGCCACTTTCTCTAAAAAAGGGGATTCTGGGAGTTGTAGTACCTTCTTGCTCACCCTCTGTATCTTTTCCAACTTTTCAATCACGCACTTAAAGTTTTTAGACTTCGTGTCCCCTAGGGAGGTATCTTTATCCTTGACTGTAGAGTTTAATGGATCTGAAGTCTCTAAGGCTTCTGGGGGCCCCTCCTCACTCCTCTTGCTCGCAAAGCCCTGAGCAGCTACTACCCGACTCTCCTTCCCTCTGACGATGTCACAAGCCCCTTCAGACGTGCCCCCCTGCTCAGGTCTAAGTTGGTCAGTAGCGTTAGAATCAGTAACCCGCTGCTGCAGCAGCTGAGCCTCCACACCCCCAGCACGACCCAACCTACCTCTCAGCTGCCCCCGCGCCGAGCGGCCTCTACGGAGCTCCACGGCTGCTCTCTGCCACGGGCCCTGAAGAGGCGGAGGGCTGCCGGGGGGAGGTAGCGAAGCGTCGCCGCAACACATCCGCAAGAAACGCCGACTTCAGAAACCTCCAAATGGAAAACAGAAACTCCGGACAAAAAAAAAAGAACGCAGTACAGGTCCAGCCTCCTGGCCCCTGCTTCGCGCAGAAGACAAAGAAGACTCAGTGCTTATTACGGCGGAAAACTCCTGCTTTTAGCATTTTCGGAAGAAGTGAAGCGAAGCAAAGGAGAGCGGCTCCGTGGCTCCGTGGTGCTGGAGGTCGGCGTCTGACGCGCGCACCGCACTAGCCTGCGGCCGCCATGTTCTCCCACAGCGACAGAGTGAGTTGTTATCTCCGAAATAAAAATTCTAGACCAGCAGATCACACCACATGCCCCCCACCTAACTTCTGTATTTATTGCAGTGCACCAGAGTTACACTGCAATAAATGCTAACTTCTGCATTTATTGCAGTGTAACTCTGGTGGGATATGCTCAGGATCTGAGGGTTTCGTTCAGAGCAAGCAGCCAAGAAGTAACAAACAAAATTAAGAAAATTAAGAAAAAACAAACAGGACAACCTGACCAAGGTTTAGTACAACCAAGACAGTAGTATGACAAATGTTATTGTGGTGCTGCACACTTCCAGTGCCTGTCGTCCCAAGGTGCAATTCCCGATCAAACAAACTTTTAACAAATGATTTAAAATTTAACATATTGTGGTAATTATACCAGATAAAACAAGCAGCCAACGCGTTTCGTTCCTATGGCGGAACTTCGTCAGGGCGTGAACTTTGATGTATGAGTTCAATCAGAGAAATGGTAGATGCATCCAGAAACGCAGGGGAGCATCATCAAGGATGGGCCATGTGAATATACTTGCCCCAGATTTGATTCACTTAAGCGAGGAGTAGATAAATAGAGAGAGGGTGTATATTTTCTTGCCCCTTTTTAATTAGTTAGTTTCAATAAGCTGAAGAGATGAATGTCAAGTATTGCCAAGTTCGGCTCCTGCACACTCAAAAAGGTCTCCGTAAAGAACGCACAGGGTTCCTGCATGCTAACAGGAAAAGACGAGTCAAGAAAATATACAGACCAAACCGCAACAAACAGCATCCTACATGCTGAAAGTTTTCACCCTGAGTCAGTAATTCGAAGTATTCCATATGGAGAATTTGTAAGGATGAAACGTAACTGTTCTGAAGAGGAAAATGCTAAAAATGAAAATGGGGAAAGCGTTAAGAGGCTAATAGGAAGAAGGTATTGAGAACGAGAATTAAAAAGATGCACCAATAAAATTGAAAATTTGTCACGTACAGAGATTCTCATCAAAAAACCTAAGAAGTCAAAAGAAGAAGAACAAACTCAACAAATTCCAAGACTAATCCTGTCATATAGCAAGGAGTCTCATAAAATACGGCAAACTGTGCAAAAATATTGGTCCATCTTAAAACAAGATGCAGATATGGCAAACCTAATAGGCCCGAATCCTCAGATCACTTTCAGAAAAGCGCCATCAATAAAGGATACAGTAATTCAGAGCCATTTCACCCCAAAAAAGAAAACTCCGAATTGGTTGGATAAACAACAAAATGGTTTCACAAGGTGCCAGGTCTGCAAAGCGTGTAAAATTGGTGTTAATAACAAGAACATAAGAGACCCAGAAGGAAGGCTAATTGAAATTCATAAGAAAATTACATGCTCAACAAAATTCGTGGTGTATGCCATCCAATATAACTGTGGAATGCTTTACAAAGGCAGCACCATTTGCAATCTGAAAAAGCGAATATTGGAGCATATAAGGGCAGTCAAAAATAAGGACCTATCATATGTCACAGCGAAACATCTTCTCTCATGCCAAAATGGAGATTGGCGGAAAATGACTTATTTTGCAATTGACACTGTGGAAGATAATGAAAGGATGGGAGATCGGAAAAAGAAACTCCGACAACTGGAATCGAGATACATAATCAGATTACGGACAAAGAGCCCAAGAGGCATGAACTTCGATGAAGAACTTTATGTGCACTTAGAATAAAAATAAACTATGGGGCCCCAAGAACAAATCATTTAAGTAGGGTTACCGGAAAAAATGCATAAGACCTTTAGTACGTATTTTGGAAAAATTTGGAGATAAAAATGGGTACTATACCGTGTACATCCTTGTTTGCGCTATGATACATATCGAACTCTTGGCAATGTTGTTACTGATTTAAGTACTATACTTTAATGAAATGTCACAAATGATGAAATGAAAATCATAATCGACACAACCAAGGAACTGTGCTATAATGAGAAATGACCAAGACCTCAAAATTTGAATATATGCAATTGTACTATATGCATTTATTTTTGGAAATGTGCAGATTCAAAATATCAATGAAATGTATCCCACTTACAAATAGAACAATGTTTAACAAAGGTGAATTCCTGTATAACATGAAATACTACATGTCCCAGAGGGCAATGGGAAGAGTAGAAATGGAAAAAAGTATAAACAGGTGCAGGAGAGTAATTACACCTACCGTGAGCAAGGCCGCTAGGCTGAAACGCGTTGGTGTTAGACTGGGCACTGAATAAACGTACGAATTGGAGTTGCTGAGTGCGGCGTCTTTTGTCATATAAATTGTTTCTGGCCTCTGTTCTGGCCCAACGCTATATATATATATATATCAGCTCCAGTCCTCCTTACCCATACCCAGCCGGGCCGGGAACGAAGACACAGCACTCACGGGCTCAGGTAATGCAGCAAAGTTTTTTATTCAAGCAAACGCGTTTCAGGACAGCGTCCCTTCGTCAGTGGTTCAACAGTGAAAAACGCAGCGCCATTTTTTAAAACCCACAATTGGTCACAAAAAAGAAAGACGGACTATTCACAACTACAATGAGGTAGCGCCATCTTGGAATGTCTAAAACAGCTTCAATGGCCACATTTAAGTATACTGCTCAAACGCAATTTCATTTCGTTATTACATTATGACAAGACATTTTGCCGTGTATCGGCCAGCACGACCCTAAAAATATGGTCATGGCACCATTCCCTCATATATTGTGTTTCTTGAGGGGTGTTCTCTCGATTGGGTTCAGCGGTGTGAACTAAATATATCAATGTCATAATGACAGTCATGATCTGCAGGCCACGACATCTTATGAAACCTAATCAAGGTTCGATCTTGCCGTGGATCGGCAATTGCAGCCAAACGGCTGCATAGAGTCACACTTGCTTCATCCCTCTCAGAGGACACCCTTAATGCCATTTGTTTTAGTTAGCCGTCACATGTTCAAAACCTAACAGACATAAATACCCACCACCCACCACAACTTTTCAACATGTTTTACTGTGTCATTACTAATTTCATCTTCAATTATTCCAAAAATCACATCATCAAATTCATATGTTGCTCAGTTTTAACAAAGAGGGCATATATATATATATATATATATATATATATATATATATATATATATATATATATATATATATATATATATATATATATATATATATATATATATATCTTTTACATAATTTTGTGTAATAGTCCTACGCTTATGTTGTTGGCAATTGACCACGCTGAAACTTTTGTTTAAATACCGGAGTCACTTGTGTTGTGTTACACGTGAAAAAGGCTTCTATGCTGAAACGCGTTGTGTAATAAACTGCTGAGATTACACCCTGGATTCTTTTGTCTGATTACCTGAGAGCGCAAACGAACTTGGTTTTCTTTGGATATATATATATATATATATATATATATATATATATATATATATATATATATATATATATACGCGTTTCGGTGTCATCCCTTGGTCACTGGCTTACGGGAAACAGCTTTGCTACTTAGATCGCACTCGTGATTTTAAAGAGTAAGTCCCACCCTCATGGGCGTTTACATGCCTTGCATCATGGTAGTTTGAGTTCAGGTGAGTATCAAATCCTTCGTGGATGCTGCTGTATGTTCCCCTTATTAGAACAAGGCAGCAGTGGCTGCTGAAACACGTAGATGTTATCCTTGTTGTAATAAAAAGCACAAAAGTGTATTTAACTTTACCTGGAGTGGCGGATGATTATTTCAGAACTATGAGTAATCTTATATTGTGTATATATATATATATATATATATATATATATATATATATATATATATATATATATATATATTTACATGTATACATACACATACATAGATATATATATTGGCACTTGTGCATATATATTTATATTGGTTGAAAATATGCACAAATCCAGGCCCTTGTGCATTTGGAAAGATGAATTCCTAGGTATTGTATCATTTACATTTAATGAGCGAACGCACACTGCAAGTGTGGTTCAGTGGACATCTGTTAATTTCTGTTACCTCTCATGATCTGGCTTCTTACCCTTTGCTAACCGTTTAGATGTGCTAGAGCTGCCAGAGCTCATGCTATGAACAGGAACACACACACGCACATACACACACATTTATTTTCATGCCCAGTCAACGACCCTTGTAGTGTGCTTGCACTCCTGGGCTGTATCACACAAAGTGCCCCAGGGGCGCAACGGACCTTTGTGCTCACTTTCCGTGCCCCCCTGGGCACTTTGGTATTTCAGAAGGGGCTGCATACGCTTGTGGGGCCCTTTCTGTAATACCAAAAGCGGTGGCGCACATTGACCTGTTTCGTGCTTGCCCGAGCACTACCTTCTGGGTGCTGTGCACGACCAACGGCCGACGCAGCCCCACCCACTCAATAGAATACACGCACCGCGGCAGACAGGTTAAGCACCAGCCCTATCTTCAGGGGGAGTTCTCTGATTTGCATGGGGGCGTGCCCCATGCAAATGAGGGAACCCTTTGCCACTGCACCCATAGCGTATGACAGACGTGGGCGCAGAGGCAAAGAAGCTCTCAGGAGGCGCACTGTAAGTGCGCCCCCTTAGAGCAGACCTTTGGAGGAGGAAAAGGGGCTCCTATGGATCCCCAGACATCCGCTTGCAGGCAGATGCAGCCGCCCGCAAGGGTATCTCTAATCCCCCTTTCAAAGTGCAGGCCGCCTGCAGCCTGCACTATGAAAACAAGGAGCGGCTTTAAAGCAGCCACTCAGTTTTTCACATGAATACACTGCCCCCAGGGCAGCACAAGCATGCACTGCTCTGAAAGACGCGCCTTCATCATAATACGGCACATTTTCCTTAAATAAAAAAGGGTGCACCCAGTGCAATGAAGGAAAATGCACTGCATACATAATTCCGCCCCTGATCCTGTGAAAGGATCACACACATTCTTAATGGGAGTGAGGGTAGGGGCTGAGTGCAAAACTCATCATTACAAATCTAGGCCTTGTGTCTGTACTTCACTGTTCCACCAGGCCATGTGGCAGACTATTCACTAGGTGGTTGAACCTCTACATCTGTTTCTCAGTGCACAAACAGGAGGCAATATGAACTCCATCGCACGAGCCAATAAAAGTGTCATTAGCATGTCTTGTGAATTCAGTTCATAAACGCCTTTATGGGCTCTCTGCGTGGGACGATCCATCTGTGTGTACTTTCCAGCAAGAAATGGATGAGGCCAATGACTCCACCGAGAAATCAGTCATGTTCACATGCAGGTGGCTTGGCAGCTGCAGATGTGATCTGACTGCCTGCTGTGAGTGAAGGGCCTGAGAATCAGGGCTGGGAAGAGAATTGAAAGCAGGCCTAGCACACATGTTCACACCAACCCCACATTGCACTAGTCTGACAGTGCAGCAAGAGCATCGAACTTTGTAAGAGAACTTTAGGGTATTCCGCATTTTTTTTAGGTGTGAATGTTCACATATATTGGTTGAAAACAGAGACGTTTTATGGAATGGGCAAAGTGGGCTCTGGTCCAGAGGATTATCTTTTGGTCCCCTTCCCTCCTCCCCTATGGGGAAAGCTCTGTTCTGCAGAGACTTTTGCCATGGTGACCTTCATCATTCTTAAACAGATTTTTTCAAAGACCGTTTTCCTTTTATTTATTTTTAATGTGAGTGATGCTTGAGAATCTATTACAGACATTTTGCAGAGAAATGTTGTGTTCGTGTTTCATGCAACATCCATAAAATAAGGATTCTTTTAGATCACAATAGGATCTCACATATGGGAAATGGGAGGGCGTTCCAGATATTATTTGCAGTAATATTAGTAAACTGCTGCCCTGTTGCAATACTGAAAACAAACATCACTATCCCTGAATATTTGATGTAAACACAAGTTAGAATTTGGTCGGGTGTGCCTACGCACTGTCAATGACTTGGCCAACGAGGGCATTGAAGAGCTGAAATGTAATCATAATTTCAAACCTGTTGTGAACAGGGCACCCCAAAATAGGTTTGGCCTAGGGACCCCAAAATCCTCAATATGTCCCATGTTGAAAAGCTATAGATTTTACAGACAGATCTCATGATTAACAACTAAAATACTTCTGCACTTCAAGACCCGCCTCGGTACCCAGAAGCAGCTTATTTCCTTTGCAGAAAATCACATGTGCACTTTTAAAAACCAATCCTTTGTGAAGATTAAAAAATGTGATGCGCAGCTGACAAATCTTGAGTCAAAGAAAAGTAAGCACCAATGTGTTACAATATGCTGATAGCAAAAAAACACATTGAAAATCTTAAGTCAGTGGAACAGCACTTGATAAAAATACTTTGCCAGATGATATCCAAATTAACATGTAATTGAAGGTTCTGTTTAGGAAAGTAAAATACTTCCTGAATCACGCAGTGCCAGTCACCACTCTGTAGTTACAGTTAGGTCAGAGTTTCCAAAAGAGAAAGAGAGCTATTTGTTTAGCTAATAACTTTGGTACCATTTGACGAATCTTCACTAAACTTTCCCAAAACTTTTCATAAACCTTATCTCCCTTCTTAAAACTTTTGGTGTCATCTGGTCAAGCAGAAGGTCAACAAAACGAAGGGTAGAGAAAGGCGCTTATTCCATGCAATTGCCCACAGTGATTTTAGACATTGATAAAAAAAACGGCCTAACATAATTACATCAAACTTGGCAGAAAGCTTGATCTATACTCAGAAAGTGTGCTTTACATGTAAATCTGTTAAGCTGTTTGAGAAATTAAGGTTAACAAATAAAAATATCTGGACGATTGAGGGTGCCCTAGAGAACCATAATCAAGATGGCTGCACTTTAGAGCTACTCTGCTGGCAGGGAGCCAAAATCACTCAAGAATCCGCTGACAATGGCAGAAAAAAACAAGAAATATAATGTGGTCAAGTTTGACTGTATGCCTTACTGGCAAAATTAGTGACCTGCTGCGGTGGAGATACAAGACAGCTGTCCGATGCGGCGGGCCATATTTGACAAGATGGCGGGTGCTGGATCCACGATGCAGTGGCCAGACCGCAGAGTGTGATTGGGTCCAGTGACCAGGTGATGGTGAAGTGCCAACAGACTGGCTACCAACTCCAAGTAAGCCCTGGTGTTATAAATATCCTAGCCCGAGGCCATGAACTAGTGCCGGAGCCAAACAGGGAGGCAGAGCTGACAAAGCAGCAACAAAATGGCTCAAAAAGAAATCCAGAGGGGCCTTGCTGCTGGTGCAAAGCTGCGTGCACGGAAAGGGATTGGAGTGCAAAGAACTGATGCGGCCTAGCGGGGGACCCACGCGGACCGTGTTGGCATCGCCCGCTGTGTGTGAAGGGATTTGCGAACAGTGGGACCTGTGAAATGTTAAGAGAGGCCTGCCGGGGAACACTAGCGGCATAATAAAGTAAAAGCTGCGTGCTGTTGGGAGTATAATCTGGTGTGGCGGGATGGGGGAAGAGCCTGCGGAGCAGTAGCAGTGCATACCTGCCTGTTGTGATGTTGCTGTGTGGCCCACTACAAGTGGGGCCTGAGGACGAATCCTGCTGAGTGAAAGAAATGTATATTGAGCCAGGCCCTCTGCCTCCCCTATGCAGTCAAAAATCAAACCACAAGCACGAAGAAGGATATGTGCCAGTGCTGTGTTAACTAATGACAACCCTGAGGCCTGTGCGCAGTGCCCTAGAGGCTCTAGGTCCTTTTGACTCTGACAGGGGAAAGCAAGTAAATATATGGAGGCCCAGGTGACCCATTCCACTGCTCCAACTGGTCTTACGTACAAGGGACTGTGTGGCCAAGCCATAATTAGGGTCAAAGAAGGCTGCTGTCAGGTGACACCAGAGAGCTTTGTGTGACTACATTCAAGTGGCTGGCATCCACCCAGATACTTGTGTCTAAATGAGGGCCTTGGGGTGAAGACAGAATGGGGTTCCCCCCAGGAGATGATACCGGGGCCTGTGCTGTGATTTCGCAAGAGTGGGGTGCGCCTGTGGTGCAGAGAGCTGAGACCCCCAGAGGAAGGTGACAGAAGGGAGAAAGTGGATGTCCACTTAACAAGTTAGACCTGTGCCTATAGTGAGACCCTCACCTAAGCAATCCAAGGCAGTTGGACACTGACAGCGCTAACCACCTACAACCACATTTTAGACGCCAGGACTAATGGCCCTGTTAGATCTGGGGGTCTCTAGTTGGCAATGGTTATCACCTTTGTCCAAATAGGGACCCTTACTTCTAAATCAGGATAAGGGGATTACACTCCTTAATAACCCCTGCTCACCCCCTTGTTACCTTGGCACAAGCAGACAGGCTTATCTCAGAGGCAGTGTGTTTAGCATTTGTGAATATACACAGTAATACAGTGATAACACTACAGATGGACACAACACAGGTTTTATAAAAATAAGTATTCTTTATATAGACTTAACACAAGACCACAAATGACAAAAATTCACAATACTACACTTAAGATTACTTAAAAGATGATTAAAATCTCTTAGTTCAAGTTGTTGGAAATTGCGACAAAGTTCTCAACAAAGTACCTGGATGCATAACGCAAAGTGAACAAAAGGCTCGCAAAAGGGGATATGCGTCGGTTCTGTAACCCGGGGGAACGGTTGCGTCCTTCCTCTATGCTTGCGCAGAGTGGGGGACTCATCCTGAGCCTTACCGGTGCGGAGGTGATGCGTAGATTATCTGCCTGCGGTGCGCAAGATAGCACCTTGATGCGATGCGACGATCCGGTTGTGATGCGAGAAGATGACGCCTTTATGCGGCGATGAGATGATGCTTTGGCAGCCTTGCGACGGCTCTGTACTTTGGAGCCACAACAGGCCCTTCAACACGCTTCTCCGGTGATGCAATGGCGACTCTCTCGATGGCGTCACGCTTCTCCGGTGATGCGACAGCAGGCAGCTTCGATGAATACACGCTTCCAGGGAGATGCGAAGGGTTGCTTCGCCGGCGTTGCGATGATTTCAGCTGCTGCAGCGACACACTCTTCTCGATGCGTCGCGCTTCCAGCTCCCAGCGGCACGCAAGTGTCTGGAGTCAGAATTCCCAGCAAGGAAATTCAGGAGGGAGCTGGAGGTGAATCTTTTGTCCGTGAGACTTCAGCAGGAGGCAAGCACAGTTCAAGCCCTTGGAGAATATTCTGTAGATGAAAGTCCTTACAAAGTTCCTTCTCCTTTCCCTTGGCAATGAAGCAACCACTGCAGGCCAACCCAGCAAACAGCACACTGGCAGAGGGGCAGTCCAAACTCCTGTAGCTTCCTTGGTTCTTCTCCTTGGCAGAATGGTTTCTTGTTCCAGAAGTGATGTATTTTCTTGGGATCAGGGTCCCAATATTTATATCCCAAAATCCTTTGTTCTCAGAAGGTAGAGAGGTCTCTGCCTTGTCCAAACCAGTTCCTGAGCACTTTGTTTACATGACTCTCTTCTTCCTTTCACTGTGCAGGGCAGAAACATCAACCGCCCCACAGGAGGTGGAGCCAGCACAGGGGAGGGAAGATACAGCTCTGGAGCACTCTGTTACATGATTCCCCCTCTCCTTTCACAGTGCAGGGCAGAGACATCAGACAAGCCACAGGAGATGGAGCCAGCATTGTAGAGGGAAGGCCCTGCCCTATTCAGGTCCCAGGGGGGCAACTCCTCCATCCCATCTAGATGCAGATCTCTCTATTCACCACCGGGCTTCCCCAGTCTGTCTCCTGGAATTCCCCAGCACTGTCACTCAAAAACCCAGACAAGGAATACACAACACAGCAGAGGCAGGCCAGGATAGTTAGGCAAGAAAATACCTACTTTCTAAAAGTGGTATTTTTAAACAGAATATTAAAACCAACTTTATTAAAAGATGTATTTTATTATTCTGAGTTCAGGCATAGTACATTCTAATTTTTACTGTGTTCCCTGAGTCGGTTAGGTTTATAAGAATGTAATAATCTAGCTGCTCATTCTGGCCTATGGAGAACAGGTAGTCTTCATGGTGAAAATTTTTTTTTGCTGTAATTCACTATTAGAACATGCTACACACATCATCATAGCATGTCCTACCTTATACTTACAATGCACCCTGCCCTTGGGCCTACCATAGGGGTGTTTAATATGAAGCAAAGGGAAGGTTTTAGGGACTGGCAAGTGGGTGCACTTGGCCAAGTCGATATGGCAGTGCTAGACTGCACAACAAATTTATTGGAAGGTTCCCCTGGTAATTTACACAGGGAGGGGAGTAAATAGTGCCAAAAAAGAGACCCTGTGGTTTGTTTTTGCAAAAGGGGTCAGAAATACTGACTAAGAAAAGACGTGTGAGGGGATTATGGTCCTAGGGGAGATCTTAATCTCAATTGAACTATAATGGCAAAAAAGTATAGAACACTTTTCATACTGTATACCAAGACATTATTCAATAAACAAATCCAACAAAGATATAAAAAAATTGACACAATTTATTATGGTACCTCCCTTAAGGGTTACATTCTAAATTATTAAAAAACATTATTAAAATAATTTTCCATGTGATAAAAAATTTGTGATAAAAGACAGTCAAAAAAAAGAGTCGTCGTGGCGTTTCGGTGTCTGTTTACAATAGTCACACCTTCATCAGGACATTTGACAATTGACTTGTAATCTAAAAATTGAAAACAGCATTTTAGATGCCTTATATTTAAAAAGATATACAGTAATACACACATAGCGTTTGTTTTTTCTTCTCTTGTTCTCTTTGCCCAGTAAACTCCTTGACCTATTGCTTTGTGGGGACAACCCTTTAATCCCTCCCATACACACTCTTGTTTTAATGAAAAAGGGGGGGGGGCAGTTGAGTTATAAATAATGTCTTCAAAATTACCCAGAATTTATAAACAAATACCTTGAGTCGAAGCTTTTTTTATAAATTAAAAGACTTCTAAATCGACTGGAGACTTGTATCAATCTGCTTCTTCTGATAATGTGATACCTTTATTATAAGGAGGAGAACAGAATTTCCACAATTATCTATCTTGTTTTACAAGAAATCTTTTGACTTATATTGTAGTTTATTTATTTATTTTTACCTGCGTTAAGGCAACTGTGCTTATAATACAGCACGGAGGAGCCACCGTAATTTACTATGTGGCCATTTTCAATGGGAGTATCGGATCCCTTCTTCAATTCGGAATCACTGCATATAAAGCAATACACATTATGTAGGGGTCTTTTTCTGAGGTTGCAAATTTACCATCATTTTGAGATACACTTCCTATTTTTACCAGTTTACTTACCGAGTTATATGCTCATTTTTACTCGATAAGTGAGATTAGTTAGTCGCTTATTCGATGCGGGAAGGCTTGATTAGCTTCCTGTCTTTCATCAGCCTGTTAAAATAAATGGTGTATACAATAAATCTGCTGGTCCTATTAGTTATTAACTTATTTTTTTCAAACATATGTGGGAAAAAATTAAGGTGGCCTATTTGAATTTTAGCCCATGGGACACTCATCTTACTCGTAAGGCTGCTTTCTTATACTTTAAATCTCGGGGCATATACGGTCCTTTAAAGTCAGTGACAAGTGATATCACTCACTATACAGTGAGTTCAATGCCGGGGGATGTATCTGGTACGGGACCGTAGTCATTGGGTGACTACCGGCGGAACTTCTATAGAGATTGTCCGTACTTCGGGATAAACAAAATAACTCTAGTTTAGCGCAAAATCTATTTACATAGTATCACTATTTTACAACGCAAAAGGGCTCACGTCAGGCTATGGATCACATACCTTAATGAGTGGATTCGGCCTCCCTGCTCCCCCGTGTTCGAGTCCTCCAGGAAAAGAATAGCCCGGATTTGATACTGGTTCTTATACTGACTCTCGCGTTCGTTACCCGGAAGTAGATGATTATCTTTATTATTGTTTTCCCTAAAACTAGATTCACACATTTTTAGGATTTTATCCCTATGTCTGCCTGTATTCTAGACTATTTTCTTATGAGGGTCTTATCTACATGAATCAAATAAATTCAAGTTTCGTGTATTATATTGATTGCTTGACCCGGATATCGCCGTTCTTGTCGAGTCCTATTTTCTAACCAGAAAATAAAAAAGATTTTTCTTTATATTTGTCTTTTGCTAATCCCGATATAGCTGATATTCAATTCTTTACCTGGACCAAAAATGAGGTTATGCATTTAGTTTACGGGTCCTAACCCGACTTTGTGTGTGTTATTCACAAAACAATCCTGCAATGTCATCTCTGTTCTGCATGTAACCGCATTAAGTGAAACTCTGTTTATGACAGGTTAACGTAGATAAAATTATCTGTTCACAAACGTAATGTGTACTACCAACATGACCGCCAAAGTTGAAAGTGGACTTTTACAAAAAATCATGAAATGTCATCACTGATTTGCAGATAACCGTAATAATGTGAAGCTCTATCTGTGATTGTTTAATTTAAAATCGAATTAACCGTTTTAAAAAATGTCAATGATATTCTTTCTCTGGTATCAAGAACCTTCCACTAAAATTTTCCCAACCCAATATGGCCGTCAAAGTCGGGTTAGGACCCGTAAACTAAATGCATAACCTAATTTTTGGTCCAGGTAAAGAATTGAATATCAGCTACATCTGGATTAGCAAAAGACAAATATAAAGAAAAATCTTTTTTATTTTCTGGTTAGAAAATAGGACTTGCCAAGAACAGCGATATCCGGGTCAAGCAATCAATATAATACACAAAACTTGAATTTATTTGATTCATGTAGATAAGACCCTCATAAGAAAATAGTCTAGAATACAGGCGGACATAGGGATAAAATCCTAAAAATGTGTGAATCTAGTTTTTGGGGAAAACAATAATAAAGATAATCATCTACTTCCGGGTAACGAACGCGAGAGTCAGTATAAGAACCAGTATCAAATCCGGGCTATTATTTTCCTGGAGGACTCGAACACGGAGGAGCAGGGAGGCCGAATCCACTCATTGAGGTATGTGATCCATAGCCTGACGTGAGCCCTTTTGCGTTGTAAAATAGTGATACTATGTAAATAGATTTTGCGCTAAACTAGAGTTATTTTGTTTATCCCGAAGTACGGACAATCTCTATAGAAGTTCCGCCGGTAGTCACCCAATGACTACGGCCCGTACCAGATACATCCCCCGGCATTGAACTCACTGTATAGTGAGTGGTATCACTTGTCACTGACTTTAAAGGACCGTATATGCCCCGAGATTTAAAGTATAAGAAAGCAGACTTACGAGTAAGATGAGTGTCCCGTGGGCTAAAATTCAAATAGGCCATCTTAATTAATTCCCACATATGTTTGAAAAAAATAAGTTAATAACTAATAGGACCAGCAGATTTATTGTATACACCATTTATTTTAACAGGCTGATGAAAGACAGGAAGCTAATCAAGCCTTCCCGCATCAGATAAGCGACTAACTAATCTCACTTATCGAGTAAAAATGAGCATATAACTCGGTAAGTAAACTGGTAAAAATAGGAAGTGCATCTCAAAATGATGGTAAATTTTCAACCTCAGAAAAAGACCCCTACATAATGTGTCTTGCTTTATATGCAGTGATTCCGAATTGAAGAAGGGATCCGTTACTCCCATTGAAAACGGCCACATAGTAAATTACGGTGGCTCCTCCGTGCTGCATTATAAGCACAGTTGCCTTAACGCAGGTAAAAATAAATTAATAAGCTACAATATAAGTCAAAAGGTTTCTTGTAAAACAAGATAGATAATTGTGGAAATTCTGTTCTCTTCCTTATAATAAAGGTCTCACATTATCAGAAGAAACAGATTGATACAAGTCTCCAGTCGATTTAGAAGTCTTTTAATTTATAAAAAAAGCTTTGACTCAAGGTATTTGTTTATAAATTCTAGGTAATTTTGAAGACATTATTTAAAACTCAATTGCCCCCCCTTTTTTCATTAAAACAAGAGTGTGTATGGGAGGGATTAAAGGGTTGTCCCCACAAAGCAATAGGTCAAGGAGTTTACTTGGCAAAGAGAACAAGAGAAGAAAAAAACAAACGCTATGTATGTATTACTGTATATCTTTTTAAATATAAGGCATCTAAAATACTGTTTTCAATTTTTAGATTACAAGTCAATTGTCAAATGTCCTGATGAAGGTGTGACTATTGCAAACAGACACCGAAACGCCGCGTCGACTCTTTCTTTTGACTGTCTTTTATCACAAATTTTTTATCACGTTGAAAATTATTTTAATAATGTTTTTTAATAATTTAGAATGTAACCCTTAAGGGAGGTACCATAATAAATTGTGTTAATTTTTGTATATCTTTGTTGGATTTGTTTATTGAATAATGTCTTGGTATACAGTATGAAAAGTGTTCTATACTTTTTTGCCATTATAGTTCAATTGAGATTAAGGACTCCCCTAAAACCATAATCCCCTCACACGTCTTTTCTTAGTCAGTATTTCTGACCCCTTTTGCAAAAACAAACCACAGGGTCTCTTTTTTGGCAGTGCTAGACTGCACACATACCTTGCAATGGCAGGTCTGAAACACACTTTACAAGCTGCTTCTGTGGGTGGCACAACCAGTGCTGCAAGCCCACCAGCAGCATTTGATTTACAAGCCCTGGGCACACATGGTACACTGTACTAGGGGCTGACAGATAAATCAAATAACCCAATCATGGAATAACCAATTAGTACATCAATTTAACATAGGGAGCACTTGCACTGTGGCACTGATTTGCAGTGGCACAGTGCCCAAAGCATAAAACCAGCAAAAACATATCAAAACAGACGAGGTAATCCGTTAAAAATGGAAGGGAGACTCATGCCAATGATGCCAGGTGGTCTAACACGCCCCAATAGGGAAAAGAGAGAAGTCTCAATCACGACTAACATTTGAGACCAGGAAAAGCACAAGGGCCTCACCAGAGATCGCTGCAGAACATGACATGGAAAGTTCAAACCAGGCAGCTATGACCCTGGAAAACACTCTGCTGGCGATCCAACGGAGTCTGCAGTCCACAGATACCAAGATCGACCATCTCAACCTACAAATGGACCACCTCACTACTAAGTTGGACAAGAATGCAACAAGACTGATGGAAGCAGAACAACAAATCTCCAATACAGAAAACACCACGCAATGTGTAAACAGTACATGCCGAAAAATGAAGATTCAGAGGCGCGCTCCTGATGGACCAATTTACGCATAACAGGGATCCCGAAGTTGACAAATACTGGTAAAATGGAAGTTTACGTGAGCACATGCTAGCAGACATCTTTGATTTCAACACCCTCTCATAACTGCAGGTGGTAGAACGTGCTCATCAATCCCTGGCAACAAGACCATCCCCTGTAGCACCTCCAAGGCTGATAATCACCAAGCACTTACATTATCAGGAACGCGACACAGTGTTAAGGTTAGCACACAAAAAAAAGATACTACTTATCAAGGCAATGCTGTCTCATATTTCCTAGACTTTACAGAAAACATAAAGGCTACCAGGAAAGAGTACTTACCAGTCAAAAGAAAGCTACAAAAAGCAGAGATTTCCTATGCAATGCTATACCCAGCAATACTGAGAATTGACCATCAAGGAAAAATGAAGGTTTTTATGACGCACAAGGCAGAGATGGAATACATTAACACACTATCCCCTCGCAGAGAAGACCGCCATACCCACCTGGAAGCGGCTGTGGTGCTATTAGATGGTGCCAAAGCCTTCAACTCTATAGAGTGGACCTACATGTTCACTATCTTAAGGCAAATGAGGGTACTGGAAAACTTTCTCAAATGGGTGTATACAAACCTGGTAGCGAAACTGCTGCATATGCACTGGGGTACCAGGCAGGGGTGCCCCCTCTCTCCAAATTTGTTTACACTCGCTGTAGAACCACTTGAGTGCTTTATCCAACAAAGGCATGCAGACACAACTCTCCAATTTAGGCAGAGACCAATTGGCATATCGCTATCTGCAGCCCACATGGCTATTGACACCATGCACAACACTGCATACCTGAGAATACCCACTGGAATGTGTGGTGTGATGTGATGTGATGTGAGGCATCATTTGTATAGCGCACTATCACTCCAAGGAGCATATTGGCGCTTAGACTCAACCCAGCTGAGTTGATGATCCGCAACTGTACTGTCCACCTAGGGAATTAGAGTTCACACTAGTGCTTTACATGCTGGTTCCGACAGCTGTAAATCCAGGTTTTATGGGCTTTCCTGAAACCATGTTCAGTTCTGAACTGGCACAACTGGTCGGGTAGTTTATTCCACGCCCTCGGCCAATCACTGCCAGGGATTTTCCTCCCTTCGTGGAAAGTCTGATTTTGGGGACAATGAGTAGGTTGGCTGAGGCGGACCTAAGATTCCGGGGAGGATAATATCTCGTAAAACTTTTGTGGAGATATATCGGGCCCTGCAAGTGAAAAGCCCTATAGGTGATAGTTAGTACCTTAAACAGAATGCGTTTATGGATAGGGAGCCAGTGAAGGGCATCCAGTGCAGCAGAGGCCGAAGACTTTCTGGGCCACCTAAGTACCAGGCGAGCGGCCGCGTGCTGGACCATCTGAAGCCTGTGAAGGGCCGATTTGTTTGATCCTGCATACAGGCTATTACAATAATCTAGTCTAGATGTAATTAATGCAACTGCCACAGTGCGCCTGGCTGCCAGGGGAAGCAAATCAAAAAATTTCCTTAGCCCCTTTATGATATTGAAACAGGATCCTGCTACCACCCCTACTTGCTGTTTGAAAGATAGGGAATCATCAAATTTGATCCCTAAATTTCGTGCTGCACTAATTGTGCTCGGCGGTGCTTCAGCATCCTCTGGCCATCATTTCTGAGGGGCGAAAGCGTTATTAAGTCCAAACGGCAGAATTTACGTTTTAGCGGAGTTGCACTTCAGATGGTTATTTTGCATCCAGGTAAATGTCACTGCTAGACAGTTTTTGAGGTTTTGTTCTGCATTCGTCACATCCTTATCCAGGACTAGGACCAGCTGCGTGTCATCAGCATAAGCAATAGCGCTGATGTCAAAGGAAGAGATTAACTTGATCAGGGGGACCATGTAAAGATTGAAAAGCGTAGGGCTCAAACTTGAGCCCTGTGGTACCCCTGTCATCAGTGCCTTTTGCTCTGAGCAGAAATGTCCCAACATAATTACTTGACGCCTATGCGTTAAAAAGTTTTTAAGCCACTCTAATACGGTTCCTGCTATGCCCGCACTTGCCAGGCGGTCCAAAAGAATAGCATTGGACACCCTATCAAATGCCGCCGATAGATCCAAAAGGATCAGGACGGCCTTCTTGCCCTGATCAATGGCAGCTCGCATGGTTTCCGTAGTAAACAGAAGGCCAGACTCCGTAGAATGCTGGGCTCTAAAGCCCGCTTGATTAGGATGAAGTATGTTATTCCCTTCTAGAAATGCCGTAAGCTGTCTGTTTGTAAATGTTTCCGCTACTTTACAGAGAGCTGGAAGGAGTGAGATGGGGCGCAAATTGGACTGGGTCGTAGGGTCCGGTAGTGACTTCTTCTGGATGGGTCTTACCGCTGCGATTTTTCGTTGTGCTGGAATCTCACCCGACAGGAGTGATGAGTGAATGATGGCGTTGATCATGGGATTTGCCTCCTCTGTCATGGCTTTTAACAGAACCGGGGGACACGGATCAAAGGGAGATCCTGACTTAATTAGAGATATGGCCTGGCGAGTATCCTCCAAACTAATCGGGGAGAAAGCCTTCAATCAAGCCGTATTAGCATTAGTCCTAACCATTTCTTTAGGGTCAGTTTGCTCACCCGGAGGGAACTCCTTAGTGAGATTGTGAATTTTTTGTTCAAAAAAGTTAGCTATGGAGTCGCAAAGAATCTGGGATGGTGGAATATCCTGTATCAGGAATTTGGGATTTCTGAAACTATTCACAATTTTGAAGATTTCCTTCTGCTTGTTTTTTGTAGATTCGATAGCGGCCGTATAAAAGTCAGCCTTTGCACTTTTAATCAGGGTATGATAGTGCCTCCTTGCTGTCTTGTACCTATCATGATCTTTGGTATCGTAATTGCGACGCCACCTGCGTTCTAATGTTCTAACTTCCTCGTGTGTTTCTTTTAATGTTTTTGAGAACCAGGGAGCAGATTTCTTCTTATGGCCAGGTCTTATCTTTGCACCTATGGATTTCATCTTATTCCCTATGGCACTAGTCCATTCCCCAAACCGCTGGTAGTCTATAGAAGTGTTCCCTGTCAGGATGGGTTTACTCTCTTTCACCCATCTGAAAAAGTCCGGGTGATCTATAATTTTACCCCAACATGGCGTATTCCTCCTGTTACTTTGAGCATGCGTTTTTATTGGCGCACCACTAGCAACTATGATGCTGAATGCAATAAATGTATGATCTGACCAGATTTGAGTCAGGGGGGGCTCTACTTTCATAGTCTCTAAGTTGGAGCTAATGCAGTCCAAAATATGGCCCGCTTTGTGGGTAGGGTCTAAAGTTTGCATGGTTAACCCCTTCAGTGCTGATGACGAGCCCAGGCTCGTCATGCAGCACGGTGCTCGTGTGCTCATGACGAGCCTGGGCTCGTCATGAGCCGTGGAACGCTCACACACGGGGCTAATTCCCCCGCTGTGCTGAGCGTTCCATTGCGCGGGCGGGTTCATGACGAGCCCAGGCTCGTCATGAGCACACGAGCACCGTGCTGCATGACGAGCCTGGGCTCGTCATCAGCACAGCAGCGCCGTGCGCGGCCCCCCTCCCCCCCGCACCGCGGGGAAATTAGCCCCGCAGCGAAGGGGTTAATCCAAGGACATGTATTATATCTCTGAAACACATTACACTCGGATCAGTAATATTGTCCAGATGAAGATTCAGGTCCCCCAGTAGTGTAAAATTGGAGAACTTGAGGGTCAGGTTACTAAGCACTTCCCCCACACTTTCCAAAAACTGAGTGGGCGGACCTGGTGGGCGGTATACCTACACTCCTGCAAAAGTAAAGGAATCGTGGACCTGAAGGCAAAAACCCAGACTTTCTGCTCCTTTGATATCAGCTAGCTCCGTAATCCTACATGTCATAGAGTCTCGGAAAATAATCGCCAAGCCCCCACCACACTGACCTGCTCTGTCCAACCTCTGGATTGAGAAACCGGGTGGGAGGGCGTGTACGATGTCAGGATTAGACCATTCTCTTAGCCATATCTCGGTAACAAACAGACAGTCAGGCTCACCCTCCACTATCAGGTCATGCACGTGTAGTGCATTCTTACACATGGAACGTGCATTTACGAGTCCACCAGTTATCGTCTTGGGTGCCCCTTTCCCTTTAGGTCTTTGGAAGGTTCTAATATCTGCTTACATCCATAACAACTAATGGGACCTAACCAAGTAACTACGTTAATAGTCTGAAGACAGCAATTAGGCTGCTTATTAAGTGATACTATACGGTTTCTGGACATTTGGTTAGTGATGGTTACCTGAGCAGCATGTCCGGCCCTTGGCCCTTCCTCAGCGTGGACGGGCGCAGACGGGCTGGACTTTGGCTTGACTGCGGCACGACAAATGCGCACTCGCTGATCGCGTCCACTACGCGGAGGCATATGACTTTATATTGGTGCCTAAAGCGCTAGAGCGCTGTGACTTTTCCTCCCCTAAGATGGCCGCTTTAGTCTCCTTCAACACAGCGCCTATCTCGGCTGAGTGAAGGGTGTCTGCGGGATAAGCTGGATGCAGAGTCCTGCAAGGGTGAGCAATTAAAATGCGGCGAAAAGCTAAATTAACCAAGTAATTAAAAAATAAAGTTACAACACATGCAGTATGTCTCCCGGCTTTCAGTCTCAGGAGGACAGTAGAATGGAGCACAGATCCAGTGAAATACTAGGGTTGTGGATACATGAAGACCTAGTGATTTGTTGAAATTATGGTAAGGCAATAGAGAAACTGGAAGATGAAGTGAAGAGATAGGCTAGGATGCCACTATCCCTTGCTGAAAGAGTAGCAATAATGAAAATGATCATATTGCCACGATTTCCCTACTTATTTAGTAATGCACCTCTAGGGATCCCTAATCCTTTTTTAAAACATTACACACACACCTGATAACGTTGGCAACGGCAGGCAAACAACCCCACATTGTGTACAATACTAATACACTGCCACGTGCACAGGGCCACTTTGGTCTGTCAGATTTTTATTTATATTAAATCAAACTTAAAAAAAGATTTTTATTTATACTACCTCTGGACCAAGTGCAATTCACGCATTACTGCTACCACCCTCATGCATACACGCTCCACCTGGCAGTTGAAGCAGGGGATGCACACCCCACCCCACTTCGATTTATTTTCACACATAGATGCACGGACGTACCACGCACAGAAATCAACACAATACACTGCACAACTTTGGCTTGCCAAGCTCTGGGAGCGAGAACCCACACAAACTTACACTGTATGCTCCTGCACCCCTCCTAGGACATCAGCCAGCTCTTCCAATAACACAAGAGGAAGGGTCCCTCGCTCTACCTAAACAAGTAGGGATCAAGACGATGAGTGATGTATATGCTGAGGGTAAATGTATCAACCCCACAGATCTGACACACACACAGAATGGAACATCACTTTTCACATACTACCGTCTCTGGTCAGGTATTAGGGAATTATTTTCTTCTTTTCCAGAGGAACCATCCCCACTATGGAAATGTAATTCCAGTACCGAAGGGGTATATCGGCGCTGGGGGCCGTTGGGAAGATTAAGCGAGCTATTGTCCAGAGTCGCATGGTGCTGGGCAGACCCCGGTGCCGGAGCCAGGAATCGAACCGTGATCCCCAGCGTCCAGCGTCAGGCGCCACACCTCTTCATGTTTCTTGCAAGCCCAACTATTTGACACCTGGTCACTAGGCTCTATAATGTGGCACGGGGCACAGACCCTTGCAAACAGACCAGGCACTAGAGCACTGGAATGCCTCCTCAGACCCAACCTTAACGCTGTAAGAATGTTTTTTTTTTGTACACAACTTTAATTAATATACACATGCTCCCCCTGGCTCCCTCGAACTCCTCTTTCGGTAAAAATTGAAAACCTGGTTGATGAGATCGAATGGACTCTTTGAGTTCTCGTGAGTGAGTAGCACATGGGAACGTGGACCTTCAGCGCCGGGACACTTCATTCCGAAGTAGCTATGTGCTTTATAAGTTCCATTATTATTATTACTATTATTATTATTAAATCACACCTCTTCGTTGTAAAACTGGATAGCTGCAGGTATCTTTAAGATGTACCAAGTAGGCTCTGAAAATTTGTTTTAATTTACTGAAAAAACAGTATAAGGTAAAGGTCAGTGAATCATTTAGGGCCTAATGAACAATTCAATTTGCAAAAAAGTGGTTGTGAATCGTGCACTCGCTTTTGGCAAATGGAATCTGATTTTGCAAGTTTACCAATTTACTAATAGGTCAGATTGCAAAATAAGGAATCGCAGTGAGTCACAGATCGCCCTGCCTAAGAAATATTTATTAGGCAAGTTGTAATGTGCGACTCACAAGGATTGGTCACAATCATAGTGATGGTGGCCTTCAGTAGTCAACAGACCACCATTTCAGTGATTGTCCTTAAATAAAGTAATTTTTCTTTTTTTAAATGCAGTCCATTTTTCTTAAAGGAAATAGGGCTACATTTAAAAAAAAGTTGTTTACTTTTTCTTGAAAGTTTGCTTGAGAGTTTACATTCACAAAGTGGAAATGGTCCCACAGAGAAAAATGTAAGAAGGATATGAAGATAAGCTGTAGAAATTAAAAACATGATGACTCCAGGCTTGAGAGACAGACCAGGAAGTCAGACTAACATTCAAGAGCCATTAGAGATAAGTAAAGGAAAGCCAATCATAGCTAAGGGGGCAGGTCTTAGTGACGGTGGCTCAAACCAGTAGGAAATCAAATCATATGTAATAATGGAAGAAAGAGAGACAGGTTACTCATGGGATAACACAAGAAATCAGAAATAGAAGACTTCTATGACCAACCAAGGAATAGTATGTCAATACATTACCAGAGAAATTAAGCAGGCAAAACAGTAAACCCAATAACTGTATTATCATGGTATGTAAAGTGTTTTAACTCAACCAGAAATTGAAGAATGATTCTGTAAGCATTGAATGAAAGGAAAGGAAAGTTGATATTATAATTTTATTAGATGTTAAACGTCTTGAATCTGAAGCACAGCAGAACTTAAAATCAAGATGGAATTAATGGAATAATGTGCCTAAAATGACAAGCGCGGAGAATTGCGACACGCGCACTTAGGACCCGGCCTCTCCGGACCCCGCCCGCTCCTGGTCTCTGGTGGTTGGTCGGGCGGACGGCCCAATCGGCGTCCGGCCGACCCATTTCCGGTCCGGCGATATCACGTGACCCGAGGGTTAGGGGGTGGAGAATCTGGGCCAATTTAGGGTCAACTCCCTGTGACTGCGGTCTCTGTTCCCGCTATCACTCCTGGATACCTGACTGCTCACGCCGGCACCTGGCCATTCTCGTGATCCGGGCCGGCTTTCCGAAACTATAGAAGCAGAAGGCTCGAGCATCGTTCGTGTAGCCAGGTAAGGGGTCGAGTGCCTTGGAGGGCCTCATGGGCAGCCGTGAGTCATGGTGGGTGCTGGGAAGAGATAGGAGTGTCGCTACCTTACAGGGTTTACGGCTGTGTGCGTGGTTCCTCGGGGTGCGGGCTCCTGCCGGGCGGCGTGAACGGTGCTTAGGGGTGCGGGAGCAGGGAACGCGGGGCGCGCTAGGTGTTATAGCAAGGTAGCGCAAAGCGCGAGATAGTTAGCATGGCGCCCAAAAAGGGAGGACAAAAGCGGAAGGATTCTGACCCTGAATTGGCACAGATTATGAAATTACTGCTGAAGAAGTTGAGCAAAGAGGCTCCCGATAGCGGGGATGAGAGCGACTCTTCTCAGGGGGATCAGCCTGAGGTCGTAGAGCGGCCGCGCAGGGGGGTGCCACCAAAGGTCGCTGATCCTCCATTAAAGAAGAACCCCAAGGCACAGCCTAAAAAGAAAGGGGGAGCCAGGCAGGGGAAGGGTAGGCCTAGCCCTGTCAGGGGGAAACAGGACGAGGGATCAGTAGGTCCCGTCCCCACGCCTCCGTTAGATGCAGAGCAGGTGTACCCTTCTGTTCCCATTCCGAATGTACCCACGCCAGTAGACCCAGTGGGTTCAGTGTTGTCCGAGATTAGGGAGGCGCTGAAGGCGTTGGCCCCGGGAGGCCCGGGACCAGTAGTCACGGTCCCCTCGGCCCCACTCCCACCGCAGCCGGTGGCCGCAGTGGCAGCCGTGGGCGATCCGTTAGATAGCTTGCTGGCGTCGGTTTCCACATTAGTGGGCCAACTATCAGCTCCAGAGAAAGTATTGGAGAGAGTGAGCGCTGGAGCGGCGGCACCGTGGAGGCCCCCTCTGGCCACAGAACAGGGCGCGTTGCAGGACATTCAGAGGCAGTTGGCCCTCTTAGTCGAGTCGCGCAAGGCGTTGCCCAGTGTAGCGATTGGAGCCCATTCCCCCGCGACAGCGTTAGCTGTAACACCAACCGGAGGTAAGCCTGGTGATGCTACAGCAAGGAGCAGCGAAGTGGGGGTTAGTCAGGGGAACGTATTGTCCCAGTCAGGGATGTTAGCTACGCATGTGAGTGTGGAAATGCGAGAGAAGATTTGGAAGGGTGCCTACGTAGACATATTCTCCCTTATCAGGCCAAAGAGAAGATAGGAAGATTACAAAGACAGGGAGGGGAAAGAGCACTCCTTCCGAGATCGGAGACCTAGGATTGAGGAGACGATTACCAATTGGTTGTGCGGCTTTAACGTTTATATGACAGTGTTGTTGGAAAGAAGGCCAGAGTTGCGATTCCGCTGGTGTTTTATACCAATAAGATCGTGAAGGCCCACTCCACGCATGGTGGTTCAGCCTGGTTGACATATGATAGGGAGTTTCGCTGGGCGAAGGAGGAGAACCCCTCCATTTGTTGGGATCAGGTTGAGGTCAATGCCTGGTTGGAGAGCGTGAGCACTAGGGAACACCCGGCTAGGCAGCCCTTTCGGACTTCCCAGGGAGGGCTGGGCGAGAAGAAAGGTACATGCTGGGCATTCAATGGCAAAGGGTGCACATGGCCCCCCGGGCAGTGCAAGTTTAAGCACGCATGCGCCTACTACGGTCACCCGTCCCAATCCGAACCAAAGTGCAACAAGAAATCCAAAGAACGGGGGGGTAAAGCCTCTAAGGATATCAAGCCTCCCCAAGTCTAAACTGCCTACTCCTGTTGATATTGAGAAGCTGATCTTTTGGTTGGAGAGGTATCCAGATAGAGCAGCTGCTAGGATGTTGTTCTAGGGTTTTTCCAGTGGTTTCCGTATCCCAGCATCACATGCCCCCCCTATTACTCAGTGTAGGAACCAAGTTTCAGCAAGAACCCATCCCTCAGTAGTGGCCACAAAGGTGGAAAAAGAGCGGGCCTTAGGCCGAGTAGCAGGCCCGTTCCCGGCTCCTCCCTGGGAGAACTATGTGTGCTCCCCTCTGGGAGTAGTGCCCAAGAAGGAGCCGGGACAATTCAGAATGATCCATAACTTATCTGCACCGAAGGGTGCATCTGTAAACGATGCCATCGACCCGGCAGTGTGTTCAGTGATGTACTCGTCCTTCGATGCCGCGGTTCAGAAAGTGAGGGAGCTAGGCCGTGGGGCGTTCTTAGCGAAAATCGACATTGAGTCAGCATTCCGCTTGTTACCAGTACACCCTGAGGACTACCATTTGCTAGGCTTTCAGGTCCAACAGCAATTTTATTACGACAGATGTATGCCTATGGGTTGTGCGGTCTCCTGCAAGTACTTTGAGACCTTTAGCTCCATGCTGCAATGGGTGTTTTCGCAAAAGTCAGGATGTACAGATGTGGTGCATTAATTAGATGATTTCATGGTGATGGGTCCCGCATTGTCGGATGCCCGCGCTTTGGCCCTAAGTCAGCTGGTGGCTATGCTAAAGGATTTTGGGGTGCTGCTGGCACCGAGCAAGACAGTTGGCCCCGACACGTGCATGTCCTTGCTGGGCATCGAAAGTGACACAGTAGCGGGGGAATGTAGATTGCCAATGGATAAAGTGAAGGCCTTTTCCCTAGCCATTGAGGTAGCCTTGGCGTGTCCAAAGGTGACGTTGCATCAGTTACAAGTTCTTGTGGGTCAGCTAAACTTTGCTTTGCGTATCATTCCCATGGGACGCCCTTTCTCGAGGTCTATAGCCAGAGCGATGGTGGGTCTTACCCAGAAGCATCACCGGGTGAGGTTAAAAGCAGGGGTTAAGGAGGACCTCAAGGTGTGGCGGGACTTCCTGGCAGATTTCAACGGGCGGGTAGTATGGCCCGCGCCGCCGGTGTCCAGTGTGGAGCTAGGATTATACACCGATTCAGCTGGAAGTGTTGGTTTTGGGGCAATCTTGGGCCCTGCCTGGTGTGGGGCGGTTTGGCCAGCGAAGTGGCACTTAGCAGGCTTGACTAGGAATTTAGCCTTTCTAGAGCTTTTTCCCATCTGGGTGGCAGTTACGGTTTGGGCGGAGCGCGTCAGGGACAGGGTCGTGACCTTCTGGTCGGATAACATGGCAGTGGTTCAGGTTATCAATCGGCAAGGGGCGACTTGCCCACATGTGCTGAGGTTGCTGAAGTTGTTGGTGTTGGCATGCTAGAAATTGAATTTGACCTTTAAGGCTGCGCATATACCTGGTGTTGATAACCATGCTGCTGACGCTTTGTCTCGTTCCAAGTTGCAGGACTTCCGGAGGTTCCACCCGCAGGCGGAAGAGCGCATGACGACGTTCCCTACGTCACTGTGGAAAATTGGAGCCCCGCTTTAGCGGGGCTGGTAGGTGCCGCTCTGTGTGACCGCACCAAACGTGCCTATCAGTCACAGTTTAATGTTTATAGATCATTTGTGGAACAAGCCGGAGAGGCTAGGATCTTCGCAACTGAAACAATGTATGCCTTCTTACAGGTTCTGCTGGATCAGGGCAAATCAGTGTCCTATGCTAGGGCCTCCTTGGCAGCGATAGGCTTCTTCGCTAAACTGGCGGGGGAGCGGGATCCTGGGGCTTCATTCTTGATCAGGAAGGCCTTAGCGGATTGGGCCCGATTGGACGGGCCACGGCGGGACTGTCGTAGGCCTCTGGATCTCCCGACCTTGATTGATATTTTGGGGGTACTGCCTGTTATTTGCCAGTCACCGTTCGAGGGAATCATGCTGGGGGCGGCATTCTGCCTAGCCTGTTCCGGGGGCCTTTCGCCTGGGTGAGATAGTTGGGGCCTCCAAGGTAGACCATGGGGGAGGGTTGCAGTTCAGGGATATCTCCCTTTCCTCGGGGGGGCCTAGTACTGCGGTTGGGACGTTCCAAGACAGACCAAACAGGAAGGGGGGTCACCATCCGTTTGCTGCCAGCCCCAGGGGTAGCAGCCTGCCCCGTATCCCGTATTCAGGCGTACTTGGCCCGACACCCAACAGGGGGGGGTCGGCTCTCCTCGTCCACGAAAACGGGGATTGCCTGTCTCAATACCAATTTAAAGCAGTATTTGGGTTGGCCTTGAGGAAACTGGGTCTGGGAGCGGTGGGCTATTCTTCTCATTCCTTTAGGATTGGCGCCGCAACTTTGGCGGCAGGGGCCAGTCTTGCCCCCAACGTAGTGAAAGGTGTAGGTCGCTGGACCTCTGACTGCTATAAGCGATATGTGAGGCCTGAACTGTTGTGAAAACATATGTGTGCAGTGTCTAACGGCTTCATCTCTCTCATCTCTCTCCTTTCTGATTAGTATGCCCGCTTCCTTGGTATGGGTACTCAGGCACTCTTTCGTGCGTCGCGCGGCGGTGTGCTTGCAGCGAAGAGAGGTGGTGAAACCGGCCGCATTGGGCGAGACCGAATTCGTATGGCATGGCGTTGGAAGGATGCGTATCCGACACTTGAGGCGGATCGTTGAGGAGCTCAGGGCACGAGAGCACAAATCGCCGGATTGGATTATTCTACATTTGGGTGGCAACGACATGGTCGACAGAGGGCGCTTGGCTGTCAAGGAAGCCCTACTAGCAGAGTTTGCCTGGCTGGGGCATGAGTTCCCATCGACAAAAATAGTCTGGTCTGGCATGATATCACGCAGGGCATGGGGCCCAGGAGTGCGTCCTAGATCTTTGAATGTCTCGGTGAAGCGATTGAACGGCGAACTAGCAAGGATGTGCTCAGTGAAGGGCCGCTTGCGCTACCTCCAGCACCGGATGATTTTCGGAGAAGCAATGTACCACCAGGATGCATTTGTCGGACTATGGAACTGATACTTTTATCCGAGAACTTTGGTCATTTATTCTGAACGCAGGTGGGGAGGGTGTCAGACCTGTGGGCCTTGGCTACCCTTGTGGCGGAGAAGAGACCTGCAATCAGTAAATAGTGGCTAAACAAGATGGATGGGAGCCCGCTTGCCGGGCTCCAAAGGCCAGCTCTGAGGGGGGATATGGCAAGCTCTCCACTGGGAGGAAGTGACCACCGGCTGGGGAGGCTAGGGCGACACATTTCGAACCTCCCGGGCGACCCTGGGCAGCCTGGTGGTCGAGAGGTGGGCCCCGGTAATGGCGGACAAGGATAGAAGGGCGGGACCCACCACTCTAAGGGGCAGGTGCACGGCACTTGGCGTAGGATACCCAGTTGCGAGATGCGAACCAGATGGTGTTCCTCCCTTAGGGTTGGGAAGGTGTTGGAGCATGATATGCTCATAAATGTAGTTATGTTATAACTTGTGATTTTAGATATGCATGTTATTGCTTGTCATGTTTATACAATGTGGTGAATAAACATGGCCTTTTTAACCCCACCTGAATCTCTGGTGATTTCAAATGTGGGGATCTTACATGTCTAGGGTAGTTGGGCGGCGGGGGCATATCTGGAGGGTACGGGTCCTATTAACAAAGGCTCAAATAAACTATCTTATTGATAATTTAAGCTAATTGATATATGGTGCAAACAGCATTTATTAACCTGGGAATGTCCTTTTTATCAAGATTGATAATCCACAACAATAGCATGTGACCACATTACCCAGACTGTCAATTTAAGATGAACACTGCTAGCAAAGAACCAGCATTTCAGTTTAACGAATCAAAACAGGTAACTCTGACCATTACACTGTCTTCGCTGGTGTCAACTGGATAGAAAGGGGAGTGAGTGGAGATGGGCGAGTTAAACAGTTCATCATTTCACCTATAAACATAAACTTTCAGCTTCACAAGAGGAGTCTGTACCAGTTGAGGCTGTGTGAGAAATGAGTCAACACACATATACAATTAGACATTACTAAGGAGCAAGGTGATCAACACACCCCTCAGCCCCGTCCTCCTGTTCTGGTTGAAATGTGTGCTTCCTCCTGGATGGAAGAAGCTGCCTATCAGTCGCAGGATTAACACAAATATGTCTTCTTTCCATCACAAACACAGAGCCTTGCCACAGGGAAGCTGACACCTTTCCAAAGAATATCAGCGCTTTTGCAGTTATCTGCACATCCTGCCTGCGCATCAGTGCTGACAGACTAAGCTCTAAGAAAACATGCACTTTGAGCAGTTTCTTTTGGCGGTGGCAGCCTCTTTAACCAACTCCCACTGTGCAGAATCATCTAGCTAGGCCAACACCTGTGCCTAATTACTCTGCCCGATCATCTTTAGCTGGTAAGCAAGAGGCCCGAACCACTCAAATGACAGCCTCTGCAATACCCTCGAGAATGTGCACCTCTGCTGTCAAGTCACTTTCGGCCTCTGTAGAGCAGGGGGCTTGTCAACCCCTGCTTTAGCAGCTACAGCGGGGGGGGGGGGGGGGGTGCTTCTTGATGGGCCCATTCGGCCTGCACCTCGCCAGACAAAGGTTCATATTTAACGTGAAAGTGTGGAAGGGTGAGTGGATGGCTGGATGGATTGATGGGTTTGGTATCATGGATGGATGGGTGAGTGAAAGAGGTGAGGAATGGATGATATGATGAATGGATGAGTGAAAGGGTAAATTGATGGATGATGAGAGGATATATGTATGGGATGAGGGCAAAATGATGGCTGATGAAAGGGTAAATGGAAGGCTGTGTGAGTGAATGGATAGATGGAGTGAAAGGCTGGGTGGATGGATAGGTTGAAAGGGTGGATAAATGAAAGGATGGATGGAGGACTTCCCCTGGGATCACAGTTTACTGGACTTTGGACGTTGCCTTGACTCGTCTACCGGTTTGTGTCCTCGTCACCTTTCCCCTCCTCTCCCCATACTGTGTCTCTAACCCTCCCCTCCTCTTTCCCACCTTCATTATCTGTATAATTCCCCTACTCCAACCCCCTCCCCTGAATCTCTCACCTTGCCTTCTTTTCCCCTTACGTATTTGTGCTTATTGTTTATCTCGACCCTACAAGTAACTATGTTGCCATGCTCTAAGAACTGTGTAACCTTTGTAACAATGTAACCTGTAACTATGATCTGATGCTCATGTAAAGCGCTCTGATACCTCCGGGTCTAGCCAGCGCTATATAAAAACTTTTTACATTTAAATTTAAATTTAAATAGTATATTCAAAGATGGATGAGTGAAAAAAAATTGATGGATGAGTGAAAGGGAGTACAGAGAGGTGGCACGATGAAAATGTGGATTGATGGATGAGTGAAAGGGTAGATGGATAAATGGATAGATGGATGTGTGAGTGAATTGGGGGATGGATGGGTAAGTGAAAGGGTGGATGGATAGATGCATGGCTGGATAAGTGAAAGGATGGATGTATAGATGGGTGAGTAAAAGGAAGGATGGATGAGTGAAACTTTGAATAGATGGATGAGTGAGAGGTTGAGTGGATGGAGGATGAGAGAATGCATGGATGGATAGATGATTAAGTGAAAGGAAGGATGGGTGGAGTGGAAGGCTGGATGGGTGGATGAAGTTAAAAGGTGGACGTATGGACAGAGTGAAAGGATGGATGGATGAGTGGATGGATGGGGAAAAGGGTGGAAGGATTAATGGATAGCCGAGGGACTGGTTTCACTCTTTCCTTTCTGACAGGGCGTTTCAGGTTACAGCTCCTCCCTTCCTCTCCCATGTCTATCCTAGCAAGCAGGGGGTCTCCCAGGGTTCTGCCTTAAGCCCCTGCTTGTTCAACCTCTACTTCCAACCTTTGGTGAGAGTAGCGCATGACCACGGCCTGACCCTGGTTTCCTACGCCGATGACACGCAACTGGTGGTGGCCCTCTCGGACGGCTGCAATCTTGGCCCCTTGTGGTTTCGTACCGGGCTTGAGGCGATTGCACACTGGATGACCGCCAATTGCCTGCAACTTAATGCTAACAAATCAGAGGTGCTGCTGGTGGGAAAAACAAAGAGCTCTGGAGCACTCAGTGGTGCCCTACATCCATGGGCAGTGCCCCTACCCCGAAGTCAGTGGTAAAAAATCTAGGGATCTGGCTCGACTCTACACTTGGGTTCCAGGAGCACACAAAAAAAGGTGGCTGGCACCTGTTTCGGACTCTTATGCGGTCTCAGGCCCAATTTGGGGTTTTTTGATCCAGCCACACGCCAGCTGATCATTCAGGCTACTATTCTGTCGCGAATAGACTATGCCAACTCATTGATGTTAGGCGCCAATAAGGCGGAGGTGAACCGCCTGCAGTGAGTCCAAAACGCTGCTGCACGTGTCTTGCTCAGGCTCCCTAGAACCTGTCCCACGTCGGGCGCTGTTAGGCGACTCCACTGGCTACCTGTGCCAAAAAGAATTGAATTCAAAGCGCTGTGCCTTGCCTTTAAAATCCTTAAATTCTTGTCCCCATTGATTCTATCTAACCTGTTGATTCCATATGTCCCTAACCGGCTGCGGTCCCCCGGGTGAAACGTACTAGAGCCGGGGGTAGGTCCTTCTGCTATCTACCCGCTCAGACCCGTCGCCTGGATGGCCTATTTCCCTTTCACAAGGCCATTAAAACTCTTTTGTTCCCTGCGTACTAGTCCTGCTGCCTTTCTGATTCTGCTCTCAGCGCCGAGACGCCCCTCTGCTGGGGCAGCTGTGCGCTTTATAAAATTACCTAACATAACATAACATAACATAACATAACAAAGGGCAAATGGATGGATGAGTGAAAGGGTGGATGGATGGAGAATGAGAGAAAGGATGGCTAGATGGATGAGTGAAATGGTAAATGAACGAATGGATGGATGGGTGAGTGAAAAGATGAATGGATGGATGAGTGAGTGAAATGATGGAAAGTGCAGCTGCTTGAAAGGTGGATGGATTCATGAGTGAGAGAGTAAATGGATGGATGGAGTAAAAAGAGCCGGGAGGGATGGATGGATGGATGGAGTAAAAGGGTGGATGGATGGACGGAGTGAAAGGATGATAAATGCATGAAAGGATAGAAGGGTGGATAAGTGAAATGTTGTTTGCCAGGATCAATGAGCAAAAAAAATGGATTGGTGAGTGAAGGGAGGGTGGATGAGTGGCTGGATGAAAGGGTGAATGGATGAGTGAAAGGGTGAAAGGCTGGATGGATGAGTGAAAGCATGGATGGATGAGTGAGTGAAAAAATGGATGAGTGCAAGGGTAAACAGATGGATGAGTGGATGGATGGGTTTAAGGGTGGATGAATAAGTGAAAGGATGGATGTAAGAATGAGTAAGTGAAAGGAAGGATTGATGGATGAATGAGTCAAAGGGTATATGTATAGAGTATGAGAAAACGAATGTAGGGATGGATGGATGAGTAAAAGGATGGATGAGTGAAAGGTTTTTTAATTTTTGTTTTTCATACAAAATACAAAGGGGGCTCTAACTCGCTCCCATCACAATAAATATAATAAGAGCGGGAGAGCAGTGGTACAGCATTAATACATACAAACCTCGCAGTTAATGACTGAGCATCAGCCAAACAGGCAAATGGGTAATCATTCAAATGCAATTGATCACTGAGCACAGAATCTTAAGGTTTGGTAAGTGAGGTAGCATTTTCATCATCCATCATGTCAAGGTCATAATATTTTATTCAACAACCCCAGACTTTATTCAACTTTGCGGACACTCTCTGCTTTTATAGGTGACATTCTCGGCTGCCATATATAAATCCATCCCCGTCCTGCATTCCTGAATGGATGGTATCTTGGGGGCACCCCAATGTTTAGCCTCATCTCTCTTTGCCACCACTAGGCCCAGGCTGCAGAAAAGGAGCTAGGAACGTGGTATGTCTACATCAGTGGGTATACCTCGGAGACCATATTTAACTTCTATCTGGAAGGATGCTTCAACTATCTTGCCCAGCTCATTCAGTAACGCTCGCCAATAGGATTGTATGATGGGGCATTCCCAGAGTGTATGCGGGAAGGACTCCCTGACTCCCTTTTTTTGGGCATGGAGATCTTTTTTTAAACATAGTGGCTCTTTCCAGTAATGTTGATGGCAATGCTTTCCAGCGATCAGCACCAGCTTGGAAATCCGCCAGCACCCTCATTAGGTTCCCTTCCAGACAGCACTCCCAGACTGGAGTTATATAAATCCCTAGATACGGAAATCCCTATCTATCTGTTCATAGTCTCCTGGGGAGATCAGATAAGTTCAGTTCTCCACCCACGGGGAAAAAGAGCAATTTATACCAGTTTATGGTGTAGCTGGAATGGGTCCCATAGTGCTCAAACACCTGAAAAAACGTGGGGATCGTCCGCAGTGGTTGGGTGACATACAAAAAGATATCATCTGAGTAGAACAAAATCTTTTAATCTTTCGCAGAGGTCTCAGTGACCCGGAAGCCCTTAATATCAGGGTGGTTTTGGACTGTGCTTCTTAGAAGCTCCAGAGTTAGGACAAACAAGAAGGGAGACGGAGGGCATCCCTGTCGGTTCCCTCTTTCGACCGATGAGAGAAATCCTTTAACCCTCACTGTGGCCATAGGCGCCTGATATAGGCGCGCTATCAAAAAACGCTCTGCGTAGTTAAACCAATAAATAGCCACGTTCTGCTCCCTAATGAGCAGTGAAGTCAGAAGAACAGTTTCAATGTTTGCCCAGAGCCTGCTGTTACCAGGCAAAGGGATGGTCCAAAAGTGTGAGCACATATCCAAAGACCTTTGTCGTGCAGATTTATGGGCAGAGGTAATTGGTGCAGGGCGTAGCTGAAGGCCACATTCTGCCACCCAGATTTGACTGTGGTGTGCAGTAGGATCTAAGGGAAGGTCAATTGCACAAAGTGTGGCTAGTGGCCACACGCTGCACCCAGGAACTGCTGGCCACACCAGAAGTCCATGTGGAACTGGCTTTGGTGGCAAAGACATTGGATGTAGTGTGCGGTAAAGCATAAGCCCTGCTTCCAGTGCTGACCATGCAAAGTTGTGCATAGCAGTTACAATGGCAAAGGGAGTTAGTTCAGTTTGTGTCAAAAGTTCAAGCCTTGAGCAGGCTACACATTGCTGAAGGCCACGTGCTGCAGGCTCTGAAAGAATTTGGACTGGGTATTTGTTGTGGTCACGCGGTCATAAGCGGGGCATTTGTAGGAAGTTATATTTGCGATCTCACCCTTATCTTCGAGTTTCATTGGTTTTAGGATTAATGTATTGTAATATCCCATCATCTGACATTTTATAGGGTAGCTTTTATTGGTTTTTTAGCAAACATTATTTTGTGATTCAAGTAAGCTATCATAATTTCCCCATTACAAAGTTGTTTCTGTATATGTTGAATATATGTCTGTAGCTAACGTCACTGGTATAGGAATGCATATTTATCTTCAATACCATTGGCCCTGTTTGAGGACTTTGAACTAAGCATTTCAAAAAATGTATATTCAGATAAGTTTGAGATAGTTTGGCCAGGGAAGGGGGGTAGAGAGTATATAGGGGAGGATCTTCAAATTTGACTTCATTGGAATTTTCAGGGAAATGTTTTGCTGAAAGATAGACCAAAAACTGCTAGATAGAATTGTAACAAACTTAGGATTGTGTGGCAGAATATCTAGTACAAAAATATTGAAGTACTAAAATATTGTGACCAGAATTTCAACTTTCTAAATTTCCGTGTTCATTTCAAAATACATTATTCAAAAACCAAATCAATAGTTTCATTACCTCTGCCAATCTACATTCAAGTAATGACATCTGCCCAACAGTTCATTGCTTATTTCCCACTAGAAAGCCGAATACCTAAATATCAAAAAGTCCACCAAAGAGATGGCCATCTTTGAACATGCATTTGTTCATTCTGTCTATAATCATTTTTAACCATTCAGCCTTACTGTGCAAAACAAATATAAAATAATAATAATGATATGCATATTAATAACGACCCTGTGGGCTATTTCATATCCTCAAGCTATAGTTCATGAAGATTCATATCGCATTGTTTCACCCACATTACAATTTTCCATATAGTCCAATTTCATCAATTGAGGCTGCTTCATTTTTTTTTTTTTTTTTTTTAAATATATTTTTATTGCAGGAATTAGTAAATCGTTACAAAATCGACCAGCATTATAACACAAGCAATATCAGCGAAATGCAACCCTCTGTCCCCGCACCGTAAGTTCCGTGCACAGCCATCCGGCCCACAACCCTGGGGTCGGGCGGCGAAATTCAATGGGGGCTCAGAAGGATGTCAGAGCTGGTCCAGATGATCCACTGTCCGTCATCTGCTTTTCCAAACAAGCCTATAAACCCAAAAGAAAAACCCCCACCCTCAAAATACTACTAACCAAAGTAAATCCCACCCACCCCGCCATCAGCGCCTGGGAACAACCGCAACAGGATCTGCTATGGGACCCACGGGGAAAGCAACAGGACTAATAGTGCAAATGTTTAATGGGACTCGGGGCGAGTCGCTTCTTCCCCTTCAGAGTCGCTGGGGGCGCAATAATCCCTGAGGGCCTGCACTTACATTTCCCACTCCAACGCTGCCTCCTGCGCCTTCTCATTACGCTGCCTCCAAGCCAGTTGGTATCTCAGTGTGCTCTCCCCCGCCGCCCACTTCAAGAGCTCGCTGTGCCATCGACTTCCTGTCGGACCAACTCGTGCCTTCCAGTTCCTGGTCACCTCTCGCTTAGCAAGAAGGAGCCCTAGGTCGATAAATTTGCTGGAAATTTTATTCTTGGGGGTATGAGGGAACCAGTGTAGGAGTCCCACCGCCGCATCAAATGATAAGGATCTCCCCGTCACCTCCTCCAGGGTCTTCCCCACTTCCACCCAGTAGGATGATAATCCCGGGCAGGCCCATAACATGTGGAGGAGGTCCGCCTCCTGAGCTGGGCACCTAGGGCAATCCGCCGAATTCGTGGCGAAATATCGCTTAATTTTCACTGGGGTCAGATATGCTCTATGGAGAATGTAATAGTGGACCAGCTGAAAACGAGCGTGGCGTGTGCCCTTCCAGGCTCGCCGCACCAACTGGGACCAGGTCGTCTCCGGGATCTCCCTGCCAATGTCCTCCTCCCAGCGGTTTCTCAAAGTAGTGAGAGGAGCCAACCCTTCGTTGATCAATCTACCGTAAAGGCAAGTGACCGCCTTCACCGTGCCCGCAGACATCATCACGTATTGGCACACCGGAGATAAGGCGGGTTCCTCCTGCCCGCTCTTCCAGTGTGCCTGGATCGCTCGAACAATGGCCGAGTGCAACAGAAAGTCAACACGGGGTATCTCGAAGCGGTCGATAAGATCCTGGAAGGGCAAGAGCGCCCCATCCTCATACAGATCCCCAACTAGCTGTAAGCCGGCGTCCTCCCAGGCCGCCAATCGTGACCAATCGCCTCCATGGGGGAGGGCCGTCAGCATCCCCAAAGGTATTTCGGGCGCATACGGTGTTCTCAGATGGCCTCGGGCGTGAGCCCGATTCCAACACAGGCGGACGGTCCGCTCCTCCAACGACAAATCCCGCAGGGCCAAACGTTGTCGCAGCGCTATGAAGGAGAGAACATGCCTGGCCATGCCCGTCCCCCTTCTGTCTTCCGGGCCCCGGAATTCCCGGGCGATTTCCTGGGTGAAGGTCTGGAGCTGCGCCGCCAGATAATACTTTTCAAAGTCTGGCACCACAAGCCCCCCCTCATCTTTCGGCCTCATCAGGGTCTTGAGGGCCACCCGACGGCGGCCCGAGCCCCAGAGGAATCCGACCACCATAGATTGTAATAGTCGAAACGTGGCCGGTGGGACCCAGATCGGTAGTGTCCGGAAATAATATAAGAGCCTGGGAAGCGCCACCATTTTAAGCAGAGCGATCCGTCCCGCCACCGAGAGCGGCAGCGTGGCCCAGAAGTCCATGCAGCCTCGAAGTGCTCGAGTGCTGCGGGCAATGTTCCCATCCAGGAGGTCGGATGGGTCGTGATAGACGAATACCCCCAGGTACTTAAAGCAGTCGGGTTCCCATCTAATCTCCCTATGTAGAGTAGGGGCGGGGGCACCCTTACGAACCGGGAAAAGGCAGGTCTTGGACCAATTCACCCGGAGGCCCGAAACCTCCCCAAACTCCGTGAGCGCCGTCGCCGCTCCATGTAAAGCGTCGAGCGGGTCCTCTAGGAAGAGCAACAGATCGTCTGCATACAGCGAAACGTAGTGCGGGCCCGAAGGCGTCCGCAGGCCCATATAGTGGGCTCCCGATCGAAGATGCAGCGCGAGTGGTTCCACCGCCAGCGCAAAGAGAAGTGGGGACAACGAACATCCCTGCCTCGTGCCTCGTTCTACCGGATATTGCGAGGAAATCAGTGGACCCGCCCGGACCCTGGCCGATGCAGAGGCATAGAGAACCGCGGTCCATCTGATGAAGCCCTCACCGAGGCCGAATCTCCGCAGCACCGCGCAAAGGTAGTCCCACTCCAGGCTATCAAAAGCCTTCTCTAGGTCCACCGATAAGACAACCGGGGACGGGGCATCCACAAACGGTTCCCCTAGCAAACGGAACAACCTGCGAATGTTCATAGTCGTGTTACGCCTTGGGATAAAACCTGCTTGGTCCTCATGCACCAGGGAACTCATGTGTCCCAGCAGCCTCGAGGCCAAGATACTGCTCAGTATTTTATAGTCCACCGTCAGCATCGATAAGGGACGGTAAGACCCCGGGTCGGAGGAGTCCCTTCCTGGTTTGAGGAGAGGAACCACCAACGCCTCACACATCGAGCTCGGGAGCCGCCCCAGCCTCTTCGCCTCTCTGTAGACCACCAACAACCTAGGGGCTAGGAGGTCAGCATAAGCTGCATAAAACTCCACGGGCAGGCCGTCCAGGCCCGGGGTCTTATTTCTCGCCATCCGTTTAATGGCACCGCGGATCTCCCCCAATTCTACGTCGGACCCCAGGGCTTTCGCCACCTCTCGCTCCACTGTTTGGAGCTCCAGTGGGCGTAGATAATTATCGAGCCGGTCAGGGTCTCGGGCGGAGCGACTGCGGTACAAACTTTCGTAATAATGCCGGAAGCAGCTGAGAATCTCCGGTTGAGTGTATACCTCGGTTCCATCCGCCTTACGCATACTTGTCGTCAATGAGGACTGCCGCGTAGGGTTGGCCAGCCATGCCAGCAACGCGCTCGATCTGTCCCCCTCCGCGATGGACCGGACCGTATACAATTGAGGCTGCTTCATGTAAGCAGAAAACAAAAAGAAACAACAAAAATTTGTATCTAAAATAAATTAGTCAGCTAAAAAATAAAAGATTAAAAAACCTAATGTCACAGCAAGCAGAAAAGGCAATTTGAGATAGAATGCAACATCCAGAAAGTATGCTTTTTGTGATTTCTAGCAATTTTGTTCAATAGTTGCAGAGAAATTAAGGTTAAAAATATAGATATTTCATGCTGCAGATCCAGTCACGCCCTGATTGGTTGACAGCAAATATAAATATAGATATTTCATGCTGCAGATCCAGTCACGCCCTGATTGGTTGACAGCAAATACTGGCGATGGATCTGCAGATGCGTGAGCCTGAGCATGGGATTCCATTGGATCCTGAAGGCTATGCAAAGTGGAGGCACTGAGTGCAGGGCCTGGCCATAGGCCAGGGCCTACAGCCAATCCCACACCAAAATTATGCAAAGACCATACATGTGGGGATTTTGGGTGCCCCTGTGGGGCTTGGCGCAGGTCCTGGTCACAAGCCAGGACCTGTGACAAAACCCTCACCATGCAAAAAAAACACAGAAATTCACTTTAAAAAACACCAAAATTCACTGAAGAAAAGCAAGGTTAAAGTAGGGGGAAGTTCTACGCTCACAGGGGAGTGAGCTCAGGGCCTGGCCACAAGCCAGGGCCTGCGCCTAAAACACACACAGCAAAAAAACATAGAAATTCACTTAAAAACACCAAAATTCCCTGAAAAAAACAAGGTTAAAGTGACAGTTATAATTAGGTATTTAAATAGGGCCTTAAAAATATCTATAAAAAAAAACAAGGTTAAATGGACATTAAAGTTAGCTGAAAATGTAAGTTAAAGCATACTGTTTTAAAGGAACGACACCGCAGAAATTCATCAGTTATAGTTATCTCACGTAACTATACCTTGTGCTCTAAAGTAACTTTAATTCGTGCCCTCACCATGGACTGCTCATTACTTGATAAATTACATCACTCATGACATGGCATCATTGATGATATCACTTCAACATCTGTGTATAGCAGGGGAAGAGTTAAACTTACTTTCTGGCATGAGTTATTTGAGATAAATATAACTCTTAAGTTTTGTTTATAATTCCCCATATATACATTCACAATATTTTGATTGTGGATATTTTTTGTAGTTCAGTACTTAAAACGTAATATTCTGGTGGAAATCTGAAGACAGAGAGTACTGTTTTCTGCCTGCTTTTTTATGTACATCCATCCATCAATCCCAAATAAATAGATATGTGATAATTTGGTGAGCAGGTCAGACTTCATTTTGAAATCCTGTGTCACTATTGGTCCAAAAAGACAAGAGGGCATGTTCACAAACTGTAGTACAGTATAATACTTCAGTAGTACTTATGTGCTACAATATGCTATTCACTAATTTACATGCAGTAGCCGCCTTCTCCTCTATATCTTATGTGCGGAGATCTCCACACAAGTAGGCCTAAGTTTTAATAGTAAATATGAGAGGGACAGGGGAATGGGGAATGCTTACTACAAAATGGGAATAGCTATTGGCAAAACATCACAGGAAATGAACAAAAGAATTATCCAGCATTGATCACACATAAAATGTAAAAACATGGATGCACCCCTAGTACAACACTATGTTGAACCATTCCGAATCCAGATGAGATAGAGTGTAATACAAAGAGGCGAAGACACTGGAACAATACTGCTATATTTCAAAGTTATGATTATACTGAAACTTTGAACTATAGAAAATGGTCAAAATGAATAATCAGAAATCAACAATATTGCTTCCCTATCCATATACACAAGAATGTGATGATGCAACTCACCACTTCAGCCCAACACATACAGACAAGAACAAATGCTCGCCTTGGTGATTTTTCTAGGAAAAGACAGAACACTGGAACACATTCATTACCAGAAGAACCGCAGCACTGATGCAATTTTCTTTTGCCTTTTCAAAATTGTTTGTATTCCAGCCATAACTCACAAAGGTGCCCACAAGGAAGATAAATAATAACAATGTGACGTTTAGCAATATTTGATCTGATCTAAATTGGGCAGTTCCCATGAATTTACAACACAATTTGGCATTGCCTTGTGATATGCCGATATTGTCTGTGCCACATTAATGCATTCACATAACGAAACTTCGGTTCACAGCAGGGTTGCTGTATTTGTACAAGTGATGCCACGATGTTCAGGCACACCCGACGCTTCCCATCTTTGAAGCAATAAATAAACTTTCGGAAACGACTTGCACCATCAATGCCTCCATGCTGAATAGGGACAGGCCCTGAAGGAGCCATGCCTTCCATTTTGACCAAAAAGCACTATGTGCAGTGCAGAGGTTGGGATCGAGCTTATATAAATGACTCACATAATCGACGACGCCCTTCAAATCCTAGATCAAGGGGATACCTGCCTCCTCATCCTTCTTGATCTCTCTTCAGCGTTCGACACTGTTGAACATGAGAAATTACTCGATCTGTTGAACAAAAGAATGGGTCTTTCCGGGACTGTTCTCAAGTGGTTCACCTCCTTTCTACACAACAGGTCACAGAAATTCAAGAGTAACAACCTGCTATCCTCTCCAATACCTGCTTCGTTAGGTGTCCCCCAAGGATCCTCCCTTTCACCAACATTGTTCAACTTAGTTATGGAACCTCTCACCACCTTGCTTCAAGCATCCAATGTACTTTTTCACATGTACGCAGATGACACTCAACTATATCTCAAATTACAATCCCCCAATGACATCTTACTCCTGAACTCTACGATCAGAAGCACCCAATCCTGGCTTGCTGATAATCATCTCAAACTCAATGCTCTGAAAACAGAATTCCTGCTGATCTCACCTCCAGCGAAGATCTCTACCACTCAAACCTGGCTTAAACAGCTAACTGCACTCAATGTCCAACCCACCATAGTGGATTCAGCGAAATCCCTAGGCATAACTCTCGACTCCAATCTCAACATGCAGCATCATATCAGCAAGGCTACTAAGGGAGCGAACTTCCAAATCAATACCCTAAGGAAACTTAAACCCTTCCTACCAGCCAAAGACTTCCAAACTGCAGTACAAGCACTAGTCATCCCGCGAATTGAATACGGCAGCACCGCCCTCTGCGGTCTCCCGTTAACCACTACTGCACCCCTAAGAGCCTCTCTAAACGCTGCAGCGAGACTCATCACTGGATCAAAAAAGCACTCTCATACCTCCCCTGACCTGAAATCACTAGACTGGTTGCCTTTTGAAGCCAGAATTCATCTGAAAATCGCCTGCATGACACACAAGGCTCTACACCTGAGCTCTCCCGGATACCTCACTCAGAAGCTGTCAATCTCTGGCGGCTCTAGAAACACCAGAGGCACAAACAATCTTCTGCTAAAACCTCGAAGATTCCGGAAGGAAAAAACTTATAAACGCTCTTTCTCAGGAATGGCACCCAGGATCTGGAACTCACTCCCTGCTGAAACTAGGCTCATCTCCTCCACTACACTTTTTAAGAAAGAAGTGAAAGCTATTTTTATGGCCAAATACACCTGACCTATGAGCATAGATCTAGAAAGACTCTACACCGACCTGTATTATTATGTTCGATCTCTATGACTATGTATTTCACCTATATTATTGATGCTACTGACTATCTATGCACACTTTTAACTGTTATATTGATATTATTGATTTGCTGTACTAATTTGCTCCCTCACGTACCTACCCTTCCCACTTATTATGTTTATTCCCGGCTTTGTAAAGCGCTCTGATATCTGCAAAGATCTTGTTCGCGCTATATAAAACTTTCAAAATAAATAAAATTAAATTAAAAAAAAGAACTAAATGAACTAGATAAGACCTATGGACGTTCTCCCAACCCCGTTAACTATCTGGCAAGCAGATGAACACATGACAAACTTCACTTGGCATGGAAGTCACAAGATGTGAGAACTTATCTTTATGTCCTTTTTGATGACATTGATAGATAAACAAGTACTCCCTGCTGTTCATTATTAGGATATTGCAAGTCACTGAGGAGTTCCATAGCCATATAGAGAAACAAGACTGAAGACCGAGTTCCTTTATAAGATTATGGAACTCGGAGGTGACAGGGCAATATCCTTATCATGTATGCCAAGGGGTACTTTATCCCATATAATACATGTCCATATCATCACCTTTCCCACAAACCACTCAAAACCTTGGGGCATAGCTCTTTCATGTGAAAGAGAAACATGTTTGCAAACATGAAGAATTAAAAATAAAACCCTCAAGTGCAAAATATCTAACACCTGTTAGATATTTGTTACAAGCAGATATAAGAAACAGTTCAATACAAGTCAGTTAAAAAAATGAGTTGCCATAGCTCAGAATGTGGAGCAACCTGCACAAGGATTCTAGCTATTGTCTAAGGAGTGCAAACAATAAACAAATCCTCTCTGCTTGTCACTGTAAACTATTAAAATAGAGCAGAAGAAAGAAAAGCAACATTCACTTTTCAATGCTTTAAACGGTATACAGACAAAATATCGACTCCAAAATATCGACTGGACATAATATCGAGTTTTAAATATAGACTGGACAAAATATCGACTGGACATAATATCGACTACAAAAATATCGTTTTTCAGGTAAGTGAAGTAATATCGACTGTATAAAATATAGATAGCAAAAATATCGAATTTTTAATAATATATAATATTTTATAGTGTATTTTTATGTAATAATATGTGTGAAAAGTGTGTATTAATGTTATAAAATATTTTATTAAATGAATTTTGTTTTTATAATATTTGCGTAATGTAATTCTGTAGCGGGTTGTGGGTTTATAGGGGAATAGGGTGGGAAGTAATTTAATAATAATTAATTAATTAATATATGTTTGTTAATATTTTTAATTAATAATTAATTGATAATTAATTAATATTATTAGTTAATTAATTAATATAATTTTGAACATATTTTGTATTAGTAATTAATTGGTAATTAATTAATTGTAATTAGTTAATTACATTAATTAGAGTACATTTTTAATATGTATAATTTTGTGTTATTTTTAAGTAATTAATTGGGAAAAAATAATATTAATTATTAAAATAATTACAGCTAATGTGCTAATATATTTACTTTATTGTTATTGTTAATTAATAATTAATTGGTAAATAAATAATATTGATAAATTTTGGGTAAAGGAGCATTTTTAGGGTTCAGGGTCAGTTTTCAGTTTTAGGGTAAAGGGGTATTTTTGGGGTTCAGGGTCAGTTTTCAGTTTTTGGGTAAAGGGGCATTTTTAGGGTTCAGGGTCAGTTTTCAGTTTTAGGGTAAAGGGGTATTTTTAGGGTTCAGGGTCAGTTTTCAGTTCATGGGTAAAGGGGTATTTTTAGGGTTCAGGGTCAGTTTTCAGTTCATGGGTAAAGGGGTATTTTTAGGGTTCAGGGTCAGTTTTCAGTTCTTGGGTAAAGGGGTATTTTTAGGGTTCAGGGTCAGTTTTCAGTTCATGGGTAAAGGGGTATTTTTAGGGTTCAGGGTCAGTTTTCAGTTCTTGGGTAAAGGGGTATTTTTAGGGTTCAGGGTCAGTTTTCAGTTTTTGGGTAAAGGGGCATTTTTAGGGTTCAGGGTCAGTTTTCAGTTTTTGGGTAAAGGGGTATTTTTAGGGTTCAGGGTCAGTTTTGGGTTTTTGGGTAAAGGGGTATTTTTAGGGTTCAGGGTCAACAAATAAGATTGTAAAAAATTATTTTTATTATTTTCATTTATTATTTAATTATTATAATTTAATTTAAGTATTTTTAAGTATATTTTAGTAATTAAAATTTAATATTAATTTAATTTAACACTGTTTTTAATAAAGTCGATATTTTTTACATCTATATTATTGTTAACGATATTTTGTACTCGATATTTTTGTACTTACCTGTTTGTAGATACAAACTCGATATTTTGACTGTCGATATTTTGTCCACTATATTTTGGCAAGTCGATATTTTGTCCCTCGATATTATTTCAGTGATCCGCTTTAAACTGCTGTTTCAGTTATGCTCCTTGGCACTGACGGGCCGCCTCATAGCTAATTGTAATCTTAGGATTATACATTTCAAATTTTTACATCAAATGTACTACACCTGATAGCTGCATAGCTACTGGGGACTCGCGGTGTGTGAGGTGTGATGCGGAAGGTGCAGACTTTAGACATCTGGCCTGGGACAGTGCCCCTGTGTCGCGGTACTGGGTTAGTGTCACACAACACCTCCAAATATGATGATGGAGACGGTGGCATGCACCCCGCAAAAGTGTTTATTAGGCCTGTGTACAACACTTAAGTCATGCAAACACAGGCTGGCAGCTGTTACTTTACTGCTGGCTAAAGTGGTGGTGGCCAAGCATTGAGGAGGGAAGTCTGCGCCTACTGTTGCCTCCTGGTTTAAGGACATAGCTTATTGTAAAGAGCAATTGTACATATATGCTGAAGATCTGCCAATAACTTCCAGACCAAAGGTTATCTGCAGCCCCGTAGAGGTCTATCTTGCAGAACTCCCTGATGTTTTGAGATAAAATAGGACTCTATGAATATGCCCGTGAAGTTGGGAGAGCTACAGGTAACATACATATGGTAGTAGTGATGGCTCATAGGCATCAGCGGGGTGGCTGATAAGGAACAATGCGTATAATATGTACTGTGGTGCTGTTGATGTTTTGTACGGTTAACTCTGTTTTCTTCTTTGTATCTCAAACATGTCGCACTGAGGTTGTATACAAATGCAGATGTATGTAATGCGATGTAGTATACTAAAAAACTCAATAAACAAAAAATAAAATACAATATATAAAATTATGCTCCTGGGCACTGGCAGCAGGGCATTGTGACGTCAGAACGGGACAGTAATACGTTTGTTACTTTTCCCCCACTCATATCTAGAACCTTCATTGGACTCTGGGGAAGATGCAGCTGAACTGTTGTCCCACACTCAGCGATCACAATGCACAGGCCTATCCGACGAGCATCTAGGTGCCATTACTCTAGGTGCCATAACTTTGGACTTTTTTGAGGCTGCCATTTATGACGTAACTAATGGATGCCCACATCACAATAGGGCATAATTAGGATACCCTCAGAGGGGCCCACATTTTCTAATTTGTGTTTATGTCTTAACATATGAGTCAGGCACTTACTGTTTTATTCAAGAGAATGGCCCCAAAAGTATTATAAATGAGTTTTATAATATGTATATTCTTAATTTATTCAAATAAATGTCCTTTTTTGTTATCTGTCATGTGTCAATTACTGTTCCAGCCTGGAAACCTGGCACAGGTTAATGAAAGTATAAATGATATGAAATCAACACGTTGAGTAATGTCTGCATGTTGCCTACACACAAAATGAAGTAAACAACTTGTGGCCAGTGGGTATGGGAGTCAAGGGGACTTGGCATAGTGTAAGACCAAAGGCTACGCGCTGGACCCAGTGCCTAAGGTCATGGTCCAGGCTAAGCCCTGATGGCTCTGATTGACATGCAGGCTGGGTGCATGCCATGGCTAGGACCATACTCTTTCCCCCCCGACCCTGCTAGGGGGACATTGGTGGCCAACGAGTTGACTGAAATTCATTGTTAAAGGGAGGTTATGATTGTTTACTCGCATTACAAAATAGAATTAATCACTCTAAAGTGTTTTGGCTGTATTTTCCCATTCATAAGTCTAACAACTAATGGAAATCATCAGTTCAGGTGAGCGATGCAGCTATAAGGTCCTTCTAAAGCATGGCTCATCATGTGACAAACAATGGGGCATATTATCAAGGACAGGCAATACATTATCGCCGTTTTTATCGGCAGGAAACTGCCGATAAAGCGGCGATAATGGCCTTGATAATATGCTCTATGAATTCCAATCGAAGCCCATGTTAGATGTGAACACATCTAACATGGGCTTCGATTGGAATTCATAGAGCATATTTTCAAGGTCATTATCGCCGCTTTATCGGCAGTTTCCTGCCGATAAAAGCGGCGATAATGTATCGCCTGTCTTGATATTATGTTCCAATGTCCCCAATAACATGATGACTGCACTATTAAAACATCATGTTGTTCCTTGCAGGGTCATATTGGTGCATTGTCACTAGTGCCCTGAAATCCCACAGGGCAGTTTTTCAAATGTCTTTTAATCAAATTATAGATGCTAACAGTAAGATCTCGTAGGAAAAGAGAGTCATTTATCTTAGTTAAGGGTTATTGCAGTAATATAGAGACACCAGAGGAGGTGGTGCCTTTACACCTGTCTATGTGCACACCTGCACACCAAGGAAGGCCAGTCCTGCATTCTGCACAGAATTACATCACAATTAGAAATAATGATTTTAGTATGGGTCAGCCAGGGGTGGGCTAGGGGTGAATATGCTGAGTGCTTCCACTTTTCCTCAATTGCCCCCCACTTACTTGCTGCACTCATTTACTTATATACTTGCACATTACTATCACAATGTTTCTCTCCCACATGCTGTTCTTCTTCACATGAAGATTACAATTATCGCTTTCACTTACTCATTAATCACTCATTCACTCACTTACGCACTTCTAAAAGCCGTCCGTCAACCGTATGGCCCCAGCAAAGACCAGCTAGAGTGACATGTTCAATCAAGCAGATTAAAAAGCTACTTTGGGGCCTGATGTTTTCTTCCTCTAGACAATGCTAATCATATAGATTTATTAGGACTTAGATGTTCTAATGGACTAGTCCAAATAACTTGGACAAAGTGCAAGTTTTATCTACCATTTTGCAAGTGCCACACTTAGGGGCATATGAATAATGGCCCTGCTGCACTTTTACGCAGCAGGAGCATCCTTTTTGTGATGCTCTGGAGGCCCAGTGTGCTGGCCCATATTTACAAGGCCATTCAAAGCCATCCTCTGTGGCTTTTCATGGCCATCTAAATACGGAGTAAGGCAATGCCTTACTCAGCGTGGAAGGGGCGTTCAATAGGTGTTGCTGTGGATGTTCTCATGCAACACTGCCCCAGATTTACAACATAACATAAATTATGGGGCAGTGCCATAACTAATGCCTTCCCAAACAGGTGTAATGAGGAGAAATGTTTACATTTCTCCTCGTTTTTTCCTCTTTCCACATGTGCTGCATTCTGCATTCTGCAGCACACATAGAGCAAGAAAAACGCCTCCTTTGATTGTTTTTGTGCAGGAAGGTGTCAATTCCTGCAAGAAAAACAGTCATGCTAACAACACAGACCTCCTCGCACCATGGTGCAAGGGTGCCTGCACTGGCGCTCGACTGCAGTTTGTGAGCCAGCACTGGCAGATCTGCAGAGAGTATGTAAATCACCTAGACTGACAGACTTACATAATCGATTCTTAAAAGCTCTTCTACCACCATTCTCTTGTTTTTTTTAAAGCAGGTATTCATAATTATCAGCATCCATCCCAGATAAGGGGGCAGATGTATCAAGCGTTTTTTTTGTCGCAAACGCTACGAATCGCAAAATAGCAGCGTTTGCGACAAAAAAACGGGAAATGCGATGTATTAAAAAAATCGCATCACAAAATTAACGAATCGCAAAATTTGCGATTTCTTAATTTTGCGCTACCATTTAAGGAATCGCAAAAACGATTCTTTAAATGGTATGTAAGAAAGAAGAAAGTTTTGCGATTTCACTCTAAGAAATCAGAAATTATCACCAACTTGTAGTTGGTGGTAATTTGCGAATTTTTTTCAAAATGCACTTTTTGAAATGTTTAAAGGTGCCATGTGACGCTGGGCATGTATGTGCGCCATATGTGCACACATGTACATTTCAGGGGTGCAGCAGGGTGTCCTTAAGACACCCTTGCACCCTTGAAATTATTCTCAATTTGCGATTAGCAAATTGCGAATCGCAAATTGAGAATAACTTTCCATTCATTCTTATGGGCCTCCTGGGCCATAGAAGTGAATGGGAAATTATTCCTTAATTGCGATTAGCAATTTGCTGATCGCAATAAAGGAATTTTAAGAAATCGCTAAAAAATAGCGAATTTCTAGATACATACCATTTAGCAATTCTCAAATAGCAATTCGCAAAAAATCGCTATTTGAGAATCGCTAAAGTGTATCTTGAGACATCTGGCCCTAGATCTTTTTAGGTCTTTGGTTAATGCAGCTAGTTTCTGGAGCACTGAACTTTCGAACCCTTTCAGGATGCAATGAGGCAGGTACTCGCCATGATGTATACTTCAAACGTGCCTTGGTTTGAATGTGCCTGTATCATCAGGTCTGGTGCATTTCTGCCAAGCCTATCTTTCATGAATAGGGTTCAATCAACCTTATCAATGATCTGTTTTGGGCATATATAACAATAAATAACCTGATTGATTCCATATAAGACAGATAGGCCAACACACGAGTGTTAAAAATCCTGCTTCCTCCTAAATGCATCTAGATTGTTAAAATAATCTGTCACTTTAAAATAGTACGTGGTTTACCACATCTCCCAACTGTTTACTCTTTATGTACTACGTACTTTAGCAAGGTTATAGGCGACTTAACTAGCAGTGGGATTGTTTACTCTTCTACACCGAGTCGAGACTGGTAACTACTTCTTTCAGGAACAGCTACTGGCGGCTGTTTTAACCAAAACAAAATGTATGTAGACTCTTTCCCCTTCCTGTGTCACCCCAATGAACAGATGACTAATTTCCCGGGGTACAAAGGCAGAGAAAATGGTGTGTACCAATACTGCATCATGTGATATTGTTGCATTTGGATTTGGATTAGATTGTTGTGCATTGTTACTTTTTTTTGGGATGCCACTGAAATCATTTTTCCTAAACTCATTCCCAGCGGGCTGCACACAGGTCCGCCCTAAATCGTGTGTGTTTTTACATTGTTCTGCGTAAGGTACTATTACCAATCTAGAGCTCTTGTCAATGCCCTTTGGCAATGGTGGTTTCCAAGGCAGGGCAATGCCGAAAAGCGCGTGCCAAGCACACATTAGGATGCACATGTCCTCATTGCCCTGTTTTTGAAACACTATTGCAACAACTCCCATTTGATGTACTCCTCTGTCTATCAAGATAATTCACCATCTGATAAAGAAAGCAGATCAGCTGCTGCTATAGAAGCATATGACTGATGACATAAAGATAGCTCGGTTCCTCTAACAGTAGCATCCTGTGACCATGTGCGTTAACTGCAAGCAAGACAGCTGAGGGGGAGTGTGCGTGTGTGTTTGTGCTTTTGCAGTGCCCATATGGCATTTTGCCTCTGGCTATTCCGAGCAAGCACTGAAAGCGTGATATAGTCATGCACAGTACCGAGCTCCCGTTCACACCGTACCAGCAGCACGTGAGTTTCTCGCCCATATCGCTGGGCAGGGGCGTTAAGCATGACATATGGTCACTCCTTTTGCCTGTCACCATGCCTGTGGTACCCACAGAGCTTGGCTCCTGAACTTGCCAGTGAACACTGTGGGGCATATTATCAAGGACAGGCGATACATTATCGGCACTTTTATCGGCAGGAAACTGCCGATAAAAGCAGCGAAAATGGCCTTGATAATATGCTCCATTAATTTCAATCGAAGCCCATGTTAGATGTGAACACATCTATCATGGGCTTCGATTGGAATTCATAGAGCATATTATCAAGGCCATTGTCGCCGCTTTATGTTTTACCCCACCCCCCCTTTCCCCCGTGTATTCCGAGCCACGACTGGTAAAAGCTCACCACACCATCCTTCCCGGAGGCCGCCAAACTGCACTTCAGAGACCGCCAAACTGCACTTCAGAGAGTCGAGAATCACTGTGAACTCGTGGGGTGAACTGTGCTGCCCGGGCCTTACACCTCAAACCCCGCCCATGGGAAGTAACTGTAGATCTAATTACCACTGTCCGTCACCAAAAGCTTTGTAAAGTGACGAATCAAATGTGACATGAAAAAATCATAAGGTGATTTAAAACGTTCTAGATGAAAATATGTGACATTTGCTTTTCGATTTAGTTAGTACAGTTGGTTTGACCACGATGACACAGTGTTTTTTTTTTTTTTGTAAAAATATACTTTATTTAAAATTATTTGTCAGGTTTACATTTTAAGTAGTCCCTTATAATTGGGTGCTGTTCATTTAACGATTCTCAAAGAAGCGCATTAGGCTATCTTTGGTGGTTTTCCATCAAGATTTCTCATTTTACCCATCCAGACCAACTCCTGATTTTCCAGGTTTCCTTTGCCCACTCTTGTCCAAATCTATGGGTGTCTATGCACATGTAAGAGAACATTTTAGTGAAAACAAGTTTTTGGCATTCTTTTTCCGTGATTGCTTGGTGTTTGTAGAAGGAAATGTTCCTGTTTTCCCACATCGCCTCTTTCACACAGTTTATTATTCTCCATAGTGTCCTTTCTTTATTTGCATTGCAATTCATGCCCAACCCATATAGAACCAGTTCATAGGACAGGGATGCCTGTCCTGTTAATTCTTTAATGAGCTGTCCCATTGCCTTCCACATGCTTTGTGCTCCGCCGCAGTTCCAAATGAAGTGCATCAGGGATTCATCTGCTGCACAGCCTGGTGTTTTGCATCTTGCTGTTTTTGCCAGTTTCCTTGCATGTTGGAATTGCTTCACTGGTAGGCATTTGGATACCATCATCCATGCCAAGTCTTTCTAGGAGTTTGTCAAGTCTTTGTGGTTCACCATCTCCCAAACATTCCCTGATTGCTTCTCTGATAAGTTGTTTACCATTGTCACTGAGTCCGTTTCTTTCAGTTCTTTGCTTAAGGCCATCTGGGGTGTGATGTCCTTTGCTTGAGTTTGCCTCTCTTCCAGCTTCTTGAAGAAAGGTTTGATGCCTTTGTACGCAGGGGGTGGTTCTAGTAAAAAAGGCTTTGTATTGTCCAGTTTACATATGCCCTCTCTTGATAAGATGAAGCTTGTAGCAAACAGTGTGTAGGCAGCCACATTTGAGTCTTTCTTTGCATTCCCCAGTACGTTTTTAACAAAATGTGACATCAGGAAGTCATGGAGGTTTGGCAGGTCTTTCCCTCCTTTTGTGGGTAGTTTGAAAACTGTCTCTCTTTTTAGTTTTTCAATTTTTGACCCCCAAAAGAAGTTTGCAAAAAGTCTTTGTGTCACTTTTGTCCACCTGTATGATGGAGGGAAAATCATGGCAATAAACATCAGGATTGGTAGACATATTGCTTTCAGCACCAAGACTTTCCCTTCCATGGAAAGTGTTCTTGTCGTCCAGAGCGCCATTTTCTGCTTGAGCTTTGTCTGGATCTTCTCCCAGTTTATTTCTCCCTTCATGTCCTGTGAAAAAAGAATCCCCAGTATTTTTACTGGGTCTTTGGAAGGTTTCACTGGCAGCTGAGACAGTTTGTCCCCCTGTCCCACCGTCATGCAGTGTGTTTTCTCCACATTCACCTGCAGCCCAGCTGCTAGGGAAAAGAGTTGGGTTATAAGGAAAGTTATTTTTATGGATCTAGCGTCAGTGCAAGCAATGGTGACATCGTCCATGTATGCTACACATTTGACCTGTTTGCCTTGGCTGCCCGGTACCAGAAGGCCAGTTATGCACTTGTCCTTCCTGATGGCGCATAGGAGAGGTTCAATTGCACATACAAAGAGTGCCGGTGATAAGGGGCATCCCTGTCTGACCCCTGATTCAATGTGGAACCCCTCAGATAGTGTACCATTTATAAGGACCTGGCTTTCACATCCAGTGTATATTAAGCCAATAGTTTGGATGAAACCTTCTGGGAATTCCATTTTCCTGAGCACTTTAAAAAGGTATTCATGACTTAGGGAGTCAAAGGCTTTCTGGAAATCAAGGGCCAAGATAGCAAGTGGATTCCCCCTGTCTTTCGCTAACCACAAGGTGTCTCTGACGATGGTCAAGCTGTCCCAGATTTTCCTTCCTGGGACCGCACATGTTTGGTCTGGGTGCACGATGGAGGCCAGCACCTTTCTGCATCTTCCTGCCAGGACTTTACTTAGGATCATACTGTCCACATTCAAGAGGGTGATTGGCCTCCAATTGTTGATGTCCAGCTTGTCCCCCTTTTTCTCCAGCAGTTTGATGATGCCCTGTGGAAAGGAGGGGGGTAAATCATTTTTTTCCAAGCATTCTTTCAACAGACTCCAAAAATCCTTTGCAATAAGCCCCCAGAAAGCTTTGTAAAACTCCCATGGAAGGCCGTCTTGCCCAGGGGCTGATCCTTTTGGGGCTTCCTGAATGATTTGTAAGAGTTCTTTTCCTGAAATGGGGGTGGTTAGAAAATGTTGTTCCTCTTGGGATAAAGAGCTCTGCAAAGACCCTAGAAAATCTTCACATGCGCTTATATCTGATGGCTCTTTTTTGTACAATTGGGAAAAAAAGGCTGTTGTTATTTTCCCTACTTTTTCTGTGCCCTTTTGTGTTTGTCCATTTGTGTCTTCTAGTTCATTCATTACCTTTTGCACTTGCTGTGCCTTTTTGAAAAAGAACCTTGAGCACTTTTCATCTTCCTCAAAGATCTTGACCCTGGAGTTAAAAATGTGTTCTTTCCCTCGTTGTTTCAGCCATTCTTTCAGTTCTGTTTTTGTTTTTCTCTTTCCTCCCCTACTTCCATTCCACCCCTTTCCAGGTTTTCTAGTGTGATCATTCTTTGTTGTATTTCATCAAATTTTTGAAACTTTTCCTTGCTTTTGATCATGCTCTGTTTTCTGAAAAAAAGTTTTGTTTGTTTTTTTACCTCTTCCCACCATTCTGCTAAGGATGGGAAACTTTCCTTTCTGGTTTTTAAGTTGTTGTACATATCACTGTAATTTTTACATATATTTTCCTCTTGTAAATAACAAGGTGTTCATTTTCCACACACCCCTCCCCATTTGACACATGTTTGAGATTTCAACGGTTACTTTCAAGATTTGGTGGTCTGACATACCACTCTCGTTTGTTTCATAATTCCTTGCTTTTATATTTTTGGAGGTGAAAATGAAATCAATTCTTGATTTGACTTTGCCACTTTCTGCTTCCCATGTGAACCTTTGTTTTGACCCTGATTTTGCCCCTGTATCTGACAGTTGCAAATCTTTACACATGTTTTTGAGACATTTTGCAGGCTTATCAATTTCGTAACAATTTTTCTTGCCACATCTGTCTGTGGGGTTTATGATGCAGTTGAAATCCCCTGTTAACACCATTGGGGTTGCACCTGCAATAAAAAGTGGGAGCCTTTCAAACAGGGACATTCTTTCATTCTTGTCGGTTGGTGCGTGCGTGGGTACGCTGTGATTTGTGGTGCAAGCTAAAGTGATCTCCTGAGGAGGGCTCTTATGGTTTTTACAAACTAATCACTGGTGCCACGTATAACCAACACCTCCCACCCAAATAGGTACTGTACTGCACTGGCTGCTGTAGTACAATCTGGCAGACACAGAGTCGAAAAAGGTGCCTGTTTCCTCAAGTTTGGTTTTGACTCGCAGTTTCAGTGAAATTGAGGTTGTCAGCAGCAGTGGGGGCGGCCGAGATGTCATTTGCATTTTTATCGCCTGCTCACGTGCTCCTGCGCGAGCTCAGCAGAACCTGTAATACCAGTATGGCTGAATTATATTGTGATAGTCCCAGAGACTTGATGGGTGGGAGAAAAGGTTTGAAATTCCCAGGAATACAGTGGGAACCAACCACTCCCATAGAACAATTATGTTAATAAAAAATGATGAGTATTTAGTGACACGTACCTTACCTAGAATTGTTTCATCAATTTTATTGACAGGTATCATTGCTCAGCTTAATGGTACTACATTTAAAACTTACTGCCTCACGTAAAGGCCATTGGTAATAAACAATATGAAATCTAAAATCACGCCACCGAAAAACTAGGAATATTTTCCCAATACAAGACCAATCAATATGAGCCAAACCCAAATACAGGCGAAAGTTTTAGACCAATTATTCTCCATTTATTTCAGCAAATCTCTGAAATAGTTGGCAATACTGTAAATCTTGTTCTTAGGGGCATGGGCAGTCCAGGGGTACACAGCAGTATTTATGGTGGGTGATTTTTTTACCACTGGTGTCAGAATGGAGGGGCCATGCACTATTGCAGTTGGATAACCAAGTTACTCCCTATGAACATTCATTTGTATAAAGGTTTTATCAGACCCACTATGATTTTGCGTTTTGCAAAGAAATTAGGAAATTATGAATTTTGGAAAAGTCCTGCGATTTTTACAAACGCCCGAGATAAACCTCTATATATATTTATTTTATTTATAACGTTTTATATAATGCGAAAAAGATCCCGAAGGATATCAGAGCACTTTACAAAAGGATGGAAGGAAGGATATAAATGCAATATCAACATCAAATAAGAATAAAACACAGGAACAGGAGAGTAATACAATAAACCGGTATATGGCGGGCTACGAAGGGGGGCACACTATGCAGTAAAGAAGAGTTGCATCAAATGATGGTAGAACGGTTGTAGGATCAATGACTTTGAGCAGGTAAACCTAGCCCTATTAAGGTAAGAATCTGTTCATTAGGAATCTTTTGGCTTCCAGTTTGAACGCAGTCGTTGAGGAGATTCTGCGTACTTCCGGTGGAAGAGAGTTCCATATCTTTAGGGCAGCGCGGAGAAGGCTCGGTTACAAGTTCTCTTTTTGCTAAGGATGAGTGGTTTCAAGAGGAATGTGTTAGCGCTTCTTGAGGCTCTACCACCACAGGATAATGCAAGATTTTGCGCTAGGTACCTGGGAGTTTTGAAATGCAGGGCTTTGTGCGCCAGAACGGCAATCTTTAACTGAATTTGAGCTTCGTAAGGTAACCATTTAAGAGAATTTAGGACTGGGGATGTGTGCTCATTTCATTTGGTACCTGTGACCAGTCTAGCCGCAGTGTTCAGTGATGCCCTTAGAGGAGCCAGGGTGTATTTGGGAAGGCCACAGAGCATAGCGCTGCAGTAGTCTAGCCTTGGCAAGACAAGCGCTTGGACCACCTGCTTGAAATCATTTTGTGGAAGGGATGGTTTGATATTTCTAAGTGTCCTTATCAAGTGATTAGCTCCCTTACACACATTGCTGATATGTTTTTTTTATATTCAGGTGCTTGTCCGGGGTGATTCTGAGAGATTTGGCTGAGTTTATGATGAGAGGAGTGCCGTTAAAAGCAGTGAGGTGATTCAGCCAAAGGTCTAGCTTGGGGATGTGGTTTGGAGGAGAGATGAGAAGGAATTCAGTTTTGGAGGTGTTGAGCAGGAGATGGTTCTTAGTTAAGCAATTTTGAGTAGACATTAGGGTAGTGTTGAGTAAGAGGATGTTATCCGGGGATGAGATTTTCAAATAAAGTTGTGTGTCGTCCGCATACATAAGGAAGAGAATGTTCACGGAATTTAGTGAATTAGCTAATGGTTCCAAGAAAAGTTGAAGAGGATAGGAAATAGGGTGGACACTTGGGAGACACCCATGAGTGCTGGAGAGGCCGGGGAGAGGGAGTGGTTTGCCTTGACTCTTTGTGATCTCTGGTGGAAGAAGGACGAGAACCATTGTACCACCCGACCCGAGAAATCCATCCCGTTCTTCAGAATGGATAGGAGGTTGTCGTGATTAACCGTGTCAAGTGCGTTGGAAAGGTCAAGGAGGAGTAGGAGGCAGGAATCATTTTGATCAAGCATTTTTAAAATGCCATCCATAATGCACGTGAGAGCCAATTCAGTACTGTGCCCCTTCCGAAAGCTGGGTTGATTTTGGTCTAGGAGTTGGAAATTCCCCCTTTTTTTATATTCAATTCATAGGATATAAATTAATCTTGGTAAATTAAAGGTCACCTACAACAAAGATCATAGACATACAACTAATTTAGATTAAACAGTCTTCTCCATATGTTCTATCATTGATCCCTATATCTGAACCCCCAATTTTTTCCTCTTCAATGATTTCAAACAATACAAACTATATTACAAATAAAAAAATTTATAGAACTTGGCCCGCAACATCTCAAACGATGGTGCATCCTGCTGAAGCCATACCGAAGCAACACACAGTTGTGCTACTGCCACTGCTATAAATACAAGATATACTTGGCCTGGTTTAATAACCTTCCCAACTCCTGTTGACATTACCTCTTTGGAAATATGTACATCAACCCGCGTACTTTGAGACATAAACAGTTCTACATACCTCCTAAATTGGACAAGACCTATACAATCATAAAAAATATGCACAATGTCGGCCACATCCATAGCACATCTAAAAAAATTCCCATCGTTTGAGCTCCCCCATTTCATCATTCTTGCTGGTGTATGATATAAATTGAATAATGTCTTGTAGAGTTGAGCTTTCAAATTAGCTGCCAACAACATTTTACCAGCAATATTCATTGATTGTTGCACATACATACCATCATGTCCTAATTGGGCCCGACATTTACTATCTTGAATCTCCAAATCGTCCTGCTGTGTATCCATTAACATACGATATAATATGCCTATCTTTGCCCTTCTTTTTGTTGCCTCCACCACTGAGTTAGGAGCTATCCCTGCATGTTTATGATGTTTAAATAAAAAATCACAAATTTGTAAATATTTTAAGAAATCATCTTTTTGCAGTTTATAACGATCTATTACATCTGAAAGTGAAGCAAGTACTCCCCCCCAAATAGGTCTCCTAATTATTGCCTAATCCCCTTAGTCCTTCACCTCTCCATCATTAAATCCCAAAAGATGGCAGGGAATATGGATGTAGAATTCATGGGAGTATAATAACATATCCCTGTTAAGGCTAACATCCTGCGGACTGATTTCCATGCCTTGTATGCTGTTAGAATTACCTGAAACTGATTTCTTTTGAAATAACTTGGCTCAAAAAACTTAAATAGAGAATTTCTAACATCTGACCCCATCAACATTTGATAGTTGGTTCTTCCACCAGAGGCCCTTCCTCTCCCGTCAACAAGATCTGCATGTTTTGCAATAGCCCCACATTCAATTCAATTCAATTCAGTGATTTATATAGCGCGCTACATACCCAGAGGGTCTCAAGGCGCTTAGAGAAGGGTGGGGAGTTACTTGTCGAATATCCAGGTTTTAAGTTGCTTTCTGAATGTTAGGTGGTTCTGAGTGAGGCGGAGGTGAGTGGGAAGTGAGTTCCAGGTTTTAGCCGCCAGGTAGGAGAAGGATCTTCCTCCCATGGTGGTTTTGTTGATGCGAGGTACAGCAGCAAGGGCTTGGTGGGAGGAGCGTAGCTGGCTGGAGGGGGTGTAGAAGGAAAGTCGTGTGTTGAGGCATTCGGGTCCAAGTTCGTAAAGTGCTTTGTGTGCGTGGGTTAGAAGGCGGAATGTTATCCTCTTATTGATGGGGAGCCAGTGGAGGTTTTTCAGGTGACCAGAAATGTGATCTTTACGCGGGAAGTCTAGAATGAGTCTGGCTGATGCGTTCTGGATGCGTTGGAGTTTTTTTTGAAGTTTTGCGTTGGTACCGGCGTATAGGGTGTTTCCGTAGTCCAGGCGGCTTGTAACCAGTGCGTGGGTGACCGTTTTTCTGGTTTCAGTTGGGATCCAGCGAAATGTTTTTTTGAGCATGCGAAGAATGTTGAAGCAGGATGATGAAACTGCGTTGATTTGTCTGGTCATCGAGAGTGAGGAGTCCAGAATGACGCCCAGGTTCCGTGCGTGGTCCGTTGGGATGGGTGCTTTTCCAAGGGATTCTGGCCACCACGAGTCGTCCCAGGCGGAGGGGGAGGTACCTAAGATAAGGACTTCTGTTTTGTCGGAATTCAGTTTCAGACGGCTGTGCTTCATCCATTCGGCTACTTCTCTCATTCCTTTATGTAGGTTGGTTTTGGCGGTGTTAGGGTCTTTGGTGAGTGAGAGGATCAGTTGAGTGTCATCAGCGTAGGAGATGATGTTGAGGTTGTGTTGACGTGCGATGGCCGCGAGGGGGCTCATGTATACGTTGAAGAGGGTGGGGCTGAGTGAAGATCCTTGTGGCACGCCGCAAATGACTTCAGTGGCTTCTGATTTGAATGGTGGGAGGCGGACTCTCTGAGTTCTTCCGGCAAGGAACGAGGTGATCCACTCCAGTGCTTTTCCTTGAATTCTGATGTTACTGAGGCGTTGTAACAGGGTGCTATGACAGACTGTGTCAAAGGCTGCAGAGAGGTCGAGGAGGATGAGGGCGACGGTGTCACCATTGTCCAGTAGAGTTCGAATGTCGTCTGTTGCTGCGATGAGTGCGGTCTCAGTGCTGTGTTTGGCTCGGAAGCCGGACTGTGAGGAGTCGAGGGATTTGTTGGTTTCGAGGAAGGCGGCGAGCTGGTTGTTGACAGCTTTCTCAATGGCTTTGGCCGGGAATGGAAGGAGTGATATGGGGCGGTAGTTTTTGAGTTCGGTGGGGTCAGCTGTGGGTTTTTTCAGAAGGGCGCTGAGTTCGGCGTGTTTCCAGCTATCTGGGAAGGTGGCGGAGGTGAGGGAGCAGTTGATGACATCTCAGAGGTGGGGTGCGATGATGGAATCTGCTTTGTTGAAGATGTGGTGAGGGCATGGGTCTGAGGGGGATCCTGAGTGGATGGAGTTCATCAGGCGGATGGTATCATCCGTGGAGATTGGGTTCCAGTCATTAAGGATGTTCAAGGGGGGTGAGGGTGTGGCAGAAGGATGGGTGGGCTGGTCTCCGGGTTGGTTGTCGAAGCTGTTGTGGATGTCTGCGATTTTGTCATGGAAGAACGAAGCTAGGGAGTCGCAGAGGTCTTGAGAGGGAGTGATGTCGTTGGAGTTGGCAGTGGGGTTGGTGAATTCTTTGACGATGTTGAATAATTCCTTGCTGTTGTGGGCGTTGTTGTCAAGTCGGTCTTTGAAAGCGTCTTTCTTGGCAGTTCGGATCAGTTGGTGGTGTATGCGGGTGGTGTTTTTGAAGGCGTCTCTGGTGCTGGTGTTTGGGTCTTTTTTCCAGGCCTTCTCAAGGGAGCGACAGAGTTTCTTGGATTTCTTAAGATCATCGTTGAACCAGGGGGCGTTTTTGTTGCCTTGTTTGATTAGACGTTTTTTCAGGGGTGCTAGGTTGTCGCGCTGTTGGTTAGCCTTTTAGTGAGGTTAATAGCTGCTTGGTTGGCGTTCGATGAGTGGGCAGGGGGGTTTTGAAGAAGCGATGAGGAGATCTGGTCGATGGTGATTTTGTTCCAGTTTCTTCGCAGAGTAGGTTGAGGATGGTTGTGGTCTTTTTGTAGATAAAGTGAACGCAGCTGTGGTCCATCCACTGGAGAGCTGTGGTGTGACTGAAGGAGATATGTTTGCTGGAGGTGAAGATAGGGTCAAGTGTGTGACCTGCGAGGTGAGTGGGGGTATTAACAAGTTGTTTGAGTCCGAGGTTGGCGAGATTTTCCAGAAGGGCGGTGGTGTTGCTGTCGTTACTTTTTTCCAGATGATAATTGAGGTCTCCTAGTAGAATGTAGTCCTTGGAAGGGAGGGCGTGTGGGGTGATAAAGTCAGTGATGTCTTCACTGAATTGTGCTCGGGGTCCTGGTGGCCTGTAGAGGAGGGTGCCTCTGATTGTGGTCTTGGGGTCGGTGTGGATCTGGAAGTGAAGGTGTTCGGCGCTAGCGAGGTTGGCATCTGAGCTGGTTGAGAATGGAATTCTTGTGAACAATAGCGATGCCTCGTCCTGTTTGCTTGTTGCGGTCTTTACGGATGATCTTGTAGCCTTCCGGGATGGCAATGGTGATGTCTGGGGCTGAGGAGACGTTCATCCACGTTTCAGTTAGGAAGGCGACGTCCGGAGAGATGGTGTCTAGTAGATTCCAGAGGTCGATGGCGTGTTTGTGGACCGAGCGGGTGTTGAGCAGGATGCATTTTAAGTGGTTGGTGTCAGGTCTCTGTTTGGTGTTAGTGGATGTGGAGTTGGTCTTGGTGCTGTCAAACTTGCAGGAGTTGCACGTGAAGGGTCCATGGGTGTGTCCGGGTGTGTTAAGGGCTAGGAGGGTAGAGGCGGCGTAAGTAATGCGGGTGGGGTGGGTGGGACGGGTGCCAGGGGGTCTGGCGCAGGGCGTGGGCTTGGCGCGGACGGCGTAGACGGGCTTACCTTTGTCGCACCTTCGGCGCGACCGCTGCGCGTGGACGCTGCACGTTGGGACATCTGTCTTAAATGGATAGTGGAGGGGGGCGGAGCGTGGGAGGGTCAGCTGGGAGGCGGGAGCGAGGTGGAGGGAGGGTCTGGGAGGGGCCAGCAAGAAGCTCAACAACATGGCAACAAACAAATGCTGCGAGGGTCGAGGGGCTATAATGCCAATCAAGCGCTACGATACAATGGTTCTAAGGCAGCAGTGGAAAAGCGCTACGCGCTAGGCGGCAGGTAGGCAGATTAAATCCCACAAACAAAATGTTTCAAAAATGCTAAGTAAAGCCCAGCAGTGGCGAGCGCTTCGAAGCGCTACACAAATACACATAAATTATTAGCAGTAACGTGGAGCACAATCGCAAAGAGCACTGTACCAGCAGAGAGGAGGTGGGGGGAGCGACCATTCTTGATGAAGGCAGGACGGTCACATAAAAGTAGAATGTTAAATTTGGGACTGCCCATCCCCCCCGATCTCGTGGTTACATCATATACTGCGAGGCTCGACGAGCTTTCCTTTGCCCCATAAAAAGCTATCACATATAGATTGTAATTTCACTAATTGTACTTGTGTCAACTCCAGTGTAACTGCCCTGAAATAATACATGGCTTTGGGGAGAACACACATCTTGAGTACATTGCACCTCCTGACCAACGAGAGATGCAAGCATTCCACCTTATCTATTTGTGGCTGAACCCCAGAAACGATATCTCCCCAATTGACCTTTATAAAATCTTGCAATGAGATCCTTATTTTGATGCCGAAATACATGGCTTCAGCAGTAACCCGTACATCTCCAGGTCAAGCTTCTTCAGTACATACAATCTGAGTTTTAGATGAATTCAATTTACATCCTGCCACCTCCCCAAATGCCAGGGCCAAACTTTCTATCTCTGCAACTGCTGGTTCTGGATCTGATGTCGCCACTGCGATATCATCCGCATAAGCTAGCACCTGCGCCTAGTAGTGTCCACAGATCTTAGAAGTGATCCTATTGGTTGTTTCCAACATTACCAGGAACGGGTTGATATGTATATAGCAAACGGTAATAGAGAACTGTCTTGTCCCCCTGCTAATGGACACCGGAGCTGATTCTCTACCCATTACACAGATCTTTTGTATAGCCCTGATACAGCCTACGCCAAACCCTATCTTACGCATGACATCCCATAGGAAAGGCCTGGAAACCCGGTCAAATGCTTTTTCAGCATTTAAAAAGTTCAGACCTAGCCTGCTATTTTGTATATTAGCATAGTCTATCATTGTGATTACTCTATTTAAGTGGTTGACGTTGCTCCTGCCAGGTATCAATCCGTACTGAAGTATGGAAACCAATGGACTAAGTTCTTGGTCTAGCCTAGCTGCAAGAAATTTCCCATGGACTTTGCCATCTGCATTTATCAAAGAAATCGGTCTATACGACCCAGGCAATTCTGATGGCTTGTCTTTCTTTTTGAAAACCACTGTATCAGCTTTTTTCCATGATGGGGGCGGATTGCTAGACTGCGCTTCTTGAAATCTGGCCAACATATCTTTCTTGAAAAAGCATTCGATACACCTCCAGTGGTAGCTTATCTGGCCCTGCTGTTTTCCCACTTGCCAATGAACCTATTGCTGCCTCAAGCTCTACCATAGTTATAAGGGCATCCAATAATACCTGTTCTTCCTGTCCTAGGCCCACTAGATCCAACTGTTGAAGAAATATCTCTATATAATCCTCATTAAATATGTCTTGTGTATACAACTCTTCGTAGAAATCTTGAAATACTTCATAGATTCCTTCCATAGCTTCAACTGTGTTACCCATAATATCAACCAAAGACGATATTTTTTGTGAGGATTGTTTGGCTCGCAGCCTCTATGCAAGGCATCGTCCTGTAGCTTCACCATACTTATACATTTCCTCTTCATATGCTTTATACTGGCTAGCAATTTTCGTACTCCACACCCTGTTGATTTTAGCTTACACCACGCAATCTTAGTATGTATCTCCTTTACTTCTTCTCCTTTTCTGATCCCCTGTATAAGTTTCTGCTCACCTGTCCTTAAATCCTCAAAAAGTTCCTGCATGAGAGTCTGTTGTTGCCTCTGTTTAGCCAGCCCATCGCTAAGCGTTTCTCCTCTCAGCCCTGTTTTCGGATCACTGACAGAATATCGAGGAGCAAAATATCGACCTGCCAAAATATCGTGGAGAAAATATAGAATGCCACAATATCGAATTCCTATCTTCAAACAGGTAAGTACAAAAATATCGACTCCAAAATATCTTTGTAAAAAATATAGACAGTCAAAATATCGATTTTTTAAAATATTTTAAAAGTAATTTAAAATTAATATAATTAATTTAAACATACTTAAAACACTTAAATAATCTTTTTAATACATATATATATATATATATATATATATATATATATATATATATATATATATATATATTACGCTCAAAGTCCTTTCCCTCTAAAAGGAACAACAGCACTCCGGGGGTGGTGAAAATTACAGCGGTCTTTAATGAAAAGTCAACAAACGCGTTTCAACGTCAGCCTTTGTCAGTGTCAATGACACTAGGCACATGACTTAATTTTAAAGCTCCTTCATGGTCACAGACATAAGCAAAGGACTAGCCCAAAGTCAAATGTAAACGCCATCTTGTAACGGATAGAGTGCGATGCATAACATATGTATCTGCACCCTATGATATAAACTAATACCGTACATCGGTGAAAAAACAAGAGGTATGGGCATAAAATGATAATTATACAAAATATATAATATAACAACATCTAGCCGTGGATCGGCATAAGTCCTTTGACAATCAGTCTGCCCCTGTAGGAGTAAAGCATGGATCAGTGGGACAATCATTAAGAGCAAATACACAAATATACATATATAAAGATATGATGAATGGCCATACTAACTCTGATATTACTACGTCCTGTGCTCCCAGGAGCCAACAAAATGTGATGACCATTACATACCACATCATAACCATGATACAACCATTGTTATGCTCGTCTGGCTCCTCAGGATCGGTGTGATGCTATAAGGGTTCCACTTCCCGATCGTTCCGAACTCACTATGAATGCCACTGAGTTACGGTCGGATCGGACAGGGGACAAAGGACGGGATAGGGACAGCAGGGACAAAGGATCTGTAAGACACAAGCATACAACAAATTAGTAACCTATTCAACTTCACCCTTTCGTATCTACTCTCATTTGATCTCGCTATTATCATGTACCTTGACGGCAGATCCTCTGCACCCAACACTTCAAAAAGAACGCACCTTCGTGCAAAGAATACCAGCCTGCAAATAATATTGATTACTTCATCAGTCCCAATTGTTTATCCCTCCTAAAAGTTATGGAACTCAAAAGCTCTAAAGTATAGCCGCTATTTCTGGGCCCAACTGGCCTCCCCCTCTTAGTACTTGCGTGTGCCTCAGTAATCCGAGATTCCTTGGAAAGGTCTTTGCCAATTAACACGTTGGCGCTCCTCCTCACTGGGGATCAACACGCATTTCCAGGGGGAAAGACTTGTCCTAATTCCAAGCGCTCCTCCTCTCCAGGGGATCAACACGCTTTTGGTATGTCAGATGAAATGCCAGAAACCAAAAAGTACACACAGTAACTCTCCGTTAATTCTTCACGGAGCGCTCTCCCAAATGCAGCATGTCCGCTCCGTTATCCTTTTAGCACAATTCTGACCCCTTGCAGCCGCACAGGAAACCATCAGAACGCCAAGGCTGGAGCAATCGGCCTCGGCAAGTTACTGAGAGCAGAGCAGCCGCTCTCTCTCCTTAAGGAAGCTGAAGTCTCTTCGCAGAAGTACCGCGGCCCCTGACCTCTCCAGCTGCTCACCACTGAAGTGAGCGACTTCAGGGAAACGCGATGTTGACTGATTCTCCCGTTAGCGCACACGGGGATTCCAATGTCGGCGACTCCTCGCCGACTCGCTGAATTCAAATATCCAAAATTACGTGCACTGGTTTGTACACACGTCTCACTCATATAGCCTCCTCCTACCCTAGGCATTCTGGGACTCGTAGTCCTCCTCTGTTTTCGTCCTTCTTTACTTTCTAGGCAGGCGCCTCAGCTGGATCCCGACAGTAGGCCCCCCTTCCCCAGCGCCTTCTTACAACCAGGCTTCTCCGGGCACCGTTTGTAAAAGGCCCGAACCGCCCTAGGGGCGTGGACACCACTGTGCGGCTCCCATGAGTCCTCTTCCTCGGTATACCCCTTCCATGAGACCAGGAACCACAGTTTTCCATGACAAAATTGCGAGTCTTTGATTCTCTGTACTTCGTATTCTAGTCCTCTCGGTGTCTGCAACGGAGGGACCGACCTTCTTCTCACCTTCCCTGCCGGCTTCAACAACCCACAGTGGAAGACCGGGTGAATCCTCAAACTACCGGGCAGACGAAGCTTGTAGGTGAAAGGGTTCACTTTCTTCACCACTTCGTACGGCCCAATAAACCTCGGATGGAACACACTTCGGAGTTTAAACTTAATGTTCTTGGTGGACAGCCACACCCGATCTCCAACCTTATACTCCGGCCCATCCACTCTCTTCCGGTCCGCCCAGAGCTTGTACCCTTCCTTGGCCTTCCCCAAGTTGGCAGCCACCTTCTTGTGTAAGCGCAACAGATTTGTGATTCTATCCTGCACCGATGGTTGATTCATCACCTCAACCGGCAACGTTATAGGAAGGGTCTTCACTGCATATCCGTACGTGGCCATAAATGGAGACATTCCTATTGAACAATGCTCTGCGTTGTTATACGATAACTCCGCCAGCCATAGCATTGAAGACCATGACTCCTGCACCTCCTCCGAATAGCATCTCAAGTACTTTTTAAGAGATTGGTTCAATCTCTTGGTTTGTCCGTCCGTTTGAGGATGGAACGCAGTGGAAGTAGCCGCCTCGATTCTCAGGGCTTGGCACCAGGTTTTCCAGAAGCTTGCCACAAACTGAGGACCACGGTCCGAAACGATCACCTCTGGCAATCCATGAAGACGTACTATAGCTTCCAGCAGAACTTGTGCCGTCTGGCCGGCTGTAGGGAGGTTGCGACATGGCATAAAGTGGCCCATCTTTGTCAGGCTGTCCACGACCACTAGTATAGCCGAATTCCCTTTATCGACTGGTAAACCCGTGATAAAGTCCAGACTGATGGTATGCCACGGCCTCTGGGGAGTAGGCAATGGGATGAGTTTACCCCTTGCTCTCGTGTGATCCGTCTTATTCCTGGCACATGTTTCACACTCCGATACCCATTCCTTGACGGAGACCGTCATGGCTTCCCACCAGAAGTGTCTTTGCAATAGTTCTATGGTCTTTTTTATTCCGGGATGACCTGATAACGGGGAATGGTGACACCAACCAAATGCCTTTTTTCTTAATTCCACCGTGGGAACATACAACTTGTCATCGACAAACGGTAATCCGTCTCGAACCTTTCTCCCTTCTCCTGCAGTTACCCATCGTGCCCATTGGTCTGGTGAGCGGTCATTTCTAATGTTCGTGAGAAATTCTTCGCTTCTCACCACGCTGACCACTTTCTCCGTCGGGATGATGACCATGGGAGTGTGTCTTTCCATGTTATCTGTTTCTTCCCGTCGGGAAAGGGCATCTGCTTTGCGGTTGTCTACTCCTGGGCGGAAGGTTATCAGAAAGTCATATTCCGCAAAAAACAGGGTCCAACGCATTTGTCGTTGTGTGAGATGCCGTGCGGACTGCATATATTGTAAGTTCCGATGGTCCGTATACACCAGTATCTTATGGCGGGCCCCTAACAGGTAGGGCCTCCATTCCTGGAAGGCCTTTTTGATGGAAAGGAGTTCCTTCTCCGCAATAGTGTAATTGCATTCTGCCGAATCCAATTTTCTGGACAGATATGCTACCGGGTGAAGACGGCCAGTGTCTTTGTCCCTTTGAGAGAGGACAGCTCCTATAGCGACATCGGAAGCGTCTGCTTCTACCACGAAAGGGGCTTCCAAATCCGGATGTCGAAGAATCGGAGCGGATGTGAAAGCTTCCTTCAGAGCGCTGAAAGCCTGTTCTGCCTCAGAATCCCAATTAAACCTTACTCCCTTTCTCAATAGTCTAGTGATAGGAACTGCCAGTAAGGAAAACCCCCCTATAAACCTGCGATAAAAGTTCGCAAACCCCAGGAAGCTCTGTACATCCCTAACGTTTTTTGGAACCGGCCAGTCCAACACTGCTGCAACCTTGCGACCTGTCATACACAAGCTGGATGGACTCAAATTACCCCTAGGAATTCTACTTCCTGAACTCCAAATTCGCACTTGCTCAACTTGCAGAACAGGGCATTTTTGTGTAACCTCTCAAGCACCTCACACACATGCTCATAATGGTCTTGTTTCCTGTGAGAATAGATAAGTATATCGTCCAGATACACTATAACTGAGATGTCTACCAGCTCAGCCAACACCTCATTCAAAAAAAACTGGAATGCCGCAGGGGCATTACACAGCCCGAACGGCATGACCAGGTATTCGTATAGACCATACCTGGTCTTGAAGGCGGTCTTCCACTCATCCCCCTTCCTGATCCTTACTAGATGGTATGCTCCCCTCAAGTCCAGTCGGGTGTAGATAACCGCTCCTCTGACCTGATCTAACAACACACTTATGAGGGGCAGAGGGTATCGGTTCCGGACTGTGTTCTTGTTTAACATCCGGTAGTCACAGCAAGCCCTCAGCTCCCCATTTGCCTTCGATATAAAAAACAAAGGGGAAGCTGCCGGGGACCTAGAGGGACGAATGAACCCTAGTTTAACATATTCTTCCAAGTAAGCTCGAAGGTGTTGTGTTTCAGGTTCGGATAGAGCGTACACTCTACACGAAGGCAGTACACTATCGTCTATCAGGTCGATCCTGCAATCGTATCTCCGATGTGGGGGGAGAACCTCTGCCTTGATCTTACTAAAGACCTCTGTAAATCTCTTGTACTCCTCTGGAAGCTTCACTTCCTGTTCCACCACAGTGGCTATACTCCAAGAAGAGGCTAGGGCTATCGCTATAGTACCCCCTTCCTTAAGACACTGCGTTAAACAAATCTCAGATTTAAATTTCACAAGTCTGTCTGTCCAATTGATTTCCGGGTTATGTTTACAAAACCAGGGCATCCCCAGAATTAGTTCGTATTGGGGGGCGTCTATGATGTTCAGGGAAATTGCTTCCACATGGGCGCTCTTTCCATCAACCAAGGTCAATTCCAACATCTCGGTCTGGGTAGTGATCAATCCTGATTTCAAGGGCTTCCCATCTACCGCCACTACTTCTTCTGGGACCTGTCTATCCACTATTCCCAAAGCCAACTCTCTGACTAGCCCGCTGTCTATAAAATTGCCGGTAGCGCCGGAATCCAGCATAGCCAATACCTCATGGACCCTGGATCCCACCACCAAACTACCGTGTAACACTATATGGGCCTCATTGGGTGACGTCAGGTCGGATGCCAGAGAAGGAATCTTCATGACTGTCTTATCAGACGAACGGGCTTTCTCCTGAGTCTCTCCCTCTATTCCCATACTTGACACGGTCGCTCTTTTCGGTCTCACTACTGTATTCTGTGTTTTCGGCTTGGACGGGCAGTCACGCACGTAGTGTCCGCGTTTACTGCAATACATACACAGGCCTAGCGCTCTTCTATTCTCTCTTTCTGTATGCGACAACGGAGCCCTAATCGCACTGAGCTCCATAGGTTCAGTTCCCCCTTCGCTGGTAGGTGTCTCTTTCTTAGACCCTCTATCTGTGCCTCTATCATGAATGCGTCCATCTAGACGCAGAGCAAGGCTAACTAAGTCAGCGCATGTTCGGGGTTGAGGGTCTATTCTAGCTATCACGTCCTTGAGCTCACAACATAGGCCCTGATAGAAGAGAGACATACGCTTCTCTTCAGGCCACGCGGCCTCTGCGACCAATCTGTTAAAGTGAGTCAGATACGTGACCAAATCCCCCCTACCTTGTCGTAATGATAACAGCTCTTTGTCCGCGCTGAATGAAGTAGTTTTCCTATCGAACACCCCTTCGAACGCGGTTCTAAACGAGTCCCAATCCGACAGTACCGTATCGTTATTCCTTACTAGCGGTACCGCCCAGTTAGCGGCATCTCCGCTAAGGTAAGATATAGCGAAGGCCACCCTAGAGTGATTGGTTGGGAAAGAGGATAGCCGGCATGAAAAATGCATCAATAATTGGGTGAGAAACACCTGTACCTTATGGGGATCACCCGTATACCTCTCAGGTGTCGCGAGGGGTATAGGGGGCGCCACCGAAACCTGTATTGGGGGTATAGCCGCCGAACTAGCATCAAAAGGGTTACGAGTGTTCCTATCTACCCTTTCTCGTAAGGCCGCTGTCTCCAATCTAGAGGCCGTTAGCTCCTGTTGCATTAAATCTAAGGCCTGCATGACCTCCTCAAGCGTTGCCATTATAACACCACCCGACCAGGAGGAGCGATTATTTGTAGGCGCGCAATTCTGTTATGCTCCTCTGGCTCCTCAGGATCGGTGTGATGCTATAAGGGTTCCACTTCCCGATCGTTCCGAACTCACTATGAATGCCACTGAGTTACGGTCGGATCGGACAGGGGACAAAGGATGGGATAGGGACAGCAGGGACAAAGGATCTGTAAGACACAAGCATACAACAAATTAGTAACCTATTCAACTTCACCCTTTCGTATCTACTCTCATTTGATCTCGCTATTATCATGTACCTTGACGGCAGATCCTCTGCACCCAACACTTCAAAAAGAACGCACCTTTGTGCAAAGAATACCAGCCTGCAAATAATATTGATTACTTCATCAGTCCCAATTGTTTATCCCTCCTAAAAGTTATGGAACTCAAAAGCTCTAAAGTATAGCCGCTATTTCTGGGCCCAACTGGCCTTCCCCCTCTTAGTACTTGCGTGTGCCTCAGTAATCCGAGATTCCTTGGAAAGGTCTTTGCCAATTAACACGTTGGCGCTCCTCCTCACTGGGGATCAACACGCATTTCCAGGGGGAAAGACTTGTCCTAATTCCAAGCGCTCCTCCTCTCCAGGGGATCAACACGCTTTTGGTATGTCAGATGAAATGCCAGAAACCAAAAAGTACACACAGTAACTCTCCGTTAATTCTTCACGGAGCGCTCTCCCAAATGCAGCTTGTCCGCTCCGTTATCCTTTTAGCACAATTCTGACCCCTTGCAGCCGCACGGGAAACCATCAGAACGCCAAGGCTGGAGCAATCGGCCTCGGCAAGTTACTGAGAGCAGAGCAGCCGCTCTCTCTCCTTAAGGAAGCTGAAGTCTCTTCGCAGAAGTACCGCGGCCCCTGACCTCTCCAGCTGCTCACCACTGAAGCGAGCGGCTTCAGGGAAACGCGATGTTGACTCTGATTCTCCCGTTAGCGCACACGGGGATTCCAATGTCGGCGACTCCTCGCCGACTCGCTGAATTCAAATATCCAAAATTACGCGCGCTGGTTTGTGCACACGTCTCACTCATATAGCCTCCTCCTACCCTAGGCATTCTGGGACTCGTAGTCCTCCTCTGTTTTCGTCCTTCTTTACTTTCTAGGCAGGCGCCTCAGCTGGATCCCGACAACCATCTCATCCATATAGGAGAAATAAAGTAAAAGGAAAGAAAAAAGAAGAAAGAAAAGAAGGAGGGAATTTAGAGGGGGGAAAAAAGGGGAGAGGAGAGAAAGAAAAAAAAGGGGAGAGGGGGGATAGAAAAAGACACAATGGAAGAGATGGAAATAATAATTCAATATATATATACACAATTATTAAAAAGGTGAATGAACTGTGTGCGATCATAACAAAAATTCATCATCATGAAACATTCTAATTCATATACCAAGGTCGTCTTACAGATTTGTCCTAAATACTAAACATGAGCATCAACAGCCATACTGCTATTTCCCCTGAGTAAATCTTTTTCCTAAGTGGATGGCCATCTCCTCCCCACTGTTGAGACCTCCTGGATGTTTAGTAGCTAAATCGATAATATACCTCGATTCCAGTCGTCTCAACTTATCTCCGCCCCTGATGTTAGTAGGTATACAGTCCAGCCCAAAGTATTGCAGTTTGCTACGATCTTTATTGTGATACTCAGAAAAATGGCGGGCTACTGGGTAGGAAGGATCTACCTCATCAATGGCCCTAAGATGTTCTAAAACCCTCAATTTTAGTTGATTGATAGTGCTCCTGATGTAGCGAAGGCCATACGGGCACACCAAACAATACACTGCGTAAACAGTACTGCAAGTCAAAAATTTCTGGATTACCATGGATCTACCTGTCACCTGATTTTCATACCGGAGGACTCTCTTACTGGCTGCGCAGGCTTTGCATCGGCCACATGGGTAAAGCCCACTCATGTCCTTAAGTGTATTAGGCCTGACAGTAGGTTTATTGAAATGGCTACATACCAACATATCCCCTAACAATCTACTTTTACTGAAGGTCACCAGAGGGTGTGGGGGCAAATCCTCTTTCAACATACTGTGTGTGCGCAAGATGTGCCAGTTCTTACGCATCATGGCCTTGAGGTGATTGGCTTCAGAGGAATAGGGTGTGATCATCCTGAATTTGCTCTTTTCCGTAGTAGTATTCATAGTGGGCTGTTCCTTTTCTTTCTTTTTTGAGCAATTCAGCCCTTGGAATTCTCCTGACTCTCCTAAGTGTGTTCTGCAATAGGGAATCATCGTATCCTCTGAGTCGGAAGCGTGCCAGGCACTCAAGGGCTGCCCTCTCAAACTCCCGTTCTTGTGTGCTGTTTCTACGGAGTCTGAGGAGTTCCCCATACGGGATAGTCCTGATAAGTTTGGGTGGGTGACTACTCTTTGCAAATAGAATTGAGTTCCCTGCCGTTTCTTTTCTATATAATGAGGTATGTACCTGACCCTCATCAATATACACCCTCAGGTCCAAGTAGTCGACTGTCACTCGGCTAATTGGTCCTGAAAGATGCAGATTGTAGCAGTTGTTATTCAAACCCTCAATATACTTTTCTGTGCTGACAGTCGTACCCTGCCACACGATGAAAAGATCATCAATGTAGTGGTACCAATGTATCACCCTACCATGCTCCTGACCCATCTTCCAGCTCCTGGGCACCTGCTCCTCCCACCAGTCAACAAACAAGTTTGCATAGCTGGGAGCGAAGCAGGTGCCCATCGCCGTACCAGAGGATTGCCTGTAAAGCTGTTCTCCAAACAAAAATATATTGTTATTTAAGCAGAACTGCACAAAATCGAGAATCATGGTGTTATGCTGTACAAAGCGTAGTTGACGTTTATCTAGATAGTGCCTGACAGCATTCAAGCCATGTTGATGATCAATGTTTGTATAAAGACTGGTGATATCCATCACCATCAGTAGATAATCAGACTCCCAGCTCATATCTGCAATTATGTTCAGGAAATCTTTTGTATCCTGGATGTAAGAGTCCAGGCTGGTGACAAGGGGAAAAAGAACAGAGTCCACGAACTTAGACATATTTTCAGTAAGTCTATAGATAGAGGCAACAATGGGGCATCCTGGGGGAGATGTTGAGTTCTTATGGAGCTTAGGAAGATGGTAGAACGTCGGAGTCATGGGGTTATTGCTCCGTAGAAAGAGGTGTTCATCCTTCCCCAACATATGCAAATTATACCATTTCCGAATCAGTTCGTCGTACTCGTTGATGCTCTCCTCATAAGCCTTGCTGGTAGTTAAAGAATAGTACTTGGGGTCAGACAACTGCCTCATTGCCTCTTGCTGGTAGTATTCACTGGTTAGCAGTACCACGTTGCCCCCCTTATCAGAGGGCTTTATTACGATCTTATTATCCCCCATGAGGTCATGCAAGGCTTTTCTTTGCGGCTCCGTGATGTTATGACTGGTAGGAGTCGTTTTCTTTCTATAGTTGATCAAATCCATGGTCATGGCCTCTGTGAAAGCATCAATTGCGTCCCATGGTGATTGAGGGACAAAAATGGACTTCGGCTTAAAATGGCTTTCTTCTCTTTCTTGTTCTATACCCTGTAATAGGGCTCGTTGTACCATGTCCACATCATAACATTACGTGGACTTCCTTCTTGCTCCATTCTCAGATGTTCCATAGCCTCCAATCCTGGCAGATCCCTGCCACTCAATGCATCTGTAGTTGTCGATCTAGTCCCCTGCTTAGATGTGTCTTTCATATGTGATCTCAGTTTAAAGTATTTATGAAGTTTTAATTTCCTTGTGAAACGGAAGAGATCAATTTTCGTTTGGGTATACTCCATATTGTTACTCGGGCAGAATGTTAAGCCCAATTCCAATAGTTCCTGTTCAGTGTCCGTTAAGTGTTTATTCGTGAGGTTCACAACAGTAAAGGCAGCAGGCCTGCTATCCTCATTGACCGTTAATTTTTAGGTTTCGCTGGGGAACGGAGCTGTAAGCTCCGCCTCCAGAGAAATCTCTTGATTTCAGTAAGGACTCTGGAATACGCCCCCCTGTCCCATTGGCTAGCTCCATAAATGGAGGCTAGCCATTGGAACAGAGAGGCGTCCGTCATGGCTGGACCAGATTCAGGGGCGTTCCCGAGAATCTTTGGCTTTTGGCTACGTCATGATACGTCAGCCAAAAGCCGGGAACGCCCCCGAATCTGGTCCGGCCGGGCCGTGCTTGCTGCTGTCCTGCCTTACTCTGTGTCCCTCCTCCCCCCTCCCCCCTCCTCGCTGTCCTGTGCACGTTTCCCGTTTTTCGACCACGGCCGCCGGAGGAAGCCCTGGTGAGTGCGTGTTAAATCTTGCCTTCCCGCCCCCTCCTCCCCCTCCCCGTGTGTCCGTTCCGCCCCCTCCCCGTGTGAAAGGGATTTGTTTCTGGAGCTCGGCTCGGGTCCATTCCCGCCCCCCTCCTGCTTCCCGCCCCCCCCTCCCGCTCGGAAGTGCGTGTGCAGTTGCTCATCTTGCCTTCCCGCCCCCTCCCCGTGTGTCCGTTCCGCCCCCCTCCCCATGTGAAAGGGATTTGTTTCTGGAGCTCGGCTCGGGTCCATTCCCGCCCCCCTCCCGCTTCCCGCCCCCCCCTCCCGCTCGGAAGTGCGTGTGCAGTTGCTCATCTTGCCTTCCCGCCCCCTCCCCGTGTGTCCGTTCCGCCCCCCTCCCCATGTGAAAGGGATTTGTTTCTGGAGCTCGGCTCGGGTCCATTCCCGCCCCCCTCCCGCTTCCCGCCCCCCCCTGTCCTGTGCCCGTTCCCGCCACCCTCCCTCCCTGTGCTCGCCCCTGTCCTGTGCCCGTCCACTTAAACTGCATCCTCTGATGCATTTGTTTTTGTTCCCGCACTCTTTCGATCAGGGAGCCATTCTTCCAGTGCTCGAACTCTCCCTGCTGGTTCCAGTGTGCGGACAGCACCTCTCCCCCTACAAACTTTAAAGAGAGCACACGTGGTGCCCGTTAACATGCGTGGCCGCCTGCTTGCCGCCGTCGACTGAGTCCTCTGGCTGTCTCTGTTGTGACCGTCACACTGTGTGATCTCCGACCTGAGAGTTGCTTGTTTGAAGAGGGGTGAGGGGGACGGCCAAGGTATGAAAGCTGGGCCGCGGCTTCCGAGCCTTTATCGGTAGACTCCAGGCAGCAGTGCAGTGCTGAGGGGCGCGGGGCTATGGGGGCCACTTCCGGTCACAGTGAAGAGGGGCCAGGGGGTGCTGGGCCCCCCTCGCAGGGGGCGAGAGCAGTGCGGACAGATAGGACGCAGGGAGAGATTACCAGCTGCCACTTTTGAAACTTTTTTTTTTAACTTCCTGCCCCTGGTGTGATCTGTGTTTGGCTGCAGTCTTCACCCCCTTGAGTGTTGGTGTGTGGATGTGTCTCACTTCAAAGCACGTGAGGTTCCATGTCGGGCTTTTCGGCCAACAACATGCATTATGGGATTTGTAGTTTTGATTTTAACGTTGCGAGAGCTCAAAATCAAATTGCCTATAGGTTTCTCAAAACTTCCCCCTGCATTTCAGTTGTTAGCAGCTTCATCACTGACACACTGTGTGACTTTGGGCTTTGTTCTGGCCCTTTCGCTCACGGACCCAAGTACAGCTGTTAGAAGCAGGTGGAGTTAGCAGCTGTGCTTGTTTATTCGTTCACTGTCACAACCTTGGTCACAGGTCAGGAACTGGTGATAGATAGGTCAGCAACCGTTTTTGCCATTCATTTGTGTCTCTTCTTTTATATGTGTGCAAAACAGAACCTGCTACATGAGGGGATTGTTTGTTAGCAGTGTGCGCTCAGCTTAGACACTGTGCCCTCGGCTTCGCGCGTCTTCTTATGGTACTGTGCCTCTGGGTTCATGTCAGTGTCTTCCCAGAGTCACCCAGAGACCAGGACTCCCGGGTGTAATTTTCTGTGACGACTCATCCTTTCCCAGTGTCTGAGACTCCCTTCTGCCCGCTCTCTGTCCCAGTGTCCCAGACTCCCCAGTGCCTGCCTCTGTCTCCCAGTGTCTGAGACGCCCTTGTGTCCGGCTCTGTCTCTGTGTCACAGACTCCCTTGTGTCCGGTTCTGTCTTCCAGTATCCCAGACACCCCATTATCTTTCGGTGTCATCCCATATGTTTGCTCCTCCATTAAGCTCGCCCTATCCCCCTCCCTCAGTGTGCACATCGCGCCGATGTCCGTAACGATCTATTGTCATCCTATCTGCATCTTGCGGGGTCCATTGCTCTCCCTGTGTCTTCCATTGTTTGCGTCGCCCAAATGTCTCTGAACCCCATTGTCTTAGTGTCCATGGTTCAGTCTCTCAGCATCCGTTGCTCAAGGTGTTAGGGGAGAGAGGAGTTGGCCTAACGGCTAGGGTAGTCGACCTTGAATCTGGGGAACTGGGTTCGAGTCTCGGCAGACGCTGAACATCCTCTGATTCTGGGCAAATCACTTAATATCCCTTGCCTATCAAAAATGAATGTGTCCTCAAGTAATTGAACTGGTGCTATGTAAAGCACTCTAATACCCAATGCGGGTCAAGTTTTTTGCTATATAAGACTCTAAAAAAAAAAAAAAAAAAAAGTGTGCAGCAGCGTGTGTCTCGGTGTTCACGGCTGCTGGTGTTTCTCTGTCTCTCTCTCCCAGTGTCTGGCTTTTCTGGTCCATATATTTGTCTGCTTTCTGTGTCTTAGTCTCTCTGTGTGTGCAGCTCTTGTCTGTGTGACTGTGTCCTCTGTTTCTACCTGTGTTGCCATCTCCCAAGGTGTGTCTCTTCTAGTGTCTGCAGGCTCTGTTGTCCGTCTGTCTCTTAGTGTCTGTGTCTCCCAGTGTCTGAGTCGTCTGCGTCTCCCATTTGTTTGATTCTCCCTTTGTTGCATCTCAAAGTCTGTATCACCAAGTGTCTGTGGCCCATCTCTTTTTCTCTGTTTCTTAGTGTCTTTCTCTCGGTGTCTGAGTCACTCTGTCTGCCTCTTCCATATGTGTGAGTCTCCCTGTATTGCTTGTTGCATTTCGCAAAGTCTGTCTCTTCTGGTGTCTGCAGGCTCTGTCGTCCATCTGTCTATTGGTGTTTGTGTCTCCCAGTGTCTGTGAGTCACTCTGTCTGCCTCTCCCATGTGTCTGATACTCCCTGTGTTGCATCTGCCAAGGTCTGTATCGCCCACTGTCTGCGAGTTCGATGGTCCATCAATGTTTCTCTGTGACACAGTGTCTGTATCTCCCGGTGTCTGTGATACCCATGTATCTGCCTCTCCCATGTGTCTCTCTCTTCCATGTATCTCTCTCTGCCATGTCCTGGTATCTACCATTTGCATCTCCCAATGTCTGGCTCTTCCAGTGTCTGCGCGATCTGTGGCCCATCAATGTGTCTCTCTGTCTTAGTCTCTGTGTCTCCCGGTGTCTTTGATACCCATGTATCTGCCTCTCCCATATGACTCTCTCTCCCAGTATCTGCGGGTTCTGTGGTCCATCACTGTGTCTCTGTCTTAGTGTCTGTGTCTCCCAGTGTCTGTGATACCCATGTGTCTTTCTCTCCCACGTGCCGTCATATCCCATATGCATCTCCCACGGATTGTCTCTCCCAGTGTTTGCAGGTTCTGTGGTCCATCTGTGTCGCTCTTAGTGTATGTGTCTCCCATATTCTGTGTCTCTGCGTTATGATTCCTATGTGTCTGGTCTCCAGTGTACATCTCCTATGTGCCTGCATCACCCAAAGTCTGTCTCTCCCAGTGTCTACGGGTTCTGTGGCCCACCTCTGTGTCTCCATGTGCTTGTCTCTCCCATGGGCTTGTTTCTCCCATGTGCATCTCCCATGTGTCCGCATCTTCCATGGTCTGCCTCTCCCAGAGTCTGCAGGCTCTGTGGTCCACATCTGTATCTGTGTCTCTTAGTGTCTGTGTCTCCCAGTGTCTGTGATTTCTTGTGTCTACCTCCCATGTGTCCACATCTCCCATGGTCTTTCTCTCCCAGTGTCAGCAGGTTCTGTGGTCCGCCTCTGTCTGTGTGTCTTAGTGTCTGTGTCTCCCATTGTCTGTAACTGCCTGTGTTTGCCTCTTCCTGCGTTTCCATTTCCCCTACATCTGTGACTCCCTTCTGTCTCCCAGTGTGTGTTCCTCGTGTCCATGCCTTCGCCCTCTGCTGTCTGTCTCCCAGTGACTCTCTAGTGGCCCCTTCTGTCTCCACACATGAGTGGGTATAAGTGAGGAGAAGAGCTGAAGTGTGATTGAGGGCTGCCCTATCAGATGTATGTGATTGGCAGCTCGGCAGACACCTCTGATGATCTTGTAAATGCTGCTTGGCAGCTGCAGTGGGTCCCTGCCAGTGCTTTGATTCTGGGGTGAATGCTCCTGTTAGAAGTAGGGAAGGGGGTGTGCGGTGTATTTGTGGTCCTGGGGAAACGTTCTCTTTAAAGCCAGAAACTTCAAGGTTTTTCTCCTCCATATTTGTTCATAATTATTGAATTTTTTTTTAGCTGTTAGATCTATGCAAATCTCTTGTTTTGTGGTTATTTTTTGTGGCAGCTAGTCTGAGTAAACAGTCGGTGTGTCTTTTAGATGAGGAGCGTGTGGCAGGGAGGTAACAGATTTGTCCAGGATCACAAGTGGGAAAGCCAGCTCTAAAACTTCTGAATCTTGGTTTTAGTGTCAGCAACGAATTTGTGTATATATTTTTACATCTAACTTAATCACTGAGCCACGTGTCCTGGCGTTATCGCATTTCTTAAAAACGACTATCTAGTTTTTTTTTCTTCTTTTGCTTTGGTAAGCTATGGCACATTTTTTTTTCTTATTTCTATTGTTTGTTCCACATTTCCTGTAGCCCTCACCAAATAAGATTATTATTAATTCCAGATTTACATCACTGTGCTTCTCCTTTCTGGTCAGGCGAAATCTTTTGAGAAGCAGTATGTGGCTTTGTCCCGCCTCTCTCTTCCATTGACTAGCTCCATAAATGGAGGCTAGCCATTGGAAGAGAGATCTGTCCGTCATTGTCCTAGGCGATTCGTGGGCGTTCCAGTGACTTTTTCCCTCTCCGCCCCTTTGTTGCCTTCATTGCGGCGGTGGGTGTTGTCTTATTTTTTTTTTCCCCAGGATGTTTGCGGCCGGCATTTTTTTCTAGGAGCTAGGGCGAGCGGGTGGGTTCACGTAATGCTCCTTTCTCGTCAGGAACCTCCTGCAGCCTCTCCCTGCCCTGCCAGAGCCAAGGAGACACAGCCGTGGCATTTCTCCCCGTTCTTTCCACCCCCCTCCCAGTCCGATGCCTTCTCTCTGATCTCGCAGCCGTGGCATTTCTCCCCGTTCATTCCACCCCCTCCCAGTCCGATGCCTTCTCGCTGATCTTTTGTCATTAGGTAAATGCAAAAATGTGTGCTGCGATTGCCCGTCTTGCCACGAAGGACGAGGAAAAGAGCTGAAGCCGGTGCCGCGCCTGACGGTGGGCGAGGCCGGCCGGGACATAGAGAAGAGCCTCGCAGGCTCCATTTCCACTTCTCCCGGCTGGGAGGAAGCTATTGGCCAAGAGAAAGGCAGGAAGTCCACGGGAGCCTACCCCGTGCTCCTCCACCACCGGATTGTAGCCAGCGTCTCTCCCCGAGGCTCCCCCAGCGAGAGGAGGGCGAAGGAAGCAGACCAGCAGCCAGAAATTCCCGCATGCCGGCAGCAGAGTGACCTTATCGGAGTGGGACCGGAGCAAGGAGAGGCTCAAGGGGCATAATTGAGTGAGAGCCTGAGAGGCTCCCAGGGGCATTTCTGATTTAAAGCCCACAAGGGCTCCACCTGGGCATGGTTGGTACCGAGTCCCCTGAGGAGGGACTCACACATCTGGGCATAGTTGCTTTAGAGCCTGCTGGCTCAAACACAAATAAGACCCACCTGCACCCTAAGCCAATGAAGACTTTTACACTGAAGGGCATCCTGAGGTTCTTTACTCCTCCCTTCGGTACATAGGTGATGATGATGATGATGTTTTTACAGTCATTAACCAGTGACTGGGTGATGGTAACTTTAATTGCGACATGGAATATTTTATTTTTAGTATTTTACTTTTAGTTCCCTGCCCCCTCGCTGTGCTTGCTTCCCTGCCCCCTCGCTGTGCTTGCTCTCCTGTGTGTGTGTGGCTCTGGGTGTGTGTGTGTGGCTCTGGGTGGGTGTGGGTGTGTGGCTCTGGGTGGGTGGGTGGGTGTGTGGCTCTGGGTGGGTGTGTGTGTGGCTCTGGGTGGGTGGGTGTGTGGCTCTGGGTGGGTGGGTGTGTGTGTGTGGCTCTGGGTGGGTGGGTGGGTGTGTGTGGCTCTGGGTGGGTGGGTGTGTGTGTGGCTGTGGGTGGGTGTGTGTGGCTCTGGGTGTGTGTGTGTGTGTGTGGCGGTGGGTGGGTGTGTGGCTCTGGGTGTGTGTGTGTGTGGCGGTGGGTGGGTGGGTGTGTGTGGCTCTGGGTGGCAGGGTGTGTGTGTGGCTGTGGGTGTGTGTGTGTGGCTCTGGGTGGGTGGGTGGGTGTGTGTGGCTCTGGGTGGGTGGGTGGGTGTGTGTGGCTCTGGGTGGGAGGGTGTGTGTGTGGCTGTGGGTAGGTGTGTGTGTGTGTGGCTCTGGGTGGGTGTGTGTGTGTGTGTGTGGCTCTGGGTGTGTGTGTGTGTGTGTGTGGCTCTGGCTGGGTGTGTGTGTGTGTGTGTGGCTCTGGGTGGGTGTGTGTGTGTGTGTGGCTCTGGGTGGGTGTGTGTGTGTGGCTCTGGGTGGGTGTGTGTGTGTGGCTCTGGGTGGGTGTGTGTGTGTGTGGCTCTGGGTGGGTGTGTGTGTGGCTCTGGGTGGGTGTGTGTGTGTGTGGCTCTGGGTGGGTGTGTGTGTGTGTGGCTCTGGGTGGGTGTGTGTGTGTGTGGCTCTGGGTGGGTGTGTGTGTGGTCTGGGTGTGTGTGTGTGTGGCTCTGGGTGTGTGTGTGTGGCTCTGGGTGTGTGTGTGTGTGTGGCTCTGGGTGTGTGTGTGTGTGTGAGGCTCTGGGTGGGTGTGTGTGTGGCTCTGGGTGGGTGTGTGTGTGTAGCTCTGGGTGTGTGTGTAGCTCTGGGTGGGTGTGTGTGTGTGGCTCTGGGTATGTGTGTGTGGCTGTGGCTCTGGGTGTGTGTGTGTGTGGCTGTGGCTCTGGGTATGTGTGTGTGTGGCTGTGGCTCTGGGTATGTGTGTGTGTGTGTGTGGCTCTGGGTATGTGTGTGTGTGTGTGTGGCTCTGGGTGTGTGTGTGGCTCTGGGTGTGTGTGTGTGGCTCTGTGTGTGTGTGTGTGTGTGTGTGTGTGTGTGTGGCTCTGGGTGTGTGTGTGTGTGGCTCTGGGGGGGTGTGTGTGGCTCTGGGTGTGTGTGTCTGTGTGGCTCTGGGTGTGTGTGTGTGGTAGTAATTGCTGTCTGCTGAGCTCGTCCGTAGGGTACAATAGGTCTCACATTTGCGAGAGATTAAGCTAATGGCAATGTAAATGACAATGCCATTTATTTATCTGTTTTTAAAACCAACACATAAATACAAATTTTGTCATTTACAATGCCAATAGCTCTAACTTTTCAAAAGGCGAAACCATTGCATTGTAAATGCTTGTTCTTTCTGTTGCGACTGTTCCAGTTCGGGGTTCCTCCTTTGCCCTTTCCTCTTCCTTTTGCCGCCGCCCCCTGATCTCCTTGTTCTCCTTTTCCTGCCTCTGGGGGCTTGTTCTTCCCGCCTCTGAGCCAAGTTTGCCTTATCAATTTGAATTCTGCATGAAAAGGGACAGCTGCTCTTCTTCGGTCATTCAGAGGGTCTGCTTGGTCATCACTAGACTCGTTGGCAGTTGCATCAGATTCTGATGTCGGTGCGCTAGTATTAACTGCTGCTTGTGTGCTTTGTGCACCTTGACTAAGAGCCTTTCTAGGGGCATCATATTTTTTAGCGAAAGTCAGTACACGCCCCTGACGGTAATCTTTCTCGTCACGATCGTATTTCTCTTGCTTTCGTGTTTTTATTTTTTGCTCATATTTGGTCAAGCGTGCTTTCATTGATCCTTTCAGATCCTGCACTTTCTCTGCGTCTTCTTCTTTATCCATTTCTTCCTCTAAGATTTTTATATCAACCAGAGCCTTCTCCCTGTTGCTCCAGGCGTATTTGACTAGAATCTTCAGCGTACCCTCACAGTACTGCACTGTGTGTTCCTGCCAGTCTGTGAGTAATTGGGGGTCCGGGTGCTCATAAGAGGGGACAGTGTAAACTCTTAGACCTCTCGGTACACGCCCCTCCTCAATGTAACTGGTCAAACTTGTGGCTTCCCACCACTTACAAACCTCACGTTCGTATAATCTCTCCAGTTTCACCATGCTCTCACACAGTTTATTGTTACGCATTACTACGGGTGTACAAGTAGCAGCTTTCTGTGTATTATGACTCTTGAACATGTCCTTAGCCGCAGCACGGCGTTCCGTCTCGCAAAACATGCTCATGTGCGTGTATTCAAAAATTGTAAACTTTTCATGTGCTCGAACCAAGTCTGGTCGAGAAACCGCTAGGGACACCACCCTCCACAATGCTCTGCTGCTAATCCTGCTGTATTAACTACCCATGAATACGGGTGATGGGCTTACCGGCTGAGACGCAAATGGTGAGGCGTGGTCGGCGTTCTTCGTTCGGCAGTCTTTCTCTTTGATGCCTTCCGAATGTATAAATGCCCAAACAGCTTGCAGCGGTGCTCGAGATAATATATACATATTATTAACAAAACATATACAATATTTTCAACGTAAGATAGCGAGAGGGTTACATTTAGTATTACCACTCCAGTGAGTGCAACAGTAGAGAAAACATTGGATAGCCCTATCAGGGAGAGACGAGAACAACACCTCCGCACTCAAGTCTGGCCTCATTCTTGTGGCCGACTGGATGCGGAGAAATTGTCTCAAGCTGAATGGGGAGAAGACCGAGGTGGTCATTCTCGGTCGGAACAAACATCTTTGGGGCCCCCGTCATTGGCCCATTGAACTGGGCAATGCGCCTACGCCATCCACTGCAGTTCGTAACCTGGGCGTCATTATTGATGACAGGCTAACTATGAAGCAACAGGCTACTAAGGTTGCAGCCATTTGCTTCTCAATGCTGCGGTGGCTTCACAAGATTTTGTGGATGCTTCCCCTCTCCTCTTGCAGAACCGTAGTCCAGGCACTTGTAACATCACGCCTGGACTATGGCAATATTCTCTACCTGGGCGCAGATAAAGCCACCATACATGTGCTTCAGGTTGTACAAAATGCGGCTGCGCGCCTGCTAAAGAACGTCCCTAGACGCACTTCAGCTGCTGCCGAATTGCGTGACCTTCATTGGCTGAGCGTTCCTGAACGTGTTAGATTCAAGGCACTCTGGTACATGTTCAAGGCCAAGCAGGGCAGTGCTCCAACTTATATCCAAGGGTTGGTAACACCTTACACACCCGTGCGCTCACTAAGGTCATCGGACACTGGCAATTTCACAGTGCCAAGATGTAAGCTGGCAAGAATGGGAGGCCGCTCCTTTTCTATTCTGGGCCCGAAATATTGGAACTCCCTCCCACTAGCACTAAAGTCAGAGACCAACCTACTCCGCTTCCGTAGGGCTCTGAAGACTCTTCTGTTCACCAAGCGCAGTCAATAGTTGGTTGTGGCCTCAAGTCGGGTGCTGCATTGTCCTTTCTTCTATAGTCTGTCCCTGGCGCCGGGAAACCCACTGTGGGTAGCTGTGTGCGGTAAAAGCTTAAATAAATAAATAAAAATAAATAGCGTAGGGGTAAACATTACTATTCCCACTCCAGAGAGTGTAACAGTAGGGAAAGCATTGGATAGAGTAGAGGTAAAAATTACTATTCCCACTCCACAGAGTGCAACAGTAGGGAAAGCATTGGATAGCGTAGGGGTAAAAATTACTATTCCCACTCCAGTAAGTGTAACAGTAAGGAAAGCGTTGGATAGCGGGAGATTAAAAATTACTATTGCCACTCCAGTGAGTGCATCAGCAGGGAAAACATTGGATAGCGTAGGGGTAAAAATTATTATTCCCACTCCAGAGAGTTCAACAGTAGGGAAAGCGTTGGATAGCGTAGGCATAACATGTACTATTCCCACTCCAGTGAGTGCAACAGTAGGGAAAGCGTTGGATAGCGTAGGGGTAAAAATTACTATTCCAACTCCAGTGAGTGCAACAGTAGGAAAAGCGTTGGATAGCGTAGAGGTAATAATTACTATTTCAACTCCAGAGAGTGCAACAGTAGGGAAAGCGTTGGATAGCGTAGGGGTAAAAATTACTATTCCCACTCCAGAGAGTGCAACAGTAGGGAAAGCTTTGGATAGCGTAGGGGTAAAAATTACTATTCCCACTCCAGTGAGTGCAACAGTAGGGAAAGCGTTGGATAGCAGGAGATTAAAAATTACTATTCCCACTTCAATGAGTGCAACAGTAAGGAAAGCATTGGATAGCGGGAGAGTAAAAATTACTATTCCCACTCCAGAGAGTGCAACAGTAGGGAAAGCGTTGGATAGAGTAGGGGTAAAAATTACTATTCCCACTCCAGAGAGTGCAAAAGTAGGGAAAGTGTTGGATAGCGTAGGGGTAAAAATTACTATTCCCACTCCAGAGAGTGCAACAGTAGGGAAAGTGTTGGATAGCTCAGAGGTAAAAATTACTATTCCAACTCCAGAGAGTGCAACAGTAGGGAAAGCGTTGGATAGCGTAGGGATAAAAATTACTATTCCCACTCCAGAGAGTGCAACAGTATGGAAAGCGTTGGATAGCGTAGGGATAAAAATTACTATTCCCACTCCAGTGAGTGCAACAGTAGGGAAAGCGTTGGATAGCGGGAGGGTAAAAATTACTATTCCCACTCCAATGAGTGCAACAGTAGGGAAAGCATTGGATAGCGGGAGAGTAAAAATTACTATTCTCACTCCAGAGAGTGCAACAGAAGGGAAAGCGTTGGATAGAGTAGGGGTAAAAATTACTTTTCACACTCCAGAGAGTGCAACAGTATGGAAAGCGTTGGATAGCGTAGGGGTAAAAATTACTATTCCCGCTCCAGTGAGTGCAATAGTAGGGAAAGCGTTGGAAAGCGTAGGGGTAACAATTACTATTCCCACTCCACAGAGTGCAACAGAAGGGAAAACGTTGGATAGAGTAGAGGTACAAATTACTATTCCCACTCCAGAGAATGCAACTGTAGAGAAAGCGTTGGATAGCGTAGGAGTAAAAATAACTATTCCCACTCCAGTGAGTGCAACAGTAGGGAAAGTAACTACTTCATATATGAATTAAATTAAATTAAATATTAATACCAATTACAAGTAATATAAAATAATTAACAATTGTATATAATATATAAATTAATCTTTTAAAAATACAAATTAAATTTAATTATAAAAAAATACCTACTAATACTAATTATTTACAAATTAACACTACATTAATTAACAATTAATAAAAAATTAAATATTACAACAAAAATAAGCAATAAATAAATGTAAAAATTTTATTATTTATAATTCAATTGCTTCCAACACAATTCCCCTATAAACGCACAACCCACTACTGAAAAAAAATTAATAACATTAACAAAATTATCAATTAATCAATTAATTAAATCTATTCACCAATTATATTTTAATTAATTACCAATCATTAATTAATTAAAAATTAATTCAAATTAAATACCAATAAATAAATTAACATATTTAAATAATTATATATATTTTTTTATTTATTTGAATTTAAAAGCATTTGTACAGCGCTCGTTTACCCAGCGGTTTCATGGCGCTAGTGGTGCACAATGGGCGGCAGCAGCAGGACAGATTAGGTCAGGTAGGCTTGCGTGAAAAGGAAGGTTTTGAGATTCTTCCGAAACAGAGGGTAAGACGGTGAGGTGCGTAGGGTAGCCGGGAGGGAATTCCAAAAAGTTGGAGCCAGGACAGCGAATCTCGCTCCGCCGGCCTTCTGCTTTTTATAGCGAGGGATGGTAAGGAGGGCCAAATGAGCCGAGCGAAGTTCTCTGCCTGGATGATATGGCTTGATAGCAGAGCAGATGAATTCAGGAGCAGTGCCCGATCTAGCCTGGTACGTGAGACAGCCAAGTTTGAACAGGGCATGCTCTCTCACAGGGAGCCAGTGCAGTGTTTTGAGTAGTGGAGTGACTCGATGGTGTTTAGGTAGGCCATGGATCAGGCGGGCCACCTGGTTCTGCACCAGTTGTAATCGATGGATCGCATATGCAGGGGCCCCATTATAGACTATGTTGCCGTAGTCTATACGGTACAGTACCATGGCCAACACGATTATTTTTAAAGCTGAGGTAGAAAAAAAACGTGAAACTTTCCTAATTACTCTAAGGGAAAAGAAGCAGGAAGACACCACGGAACTGACTTGTGGGTGGACGGTGAGTTGAGGATTAAGATAGATTCCTAGGGTTTTTATTTTTAATCAATCTTTATTTCGGCCATATGGCCATAAAAGATATACAACAACAGTAAAACATGTACAACCATGATAAAATCCACAACAATGACAAAACAGCACATGCTATACACTATAAAATCATTCCTGAAAGTTAAAACTACCGGAGTTACATTTTAAAAGATTTGGGATTAACTCGGGGCCTGTGATTTCAGAATGCGAGTGCGGGTATGCCAGACATTGGTGAGGAACTTTGCCAGTACAAACACGGTTAAACTCGAAACATCGGTTTTTAGAATTCTATACATTGGCAGGTACTCCCTACAACCAAAGTTCCTAATAAGTGGCAAAAGCCAGTACTTCCTAGCTTTCATATAGGTTGGGCAAAACAGGGCCACGTGTAGATCACTCTCCTCCGCATAGGAGCATGTCGGACACTGCTTAGAAAGGGATGGGGTTGTCCAGGAGCTGGTAAAAGATCTGAAGGGCAATGTTCCATATCTCCATTGGAGAAACAGCTTCCTGGCCAACACGGGGGACATGGCTTCCAAGACCCTTTCCAGCCTATATGAGTCCTTGCTCAGCATGAATGCAGATGTTAATGATCCCTCCCTCTGGCCGTCCATGGCAGATGATAATTTCTTGTCGTGGAAGACCTTGACCAAAGTTCTGCGTGGGTTGTTTAATGAGGCGTTTGCAGGGTCGGACAAGAGATAGAATTACTTCCCAACCTATTCCCCTATAAACCCACAACCTGCTGCAGAAAATACATTAATTTAATTAACATAATTATCAATTAATCACTTAATTAAAATTAATTACCAATTATACTTTAATTAATTACCAATTAATAATTAATTACCAATTATTTCAACATAAATACCAATAAATAAATTAACATATTTAATAATTTATATTTAAATTATTCCTACCATATTCCCCTATAAACCCACAACCCGCTACACAATTATATTACACAAAAATTAAATACAATTAAATTGATTAATTAAAATGAATTATAAAATAAATATACACTTTTCACACATATAGTAACATAAAAAAGAATTTAAAAAATTCATATTAACTTACTTACCTCAAATTCGATATTTTTGTTGTCTATATTCTGTCCATTTGATATTGTGTCCATTCTATATTTTTAACTCAATATTTTGGCAAATCGAGATTTTTTATTCGATATTATGACTGTACACCCCCGTTTTCAGAGTGTTCCATACAATTGCATAGGAGGTAGATCCTCTATTAATCTCCAGGAATGGTGTGACCCAAAATGTCATGTTGTCTTTGCAATGGCTATCCAATAGAAGTTTCCTATTAAAGGTAAATAACCTCCGAACCCTCACATGGCTAATACTAAGAAGATCAAGTAATACTGGGCCATGGTCCGCCGTGATCCTGGGCCACACCTGCATTTTTGCCCCCACAGTAAGTAACCTAGATATAAAGATTTAATCAAGCCTAACTAATTTGTGATGGGGATATGAATAAAATGTATAACCAGGATCCATATGGTTTACAACTGTCCACACATCTACCAATCCATGGCCTTTTATAAGTTGCTGCAGTGCCCTAAAAACTCAGGGTTTCTGGCCCATATATTTCTCATCATCAGCATCCCACATCTTGCCTTCCACATGGGTGTTAAAATCCCCACATAATATCAATGAGATGTCCCACAGGGCCAATTCTACATTTAAATGCTTCAATATTTCTGCCTCGTCAAAGTTTGATCCATACACTGTACAGACTATTACCTTAGTGTCAACCACTTTACACTCCGCTATGGCCCACCTCCCAAAATTATCAGCCGATTTCCTCCCCGTCCCAGAGATTCCTTGTTGAGCCAGAAAATCCACACCCCTATCCATAGTGTATTGTTGAGTTGCTACAATCAGTGTAAACCCAAGCTCTTTTAAAACCTTGCATTTACTCCAGGCTATGTGTGTCTCTAGTATACACAAAATATCTAGTTTTATCAAGCGTAATTCAGCCGCTACTTGTTGCCTTTTATTCACATTATACGTTAAACGTATATATACGTTGCCCCCTATCTATCATCGTAGCCATCATCTATCCTAGAAAATTACCAAATACAAATCACTGCCTCAAACAACACTATACTGATAACATTAATCATATTAGGCTTGCTATGAAATGATTTTTTATTAACCCCTTTCCATTCCCACCCCATCCCCCAATCCCCCAATCCCCCTGCTTACCACTATCCCCGTGCCCCAACCTGACCCCTCGCCCTCCATCCACCCTCTCCCCAAAACATAGGCTATAGGGCTAATAACAGCCCTTCTGATGAAAAGTGAGTAAGCAACCCTACGTCCACCTGACCCCCCAACATAATCCAGGACATAGTATAATCAACACCAGTTGTTTGCTATCTTTTTAGGAGAAATTAATTACTTTCAAAATAGATTCCTGATCTGTGCAACAACAAAGTCTCCCTACATCATTAGTTCACATCCATAAAGATACACAAATCTAAATAAGAAGGGCTGTTTCAAATAGACATCAAATAGTCTTTAGCTTGGACCTCTGAGGGGAACATCTGGTCTGCCCCTTGCATAATACCTTGAGTGTGCAGGATTTAACACAAAAACGTGTGCCCCTTTTGCCTGAAAAGGACGAATTAATTGACGCAACTGTCACCTTTTCTCAACCATATGATGGCAGTAATCGGGTCTAACAAAAATTGTGCACCCTTCCCTGCCCTCTTCCTATCTGGTCGTGCCAGATTATAGATAGCCTGACGAGCCCAAAAATTATTCAGGGAGATCAAAGTCCCCGCAGCCGCTTCAGCAATAGCTCTGGTTTTCCCACCTCGAACCGCTTCAGGAGGCATACCAGTCCTCTTCAATTTTCCAACTAACCACAAACCACCACATCACCCAGTGCTTGCCACTGGCTCAGCAGGTATATATTTCCACTTAGATATTTACGTCGCCTCCTTACCTATCCCAGCTGCCGCTTTAGTAAGCCAGAATAATACATCCTTTCACCGGAGAAGGTCACCACCCTGCATGTCTAAACATCAAAGGGTATTGCACCCGCCTTCCAAGTTGCACCCAGTACCTATAAAATTTGTGGGTTAACTTTAGTTTTTACTTCATGCGTGAGGCTTTATCTAGAATCAGCAGGGAGGCAAGAATAACAGCCTGACCTCTCTCACGCCGTCACCAACCAGTCCACGCCTGAATAACCTTGCTGCTCGCTGCTATAGCCTCAACATGCGGGTAAAACCTTCTCGTGTTTCACTCCACTCCGCACTGCTCGTCACCACCGCCGCCGCTTCAGGCAAAGTCAATTCCACGCGCCTGCCAGTTCCTCCAGCGGCACAGCTGCACCCAGCAGGTGAGTAGACTTTGCCTCGCATCACCATGTAAGAACTTTCCACAGCGTAGCTGAAAGCTACAAACTGCCACATTTAATTCTGTTAGTTTCCTTTTTTGCGGTATATTTTCAGTAATTCCTGCAGCTTCAAGCCATTTCCTGTTGCTTCCTGAAAAGTCCTTCACATTCGAGTACATAGACATCAAGGGTCTGGTGAACGCTGCCGAGAGCCTCTCACTCGTACGTCCAGCTAGTGGAAGCCATCTTGCCAAACCTGGAAATTCTCTATGTGAGCACAAAGTTGAGATTGTACGCATTTTTCTAGTAGTTTGGCTAGGGTGGGGATGTTGGAGATAGGGCAGAAATTATTTAAGTCAGCTTTTTCTGCGTTAGGTTTTTTTAGTATAGGTGACACCTGAGCTGCTTTTAGGCAGTCTGGGATCATGCCTTGTGATAAAGAAGCATTTACAATCCTTGTCCAGGTGGGCATGAGTACATTCTGTATTTCTTTGAAGATGGCCGGGGGCAACGGATCACTGAAGTGGTTCGATGGGTTGATATTCTGAACAGTCTTGTTGATGTTTTTTCCACTGAATGGGGTAAAGGTGCCCCATGACAGATTGTTCTTAGTGTTCAGGCTCATTAGCTTGCGCTTTTCTAAGAGGTCAAGGAGTGGTGCGGACCTGGAGGATGGCTGTAGAGCCAGTGGCGGCTGGTGACATTTGAAAGTGGTGGGCCGTAAAGCAATTGTCATATTGCACTGCGTTGAGTGAGCGTAGCGAGCAATCCCGAACCACCTATCCCCAAGAAAATTTTGGAAAAAGATTAGGCAAATGGTGCATTTTCAAGCAAATTTGTGAAAGCAGGAAGATTTATCAAGCAATTGTGAATCTGTTCTAACAAAGACAATGACTGGCAAACCTGTCAGTCTAATTGGCCTACCACGTGCTCTGTCCATCTGTGCCACTGTTTGCTATTCTTTCACAAGTCTAATGTGCCCCCGTTACTAATTGACAGGAGAAGCTGGTTTCTTGTCACACCAGAATGCCACGAGAAGACTGCAGCATGTGAAATGTGAAAAATTGCATCACAAACATAACGTAAATACTGTCAGATCCTTTTCACTTGATAAATATAACCTACTTACGAATCAATGATCTCTACCTGCAGTGCTCTTCTAAGCCATCGCTCCGTGGCCTCAGAAAGGACAGCATCAGTCCAGCCATGATCCGGGTGCTCTTATTAAAGTCAAATCAATACTGCAGTAAAATTACATGCGTGACTTAGAAATGGGGGAACGTTGGGAAAATATGATTTTCTCCAAATCTTATGGCACAGAACAGCCCAGGAAAAGAACATAGTGGCCAGTCCCAACTTTCCGTTTCTGTACGGCCCGGTTATAAGCGTTACCTAAATTAGCAGAAAGAAGAAACATCCAAACACGTTTTGCCTCAGCTCAGAACCTAGAAAATGCATTCCTTAGCTTCATTATAAAAACACGGCTCAGGAAAACCCACCTGGATGCCATCAGTCCTACAAATGTAAACATTAACACGCCTGACATTACTGTTGGCCTGCTGACCAGCTCGGGTTAGAAGGGTCACAAGAAGCAAAATGATGGCTGAGCCAGCCTCAATGTGGAAATGCTCTGGAAACTGTACACTCGATCTCAGAGGACTCGCAACTCCCTGTCTCTTTCACCAAAGGCTAAAAGTACGAAAACCAAAAAGGGCCACACCAGCCTTCTATCCTTCAAGGGTCGGTAAAGGAAGGGTCATTAATTTGGCAAATAGAAACACCAGTGATTTTCCCACTTAAAAAAACAACATTCCCATTACATGGAGTTTACAAGAAAACACATTTCTGAGCCTCAGATGAAAGGGTACACGCAGATTCACGCTGACAGACATTTTTGTTTTGAGTGTAGCAGTTTCTGTGTTGGAAGTAATTTGAGGCAAGTTGTCTAAGAAACTGCACAAAATATACTTTATTATCCGTTTTGTAATTCTTACCAGTAAGTATTCTTGCAATATACGAAACTCTCATCACAATCTACTGTTAGTAAAAAAACATTAGAGGCAGAGGTGATGCACTGGGACCTGACGCGAGGAAGGAAAACTTCAGAAACCTCAGACTGCATTTTCTTCCCTACACGTTGTTTTCAACTGCTCGTGAGAAAGTGTCACTCCACGAGCCACACATGGCTACATATGTCACTCATGGCCACAGAGCATGCGGCAGCCTGAACTGCTAAGAATGTCCCTTATGCACAAGAACACACACAATCAACCCCAGACTGGTTTAAGCCTGCCGGTAAAAATCACTGAGATGGAGCTCAAGTCCAAAGGCACAGTAAACATGGGACCCATGTCTGGGTATACCATTTGTACGTGGGACTCCCACGTACAAATGGTATACCTAGACATAGATTGGACTTCTCTCTGAGAAAAACAATTAAACAATAGAGGCGTGCACCAAGGAGCAGGGAGTATGCCTCCTGTGTCTTAATGTGTATTTAAACGTTTTATCAGGCTACATGAAGACACCTAGAACAGGTGCCATGCGATCAGCAGTGCCAGCTTACACATACATAACAGATTAGCATTAATAGCAGAAATGCAATACACACACAGCATACTGTTATTTTTTTCACCCTAAAAAATCTGAAAACTTCGCTATTAACCGACGATCTTTAGTTTTTCCTTTAAATTTCTGGTTCTGATCGGCTGATAGCGCTCATGTATCACGATGCGCTGAGTCCTGTGTATTGAAAGCCTGAGCGTCCTACTCGTATTTCTAATTTACTGGAAGCTAAAAATGCCCGCCTGGGCCTTACCTGGACTTGTGAACTTGAACTAACTGACCCGAGTTAGTTCAGAACATGTCAGCACTCAGCGAGTCCGGCCTAGTACTCTCTGGCAAAGCAACACGTTACAAAAGCACTGCAAATGGTGCTGTTACAAGCGGAAAGCAAGCAACACTGTGTAGTAATCAGTGCTGGCCTGGCACTGATGATTTGGGAATTCAGAGTCCGTCTAATGTGACGCAGCACCCCCACCGCCAACTGCCACAGTCACTGAGTGTAGACTCATGCGCGGGAAGCCTGAACCGGTCGAGTCTGCGCAGACTCGATTCCTGCTTCCCACCTGCCACGCCCTTTCCCTACTCGTCACAGGGAGGGGTCCCACCCATGCCCTGTAACGATTTGGGAAAGGGTGTGCTGACTGCTCCACTCTCTCTGATTGACGTGGAGGGTTAGCGATCCCGGGGCTTGTTTTCAAAACGCCCGGGGCTAACTTAACCTCCACGCCATCAGGGGGTGGAGACTGCGCCTCACAGATAGTTGTTTGCCGAGCTGATGACATCACAGCCTTCAGGGCTGCGATGTTCTCAGCCGGCAAACACGCAGCTAGGCTTGAGATGTGAGCAAACAACAGGGCAGGATGAGTAACGTGACGTGACATCAATGCAATCAGTGCTGATATGTATCGGTGAGACACTCGGGGGGCATCATGAAGCTATTGGCAAACAATAAATCCTCAATCAGGCCCATTGGTCCTCCGATGCAGATTTACAAATCACAGGCCAAGGGGGCTGCCATCTACGGGTCTGAACTCTGGGGCCATGTTGGAACATCAGACCTCTTGAAAGTGGAAAATAAATTCATCCAAAATCTTGTTGGATTACCTCCTAGTACGCCCCATGTCCCCCTCAGGATGGATCTAGGTTTATGTCCGCTGATGACGACTTGGCTTTCCGCGCGCTGGCCTTTTGGCGCAGACGATGGACAACCCCAGAATTGGCCAGCTACAGACAGGGACTCCAGGAGGTCCTTGCTATGCCAGATGCTGGAAAAATCAAATGGCTCAATTTCATCAAACTGGAACTGGAGGGTTTGGGACTTTCTAAAATGTGGTCCGATCCCTTGCCTACTTGCCAACTCATTTCCAAAAAGGAGCTAGCCAAGACATACCGTGACAGTAAATTATCCCTGCTTCACAATCAATCTAAACTTGGGACTTTGACAGACTCTTTCATGTCCTTCAAGGCCACTTACAACTTTGAACCGATTCTGGATAAAGTTTACCCTCCTCTACTCAGGAAATTATACCTACAGTGGGGACATGGGTCCCTCCCTATCAGATCATTTACAACTAAATGGAGTGATGACGCAAACAGTACTTGCCCAGCATGTAGAACCTCGGATGAAACTGAACTTCACATTCTCTTTTTTTGTCCCGTCTACCGAGAGATCCGCAAGTACTGGATTGTCCCTCTATGCAGGAATCTGGGTGTCATGAAGTGCATGGCCGCTTTTAGAGTCCTGAAAACTGATCTGACCGATTACATTGTGTTTGCGGTGGCTAAGTACCTGGGCGCTGTCTGGCTCATCAGAAGGAAATGCCTCAGGGCTGGTAACTGACTTTTCTGTACACAGGACACGCCAGTGCAACATGGGATTGTGTAAAAGCTTGATTTTAAAAATTTTAAATTTCACTGTATAACTTTCTATCAAATAACAGTTTTAAAAATGTATGTTTTAAACGTCTTTTATGGTAAAATCTTACCGAAATAAAGATATTTTGAATTGAATTGTATCGGTGAGTGTGGGGTATACAGTGCCCGTGTGCAAGGAGCTCATAAATGATTGATCCTGGGTATTTTTTATAGGTGATGACTGCTGACTGCTGAGCATATTTAGCAATGTAATGGGGGCGGAGCCCTGACGCCCTCATAGAAAAACCGCCACTGTGTAGAGCCTTCTTAGAGGCGAGTTCTATGGTGATGATTCTTGATTTCTCAGTGAAGAAAGTAGCATATTCTTTGTATGTGGGTGGGCTGCCTCCAGAGTCAGAGTGGTTTGGACCTACCACTGATTGCTGTTTGACCAATTCGAAAAGTTTCTTGGGGCGGTTAGCATCTTGATCAAGTTGGTGTCAGAAGTTGTCTGCCAGAGCGCACTTTATTTAGAAGCTCTTAAGATCTGTAAGGAGTTTTAGTTGTTCCAAGAAGGGTTTGGATCTCCAGGAACGTTCAACTGTCCTAAGGTTGCAGCGTTCCATGTTTAAATTGTCGTTGTACCATGGTTTGGATATTTTTGTTGAGGCATTTTTTTTGTTGTAGTGGTGCAATGTCATCCATGATGTTGCAGATGGTCAAGTTGTAGGAGGCAGTGAGTAACTGAACCTCAACCAAGTCAGCTTGGGAGGAGAGGGCAGATTTACAGTGGGCTGCTGGTTCATCTGAGTTCATTGATCTGAGGTCCCTTTTCCAGATCTTTGAATTCGTTGGCTGAAAGTTCCTCATCGACACCTCTCTGTTAATATCAAAGAGGATACAGTGGTGGTCGGACCAATCACAAGGGGTAATTGTATCCAATGTGATGGTCTGCCCATTCGAGATAATGAGGTCTAGAGTTTCTCCTTTATTATGAGTTGGTTGGTCACAGTGCTGAATCAGTTCTTGATCATTTAAGAATGCTTTAAGGTATGTTACTGTGTGGTCCTTGTATATATATATAAGACATTGGAAGGGCACTACCTCAGGCTACCTGTATCCTTGTTTGTGCTGTTCCATATTTAGTTGTCTCCTGGTTTTCCCTGTCAGCTTGCCTCGCTTCTCTGTGACCCGCATTAGTTGTGTGATGTGAGCTCTCTATGGGCAACGCAGTAGTTGTCTTGAACGAGTTATTTGCACATGGAGACCGATGTATGATGGTTTGCCTCAGACTGCCGGGTGCACACTGCTGCGGGGTCTTATTGGCAAGAGGTCATGTGGAGTAGAGCTGCTGGTATCTTTCACCCCCGGGAGGCGCATGATTCTGATTGTAAACCTGATGCCGCCATCTGGTACAGTTGAGGTGAGGTGAGTGCCGTTTTCCTGACATTTATTTTTAATGTGGGTGATGTGGGAGACTAGTCTATTTCAACATATGAGAAATGGGAGGTAGTCAATGAGATTATTTGCATTAATATTAGTGAGCTGCTGTTGTGTTGCAATATTGAAAACCCATGTCATCACTATCCATGAATATTATAGATGTAAACACATTTTGGAGGAATGGCTGTGGACTGTCAGTGATCTGGTCAAAGAGGGCAGTAAACAGCTAAAACTAGACCATATATTCAAAGCTGTTCCTAACAGGGGCCAGGGGCCCCCTAAATATGTTTAGCCCAGGCACAAAAATCCTTAAGATGTCCCAGTTTGCCCAGTCTTTTTAAAAAAAATTCTCGGGAGGAGAACCCCCCTTAGGTTGTTCAGGCTAGCTAGCTATGCTCGCTCGCCGCAGTGCACTCCCACACATACTTTACACCCCACCACTTTCAAATGTCACCAGCCACCACTGCCCAGTTCCCTATCCACATCGCAGCATCTGCATGCTATAGAACTAAGCATGCCATAATGTACATCTACCCCTCAGCAAGGCTCTGGACTTCAATACTTTTCTGTGAGTTCAAGTACAATCCATTCTCCCCAGGTGTCTATCTCTTTAATCTACATTTTACTGCTTGCACGTATCCAGTTTGCTCCTGTTTGTTGCCTAATCTGATTCCGCCTGTTAATGCTAGTTGTTGTTGTTCTTCTTCTTAATATTCTTCTTAATATTGTTCGTTTTTATCATCATTATTATTAGTATACTATTACAACTACTAATAACAACAATAAAGAATATTACAATAAGAAAAAAGAACAGATTTATTAGCTATCAAATATTGGTTGATTTAAAATAAAGGTTGCAGCTTGCCAAATGTTCATTAGCGGTAGGGATCAAATATTACAAACTGACCTCAAATTGTTAAACCTACTTTTGAATGGGAATTTGTACCTGGCAAGTGGTGCCTGAGCTGGCCAGTGAAGGACTAGATCTTCAGGTTGAATAATGAAGGAACCTGAAGAGAGGTGTCGGATACAATCAGTTTCAGAAGACGCCAAGCTACAGCAAACTGTTTTGAAGCAGTTGAAGTTCCTATTAAGTCACATCAAATTAGATCGATTGAATAGTAGTTCAATGCATTTATCTATGTCAAAATCATATGTAGGGAAGTTGAGTGTTCATTGTGTCCTCAGATCCTCAGGTCCCACAGCATTGAGAGTGGTTCTAATTTAATGAAATGAGCTGAAGCTCTAAACATCATGTAAAGCTAGGTGGAAGTGTTAGGGTAAGCTGTTGAAGTGGGATACGTGCAGCCAAACCAGGTTCAAAGGTCCAGATAAGCATAGTAATGGTGTTGTGGTCTGGTTAAGGTGGCTTTGAGTTCTAATATAGTGGCCTGACATCTAGAAAGAGTTTTTCAATGTTTTAAATTCTTGCAGATCTTCTGGTCAGTTGCTTAGAAGCTTGATCAGTTGGTATGCTGTTGTAGGGGCATGCCCACATCACAAAGACTGCAGGCTCTTTCCAATACCCTCACATCAGCGAGGAAGGAGACCACAAAAACTGGCAGTTCTTCACGTCCACTTCAAAATGCAGGACGTAGTCCTGCACAAACCTGAGAGTTAGATTTTGAGGTGCAACTTTTACTTTCTTCAAAGCACCAAAGTGTTTCTTAGCAATTGGTAAAGGAAAAATGAATCTCCATGCCATCAGTGGCTGGCTAATACCCAATCACCCAAACAAAACCATACTTTCACTTACTACAATATTATAATGTAGTTCATGCCCTGGGTGAATGCCCTCTGGACAAAAATTTGGGGAAAATGCTGAGGGATCAGATTTCTGGGATGAGAATACTGGGATGGGATTGCTTGCCAAGACCCCACCCCTCCACCTATTTGGCTATCCTCTCCTCCCAGCAACAAAGACACTCTTCTCATTTTCCAGTAAACAACTGTCAGATCCTGTGACATAAATTTAAAGGATTGAAGGCTTAGTTAGGCTTTCAGCATAATGAGAAAGGAAGGAAAGTAGTGCGTAGTGTGTACAATAAACAAAACACTTTAGGGCCGATTACGATGTTGTGTGGAAACTTTCCGCCCAACTCCTTGTTGGAATCACTTCCGACCGACTCTCGATCGGTGGTTCCATACGACCGATAATGATGCTTCCAAACACTGTTCGATCAGACTCCCATTGACTTCTATGAGAGCCTGTGTTCCGACCAACAACACCGGCTCCTATGGGGAAAATGGGTGTTTGCGGAAAACCTTGCACCCTGCCGCAGGCACCCCATGGTGCCAGCCACACAGTTCATGGTTTTACAGGGGGGATCCCTAGGGTACCCTTGTGGCCCCAAACCGGAAGCCTCCGGATGAAGGGGGGCCTGCTAGGGGCCCCCAAAGTCGGTTTACGGCAGCCTTTTTGTGTGGGACAGTCCGAGTCGGAAAAGATGTCAGAATCCGACATCGTTATCGGTTGCCGGAAATGCTGCCCATAGAGCTGTAAGATTCGGCTCTGAGCGGCATGGATTCTCCAAGAGCTGGTCGGAACCGATTCAGACTGACTGAACGGTTTCCCTTCCAACTGCGAACATCATAATCGGTTGGGCATGTGTTCTGACAAGTTCTAGGAGAATCCGGCTATTGGTCGGAGGCTTTCAGCATGACATCGTAATCGGCCCTTAATGCGACCATGGCTCTTTCCCGCACAGAAAGGTACCCCTAATCAGTCTTTCAAGAAGAGGACAAATGCACCACTTGAGGCATTTGCATTATTTAATTACGTTTTGTGTCCCATATGGAAATTCTAATGTACTTAATCTTCCCAGAACTGGAAAATAAGCCTATTTCAATTTCTCTTTTTTTTTTTAAATGTAAGGAGATATTTCAAATTCAATTATTGATTTGGGCTCCCCATGCCTTTCTACATATACCTACAAGGGCCATTTCTCATCAGTTGCCTTCCTCCTATACATAGTAATCCTATGAAATAATCACATTATGTTTTTAGAAGAGATGGCTATAGATTCACTGCCAGTCTTGTCACTCTAAAGTTTAAGTGATTATCTCCATGGATAAGATACAGTATCCTACTTAATGGCATAACAATTAAACCAATAGCTGAAGCAGTACTGAACTTGTGCCGGTGAATTAAGGTGGTGGGCACCAGCATGAGTTTTTAGGAATCTTGCATTATTTTTCATCACAGACTGTGACCCCAGAGCAAAAGGGAGAAAGAAAAAAAGAAAGAGGAGAAATAAGGGAAAGTTAATATAGGGTTCAGTGGCAAAGCGATGAAGGAGGTATGAAAAACAATCTGTACGAGTGGTTTGAGTTGGAATCAAGACTAGAGCAGCCTTGGTATTTATTAACCCTGGTATCAATCACAAGCTAGCTATTAAGAAAAATGTTGGCACCCTGCAGTATTTCTTCCTACAAATGTTCTATACTTCTACAGTTAACTCGCAAGTGTTGGTTATGAACATTACTATATTTTAATATCACCTGCCTATTAAAACAAGACAGATCAATCCTGTGTTGCCGATCTGAAAGGAAGAAGAGACATTAATTTGAACCAGTGCACAGGGCAGATTTAGTAATTTTTAGTGCAATGCATTGCAGAAACCAGATTTTCAGAACTGTGTTGCACATGCAAGAGAAAGCAGCACAGGGTCATATTTAGTAACAATGGCCTGATGTTGCTGTCTTCCCCAACACTGGCATACAAAACAAGGGTGTGTAGCACCACACACCACTTTTGCACCATGGTGCAAAGGTGGTTTGTGATGCTGCAGGACTTAAAAAATCATAAACAATATTACCAGACCTGCAGGTCGAGTGACTTGAATAATCTACTCGACCGAACTGTAATGGGCCTGATGAGGTTCCGGGTTTTTAGGAACCCGGTGGTGCCAGGGGATCACACCCGAAGACCTCTGAGTTCTCCCTGTTCCGGACCACAGAAACCAAGAGTCTTCTAGGTGAAGTCAGAGACCAAGTTTTATTGGCTGCAACCAAGTAACATGTGTCCTAGAAGTACGACAGCACGGGCCGTAAGTTCTCAGGAGACTGTTCGTTTTTACAGAACCAGCCTTCTCCTTTTATACACAGTTTTACACTTCAGGCAAGAATTCTTGAGTTTATGATATGGTCATAGACATATTTACAAAATAGAGCAAAACGCGAAGTCATGACGGCCAACCCATATTTTAGATGTCCAGTTTGTGATAGATGACCCAGCCCAGCCCGGAATTACAATCAGATATCGATGAAACCCCAATAGAACAGGGCACCTCCTTGTCATAAAACTGGCCATAAACAAGGAACATGGACAGGTGTATGTGTGCAGAAAACATGGTCTGTAGGTGGTGAATGGTTTATGGCATGTTATGTATTGATGCTATCTCATTTGGCCACTGGGCGAGGGGCTGCCCAAACAGGTTTGGCTGGAGGCGGTAGAGTCAGTTCGGTCAGGTCATGGGGAAGTCAGCTAAGGTGGACGTGTCCTTTCAGATCAAGCTCGACCTTAATCAATTGACTTATATGAGGGCAAGGCACAAGATGGATGCCGTTCACAAAATGGAGTCCGAGGGTTCGGAATCGGAAACCACGATTTAAGGGTATTAGCATTGCCCAATCATGACGCAAATGCACAGGGATAATGTCCTAATCATTATCGGTCTGCCGATACCAAATTTGTCATGGTACGATGGCATTTTGTGACACGAGTGTTGGACCTCGGTACCATATTACAGCAGGATCCGGAATTCCAGAACCACAGACCCTCCTTTTACCCTCATATTTAGGCAATAACTCATGCTAATCTGAGTCCAAATCTGTATTGATGAATTCATGGAGATGTTGCTGTAGCATCATTCTGTTGCTCAATTCGTCCCTTGACACAGGCTTCCTTACACATGAAGTAGCACAAAGGCCACATATTGCAGGAGCGCACTGCACAAACAGGCAGAACATAAACAGAATGGCTAAGATCATCCCAATGAAGATCAGAGTTTTCCATCCCCAGGCAGATATCAGTTCCCAGAACCACCCGAGCAAGGACCAATCCCCTTTTTCCAATTGAAGGGAGTCAGAGATCTTGTGTAATTTGGAAATGGCCTGATACACTGTCGGAGCATTATCGGGGATGAAAATGCAGCAACTGGATTGGATCACTCTACATACACCACCACGGTCTGCTAGTATGACATCTAGGGCAATCCGATTTTGAAGGGTCATAAGTCTGTCCGATTGAAGCTCGGCAGTCAGGTTACTAAGGGCACCGGCCGTCTCAGTCACGGCGGATTCAACTACCCTTGTTAACTGGCGAATGTTCCTGCTCTTCACCATAGGCCCCCAAAACGGCAGAAAACCCTTTGCGAAGTCCCCAAACTCTTGACTCGCAGTGTCGTCTTGACTCACGACACCCCTAACTGTCCTTGTCCGATGGTAATCTGCCCCGGCCGTGTGGGTGGGTGGCAGCAGAAACGAGATAAAACATGTGCCCGAGAAGTCAGGGGGCAACCATGTGTATGCTTTGTCATGGCAGACGAAGTATGTACCCTTAGCCGCCGAGAATGGAGGGGAAGTTCGGGAGGCGAACACATACGTTTCCGTGCACACGCTCTTCCCCAACTGTGCTTTGGGATCCCTACCAATACCTTGCAGGCATAGGTGACCTCGGTGGGGTACTACCCAAACTAGGGAGGATTTCTTCGATTTCTGGCTCTTACTCAAAGAAATCCCATACCGAGTGCTGTTCCATCTACTGTACGGGGTAAACTCATCTTTGGGAATTGTCCGAGACGTGTCAATATTCCTGCTCATATTTCGTATTCCTGCCACTAGTGCCTTGTTGCTGACATTGCTCCCTATGGGACGCGGGGGATATGGTTCTATGGCAAACAGTAACATAGTCTGGAAAGCCCACAGAGAACCATAGTAACTGAATGGCAGGGCGAAGTACGGGATGCCCCTGTCGGCTGTGTGCGGCATAAGTCCACATATCCAACAGTTCGATGTTTTCATTACGGACTGGTGCTGGTGTAGGAGCTAGATGAATGAGTTATTTACAAATTCTAGTCTTCTGGCGGACTCGTGTTCAGGCAGAGGGTGAAAGGAGTGTGTGGGAACAGTAGGAGGAGGTGTGGGCTGAGTGTTATTTACAAGGGTAACTTGGAACGTGGATAGAGTAAAGCTAGTCAAGAACATCGTTACGCTGCACAACAGTAGAATACATACTATCAAGAATCTCTTTTTGGCCATCACAGTGCATATTTGCTTTTTAAAGTTCATGGGTCTGGCAGGTCTCTCTACCCTCGGGAACTCCATCCTCTGGTTTCTGCCCGCGGTGGGAGTTTGATTCTGCCAAGAAGTGCGCTCTGTCCAGTCTGGGGTAATTCCCTCAGACCGACCAGAACCGTTGATTTAGGCGTCCCCAGCTGCACTCCTCAGACTTCAACCGCGGCCCTAGCAGCAGAACCGGATGGCGGTTCGAAAATCAAAAATGAGCAAGTTCCCTGGGCGAGAGAGCTGTAAAATCAAAAATAGTTCTTAGGGGAAAGAGAGTTACATGAGTGTACTTTTTATTAGTCCCTTTTTCTCGACCTCAGATTATATCGTTGCTTCCCAGGTACGGTGTGGTCTTTGAACAATGTTTCAGGTGCTGTAGTGTTCAACTGCATTGATGGTGGCACAAATCCTTGCAAAATACGATCACTCTCCTTTTCTGTACCAGTTCCTTTCAGTCGTGCATCGCTGAAGAGTGTAAAGTGAGGGACAGTTTCAGTCTCAGAGTCAGCGATTCCGTTCTGGGCCCACCGGTCATATGGAAGGGGGAGTGGGACCCGTCTACAATGTGCGCCGTGCACCCAATGTTTTTTTCCGTGGACACGTACTGCAGAACGGGTAGATAGCAGGACCTGGAAAGGTCCGGTCCAACGAGGCTCCTCGTTCTTGGTTCGCCTGAAGTTCCGGACTAGGACCCAGGAGCCAGGTTCGATGGCGTGGCCTGGATCATCAGACGCCGGTGGAGAGGAGCTGTGGACCTGTTGATGTAAAATATGCAGTTTAGTTGTCAATTCGTGTAAATAATCAAGCAGTACAGGGTGCTCTATCTCACTGAGCTTTCTGGGCCTCGGTACCCCCCATATATTTGCTGGGCGCCCGAACAAGATCTCGTGTGGGCTAAGTCCCAGTCTAGAATGGACAATCATTCTGGTAGATAGGAGTGCTAAAGGCAAGGCGTCAGGCCATTTAAGACCTGTGCTGGCTTGGATCTTGGCTAGTTTGAGTTTTAGGGTGCCGTTATAGCTCTCTACTAGACCTGCTGATTGGGGGTGGTTTGCAGCGTGGAATTTCTGGTGGATGCCTAGACATTCGCACACTCTCTTCATCACCCGTCCCACGAATTCACTTCCATTATCACTCCAGACCATTCTAGGCATCCCAAACCTAGGGAAGAATTATTTGACAAGGGCTTTGGCAGTTGACAAGGCAGTGTTGTCCTTGAGGGGGTACGCTTCCACCCACCTGGAGAAGGCGCAAACGACAACAAGCACTTATTTCAGGTTGTTGCACCTCTCCATGTGGATGAAATCGAGCTGCAAAACCTCGAACGGGTACGTTGGAGGCGCAAAATGACCTGCTGGAGTTGGTGTTCCCCTACCGGGATTGTACTTCAAGCACACCATACAGTTCCTGACCAGATTCTCTGCGCATTTCAGGATACCACTATTCTGCCATACTGGGGCCAACAGTTTACAGATTCCTTTTACATTGATGTGCGCCATTCCATGGGCCATTGTCACCACTGCGAGCACATATGCGTCGGGTAACAGCCATCGTTGGTGCTCTGACAATTCGACCCAACAACCATTTGCATCCAATCTTCCCTTGCTATCTCTCCATTCATTCACCTCTTCTCTGGTGGCATCAGCTTGTATGGACTTCACGCTTTCTATAGTGTCCTCACACATACCCACATCGGGGATCCATCTAGCAGGACCTACAACATACATCCGACTCATTGTGTTCCTTGCAGTCTCTTTCGCGACCTCGTCGGCAAATGCATTCCCACTACCAACATCATCTTGAATCTCTCTATGTGCACTGCACTTTACAATCGCAACTTGTAGCAGCAGGGTCAGTGACTCGAGGAGCTCGTTAACTAGCTGACCATGTTGGATTTTTGCACCATGTGACGTCAGGAACCCACGTTCACGCCACAATCGTCCGAAACTATGGGCTACGCCAAAGGCGTATTGACTATCAGTATACACATTCACTCGCTTTCCTTTTACCAACACACATGCTCTTGTAAGCGTTATTAGCTCGGCTGCTTGCGCGGAATTCTGGGGGATGCGTGCGGTCTCTACAATAGTGTGCAATGTTGTTACAGCATATGCTGCAGTCGTATCACCATTTGGCAACTTGAAGCATGAACCATCAACCCATAGAGTATCATTACATTCAGGAAGGGGGGTGTCCTGCAAGTCTACTCTCCCTTTTGTTTCTTCTTCTGTCCTAAAGCAGCAATCGTGTTTTTCAACCTCAACAGTCTCTGCCGGAATAGGTAATAACGTGGCGGGGTTAAGTGTATCGCACCTCTTTATGTGTATGTGGCTCGCTAATAGTGTCAGCTCATAGCTGGACAGTTGGGCGCTAGTTAAATGCTGCGTCTTCGTTCTGTTCAGTAAAATGTCTACTGCATGTGGGACCATGACGATCAGGGTATTATTCATGACTAACCCAGCGGACTGTCGAATACAGACAGCTGCTGCAGCAGTGGCCCTCAAGCAACTTGGTAATGCCTTAGCTACAGGATCTAGAGTCGCTGAGAAATACGCGCATGGGTGCTGTTTATCTCCAAAGTATTGTGTCAAGACTGATAATGCGCAACCTTCCTTCTCATGGACATATAATGTAAAAGGCTTACTGTAGTCGGGGTTGCCCAACACAGGAGCCGAACACAATGCTTCGCGCAACTCATGGAAACTTGTCTGACAATCGTCAGACCAAGGCATAGGATTGGGTGTGTCTTTGCAGAGTAGTGCCAGCAACGGTTTGGCCAATAGGGAGAAATTCGGTATCCATTGTCTACAGTACGATGTAATGCCCAAGAAAGCCCGAACTTCTCTCTGTGTCCTTGGGGCACTCAATCCTGCGATTACCTGTATTCTTTCTGGGGTCAGTCTCCTTCCCTCCTTCGATAAGATGTCACCTAGGTAGGTCACTTCTTGTCGGCAAAATTGTAATTTTGGAAGGGAGACTTTATGCTTCATGTCACATAAATGACGCAACAACGACAGTGTGGCTTGCTTGCAAATTTCTTCAGTGTCTGCAGCGATCAGTAGATCGTCTACATACTGAATCAGAGTCGCACCATCAGATAGAACAATCGTATCGAGTTGTGTTTTCAGAGCATGACTGAATATGGATGGACTCTCACAGTAGCCCTGAGGAGCGCGTTTGAAGCGGATGCTTCGTCCTCCTAAATTGAAGCCAAAAATGTCTCTGCTCTCCTCGGCAATCGGGATGCTGAAGAAGGCGTTCTTCAGGTCAATCACCGAAAACCAAGTGGCTGAAGCTGGAACCATTGTCAATAAGGCAGTAATGTCGGGGACGACTGGAAACTGCGGTACAACGATCTTATTTACCTCTCTAAGATCAATCACGAATCTGTATACAGAAGGCTGTGAAGGATCAGTACGCTTTAAGACAGGCAAGATAGGGCTGTTACAAACGTTGCCTGTTGTTTCTTCAATGACATCTTTCTCAATCAGATCGTAAATGATCGCTAGCAACGCTTTTTCACATTCGCTAGAGATCTTGTATTGGGGGATACGTGGCAACCTAGCATTGGCTTTCAACGTTATGACATACGGTGCTATCTCCAAACAACCCACATCATTAGAACCAGTAGCCCAAAGTATATCCGGGAGGGATGCCAATTCAGTCGGAATATCTTCCTTTGACAAATACATTGGGGAAATCACTTCCTTACCAAGGGTTAGTTGTACTCCCGAAGGAGAACAGTACAAAGTCGCATATAATCTCTTTAACAAATCCAAACCTAACAAGTTTTCGCCGCAACCTGTTTTAAGGATGAGGGGTGCTTCTAATTCGCATGGGCCAACAGAAATGGCCATAGGACTAGAGATCGGGTTTCTAACAGGGGCGCCAGAGAAACCTACTGAAACATTCATTTCGCCAGACAAAGGTGCGCCAGGAAGTTTTGAGTGCATAATCGAACTTTTCGTAGCACCAGTATCCAGCAGAAATGGCTCTGACACTCCTGATGTAATCACCTCGACATAAGGTCCATTCTGATCTACTGGAACTGAAACAACTCCCTCTCTTTGTCCATGGCTGTCCTAGCAATTATTACCCTCGTTCTCGTTTTCGGCGTAATAGTCATCAGTATAGTACTGAGCTGACCTGAAAGACGCATTATTCTGTTGATCAAAGCTATTCATGGAATTCTGAGGCGGAAAAGAAGTGTTATTCTGGGGGAAATTTCCACGACCCCTACCCCTAGGAGCCTGTTGAACACCTTTACCTCGAGCACCAGAAGCTCCAGAGGCACCATTCAGACGTTGTGCCAGAGCTAGACAATTATTCTTGAAATGACCCTCTTCTTTGCAATAGGCACACTGATTCGGGCCGTATGGTAAACGCTGATGGGAAAACTCGTTTCCAGCCCAAGCACTCTCTGAATCTTTCAATTTATTACACAGTTCGGGAAGCAGATTATGTACGAACTTGTCTACGAACAATCTTTGGCCACCCTCGGTAGCCATATCCTGACCACTATGATCGACGAAAGTCTCTTCAAATCTCGTGAAAAAGTCAGACACATTCTCATCTTTCTTCTGCTTGCACGCAGATAACTTATCCCAATTGACACGTAATTCAGGCATTAACATCTTCATGTACATGATAATTCTACCAGGAAGTTCAGCTACTAAAGGCTCTGGTTTAGAACCACCAACTTGTCTAGCATCTGTAGCAGCAATATTAGCCCAGGAGTCACCTAGTTCTTGATCATGATCTGTATGGCGGATCTTACTCCATAAAGGCTGTGGAACGACGTTCCCGAACAGCATGTCTACATCTGCTAAATTCATTATACATGAGCTGGCAGTCTGTGATAACTCCTTATAATACCCTGCAGGATTTTTACGTGGATCGGGTAATGTCTGCTTGAGTGCTAGTACTTCAGATCTTTTCCAGGGGACATGTACCCATACACGCTGGAAATGCGGTGGAACAGGTGGATGTGCATTCGCATCACCTTCCCTCCAAACTGGAGGAACCTCTCTCATAGGGTACTGTCATGCCTTTTTCCTACCTGACAAATCATCCTCATACAGTGATCTAGACACATTTCCCTTACTCCTATAGGATAATAACAGATCTATTGCTTTTTCAACATCGGCACCTACAATCATGCCTTCATAGAATTTGAAACGCATACGAAATAATTCCTGCATTTTGCGTTTGGGATCGTTTGTTTCCAAATCTTCGCAAAGATATACACACATCTCTTCGAATACGTATCTATGAGTGGGTCCATTGTCGGAAAACTTCCATAACAGACTGAACATCGTATCTAACAGTGTCAGTAACCCATTTGCGTGCTAACTCATTCAGAACTTCTCTTTCCTCATAATCAGGCAGTTGACTACGCAACTGTCTACGTCCTGTTTTAGGGGTCGTTTTAGGCGACCCAAAGAAAGGTGAGAACAGACCAGTGACAGTACTTGCCACTCTCTGTCGAACGGAAGGGGAAGCTTGCGGAGAGGCAGATGCGCCAGAAAAGACAGGCTGATGTAAAGAGGAAGTTGAAGCAACAGCAGAAGAAGTCGAGGCAGTGGCAGAAGTAGTATCAGGATAAATAGTTGGCGCGGTAGGCAAGGTTGTAGAAGAAGTAGACGGAGTATGTAGCAAAGGCGGTGGCCCTTGAGAAGGCTGCGCCGGAGAAGTAGGAACCAGCTGAAGGGGAGCTGGTGCTTGTGCAAGAGCTGCTTTTCGTGCGCCAGGGCGCGATATAATGAAACGCTTCGGGGGTCCAACAATACTCGATGTATATGGGGGTGGTGAGTTCAATAAATGGGACATTAATGAATCTTTCTCGGATGTTCCCTTTGAATCTTGTCCTTCATGGGGCAACACCGGGTAACATTTATCTACTGCTAGTTTCTTGCTTCTGAGCATTTGTTCATTTTCTTGCTCTTCCTCATTATCCCTGTATGCGATGGCGGCTTGCACCATCGACATACCTCTTTTATTCTTCTTAGCTAATTTTATTTCTTTCTGTTTGGCTTCTTTGCGCCATAAGCGAAAAGAGTCAAACATCGCCGGCCGGGCTTTCTTCTTAAACAATTTGACCTCGAGGTTATCTAAAACTTCTGAGTCAAAACTACCATATTGGGGCCATTTTAAAACACCATCCTTGCGGGTGTATTTTATCCATACTTCATTATATGTGATAGGGCCCACTCTGTGCTTTATATATAACTCATATGTTGGAGTTCCAATCGGAGGAACCGGACACGAATCCTCTAATCGGGAGTCCTTACTACAACCAAGACAAAACAAGTTTCCAAGTCTGCTAAGACCAGGCATCTTTGCTCACTAGTCTAGCTTCAAACTTCAAGGGATTATCTAACTAAGGTATTTTCGTGAATACACGAATCCCTCGGTTTTGGCGCTTGCAAGTTCCAAACAAAGGGGCCGATTATGATTGCGGTTTTTCCGCATCCTCGGGGCCGGCGGAAGCCACCGCCGGCCCAGAGGATGCGGAAAAACCGCAGCGGACTGACCAAGGACCCACAGCCACATTAGGATGGCTGGTGGGTCCTGGTTTCCGTCCGCAGCTTTTCCGCCGCGGTCAGCTTACAACCGCGGCGGAAAAGCTCTGATATGGTGACGGTGTCTCTCAGACACCGTCCGCCATATCAGGATGGGCTTTAAAAAGTGCTTTTCCGCGGCGGGTTTTCTGCCGTGGAAAAGCATACGGATCTTCACTGCGGGGGCCCGTTGCGGGCCCCCTAGGTGAAGGGGGGATGGGGGGTGCACATGGGGGGTACCTATGGTACCCCCCTGCATTTGCATGCAGAAAGCGGCAGGCACCGCGCGGTGCCTGCCTCTTTCTGCATGCAAATGCAATGCGTGCATTTTTAACATTGCCGCGGGTGCAGCTTGAAGCTGCACCCGCTGCAATGTTAAAAATAGAGGATGTGACCGCCAGGTTGGCGGTCACATCCTAATTGCACAGGAGGGAACTCCGCATGCCATGCGGAGGTTCCCTCCTGCTCTGGGGTCGTCCGCGATCCTAATCGACCCCAAAGTGTACCTCAAGGATACCAAAGACTAAGAACCAAACTAAGGACTAGGAGACACTCCACTTACACTTAACTGAAATATTGAAGATCGATGACGTCACTAGAAGACTCGTCTATCGATTCGCTCTACCAAGGATCACGGGTTCCAAAACAGGGTGATAGTCAGGGCAGCAGTCCTTCGTAGCCGTCGGGACGCGGGGAACCTCGCAGCAAAGACCTTCGGAACCACGTCGACATACAGGGGTCGCTGAAGTGGCTGGCCGTCCTCTGGAATTTTCACACAAAGCTCCTCACGAACATCTGGCTTGGACCGTCACTGCTTGATACCGCCCCGAGTTGGGCGCCAACTGAGGTTCCGGGTTTTTAGGAACCCGGTGGTGCCAGGGGATCACACCCGAAGACCTCTGAGTTCTCCCTGTTCCGGACCACAGAAACCAAGAGTCTTCTAGGTGAAGTCAGAGACCAAGTTTTATTGGCTGCAACCAAGTAACATGTGTCCTAGAAGTACGACAACACGGGCCGTAAGTTCTCAGGAGACTGTTCGTTTTTACAGAACCAGCCTTCTCCTTTTATACACAGTTTTACACTTCAGGCAAGAATTCTTGAGTTTATGATATGGTCATAGACATATTTACACAATAGAGCAAAACGCGAAGTCATGACGGCCAACCCATATTTTAGATGTCCAGTTTGTGATAGATGGCCCAGCCCGGAATTACAATCAGATATCGATGAAACCCCAATAGAACAGGGCACCTCCTTGTCATAAAACTGGCCATAAACAAGGAACATGGACAGGTGTATGTGTGCAGAAAACATGGTCTGTAGGTGGTGAATGGTTTATGGCATGTTATGTATTGATGCTATCTCATTTGGCCACTGGGTGAGGGGCTGCCCAAACAGGTTTGGCTGGAGGCGGTAGAGTCAGTTCGGCCAGGTCATGGGGAAGTCAGCTAAGGTGGACGTGTCCTTTCAGATCAAGCTCAACCTTAATCAATTGACTTATATGAGGGCAAGGCACAAGATGGATGCCGTTCACAAAATGGAGTCCGAGGGTTCGGAACGGAAACCACGTTTTAAGGGTATTAGCATTGCCCAATCATAACGCAAATGCACAGGGATAATGTCCTAATCATTACCGGTCTGCCGATACCAAATTCGTCATGGTACGATGGCATTTTGTGACACGAGTGTTGGACCTCGGTACCATATTACAGCAGGATCCGGAATTCCAGAACCACACTGATCCATGAACTAGTCTCAAAGTGCGTGATCCTAGGCAAATATTTTAATTCATCAAGTTTCCTTTTCCTTCAACAACACATATGAGAGAGAGCACCTTCAAATATGTGAGTTCAGCATATCTGCTGTACAAAAACAATTTTGATTGATTTAATAGACTAGACTTTGGCCCCATGTATAATAAAACTCTAGCCCACATATAGGGTAGACGTGGCCCCAGACTTGCCTTTTAGGGCCTGATTCAAAAATTGGCCGATGGAGTGATCTCCATTTGCTTGTTGGAGGACTTAACGTCTGTCAGGCTGAGACTACTCCCGTTGCCAAATTTTGATGGCGGTCATTTCTAAAGCACGGGCAGGAACCCCGTCATGGTAGTTCCTGTCAATGCTTTTTGAAGTTTGGTGCACGGCTCCGTCAACATGAAGGAGCCCTCCATCAAACTGGTTTCTTTTTTATATTCAAAAAGAAAATCCTGAAACTGGAATTTCTTTTTGAAAATACAAAAGAAAACTGCCCCCTTACCATGGGAGTTATCACTCATAGCGAGGGGATCATTTAGCGATTTTCATGCCTGTCACCTCCAGGGTTTTCCTGGCAATGGCAGGCAGTGAAAACTGACCTCTGATTCCACCCATCTAAATTTGGTAGGTAGAATTAGACATCTACCTCCTATGGACTTTACTCCGTAGGAGGAGTTTAATCATGGCAGAGATGGAGTGATCTTGGTGGTGATTAAATCAAAGGTACATCTGCATACAAATCTGGTGTGCGGACCACAGTCTTGGCGGTATGGATAATCCATCGCCATTGCGACGGAGTATCCACGACGTCAAGATCTAAATCAGGCCCTATGTTTACTACTAGCATAGTCATCAGAGTGGTGGCAGGAATGTTTCTTAGTTTATGTTTAAAAACTTACACTTTTAATAAATATTTTACTAAAGCATGTTGTGATAGTGCACTGTCATATACAGACAGCAAATGTATAATGAAATGGCCACAAACTTTCCCACTGACATGCAGTTGTATTGATAAAACTATATAGGATAGTAGTAGTAGTAGTAGAAGATACTTTATTCTGTTTTATATAACCATCAAAGTGTATACAATAAAAAAATGCAATAGTACAACATACAACATGTAAGAAAGTCACTCATTTATACAAATAATTGTAATACAATACACAAGACACTAACAGCTAGATTCATCATAGTGCCGTTTTGCGAGTCCTTAATAGCGATTATTAAGGAATCGCTATTAAGGACTTGCAAAACGGGATTCATGTAGGAATCGCTAAATAAATTGCGATTCCTACACATTCCTTATTTGCGATTAGCAAATTGCTAATCGCAAATAAGGAACAACTCCCCATTCATTCCTATGGGCCTAAAGGGCCATAGGAATGAATGGGGAGTTATTCCTCATTTGCGATTAGCAATTTGCTAATCACAAATAAGGATGCGATTTCAAGGGTGCCAGGGGTGTCCAAAGGACACCCTGTAGCACCCCTGAAATGTAATCTACATTGGTGTTGCGCACACACATGTCCAAAGGACATGTGTGTGTGTGTAACATGCAACTTAGAAAAATGCTTTTAAATGCATTTTTCTAAGTTTTCGCTATTTACCACGAGGTTTGACCTTGCGGTAATAGCGGCCAGAAATAGCGAATTCGCAAATAAAAATTGGTTAATGAATTGCATTTAAGGAATCTCAAATAGAGATTCCTTAAATGCAATTCCTCGCAAATATGCGATTTCGCAATTACCGATTTTTGCATTTGGGATGATGTATCCCAAATGCAAAAATTGCACTCGCAAAGGGCCAGATTCGCAGAATCTGGCCCTTTGCGAGGCGATTTTTCTTTAATGAATCTACCTGTAAAAGCGTGAGATGAAAGAACATATTACCAGAGCATATACTTAAGACTAACAGGTACATGCATCATTGTTGCCGTTTGCGAATCCTTAATCGCGAAAATTAAGGAATCGCAATTAAGGAATCGCAAACGGCAATGCATCAAAAATTCGCAATTTGTTTAGCGATTCCTTATTTTTCCTTAATTGCGATTCACAATTTTCGAATCGCAATTAAGGAATCCCTTCCCATTGATTCCTATGGGCCAAAAGGCCCATAGGAATGAATGGGAAGACAATCTCAATTTGCGATTCGCAATTAGCTAATCGCAAATTGAGATTGCGATTTCAAGGGTGCAGGGGTGTCCAAAGGACACCCTGTTGCACCCCTGAAATCAATCTATGCACATATGTTGTGCACACACATGCCCTAAGGGCATGTGTGTACTCACATGCACGGGGTACATATGCCAGACTCGACCACTTGATAGGCATGACGGAGCTCAAGGCATTGGTGGGGGAGGTGGAAATGACACCGGCTGCGCTTTCCGACCATGACGCGGTGACAGTTTCCCTACGGCTGCCCTTAGCATGGAGGCGGCCGGTAGGCTGGCGACTCAAAGAAAGCATTTTACATAGGGAATCAGTAAAGGGACAGATACACAAATGCATCTAGAAATTAACAACACAGCGGACATCTCCTTGCCTAAATTATGGGGGGCCCTAAAGGCAGTGGTGGGAGGGGAAATGATAGCTATTTGAGCAGCGGAGAACAAGGTACGCAAAGAGAAGAGGGACACCCTAGTGGCACAAGTGATAGAATTAGAGCAGGTGCACAGTAGGGCTCGAGCTCAATAGGCAGGGCTGGACATTGATAGAGCTGAATACGCAGCACTTCGTCTTAAACATTCCTACTATATGGAGGGTGACAAGACAGGGTGCATGTTGCCAAATAAACTTCGGGCACGCACCCAGCAGACGAAGGTCCAATCGTTGTGCTTTTTTGTCCCAAGATCTCAATTTCATTCCTGCAGGAGGACGGGCAGGAATGAAATTGAGATCTTGGGACAAAAAAGCACAACAATAGAAACTAGTAATGAGGTTGAGGTGGTGAATTTGTCTAGAATTTTTCTTACTGATCATATGACCAACCTACTTACCAAGGGCTTGAGTTTTTGCCCAGTAGTAAAAGGCAATATTTGTGATGCTAAAATCGATCTATTCAAATATATCAGAAGACTAAAGCTGAAAAAGCATTTTGCTTTGAATCCTAAAAGCAATAAAGATGTGACCTTGCAAACAACTAGCATTGTGTCTGACTCTTGTACAATAAGTAACATCCAAGATATGGTTTCTCTCTTATCAATTACGGAATTGGAGAAAGATCCTGTAACAATGGCTAAACTATTGGAGGATTTAGAAATTAGGCCGGATTTATCAATATCTAGTGGTCTTAGGAGTAAGTCCAAATGGTCACCAAATGTAGCAAGTGGCAGTAGCATTGAGATATTAAACAAGTTAGTAATTTCTGATTTGGATAAACAAGCGCAAAAACCCTTCCCAGGAGGCTATTTAAATGATAATTTAACACGACATGAAAGAGATGCCTTGAATACTTTAATAAACAATACAGAACTAATTATCAGAAAAGCTGATAAGGGAGGAAATATAGTGCTAATGAACAGGGATGACTATGAGCATGAAATTTATTCTCAGTTGAGTAATAAAACTTGTTATGAGAAAGTAGCTCATAATCCAATATACTCCCTTAGCAATATGATCAATACTCATCTTAAACAATGGCATGATACGGGTTTACTGGACGACGACGAATATTTCTTTTTGAGAGTAAATCGTCCGAGATACCCGTGTCTATATACCTTACCAAAGATTCACAAGGGCCTGCCATTTCCACCAGGGAGGCCAATAGTATCTGGTATAGGAGGACCAACGGGGCGGCTTTCACAATTTGTGGATGTCTTCCTTCAACCGATTATGATCAATGTGCCATCTTTCATAAAAGATACACGACACATACTGAGTATCCTGGGTGATATTAAATGGGAATCAGGGATGACATTGGTAACCCTTGATATGATCTCGTTGTATATGAGCATTAAGATTGAACTAGGATTGAAAGCTTTGGACCACTTTTTTTCTAAAAAACTAGCCAGTCATTGGCAACATACACAGATGACCTTGGCTATGACTGAATTGATTTTGGATAATAATTATTTTCTGTTAAAAAATGAGAGGTATAAACAAAAACAAGGTGTGGCCATAGGAATATCAGATTCACCACCAATGACAGTACAACTAGCATTGTATTTTTAGATGTGGCATTGTACATAAAGAATAATTGTATAGAGAGTAGATTGTATCGCAAGCCTACTTCGTGTAATACGATTTTGCATGCGAAGAGTGCTCACCCGCATAACCAGATCAAGGCTATTCCATTCGGTGAAATGTTAAGAGCAAGGCGGAACTGTAGTGAAGTTCAGCAATTCAATGACTGTATTTGTGATATGGAAAAGAGATTTATCAGAAAGGGTTATGACAAAAGCAATGTCTATTTAGCAAAACAGAGGGTAATGAATGTAGAAAGAAATATGACACTGAAACCCAAAAGTAAGGATTCAAAGGAAGAGCAACCGGTTAGACTAATTACAAACTATACTCCCATGAGGAAGCTGTTGCAGCAAAGTATGACTAAACACTGGAATGTGTTAAGAATGGATAAAGTACTTTGTAAACATGTAGGAGGAAGACCTCAGATAACTTACAGAAGGGGCCAGACTTTGGGCACCCCACTGAGTCCAAGTTATCCAATAATTGACCGTACAGAAACCTGGTTAGACAAGTATTCGAAAGGGTTCTTCAAATGTGGTCATTGTTGAATGTGTAGACATGCTAAGGATAAGACTAAACAATTTCAGGTACAAAATGGAAAAAGATATGAAATAAGAATGAATATAACATGCAGTACAAATATGTGATCTACATTATTGAATGTAAATGTTTAAAGGTTTATGTAGGCAGCACTTTTCGCATGTTAAAAGACAGAATGAGTGAACATTTGAGAGCTGTGCAAAAAACAATGATATGCGATATCCAATAGCAGAGCATATACATACATGTGACAAGCAAGATCAGAGCAAAAGCTTTGCATTTTATTGAATAGATCATGTGTATAGTGATCGACTGGGGGGAAACAGAGAACTGAAATTAAGTCGGCAGGAGGCAAGATGGATCATGCGTTTGCGGGCTGTAGAGGACGGCCTAAATTATGAGAGGGAGCTAGAATTTTTTCTGGGTGATTAAGAGGTTAAAAAGTATGATTCTCGCAAACATTAGGGGAACACAATATGAACCTTAGCGTTATAAGAAATTAAGAATATATCCTATGTGATGTTGATATTAGGTCCGTTGATTGTACATAAGGGAAATCCAATGTGATGGTGGTAACCATTCGGGAAATAGCAGTTGTAGAACGTTGAGTATGGGGCTGAAATTTCTTCTATTATGGTATTGTTCCAGTTGATATTCAAATTTGAAGTAAGATAAGTAGGGAATAAGAAGCAGCGTAGAATGATGTAGAGGTTGGGGCAATACTTTACTTTAACCGTAGTCAAACAAAACTCCACTCAAAGATGGCGGCCGAGTGAGCGTTAGTGGTAAATCCGCTTTCTATCTTTGGGCTAAGGAACTTAATGGAACCAGGAAGTATTGGGGGTGTCGCCTGTACTCGGGACGCCAAGACAACGTGGGAGGTAAGCGTCCAGAATAGAGGGGCATAAGGTTTTCAACAGGATACGCTGAATTTCGGATTATTAATGGCAAAATACACGTTTTTGTTCAACAGGGAGAGGTGCATGATCTAAGGGCGGCAGAGTGAAAGCGAGGGGATATGGAGTGAAGCTAAAAGATGAAGGTATGAATTTGGAGGCTCAAATTTGGAGGCTCATATTAGTGGAATACTGGTAACGTTTATATAGTGGTTAAGAATAAGATGGAGACTTAATTGTGATCTTTAATTTCAGATAATCAGGCGAGATAAAGAGAATTGAAATTAGAAATAAGGAAACTGGATCTAGACGACAGACTGAATAGTGTTTCAGGTGAGATTAGTTAAGTTGAAATAGTTACTTCTTTTTTGTTTTTTGAAATGGGCTGTCAGACAAGAGATATAAATACAATGTTTTGAGACGTAGTTATGTCTTATTCCTTTAGAAGTTACGAACGCAAAAGAGGCTTTTGACTCCAACCGGAAGATATCAGCAAATAATATAAAGAGCATTCTCCCTAAGATATGAGGTAGGAAATTTCTGTTATTTGAGAATAGAGCGATGGAAATATCACGCAATTGATCAGAAGTCTTCCCTTCATGCCGAGACTTAAGAGTAAGGAAATGTTTCTCCCTTTAGGCAAGAGTGTATATGAAGATAAGGTAAAATACCGTCAAAATAAACTTTTCAATTTCGGGGCTATAAGCAGAATTATATAAGCAATCTCACATGAGGCTGTTCACTTTTACTTATGCATGACTTGGTAGTGGTCACTTCAAATCACCATTGCGATGTATGTTGGGACTATATATTTCACTTGGACTAAGATGTCTCAGATATATATACTGTAATAGTGTCATAATATAGCATTATGACCAGGAGTGATGTGCATGTATTCACTAAAAAATGAGAATCCTGAATGGCACAGGTTTTTCTATGGGCCATGTGGGGCTCTATCCTTTTTTAACTTCAATTGAAAAAATGTACGTGATGCTAAGACAGAAACATTTGTATTATTTCCAGCCCTGATGAAGCCGATAGGTGTTTAATAACCTCGGCGAAATGCGTTGGTTTGGGATTGGAATTGGCAAAGGAATAAAAGAAGAAAATCTTCAAGAGCCTTTTGATGCAGAGAAGGCGTTTGACCAGGTTGACTGGGATAGAACATCGGTCAACTTTGGGCTAGGGGACTGGTTCCGGGCTTGGGTGATGAGCTGCTATACCTCACCCACCACGACTATTAGGGTGAACTGGCTGTCACCTGGACCCTTTGCTATCCAGAGAGGGATGCGACGGGGTGACCGCTGTCGCCAGTACTCTTTGCCCTATAGAATGAACTGCTGGCCCAGAAGATCAGGGACAACCCAAATATCACAGGAATTCACTTTGGGGGAGAGACATGCCATAAGCCTTTATGCAGACGATATCATCGCATCTCTAGAGTCCCCAGATAGCTTGGTGCCGGCATTCCTGCAGGAAGTGGAAACATTGGGGCGGGTGTCCGGATTACTTGGGGAAGTCCATGATTCCACAGCTTCATCAGGATAGCACACAGTCCGAAACTGTTATTTCATTTTCCAGTCTTGTTATCTTATTTAGATCCTCAGAGGGTTTAAATGAGGTGTTAACATCTCCTGCAACAATGGTTTTTGACTTAGCTTGTACTTTATCCATAACATCTTCTAGAAGTGACAGAGTAGGGAATTTGTCAGAGCCCCTTATGGTTCTAACATTAATATTAAAGATAGATATACTAACTTCTGTTGAAAAGGTCAAAATAACCCCCAGTAAATCAAGACTATCAATGATCATTTGTTTAAATGTACTAATGCATCCATTTCTAATTAAAACCATAAGGCCACCAATTGATCTTCCAAATTGTTCTGCTGGTTTTGTATCTATACTGAGAGTGCACAAGTTTCTTGAAGTAAACAGATGTCATATTTAGATATATAGGAAACCCATTACGGGTCAACCAACTTGTCCCCAAGCCCGGCTACATTCCAATGATAATATTCTAATAGTTGATGGAGAGCAATTTTATCCGCCACTCTCACTATCTAATAGAACCGTTGATTTCACATTTGGGCCTACCTTCTCACATGAGTTGGTAACACCCCCCCTTAGATTACTCAATGTGTTACCTATAATCATCCTAGCATAATCCCTATGCTCAGAGGTGGTGTCACAACCCCTCTTTAAATAAGGTAAGTTGGTTCTAATTGCCTTTGCACCATGTACCAGTTCAGTGTTGTTATCTGTCACATAATTGGCAGATGATTCAATTACCTAATTAGCGACTGTATTAAATCCTTCCTTATCCCCCGGCATGCAACCCACTTCCAAAACATGTAGATCAGATATTTCATCTGGTGCACATAGGGGAAGCTGACATGGGATAATTTGGGGATTATACATTAGTCAGTCAACCTCTTCCAGATTAGTTTGACCTTTGAGTCTCAGCTGGCGGGGTAATGCCTTCAATCTTATTCCCAATTGTTTGTTCCCATTAAGGTGGCTGGTACGCAGTTCAAAATTGATGGGACTTTTGGCCAAGAAAATGGATTTTAAGACAACTTGTATATGATCATACACTGCTTGGCTAGACATGTACCTCTTGACATGCACAATGTCAGATCTTACCATGGAAAGACAATTCCGTTCAGTCCTTAGCCAGTGAATTACTTTATTAGTCAAGTCATCGGTTTCCTCATAGGAATTTGACTTCAGCTTGGTACCTGTGTCATGTAAATTGATTGAAAGGGAGACATGGGTGCCGTTTTCTGCGATGATGCCGTGTTGCTTTTGTCACATATAGGGTTCAAACAATAATGTGTGGAAATTGGGTTTCAGCAAATATTTATGATTTGCACTTTACCAAGTAAAGTATTTTCATTTGTTTTGATTCTATTAAATGTTTTGTTTCCATATCACTTAAAAATTACAAAAAAGGTACGTGCCTAATTACTGAAATAAGTTTTGAAATATTTGTGCAGTTCATTTACAAGCTATTTGAATGTTGTGTGTTAGAAAAAAACTGACATCCTACAGCCCTTCATTTCACACTGTCTATACCACACCAGGATTGACAGATAGTTCATTGTACTTATCTTTGACTGCAAAGTTAAAGGATTTTTTAAACACCAATCTCCAGAATAAAATAAGCAGCAAGGTGTAAGAAGCCATACCCTGACATTTGATCTCTGTCTTTAAAGGCACAGCAAATGTGACAAGACAAGATTGCAAGGTATATTTATTGCTAATTCACTTTCTGAATGAGCAGAACACCTGTTGTTTACCAGTTTGAGCTTTCTTGCCTGACCAGGCCAGTAGGCCCTAAAAATAGCTTGCCCAGATAAAATCTGACTCGCCATAGTGAGTGGGTAAGTAAATTTCTCACGGCCTGGGTTGAGAATACATTTTGTACTGAAGGTATATCCTTCCTATTCAAAGTCCTATGCCTAGACAATTTCTATACCTTTCCACATATTGGATCCTTGATGTACAAAGCAGCACACATGCAATTTGAGGAATGTTTGCAGAAATTAAAATATTTCCCCAAATTTGTATCTGCTTCAAAGAGGTTTTCTTTTTTGACGCAAAGCAGGGTCTAATTATTCTAGTAGGTTTTTGCGTCAATAACTATGGATACATTAGCTGATCATTCCAAGTACCACCCGTGTCACACCGCCTTGTTGCAAAGTAGAACGAAGCAGCATGCAGCACAATTTGCACCAAGAAAAGCGCACCTTCCCAGTTCAATATAAAAAGCAAATATAATTCCCAGACTTTCAGCACCCGCGCATCCCTTTTTCTGAGAAAATCTGCCCTATTTTGTTTCTAAGATGTGGTCTGCAGGCCTAAGAGACAAGTACAAGGCAAAATAAAAAAAATGAGCTACCATAGAAACTGACAAAGTGGAGGAACACATGCCATCAATGTGTTTATTGCCGTTCTGCTAGCAAGCTCTTACGCATTTTCAAAGTATGTACTGGAATATAAGATTAAAATGTCCTGAGAGAATATTTGCATGTTTGAAGAGGCTTGTAATGCAATGTTCTTCTTCCTCTCAAGGATGACGCAGTCTGGTGCATTTTGCATCCGGCACTCCCAGTGAGGTCTATTAACAGATGGAGGAGGCCAAACCACACCCAGGAATAAGTGCAATTTACTGCTTAGTGTCCGGGTTGACTCCGTTTTAATAATTCACCAGGCTCAAGAAGTAATTGCTGTGGTGGTTATATTCTGGGAACCCCTTCTGTGTCTGCTTAATATTTCATGTCCAGGGGCTCCTCTTTTACGAGAAGCACCCTGAGAAGTGTTTGTGGTTTTATTGTATTTTATATTCATAATACCTTGATGGCAATGCCTAGAAATGGACTGAAAGAGGATACATTAGAAGGCAGCATGGGATCTCGAAACTGGCAAAAACCCTATCCAAATGAGCAGACACTCATGGAGCTCACTCACTCACTAACTCACTTACTCACTTACTCACACGCAAACACACACACCCCACTCCCATTCAACAACAATCCATGCAGCTAGCCCTGTCTAATTAGCCAAAAGAACGTTGCATTATGAGAACTGTAGTTTGCATTTTAACATTGTGAGTATGGGTTTAACAATCCAGAGCATTCAGGGGTGTGGCCAGCAGCATGGCCGACTAGGACGTGCTTTCGCCGAGCTCCAGCCGAAAGCTTTATCCGTCATTTATTCCGGTGCCCTGCGGACCCGGAGACCAACGTTGTACTACTTGAAGTTATGCTCTAAGGTTATTGTGGCTGTAACTGGGGGGCAGGCGTCACCGATGGGGCCCTGACGGCAGAAGACCGGACTTACCCGGACAAGCTGAGAGATCCTAAGATGGCGCCGCCTGGAGTCTGAGGGACGGATGCTCTACTGTCTGACCATGACCCAGGGCTGCGGGACTGTGGAGATCGAGGGTGGCCCTGGCATGCTGTGCCCGTCGGCGTGACCATTGAAGCGCCTAGGAGGGACAGTTCACCCTGGAGAGCAGACCGGGACAGGAAGGACGTGGCGGTCCCGAGGAAAGACCCCCTTCCCTCATCGAGACTGAGGACTGTGGCAGCGGCCGAGAACTGAGCAACGGAGGAGGGCCTGGAGGCTGCAACATCCGGGGGGGCCAATGAGCAGCGCAGGAGTCTCCCTACGGTGAAAGTAGGTGAGCGATCCAGCGGTGCGGAACAGTCAGGGGCCGGAGAAACAGTGACCGGCTGCGTGGGAGAGGACAGCTGGCCGTGCGGGCCGCATAGAGAGAGGCCTGTCTAGAGACGTGGGAGGTTGCCCCCACCGCACGGGAGCCGCAACATGATGTAGCATAGTGATGGTGAGTGGCAGCAGTGGTCGGACCCCCTCCTGCATATATGAACCCACACCCCCGTCTGCAAGGAAGTTATAAAAGGACGCTGTGCTGGTGGCAGACATTGGGTACTTAGACCGAGGCACGGTGGGGGCATGGCATAGGCGGAATGAGCTTCCCTCCCCCCACTTTTTTGACGTAGTTCTGCGCTGGGGGTTGTTCCTGAAGGAGTGACAGGATTGGGACACTGGGGAGAATTGTGGCATACGGGACGACAGAGACCCTTTCCCCCCCCTTCTTGATGACCGCGCCTCGGAACTTGCATCAACGCCGCAACACGCTGGATCAGGCCTAGGAGTGAGGCCAGATCTCAAGGGATCGGAACACCCTACTTGCACCTGCACTGCCCGTGCGATGAGGCAGAAATAAGCCTGGCATTGCGTGGGACGTTTATCGGAGTAGCGCCCATGGGTGGCTGCGGACGTTGAGTGGAAGCCGCCCTGTTTGCGAGAGGGGCGGCTGCCCGAGGATTGTGTCTGTTCCGCCTGCCAACCAGCCAAACAACACAGGAGTGAAGAAAGTCCCAATCCCCTGCCCTCGCTGTGACCCCCCAACACCCACAGTTATATTCCGGGTGATCGAGACCACGACCCCGGGAGAGGGTGGGTAAACAAAACAGGGAAACACAAGGTCTTGGGGAATACAGCGTGTCTCTTCAGATCCCCTGGTAGCGGACTGCTTGACCCCAGTCAAGACCTCTAAAAAAGAAAAGGGGGACAAGATTAGACACACCCTACCAACCTAATGAGTGCCAAGTACAGAAACGAACCCACCGACCTCGCCGCTTACCCCAGTCACAACTCAGGTGTAGCTCAATAGAAACAGGATTCAATCGCCTGCTTTCGTATTGGATCTTTCTTCCGTCAACCCAGACCAACCACACCCCCTCGGGTAACACCGAGAATAACAAAGGGGTTGGAACCAACAAGAAACAAAAAAGGACTAGGAATGGATAGGGGAAAAAAGGTGTCCAAGAACTAAGAAGACACCCAAAAAACCCCTATATAAAAAAAACACGAAGGTAGCACAAAAAACGGCCGTTATTCAGCTCCTTCCTGAAACCACCCACAGGATACACAACAAGGTGGTTAGACTACAAAAAGAGGAAAATGGGACACCCGGCTCTCAAGGGAAACGCAGCCGTGTATCTCCTGGCGTCTCCTGTAACAAAACAGGTCCCCACTAATGGTTCAAAAACCCCAAAGGTCAAGAAAACAGGGTTCGTAGAGAAAAGGGATGTCAAAAAAACAGCCCTCTAGAGACCCACAGTCGTGGACCGCAATAGAAAAGGAACAAGGTAGGGAAACAGGAACTGGAAATCACACTGCAAGGGACCATCAAAGAAACCAAGCATCGGTTTCCTGCGGGCAAGCCCTTTTAAAGCGAGCCCAAGGGAGCGTCCATAAATTCGTACATGTACTTGGCACAACACGCTAAAACAAGTGAACGGGGGTCTAGACAGAAGGCACCCGCCCCCCCGAACCCCAACAGTGTCTCTTGATGGCTGTCTGGAGTGCTGTGCTGGATGTTTCTTTCTCCCTCCCCCCTCCAGGTATTTGGGACCCTGCTTGGTCTGGGTTTCGCCCTTCCCCCTGTGATGCTGCGCTCCATCCACGGACATATCAGACGGGCACTGCCTACGGGGCGCAGGGAAGTGGAGGCTGACCATACCTGACCTGAGAGACCACAACATGGGCAAAGATAGGGAACCAAAACCACCTAGACAAGGCAAAATTGACCAGTACGCAAAGGTCATCGCCCCCCTGCAGCAGGAGTGCCCGGGCGCACGATCGGGCAGGGACACCCTCATCCAGGCGATCCAGGCATCCCGGACGGTGCTAGAAGGCCAGATTGGTGCAGTGGGGATGGAGGTAGCGCTCCTGCGACAGGACCTCAGGAACCTAGCGGGGAGGGTCACTGAGGCAGAGACGCGGCTGGGTGAGGTGGAAGACTCGGTGCATGACCTCTCAAAAGGTATGGAGGAACTCCAATCCTCTCATAGGGACCTGTTGTGTAGGGTGGACGATGCAGAAAACAGGGCCCGATGTAACAACCTCTGCTTTGTGGGCTTTAGGGAAGGAATTGAAGGGACAAACATTTTTATTTATTTATTTATTTATTTGCAGGTTTGTATAGCGCTAGGAATAAACTCCCGCAGGGGTATCTCCGCGCTTAAGACAGCCGGCAAGCAAGTATCAGAACAGTCACATTTGAAATTCTAGGACCATCTGAGACAGTTACCTAATTTTAAACAAAGGACAGGCTTCAACTAATTTTGGCTAAACAGAAAAGTTTTCAATTGCTTCCTAAAAAGGAGATGGTCGGGACATTGTGTCAATAAAAGTGGAAGCGAATTCCACAAAATAGGACCCGCTACAGACAGGGCCTTACCACCCAATCTAGTTCTACTGATCTTGGGTACACTCAGCAGCAGCTGTTCACTAGATCTAAGAGTGCGAGTAGGGACATATGGTATACATTTTTTGCCCAAATAGTCCGGTTCTAGATCATGTAGACCTTTATGTATAATACAAAAGGTCTTAAACTTCACTCGTTGACGTATGGACAACCAGTGAAGTTTATTCAGCAGAGGTTTAGATGGAGATCTAGGGGGGCATTGAGGACCAGCCTGGCTGCTGTGTTCTGCACTACTTGCAAACAGTCTAGTACCTCTTCATTTGCACCTGCCAGAAGACCATTACAATAATCAAGACGGCTGAGTACTAAAGCCTGAACCAAAGTTCTTCTGAAGGAGTCCGGGAGGAAAGGGAAAATCCTACGGAGGAGACCTATCATATGAAAACAAGATCCCACTATGCTGTTACCATGTTGTTTCATAGTCAACTCCGGTTCCAACCGTACCCCCATGTTCTTGATTATTAGCTTAGGTTCGGCAACTGGGCCTAAGTCCAGTGGCCACCATTCAGGGGACCATTGGGCATTAGCTTCACCGAAAAGCATCACCTCCGTCTTGCCAACATTACATTGAAGAAAGTTGGAGGACATCCACCGAGATACTGCTTTCATCCCCTCGGAGAAAGATTGTATGACCTCCGGAGTTAGTAATTTGAAGGGAAAAAGCAGCTGTGTATCGTCAGCGTAGGACACTGGACAGAAACCAAAGGCTCTTGTTATATCTGCCAAGGGGGCCACATAGGTGTTAAAAAGAGTCGGGCTCAAACAAGATCCCTGAGGAACTCCCTTGGTGATCTTAACCTCTTCCGACCTGAACTCACCCATGGTGACACATTGGGTGCGGTGGGAGAGAAAGCTCTTTATCCAGTCCAGTGCCTTGCCGCGATTCCCTTCACAGTCAGTCGTTCGATCAAGATGTTGTGTGAGATGGTATCGAACGCTGCCGATAGATCCAGCAGCACCAGGACAACGGAGTAACCACTGTTTTTACACACCTGGCTACGGAACACCTTTCCGGCGGACAAGTTCTCCTCTTGTTTCGTCATAGAAAGAGCTCACCGGGCGCTACTGGCTCGACCGCCTGTAGGAGTGCAGCCCAGGCCTGTGATGGCACGCTTTCTGAACTTCTTGGATCAGGATATGATCCTCCAGGAGGCCCGGAAGCTAGGGGAAATACAACATGAAAATAACTGCATCATGATCTTCCCGGACTACAGTAGGGAAGTGCAGAAACAGAGACGCACATTTGACTCTGTGAAAGCTAAACTAAGAGAACGCAAAATACAATACATGTTGCTCTTCCCTGCAAAACTGAAGGTCCTATTCCTGGGTAAATCTCACTTCTTCCAGACGCCAGAAGAGGATTGATGATGGCTTGAGGAGCACCCCCCCAGGGCGTCCAGAGACGAGGCCGGACAGAGCGGCACTTTTGGGATGAACTGGCGGCCGGCCCATGGACTCGCAGCGCTCACTCCGACCCCGACAGCTACGAAAGGATCACACCCTGGAAGCCACCCCTTATGACCCCAAGGGTTCCAACAGAAGAAGACGGCACACAGGTGGTTCACTCGACTCCAGGCTACTAGAGAGTGTGCGTGCACTTTGCTTCTCCGGACTGTCTCGGACAGACAACGGAGTAGAAAAGGACGTTGACACTGGAAGTGGCCACTCTTCCTCCAGAGGAGAGGAGGTGCTGGACCCCCTCGGTGCATCCCCTGGTGGCAGAAATACTGGCAATGGAACAAGCAACTCTGCCTGGGGCCAGGGCATCCCTGGATGACCCCCAGACTCTAACTCCTAAACAGGGGCCTGCAGGATCGACCGTGGTAGGACTATTAAGCCAGAGCAGACGAGCTGGACACGCACTCCCTCTTCTTTCTAATTTTGCTCTGTTGGTCTTAACCTTTTTCCTACTATTCTTCTTTCTCTTTTTGTATCAGAGTCTCTGACAATACCTCTGTTGGACTCTGATTTGATGGTTCTGGGACACCCACAGGAGTTTGTACTTGTGGCGTAAGTTGGGTGAGGGAGGGCGACAGACCTCTACCTGCCCTAAGGTCCACTCCCTGACACACTGCCGGGAAGGAGTCATGGGGGAGGGGAAGTGGGGTGGAAGGGGATGGAGTGGCACCTGTTTTCTGGTTGGGAAGGTTGAGCGAGATTGTTTTTTGGTTGGGGATGTTTTGTTTCCTATGTTGCTTCTTTAGTTGGCACAACACTTATGGGGCACAAAGGAGAGAAGTGCTCGCCGACCACCCACCGCAGGAGGTACACTTGCACTACACGCCTCCATGGCTTCCCTGACTGATCACAGCCCCGGCAATAAGAGGCTAGATACTGGCCCCTATAGGGTACTCAATTGGAATGTAAATGGCCTGGGGGACAATGTTAAGCGAGGTTTAGTGCAGGCATTTGTGAAAAGGGCATGCCCGGACATAGCACTACTCCAGGAAACCCACTTAAAGGGTACGAAATGTGGTTTTCTGGCTAGAGGACCCTACAAGGTCCTGGCCCATGCAGGGTACACAACCGGCTCTCGGGGAGTAGCGATTCTGATTAGGAAATCGCCCCCTTTGTGACAAAGCGGATCTGGACAGACCCACAGGGGACGTATGCGGCAGTATCAGGAACGTGGGCCCCCCGGAGGGTCACGATAGTCTTGATTTATGCACCCCCTAGGCTCCAGGCGAGAACCCTCTCTGGACTGGCTGAGATCCTGTTAGATACATCAGACACAACACACATTGTTGGTGGTGATTTTAAGGATGTCATATCCACCCCCCTGGACCTCTCGCAAACGGGCAGACGGTCCTCAGACTGCACCATTGGCAAGGGTCATAGAGGCACTGGGTCTGACTGACGTCTGGCGGTGGCTGCATCCAGGTACCAGGGGCTACTCATATTTCTCAGTGGCCCATAAGGTACATTCGAGACTTGACTATATTTTCCTCCCGAGACATGCGTTTGGGACGGCTGTGGAAGCTGAATATCTGGCGCGGGGAATCTGTGACTACTCGCCCCTCGTGGTTAAGATAGATGGGGGTGGCTGGGCCAGGAGAGGAGGATGGAGACTGGCAGCTTGGGATCTACAGAATGTGGACCTTAGAGCTGACACAAAAGTGTACTTCGCTGAAAATGTAGGCTCAGTCCAATCAGGTGTAGTAGTGTGGGAGGCATATAAAATGGTGCTCCGAGATAGGGCCCAAAACTGAATCGCTTGGGAGAAACGGAAATCACAGGAGGAGCTGGCCTCTATGGAAGCCCGTATACTTGCATTAGAACAGCAGTATCTGCCCGATAGGGACCCGCAGGTACTACGGCAACTGGTTGATGTACAACACCAGTATAAAGCCCTGGTGACCGACGCAGCTAAGGCGCTGGTACTAGCGACCCTGCACAAACTGTACGATATGGGGTATAAGTCCGGGAAGCTCCTGGCATGGCTGAGCCGTAAAGTACAGGACACCAGGTGGATAGAGGGAGTGGTGGATCAGCGGGGACACCTGCAGAGGAGGGATGCCCATATTGTGCAGACTTTCGCTGCGTACTTTGGCGATTTCTATATGGCTAGAGATCTGGGTGCGTCGGATGAGATAGAGGCCTACCTGGATGGGGTTTGCACCTTGACCCTAGCAGATGAGGATAGGGAAGACCTGGAAGTGGATATCATTGCCAACAAAATTAGGGAAACCATAGCCAGACTGCAACCGGGAAAGTCCCCGGGCCCTAGTGGACTTCCGGCGGAATTCTTTAAAAAAAGGGGCTGACTTATTGATGGCCCACCTATTAGCGCTGTTCCAAGATGCAGCCCAGGAGGGTGCTCTCCCACTTGATTTGCGAATGGCCACAATTGTACCCATATATAAGCAAGGCAGGCCCCCGGAGGACTGTGTGCCCTACCACCCAATCTCTCTCCTGAACGTGGAGGTGAAGCTCTTGGCGACGATCTTGGCTCTCTGTCTGCGCCGGGTGATTTCCAGCCTGGTACACCAGGACCAGACTGGAGTCTTACTGGACAGAACGACAAGGCAAAATTTGAGGCGAACTCAAAATTAGCTCATGGAGGTTGTGGGGTGGGAAGCTCTGCATCTGTTCCTCTCCTTGGACACTGAAAAAGCGTTTGACGCGGTCTACTGGCCTTTCCTGGAGGCAGCCCTGATTAAGTTTGGTGTTGGCCCTAACTTTCGTAAGTGGGTGGGACTTCTATATGCTGACCTTAGAGCCAGAGTTAAGGTGTGGTAGAGGAGAGCGCCAGTTCAGCCCTCCATGCATGTCGCAGTTGCGCATATTTAAGGAACTGTGTGGGACAGAGACCAAACTTTGTCCTTAGGGTTTGGTAGGAATTAAGTTCCCCTCGTGCTACCAGGTCCCCCAATGTAGAGATGCCAATGTCGTCCCACCCCTTAAACTCTCTGAGTTTGTGAAGCTCCTTCAGCCAAGAGCAGGACCACATTTGTGTCTGTTTCGTAGGTTTATGCATCCACCCATCATCTTCGTCGCCCTGTCCCAGACGTCTATGGTTATTTGCGTGGCCGGGAGTAGTCGCCTCTTCCCAAGTCCCCCATATAAGTAGTGCAAACTAGTGCGCTTTGACATAGAGTCCTGTTCCAGGCGATGTGTAGGATGGTCAGCCGAGGCATAAAGCCAGTCATTGATCAGCGTTAAATGCTCAGCCCAGTAGAAGGCCTCTAGGTCCGGTAGCGAGATCCCCCCATTATACTGTTTCCTCTGGAGCGTGGCAAGGGCTATTCTGGTTTGTTTCGCCATCCACAGCAGGGAGCGTAGTTCTGCATGTATCACTGTGAATGTCTGCCTAGGGAGCGGGAAATATTCGTTTTGTAGGGCATACAGGAAACAAGGTAGCGTGATCATTTTAAACATTGCAGCCCTCCCTAGTATCGTAAGAGGGAGCGCTTTCCATCTAAGAGCATCCTCCACAAAGTTTGCCAGTACCCGTGAAATGTTCTTTTGATAGGACGCGGTTCTGTCTGTTGTCAAGTATATAACTAAGTAGGTAAACCCCTGTTAGAGGGACGTCTGTTGCAGGAATGGGTACCCAACAAACTGGTATCCCTGACGTACAAGACCCTGAATAATAACACACCTGATGGGTTAGGGAAACTGAGGGCCGCCTGTGAACAGGATGTGGGTGAGATGGACACAGTAGACTGGGAAGCAGCCCTAATGCACCACAGGGAGGTGGCAATAAAGTCACGGTTAAGACTTATTCAATACAAGATACTCCATAGGACTTACTATGATAGAGTCCAGCTACACCGCATGGGGCGGGCCAGCGATTGATGTTGTCTTCGGTATAGACACCCGCAGGGTGATTTTCACATATCCTATGGGACTGCCCTTTTATCCACACTTACTGGACACGGATATTAGGTGAATCGGGTGAGGTGCTGGAGACTGAGCTTACCTTGGATCCTAAGTTTGTCCTGCTGGGTGTCACTGCTGATGTGGACCTGAGCCGCCCACACTTGATCTTCGCTATGTTGGCCCTAGAGGTGGCAAAGAGAGATGTGGCAAGGGAGTGGGGAGCGCCGTCACCTCCCCGGGTGAGGGAGTGGAGACGGGGTATGGATATGTGTATGGCGGCGGAAAGGGTCACCTATAAGGCAAGGAGTTGTTACAAGAAATTTCGAAGAGTATGGGGGAAGTGGAGATCTTATCATGGCCTTGATGGGGGGCTGGGCGTGGACTGATGTGTTAGGGGCCTCGCGGGAGTGGGCAGAGTTTTGGGAACACTGAGGGGTGGCCCGGAGCCCCGGACTTGCAGGGGACTGATGATTGTTTAAGGGACCAATTGAACAGCTGTGCGGGGGGTGGGTGCTGGGTGCGGGGTCCTGTTATGCTGTGGATTGTAATATGGTTACTGTGGTGGGAAGGTGGGGGGGCAGGGGGGCGCAAAGGAATAGGGTGGATTGCTGGTGAAGAGCCAAAATGTTTGTGTTAGTTAAAAATGCAAATAAAAATATTTTTTAAAAAAACAATCCAGAGCATTCGAAGTGCTGACAGTTAAAAAAACAATACTGGTTAAACGTGTTACTTACACAAGACACTGGGATGTATGAATAACTTAGCGTTTATTTGCTCAATTGAAGAAATCAAGTGGCTTATTCAGAGTTTGGCAGGTGGGTTACTCCATCACAAGTGTGACAGAGTATCCTGGCCTCCGTATAACATTTGCATTGTTGTTAGGGCTCCAAGTTTTATGGTATTTATGTTGGACATTTCCGTCTATATTTATCCTTGTTTATTCTTTACTATTTTATCTGTATAGATCCATATTTATTTTTGGTTTTGTGAAAACAATTTAGCTGAAGTTAGAATATTTCCACATGTATTTAACAAATAAATGTGCACTGATACTTGAGCATCGGACAGGTTTAATTGACATGAATACCCATTAACAATAAATTAATACACTGGTATGAAAACATGTACATTTTAGCAGTAGCGGCTGGTGTCAGGGAAAAATGGTGCGCAGCGCGGGGTTGATGGGACGACGACAATAACAACATAAGAAAATTCAAGAACTTACCTGCCGCATCACCACTCTTCTGCTCCTCTGGCTCCACTGCAGCACAGGTTGAGGCTCCCAGACTCCCCTAAGGCCAATCCAGATGCTGCTCTCATGCTGCTGGCACCAGGACTGGCCTGAGCGGCCTGTATTTACGCTCCCAGAGAGACTGGGAGACTTTGCCTGCTGTCTCCAAACCTGCAACGCAGGTCGGTTTTATGACATCTCAGTGCACATGTCGGTTTGGCCGTCCTAAGACGACCGGCCAAACCAACATTTGCACTTGCACCATGTGCCCACCAAGCCTCCTCCATGACTGTCATCACATGACCCCTCCCCAAGACTCATCAATGTGAAGAAAAATTAAATGATAATAAACCTGTTTTATCATGGCTTTATTTTTCAAGTATTGCATCTGCTGGCGGGGTGGGGGGTGACGCTCCTACGCCATAACGGAGGGGCCACCACTGCATTTTTAGTATCAATCTTGTACACACCTCAGCTGCTTAAGCCTCATTAAGCAATGTTTTCTCTTTTTTGACTCCCTTACCTACCAATGTGCACAGCTGTTAGCCTGGAAGTCAGGACTGTCAAACAAACACATTTCCATTTTTATCCATATTTAAAAATAAATACAGGCAGTAAAATTGATCGTTTTCTGTCTGTATTTATCTGCAAAATTCTGTAAAAATTGAAAATTGGGAGCCTTAATTATAGCCTATTGCACTTCTAATAAAGCGGACAGGATGGCCATGGCGTTTTTGATGGACTATTCCATCCGCCAAACTCTAACGAAGGCCCCCAAGACCTTTAAAGTGCCTCTTCTTTGATGATGAAAGTGGTGGGGCCCTACTGGTTTGCACCTGAAACTAAATAAGGAAAATATTTCACTTCACCTGGATACCACATATTGTGCCACTGGATAGCAAAGCCTGAGCATAAGGGATTACCTTTATGCAATTAAATAAAAATCTCACTGCACAAAAACACCAGTATTCTAGTCAAAATAGATCCACCCGTGAGCTATGAGTTCACTAAGCAAACAACCCTCAATCTCATGAGTTACAAGGGCTGGACAGCTTATTTTTGGGATTGTCCCAGCTGTCTCTGATCACTGGTCCTGCATGTTCTGATTTGTGCGCATCTAGGTCAGACCAGACATATGATTTTATATCTGTCCCACTGTCCTGTCATGGTAATACATATGATGCTTAAAAAGAAGGTCCAGTCCATGGACTAAAATGGTGGAGCTACACTGATGGGTGTCGGTAATGCACAGACCTATTGAGTTTATTCAACAACATTGCACTGGCCTTTTGTTTCTCTGCAGCTATGGTAAAGTGGTGTAGCAGGGGGTTGGTGTTACCTGTGGTACCTCTTCTGTGATCAGCACTATTCCATTTAACTTCCTGTTTATGGTTGATGAATCCAGTGGGTGAAGGGGGGGGGCTTCGAAGGGAAGGGGGCGGAGGCCTGAGTTAGGTCTGCATAGAAATCGTCTGGTGTAGGTCCATCCCCAAGATACTATCTAGGGTACACTGTCATGATGAATGTAGGATGATGCTTTTTCAGCTTAATTTATGGGCTCCAAATGCAGCCAGGAGTGACAGGTGGAGCTGGCAGTTGGAAAGGTACCTATAGTAAGTGGATGAGGTACAAGTCTGGCCTGAGCACCCTACCAATGGACATACTTTCTATCCACTATTGACAAACATTCCAACACAGAATAATAGACTATAGAACTTAAAGGTATCCACAAATTAGGTTGCTAACAACTATATTCAGAGGAATCGAAGATACGAAACATAAATGCAATCTCCTTTTCATTTTTATCCCAGAGGTGTACTGATGCACAACGATGGTGAACATAGAGGTCAGAGTTATTCAGATACTATGAACTGTGTTTACCTCTTTCATTTTTAGGTCTGGCATTAGCCAATATGTTTTGATTTTACTAAAAGGTTATACATATAGTATACTTTCAGCCAGCCCTTTTCATCCACTGTTCTGTTATTGTGACATTCAGGTGTTTCCAATACAACATACAGAATGGTGCAAGGAGGCAGCTCACTTCATCCATTGGCTAATTGAGCTGACTCCTTGAACCATACTGTATCCATTGGCTAACTTCACTGAGAGTGATGGCATGCTGCCCTTTCACAAGAAGCAAGTCATACACAAAGGAGTAAGTACCAGGGACTGGCAATGTGTGCTTTTGAGGCCCAAAAATATTTTGACTTACCCAACTTTCTTTTTTATTGAAGAGAGCCCAGCAGCTTCTTCAACTACAGAATTTCGGAACAAAGTAAAACAAGCATTGACAAAGCCCGCAGATTGGAGGCTAATGCCAGACGTTTGACCTTGCTAATGCCAAACACATTGGCTTTTCCTATGCTTTTTTAACATTGGATTATTCCACTTTATTTTACAGCCATTCCCAAAGTTGTGGTGCTTTTCCTCTGAAATTAAAGCATACCTCACTTTCATTTTATAATTTTGTAATGCTATTAGTTTCACATGTGGTGTTGATGAGCTGTAATTATAAAAACTGAAATACATTCTGACAAGGTCCTCTCAGCATTTCCGGCAGCCTGCTTACCAACCTTGTATTGTGTACGTATATATACACACACATACATCATTTATTCAACTCAATTAAAAAACATTTATACCATTTACATACACAAAAACTGTCACGGTATACAAACATAGGGGTCCATTGGGATGGCGGATGGATCGCCACCGCTATGCAGGCATTCCTTGCCCGTCCGCCACCTTTCATTTCCCCGCCATATTTCAATGGCGGGGGGGACTGTGGCGGATGGGAAGACCGTCCACCGCTTTTCCGCCGCTGTCGCCTTGCGACCGCAGCGGAAAAGGCCTGAGATGGTGGCGGTGTCTATCAGACACTGCCTGCCATATTTGGATGACCTGGGAGGAATGCCTTTCCATGGCGGCAATGCCGCCACGAAAAGGCATACGGTTCCTGCTTTGGGGGCCCGTTGCGGGCCCCCCGGGGTGAAGGGGGTGGGGGTTGCACATGGGGGGTACCTATGGTACCCCTCTGCATTTCACAGCACAACATGGCAGGCGCGGTGCCTGTCATGTTGTGCTGTGAGACCCACAACAAGCCTTTTACACATTGCGGCGGCTGGTGCTTTAAGCACCGTCCGTCGCAATGTTAAAAATGCGGGATGCACGTGCCACTGTGGCGGGTGCATCCTAATTGGGGGCATAATTCCTTGGCCCTTGTGGCGGACGGTACCGACCCCCGACAGGATGGCGGACGGACTTTGTCCGACCGCCATCCCAATGGACCCCAATATTTGAACTCACAGTATAGTTACACTGTGCAGTAGGAATTAATAGCCTCATGTTATGCAGGGATTTCAACATCACTCCCCATTGCTATTGGCTTTCATTGATTTCCCTTAACTGAACAAAAATATAGGGGCAGGCATGTTTTGAAAATGCACATTTGAGCTGATGAGTGTAGTTTCATGCAGACATTCTCTTCGCTACCTTTTGGCTCCTCTTTTCATCACTTCTGTGTGGGTTACTGATGGGCTCTTCTTTTAGTCTAACATTCTTTTTTTAGATTTAAGAAAGCTTTATTATAATAATTTCATCAAAAGGGTACAACTTAGTGAATCATATCAAATAACTAAGAAAAAGAATAAAATGACATAGTAATGGAGATAAATACCATGAAAGCGATGAAGCATGATTTTTGCCGAATAATCTTGCTTGATCAAATCTACTCAAAATTATGTTATTTACAAAACAATGACTAATGGTGTGACTTTTTAATATTTATGTATATGGGAATACTCGAAGGTACAACGTGAAAATGTGCAAGAATGGCACAACATATATAGCAAAATATAGGCTGTTGTGGTTGAAAAGTTTAACATGCTGAAAGCATGAAAATTCTATGAAGTGTTCTTACATGTTATGGGAAGAAGGCTAGAATAAATATGCATTTAGAATCATGCATGTACAAATATGAAATAGAAATGATAGAAAACTCTTACGGAAAAATGTTTTGTGAACTGTTTATTCTATCTTTATAACAAGAGAAAAATAAATTGTATTAATAGTTTGATTATTTGGAAAGTTAGATTATATTTATGGATATAGGATAATGAATCACTAATTCCTATTTCTTTATGTGTCTCTTTCTTTTTCTAAAATATTAATGTGTGTGTTTTATTTCTCAGAGAAAATCAACGATTTAGGCATTTTCTAAGAAGGCCTCAAACTGTGCTAGTTGTAACTTACCTTTCCCTAACGTAGGACACATAAGAATGTACTTTGTTCTTCATAATTTCAAAAAAGCTGATTTATTTGTTTAATTGTGAACAAATGTAAACGTATCACTAGGATTTTCTCTTCCTATATTTAGAATATTTCTTTCTATGAATAATTATGTCAACTAATGTTGCAAGCTGGTGTGGAAGTGAGAGCGAGGACATGACAATCCGGATGGACTGACTAAGACGATCACCTCATAAGCCTGACCAATGGAATTTTGTGAAACTGTGAAATTGCAACTTTAGGGGGATTGACATTTTTAGAATTCGGTGTATAATTATGTTATTGATCATATGATGTATTTGTCAAAGAACAGTATTTTTGTTGTGAACTTACCTTTAATAATGAATTACCACAGAAATTATACATTTCCTATGTACTTGTGTATTGACCATTTATATTTTGTAGTATTTAGATAAAGATGTTTTGATAAGTATTCACAATTTGTAATTTGTTTATGAATATCTAGACAAATGTATATTGTGACTACTGTTGTTGGACAGGCTTTTTTTTCATTATAGGTCCTCATGAGGGAAATAGCATCTGCCTCTTATTATCGAGTCCCTATTAGCTCTACCAAAGATCTATAGGACGACCTGATATGTAAGTGGTTATTGAGTTTATATGGGACCAAACCTCTTGGTTATAGAAAGGTTCCTGATTACAATAAATTAGGGATAAAGTAAGTGATTATTAAATGTATGCTGTTTCTGCTGGATCATAAGAATTAACCAATATAAAGAAAATATTAAAGATACTACATTGTAAAGTGTACATACAGAATGTAAAAGAGGAAGAACCTTAATGAAAAATAGTGTCAAAATAGAATTGTCTTTTGTATTTTAAAATAGATGGGAAAAGAGAAAAAAGGAAAGGAAAACGAAGAAGGAAGGTATAAAGTGAAAACAAGATGGAACAGAATATTGAACTGATTAGAAACAGGAAAGGAAAAGAATAGGGAACTTAGAAATGCAGATAAAGTCAAATATTCATCAAATAGATGACATGAGTTGGTAGAATATAATGAATAGAGAGAACAACAAATAGCAACAATTTAAATTATTAGCAATAAATGAGTAGTTCAAGTTGGTTGGAAATGGAAATTGCTATCCTGCATCCTTGCAGGAGGAGTAGATAGATATATAGTGAGAGGTGACCAAAGAATGTCCTTCTGAAAATGTTGAAAAGTAGATGATGCACACGCTCTGTCAAGTCTGTGATGATGAAAAAGTAAATTCCACCATCCGTTAAAGGTGACTTGGGTGGCGTCTTCCCAGTTAGAAGTAATGATTTGAAAAATGGCTGCAGTAAGTATATCCACAAAGTTACCCAATTTATGAGCACCAATCCAAATAGGTGAAGAACTGCCTAAAAATAGATTTAACCTCAAAGGGGAAGTCTACAAAGCACAGAATTGAAATCATATGACAGATTCTCTTCCAGAAAGAAGTTATATAGGAGCAGTGAAAAAGGGCATGCAAAAACATACCAGAAGTACTAGTGCAAGTCCAACATAAATTTGACAAGCATATTTACAAAAATAGAGCAGGAGCGTCTGTTATCTGGGCACGTGTTATTCTTAATAGTAAAAATTATATCATAATATTCTAATCATTTTCTGTCTCTATATTTCCATCATCTACAATATCAAAACATAACAAATAGTATCCACAATGTATATAGTCAGTCCGACCTAGATCAATGGGAGTAATCTCTAGTCATGCACAGGAGTCAAGTGGTCTTTGTTAAATATTTCTTGATTTGTTTTTATTCTTTTGCAGTTAAAGAAAAATATTCAGCTCAGCCAATGCGTTCCTTCCTTACGGACTTCATCAGGGTTGTAATATATCACCAAGATCCTGGTGTATCTTGTCTGGAAAGGCCCTGCGCTGTATGTGAATTAATTTTGGACAATCGTATCCAAATATGTCCTCCTATAGTGTGTGTAAAACTTCAATACGTACGTTCTAGCCCTCCTTCATCCAAAGGGAATAAGAATTTTTTACCAACATTCTTATTTCTATAGAGTAAACGGGATGACAACCACCATCTTTCAGAGGCAGAATTTGACATGCCAGTATTATATTTACAAATAGAAGTAGGGGTTAGGAACAATCTATGGTAAAAAAATCTAAGGTTTTTGTGGAGCTGGCAGTACATGACGTATGATGATTTTTGTTTCCATAAGGAGTTCCAGGTTTGTACTGAAAAACAGGACTGTAGTTCTGATTTCAATTAAAGCTCTATTTTGTGGTTAGGACTTTTTGGTATAGAGTAATGAAGGCATTTGTATATATAGGAAGCCTTAAAGGGTAGGGGAAGAAGTGCTTGGGGAGAAAACAAGTCAGATGAAGAGGAAAGAACTTGTGAAAAAGAAGAAATGTGTTGTGTTAAGGAATTTTGTAACAATTCATACTTATGAGTAGAAAGAGCTGAAAGGTCAAACTCAGCTTTTACCTTAAGAGGGGAAAGAAGGCGTCTTCCTTGAAATAGATGTTTGACCTGAATAAATCCTTTTGCAACCCAATCCTTCCAAAAAATAGTGCGCTTAGATATCTCATTATGTTTCTAATTATGATTCTAAAAAGGCATGAAATGGTGTGAGAGATTTAGTGAAGATTGGAAAGAGGATGGAAATAGAATGAGTGATGGTGCACAACAGAAAAGTACATGGAGGATAAGAAAAATTAGCAAGAGAATGAAAAGGAAAAAGGGAAAGCAATAAGTCTTTGAAGAGACGCCAGACCGTCAGTGGTGATTCACAAGAAGAGTGAATATGGGGTAAGACACATTTAATCAAAAAGGACTATTGCTGCGGATGCAATTCTGGAAAATTGACTCCTCCCTGATGTTTGGGTTTACACAGAAGAGCTTTAGAGATTCAGAATTTACGTCCATTCTGTAAAGATTTATTTAGAGAACTATTGAGAGATTTAAAATATTTCAAAGGGATTTTGAAAGCAGCATAGATAAAAAGAAGTTAAAAATAGGAAGCATCAAAATTTTTATTGTATCTAACCTGACCGACCAGAATAAAAACAAAGGAGACCATTTCTCGGACATATGAAGTATTTTTTTAAAGGCATCCTGTAAATGAATTTTGATGGCTATATTGATAGAAGAAGAATACTTGATTTCTAAATGCTCAATATAACTAGAAGTCAATTTAAAACAAGTTCCTGCAAACATTTCTTTTTAACAAAATGTATTTATTAGAAGAACCTCAGACTTCGTAAAATTGCATTTATAGCCTGAGACACCTGAGTAGGTGCTCAAAACATCTGTAAAGGCAGGAACAGAAGTTAATAGATCTGAGACATATAAAGGAGTTTCGTCAGCATAGGCTGTAAATTTGACTTCCACATGTTTATGAACAAAGCCCCAAAAGGAAGAAGAGTGATGTGCCATATGTCAAAATGATTCTAAGGATAAAATAAAAAGTAAAGGTGATAAGGGACAAACTTGTCTGGTTCCATGATGAGGAGAAAAGTATGGAAATTGAATGCTATTAACAAAAACAGAAGTAGATGGGGAGGAGTAAAGTAGACTAATATGTTGCAAAAACGGGGGGCAAAAACCATTCCATTTGAGGGCTCTCCTCATGAAACGCCTGTCTACCTGATCAAAGGCTTGCCCTGCAACCAGAGAAATAGCGGCTGTAGGAGTGGGGCTTTTTGAGGCAAGGTGGTAATATTTAGAAAAGCTCTTGAATTATTCGTCATGTATCTGCCCTTAAGAAACCCAGTGTGTTCAAGCCCAATGAGATCTGAAATATATTGATTGAATCTAAGCGCTAAAATGTTTGCATAAATGCTACAGTCTACATTGATAAGGGAAATAGGTTGATAATTAGCACATGAAGAGAGGTCTTTATCTTTTGTTGGGATCAAGCATAACATTGTTTCAAAAAAAGTACCTCAGCCCCCATTATTCAAATAAAGGTTCCTGTACAGTCAACGAAAATGAGAAAGTAAAATATGAGAACATTTGAAATACAATTCAGTTGTGAAACAATCGAGACGGGGGGCTTTGTCAGTAGGGAATTTAGCTAAAGCAGAGTTGATATCTGCTAAAGAGATATCTTTGTCAAGATGGAGTAATCTTGAGGCAGATGAGTCTGAGGAGGAAGAGAATGAAAGAAAGTATCTATAGCAGCATTTGAAGGAGAAAGTTTTGATGTGTACATATTTTGATAGAAATCCGTAAAACAATGTAAAATGTTGTCGTCTTCAAGTGATTAACCTCTTTATCATCCATAATATTTGTAATTTTTGATTTTTTGGATATAACTTTAAGATAAGATAATTCGCTTACGTGGTCTGTTTCTGCCACCATAAAATTTGGAATTCATTTTTAAAAGTACACCAGAAGCCTCCTCAGTAGATTGTTTCTTAAATACCAATTTGGTTTGGATAAAGAGTTTAAGAGAAGCATCTGTATGAGAAGTGTAGTATTCATGTTTTAGCTTTTTAATAGATGAGAGTAAATATGGAAGTTCCTGTAGAGATTTCTTCTCTTTACCTGCAACAAAATCAATAATATGGGCTCTAGTCAATGTCTTAAAGGCATCTCAAATCGTGTGGAAAGAAAAATCAGGAGTTATATTCAAATCAAAATAGTCCTTCAGAAACGTTTCAAAAGGATCTACGAAAGATTGATCTTTCATAAGAAAGTTGTTATATCGGCATCTTTTAGGCTTTGAAGATACAGTGGAAACTTCTAAATCAATGTATACTGGTTCGTGATCCGATATTAACATAGAGCCAATCTCAGTGTGAACAAAAGCTGGAAGTAATTGAGGTTTAAGAAAATATCATCAATTCTGGATTTAGAATTGTGTGTGGGAGAATGAAATGTGAATTGTAAATTCTATGGGTTGTAAATCCTCCATGCATCAAACAAACCCCTGGACTGTATAGCATTCTTGAATATCTTTTGCATTCTATTTGGGCTATATCGGGCAAGAGATTTCCTGTCAGTAAAAGAATCCATAATTTGGTTGCGGTCACCACCCAAAATGAGATTAATGTTAGAAATAGAGTGTAAAATGTGAAATGTATGTTCCCAAAATGGAAAATCTATACCAGTGGGGCTGTATATGTTACAGATATAATTGGGGTATTATTCATGATCGTAAGAAGCAGAAGCCATTTTCCATTGTCACCCTTTTCTTCCTTTACAACAGACACAGATATTGACCTATGGAATAAAGTAATAACCTCTTTTTTTCTGCTGTACGGGAGAGCAGAATATCTGGCCTACCCATTGTTTCTTCAAAGAGTTAATGTCTGCATCAGTGAGGTGGGTTTCTTGTAACATATCAATTTTGCATTGTAACCTGGATAAATAAGCAAGCACTCTCTGTTTCTTATTAGGGTTAGGTAGTCTTTTAACATTCCAGGAAACAACTCGCAGACTATTAACCAAATGACAATAGGAATAACATATAAATTAAACATACCCTAGAATTGATATAAGTTACTGTGCATAATATAACATAATGCCATATCAACCAACTGAGCAAAAAATCTGTATTACTGCAATGAAACGTATATTAAACAAAGAGAGAGAAAATAATAATAAAGAAGAGGAGAGCTGTAAAATTGTTGATAGAAAAGGAGAGGATGGCAAAAAGCCAAATGACTTCAAACATAGAAGAAATTAGGCATATCCTGTGCATAGATAACAACAAGTAAGGGTAGAGAAGCACAAGAAAAAAATGAGTTACAGGCTGATAACAGCCAGAATAAGAGACACAAGCAAAGCAGATATCAATTAGAGAATAAAGCATGAGATGTCAAATAGAAAACAAGGAATAATATCAGAAAAAAACCACAATAATATTGATATAACAAAAGCACAATCTAAAAGACTAAGGGCCAGATGTAGGAAATCCCAGATTACCGATTCTTAAATACCGAATCATACCGATTCGGTATTTAAGAACAGGCAAATGGGACGTAGGTAATTTTACCGAAAAAATGACTGAATCAGTAAGTTTTGGTAATTACCGAATTGGTATTTAACAATTCGGTAATTGATATTCATTCCTATGGGCTGGAGGCCCATAGGAATGAATATCAATTACCGAATCGGTAAATCCTGATTCGGTAATTGGGGTAAACATTGAAGGGTGGCAGGGTGTCACTTTGACACCCTGTTGCACCCCTCAATTGCGTATGGGTGCACATGTTGCAGACATATGCCCTAAGGGCATTTATGTCTGCAACATGGCACTGTTGGAAAAGCAAAATGCTTTTTCAAGAGTTTTCATTATTTACCACCGACTTCTAGTTGGTGGTATATAATGAATCCTTAACTGAGGAATGCACCAACTTGAGTGCTTCCTACATCCTGGATTCGGTATTTTACCGAATCAGGATGTTAAGAATTCGGTACTTTACCGAATCCTTAAATTACCGATTCAGTAAAATTAAGCATGGGTGAATTTTGCGAATCTCGCGTTCGCGAATTTTGCAGATTTGCGAACTCGCAATCCGCAAAATCCGCGAATTCTCGCGAATTTGCGGATTTTTTTTTTTTGTGTTCGCCCGGGTTTCTGCCAGTTCGCGAGGGTTTTTGTACAATTTCGCAAACGCGAACTTACCTGTCGGGTCGCAAGTTTTGCGAACTTGTTGTTTCTACGTGTCCAGCCTGTTTGGGACACTCTTCTTCATCACTGCCACCCTCTGTCACCACTGCCACTCTCTGACTACTCATGCCACCCTCTGGCTCACCCATGCCACCCTCTGTTTCATCACAGCACCCTCTGGTTGTCCAGTGTACATTATTGTGGCAAAGCAAAGCACACCTTCCCTGCCTCAAGTGACCTGAATTAATTTGGGGCTGATTAATGTGTCACAGAATATTTTTTTAGCTGGCACCTGCTTCCTTAGTGCTTCCTGATTAGTGATCTTTTGCACTTGCTAAGTGCTTTCATTGTTGCAAAATTAGTTACAACACCTGCCCTGCCCCAACTGACAATAACGAATTAGGGGCTGATTAATGTGTCACTGGATTTGAACTTCCAGCCTGGCTCCTGCTTGTCTCCCTTAGCTGTAATTCAGGACCTTTGTGGCATATGTGTAACTATTCTGAGGGTCAGAGCAGGGTCACATAATAGTTGCAAGTAGGCAACTGAACTCTGGAGGGGCCCCCTCAGGAAGCACTACAGGAAATGGCTACTAATGATGAGCTTGAACTTTTGAACCTGGTAAGTAGTTTCAGTTTTGCTAAGATCGTATTTCTGCAATTTAGCGCTTATTCGCGGGGCGCGAAGTTGAACTGGGAAGCCGCGAACTCACGCGAACAGTGCGAGCAAGCCATAAAATCCGCTGCTCGCGGATTTGCGGATTTTGCGGGAAATTCGCGAATCTCGCGGATTGCGAAATTACCGAAAATCCGCAAAATCCGCGAGCGGAACGGATTTTCCGCCCATACTTAGGTAAAATACCAAGGGCCCGATGTAGGTATTCCCAGATTACCGATTCTTAAATACCGAATCATACCGATTCGGTATTTAAGAACTGGCAATCGGGATGTAGGTAATTTTACCGATTTAATTACCGAATCGATGATTTGGTAATTACCAAATCGGTATTTACCGATTGCCTGGAGGAATGAATGTCAATTACCGAATCGGTAAATACCGATTCGGTAACTGGGGGAAACATAGAAGGGTGGCAGGGTGTCACTTTGACACCCTATTGCACCCCTCAATTGTGCATGGGTGCACATGTTGCAGACATACACATGGCACTGTTTTAAAAGCAAAAAAAATGCTTTTTAAAGGGTTTTCATTATTTACCACCAACTTCTAGTTGGTGGTAAATAAAGAATTCTTAAACCCCTGTAGCACTGATTACAGTACTACCTACATGTGAAAATACAGATTCGGTAATTTTAATGAATCTGTATTTTACCGAATCGGTAAAATTACCGAATCTGTATTTTAACATGCCCCTACATCCCAAACTCCAAATACCGGTCGGTAATGGCCAAAATCGGCCGTTACCGACCGGTATTTGCCTTCTTACATCTGGCCCCAAATCCTTTTAAAAAGCCACTTACATCTGGAAAGCCCAATACCGGTCAGTAGCGGCCGAAATTCGGTAATTTTGGCCGTTACCGACCGGTATTGGGCCACCTACATCTGGCCCTAAGAAAGGGAATTTACCAGAGAGAGTAGATAAAGGTTAAACAATAGAATTGAGAGAGGAAGCACATGGGATAAGGACCCGGGTTAGACAAAAGACATCTGAAAAAAGGAGAAACGTCATTAATACCTTGAAGCAAGAAAAAGTTACATTTTAAAACAGTACAATAAGAAAAACTTAATTCAGAATGAAACGAATAGTATGCGGAAGGAACTTATCAATTAACAAATTAAATCGTAAGCATATAACATTTTTAAAGCTCAATTTCTTCTCCCATGTGCTGAGAAATTAATTTTTGAAGATCATCTGGAGCATCTAACGAGACAGTACGATCCTTATAGGTTGAAGAAGTAAGGATGAACCAAACCATTTCTCGTATTCATGGAACGTAGTGCAGGACGAAGTGAAGGAAAGTCTTTCTGACGAGCCACAGTTGCATGAGGCACATACAGTGACCAGACCATAACATTTGTTTTCTCTGTTTGGCCGCAATTAAAACCATAACAAGCTTTGTGCATTCCAGAAATAACACTATTATTCCTCTTGGACGTCCAAAAGTAGAGGAAGTCAAGGATTTGGCACGCTGTAGATTCAGATTTCTATGTTTCTTAAGGCCCTCAATCTTAGGATTGTTGAGTTTAAGAAAAGCCAACATGTACGAACCCTCGCCCCCCTCAGGTATACCAAAAATTTGTAGGTTATTGCATTGATTGTGAATTTCCAAATCTTTAGCTTGTTGTTTTATATGCTCTATTTCCTTGGACGTTCCCTCAATTTTGGGTGCAACATCCTGTATATAGCTGGCATGCTGCTCCACGTCAGACAACCAAGTTTCAAGGTTCGACCATTTTTCATCTACTCGCTAAAGGGTAGAATTAGTTTCTATAACAAAGTGTTTCAAAAGTTTAATATCTTCCATAAGATCTTCCAGCATCAAAGGTAATGGAGACTTTGTAGGCGAACCTGGATCCTTCTTATAACATTTGAATGCAGTGCCAGCATCTTTATGCACTGATGGCATGATACCAAACAAAGTCAACATCTTCTGGCCAGAAGATGAAGAGAACTCCATAAGTGAAAAACAAAATAACCTGCAAAAACCAAGCCAAATGAGAAAAAAACACAGAACAATGAAGTCCACCAAAAGGCAAGTAGAATGCAGCCAAATACCATGCACACAAATAGGGCAGGACCCAATGAGGAGCAACAAATCAACTCAGAAGGGCACATTCATCATATAAAAAAAAATTTGCAGGAGTGTCCAGTAAAATTAAAATTAGGTTGTAGAAATAAAGAGGGGTAAATAACCTGCCCCCAGCAGCAGAGTCACATAATGGAAAGCGATAAATCCTGTCCAAAATGATGAAGAATAAACAAAGCTTCCAGTTACCAAAGCTGCCACATTAAATCTGGCTCGAAAATACAGAAAACTTGAAGAAAAAGGAAATGCCAAGGCTAAATTTCCCTTAAAGCATTTGACAGCCCATTAATTTGGAGCAGGAAAGCCCAAGCTCCGAACCCCTGGTCTAAGAGAAGATGGCAGCCACAACCGTCAAGCGTAAGGGGGAGCATCACAGGGGGAAAAAAAATAAACAAGAATACACAGTGCTGAAAAACATACATTCCTGAATCCCCTGTGACTACTCGTCAGAACCTGCTCACTGCATCAGGCTCGAGAGGAGAGTGCCGCCTCCAGACACAAAAAGTTCCAGTGCCGCACAGCGCTTCATAAGCCCGTGGCTATCTTGCAGGTGGTTCAGCCACACCATCCATTCTTGAGTGTCAATGCTGCCAATTTTGCTTCTCTCATTTGGTCTTCCTGGTTTTTCCTTGTTTGAAGTGTGGATAGCACACAGATCATCGCATATGTGGAAGGTCCTTTAGCTGAGGCTAAAGCATGCTTTATTGAATACCCAATGGTTATAACCACCTGGATGAGGAAAGGACCCATTGAAAGTCACTCAGAAACAAATGGTATTTATTTTACTTGGCTGTCCTTGAATCCCGACAAACAATTGGTGAGTGACCTGCTGTTATGGGGCATTCACTCGAGATACTAATGTTGGCCATCTTAGGGTTCCTTTTGATGCCACCCCTTTCAATGCATCCTCAAGTCAATGAAGTAACCCTGACTTACTTTCTCCTTTTGAAGACCCTGGGAATGTTATATACCACCTATTCAACCATTATTGGATGCCCGTGAAACAGGCAATTTGTTCCTTTCCCCTGCACCATTGTAATGTGCTACATTTAAGTCTCCCTAAAAACCTCTCTTCAAGGATTCAGATTGTCACAAAGATGGAGGCTCACATCACCATAGACCTTAGTGATTCACATCTGGTGGTAAAACACTATATTTAGGATCTTATGCCCACATGATTGTGCTCCTCAGCATTATTTCATAGAATACATTCCCTGACAAATTCTTTAATCCTCCAAGAAAGGCCTATTTTCTCTGTACATAATTTGTCTGTCCTGTAGAGAATAGGGATCTTTCTCATATCTCACAGCTAAACTCTGAAAAAGATTTCCATTTCTATTGTAAATGTGGCTATTCCCTACGTTCTCATAATGAACAGCTTTTGGTTCAAGATTGGCCTTTTGTAGGTGACAGATGTGTTCTTTTTTTTTCAAGTTTTATTTGCATTTTTAACATGTAGTACGCTCCCACCTCCCCCCACACCCCCAAAGACCAAGGTCTCGGTACAACTCCAAGTAAAACCAAAAATTATTACATACATATTTTGAAGCGTATAAAGCAAGAAGAACACATCAAAAAGTAACACCAAAAACAGTTGGATATATTGAGTCTAGGCTTAACTTAAGCTCCCTCTAGAATCTCAAGACACCCCCCACAACATAAATTCAACATGTAGGAGTGATCTTGTATCCACTGTAATACGGGTCCCCATATCAGCAACTCTCGTTTTCTTTTATTTAGCCCTTTATTTTTATAAATGGCCACCTCGAGACTACATATCGCGAGTAGTCTTGCCCTCCATTGCGTGAAGGACGGTGGTTGTCGATCCAGCCATGAAGCGGCTATGCAAAGTCTAAGAACCGCCATAGCCATAAAGATCAACCCCTGCATGTGTATGGGCCGCTCGGTTCCCGCCACTCCTTACAGGATTTCTTCAGATGATATAGTAATTCTAACGTGGAATATCCCAGATAAGAAATTGGAAATATCTAACCTCAGCTTTGATAATGCAGTGCAGGTGGCGAACATATGGATAATATCCGCTTCGAACAATGTGCAGCGCAGGCATGTAGTTCCCTGTCCTGTTGTCCATTTAGCCATTTTATAGGGTGTATAATACAGGGCGAAGAATGTGATGGAGGGAGTTTCAGAAATCATTTTATTCTGGCTCGTGAAATGAATTCTCTGTAACATGAACTAATTTATTACTGAATTGTTGTATGATTTGTATTACTAAACCAACCTAGAGTAAAATTGCCTTCACAAACACGCGGGATTAATATTTATGTGCTCATGTTGCATTTGCGAGTTTGTTTTGTAACACATAATTAATATTGTCTTGTTCGTCCTATTGTCCTTGTCATCATTAATGCGGCTGATTATCTAGTGGCATGTGCTTTCATTATGTGTGCTTATGTGTTTGTCTATGTTGTGATTGTTTATCCATGTTTTGTTTGTCTATCTTTTTACTCTTTCAGATATATGAAGAATTCAGCTGGTCAATAAGAAGAATGGTAGATATTAAATGTGCTGCTTTATTTGTGTGCTTCTGCTAGGTGACATATATTAATGGGTTAAATATTAGCAATGGAGGGTGGGTAACTGAAGGGTTTATTTAACTTGAATTAATCACCTTTTTGTGTTTGTTTAAATACTAGCTCGAGAGAAAGGCTTGAGGCCTAGTTCTAATGGAAAATGTTGGTTAGCCTGTATGTGAGCAGAGCAAAGCACAGCCGTGTTGAAGCTTTTTCATAAAAACTATTCTTTGGAATTAACTGAAGCCTAAACAAAGAGACTTGCGTCTAATGTGCTCTGGATGATATTTCTACAAGGCCAAGGAAGTGACAAGGGTTGGTTTGGCCGAGCTTTGGAGGGAACAGTAAAATAACTTTGGATACTGTATCAAACCTTCGGAAGCTGGTGTCGCTTCATGTCAATGAACAATGATGAAATGACGTTTTCACTTTGGAAGCGGTGGCCTTTGGTGGTCTGACAGACAGCAGCCAATCAGGGTGCTGGAAATTATTAAAACATATCGTTTAGCTAGATTACTGAGTAAGAAAAGGTATAAAAACTTAGCCTCTTGAGGGGAGCGGGGCTGATTGTTCCTGAGGGCGAAGTGCTGTCCGAATTTCCTTTGGACACGTAAGGATTATAAATGCTTAATAAATGACTTTTCTTTTTTAGGTCAGAAAGCTTAACATAGGGATTTAGGGTTGATGTTTATTTTAATTCATTAATTTTGTGCAATGTTGAAGTGCCAGACCTTTTGAGCCAATAATCTAATGATTAAAACTAATTTAATAAATATGTTTGAAATTAATAAATGAGCTAATAAAGATTTTGAAACTAAACTTTGAATCTTTAAATAAAAGACTTAAAACGTCGAGCTGGTCTTGATTATTTAGTCGTTACCATTAGTTAGAACCATCGGCCAAAGTGGTCTAGTTAAATGTTAATATTTCTTTTTACTTATGAATAAAATGTTATACTGCAGTTGTAAATAATGTACATATGAGTTCGATAGTGTGATTAATTAGGCCACATGATTCAGCTTCATGATTTTCTGTATTAGTTGTATGGGCCTTGGTATTGATTAGTATGGTGAGTATTAGGTAGTGAATGGTGACGTATGTGAGACAGAATTTCTATAGTGACGCTGGATCACATGTTTTGTAAAATTGCGCTTGTAGCTTAATTGACATAAGACATGTTTGTGATAGTTCCAGCGCACGTACGGGGGATGCTTGCTGCACCGACAGATTAGTCTGCCAGCTAGCATAATGTTTATCTAAATCGTCGGGAGAACACTATTAAAATTCTTATAAATTTCCCCCATTCTGGGAGTGGTTTTGCTGCATAAGTTTTCTATTGCTGCGTTAATCTCAAATTTTACTCGCCCCCCCCCCCCCATTTTTCTTAACAAAAAATCCCTAATATGTAGATTGGCTTAAATTGTAGTTGGTACGCAGCTCTAAGAAACTTTTCAACTGATTTGATGTATAAAAGCAGCCCAGCTGACTAATCCCTAACCCAATCCACCTAATCATACACCCATCCTGAAAGATCCCTGGGAGATCGGGATTACATCTAAAAGGGGTGTAACAAGAATATCGCCCCAGCCCTAGTAATTTGCGGATATTATTCCATACTTTAAATATGCTGGATATAGACTTAAGTTTTACTTTCTTATAATAATTGTCATTGAGATGACGCCGATGATTGCTGTTTGTTTCCCTCTGAGGCGGAAGCCGGAGGTCTGATTGTGCTCCCTTGCACCTCTGATATATTCTATAGTCGCCAAAAACTATTGAGACAATAATTGTTTTATGCTTTGTAAATATTTTAATCTGGTGCGTTTTTAGCATACTGTCTTCCTGAGGCGAGATTACTTCGCCTAGACTCGAACTTCCCTCCCTCAGCGCCGCTGCAGTCAGGCGCAGGGAAGCTTTGCACTGAACTTGGCCGCCATCTTACATTGGGAAGGCTGGCCGAGAGCTCTGCACACCTCCCGCCCTCCCAGGGTATTTAAATAGCGTCTTCTAGCAAACGCCTGTAATTGCTGTTTGTTTCCCTCTGAGGCGGAAGCCGGAGGTCTGATTGTGCTCCCTTGCACCTCTGATATATTCTATAGTCGCCAAAAACGATTGAGACAATAATTGTTTTATGCTTTGTAAATATTTTAATCTGGTGCGTTTTTAGCATACTGTCTTCCTGAGGCGAGATTACTTCGCCTAGACTCGAACTTCACTCCCTCAGCGCCGCTGTAGTCAGGCGCAGGGAAGCTTTGCACTGAACTTGGCCGCCATCTTACATTGGGAAGGCTGGCCGAGAGCTCTGCGCCCCTCCCGCCCTCCCAGGGTATTTAAATAGCGTCTTCTAGCAAACGCCTGTAATTGCTGTTTGTTTCCCTCTGAGGCGGAAGCCGGAGGTCTGATTGTGCTCCCTTGAACCTCGGATATATTCTATAGTCGCCAAAAACGATTGAGACAATAATTGTTTTATGCTTTGTAAATATTTTAATCTGGTGCGTTTTTAGCATACTGTCTTCCTGAGGCGAGATTACTTCGCCTAGACTCGAACTTCCCTCCCTCAGCGCCGCTGTAGTCAGGCGCAGGGAAGCTTTGCACTGAACTTGGCCGCCATCTTACATTGGGAAGGCTGGCCGAGAGCTCTGCGCCCCTCCCGCCCTCCCAGGGTATTTAAATAGCGTCTTCTAGCAAACGCCTGTAATTGCTGTTTGTTTCCCTCTGAGGCGGAAGCCGGAGGTCTGATTGTGCTCCCTTGCACCTCTGATATATTCTATAGTCGCCAAAAACGATTGAGACAATAATTGTTTTATGCTTTGTAAATATTTTAATCTGGTGCGTTTTTAGCATACTGTCTTCCTGAGGCGAGATTACTTCGCCTAGACTCGAACTTCCCTCCCTCAGCGCCGCTGTAGTCAGGCGCAGGGAAGCTTTGCACTGAACTTGGCTGCCATCTTACATTGGGAAGGCTTGCCGAGAGCTCTGCGCCCCTCCCACCCTCCTCCCGCCCCGCCCAAAGTATGCTTAAAAACAACACTACCGCCCGTCCGCGCAGCGGGCGGGCACAGTGGGCGCGCCGGCGGCGCGCCGAAGGCGCGCCAAAAGCGGGCCCGTCTGCGCCCGTCCGCGCCGGGACCGGGCCCAGGGCCATAACCCCTGCCTCTCGCATCTCTTATTCCCGCAACTCACTCATGGAGTTATGCCCATCCTACGCCTCGCTGTGTACTAAACTTGATGTATCTCTCATACTGTCGGCATCACATACACGGTGTTCACACTGTAACACCCCGTCCATGCTTATTAACCCTACGTTGCATACTAAATCCTTAGCTACTGAGGCTGACATGCATATCTCCATGGCACTCATCAACGCGCGCTCTCTGAGCAAACACAGCCAGGATATAGCCGACCTCATTAGTGATTTTAATCTGGATGTGCTTTACATCACAGAGACATGGTCCGACGAGGCATCTGCCCCGACTATGTCACGGCAGTTCCCCTAGGATATAGTGCCTATCGGCAGGACAGGCCTATAGCGAAAGGAGGTGGGATAGCCATCATAGCGAGAGACCACTTCAAAACCCGCTGCTCGCCAATCCCTATTAACTCATGCGAAGCCATGCATTTTGATATAAACTTGTGCCCCACTTATAATTTCAAGGAAACACTGATCTATAGACCCCCTGGAACTAGATCTGCGTTCCTCGCAAATCTTAGCAATATCACTGAATCTATAGCTACAGAAGAATCTACCACGATAATGGGTGATTTCAATTTTCATCTAGAGCTTCTCAGTGATAGGGATACCATAACCCTCGTATCAGATCTAGACACGATGGGCCTCAGACAATTGGTCACGACTCCTACCCACCAGGCAGGCCATACGCTGGATGGAATCTTTACAAACGTGGAAGGACTGTCAATTACTTCAGTTCTCCCTATGACCTGGACAGACCATTCAGTCATCTTTAGCAGACTCACTATCAAAAGTCCGCAGAGAAAAAAAGTGACCCCCGCGATAAAGGGCACGTTTAAAGCTTGGAAGGACATCAACCCTAACGATTTAACGTTGCTTCTCAACACTACAACCCCGGAACTATCCACCGATCCAACGACTGCTACTAATCAATTCCAAAAGTGGTTGGGCGAAGCCTCAACTCAGCTGGCACCCACCAAATCAATCTCTAAAAACAGAAATATGCCTAAAGCTCAGTGGTACACGACAGAACTAAAAGCCCAAAAACAATATACCAGGAACAGGGAACGACAATGGCGAAGAACCTATGACAGTGAAAATAAGGAAAAATATAAGAAAGCCCTGGCTACGTACAAAGCTATGATAATAACAGCTAAAAAAGATTATTTCACACGCCATATAGAAACTGCAAAAAACTCCAGCAAAAAGTTATATCAAATTGCAAAAACCCTTGCTGGAAATGCCCCGGATCTCAATCCACCCCCATCGCAAACTTTATGTGATGCCCTTTCGGATTTCTTCTTTGCTAAAGTCAACGACATCTATCAAGCTTTCAATCTTGACCAGGCTAGCAGTAGTGCCATCACCTCCTTGATTACTCCGAATAGCACCACTATGACCTGTTTCAGCCCCCTCACCACTGACCAAGTTAAGAGCATATTTAAAACGATTAAAGCTGGATCAGCTTCGGACCCCTGCCCAACCTCCGTACTTGCTACTATGCCAGACACAGTTATTCCCATTATCACCACCGTCTGTAATACTATTCTGGCATCCGGATCCTACCCTGACTCACTGAAAAATACGTTGATCAAACCTCTGCTTAAAAAGCCTGGGCTAGATAAAGGTGAACTAAAAAATTACCGTCCTATTGCAAGTCTCCCTTTTCTAGCGAAGGTTATAGAAAAGGCTATGAACCAGCAGCTATCAGCTTATGTCGGTTTCCGCAAACACCATGGCACAGAAACCGCTCTCATCAAAGCAGCTGATGACATAAGAGTCATCCGTGATCAAGGAGGTACTGCTTTATTAGTCCTCCTAGACCTGTCAGCTGCTTTCGACACGGTTGACCATAAGATCTTGGTCGACCGTGTCGAGAGGATGGGCATCCAGCTCACTGCTAGGGATCTACTGGCCTCCTTCCTGGCCAACAGAACCCAGGCGGTTACACTGGGCCCCTTCCAGTGGGCTGACCTGTCGTTACCGTGTGGGGTACCCCAAGGCTCATCCCTAAGTCCGACACTATTTAATATATACGTGTCGGACCTCGCTAGTGTCATCAAAGCCCACGGGATGGGCCTGACCTCATACGCCGACGACACTCAGTTGATGCTGGCTATAAAGGGCGATGGACAGAGGATAGCGGAGAGATTCCAAGGTGGGATGATTGCTATTGGCGAGTGGATGGCAAGGAATTGCCTGAAGCTTAACTCCGATAAAACGGAGGTGGTTATCTTCGGCAATCTCTCCCCAGTCTGGTCGGCAACCTGGTGGCCATCGGCCCTGGGCACTCCTCCCCGCCCCTCGGTCAAAGTCAGAAACCTTGTTGTCACCTTCGACGACCAGCTCAACTTCATGGCCCATGCAAACAAGGTGGCAGCCAACGCCCATTTCAAGCTACGAATGGTAAGAAAAATTACACCTTACCTACCAGAGTCAGCAGCAAAAACACTAGTCACCTCTCTAGTGCTTTCCTCATTAGACTACTGTAACGGTCTGTTGCTCAATGCCCAGAACAGAGTCACCAAAAAATTACAGACCGTGCAGAATGCCGCCGCCCGTGTACTCTCAAAAAAACCTAGATTTGCACCATCTCGGACACGCTTAAAAAATACCACTGGCTGTCCATCCACAACAGGGTCAAATTTAAATCTCTGTGCACAGTCTTCAAATCATTACAGGATCAAGGACCTCGATTCCTTAAAAAGCAACTGATTCCTTATAACCCTCCGAGAACGCTCAGATCCACCTCTCTTAACCAACTAGTGGTTCAACGCAGCCGAACAGCTTCCTGGGGCGATCGTCGCTTCTCAATCGCGGCCTCTAGACTCTGGAACACCCTACCTAATCACATAAGAACTAGCCCCACTCTTCTTCAGTTCAGAAAAAAACTGAAAACATGGCTTTTCAATCAGTAACCCACATCTCTGCACTTCCTGATTAGGGTGAGATTTCAATGCAATTTCAACGCCGAGACGCCTAAGGGTAATTGTACGCGCTCTACAAATGGCATTAATAAATAAATAAATAAATAAATAAGAACCCCTCACATCTTTCCCCAGTATCATTTCCTGCGGTGTTGGGATTAGGTGGTTACTAGGTTCGCTAGCTATCATATTCACACAGTATTTGGCCACCGTTGCCCAGTAGTAGATCTTAAAGTTTGGCATGGCTAGTCCCCCTCTTTCTTTCAGAAGCATAATCCATTTGAGAGCCCGTCGAGGGTTCTTAAACCCCCAAATAAATGTAGAAAACATAGTTTTGATACTTTTGAAGTAATGTGGAGAGAACTCAAGGCAAATTGTTCTAAAAAAATATAAGAACCTAGGAAAAACAGCATTTTAATCACATTGCACCTGCCGCCGATGGTCAGATGCAAATTATCCAGTCTGATCAGATCTTTTCTGGTGCAACCAATCAATGAGTCGAGATTTATATTCACAATATTATTTAGCTTGGAGGTTATACTAATGCCAAGATACACAGCGTGCTCCACTACCCTATTACCCCTCATCTCTATTTTACCATTTTTGACAATCTGAGTTTTCCCAGTGTTCAACTTATATCCGGAAGTGTTACCGAACCGCTGTGCCTCTTCCTCAACAATCTTAATCACCTTGTTAGGATCGGTGGTGACTAGAGCTATATCATCCGCATAGGCTAGAATTTTTGTTTCATGATTAGTAATCCGAATAGGTGGAACTAGAGGATGGCTTTCAAGTTTGCGAATAAAGGCATCAATATACACCGCAAATAAGAGAGGTGAACAGGGGCACCCCTGTCTAGTTCCCCTCGAAATCATAAAACTCTCGGACATAGTCCCATTAATCACAACTCTAGCACTCGGGTTGACATAGAGTCCTTGGATGGCCTTAATAAATCCTCTACTTATTCCGCGCTTCCCCATGGCTACCCATAGGAACTTCCAGGAGACCCTATCAAACGCCTTTTCTGCGTCTAGTAGAATAAGGGCCATAGGGTCTCCTGTCGTCTCTACATGGTTGAATAGAGAAATCACTCTTTGTACATGATCGGTTGTCGATCTGCTGGGGATAAACCCATGTTGGCGGGTTGAGACAATCTTATTTATAATCGGTGCTAATCGCCCAGCTAGGAATTTAGAGTAAATCTTTGAGTCCCCATTAATCAAAGTTATAGGGCGGTAGGAGCCCATTTCTAGGGGGTTCTTATTTTTCTTCAGGAAGACCATGATCTTTGCAATGGACCAAGATGGTGGTGGATTCCCACCCTGGAGTATAGATTTAAAGAGCTCCATCATGATTGTTTTAAGTTGGTCTGAGAATTTCACAAGAACTCAGTTGGAATCCCATCCACCCCTGCTGCTTTGCCTGCTGCCAATGAATTTAAGGATAGCAGTATTTCATCCCAGCTAAGGGGGGAATCCAAGCCATCTTGATCCTCTTGCTCAAAGCAAAAACCCAAGTCTTGAGCTAAATATTCCTCAGGGTCCTGTTGATCCCTTTCTGGCTCCTTATACAGTTCTTGGTAATACCTCTGAAAAGCCGCTCTAATTTCCGATGCTTCTGTTCTCAACCCACCATCAATATCTTTAATAAACTTGACCATATTAGCTGCCATCTCCTCCCTAGTGCGCACTTTCAGCTGGCGACCCACTTGTTCACTAAGCTCATACGATTTTTCTTTATAAATGATTGCTTTGGTAATGGCTTTCTCAGTAAAGATCTCTGAGATCCTATTTCTAGCGATGGCCACTCGCGCTAATTCATCCACAACCTGTCCTGTTTGTACGGCTATGATCAGGTCTGCCTCTGCTCTATTCAAGTTCTGTTGGAGCATGGCTAACTGCTGTTTGCCTTTTCTATTAGTCCTGACTGAAAATTGAAGTGTCTCACCTCAAATGCCGGCCTTCATCGCATCCCAAACTAGCTCAATAGGTGCACTACCCACCTATATTAATAAAAACGATTGTAGCCATGCTCTCATATGTCGGCAGTACTCCTCATTTTTTAGGAAAGCTCTATCAAATGTCCAAGACCTTAAAGTGGGGGTTCCGCTACTGCACGCTATATTTAATTCTAATGGGTTATGATCTGATAGTACCCTTGGGAGCTTCCTTACGGTGCATATGTCCTTTACCGAGTTCGGGATGAGTATGTAATCCAGTCGGGCATGACGTGAGTGTGGATAAGAGAAATATGTGTATCCGTGATCCCCGGGATGTCCCAGTTGCCATCCATCCGTCAGGCCTTGTAACTCGCAAAGATCTTTAAATGCCCTAAAGACTTTAGGTTTCCTCCCTTGGTATTTAAATTCGGGGCCCGGCGACCAATCCCCCGGTAAGTGCAGATTGATATCCCCACATACAATTAGAGGTAAGGGCCAATGTACTAACTCATTGGAAATGTTCTACAGCAGATCTGGGTCATCCCCCACATTCCCGTAAATTGTGCATACCATCAGTATGTTTTGCCCATTATTGTAGTGGCCCATCTCCCAAATTTGTCGGAGATTGATCTAGTAAATTGTAGGCCCCCCCTTTCGCCAGATGTGTTCTATAGAACGTCTTTCATTCATCCACTCACAGGATAGTGAGAGAGCGCAATTTGAGAAAAATGTATAAGTACACCATATTTACATTTTAGATGCACAAATTTAGTTAAAGCATTTAGAAGTGTCGAAAATATATAGAAATACATATACTTATGAGTGTTTAATCAATGTAGAATGCCTATTTTAGAGTGTGAAGCTAATGTAGTAATGTTTAGAAATGCTAGAGTGCTGTTAAGACTCCATGTTATGTGGCTGTGGCAGAAGAGGATCTAATGCTGTTAAACGTAGAAATGTGCAGGCCTCATGGCAATATATGAAGAACGAAAACTTGCCTTTACAGTTTCACATAAAATGGATTACTATTATTTAGACTATTATTGATCATACGTTAGAAATTGTGTTTTGTAGAAGTGTTTCATATAATCAGAGTGTAATAGGTAGAACGTGTTTTAGTTTAAGAAATAAAGGTTCACAGAGTGCAGGCCTCTTGCAAAGTGATTTAGTAGGCCTGGAAAGATAAAGTCGCTTCTTTGATCTGTATGTGCTAGTTAAATTCAGGTCTCGTTAAGCATAAATTGCCGACCATGTTCGAAGTTTTACGACTTGAGAGATAAACTGGAGGTTGGAATTTGGGGCCCAATTCATGGGTGTCTGTTTGCAGGTGTGAGGGGGTTCCAATCAAGAGAGTGATGAATAGAGCTCTGTCCGGGGAGACAGGCACAGGCCTGGAGGAGGCTCCAGGAATTTGCTGGGGGGTACCGGCGAGCCGAGAAGAAGCCTGGGAAGCAAGGTCAACGCTAACAAGAAGCCCAGAGGAGTATCAGTATGGAAAAAGCCAGAACCGAAACCACGTGAGAGATGTACGTGAGGGGCGTCTCTGAGGGGCGTTTCAACTGTAATTGTGATTTTGTATTAGGGACAGCACCCTGGGGTGGAGTTAGAGCAGATGGCTTGAGGACCCTTAGAGAGCTGATGGGTAGGCAGAGAGGGCATGACTGCAATGCACAGATTTACATCAGAGACTAAGGGAAAGTGAGTGAACTTCTTTGGAAGTCACCACGGCTGACACCTTTTTAGGTTAAGATTCTGCTAAGTAGGGATGTCACCTAGGGCCAGATGTAGGTAGCCCTTTACCGATCAGAATCGGACGAAAATACCGATTTTCGGCCGTTTCCGATCGGTAAAGTGCTATGGAGATGTAGGGGCACATATTCGGTAATTTTACCGAATCGTTATTATTACCGAATCGGTAATAAGTACCGATTCGGTAATAATTACCGAATCGGTAATATTTACCGATTCGGTAATATTTACCGATTCGGTAAAATTACCGAAAATGCTATGTGGGTAGCCAATTTTCCATTGGCACATGGCTTACAGAATCAGTATTTTACCATGGAATACAAATCCATGGTAAAATACCGATTCCTGTGTACATGCACATCTGTGCATGTACACATGTGCCATGTGACAGACAGACGTGCCCTTAGGGCATGTCTGTGTGCCACATTGCACACATGCCCGTTTTGGGGGTGCTAGAGGGTGTCAAAGTGACACCCCCTGCACCCTTGACAAATTCGGTATTTACCGATTCGGTAAATACCGATTCGGTATTTGAATTGAATCCTATGGGCTTCAAGGCCCATAGGATTCTTTAGCACATACCGATTCGGTATTTACCGAATCGGTAAATGCCGAATTTTTAAGGATTCGGTAACATATCCAGATGTTGGGACCTACATCCCATTTACCGATTTTGAAATACCGAATCGGTAAAATTCGGTATTTCAAAATCGGTAAATGGGATTTACCTACATCTGGCTAGTGTAGGGACAGTCTAACCTGATTTTTCTCTTTTGTAAATGACGCTTAAGTTACAACTTGTGTCTGTTCTTGCCAACCTACTGATATTTGAGTTGGTGTTGGTGATATTCTTCTGTCGCCTAAGATCGTTCAGAGAATTCTTGTTTGTGTTGGTGCCAGTATACCTGCTGAACATTATATTGAGATGTTTGTATCTCCAGTTATCTTTGGCTTTATAATAAAACTTTAAAACTTATTCGTGGTAAGTGGTTCTTCAGAGTCGTGACAATTTTTGGTTTGATTAACCTAGTAGTGGATTACTTTTTACTCTATGACAGGCAACAAAGATTCAGTCGACCTAAGTGGGGATTTAGATCTAGAGTAATCAGATACGAGATCGAAAATCCCGCCTTCTCAGTTGGTAGCAGAATTAGGATGGTTGCCTTCTAGAGGAAGGTGATCTAGACTAGGTTAAGATTACCCCGAGGCCCCTAGAGATCGAGAGATGACCAGCAGAGGAATCACCTGCCGAAGAAGGTGCTGACGGCACGAGAGAAAAGCAGCAGAGTCGGTCGGGAGTGAGTATAATAAAGGTCATGCGTTGTCAGATTGCGGTGTTTTGTGTTGTATTTTTGTTTTTTTTATTAAGAGACCTTTATTATTAAGAATCCAAGCTTGCCATACATTTCACATATATGCACTTATTTGAGGTACATGTGCACCACCAACACTGAACAACATAATTAAATACACAGCCATTCAGCCGGCATCCCGGGGGCCCGGCAGCGAGTAGGTCAATTATCAGCCTTGGGAAACAGATTGTGGTAACAGCCCAGAAGTAGTTTAAGGTGCACCATGACAGCTTGCAAGCATCTGCAGAACACTTGTGTCTAAGGTCCCTGGGAACAAGGAAAGATCAAGAACTGTTAAACCAACCCAACGCCCCCCACCCACCCACGAAAGTGCATGCAGGGATGCCCATGTGTGCGAATTCAGATGGTATACATTAGTGTGCCTAGATGGTGCTATACGTATCCCCTAACCCTGGAAAAACCACCCTCCCCCGTTAGCTGTCTAGACCCAGCCCCAGAGGCACAGGTTGTTTCCGCGCTGCCCCTGTCCCGCCCCCCCTCCCCCACCCGGCGGTCCCCTCTAAATTAGCCCTGTGTTCGCCTCAACCCCTAGTCCTCCGTGTCATCTGGGAGGTCCACCACTTCCGAGCCCACTGAGCCCTCCTCATCCCCTCTTTGAATGTATTCTTGGTAAAGACCCCAACATTTTTTAGGCCTACTCCTGGGAGGAAGTATCTCACTATAGAGTTCAGTCTGAGTGCTGCAGTGTAGTAAGTCCCCCGCCCATCTTTTCTTGGTGGGGAGAGGCCCCCTCATCCAACATCTCGCCACCAACCTCCTGGCTAACAGCAGTGCCATGTCGACTAGACGACGCTGAGAGGGAGGGAGCGGCTTAGAGTAACCCAGTAGAGCTAATTCCGGACTGCGAGGCAGTTCCACACCCAGGATCCGGTCAATCTCTGAGAAAACCTCCACCCAGAAATCCTGTATGCCCGGGCAGTGCCATGCCATATGAATAAAGTCAGCTACTGACGTGTGACAGCGTTCGCACTCCGCCGACTGCCGCAGGCCGTATCGGTGGAACCTTTCGGGGGTGTAGTAGACCCGCTGGAGGAACTTAAAATGCACTAATCTGTGCCTGCCATTGAGGGAGATTCTACGCGTGCTGGAGCAGCAGTATCTCCACATGCTGTCGTCGATGGGCGACTGCAGATCACCATGCCATGCCTCCCTGGCCTTGGAATAGTGCAACTGTTGGTGTGCCACACCTAACTTGTTGATATGTGAAATTAGTTTAGCAGGAGACTTGTTTTTAATGACATATGTTAGTTCGGGGACCTCCACTGGCTCCGCCATAGCCGGGCCCAGTGCTTCCCTAAACGCCGAGCGGAGTCTATGGATCTGGAACCGTTGCAGAAGAGAGGGACCCGATGGGGAGGGTGGGAGCTGATCCCATGTCTTCAAGATACCCTCTGCGAACAGGTCTTCCATCTTCACGAGCCCCAGGTAGCGGAGCGCCTCAGTGACACCCTTCTCCCCAAGGGGGTCCAGCCACAGCGCCCAGTCGATTTGCATTAGGGGGGAGTACAAAATAGGGCAGCCACGTGCACGGGCCAGCGCGTGCCAGGCGTGGTTAGTCGATTTAAGGGAGTCCAAGTAACCGACGGAGCGCTCCTCTGGGAGGCAAATCGTGGCCGGAAGGGGGAGTGGGTCCGCAAACAGTCGCTCTAGGGTCACATGTGGTATGCGTGTGTCCCCGTGGATCCATGAGTGTAAGTGCGATGCCTGTGCTATTCGGTAGTATCGTTCCATGTCGGGAGCCCCCAGACCCCCCAACTCACAGGGAAGAATCAACGTCGCCCACTCTACGCTGGGCTGCTTGCCTCCCCATGCCAATCTGATGAGCACTTGTGTGAGTTGTTTAAAGAAGGCCTTCGACAGGACCACTGGGATGTTTGTAAATAGGAATAGAAACCTCGGTAGCACAATCATTTTCATAATGGCTATCCTGCCTAAGAGAGATAGCGGAAGCTTACACCAAGTTTCAACATCATCAACAAGCTTATTGAAGGCTACACCATAATTGTCCCTGACCAAAATTTCCAGGTTTGTGTGTAATTGTATACCTAGGTACCTGACCGAATCTGTGGACCACTTCAGAGGATACTCCATGTCAAAAGGCTGCGTCACAGGCGTGAGCGGGAAGGCGACAATTCACTTGTAGCCCAGAAAGTGAGCCAAAACGGACGACCTCCCGAAGGACAGCAGACAGGTTCGACTCCGGGTTACGGATATACAGCAAGGTATCGTCGGCATACGTAGAGATGCCTATTTTATAGGTAGGAAAGCTGATCCCCTCTAGGCTGTGGTACTCCCTTATAGCGCAGGCTAGAGGCTCCGCCACCAGCGCATACAGTAGGGGCGAGAGGGGGCAACCCTGCCTGGTACCCCTGCTGATGCAGAACGGTTCAGTCACTCTGTCCCCCAATTTCAGCCTAGCCGACGGTTGGTGGTACAGGGCACCTATCATCTGTAAGAACGGTTCACACAGACCGAGTTTCCTGAGCACCCTAATCATAAAAGGCTACTCCACCGAGTCAAAGGCTTTTTCCATATCAAGGAAAACTGTTAGGGCGGTATTTTCCTGGCGGACATGTTGCATCGTCCCCAGCACAGTGCGAATATTGTACGTTAGGTTTCTGTTGTTGACAAAGCCGGACTGTTCAGGCGCGACAAGTTCGGGGACCAAGAGAGCCAAGCGATTGGCCAACACCTTAGCGTAGATTTTGGCATCAACGTTCAGCAGACTGGGGGGTCTGTATGAACTGCAGGACTCCGGGGGCTTCCCAGGTTTCAAAATGGTGACCAGCAAAGCCTCCCTCATTGTGAGGGGCATCACACCGTCCTCGCAGATAACATCGAAGAGGGAGATCAGGTGTGGAACCAGTTTGTCCTTAAAGGCTTTGTAAAAACTCACAGTCAGACCATCGGAGCCCGGTGCACTGCCCGATCGCATGCCAGAGAGGGCTTCCAAAATCTCGTCCTCCTGTATGGGGGACATCAGAAATTCCCTGTCCGAGTTCAGCAGGAAGGGCATGGCAATGTGGTCGAAGTAATCATCCGTTTCGTCTTCTACACCTAGCGATCTGGACTTATATAGCTCGGCGTAGTATCGCCGGAAAGTTTGGAGGATTTGCTCCTCGTCTGTGACCACTTTACCCTCCGGCGTGTGTAACTCGTCGACCACGAGTGGCCGTCTAGAACCACGTACCATTCGGGCCAGAAGGGCACCCGGCCTTTCCCCCTCCCCGTAGGCCCGAGCCGTCGCGTATTTGCCCATGTGGAGTATCTCCCTGTCAGCCAGTCTCTGGAACTCAGACAGCATGGGATTAAGTTGAGAGGCAATGTCAGGCCCCGGGTCATTCAGCTGTCGTCCCTCCAGTTCCGACAGTTGGGACTCCAGCGACGCCAGTTCCCGTCTGATAGTCCGCAGCACACTCGAGTGTTTAGACATGGCCATGCCTCTTATGTAGGGCTTAAACGCCTCCCACAATGTAGGAAAGTTGTCTACCGAGCCTAAATTGGCATCAAAGAACGAGTCAATGTCTTCAGCCAATTCGCCCCGAAAGAAGTCGTCCAGCAGGGAGTAGGGAGGGAACCTCCAGGTAAAGGGGGGGATACCCCTCCTAGCGGTGGCCACGTGCAGCAGAATGGGGGAGTGATCCGAGAGAGTGCGAGGGAGCACCTCACAGCTACGAATACTACTCATTACAGATTGTGATGCCAGCCAGTAGTCAATCCTGGTGTGGATATTGTGGTAGGCGGAATAGTGTGTGAAGCCACCTTTCGTGGGATGTTTACTTCTCCACACGTCCACCAAATCTAAGTTAATCAGTACCGCTTTCATATAAGCGGCCGAGGCTACCGGACTTCGGGCGGGGCCAGCAGAGCGATCCAGGACAGGGTCAAAAACAAAGTTGAAATCACCTCCCCACAGTACCCCGGTGTTGGCGTGCGACCTACAGTGTGCCGATAGATTGGCATAGAAGTCTGGGTTGTCGTAGTTAGGGCCATAAACGTTGACAATCAGCAGGTCAATTCCCTTACCCACACACCTAGCAAGAACAAACCGACCCTCAGCGTCTGCCACCACAGGGACCAATTTTAGTTGTGAGGTCGGGCTGACCCAGTTTAGGACCCCCCGGGAGTGTGTCGTAAATCCTGCTGCCACTGAATGTCCCACAAGCCCACGGGCCTGCAACATCCTGCTGTTAAGTGGCAAATGTGTTTCCTGCAGAAGGGCCAGATCGACATGATGCCTGCGTAAGTAGCTAAGGACCTTCCGCAATTTACGGTAGTCGTTCAGGCCCCGCACATTCCAAGACATCATCTTCAGAGTCTGAGGGATGTGTGTAGTGTTTCTTACAGCGTTACTAGACATATCATCAATGGGCAAGCTAGAGAGCAGTCAGCAATATCGTCAGCTCGAGTTCCAGAGCTGGGCACAACTTCCGGCGACACATTTTATATATGTTCCACAACATTAAGATGCACAGGCGGCCAGTCGCCGCGTCTTCAGAAGGGTATCTCGATCCAAGCACAACCTCAAGCAGCACCTCACTGGGTTTCGCATGCAACCCCCCACAAGCAAAGAAACAAGAACATCCCTCAGCGACCCCCCCCCCATCATGGCCTTCCACCCCCCTACCACCCACAGCCGACCACCCCCAACTAGGTCAGACAGATCCCAATACCACCCCCATCCACCCAAAATTAACAAAATCAAGGTAGTCTTGAGACTGGCTCACAGTGGAGCCTAACAGCCAAAAGCACCGGGCAGAGAACGCCAGTCAGGAGCAGTTCCCCCTACTGCTCAGCTACACAAATCAGGTTTGTTCCTCAGCCCTGCCCCAGCAGGTAGTTCAGTGTTGTAAGCAAAGCACTCCAAATTGCCCCTCCTCCCCGCCAACCCCCTCGAGGCGTACAAACGACCACTACAAGTGCCGGCTCAATATTAGGTTATTACCCCCCTCCCCCCGGCAGCGCCCATCCACAAAACAAAACTGTCAGTCGGCACCCACCAGAGTGTCCGTTGAGCTCGTCCATCGTACCTCGCCATTGAACTGCCAGTATTATTCAATCCATCAGTTACCGCCCCTCTGGAGGCCCAGCGCCTCCGAATGGGGAGTAGCCCTACACCGTAGAGAGGCAGCCAGAGCACACAGTGGCCTCCTAATCAGTCCTGCTCATCCATGTGAGAAGTTGTGCCGGAATCATCATTGTGGTGCCTCTGGGCATCCTTGCGTTCTCTAGACCATTCTTTCAGGGACTTCTGGAGGTCTCTGGGGTCCGTAAAGAAGTGAGAGTGCCCCTGTTTGTTGATTCGGAGCTTGGCGGGATATAGCATAGCATAATATTGGCCAAGGGCACGCAGCTGCTTCTTGTACGGTGCGAATTGCCTCCTTTCCTCCTGGACCTTGGCAGTGAAATCCGGGTAGAGGGAGACGTCCACGTATTGCAGCTTGCCTTTGTCTCTCGCCAGGCGCAGCGCCGTGTCCCTGTCTCGGTAGTTGAGAAGTTTCGCTATGATAGGGCGAGGGGGCGCACCCGGCTTTGGCTGAGGGCCCAGAGTACGGTGCGCCCTTTCGACAATAAACATGGGCGAGAAGGCCTCCTCTCCCAGCAATACTTTTAAGAGTTTCTCCACAAAGAGTTCCATTTTGCCGGTTTGGGTGGTTTCCGCCACACCCGTGATGCGGGTGTTAGATCTGCGCGACCTTGCCTCTAAGTCTTCCGACTTGTCCTGTATAACCTGGAGGAGTCTGCCGAATTGCTTCCTATCTTTGTCCCATTCAGTTTGTGTCTCCTCCGCTTCGGTGAGCCGCCTTTCCGCCATGTCCAGGCGCTCAGCATGTTTGTCGACGCGCTCCGCCATGCGGTCCATACGATATGACAATGCGTCAATTTTGGTGCCGACAGACGCTATACTGTCCTGTATCCCTTTCTCCATGGACACAAGCATATCTCGCAGTTCTGTGCCCGCCGGGCCAGTCACTGTGGCACCCTTTGGGGACGCCTCAGTTGCAGGCGTTTCCGTCCCTTTAGGCCGCCGCCCTTCAAAGGAGATTTTAGCCTGCGTAGAGTCGTTCTTCCCCATGGCTGTTCTGTTTGGGGGATAGTCTAGGGGACAGAGGGCTCTTCGCCCCTCTCCGGAGGTCAGGAGCAGTGGCCGATGAACTCAGAGGAGGCGTACTGCCACCGCCAATCGCGAGGACCGCTAGGCCACGTTCACCTTCATGAGGGCACGGTCCCAAAATGGCGCCTGCAGGAGAATCACTCAGTTATCGCACGGCTCCGGCGGGAACTCTTCCTACAATTGCCGACACCGCTGCATCCACACTGTCCCTTAACACACAGCACGAAGGGGGGGAGGCCCGCAGGTCCGTCGGAGCGCGCAGGTCCGGCTGCGTACTCACTATGACTCCGCCGGTACAAGGCCGCCGTTTGGCAGCAGCTGAAACGGCTACGGCACTGCTGAGGAGTCGCTCCCTGCGAGGACGAGGGTCCAAGATGGGGGGCAGCAGCCAGGGAGAGGAGGGGGCACCAGCGCCAGTCCGCCCAAGTATCGAGTCACTCCCCACAGGACCGAGACTCCGGCCACGAGGGTTTGCCGCAGCCGCATGTCGGGTGACGTCGCTCGGCCCGCTCTCCAGGATAGTCCACGGCTTCAGGCCCAGTCCGCAACCGTCAATGCGTTGCCGCTCTCCGCCCGGAGATCGCAGCTCTCCAGGGCCACCGACCCTTCCAATAGTGACCAGGGGTCTCAGGTGGAGAAATAGGGCTAAATGCAGAAGTCTGGACACTGTGCAGGATGAGTTAGCAGGATTTTACAGGGGCTTAGGCGAGGAGCCGAAGGCTCACGCGTCCACCATCGACGCCGGCTAGCTCCGCCCCCTCGTTTTGTGTTGTATTTGTGTTGTAATGTCATGCGGAGTTGAATGCCTGTAGTGTGATTGATGATAAACCAAGAAAAATACCAATATTGCCACGTTATTAAAAAACTGGATCTCGGGTGATCTCTCGAATGACTGAATGAAGCAGTAATTCTCAATGAACCATATTTCAGAATGAATCAGTTTTATTCTGAACTTGGATGCATATATCAATTCAGTATGCAATTTTTGTTTTTTGATTCATGGAACATTACTTTAGTTCCACAATGAGCACAGATATTGAAACAATTAACAATAAGTACAAACCATAGTTTAGACCACAAAATCACAACTCACACTCATCATTCATACCACACAAAACAGTCAAGATATAATACACTTATTTACAATCTATACAATATCACAGTTGAAATACAAACACAGCATTGGAAATGAGTAAGTACACAACGTTATTAGTTTTTGAAATAATCAAAGGTTCCTAATGCCGGATAGAAGAGGTCTACGCGTTTCGATAACCCCTGGTTATGGGGAAATCTCATCAGGACCGTGTGCCTGTAAATGGAGAACGAGAATCGATCAGAGGGGGGGACAAAACCAGCTACCTCACAACGCTACATTGGGAGAAAAGAGAACTAATCCTACCTCTCAGTAGTAGACTTTGCGTTTGCGGGTCTCACTGTTGGATAAAAAATGAGGTGGATTTTAAAACCTCTAAAGAGAGTATGCCAGGGAGGCAATTAGTCAATCTCAACATGCACATTCACTCGTGTCTACTTACATCGTGTTGCGTCTACTGTGGCCGTTTATTGAACTGGAAAGGTCAGGATGATGCGGGAAGCTGGGGGATAAGGAAATGGCTTATGAGCTTATTTTGAGGGGGGGCGAGCCACTCTGTTGCTATATGGTGTTGATTGTTAAGGAACAAGGGAACTTACTTTTGTTTGTTGAGCGCAGGGATTAAATTGTGTCTCGGTTTAGGTGGAGTGAGTCAGTGGCGTGCTCCTGTTTTCCTATAAGAGAAATGGAGCGAGTATCAGATGTCTGAATTGCGTGAAAAGATCGCCGAATAAACGGTGGTTTACTTGCTTGAGTTAACGTTTTACCTGTGGGCGTCGTGTCCGCTGTCCTCATGGGGGGGTCCGCACTCGTAGATCTCTGTTCAATAAGTCCAGTGACCGGCACCATCCAGTCGGTAACTTCGCTCTCGTGTTCAGTTGGGTTTAAAATCACTTCCTGGTATCCCGGGGAGTTATGGGGATTGTAGTTCTTTCGCCCGTTGTCGTGGAGACGGGCCGCTTGGAGTGGTCGGTGACTTCGCTCTCGTGTTCAGTTGGGTTTGAAATCACTTCCTGGTTTCCCGGGGAGTTATGGGGATTGTAGTTCCTTCGCCCGTTGTCATGGAGACGGGCCGCTTTTGTTGTCAGGAGTGTGTTGGGCCGTAGGTCACGGTCTCTCAGGGAGACAGCAGTCTGAATCTCGGTCTTTGCATTATCATTAGCCTATTAGAGGCGATAGAGTTCGGAGAGTTCATTAAGTCCGTTTATGGCAGAGTTGAATTTGACAATTAACATTGCTTCCGTGTGTGACAGTTTCTCTTCCATATCTCCACCTCTGGGGTCTTTCTCAATTTTTGCAATTACTGTCCATGTTAGATCGTCAACGGTATGTTTGTGATTGATCCAATGATTAACCAATGGGGCAGTTAGCACATTCTTTTTGATGCGTGATTTGTGCTGGGTTATGCGACATCTCACCTCTTGGCTTGTTTTGCCAATGTAAATTTTGTCATAAGGGCATTTAATTCCATACACGACGAACTTGGATTTACAATTTGTAAATTTGTCATGTTTCCACGATATCTGTTTGTGCTGGAATAGATTCCCTTCTTCAGTGCTGGCGCAGCAAATACAGGAGCCACATCTATGGTGTCCTTGGATAGGTGGTAATCCAAGCATGGTGCTGATTGTTGGTATGTTAGGTTTGACTGCTGCAAATAAACATGGGCGAGAAGGCCTCCTCTCCCAGCAATACTTTTAAGAGTTTCTCCACAAAGAGTTCCATTTTGCCGGTTTGGGTGGTTTCCGCCACACCCGTGATGCGGGTGTTAGATCTGCGCGACCTTGCCTCTAAGTCTTCCGACTTGTCCTGTATAACCTGGAGGAGTCTGCCGAATTGCTTCCTATCTTTGTCCCATTCAGTTTGTGTCTCCTCCGCTTCGGTGAGCCGCCTTTCCGCCATGTCCAGGCGCTCAGCATGTTTGTCGACGCGCTCCGCCATGCGGTCCATACGATATGACAATGCGTCAATTTTGGTGCCGACAGACGCTATACTGTCCTGTATCCCTTTCTCCATGGACACAAGCATATCTCGCAGTTCTGTGCCCGCCGGGCCAGTCACTGTGGCACCCTTTGGGGACGCCTCAGTTGCAGGCGTTTCCGTCCCTTTAGGCCGCCGCCCTTCAAAGGAGATTTTAGCCTGCGTAGAGTCGTTCTTCCCCATGGCTGTTCTGTTTGGGGGATAGTCTAGGGGACAGAGGGCTCTTCGCCCCTCTCCGGAGGTCAGGAGCAGTGGCCGATGAACTCAGAGGAGGCGTACTGCCACCGCCAATCGCGAGGACCGCTAGGCCACGTTCACCTTCATGAGGGCACGGTCCCAAAATGGCGCCTGCAGGAGAATCACTCAGTTATCGCACGGCTCCGGCGGGAACTCTTCCTACAATTGCCGACACCGCTGCATCCACACTGTCCCTTAACACACAGCACGAAGGGGGGGAGGCCCGCAGGTCCGTCGGAGCGCGCAGGTCCGGCTGCGTACTCACTATGACTCCGCCGGTACAAGGCCGCCGTTTGGCAGCAGCTGAAACGGCTACGGCACTGCTGAGGAGTCGCTCCCTGCGAGGACGAGGGTCCAAGATGGGGGGCAGCAGCCAGGGAGAGGAGGGGGCACCAGCGCCAGTCCGCCCAAGTATCGAGTCACTCCCCACAGGACCGAGACTCCGGCCACGAGGGTTTGCCGCAGCCGCATGTCGGGTGACGTCGCTCGGCCCGCTCTCCAGGATAGTCCACGGCTTCAGGCCCAGTCCGCAACCGTCAATGCGTTGCCGCTCTCCGCCCGGAGATCGCAGCTCTCCAGGGCCACCGACCCTTCCAATAGTGACCAGGGGTCTCAGGTGGAGAAATAGGGCTAAATGCAGAAGTCTGGACACTGTGCAGGATGAGTTAGCAGGATTTTACAGGGGCTTAGGCGAGGAGCCGAAGGCTCACGCGTCCACCATCGACGCCGGCTAGCTCCGCCCCCTCGTTTTGTGTTGTATTTGTGTTGTAATGTCATGCGGAGTTGAATGCCTGTAGTGTGATTGAGGCAGGGTTGTGAGCGCGTGCAACCTGGTGAAAATCTTAAGTTCAGAGAAGAGCTTAAGTGGTTTGGGTGTATCGGACATCCAGAGTAATTGTCGACCATTGTGAAGGGGGTCATGAGGTACCATTGATCGCCCGCAGGACTGTGATAGGGGGAATGCAAGAGTGAGTGTATGAATAACGGACGCTGGTCGGAAGTTACTGTGTATAAGTAACCTATCAGTTAAGGCGATTGTCCGGACGTTTACGGAAAGACATTTCGTCAGTTGAGGTGACAATTACAGTTAGACTGTGGGCGTACAGTCAAGAAAAGTGATTGCTTGGTCGGAAGTAAACATTTTTCAGAGTATGAATGGGGCGCATGCATGACCGGGATACGAGCTGAGAAAGGAGGGCAACTGCTGCGAAGGGGAGACGAGTGACGTCAGAGAGAGCCGCGCTGTGATAGGCCGGTTGGTGTGAAACCGCGCTGGGATAGGCCGGTTGGGAAGAACCGCGCTGTGATAGGTCAGTTAGCAAGAACCGGGCTAGGATTGGTGGATTGTCATCAGGAAGTAAACAAACGCAGGTAATTAAGGAAACTGGTAGATTTGATCATGAAGTGTTTTAAATGCTTGAGAGCGATCTTTAAGAGAGAAAGGAGAGAATCTTTTGACGGGGAAGAGGCCCCGCCAGAGGGTACACCAGCTCATTATATGGCTACGAATGTTGGGTTGCATACTATACTGTGGATTTATGATTGGAGTAAGATTACAGAGGGGAATGAGGAACTGACTTTTCCGAAATATGGAACGTTTAGATTAAAAGTATTGCACCAGTTAAAAGCAGTTATGACCTCAACGAGACCTCTGCCCAGACCAACACAGTTTGAAGCCCTTAATGCGTGGATTAGGGCGGCGCACGACAGGAACCAGAACAGGCGTCAAGAAAGAGTGAGACGATCGGTAAGAGCAGTGCAGGATGCCAAATGGGATGAGGAAGCTAAAAAGTGGAGAGTGCAGACTATTGAAGTAGATAAACTGTATCCAGTGATAGAAGTTGCAGGAGACAAGAGACCACCAGAGGAGGATGATGAGAGCGAGACAGAGGACAGTCTGATAAATAGGTTGTTGATAGACAGACCGCCTCCGTACAATAGAGGGATGGAAGGTGCCGAGCTCCAAAGGGGGGATGGGGCTGGCACAGGAGAGTATAGACCACCTCCTATAACAGACAGGGAATACGCCAAAGGTGAGGAAACAGCTCAACCTAGTCCAGTACAGAGAGTAGTCGGAAGGTTCGTGGTACAAAAGGTGCCAGAAATGGAGCGTGCCAAGTCCTATCAATTGCCAGACGCTCTCCAAGTACCTGTTACTATAGGTCCTATAGTATCGATTTATGACCCAGAGAAAGCACGAGAGGAGGAACAGGTACGGCTAGACAGGGAGAGAGCAGAAATGGAAAACAGGAACAACATGATTAATTCTCGAAGGCAGTTGCCAGGACCAAGAGATTGGAGCACCCCATTAAATCAAGCAGGGGATTCCATAATAGATCAGGGGGGTCCGAGAGGACCGATGGATCTGAGGGGACCACGGCCGAAGTCCTTTAAGGAGCTGAGGGCTGACTTGAGAGAGTGGGATGCTAACACAGGAACCCAGAGTAATAGGTCAGGAGCGGAAGCTGAGTGGGGAAGTCGAGGTGGTGGAACATTGTCTCACTGCGGGGCTAGTGAAAGCGGTCAGGAATGCGATGGCAAAAGTCAGGAGAGTAGAGAGGCTACACGTCATTTCCATAATGGAAATGGACAGGAGCAAGAGGATAGAAGTGTAGAGTGTGGAAGGGCGTCCCGTCTCATTCACAGCGAGGGAGACCGAAGGACACAAGAGTACAGACACAGTTTTAAGTGCACTCACCAAGCACCTGGCGATAATAGACAACACTGGGATCGCGGGAACATGGGGAGTTGCGAAGGGTCTTACCGTGTGCTGAGTGATACTAGACAGCAAGGGAATTGCGAAAGCAGAGGGAACAATGAAGGGTCTTATCATGCATTTAGGGAAACCGAGCAGAATAGACAGAGTGAGGCTGTGGGAAATAGAGTATCATTTCATCACATGCCAAGAGGGGACTGAACTGCATGGGACTTAGAAAGATGGGAACATGGGAGGACTCCCCATAACTCGCCCGAGCCCAGGCGTAGGGCTCGGAGCTGGGATGGGAGAGATGTCAATGGACCCTCTAAGAATAACTCATTAACAGCTGAGATAAAAGCAAGAAGGCTAGATGTGACCAGTTTAAAATCTGATCTGGATGAGAAATTATCTGAATTGGCAGACAAGTACGTGGTAGACTTGTCGAGAACAAAGGCATTACAGGGAAACCATAGGTTGCATTATTCAGATCAGGATCTCGAAGAGAGGAGAACAATTGGATTGAAAACACACATAAGAGAACTGCTCACAGGAATAAGGACATGGAGAGATTTGGACAAGTGGGAAGAAAGGTGGTCCAAGAAAGGGACTGTCAGGCGGAGCACAATTGTGATGTCCCCGGAGGGAGGGCTACAGAGGATGGAAGCTTACCCTTTGCGAGAAGTAGCGAATGGGAGCTATGTGCATGTGCCATGAAGTAGGGGAGATTTAGCTGCATTTACCAATTCCTTTCCTAAACTGAGAGAAAATCCCGTGGAGTGGTACAAACAAGTAGAGAGGTTTGTAAAAATCTCTAAAGTACTGTGGATTTATTTGAACACCCTATTTGATATCGTAGTTCCAGGAGACTTGTGGACAGCATGCAAGGTTAGCGTAGAATGGCCCACATCTGAACCAGAGAGGGATGCTCAGACTAATGGACCGTCTGAAAGAGTCATGGAGAAATATGAAAGGGTAATGACATGGCTGAAAGATAAGGTGCCACCGCAGGACATAGATTGGGTGAAAATAGATCGAACTAGGCAGGAACCCAAGGAGACAGTCCATGAATATTATGAGAGACTACTGAAAACGTTCAAACAATACAGTGGACTGGATGTAATGGATTCCAAAGACATAGGACAGTTTGTGTCGAAATTCGTTTTGGGATTGAGACCTGACATTTGTTTGATGATTCAGCAACATTTGATTTGCTGGCAAAACAAACCGTTAGATGAAATTTTGAGGTATGCAAGGTATTGTAGCGATGAAATTGATTCCAAAGCAAAAAAACTTAAGGAAAAGCTGATGTTGGTTCAGATGCAGTCAGCGGGAAAGGGTGGGCAGCAGCAACAGGGAACAGGGAACATGGGAAGGAGATCGAATAATCAGAATAGGGACAATGAGGAAAATCCGAGACCTAGAGTAGACCTGGCTACCTTGAAAAAGACAACAAAATGTCACCAGTGTCACCAGGTGGGACATTGGAAACGTGAGTGTCCCTATAACCCTGAAAATGGAGAACTGGAAATAGAGGAGGAGGAAGCTCAGAGCAGCCCAGTAAAAGGGACGACAATACCCAAGGGTAAGGTGGTCAAAGGGGGGACCTCAGCTCCTCGAGCCCAGTTCCCTCAACCACCCAGAATAGCGACAGGGGGAAAGACCTATAGACAGATGCCACTTTTTGTAGGAGAAGAGTGTTACTACGTTGATCCGTTGACTGGACAGCGTGTGACTAGAAAGGAAGACTGTACCCTCTGGGCAGTTCTAGAGGTGGACCAAAGGGGACCGTATGTGGAGGCAGAAGTAGCAGGGTGTCCTACGACCTTCTTGGTGGACACGGGGGCCACTCGATCCACTCTGAGATCAGCAGTGGTTCCGGACCTGCCAATGTCAGGGGAAACCATTCAAGTGGTAGGAGTCGCAAATAGGAGAATGACTAGCCCTTTGACGGAACCAGTACTAGTGCGAATAGGAAAATACAGCGATGAACATCAGTTTGTAGTATGCGATTCTAGCCCTGTGTGTTTGTTAGAAAGAGATTTGTTGTGCAAATTAAACTGCACAATATACTGCACGCCTCAGGAAGTAGAGGTACAGACTAACGCCGATAATGCCACCTTTAAGGTTGCAAATTCAAAGGTATGCATAGAGTTGTATCCTACCTTGACGGTGGAAGAACTCCCTTGGGACTTAAGAGATACGGTGTCATCTGAAGTGTGGGATTTCACTGGGGAAGAGATAGGACTGATCAAAGGAGTGGAGCCAGTGAAAATCATGATAAAACCAAATGTAGAATATCCAAGAACTCCTCAATACAAATTGACCCCGGAGACGATTGCAGGAATAAAGCCCGTGATCGACTTCATGATTAAACAGGGAATACTGAAAGAAATCGTGGGTAGTCCATGTAACTCCCCGATTATGGGTTTGCAGAAACCTAGTGGGAAATTCAGAATAGTCCAGGACCTCCGAAAGATTAATAACATAGTTGTTTCGTGTTGTCCAGTGGTACCGAATCCATCAGTGATATTGTTTCAGATACCATTCCAAGCTGAGTGGTTCACAGTGATAGACCTTTGCCAGGCCTTCTTTTCAATCCCATTAGATGAAGAGAGCCAATTTATTTTCGCATTTAAGCTGGAAAATCGCGTATTAACATGGTGTCGTATCCCACAGGGGTATACAGAAAGCCCATCGATCTTTAATCAGCTGCTGAAGAAAAATCTTGAGAGTCTAGTACTGCCACAGAACTCGGTTCTAGTCCAGTACATAGACGACCTACTTGTCGCGTCAGAGACAGAGGAAGCTTGTAAAATAGACACCATCACCTTGCTGAACCATTTAGCTGAGAACGGACACAAGGTGTCTCCGAGCAAATTACAGTACTGTCTGACAGAAGTACAGTACTTGGGTCATAGAATTGAAAAAGGGAAACGGAAGGTGTCACCAGACAGGATAGAGGCGATCATGAAAATGAATTCGCCCACGACACAAAGAGAGGTCAGGATGTTTCTAGGGATCGTTGGTTATTGCCGACAGTGGATAGCTAACTTTTCCCTGAAAGCAAAACCCTTACAAAAACTGACGCACAAGGAGGTGAGTGATCCGGTACCATGGGACAAGGACTGTTTGATGGCATTCTTGCAGCTGAGAGAGGACTTGTGTCGTGCTCCTGCTCTGGGAATGCCGGATTACGAAAAACCATTCTTACTTTACTGCTGTGAAAGAGAAGGTTGTGCTTTGTCGGTTCTAGCCCAAATTCATGGAAATGCCCGTAGACCAGTTGCATACTTCTCGGCTACTTTAGATCCGGTAGCCGCAGCGTTGCCCGGATGTCTCAAATCCGTTGCTGCAACGGGTGTCAGCATTGAAAGGTGTGAGAGTATCGTAATGGGACACCAGTTAGTGGAGTATGTACCTCATTCTGTGGAACTGTTAATGACCAGGACCAAGACACAGCATTTGACAAATAACAGGCTCACGCGCTACGAGCAAGTTATTCTTGCTGCTGAGAACGTGACCCTTAAGAGATGCTCTGTCTTGAATCCTGCTACTTTGATGCCACTCCCCAATGATATAGAAGATGAAGAATGTGAAGATCACGATTGCCTTGATGTGACTGAACTATGCACCAAACCGAGACCAGATATTGTAGATGAGCCGTTGACTGACCCTGATGAAATTTTCTTTGTTGATGGCTCATGTGTAAGAGACAATATTGGTCAGTTGAGAGCAGCTTATGCTGTTTGCACCATTACTGGAGTTGTGGAAGCCGCTTGCCTGGAAGGAGTACACTCCGCTCAGGTAGCTGAAATCATTGCATTGACACGCGCCTGTTTAGCAGGTAACAAAATTCGAGTCACCATTTACACCGACAGCCAATATGGTTTCGGGGTAGTTCATGACTATGGGCAATTGTGGTCTCAAAGAGGTTACATGACCTCTTCAGGTTCACCTATTTGAAATGGGGAATTTGTAAGACTATTATTGGAAGCATTGCAAGGTCCGGCAGCAATTGCCGTTGTCAAATGCATAGCTCATACGAAAAACACCGATTTTGTATCCCAGGGAAACAGATACGCTGATGAGGTCGCACGCTACTGTGCAGAGCAGGGATACACTTTCACAGAGGTAGAAGTGGGAGGGACACAGGAAAAAACTGAGTTAACTATGATGCTGGAAACTGTAGACACCTGGGATGATTTAAAAGGCATACAAGAGAATGCAACAGATTTTGAGAAAAAGACATGGGAAACCGCAGGTTGTGTAAAAAGTGAAATGGACTTTTAGGTTTCAGCAGATGGAAGGGCAGTGTTACCAAATGAGTTAGTGAGTCCAATGGCGAGACAGATACATGGCCCGGTACATCTAGGCAGAGATGCTATGCTTCGGGTATTTAGACAGACCTGGTATAATCCCAAGTTTAGAGTAGCCGCAGAAGCAGTGTGTCAGCGATGTGTAACCTGCCAACAATTGAATGTAGGAAAGAGAACACCAGTCACATTGAGTCACATAGGGAGGTCTGGTGGTCCTTTCAACCGGATGCAACTAGACTTTATTAAGATGCCAAAATGTAACCGCCTCAGGTATGTTCTGGTGGTTGTCTGCATATTTTCCAGATGGGTCGAGGCATACCCTACACGCAGGTGTGACACACTCACGGTAGCAAAGTTGTTGCTTAGGGAGTTAATACCACGGTTCGGGGTGCCGGCCTCTTTGGAATCAGATAGGGGAACACATTTCAACAGCGAAGTTGTGAAGATGCTCTGCTCAGCACTAAATATTGATCAGAGGTTACACTGTAGCTATCGACCAGAAGCTTCAGGAATTGTGGAGCAGATCAATGGGATGATAAAGTCCCGAATTGCCAAAGTGTGTTCATCGACATCTTTAAGCTGGCCTGATGCACTGCCATTAGTACTCATGAGCATACGTAGTACACCAGACAGGAGAACAGGTCTCTCTCCACATGAAGTTTTAATGGGGAGGGCAATGAGACTGCCATCAGTTCCAACTGCAGCTTTGTTGAATATCACAGATGATCTGATCCTGGATTATTGCAAGGGACTTTCGGATGCCATTCATTCTGTGTCTCTTCAGGTGCAGGCTGCTGAAATTCCATCGTCCCAAGACCTGTGCCACGACCTGTGCCCTGGTCATTGGGTCGTGGTGAAGAAGCACGTCAGAAAGAATTGCTTAGACGTGCGTTGGCGCGGACCCTATCAGATCATTTTAACAACGAATACTGCTGTTAAAGTTGGAGGGCTACCCAACTGGATACACGCCTCCCATACGCGGAGAGTTCCAGCACCCCTGGAAGAAACAGCTCCTCTCTCGGATGAAAATCCAGCTGTGGACGAAGAATCAATAGAGGGGACCAGCCAAGCTGTGGGGGTGTCGGAGGAAGCTGGGAGCGTGTCAGATCAAGTGGAAGAAGGACAGGACGACAGTGAAACTGACGTTGCCACAGAAGGAGAAAGTAGCTGTGAGTACGAATCAGACACTGATCAAGCCGCAAGTGATCAAGAGTCGAGTGTGAGGACAAGAAGCAGGAGAACAAGGCGTGGAGAGACCAGTTGGCCTGAAAGAAGGAAGAGGCCGAGCTTGAAGTCAACTCCAGAGAGAACCCTTGCTCCTATATCCGAAGACTCAGACCTGGACGAAGGTGCACAGAATCCAGAAGCGGAGGGTCCAAGGAGATCAAGGAGGGTGCGTGTGCCCTGCAGAAGATACGCCACTCCTGAGTGGACCTACCTGGCAGCAGATGTCTTGTGCACAGAGATCCGGGAGGGTGACGGAAGTGACAGTGACCAGCACTGATCCCATCATAAAGTTGGAAGTGGCGTTGTTGGTGCCCGGAGTTGAAGCTGAAGGGTTACTGACACTCACTATTCCCAATCCTCCTTACCTGAGCAGAATAAGAGAACTGGTTTTAAACAGAGTAGAATTTCCGACTTTTGGCACAACAGTATCCGTACTCGAGGAGACCATTCTTCGCCTAGAACTGTTAGAATACGTGATTAGAGCTGCTGGAACGCGGGTGATCGTAGACACCTAAAGACTTTTGTAAATAAGCAAGATTGAGAAGATAACCTAGCGCCAAGGGGAAGAAGTAAAATTTAGGGACCTTTCCATTTAGTTGACGGAGAAGGGCTAGGGTTGTCTGTTGTTGCAGTTCAAAGGACTGATTTCAAAAGAGATTGCCAGCTTCCTGAGGTGTAGTTCGAGAAAGACTGAATGAACAAAAAGAGACTGTTGAAGAAATAAAGAGAAAAGACTTTACATTGGAAAAGAAACCAAAAACTACACTGTCTGGAGAACATGGAGGCCGGCAACTCGAACCGCAAAGCGAAATGCATAATAGGTACACTTTTAGCGGGAGTAATTTTTCTTATAGTTTTAGTAGTTACTGTATCATATATAGTGGGACATGAGAACGAAACAAAAGCAACAGAAGCAAAGGTTGTGGTAACATCGAAAGCTACTACTGCTGGTAGAAAGGAGGACAATACAGTGAAGGAAAAGGCTTTACTAGCAGCAGAAGCTCGTAGGTTACATGTAGATGAGTCACAGGGGAACTTTAAATCAAACGCCTATGCCAAGCTGCTGTATGAATACATTGACGCTATGGAGGCGAAGGATTGCTACGTTTGTATGCAATTGCCAGCCTCTGTAGATGAAGGTATTAGGTATCATCATCTCCCATTCACTTATGGGATTACATGTAGTTTGTTGCTTAGTATATTTTATGGACGAGATAGCTTTGAATACTATTTTTCAAATTTTGATGCTGTGTTACCAGAAGTCCCAGCTTACAAGCACATGAATAAATGGGACTATTATAAGAGTGAGGATCGATTAGGGAAATTTTTCATTCCTTGGAAAACTTTAGATACTTCACATACCCGAAGAAATAATCTGACCTGCAAGGTATCAGAAATTGAGAAAAAGTTTATAGGGCAGGTGGATGACCGGTACATGAGACTGAAGATTCTGAAGGCTTCTGGCCAATGGAAAACAGATTGGACCGAGGAGGAAAAGTCACACAAAAGAAAGGGTAGTAATGGTCCAATAGCTTTAAATCGAACACAAAAAGGGAAGCTATTTATATATAGGGGTAAAACCTACTATGAAAATGTATTCGTGGGAAAAGTAAGTTGTGAACATGCCTTCCAATTAGAATACTACACGAAAGATTTCTTAAAGGGAATGCAAGTGATCCCAAATGTGTATTTTGTTTGTGGAAGAAATGCCTACGTGAAACTGCCAGACAATTGGTACGGTTCATGTTATTTGGCAATTGTCTTCCCCAAAATATATCATGCTAAGGATTTAGAAATCATAGAGGGAAAAGCTCAAGCCAGAGGAAGAAGGGATGTAGGCGATGCCGAGGTAGTTGGAGATGTATTCGGCGCTATGTTCCCTCTTCTGGGGTTAATACTGAATGATGTCAAGATCAGGAGATTGACAACAGTTGTAGATAGATTATCCGCCAGTACTGCTAGATCTTTAATGCTGGTGGAGGGAGAGATGCAATCGATAAGGGCAATGGTTCTTCAGAACCGACTTGCTCTAGGCGTTCTATTAGCCAAAGAGGGCGGAGTCTGTAAGGCTTTGAAGGTCCAGGAATGTTGCACTTACATTCCAGACAATTCAAAACCTCTTGAGAAGTACATACGAAACATCACTGAAATACACCAAGAAATTGAAGATTTGTCAAAAGTAAATGTGTGGGAAAAAGTGGGTCACTGAATGGGTAAAGTCGGAGGTTGGTTCGCCAATCTAGGGAAAAGCTTTATATGGTACATACTGAAGCCTATCATCATAATAGTGATCTGTATAATCATATTGTTGGGGTTAGTGAGGCTGTACCAATGGTATAGGTCAAATAGGTTGCAAAGATCCATGAGAGAACAGGAGCAGAGATTAGCTGCAATGCAGGACAATCAATACAGGAGTCTGAGGGCTCTAGAAATGATAAAACGAGGGAGCATTGCAACGAGTTCTGTTGGATTCAATTCAATGATGGTGTTGTGATGGTGATGACCCCTAGAGGTCATCAAAGGGGGGAAGTGAGAGAGCGCAATTTGAGAAAAATGAAAAATGTATAAGTACACCATATTTACATTTTAGATGCACAAATTTAGTTAAAGCATTTAGAAGTGTCGAAAATATATAGAAATACATATACTTACGAGTGTTTAATCAATGTAGAATGCCTATTTTAGAGTGTGAAGCTAATGTAGTAATGTTTAGAAATGCTAGAGTGCTGTTAAGACTCCTAGGCCCACATGCATCAAGCATTTTTGTATTCGCAAACGGTGCGATTCCTTAAAATCGGCCGTTTGCGAATGCAAAAGTGCTTTTTGGGATGCATGAAGCAATTTTAGAATTCGTAACATGTTTGCGAGTTCTAAAATTGCGGGTGCTTTTAAGAAGTCGCAGATGTGCGATTTCTTAAAAGCAATGCATCATTAAATTTAAAACTGTAAATTCGCAATTAGGGTGCCAAATTTACCGAGTGGTTGAACCACTCGGTAAATTTTGAAAAAGTGTTTAAAATGCTTAAAATGTTTTTTTTTCAACATTCATGTTTCACACACACATGTCCTTAGGACATGTGTGTGTGAAACATGATGCGAAAAATACATTTCAGGGGTGCATGGGGGGGTCTTTTGGACCCCCCCCCCTGCACCCATGAAATTTTCAAAGTGCCACTCGCAATTCCCATTGACTCCTATGGGCCTTTTGGCCCATAGGAATCAATGGGAATTGCGAAAATTAACTTAAGAATTCGGTATTCATTTGGGATTCGGTAAAAATTGCGATTTTTACCGAATCACAAATGAATACCGAAAATAATGATGCATAGCATTTTGCACTTCTTAATTTGCGAGTCTTTATTTTTCCCAAATTAGGAAGTGCAAAATGTCACAATGATGCATGTGGGCCCATGTTATGTGGCTGTGGCAGAAGAGGATCTAATGCTGTTAAACGTAGAAATGTGCAGGCCTCATGGCAATATATGAAGAACGAAAACTTGCCTTTACAGTTTCACATAAAATGGATTACTATTATTTAGAATATTATTGATCATACGTTAGAAATTGTGTTTTGTAGAAGTGTTTCATATAATCAGAGTGTAATAGGTAGAACGTGTTTTAGTTTAAGAAATAAAGGTTCACAGAGTTCAGGCCTCTTGCAAAGTAATTTAGTAGGCCTGGAAAGATAAAGTCACTTCTTTGATCTGTATGTGCTAGTTAAATTCAGGTCTCGTTAAGCATAAATTGCCAACCATGTTTGAAGTTTTACGACTTGAGAGATAAACTGGAGGTCGGAATTTGGGGCCCAATTCATGGGTGTCTGTTTGCAGGTGTGAGGGGGTTCCAATCAAGAGAGTGATGAATAGAGCTCTGTCCGGGGAGACAGGCACAGGCCTGGAGGAGGCTCCAGGAATTTGCTGGGGGGTACCGGCGAGCCGAGAAGAAGCCTGGGAAGCAAGGTCAACGCTAACAAGAAGCCCAGAGGAGTATCAGTATGGAAAAAGCCAGAACCGAAACCAAGTGAGAGATGTACGTGAGGGGCGTCTCTGAGGGGCGTTTCAACTGTAATTGTGATTTTGTATTAGGGACAGCACCCTGGGGTGGAGTTAGAGCAGATGGCTTGAGGACCCTTAGAGAGCTGATGGGTAGGCAGAGAGGGCATGACTGCAATGCACAGATTTACATCAGAGACTAAGGGAAAGTGAGTGAACTTCTTTGGAAGTCACCACGGCTGACACCTTTTTAGGTTAAGATTCTGCTAAGTAGGGATGTCACCTAGTCTAGTGTAGGGACAGTCTAACCTGATTTTTCTCTTTTGTAAATGACGCTTAAGTTACAACTTGTGTCTATTCTTGCCAACCTACTGATATTTGAGTTGGTGTTGGTGATATTCTTCTGTCGCCTAAGATCGTTCAGAGAATTCATGTTCGTGTTGGTGCCAGTATACCTGCTGAACCTTATATTGAGATGTTTGTATCTCCAGTTATCTTTGTCTTTATAATAAAACTTTACAACTTATTTGTGGTAAGTGGTTCTTCAGAGTCGTGCCAATTTTTGGTTTGATTAACCTAGTAGTGGATTACTTTTTACTCTATGACAGGCAACAAAGATTCAGTCGACCTAAGTGGGGATTTAGATCTAGAGTAATCAGATACGAGATCGAAAATCCCGCCTTCTCAATAGACTAAAGGCTTTCTTTTATCATATACATAAAGATAAAGTGGCTGTGCTACTCTTTGAGGACTGTTAGGAACTGTCAGTTAAATATCTTTGAAGCTCTTTTTTAAAGTAATCTTAAACTATTATGAATACATTGAGGATATGTTGATCTTAATTATTTTCATCCCATTTCAATAATACACTTTGGTAATAATATGCTGGTTTGTTAGAGGTTTAGCTAATAAACAGAAAATCTTTTGTTCTGTTTGTTACATGATAAGATTGATTTTTATTACTGTCTAAATACATCAGTTAGCATTCTTTGTTAGCCAAGTTATTTCTGATAGCATAGTGTGTCAGCAACAGGCTGGTTTATTTTCTATTCATATGGTAAATATATTGAGTACTATCCAAAGTGGCTTTATTTTGAAGTTATTGTAAGATATTTAAGCATGGGAAACAAAGCATACATTTAGTAAAGTAAACTAAACAACTTACTAAAATAAGATGTTGCCCACCTCGTCCATGTCGTGCTCACTTATGTTCTTCTCCGCATTGCCTCCAGCCACCTGAGCCCTACGTGCTGCTTTCCCTCCCCTGTTCCATGGACCTCTCCCATGTTGCTTATGAATTCGTCACTCCCACCTTCTGTGTTGCTTCCACGTTCGTTACCTCCCCCTCCCCTGTGTTGCTTTTGAGTTTGTTACTCCCCACCCTCCCTGTGATGCTTTCTTGTTCTTCTGTTCCTCCCCCAAGTTGCTTTGGCACACTCTTGCTTCTCCCCCCACCTACTGTATGAAATCCCCCAAAAACATGTTTGCATGTTTTTGTTCCTTTTAAAATTATGCATGCAGTTGCATCTAAAGCTTTTCTAATTTTTTTTTCACTTTAGGCACGTTGCACAGCATCCCGGCTAATAGCCATTGGCAAAGCTAATAGGGCACAAAGGTGAGACCTATTGACATTGCCATTGCTTCTTTTTTGTCCTTCTCTCTGGTCTGTATCATAATTCTGTGTGATATGTTGGTGTAGCCCTGCTTCTATGTTATTGGGTGGTGCAATTGTAGTCCTCTGATAGGCAATGGCCAGTTCTAGTCCTACTTCTATATCTGACCAGGTTTTTGTTGCTTGAAATCGGCTCTTAACTTAAGAGAGGTCTCTAAGTAACTACATAATGCAAGTTAGTTACAATCGTTGACATGAAGTATTGGGAAGATTAACCTCAAGGAACTCAGGCTAGAAAATAAGATTATTTAGAGTACTCTCCAAAGCGAAAGCACTCATTCTAATTCAAATGTAACCAAAAGGGGACAGAAACCATAACAATTGTTAAGTGGTTCTACTGGAACCGAATAGATTGGTTATGAACTTGAGCTCAACTTTTTTCATGACTAGTTGAACAATCAGGTCCACAATTTAACATTCACCATCAAAGTACAATAAACTTTTAGACCTTTGAGTTAAAAATGAATACGTTATAATTAGCATGCATAAAATGCTTATAGAGAAGAATTCATGACTTATTTTTTGGAGTTACCACCTAAGAGCTCAAAAGAAAATTTCTATGAATTAGGAAGGATAAATTGCACAAATAAACAAGAATATTTTTTCAAATGCTAACATCTTGATTAATAAACCCATAACGAAAGTCTACCAAAAACTGCATAAACGTTCAATTAAAAGAGCTTGGTGTATGACTAGGGAGACCCTATTTGGTCACAAATCTAAACAGGAATTGGTATCCTTAACATGGGGTACGACCACAGTCAAATAGTTGGATATAAAAAATACTAGACTATTTTTACACCATTAAATGTGGGTGAAACTCGGGGAGTTGAACACTGAGGAGTAGACATAAATATTAGGAATGCCATGTGCAGGGTCCGTGGTGGCTAAACTGAGACTAATTCAATTCAAATGTATACACAGGGTGCATTACACACAGCATAGGCTGTGGAGGATGGGGGTGATTCAAGTCAAGTCAAGTCAAATAATTTATATAGCGCGCTACATACCCAGAGGGTCTCAAGGCGCTTGAGGAAGGGTGGGGAATTACTTGTTGAATATCCAAGTTTTAAGTTGCTTTCTGAATGCTAGGTGGTTCTGAGTGAGGCGAAGGTGAATGGGAAGTGAGTTCCAGGATTTAGCTGCCAGGTAGGAGAAGGATCTTCCTCCCATGGTGGTTTTGTTGATGCGAGGTACGGCAGCAAAGGCTTGGTTGGAGGAGCGTAGCTGACGGGAGGGGGTGTAAAAGGAAAGTCGTGTGTTGAGGCATTCGGGTCCAAGTTCGTAGAGTGCTTTGTGTGCGTGGGTTAGGAGGCGGAATGTTATCCTCTTATTGACGGGGAGCCAGTGGAGGTTTTTCAGGTGACTAGAAATGTGGTCTTTACGCGGGATGTCTAGTATGAGTCTGGCTGATGCGTTCTGGATGCGTTGGAGTTTTTTCTGAAGTTTTGCGGTGGTACCGGCGTATAGGGTGTTACCGTAGTCCAGGCGGCTCGTGACCAGTGCGTGGGTGACCGTTTTTCTAGTTTCAATGGGGAGCCAGCGAAATGTTTTTTTGAGCAAGCGAAGAATGTTGAAGCAAGATGATGAAACGGCGTTGACTTGTCTGTTCATCGAGAGTGAGGAGTCCAGGATGACGCCCAGGTTCCGTGCGTGGTCCGTCGGGATGGGTGCTTTTCCAAGGGCCTCTGGCCACCAAGAGTCATCCTAGGCGGAGGGGGAGGTACCTAAGATAAGGACTTCTGTTTTGTCTGAGTTCAGTTTCAGACGGCTGTGCTTCATCCACTCGGCTACTTCTTTCATTCCTTCATGTAGGTTGGTTTTGGCGGTGTTCGGGTCTTTGGTGAGTGAGAGGATCAGTTGAGTGTCATCAGCGTAGGAGATGATGTTGAGGTTGTGTTGGCGTGCGATGGTCTCGAGGGGGCTCATGTATACGTTGAAGAGGGTGGGGCTTAGTGAAGATCCTTGTGGCACGCCGCAAATGACTTCAGTGGCCTCTGACTTGAATGGTGGAAGGCGGACTCTCTGAGTTCTTCCGGTAAGGAAGGAGGTGATCCATTCCAGTGCTTTTCCTTGGATTCCGATGTTTCTGAGGCGTTGTAGGAGGGTGCTATGACAGACTGTGTCGAAGGCTGCAGAGAGGTCAAGGAGGATGAGGGCGACTGTATCTCCATTGTCCAGTAGAGTTCGAATGTCGTCTGTTGCTGCGATGAGTGCGGTCTCAGTGCTGTGTTTGGCTCGGAAGCCGGACTGTGAGGAGTCGAGGGATTTGTATGGAGCTGTCCAGAGTAAGGCAAGTTTTGGGCCACGAATACTGGTGTTGTATGAGTGGGCTCCTGTCCTGGCAGGTCCCAAGGGATCCACGTATTGCCCTCCTTCATCTCACAGACGACCTTGGTGCGAACAGATACAAACTGACCTTGCTTTATCCGGGTCTCACACTGACAAAATGCAATATTGCCGGGGAGTGGGAGCATTGCCACCCCCCTCCTTGGCGGGGATACAAAAAGGGAATGTATCACTGTATGGGAAAAGAAGGTAGCAGTATACAAAGCGTTGGGCTGTCCCCAAAAACACCTCAAGATATGGGCGGGATGGGCTGAATACAGAGGTATGGCTCTGGGGCCAATCACTCGCACCGAGTACTTAATTGTAGGGTGATGATGGGTTGTGTTGAGGTGGGATGATGGGTTTGCAGATTTGGATTTCTTTTAGTCAGCAGAGGCACAGGGGGGTTAAGGGTTGTGAGAATGTCAGGGAGCAGGCATATTTGGATGTTTCTGTTTGTTATTATTATGCTTTCTTTTTCAGTGCTTTAAAGTTTATTGTCGGCCACGTTGGCCAAGATGTATGTGGCATTTAAAACAACATGAATAAAATACGTTGTAAAAAATATATATAATTATTTGGGTCAAACTCTATTCATATTTCAGGATTTAAGAAATTCAGCAGTGGGAGTATGCACCTAATATTAGCAAAAAGTACATTACAATTCTGTAGACATTGGCAGAAATAGTGGAATACTTCAGATGTGGAAATTGTTATGTATGCGAGTTGACTACCAACAGAAAAAAAGTGTTTTTTAGAAGGCTGAAAACATATGGAAAGCAATTGCTCTAATTACAATAGCAAAAATGTGATCTATGTGATCACATCGCAAACTTACAATAGCATGACAACATAAGAAGTCAAATAAATAGATCAATCAGCACAGAACGTGTTTCATTTATAAAACAGTTAATACCCCTTTGGTTAAAAACTACAATGATTATGATCATCCTAGTTACTAAATTAAATGGTCTGTCTGGAACACAGAATGTGCAACCTTGAGAGAAAGCTGCCCTGTTAGAAACAGCAATTTAGAGAGCTTGCAAACAGCATATTAATGGGATTAGTAATACTGATGAAACTTATCAATTCAAATTCAAATTTCAAATTTCTTTATTCGGTACTTAAAAATATACCATTAAAGAGCATGAAAATACATACATACAGTGTTAAAAAGCATTTTAAATGACATTGTTAAAAATTGCAGTTAAAAATAGATCTAAAAAAAAAAACAGTGGGAAAAGGATCAATGGATCATTAGGGGTATTATACTGACATTGATTCAGTCTATATAGTAATGGTATGGGCAATGTTTCCCTAGTGTTCCTCAGTCTTATGGCAACCTTGATAAAGCTTATAACACATAACAGGGTATATGGATCTGGGGCTTTTTGTAAAAAAAAGGAGGGCTGCTTTAACATGTCTCAGTCTTGTGTTTTTCAAAATCCTTACTAAGAACTTCCTTCTGGGCTCTAGATAAAAAGGACATAATAAAACAAAGTGAAGGGTATCCTGCGGAGACCTAGTGTCGCAGCCGCAGGTACCCTTCGACTCTACCAAACATGTGAATCCTGCAGGAACTGCCAATAAATGGTGAAGAAGATTCAGTCGGAACCTAGTCATGTAAAATCTATCCTGCGCATTGTACATTACCCCCAGGTATGGTTCCATGCTAAGTTTTGTAGTTATTAATGAACCGTGGGCCACGACGGATGTTTTCCTGTTTTCAGCGTGGGCCCTTCTGGCTGTACATATTTGAGCCATGGAATCTGTCCCCCTCTATCCCGGCTCAGGCAATCCTTGATGATCTGTCTGCTGAGGCTAGCCTCTGGGTTGGTCCAAATCTTAATCCATGCCAGGATGGGTCAAACCGTAATTCTGTCCTCAATATATGGCTCGCCCAATTCCATATGTGTTATGTGTGATGGGGTGCTTTGAGGAACCTTTAGTAGTTTAAAAAAAAAATTATTTTCCTCAGCTTGTATCTGGTGTACTTGATTAGTTTTGCAACCCCAGACTTCTGCCCCATATGACACCTTGGCGCAGGAGACCGCTCTGTTAAGGTTCAGTATCTGTTCTGGTGACCATCTACCTAACCTCCTTCCGTAAGCCATTATAGCACCTGTTGAGGCCACCAGTTTAGTAGCATGTTTTTCAGCCAGGTTTTTAAAATCCAGTTTCTCATCAAAGAGTACGCCTAGGTAAGAGAAGGACTTAACTCTTTCTAGCCTATGTGAGCCTATGCTGTGCAAAAAGGTCTTTTTTGGGTTTATGCCTGTGGCCATGACAAAAGACTTGTCCAGGTTTTCTGAGAGATCCAATGAGTTCATAAAGTTGACAAAACCATTGATTAATTTTTGTAAACCCAATGGAGTGCGGGCTAGCAACACTGCGTCGTCTGCATACAAGAGGACGGGTACCGGACGCTGGCCAATCTTGGGGGAGTCCACTCCAAACTTCATAAGTTCCTGATCCAAATTGTTAATGTACAAAGAAAATAAAAAAGGGGCTAAAATGCAGCCCTGCCCCACACCACTTGTGCAAGGAAATGACTCTGTCTTCAATCCTTCTTTATTATAGCGAACTGCAGCTGTGGTCTCCCAGTGTAATGCCTTCAAGGTGTACACTAGCCCTTTATCCACCCCCAGAGAAGTCATCAGGGCCCATAGCTACTGTCTGTTAACCCGGTCAAAGGCCGCTGATAGATCCATAAACCCCATATGGATAGTCCCCTTCGCGGCAACAGTGTATTTAGCGGTGAGGAGATACAAATTTAAGCATTGGTCTGTTGTGGATCTCCCTTCTCTGAACCCATATTGTACATCTGTTAAAATATGATTGTCCTCTGCCCAAATTTGTAAACGATTTAAAATCACTCGTCCCAGAACTTTAGCCGTAACGTCTATTAATGAGATAGGACGGTAGCATTGGGGATCATCCCGCTGCCCTTTTTGTGAATTGGGACAATGATTGCCGAGGACCAAGAGCGAGGCAGTCCTGCCACTACTGCCTCGTTCAAGACCCTAGTGAGAATAGGTGCCCATAAGTCAATGTTGCTCAGATAAAGGTCGGGAGGAATACCGTCAGGGCCTGGCGCTTTATTTTTTGACAGCCCTTGGATGGCTGATTTTACTTCTCCCAGCGAAAATTCTAAGCTTACGGCTGCTGCTGTTTTTGCGCCTTCTTCTTGCAGTGCCATCCCGATGTGGTTATAAAGACCACGATAGTGATTGTACCATTGATCGGGGAGAATAGCATTCACTGTGTCTGGCCCCCTTGGGTCTTTAAAACATGGGTCATTTATAACTCTCCAAAAAGCCGTCATGTCGCCCCTCTCTGCTGCTTCCCTTAGATATTCCCATGCTTGATTTTGTAAGGTTCTTTTGCGCATTTTCAGGGCTTTTTTGTAATTGGCTCTGCTCCCTACTATTTTGACTTTGTCCTTTGGATGATCAGTGAGGCATTTTTTAAGATCTTTCAATGCCTTGGTGCAATCATGATCAAACCAACGTGGAGTCTGGGGCCGTGTGGATCCTGTTCGGGGAGAGGTTTTCAATAAGGTATCAACAAGTTGGGCGATTTCTTCAAAGGCCCTTACCACAGTTTGTCCACCCATATTTTCATCCAGGCATACTTGTATTTGTTTTTGGCCATTCGTTACAAGGTTGAAGTAGAACGTTTCACCGTTTATCTTGGCCCATTTAAGTCTTCTCCCTTGTGCTGTCGCCTGTTCTATGACATCGGGTACACCCTCTGCTATTCTGAGGTTCATACCATTAAAATCTAGTGCCAGCGGGTTATGATCGCTAAAGGGACTATTTACAATTTCAAAGTTTATAATCCATTTTCTGAGTGTTGGGGACATCATGACAAAGTCTATGTAGGAGTGGCAACCCCTTCCTTTATACGTTGGATTAGGTTCCCTCATGTTGCCTATCTTTATTAGATCAATTACGAATGAAAGGTTGTGCCTCTTTATAAATTTCTCCATCTCCTTTCCTTCGGTGGAGTGAGCAAAATGTGGACCTTTTTTTTCCGGGCACAGTGACCAATCCTTGTTTATTGGTCTTAATTTTTCACAAATATGGCAGTTAAAGTCTCCAACTAAGAAGGTATATGGTGACCCCTTGGCTTGGTTGATTGAAGACATGGTTTTAAAGTGGTCATCCAATTCTCTCATGGTATTATTTCTGCCATGTGGGCCCACTGCATTGTACCAGTTTATCAATGTAATTTTAAATCCCTTGTGGCAAAAGCCAATCGCTTGCATGTTTGTAGAGTCCCAGCTCAAGTTTGTCCAACACCCCTGGATACGAAGATCTACATATGTAATAAGTCCGCCAACGGCTCTTCCAGATGGCGCCCTTACTGCGGGGACCACAAAACTTTTGAACCCTTCTAGTGTATATTGGTCGGGTTCGACAGACCAGGTCTCCTGGAGGCAGATGATGTGGAAGCTGGTTATAAAATCTCTCCACTCCTTCACATTGTATTTGGCTGCCACCCCTGCAATGTTCCAGGATATAACTCTTATGCCAGATTTAATCTCATCCTTATTTGTGCCAGCCGCCATAGGACTGCTGACTAGTGCCTCCCCCGTTGCCACTGGGATATCCATCTTGTCTGGCAAGGGTCCTCCCCTTGGCTCGGCTACCTGCCCAGCCCTTAGTGTGTCATTCGGGTCAGTTGCTCTGGGTTCATGAGTGGGTACCATCAAGGCACTACCTGTCTCTGCTAGGGCAGTAAGTGACAAACACCCTGTTTGTCGAGTTCTTTTCACTGAACTGCCCTCAATTGGCTGGAGTTGGCACTTTCTGTTCCATTCGAGTCAATCGGCATTGTCCAGGGCACAGAACCTGTTCCAGTGTCCGTGCATTGCAGCTACAGGATCATAAAGAGGAAATGCCTGCCAGGGAGTCTGCCAGTTGTCTGCCCTATGTAACGGCACAGGGTGTGGAGCCCTATCCACTCGACCCATATTTGATTGTATTAATCTGTGTGAGGGTGGTAAGGGGTAAAAATAGGATAAAGGTAAGGGGTATATGTTAGTTTGAGGTCCCAACGATGGAGAATTACATATGTGGGTAAATACGGAGGTGTCCCTAAAATTTATTGCGATAACATCCCCCGCAATAGTTTTCGCACCTTTTCCTATCCATTGCCCCCTTCTGACAGACAGTATTTCCCCAGACATGTGTAATGGTAATGGTTTGTTGGATCTTAGCCATTGTACACATTTGTTCCTCAACTCCACTTCATTTTCTCTTTTGCCTTCCTTTAGAGGCGGTACACCTGTTAGTACGACCACATACGGTAGTGCTTCTGGTGGTAGATTAATTGAGTGGAACCGCACTCCCGTTTTAACCCTTGCTGCAACTGTTGGGGTGGTAGACTTTGCTTGGGTGGGGTTCCCCATTTTGGTGTTACTTTCGGTGTCCTTACCTAATGGTGAGGAGCTCTTCTCTTGAATGTTGCTTGCCTGCGGGGCGGTGCCATTAACGCTAGAGGGTGCGGGAACATGGGTTTTAGACAGCGTTTTACTTAATGGGGCAGCGCTTTTTTTCTGTTTGACAGAATTTTTATCAGGCACTACCTTGCCATTATTTGTAGGCTTTTCTACCCCTGGTCTACCCATGTCCTGATTACCTGCAGCTGGAGTTGGCGCTTGTGTACCTAGTCTGGTTGGTCCTATCACTCTGTTATTTATTACAGACGTTAATCTGTCCAGTTTGGACATTAGGGGCTTAAGGTGCGCACTGATGGTCTCCTCCAGTTCTGCCTTAAGGTCTGACACCATATTGGCTACCCAACACGGTATGCCGGATGTGGTGTTGGCCATTGGGGTTACCAAATTGTGATTGTGCTTTGAATTATCTCTCCCCCCCTTTTTGCTGTTCTGCTTGACAGCGCTGGTCTTCCTAGTTCTCGGGACAGTTTTACCTGGGTTTCTAGTTTGGGGGATAGCCCGAGGTGTCTGCTCCCGGTTAACAGGATCTGGATCTCTGGCTGTGCTTTTGGGCGTGTCTGTGATTGGCTGTGCGCATGGGAGCCCTACATAAGAAGATGTTAACGAGAAGCTTATGTCGGGTTCATCTGTTAGAGTTATCACAGGACCATCCTCCGTGTCATGAATAGCTACTGTAGACGCTATCGAGAGTCGCCTTTCAGTATTTTCAATGGCTGTTGCCACAACCCCGATAGTCTGTTGCAACATTTTGTCTATCGCCGTTAAAGTTGGTAGGGGCTGCAACTGTGGTGAATCGACTTTCTGTCTAGTATTGGATCTCAACGTAGGCATTCTATTTGTTTTGGTCCCCCTCCTCATGATTTAGCAATCAATCGGCAGTGAACGCGAGTCGAACCCCTCTACTATGTGAACCTCGTGGCCACAGATAGATTTATAACAGTAATAGTAGGGAGCAAGGGACAATACGACTGCCGTATCAAAATACACATAATAGTATCCAAAGCAGTACCTTAAATGTGACGAATCATGGCAGGACGACAAAGGTTAGTGGTATGGCCCAGCCCAGCCTCGTTTGGCCTTGGAGGGCCGTAGAGGGCCCGCCCTTTGCCCGGGCTTCGCCCGGCGCTCCCGCGCGCTCCCGCGACGTGGGTGGGGCTCATCTGTTTTATGCGCCAGCAGGCGCGCTCTCAGGTCCCGCGGTCTCTTCCTGGTCACGGGGCAGCTGAGAAGGGTAGTTTTTCAACCCTCTCGGTCCCCCCCTCTCGGTGGCTGCTCCAGGAACAACGGCGGAGGGAGACCGGCGCGGTACACCCGCAGGGGCTCCGCCTCCAGCAGCACCACGCCTGACAGCCTTTGGGGTGATTTGCAATGCTTTGTGATGCTTTGTGTGAAGCCCCCGCTCCACCGATGGGGCTCGTCTGTTTTATGCGCTAGTATGCACGCTCTCAGGTCCCGCGGTCTCTTCCTGGTCACGGGGCAGCTGGGAAGGGTAGTTTTTCAACCCTCTCGGTCCCCCCCTCTCGGCGGCTGCTCCAGGAACAACGGCGGAGGGAGACCGCGCGGTACACCCGCAGGGCCTCTGCCTCCAGCAGCACCATGCCTGACAGCCTTTGAGGTGATTTGCAATGCTTTGTGTGAAGCCCCCGCTCCACCGATGGGGCTCGTCTGTTTTATGCGCCAGCAGGCGCGCTCTCAGGTCCCGCGGTCTCTTCCTGGTCACGGGGCAGCTGGGAAGGGTAGTTATTCAACCCTCTCGGTCCCCCCCTCTCGGCGGCTGCTCCAGGAACAACGGCGGAGGGAGACCGGCGCGGTGCACCCGCAGGGGCTCCGCCTCCAGCAGCACCACGCCTGACAGCCTTTGAGGTGATTTGCAATGCTTTGTGATGCTTTGTGTGAAGCCCCCGCTCCACCGATGGGGCTCGTCTGTGTTATGCGCCAGCATGCGCGCTCTCAGGTCCCGCGGTCTCTTCCTGGTCACGGGGCAGCTGGGAAGGGTAGTTTTTCAACCCTCTCGGTCCCCCCCTCTCGGCGGCTGCTCCAGGAACAACGGCGGAGGGAGACCGGCACGGTACACCCGCAGGGGCTCCGCCTCCAGCAGCACCACGCCTGACAGCCTTTGAGGTGATTTGCAATGCTTTGTGTGAAGCCCCCGCTCCACCGATGGGGCTCGTCTGTTTTATGCGCCAGCAGGCGCGCTCTCAGGTCCCGCGGTCTCTTCCTGGTCACTGGGCAGCTGGGAAGGGTAGTTTTTCAACCCTCTCGGTACCCCCCTCTCGGCGGCTGCTCCAGGAACAACGGCGGAGGGAGACCGGCGCGGTACACCCGCAGGGGCTCCGCCTCCAGCAGCACCACACCTGACAGCCTTTGAGGTGATTTGCAATGCTTTGTGATGCTTTGTTTGAAGCTAGCCCTGTAGATAAGCCCAGTTGGCACTGGTTTGTAGGGAGGGTGGGTTTGAATATAAAACAACTTATCAATTGATGTTCTAGTATAGCTGTTGCATCACTTGGTGATTTGATCTGGAACACATTTCTATTTTTTTATTTGAACTTTGCCCAAATATTTTAAAATTGGGGTGAGTTGTTTAGTTAGAAAATACTTTATGAAAAAAATAGATACTCCAATATTTACATATAATAGGCAGTGCGGCAATACATTTTGCAGCAAAAACATCTGGCATGGGCATGAAAGCTTTCCTATTCTTCACTTTTTGATTTGGCCTAAATATGAAATCTGTCCAGTTAGGGAACAACTTAAGAAGATAATTGGTATTCAATAAAAATTTGGATATAAATACATCAAGTAAATAATTAATGGTTTGCTTGCATGTATTGCTTTCTCTACATCGTACTTTTTTGTGTCCACATATTAAAGGATTTGTATCATATGTCATTAGAATGTCTACCATTTCATTACGTTTGTTACATTTATTTGTAAATCTTCTCCAATTTTTAACAAGCTCTGATATTATGTAGCCCCCCCCCCACAAAATAGCCCTGAAAATCATCTGAGGATAACATTTACAGATCTAGGCCCATATTATATATTGTTCCTTGGGGGCGCAACGGGCATGTGTGCGCCCGCTTTGAGCGCCACTGGGGCACAATGGTATTACAGAAGGGCCCACGCATGCTTGTGTATTCCCCTTCTGTAATACAGATAGCACTGGCGCATATGTTGCACCAGCGCTATCATGAGAGGGAATCACTTTGCCTCTGCGCCGTATTACCGAAATGTGTTCACAGGAACACATGCCTTTAAGAGACGCAATGAAAGTGAGCCGCAAAAAGGTGGTACACTTTTAGTGTGCCTACTAAAGCAGCCCTCTGGGGGACAGAAAAGGGGTCCCATGGACCCCTCAGACATTCCCCTTGCAAATGAGTGCAGTCGCTGACTGCATCCACCTGCAAGGGGAGCTCTAATCCCCCTTAAAAGTGCAGTTGCGTTGCTGCCTGCAGAGTGAAACACGAAGCAGATATTAAACAGCTGCTTCATATTTCACAGAGCAGCTCAAGTTCATGGTTGTTTTAGTGGCAGTGCATTCATGGTCTATGTTAATGATGACAATTTAAGATGCAAAGCCCATGCTGACACTGAAATGAAATGAAAAAACACTTATAAAGCAAGTAGCTACCCTAAGGCATCCCAGCGCTCACAGCATCAGAGGACGGAGTAGACACAGATGCCACTGCAGATGTTTGGAACAGCCACGTTTTAAGAAATTTCCGGATGGTCAGGTGATTAGATTCTTGACCACCACTTCTTGCTTTTTCGGTCGAGGACCGGAAATGCTGGCTTGCCAGCTTCCGGAGGAGATCCGTATGTTTCTTAGTAGGGATTTGGAACCATCCTCCCTCGCCCGTTTCTCCTCCATTGGCTGGCTTCCTAAATGGAGGCCAGCCATTGGAGGAGAGACCTACCCCTCCGAATAGGCTCCGTCTTTTTCGGATTCGGGGGCGTTATTTTTTGCATTCTTTAGCCCTGTGACGTCGTCTGTCACTCAGGGCGCAAAAACCACGCCCCCGAATCCGAAAAATTTCAGAGCTGCCGGACGCCATTTTGCTGCTCGAGCAGCGTCAACCGAGGACATCAGGTAAGCCTCTGCTCCCCTGTTTGGCAACCCCTTCCCTCCGCCCGCACGTCTGGTTTCCCTTCCTCCCGTGTGCCGTTTTTCGTGCTTGTGTCCCCTGTTTTTTTTTTGCCTGTTTACTTAATGACGCTGTTCGAGGTTGCGGGCTTTCACTATTACACGAGCATCCTTGGCACCAACAACAGGCTAAGGGCTTTGCCTTCAGAGCGAGCGAGCGAGTCTGCAGTAATCGAGGAACCATGCACCCGGATCGGTCAATCCCAACACTTACAGCCTGGAACTATCCTCCTTCCGGTGGCCCGGGCATCCACGCCTCTCCACAGAGAGTGTAAGCTTCAGCTCTCTAACACTCTTGTACTCTCAGCTGTCTGAGGCTCCTGCCCTCAAAGCGATAGAGGAACGTAGCGCTAACAGCTCTCTGAGGGCCCTGGCACTCACAACTCGTTGAGGACCCTGACACTCACAGCTCTCTTGGGGCCTAGGCACTCATAGCTCTCCGAGGGCCCTGGCACTGGCTGTTCTCTGAGGGTCGAGACATTAAGAGTTCTCTGAGAGCCCTGGCACGCACAGCTCTCTTGGGGCCCTGGCACTGACAATCTTCTGTGGCCCCTGCCGCTCGCAGTGTCCCAGCGCCCTAGCAACCACTGCTCCGCTCTAGAAATCTGACACTCACATTTCTCCGATGACCCTGGAACCCACAGTTACCCGATAGGACATTGGCTCTCGGAGCTCTCCCTAGCGCCCTGACACTTTCAACTCTCTGAAGCGCCTATACCCACAGCTCTCGAAAGACCCTAAAACAGACACAGCTCCCCTTAGGGCTCTAACACCCCACTCTCCCGGGACCACCCACAGCTTCCCGAGGTTCCCAGGCACTTGCATACCACCGCGGACCTGGCACAGATGCCAGACGCACTCGTGTAGCTCCGCGGACCTGGCACAGATGCCAGAGAAGCCTCAGTTCACAGTCCCCGGGACGGTGTGCACTTTACTGGCCGGCCGAGCTCCCTCGGGGCCCGCACGCCCCTGCCCCTGGGTCACTGAGTCCTTCGGAGCCCTCCGCAGTCAGCTCTACACGGATCCTCGCCTTCCTTCCACAGATCCGTGGGGCTGAGCGCAGCATCCCACACTGAAGTGGCAGAGCCGAGAAGCGCAGGTTGGAAAGAGTCAACCGCGGAGGGAACTCCAGAGAAAAGCCAAAACAGAGAAGATTGTTGGGAAGCGACATCAGCGCAACTCAGTGCAGCTCAGAGGGTTTCGACAATGTGCTTGGACCCGCGGCCGCGCCACACTGGCGTTGATTCCGGATTAGAAGTACTGGAGGGGCAGACGCTGGTCTTGAGGGTACTGGCGGGATAGATACTGTTACTGAGGGTACTGGTGGGGCAAACATTGGTACTGGGGGGATTGACACTGGTACTGAGGGTATTCACAGAGCAGACAGGTAATGGTGAGGCAAACACTGGTACTAAGGGTATTGACAGAGCAGACAGCAGGGGCGGCTGGAGACATTGGAAAGTAGTGGGACGTAAACTGATTTGCATACTGCACCGTTGCGAGCGAGAGTGGGTCTCTACACTTTTAACACAGACCTACCTTCGCTTCCCCACTCATACTCAGTTTCATCTGTCATCTGCCCACTTTACACCAATCGTATTTAGTCTAAATTCCTGCCTGTATTATTTTCTTAGCTGTGCCTTCCCCGTACAGGTTAAGTTTAAGTCCATTCTTACAATGCAGCTCTCTCTCACTATAGATGTAGTATCTTGTTCTCTGTTTGGCAAGGATATCTATGCCATCTGACTCTACATTACCAGTCCAGCTCTGTCCTCTCTGCATTCTCGGTCTTGCCTCACTTCCTCCTCTGCTTTCATGGTCCCTTGATCTAAACATTCTCTACCTATCAGTGTTTCTCTCTTCTTTCTCACCATATTGCCAGTCAACCACGACTCTCATTTTCTGCATTCTCAGTCTTAGCATTCTCCTTACATTAGCACAACTCTTTACATTCTCACCCACCAATCCTTTTGTTTTGTTTTAGTAGAGAACATAAGCTGTGAGGCACACGGTGAACACCTAAGCCGGCAAGATTGCTCAATAAGCCAAATGTGCAATGCTGTCATCTGCTGTAACATAAAAGGCACAAGACCACATCCGGCAGGGCCAACTCTGCCTCCCATCCTGCCAGGGCCAGTCAATTGAGAACCTTTAAATTCAATAATAGTAAGGTATGTGTTTTACAGTGTTCAGAAAACACAGACGCGCTATCTAAAGTGGCACATGAATTTAGCATGATTAGTATTAAAATACGAACTAGCAAAATTAAGTTAATGGATTCCTGGTCTGCTTAAATACAGTGATTTTGCCATAGCGTATTTCCACACATTACTTTCCTTATTATGGATGTTTGCATAATTTAACTAGCCATCTGTGAAATTTACAGGCGTGCGTTAACCTAATGTTCGTTTTTTCCCTGAAAATATCAACATTGTGAGTTATATGAACCGGGCGCGAACAGTTAACTTTATCAGTATAAACAGATTTACTTTTCTGCTGTGAAAAGAGAAATGGGAATTAAAATGCTCCGTGAGGTTTTCCCCAGTAGAAGGGCCGCGCTAGAATGTTCCATACATCATTTGTTGGCCTCGCAGCACCGTGGATATAAGAGCAACTCTGGGAGGCCTGCAGTTCTTGGGTGCCGTGGCCCCCAACCTCTGCTGGCATGCTGCCCCCTCAGACTTGCTGAACTTTGGGGGAGCACGCTGAGGGGGCCCAGAGGCGATGCAGGTGACACCCAGGTGAGCAGATGTGGAAGTTGACTGCCGGTGGTGGGGGCTGCAGTGTGCTGGAACTCGAGGGCTGTGGTGTGGTTCCTGCCAGAAAAGCCTCGCCCCCCAGCAGTGGCACTCTCCCGGCAAATCTTATGGCAAGGGGGGGGGGGGGCATGCGTGAGTGACCCCGTCTGAGCACAAAGAAGAGATGCTTGCCCGCAACAACGGGATGAAAAAAACTGAACACCGAGGACATACACTGTTCTTCCAATCCCCTATTAACCCCCTCCTCCCCACCCCATTTTCTTGACTCCCCCTATCTGGGTCGCTGCGGTGTATCTCTTTCACTACCACCCTATCTTATCTATTCTCTCCATTTCCTCTACTTCATCCATGCCAGGAATCCTGTGATGTGCATGTGCTCCTGGATAGAGCCCTGGCCTGGTGCTGACTATATTATATTAAATATAAAAAACAAAACTTACCTCAGTTACCGCATGTCCGGGTCCACGCCACCTCTGTTCCCCGACCCCTTGGCGCCTCACGGCACAAATGGAGACTGGCAGCCCTCGCAGCCAATCCTGGCGCTTGGGGCACAGGTTTCTCTTCGCCCACAGCACGCCCATTAGGAGCCCAAAGGTGGACATGTGCAAAAAAGCGCAAACGTAAGTGCGCATGCGTGGGCACGGGTAAAAAATTCACCCTCCGTCCCCACTCATGCGTACTTGTGTTGCTTGCCCTGGTGACATCATCATGTCAGTCAACATGACGCCACCCCGCCCACCCCCTTCAGACTCTGAAGGGGGTGGGCGATGTGATGTCATGCTGACTGACATGATTGGAATGTCAGTTCTCCTGCCTTGGCGTCTTTCAACAGAAATGCAGAGGGAGCTGCGGGCGGGGGGCTACGCCCCAATGGACGCACCGCGCCTGGCAGACAGGTAATGGTGTGGCAAGCACTGGTACTGAGGGTATTGGCGGAGAATACACTGGTACTGAATGTACTGGCGGGGCAGACACTGGTACTGTGGATACTAGCTGGGCAGACACTGGTACCAGGAGCGGCCCGTTCAGGTAAGCGCGGTGGGGAAGGTGGGAGAGGGGGATTCGACAGATGAAGGCGTTCTGCCCCATGATTGCACTAGTTTTTCTTGTTTTGTAGGTGGCTCTATGTGTGGGTGGCTCTGTCTGTGTGAGGGTGGCTCTGTGTAGGTGGCTCGGTGTGTGTGGGTGGCTCTATGTGCATGACTCTGTGTGGGTGGCTCTTTGTGGGTTTGTGGCTCTGTGTGGGTGTAAATGCAATAGGTCATGCATATGTGAGCGATTAAGCTATTGGCATTGTAAATGACAATGCCATTTATTTATGATTTTAAAAAAAAGGTCATGAGCAATGCCAATAGCTCTACCTTTAATAATTCCGAGACCATTGCATTGTAAATGCTTGTTTAATTCCTGGGGCTGATGCAAGAAGGAGGTTGTCGAGCGGTGGTTTCTGTTAGGGCAGTATGATGAAACAATGTTTTGATAATTGTTGGTCCTTTCCCCCAAAAGGAGTTGTGAGCGATGCGTACGGCTTCTAATGTGATTCTCTCAGATACAGGCAGCCAATGGAGCGCCCTTAATGCAGGCTTGGTGGATTGCCAATACGGGGTCTGCAGAAGTAGACGGGCGGCACAGTTCTAAACAATCTGTAGCTTAGCTGTAGCTGTTTGAAGGGCACCTGGATATAGAGCGTTCCCATAGTCAAGGCGTGAGTGAATGAGGACCTGGACCATCAACCTTCTGGCTAAGAAGGGAAGAAGAGGGAGGATTTTGCAGAGGATCCTGAGAATGCCATAGCAGGTGGCTGATAACTTTGTCGCTTGATATTCAAAGTTTAAAAAGCGATCCAGCCACATGCCCAAACTTTTTATCTGATTTTTAGGTATGGGAGCAGGGCCAAGGCATTTTGGCCACAATTGCCTTGTATTGGGAGAGTTCCCGAGGAGCATAAGCTCCGTTTTTTCTCCGTTTAGTTTCAGGCACCAGCGTTCCATTCATTCAGCCACTTTCATAAGACAGGGACCCAGACCCGAAGATGCATTCTCAGTGTGGTTTAGAGTAAGGGTGGGCGTAGTTCGTGTAGCTGCACTCCGCGAAGCTACGCGAAGCCGTTCTCGCACTACGCGAGCTTCGCGAGCTTGCGTGGTAGCTTGCTGGTCCCGTTCGCGAGACGTTTTTCTTGCTCGGGAGCGCGTAGTGCGTGTTCGGGGCGCTGTCTGCGTGTTCGGGGGATTGTAGCGGGCGACCTTACCCATGTGGTGGGCTATGGGCGCGGCCATCTTGTTTTTTCAATTGTCCCGCCCGCCCGCGTCTCCTACTTCCTCTTCCGGGTCGCGAATAACGCGTTCGCGCGGTGCACGTCTTGTTCGGAAACACAACTACTTGTTCACTTGTTCGCGCGTCCGAATGACGTTATCGCGTTCTCACAGTCGGGTTGGATTGTGCGGCCGGATTCCAAACATCGTAGCGAACGCGACTGGGAGAGAAAAGCGAGAAAGCGAACGCAGAACCACGGTAAGTCATTACCGCGCACGCGAGAATGCTATTGAGCGCGGGAGGAAGAAAAACTACTACACTACGCTGTAGATTGCGAAGTTGGCGACAGCTTTGCGTGCTCCGCGAAGTGCGAAGTTGCCGAAACTTCGCAAACTCCGCGAACGGAGCGTAGTTCTCCGCCCAGGCCTAGTTTAGAGCCACTATATGCTGCGTATCCACAGCTGATCCTGTAGATACCAAAGGCTTCTGATGTTTTCGTGCCTTGTCTCTGGCATTTGCAAGATGAGCCCCTTCAAATTAAACAATTTAGGTATAACAAATGGGCGCAAGTCCGTGGAATAGCTACAGATCTGCAGTTTTTAATATGCTCCTTAAATCTAGGGCATTCTGTTGCACCCACAACTTCTCTTCCTGTAGCTCAGTAGTTTTTGCTAAGCCCTCGGTATCTCATATACAACTATGCTTCATGAGACATATTAGAGTCACAAATGTGTGTTTATATAAAATGAGACTTGCACCCATTGGATGAGCAGTGAAGCTGGAGGTGGAGTATACATGCCAACATTTTAAAGCTGGAAAGTTGAACGTTTTGAAAACAAAATGTGGGTTATAATTTCCTGCATTTCCCCACTTATTTATATTGAAGTAGAGGCGCTGTCTAGCGAGAGACAGCTAAAAATAAGCAATTTCTGGCTTCAGAAATCATGAGTCTCCCATCTAAATCAGGTCTGTGGGTATGTTTGGTGGAGGTAATCAGCATACCTTGCAAGACCACAATGAACTGAAATTTGAACCAGTTCCTACCCCTATCACAACATTGGAAGGAAAGACAGTCCAGTACGTGACTAGGGGAGCCATGGGCACCGTGTAACAGAAGCTGTGCGGTGCCTGCTTAACTTCCTGCCAGCGTAAATAAAATTACAGTTGGATGTCTTTTGATAGGATGGTATCCCATTACTCAGCTACAGCTGATATGCAAGTATTTGTGCTGATAAACTGTTGCCAAGTTGAATGCCAAGATAAACAAGTTATGGCTAATATTTTGATCAAACGTGTGGAGGTAGCACGGTCATTGTTTTATGAAACTAAGAATATCGCAGCTGGAGAAACAAACACTTCACTGAAAAGGAATACTGAGTCACAAATGTCTTTAAAACAGAAATTGTACTACTGTGAGAAACTGTGTAAAAAGGAAATTAACAGATAGTGGAAGGTTACATCTCTCAGAACTTCATTGAAGTGGGGGAGAGAACCCCGTAGAGAGAACCACAATCCCAAATTGCTAGATGAATGAGCGAAACGTATGAACACAGCTAGCAAAAAAAAAATATTTTTCAAAATATGCAAAAATTAAATTAGCTGCTAATTGGGAATACATGATAAATACATGAGAAAATTGAAAGAGGACCTGAAAAAACACCAGTAACAAAACATCCTTGAAAGGGCACGGAGCACAGACTACAAAAGTATGAGCAAAACATTTAAAAAACGGAGCTGAAAATGTATAAGTGAAAAACAGGATTTATGCAGCAGGTTGCATGCTCACATTCAGTAGAAAGTATGAATTTATTAGGAGAGAAATGTACAGAGGAAACAAGAATCACTGACATCGGAATCAAGCTAGAAACCTATTTTGATTTGGATGAACAACCAATCACTTCACATAAAACAAGACAGCCTCTTGCGTTTTTTAGACACATTTTTCCTGTTAAAGCAAAGCAAAATCCCAGGAAAGAAAGTACAACGCAACCCAAGAGGCAAAGGACGAAACAAGGCAAATGACCAACAAAGAGAAAAGAGTGAGGACACCAAGAAGATAAAATGCCACATGGAAAAGGACTCAACAAACCAGAAAGAACAAGTGTTGGGTAAGAAAAGTCGAAAAGTGTTTAATTGGTCATCTCATGATTGGACTGATGATGAATGTTCCGTTTTGGGACCAGGACTTTCGTTAGTTTCTCCGAATGACAATTTAAACTACAGAACTGCACGTGTTGATGCTTTACTTTTTATCAGAAAATATATACAACAATTAGTTAACAATCTAAAAAGAAAACTGTTTGTATCACACTCACTTGTACAGAATTCACAGGCTGCATTTACACACATTACACTAAACGGATTCAGGGAAGCTCAGTGAATGAATTTCCTAGAAAGAATATTTCTGAAACCGGCTGCTGTTGGAAAGGCGACAACAAGGGAGACGTTTCAGTCTCCAACATGACACCCTTCCATGAAGGGCGAGCACAGAGCTATCTACAGTCGGGTTAGTTAAAGGACATGATGAGTGGCAAAAACACACAATTCAGCAAACCTCTTCCTTCTGCTTTGAGGACTGCGCTGCAGGAAACATCTGGAAGAGCTGCAAACCCCAGTCAGCCACCTGCTAACTTTGCAGGGGAATTGCAAAATGTGCTTCCTGTTCTGCCCCTCTTTGGAACACTACAAGCACTGAATATACTAGTACATACATTTTGAACGCCAGTTGGTGAGCCACTCAAGGTTTTGGTTAATAAACAGGCCTGAGCTTCATTCAATAATTCATTCTTCTATATGCTGGAGACTGGTCTATTGTATGTATGTACGTATCATGTACGAGGTATATCTATAGCACAAACCCTGCTGAAAGACAGCAAATCCCTGAACAGGGTCAAAGACCAAACTAAAATCAATGCGCGATAGGAGAGGTTGTTGGTTTGTGGACGGTTAATGCATGTAGTGCTTTTTAACCCCTTCGATGCGGATGACAAAGCCAGCTCGTCATGGGCGTTACCTGCGCTGCGCGCATGACGAGCTGGCTTTGTCACGAAAGCCGCGATTTTCAAATTTCAGCGCGCAGCGGGAAAAAACGCTGGCGCGCATGCGGTTAAAGAGGTACCTCTAGTCCAGTGATGCTCAAAGTAGGAGCCAGGGGGCCACATGCAGCCCTCCTGGCCTTTACAGGTAGCCCCCTGATAAACAGCATCACTGGGCTGCTGTTCACTCGACTCACCACTGACATTAAAACAATGTTAAATATACAGGCAAGTCTTTATTTAAAAGTTACTTGAAGTTAAAGAAAGGAAGTAACTAGGTTGGCCGGCACCACTTAACATGAATACATTCATTTTCAACGCCATCTTGCAGCAAAAGTGTAAAAATGTGATAAGGTTTCTTCAAAAGTTCAAAAAGTGTATTTCATTAAGATGTAGAACCACTTTGCTTTAGTATATCAGATTATATTAGTGCATTGAGAATCTTTGTGTGGAAGGTGCTTCTAAAATTTCAGCAATTATGCAATTTCAAACACATGTTGGACTTTACCGACATGATTCAGACTTTTTAGAAATTACAGACATGGGGCCCAATATTCTGTGAAAAGCCTGCTTTCATCTTCATAGAGATGGAAGGCCCAATTCCCAAACAAAAACGCAAAGATTTAGACATCTGCTTGAATGTGCTGTTATGTTGTATATGGATACACAAATATTGTCTGAGGTGCGCTTAGAAAGCTGCAGCAGGCACTGGTTTCAGGTCATATTTCTAGAGATGTCATATGACGTTTCCCAAAGGTTCCTTTATCCCCTTGTGCAGAATTCTCAATAGCGGAAAACTCCGCACGGGGAGGAACAGGGGCATACCGTTGTTGCATGAATTCTGCTCCTGCATAGAACTGTCTTCAGAGACCCAGGACCTCAGTGAATTGTGGTGGACCAAAAAAACTCACCTCAATACCTAGAAAGCCTAACCAGCTCGCATCAGTGTCACATTAGCTCTTCGTCCTATAGCAAAGGAACCAATGATTAGACAACCCATAACATGCAACTTAGGTTTTACTCAGGAATGGTGGGAAGCAAGAACACTCTTTCGTTATACTCTCTTACCAGTCTACAACAGGAGTAAAAAAGAGACACGGGAAAGGTTAAAATATTTATTTTAACGACGTGCTCTAAGATGCAGTATCTTTGCTAACATAAGCAGACATATGATTAGAAATAATATGATCAGCATTGTTACAATTCCATAGAACACAAAAGGAGAAATCATATTACGATGATGGTGAAAACAGGTCTTATAGTGCCTAGTGAATCACCCTTCCTAGCTAAGAACTATGTTTTATAAAATATAGAAGGTCTCTTAGGCTTGTGTGGGGGACCCCATACCTCCGAGATCAGCAGGAGTAAATCACATCAGGATCTGCAAAAGCTCTCTGTCTCTCTGAAAAAACGGGGTTCTTCCAAGTGTCTGAAATCATGACTACAGTGCAATATTAAAGGCGCCAGAATCTCTGTTGGCTTGCAGCTGCATGTATGTTATGTATAAAACGTGAGCCGATCAGCACGAACAACAGCTACCTTGGTATGATAACCTTGGAGGCTTTAGCACTCACTGAACAGACTAGGGTCGCGATGTAAGTCTAGGGATGCAGAAAACAAGCCTTTCTCATGTGAAGTAATTCACGCAGCCTAATTCCCAATAACGGTTATATGCAGTGTCTTGTGCAAAAACAGCAAAAGGTAAAATGGCATTTAAACTTCTAATAAGCCTATGCTAACATAGCAATGTGTGCAACAAGGCCCAGCCCTCACTACACCGTGCATATGCACATTGTTTTTTCTCCATAGTAAAAAACCTTTTACCCATGGAGGAAGTCTTTCCCAACAACCCCAGGAAGTCTGGGAGAGATCTGTTCCCCTTTCGGTCCTGGAAGAGAGGTTACTCCAGCTCTTAGCTCTTGGCTGGACTAATTCTCCAACTATTTACATGGTTGAAAAGGGACAGGGAGGAGTTTAAGAATGCTCTCAGACATAAATGTCTAGGGCCTTTCCCAAATGTATAAGGCAAACAGAAAGAAGGATCAGTCACGCAGATAGATGAAAGGTTGAATAACAAACAAGGGGTGTATTTACAGGAATATGCTGGAGCGAGGTGTTTGGCCAAATTTCGCAATGGCAAAACCTGACATTTTCAAAACACAGGGAGGATGCGCCGTATTAACAAAAATACTGTGTACCTCTGCATTTCCCATAGCGCTGGCGCTAAACAAGCTGCCTAGCACCAGCGCAGGCACCCTTGTGCCTGAGCTGCAGGGGATATTGTGTATGTGCCGTAAGGGACACCTTCCTGCTCATAAACAATAGATAATGGTGTTTTGCTCTTTCTTTGTGTGCTGCAGAAAGAGCAAAAAATGAGGAGAAATTAATAATTTCTCATTGTGTCACCATCCTAAGAGCATGTATTACCTGGCCTTTGTTTTTGATATTGCCACTTCCTTGTAAATTCGGGGCAGCCTCAAAAAGCGATGGGTGTTGTGGTGGAATGCCCATTGCAACACCCATTGCCCACTCCTTTGCCACAGAAGACTGCGGTGGAAAGGGGCATATTTACAAGGTGGCGTTAAATATGGGTAATGGCGCAACGCCACCGGAGCGTCAGAAAACGTGATGCTCCAATTGTATTAGGGGCTGGTAAACATGCCCCAAAGTTTCATATGAACGTTCCATTCACTCCAGCCAGCAGAGCCGGTGTTTCTCCTCTCCTCTTTCCAACTCTGCATCATCTGACAACCTCACCATTCTATATTCAAACTCACATCAGTGTTGAACTGCTGACAAATCAACATTCTTTTGCCTAGGACACCACACAAACCTCGCCTGGAACGCCCACTTCCCACCGCTTGAGTAGAATTTATTGCTGTGGTTTTCCACACTGAAAAATGCATTTATATCCAGCAGGAATTCCTTTGTGAATTTCTGGCAGGCATAAAAAAGATAAAATTGGTCATAAACATGTTTACGAACTAATATATCTTGGTGAAAAGGTTTCCTTGACATTCAGTATCAATAGAAATCAACTCAATATTGGACCTCGGATCCCACAACAATGTTCTTTAATAAACATCCATGATAAAGGAACAGTCTTTAGGTGGAGCATTATATTCAAGCTATTCTATTTATGTAATGTACATGGCTCAGTTATTGTGCAAATGCAGACTGTAATTATTCACCAGTATTCAGCAATTTTGCACTGGTACAAGGCAAATTTAGTCAATGTTAACACTGACCAGTACATTGGATAGACAGCAAGAATGTTTTTGCACTAGTCAGTCGGTCCAAATTTCTTTTTTGCCATAAATATTGATTGAAATTATTTTCACTATCTGGCCGAATTTCTCTGATAAGGTGCAATTTATTTAATCTAGCTAGAGCCCTTCATAGACAGGCTTCGTTCATGCATTACTCTTTGACTAACTAGTAAATTTCTCTCTTTCTTCATGGCCACAAAGGCCATTGTCCCATATAGCCACCATAAGCGACAACTTGTGTGGCTATTGTAGGTTAAAAATGGAAGCCTGTTGAAACGGTGGGGCTGATTCAGCCAAGAACTAAGGGCGAGATGTATCAAGCTATTTCGCAATCGCAATAGGTGCGATTCGCAAAACTGTGTTGTTTGCGAACGCAAAATGACCTCTCCAATATATGAAAGATTTTGCTTTCGCAAAATTGGTCATCGCAAAAAAGCTAATCCTAATTTTGTGATTCCCAATTTTTCCAATTGCGAATTTGCAATTTGGGAATCGCAGACCAAAGTATGAACCATTTGCAAATAGTGAATGAAACAAAAGTCGCAATTTTGCATGTGCAAATTACCACCTATTCAAGCCAGATGGTAACAAGGTGCAAATTATTTAAACAGGCCCAGAGGGCCTAAGAATGTTTCACAATGGCAGCACTGTATGTCCTAGCGAGGAGGATGCGGATTCAAGCAGCAGCATAGAGAAGTAGGAGGAGACAGGAACACATTTATTGAGTGCACCAAACCATTTTTCAGCAGACAGAGGAAGAAATCCAGGACAAATATAGACTAGACTCAGCTACAATACTAGACCTGATAGCTGACCTACATCCAGTACTGGAGCATCAGATTCGCAGGCCTCATGCTATTCCCACACATGTGCAGGCCCGATGTTCACTGCACCTACTAGCATCAGGGAGCTACCAGGGGGTGATAGCTGCAGCAAAAGGGGCGTCCTAAAGTGGAGTTACACACTTTTTTAATGCTTTCTTGGATGCAATGGTCCTGAGGATACACCATTACATCAGATGTTTAACTACACAACAGGAATTGCAGCAGACCAAATTGGATTTCTATCAAATAGCCCAGTTCCCACACGTAATTGGGTGCATTGATGGGACACATGTAGCCATTTGTTCCGCCTCAGCTAATGAGTACGAATTTAGGAACATGAATCCTTTCACTCACTCAACATCCATGTCATATGCAATGCCTCAGCAGAGAGTTAAAATGGGCAACTTCCTCTCCGATTCTCAAGAAGTGCAATGTGGGGTTCCTCAGCTCTTCATTGAGTCCTTTATTATTTAACATCTATGTTACCCCACTTGCCAAGGTGATAAGATCCTTTGGTCTAGATGTGCTATTGTATGCCGATGACACTCAGATCTTGGTATCTATCACTCAGCCGGCTAGGGAGATTGCCCCCAAGTTTAGAGCCTGTATGGAAGCAGTTTCCCAATGGATGGTGCGTACTTTTTTAAAACTAAACGGCGCAAAGACCGAAATTATGGTCTTTGGAGGGAGCCAAGATCCTTGGTCAAACGACTGGTGGCCACCGTCCCTGGGAGAATGCCCTCACCCTACTCTTACTGCCAGGAACCTTGGTGTCCTAATTGACCCTGCCTTATCTTTTGACTCGCAGGTAAACAGGACGGTGTCAACCTGTTGCGGCATTATTAGAATCCTTAGGAAAATCGCCCCCTACCTGTCCCCGGTAGCTCGGAAACAAGCAACGGTTGCCTTAGTATTATCGAGGCTAGACTATTGCAATGCCCTTTATGGTGGCATTAGCAAAGCCTCCATCTACCGTCTCCAAATGGTACAGAATGCCGCGGCCAGGATGGTCTTAATCCTCCTTAGGCGAGCTTCTGTAACAATGGCCAGAAGGGACCTCCACTGGCTTCCGATTCCTTCTAGGATATAAAATCGTAAATCATACGTTCTTATATAGCGCCTTTCACCGCAAGGTCTCAAGGCGCTTGCTTTGGGAACCCGTCCTGGCCTTTCCCAGCGAGATTACCCCTACTGGGCATCCCCAAGGTGAAGCCCAGGCATCCCATCGCAGTGGGGCCGTAGTGGAGATTAAGCAAGCTATTGCCCAGAGTTGCAGAGTGTGAACCCATGATTCGAGTAGGCACCGAGGCGAGAATTATCGAGTCCATGGACATTTTGAGCTCAAGGCCCTGCCGCATCGGGGATTGAACCCTGGTCCCGGGTCTGACCTCTGCATCAGGGAGTGTCTCCTCTAACCGGTGAGCCACCGGGTCTTTTAAACTTCTCTGTCTGGCCCATGGTGCTGTTCACGGCTCAAGATCAGAAGGTATTAGGTCTCTTCTGTGTGTGTACACCCCCAGTAGAACCTTCCGGTCATCATCGAAGAACATGCTTGTGGTTCCCAGGTTTGCGAAGGCAAGATGGGGAGGCAGAGCCTTTACCAGCTTGGCTCCTAAACTTTGGAACTCCCTCCCTTTGGAGCTCACTAATCAATCTTCCTTGGTGGTCTTCAGGAAACACCTGAAGACTTGGCTTTTTTCTCAGGCATATTAGGGGTTGTGCTCCTAGCGGTTTCTTGGTTCCGTTATCTGGTAGTTTGGACTTCTTTGTTTGTTTGTTCTGCACCTTGATGCCTCTTGGGGCTAAGTTTGCGCGGTAAAAAATGCTATTCATTCATAGTAACTGACATAGTGGCCAAATTTCCTGATAGTACTCATGATTCATTCACATTCAGACACAGTGGAGTATACACATCTCACTGAGGGTGAATTTGGCGAAGGATACCAGCTAGATAAATACATGTAACACACTCTGATAGACTCTTTGGATATGTTGAAATAGGACAGTGATTAAATGTATTGCCTTTCATCCTGTAGGTGACAACACATATGCTGTGCGCTCTTTCATACTCACACCATACCTGAATCCTGCAACTCAGAATGAAAGGAAATACAATGCTGCACATACGTCTATGCGCAATGTGATAGAGTGACTATTCGGCCTACTGAAGAGTAGGTTCCGCTGCCTACACAAAAGTGAAGGTGCACTGCAGTATAGGCCAGATGTGTTACAAAATTGTGGCCCCTTGTGGCATGCTGCACAACCTAGCAACAAGCAATGGCATACCATTGGACCCAACAGATTCCGAGTCTGATTAAGAGGATGAACCATGTCCACCTTGAAGAGCAGCAGGCGTTGTAAGGGCAGTAGATGGCAGACATAGACGTGATGAAATAACAGGCAATTTTTTAAAGTGAGTAATGATGAGACAATGCACCTCATGACTTTTTTTCAACTATTTTTGTATTCACCTTAACATCAGGTAAACTGCGTGCACACAGCCATCAACATCTTGATTGTGTATGAAATTTCTAGGACAACATGGGATTTATACTGACCATGCACAAAATTCTGCACTGAGCATCATATGCAATGGGTTACTTCAATCATTGGCATGCCTTAGTCACATCACTAACTACTTTTTATGGCCACACACAGCACAGGTATGGCCATTGTGTACACTGGCCTTCCTTGATGAGGCCTCGGATGCAGCACCATGCCTCTCACTCCGCTCAGTCACCAGTGCAGTGATGCTGCTGAGGCTGGAGGCCTCCTCATTGTCCCCTGCACCCAGTATACTTGTCCTGGCTATAGTAGGTAGCTGTCTGTAACTGTTCCACAGCAGGGGTGACCTGCACCAATCCCTGGTGACATCAGTACTGCAGTGGGTCATTTCCACCTGCCTGGACACAGCGCATCCGAACAGGACAGCTGTGGCATTGTTCAGATGGTTTATTGCCTTGGTGTAACCATCCAAACGGCTAAACAGGTGGTGGATTTGTCTGCGTTGGGAGTCACGCTCCCTCTGCATAGTGGTACAGAGATCTCTAATCACTGTTGTCATGTCCCTGAGACTTTCAGCATTCGCCCTATGGCCCTCTGCCCCTGTGTTGTTCATCTCCCAAATGATGTCCTTAATGTCATCCATGTTGTCATTCAGACACACCAGCTGCCTTTGCATTGACCGCATGTTTTTCAATTCCAGCCGGGGCACCTTCACCATGGTGCCCTCCAGCCCAGCAAAGACAGAGGATTGCAGACTGGATTACCGCCAACTGACTCCAAATGAATGCTTGCAAATCTAAGATCTTGCTGGTGGAGAAAGACACTCAACTGTGGAGTGAGCGTTGGTGGCCTTCCACTCAGGGCTGTTCGCCCTTCCCTAAACAGACCGTCAAAAATCTGGGAGTATGGGTAGACTCGGCTCTTACTTTTCAGGCCCAAACCAAAGAGGTAGCTGGGACCTGCTTTGGGTTCCTGCGTGGGCTTAAACGACTGTCGGGATTCTTAGACGTTACCATCCATCAGGTTATCATTCAGGCCACCATTTCTATCTAGGCTGGACTATGCCAGCTCCCTATACTTGGGGGCAAACCGAGCCGAGATCCTCTGCCTACAAAGGTCACAAAATGCTGTGGAAAGGAAGGCTGCCCTATATGTTTAGATTCCTGGCTCAAATGAGTATATTGAAAATCTACGACGGAGCTTCCTCGGCCGAAACCTGTGGCTACTAGAGCGTACATGCCACTGAACCTATGGGAACTAATCGCTTCGGGGCCCCGCTTGCAAAGTGCCACAGTAACTAAGCCTTTGATCCTGACCCCGTTCGAGACCTCCGTTTGAAAAAGCCTGGGAGCCCATTTATTGGCCAGCTGACAGTCTCGACTTTTGACCGCTTGATCAGGACTGTTTGCTTTGGAATCCACCTTAAAAAGAACCCAGTTACCTGGATGCTAGGATTTGTTTTACCGGTGAATACCCGTCAATTTTAAGACAGGAGCCTTTTGAACTCGCATGGACCCAGAGACATCCCGGGATTTAAGTGGTTCCTCGGCACGCTCCTCTTGAGAATAGCGGCGCGCTTTCAAGTTTGGAGTTTCCCCACCATAGATCCCCTGCCTTTGTGGATTGGCTGCTTGTCGTTTACTGTTTGCCCCCTCAATTCCCTACGTGCATCTGCCCTGATGAAGGTGCGGCCGTAGATCGGGCATGGCACCGAAACGCGCGTTGGCGCTTCCACTCTCCGTCCTGAGACCACTACCTTGGGTCTCCGGCATTGTGCTGTATCTTCATTTTACAACCTTGGGATTTGTTCAGATTATGATGTGTTGTTTGTTATAAACTAGATGTGTCGAATGGTGTGTATGAGGATATGTTTGATGTGTGATCTTGCTGTATCTGAATGAATGACGGTTAGGGTAATGTGGGGTTGTTTTTATGACTGAACTCTTTGTCATATTAAATGTCTTTTTATAATCTAATTAAAAGAAAAAATGAATTCTCTGAAAAAAGAAAATAAATAAAATCATGTTTGTATCTTTCTATTTTGTGTTTTGTTCATGATGTGGTGCGGCCTTGAAATGTAGTGAGCTCACAATTGCGCAACTGAAATCATTGGACTCATTTGAGCCAGGAATCTAAACATATAGGGCAGCCTTCCTTTCGATTGTTTTTGCTTCTTTCCCCTGCTGGCTCACCCTACATCGCTCTCAGGGGGCCCCTTATTGTATTGGTCACAAAATGCTGTGGCCTCGGACACTCCTTGGCGTGCCGAGAACCTGTCCTACAACCAACACTATCTACAGACTGCATTGGTTGCGGGTGAAGAAACGTATCGAGTTCAAAACTCTTTGTCTTGCTCACAGAATTCTGAACCTTCATTCCCCGGATATTCTGGCCAATCTCCTTTTGCCCTACACACCCACCCGCAGGCTACGCTCAATGGGCCAGCACCTGGTGGTAGTCCCCCGGGTAAGGAAAGCCCGGGCAGGAGAACGCTCCTTTCGCGTTCTCGCTCGGAAGCTCTGGAATTCTCTTCCTATGAGTATCAGCAGCATCCAAAACCATGAGTTGTTCTGACAAAGCCTTAAAAACACATCTCTTTCCTACTTAATTGGTCTCCTGTGCTTCTCCTACAGTGCCTATAACAGTTTACAGTTTTAGCGCTGGAACGCCCCTTTGCTGGGGCAGCTGCACGCTCTACAAAATATATAACATAACAACCCTCTCCTTCCTCAGCAGCACCGTGTTCTCTAAGCTGCAAGCGACCCTTGAACCCACCTGGTAGGTCGCTCCCCCTCCGAACAGCACCGCCTGTGTCTCCCTGCCCCAGCTGCCGCTGCTGAAGAAGTTCGAGGCCCTCCACCATCCGCAGGCTACCACCTGCGCATCATCCCTGGTGGCCATGTGGTAGGCCGTAGGTAGGTTTGTTCATCCTCCGCTTTATTGCTTTTATTGTGTTGCCTGTATTTTTCTTGTTGTGTCTGTGACTGCTTTTTGTCTGTCTTCCCCCGCTGCCTGTACGTGGTCCGTGCCCCTTTTTCTTCCCTCTGTTCAACTCGCTGCCACATGCTCTCTCTGCCCGGTCTTTCCTTCTGTACCCCTCGCTGCACCCGTGTCTCTGCCCGGTTTTACCTTCTGTTCCCCTCGCTGACCCCATGTCTCTGCCCGGTTTTCCCTTCTGTTCTTAGCTGCCCCTGTATTTCTGTGTTCTGTATTTTGCCTCTGCGCCACTCATTTTCCCGGTATTTCTGTGACTTTTGCCTTCTGTCCCACTCGTTTTCCCCTCGTTTTTGTGTCCCTTTTGCCTTCTGTTCAACTCGTTTTTGTGCCTGTCTGCCTTTTGTGCCACTTGTTTTTTACCTTGTTTTTGTGCCCCTTTTACCTTCTGTTCCACTCGTTTTTGTGCCCTTGTGCCCTGTTCCACTCATTTTTTGTGCCCTTCTGCCCTCTGTGCCGCTTGTTTTTCCCTTCTTTTTGTGCCCTTTTTGTCTTCTGTTCCATTTGTTTTTTGTGCCCTTCTGCCCTCTGTTCCACTCGTTTTTTTGTACCCTTCTGCCCTCTGTGCCACTCGTTTTTCCCTTGTTTTGTGCCCCTTTTGTCTTCTGTTCCACTTGTTTTTTCTGCCCTCTGCCCTCTGTGCCACTCGTTTTTCCTGTTTTTTTGTGCCCCTTTTTCCTTCTGTTACCTTCGTTGTCCCTCACCGCCCTCACCGCTGCGTCCCCTGTGGCCCCGCCCCCCTGATGGCCCTCTGCCCATTTGCTTCCCCCGCCTCCCGCCTCCCAGCTGCTCCTCCCTCCCACCTCCCCATACATGCCGGCCTTCAGCGCACCTAGGGCGAACCCGTCTGCACCCGTCCGCGCCTTGACCGCGCCCAGCGCCAGAACCACTGGCCCCCGCAACTGCCACGGTGACCGCCGTCACTACGACGACAGCACTCTGCATGCTCTCAACTCCAGATGGAGCCACACCTGCTTCAAGGCAGCCCCAAAACGCACACAAGGCCCCTTCACCTGCCAGAACTGCAGCTACACCAGCCTCAGAGCCGACGAACCACCCACCAAGAAAGACCCCAACCACCTCCGCTGCATGCTATTGAACACCCGCTCCGCACGCAAGCATGCCGTCGAGCTCTGGGAAATGCTTGACACAAAATCCCCAGAAGTCGCCTTCCTGACAGAGACCTGGTTTAACGAATCCTCGGCACCCGATATCGCCATAGCCATCCCAGACGCCTACAAGATCATCCGCAGAGACCGCACCAACGGAGTCGGAGGAGGAATCGCCATCGTCCACAAGAACAGCATCAGGGTCTCGACTAGCACCGACGACGCACTCAGCACTGCTGAACACATGCATTTCCAGATTCACACATACCCTAACTCCACCCTCAGAGGCACCCTCGTCTACCGACCCCCCGGATGCCGCCCCCAGTTCAGAGACTCCATCGCCGACTTGATCAGCACGGACGCCCTGACCTCCACCGACTCGGAGACCTGAACGTTCACCTTGAGAACAACAACTCCACAACTCCACAACCCTGATCGCTAACCTTGCCAACGTCGAACTGAAGCAACTTGTCACAACGCCCACCCACTCTGCCGGCCACGCGCTTGACCCTCCAGCCCGCACATCTACGCCAGCCACACCACCGAACTCCTCTTGACCGACCACCGCTGCTTCCACTTCCCCTTCCAGAAGCCCACCACACACCACCGCACCCAACAGATCCCCCGCCGCTGCTGGAGAAAAATCACCGAAGACCAACTACATGCAAACCTCGCTCTCAGCCCACCCACCGAACCCTCCAACACCGACGACGCTGCCCACAGCCTCAGATGCTGGATCGAGGATTGCACCAACACCCTTGCCCCGCTAAAGAATCCCCCCCACAGAGGCACCAGCAAGAGGGCCAGCTGGTTTACCCCAGAACTCCTAGCCTCCAAGCAAGCCTGCCGGAAACTAGAGAAGAAATGGCACAGTGAACAAACTCCGACAGCCACGCAGCACACAAGGACGCCATCCGCAACCACCACCACCTCATCAGGGCGGCCAAGAGGACCTCCTTCAATGACCACCTCGACAACAACGCACACAATAGCCAGGAGCTCTTCAACATCGTGAAGGAATTTTCCAACCCCAGCTCCAACATCAACGACATCCCGCCGTCGCAAGCCCTGTATGACTCCCTCGCCACCTTCTTCCACCGCAAGATAGCAGACAATCCACGACCGCTTCAACACCCAGACAGCCCAAACGGACAGCAACACAATAGACCTTCCGCACACCATCGACCATGACCCCCTGCCAGCCTGGGCCAGCGTGAGCATGGATGACACCATCAAGACCATGCGCACAATCCACTCCGGCTCTCCGTCAGACCCATTCCCGCACCACGCCTTCAACAGAGCAAGCAGCTCCATCGCACCCCACCTGCGCAACGTCATCAATCTCTCCCTCAAGACGGCGACCTTCCCAGAGATCTGGAAACATGCCGAGATCAACCCCCTACTCAAAAAACCTAAGGCAGACCCAGAGACCTGAAGGACCTCCAGCCCATCTCTATGCTCCCCTTCCCGGCCAAGATCATAGAGAAAACCATCAACAGACAGCTAACCAAATACCTCGAAGAAAACAGAATCCTGGACCCTTTCCTGTCTGGGTTCCGCAGCAACCACAGCACCGAGACTGCCCTCATCGCCACCACCGTTGACATCAGGACCCTGCTGGACAACGGTGAGACCGCAGCACTCATCCTCCTAGACCTCTCTGCCACATTCGACACCATCTGCCACTGCACACTACGTGCACGCCTTCATGCTGCAGGGATCCGAGACAAGGCTCTGGATTGGACCACCTCCTTCCTCGCCGGAGGTGTCCGCCTCCCCCATTCTATTCCAAAGCCTCCAAGATCATCTGCAGCGTACCCTTTTCAACATTTATATGGCCCCACTCGCACACATAGCCTGACAGCACGACCTCAACATAATCTCCTATGCCGACGACACTCAACTGATCCTTTTCCTCACCAAGAACGCCATCACCGCCAAAGCCAACCTCCACGAAGGAATGAAGTCCGTCACTGACTGGATGAAGACCAGCCGTCTGAAGCTGAACTCGGACAAGACAGAGATCCTCATCCTTGACTCCAACCGTTCAGCCTGGGACGACTCCCGGTGGCCGACGGCACTGGGGGCAGCCCCGACACCCACCGACCACACACGCAACCTGGGAATCATCCTCGACTCAACGCTCTCAATGACCAAGCAAGTGAACGCCGTCTCCTCCTCCTGCTTCAACACCCTCCGAATGCTCCGCAAGATCTACAGATGGATCCCGACAGATACAAGAAAGACAATCACCCAGGCCCTCGTCAGCAGCAGACTTGACTACGGAAACGCCCTCTACGTGGGAGCTCCGACCAAGCTCATCAAACGACAACAACGCATCCAAAACGCCTCAGCACGACTGATCTTCAACATACCACGCCACGTTAGGACTCCTAACTTTACTACTACTAAATTGAGAAAAATCCTAATTCTAAGACTTTCAGTATTCACAGAAGGCATTTATGCGTCCTAAAGTTAGTAGTCCTAACTTTACTACTATTAAATTGAGAAAAATCGTAATTTTAGGACTTTCGGTATTCACAGAAGGCATTTAGGAGTCCTAAAGTTAGGAGTCCTAACTTCTGTGAATACCGAAATGAGTAAGTTCATTCTGTGAATACCAAAAGTAGTAAGTGCATTCTGTGAATGCCAAACGTAGTAAGTTCATTCTGTAAATACCAAAAGCAGTAAGTGCAATATGTGAATACCAAAACAGTAGTAAGTTTAGGATTGAGTCTTAAATTCATTCTGTGAATCGGGCCCAGAGATATTAAGAGGGATGGATATTGGAGTTATTCGAGGAGCATTTGAGAGCTCAGGGGATGTGGGTATCGAAGGGTGGGGATACTCAAGACCTGGCTGTTCGATCAGTAGCGCCCTCCCCCAGCGCCTTGAGACCCTCGCGGGTATGTAGTGCACTTTACAAATGATTGATTGATTGATTGATTGATCACTTTGAGGCTGTGCCTGCTCATCTGGCCTTGGCTGTGGCTTGGATGTCTTCACCTTCTACCTTATACTCCTGTAGTGGAGCCACAGCGTACCTGCGTGGTCTTCATGCAGGTGTTGTTGGCAATGTGTTGTCAGTCTCTTCTTCCCCTGCCTGTTCCTGGGTCTCCTCCGGCTCATCTATTGCTGTATCTCCACCCTGTGGCGCAGGTTCATCTGTGAATATAACAACACTACTTCTGAATTGTGTGTCTAGCTTTGTGTCATTTGTAAATAAAATGTTACTTGAATTGATATACCTAATGGGTGTGTTTTAAGTGGTCACTTGCTGGGGGTTCTCAACTGCGCCTATGCTGCTTAGAAACATTGTTTTACTATCTTAAGTGTCTGACTGCTCTACCATGATGCATTGCTGAGTGGTAGCCAAAAAGTGAACTGGAGTAGGAATCAAAAAGTTTGTATATCTTATTTATAAGATTGCTTTTTTCTTGGCGTCCACAAGCCTGCTTGCCACCTTCTCCTTTGCCCTTGAGCGCAAGTCGTACCAGCGCTTGCGTAGATCTTCAATGAATCTCGGTGTGCCCCTACGGCGTTGATTTTGGATTGGATGTCCAGCCAGATCTTTCTCTTCTCTGACTCTGGGATGTGTAGAGATTTTTTGCCAAATAGTTGCTTATTGCTCTTCACCATTTCCTTGATTATGACCTTGTTATGGCTGGGTTTTCTGTTTAGATGGGATCAGCCCCCAGGGGCCCCTATGACCCGGCCAAAACGTACTCACCTTCCCTCCTTAGATCGTATTCACAATAGATAGATTTACAGATATATATATATATATAGATAGGTCGCACCTAAGGATGGGGCATGATAATATACATATATAGGAATTTTCTACAATATCTTATTCACATCAGTTGGTCTCGCGGCCACCCTGACCCAGACCGGTCTACCCTAGGGCAGATATTGCGCACAATCCGGTGCGACTACACATGGGCCTGCAGAACCCTATGCTCCCGTTTCCAAACGCTCAACAATCCTGTCGAACTCCACGTCAGTATCCCCCCTGGCGCTCTCACTTATTCAAGCCACAATCCTGTGGGTATCAGCACTGGTAGTCCTCCCCAGTGTTCTCACTAACGCCGCATATCAACGACGACCACATTCCTATGAACAATTATCAGGATAATATCTCAGTTACCTACTCGGAATAAACCTATAATAATAACTTTAAACACGGTTCCAAATTGTATGGTGTACTTTCTGTTCTTGGCATCAAAGGTCCACTCACTCCCTCTTTGTTCGATCACTATTTATCTGATCGGGATTACACATCCGTTCACATAAACAACTTTCGACTGAAAGATGCATTTACCGAGATTGAACAGGAACACAAGGCACACGATAATTCCATAAGAATTAGGGTATTTATTAACAATAGACACAAATCACATTACTATGCAACATAACTTCTGCAAAGAAAAGGTAAAGATTATAGCTGGTCGGACGTCACCTGATTAATATGAAGTTTGGACTCGGCAGTCATCTAGGTTCCCTTCTCGTCTCTGTGTCCTGGCTCGCCTCGCAGTCACCCTCAGCCGTCACAAGTACACATCTGCACCGCTAGGCTCAACCTCGTCTGCTTCCCCTCAGGACCTCGGAACCTTGCTGATTATTAGCTACCGTCTCTCTCTCTCTCTGTATTAGTGCGCTCCGCGCTGCTTCTCGTTCAGTCTATCTCAGAGAGTTTTGGTCTTAAATCTTGCTCCGACTTCAAAGATGGCGACTTGTCCACCATGAACATGAATAATGGCAGAGATGCTAACGGCTAGATGCCGCCTACGGACTAACTCACAAACTGACTAACACCTTCGCTAATATCAAAGCCCGTTCCTTCATGGAAAGTTACGGCCAGTAACCTGCCGCCCACCAAATTCTTGTACCTCCCCGTACCAAGGACACTTTCCCAGCCGGCCGGCCTGAAGTTGTGTCTTCGGAGTGGAGAAAAATACATTCCTTCGATAAGGGTCAGCCTGAACCGGTTCTCTCCAAGCGAACAACAGCTTGAAACTAAAACATTACTCTTCACCTAGAAAGCCTTCTCAAGCTACTGGGCAGAAAGCAAAATGGAGTCTGTCTCGTTTAAGGCCTACGGAGCCCATAATATGCATAGCTCCATGAAAAGTAGCCTAGCATGTTAGCAAATGAGCAAATCATGACTAATACTTATATATCTATCCCCTATCTTAAGTTCATAAGCCTTACTCTAAGGAAGATGGTACGAAAATGCCCTAATATATGTAAGGCAGGGTCCCTGTCTATCGGCCTACTCCCTATGCTATGGGGGTGATAGGCTGGAGTCACTCTCCATCATTCTCCTTCTCCAAAGAGCTAGCAAGAAGACAGCCATAACATTACACCCCTTGACTCCAGTCTATTAACCACAAACTAAATGGAGCTAACGTCAGTAGACGAGTAATATGAAACAAAATTAACTGATCTACGACCCTTACTAAGTCTAAAGAATTGCAGCAAGGAAGGGATACACTGAATAAAGCAACAAATAGCTATTAGGATACAAATAGCAACAATAACCCCTCCTAAAATCTGTCGTAGGGAATGCATGTCAGGGAGCCAATTAAAAAGCCAGTCAAAGAAACCCTGATCTATATGTTGTCTAATTTCTGCAGTCAAGTCGTGGAGTTTGTCAATATGGGATTGGATAGCTTTAGAATGGTCAGACAAATTAAAACAGCATAGACCTTCAAAATCGGAACAATCATGACCATGTTTCAACAATAAGTAATCGATAGCCGCACGGTTTTGCAAAATAGCTCTACGTTCACCTTGGGAATCTAATAATAAGTCTGATAAAACAGTAGACGTTTGGTTAATTGACTTTACCATCCAGCAGGCCATTTTGCCGATTGTTTTGGCATTATAAACGGCCAATGCTGGCACACCAATAATAGAAAAAGCTAAACCAAGATATTCTGATCGGGAATAGAGATGAACAGAGGAATCACAATCTTCATGTAATGACATTGAATCTCGGACCATACGGGAATGTGAAGAAGGATGTGAGGAAAACATTAGCAAACTCAATCTAGTGATGGCACATGGACCACCAGAAATATTCGCAGGAATATAGGGCCAAGATGAATTCCCACAAGAAAAGAGCCATCCAGCTGGCAATAACATTGGACGATAATGGCTAGTGGCTACTACTAAACGTTTACAGGTCATATTATTCTTAACTGAAAGACATGAATCCGGAAGTCTCTTAGAACATAACAAGCGTTGATGAAATGAAAAGGTAGTAGCGGCTTGGAGCTTCAGCCGCAGGCACTCGGTAATAGCTTTAGGGTTACAGGTCATCATGAAACAAAGATCTCCAGGGGTAATATTAAAAGTAGTAATTCTGGAATTAACAAAGACATCAAGGTCTGGAATAAGAGTACATGAGGGGCAGAATTCATGTGCTGCAAAGTCACCCAGAATAACATTAGGTCGGGCATTAGAAAAATTAAAAATATGGTGGAGTGTCTCAGTGGATGCAGGGACAGCTACCAGACAGGTCGCTAAAATGTCAGTAACGCTCTTCATTGGGGTAAGACAGAAATGCGGAGAGTTCGTCACCCGCTTCGCGAGTGTGATCCAAAAATTCGAAGACGTCTGCCACGCAGACCGCGGGGCTCTTATTATCCCATCAACCGGCGTCGGTGGATCCTCTCCTCTCCCGGCGTAGCAAGCCAAAAGGAGTCCAGCGCCGACACATCCTGCAGCAGCAATCCAAAGAATGATCTGGAAGAATACAAACACAGGCCTTAATCATTCTCGTAAGTAACATTTATCAGCTGGGACAGCTTCCCAGCCATCTTTCCCTGGCTTCATCACCAAAACGGTGTTGTCATGACCGGTCGCAATAATATCAGCCTGTTCAGGAGGATTTTTAGGCGATTGCACCCATATTTTAGCTCCAGGAAGATCAGACGATCCGAAGCCTTTTTGTCCTCGCACAGTTAGCAACGTTGGGGCAGAGCCTTTTCTGATCTCACCACTGAAGACAGGCATAATCAGTAACTGAGCAACACGGTCAGACTTTTTGATAAACAAATCCGTCTCACTGCTATTAAGCAGGAGAACCTTAATCTCTCCCTGATAATCACTGTCAATCACTCCTCCGAGCACTTGTACACCTTTCAGGGCCAGGCCAGATCTAGGGGCAATTAATCCAAAACTACCGGCAGGTATAGAGACTCCAATGCCAGTTTCAACAATGATTCGATCTTTTCCTGGAAAATGTGCATCATTTAATGCATGCAGGTCTAGGCCTGCGGAACCTGGGGTTGCTCTACATGGAGCCAAAGCACCGGGGGTAATTTCCCAATATATAATAGTGTGTGACATAGAATTAGGTTTTGCATCAACATGTGGAGGAAACAAACGCATCAAAGGAGATTCAGCATGTAACAAAGGACGATTATTTAAAATCAACAAAGCTTGAAGTAGAACATCTCTCCACTGGCTGTAACGGTCATCAGTCAACTTGCGCAACTGTTCTTTCAACAAGCCATTCATTCTCTCAATCAGTCCTGAAGCTTGTGGATAATATGGAATATGAAACACCCAATCAATGTTATTTTCCGTACAGAATTCCTGCACCAATCTTCCACGAAAGTGGGATGCGTTATCTGATTGAATTTGGAATGGGACACCATAGTACAGAATAATCAGCTCCAGGGTTTTAATCGTATTCACTTGGGTAGCATTCTTACAAGGGAAAGCGACCAAAAGGCCACTATAAGTATCAACCACTGTGCAAATATATTGACAATTTCTGCTCATAGGGAGCGGACCATTGTAATCAATCTGCCAAATTTGGGCGGGCAATTTACCTCGATGCAAGTGACCTCGAACAATCTGAGGCACCTCTTTTTTCCTAGAATGCTGGCAAATGGGACAATGTAGAATGACATCTTTTATCAAAGAAAAGGGAATATGAATTCCTCTATCGGCAGCCCACCTGCTAGTGGCTTTCTCTCCAAAATGTCCTGCTTTCTGATGGGCCCACTTCGCCAATCCCGCCAAATCAGAATCCTGCATGTCAACCACTGCCTCAGAAATTTTAGACTGTTCATCTGCAATATTATGAAAAAATTTGTCAAGGGAGTCAATTGGAGTATGAGCATCCACGTGAAAGATTGTTACAGTACTCTGCGGGAGCAATTCCCAAATTTCTTGCCATAGTTCTTTCCCCCATAATTCCTTGGAATGCAATTCCCACTTATGAGAATGCCATGTTGGTAACCATACCGCCAGTCCATTCGCAGTGGACCAGGAATCAGTGAAAATATGACATGTGCCTGGTAGCTCCTGTTTCAAAACTTGGTAAACAGCATAGAGTTCAGCATATTGACTACTCTTACCGTCTCCAGTTGTGCATAACAATTTCTTTGTAACCGGGTTAAAAGAGACAGCTTTCCAATGTCTTTTGTCACCAATGAACTTCGCAGAACCATCCGTAAACCACACATGTTTTCTATCCTCCGCGGACAGATCATCAAATGATTTACCCCACTGCACGGGAGACTCCTGCACCACGGGAACCGAACATTCACTTTCCACCTCATTGGAGGGCGCCTGCGCCACTCGCTCGTGTAAAACTGCCACACCTTTCGGACCCACACGTGCCCTGTCCTGAATGTACCATTTCCATTTAATCACACTAGCCTCCTGAGCATGTCCAATTCGATGGGACTTTGGTGAACTCAAAACCCACTGCATAATGGGAATTTCAGGTCTCAAAATCACAGCATGGCCTAGGGTCAATTGCTCGGTATCCACCAGAGCCCAATAACAAGCAAGCAACTGTTTTTCAAAAGGTGAGTAGCGCTCACCAACTTCTGGTAACTTTTTGGTCCAAAAACCCAATGGCACTTTTTGTCTGCCCTGCTTTTGCCACAAACTCCAATTAGCATACAAGCCTTCCACGGACACATTCAAATCCACATCACCTTCATTCACGGGCCATAAATCCAAAGCATACTGAATAGCTTCTTTAGCCAAATTAAAAGCAGTCTGTTGGGGCTCACCCCATTCAAACGCATTCTTTTTACGAGTGACTCGATACAGTGGAGCTAAAATTTGACTCAAATGGGGAATGTGCTGACGCCAAAATCCAAACAAACCAATAAAACATTGAGCCTCTTTCCTGTTTCTGGGAACAGCAAAATCAAGTATTTTTTGTTTAACCTGTGGAATCACCTCTCTGTGACCCTCATGCCAATTGATTCCTAAAAATTTCACAGCTTGGGATGGGGTTTGTAATTTGTCAGGATTAATTTCCCAACCTTTCGCTCGCAAACAGTCAATGATCTGATCTAAATGGGACTGCACCTGATCTTGCGTTTCACCTTGGATCAAAATGTCGTCAATATAATGACAAACCTGAACTTGTGGATTCGTGGGTACTTCAGACAAATGTTCAGCCACCAGCCGGTGACAGATCGTAGGACTATGTACATAGCCTTGAGGAAGACTCCGGAACGTCATTTGACGTCCATTCCAAGTAAAACTGAATTGTTCCTGACATTCGGGGGCAATCGGAATTGAAAAGAATGCATTAGCAATATCAATGGAAGCATACCATGTACCTGGATGTTTTTGAATTCTCTCAATCAGTGTGACAATGTCAGGCACTGCAACAGTCAATTTGGGCGTATTTTTATTCAATTCTCGATAATCAACAGTCATGCGCCAAGAGTTGTCACTTTTGCGCACGGGCCAAACGGGATTATTCCAAGCAGATGTGACCAGAGTAATGACTCCTGCATCAACCAAATCCTGAATCGTAGCGGTAATTTCATCATGACCACCTGGGATGCGATATTGCTTTTGAGAAATTACTTTTGTTGCCAAAGGTATTTTAATAGGTGGCATGCGTAAACGGCCAACCCGTACGGGTCTGGTCGAAATGTACTGTCGTATACCAAATTGATAGTATCCATCATCCAAATGCAAAGTCATACCTTTCAAAATGTCAATTCCAATGATGTATTCCAAAAGTGGCACAACTAACACAGAGTATTCTCTACGAGGGATTCTACCAATTTTAATTTCGAGTGCAGTCTGAACCGCGGGTGTTTCTTTACCACCCAGACCAGTAATCGTAAAGGACTGTCCATGAAACTTTCTCGATTTACCATGAATTAGAGTGGCCTCCGCCCCAGTATCAACTAACGCTCGGGCCCTTTGGATATTACGATGTTTCCAAAAAATCTCAATATCTACATAGGGTCTGTAATCTCTGTGGGCCCACTTGCGTACCGGAGCTTGACCTATTTCCTAGTCATTTTTCCTGCGTTCTGTCAACCAAGATAAATCAGGGTAAATGCTTTCGGCTTTCTTTGGTATTAGAATGTCTTGTTCATATCCGTCTCCAGTACGAAACGGATTAGTGTCATGTTCAAAAAGATGTGAATTACGGTCAGAGAGTCTATTACGACCCTCCCTCCTTCGTACGTCAGGGGAATAACTCCTTGCATCTCGTCGGCTGTCGGAAACACGATCATCACTTCCTCTTTCACGATCATCCTCTCTCCCCCTTCCATCATTACGACGAGGGGATCCATCACGTTCATAGCGCCGATCACCACGGCGATCAGAATTCACACATCGTCTCTCATCACCACTGTCATCCGAACCACGATCATACTCATTCTTTCGCACACGACAGGCACCCTCCTTTCGATCCAGACCACGCTTACGAAACATATCCCATAAGCGATTATTAGGTTCACCATCAATGTCTTCCTTTTTGACACCATCAGCAATGAGAGCAAGGAACATGTCACGTCTAGAGAATTTGTAATCACCACCAGTACGACCCTCAGGCCGAGATTGTCTTTCAGGTTTAAACCATTCACCCAGCTCACCAAGCTGACGAACAGATTCAAGCACAACAGACAAAGGGTTGCCAGTTTGGTTAATCAACAATGTCATCATGACCTGCTTGTAAGCAACAGGAGCAGAACGTATAATGCGATTACGCACAGAAGATGTTAAAAGACCATCCAAAAGTTTATCAGCAGTACTAAGAAAGATAGCCGTTTTCATGACCTCTTCTTTTAAACGTTGCGACGCATCGCGCAGAGTGTACCACGGTTTCTCATCAGTAGGCCAATCAGATTCTGTTGGATATTTATGATTACAGCCATCGGACGCAAGCTGGAGCAAAGAAATTTGACCAGCACCATTATAATTCCGAAAATGATCCTGAATCGTAGAATCAGAACTCAAAGAGCAAAATCGTAAGCAATCAACAGCATCGAGCATAATACCGGCAGCGCCAAGCTCATAAAGACGCACCATCCAGGTAAGCAAGGCCTCACCAGGCCGTTGTCGAAATCGTTGCAGAATGTCACTAACCTCCTGCTGAGTAAAATCTTCAATACAATCAAGAGCTATACCACCCGGATTACCAGGGGCCTGTTGTAATTTCCGTCGAAAAATCGGGTGAGCAGAAACTGCGGGAAGAGCTTCCGAGGAAGCCCGCATCTTAGATTTAACAGCACAATCAGGGCAAGCTACGTCATCCACACGGGAAGAACGAGCACGGTCACAATCGGGAGTTGAATCAATGCATGAAGCAGATTTACAATCACGTCCGGAGCGAGAAGATTCGCACTTGTCACCCTCCTCTGCCGAGGAGTCAGAAGTATGAGAATCCCAGATATTACCGTCCCACTCATCGGGGTTCCAATCCATTCCAGCTTTCGCTACAACCATACGCACTTTGCGTGTAGATACACGACCACGACGATGTTTATACTTATATCGTGCAATACGGACCGCAGCTCTTTCAGCAATGGTCTGATATGTCTCAAGTTTGTCGGCAAGCAATTTATTTTGACAACGCAACAGAGTATGTGCATTTTGTAATTCAATACACTGTCCTTCCATATCTTTAAACTGCTTCTGTAGCTGAACAAACTTCTCATGCAATATTCTGTACGCATTAAGAACAATCCACCCTCTGCGTCCTAAAATAGGAAGCTCATCACCCTTCACTACTGGCGCTTTCTGCAGGCACGATACCACATCGGCAGGCTCCGCCTGCTCCAGACATGAAGACCAATTTTCGCTCAAACCAGTAGAATCAGCCCACTCACGTGCCAAGGCCTCGTAAGGGGTACATTCCCAGCCGGGAATCTGAATCGGTAATTTGAAAACCGACGATGACTTTTTCGCAAACATAATGATACACAAAAAAGTATATACACAATTATAAACAAAATTTTATACGTACAAGCCGAGCGCAAACCAACAAAATTAAAACAACACAATGCACACAGGCTTCGTAAACAGTTCGTGACGCCAGATGTTATGGCTGGGTTTTCTGTTTAGATGGGATCAGCCCCCAGGGGCCCCTATGACCCGGCCAAAACGTACTCACCTTCCCTCCTTAGATCGTATTCACAATAGATAGATTTACAGATATATATATATATATATAGATAGGTCGCACCTAAGGATGGGGCATGATAATATACATATATAGGAATTTTCTACAATATCTGATTCACATCAGTTGGTCTCGCGGCCACCCTGACCCAGACCGGTCTACCCTAGGGCAGATATTGCGCACAATCCGGTGCGACTACACATGGGCCTGCAGAACCCTATGCTCCCGTTTCCAAACGCTCAACAATCCTGTCGAACTCCACGTCAGTATCCCCCCTGGCGCTCTCACTTATTCAAGCCACAATCCTGTGGGTATCAGCACTGGTAGTCCTCCCCAGTGTTCTCACTAACGCCGCATATCAACGACGACCACATTCCTATGAACAATTATCAGGATAATATCTCAGTTACCTACTCGGAATAAACCTATAATAATAACTTTAAACACGGTTCCAAATTGTATGGTGTACTTTCTGTTCTTGGCATCAAAGGTCCACTCACTCCCTCTTTGTTCGATCACTATTTATCTGATCGGGATTACACATCCGTTCACATAAACAACTTTCGACTGAAAGATGCATTTACCGAGATTGAACAGGAACACAAGGCACACGATAATTCCATAAGAATTAGGGTATTTATTAACAATAGACACAAATCACATTACTATGCAACATAACTTCTGCAAAGAAAAGGTAAAGATTATAGCTGGTCGGACGTCACCTGATTAATATGAAGTTTGGACTCGGCAGTCATCTAGGTTCCCTTCTCGTCTCTGTGTCCTGGCTCGCCTCGCAGTCACCCTCAGCCGTCACAAGTACACGTCTGCACCGCTAGGCTCAACCTCGTCTGCTTCCCCTCAGGACCTCGGAACCTTGCTGATTATTAGCTACCGTCTCTCTCTCTCTCTGTATTAGTGCGCTCCGCGCTGCTTCTCGTTCAGTCTATCTCAGAGAGTTTCGGTCTTAAATCTTGCTCCGACTTCAAAGATGGCGACTTGTCCACCATGAACATGAATAATGGCAGAGATGCTAACGGCTAGATGCCGCCTACGGACTAACTCACAAACTGACTAACACCTTCGCTAATATCAAAGCCCGTTCCTTCATGGAAAGTTACGGCCAGTAACCTGCCGCCCACCAAATTCTTGTACCTCCCCGTACCAAGGACACTTTCCCAGCCGGCCGGCCTGAAGTTGTGTCTTCGGAGTGGAGAAAAATACATTCCTTCGATAAGGGTCAGCCTGAACCGGTTCTCTCCAAGCGAACAACAGCTTGAAACTAAAACATTACTCTTCACCTAGAAAGCCTTCTCAAGCTACTGGGCAGAAAGCAAAATGGAGTCTGTCTCGTTTAAGGCCTACGGAGCCCATAATATGCATAGCTCCATGAAAAGTAGCCTAGCATGTTAGCAAATGAGCAAATCATGACTAATACTTATATATCTATCCCCTATCTTAAGTTCATAAGCCTTACTCTAAGGAAGATGGTACGAAAATGCCCTAATATATGTAAGGCAGGGTCCCTGTCTATCGGCCTACTCCCTATGCTATGGGGGTGATAGGCTGGAGTCACTCTCCATCATTCTCCTTCTCCAAAGAGCTAGCAAGAAGACAGCCATAACAGACCTCTATTTTTGTTCTGCCTTCTCCTGTGAAGTCATGCTGGGTATTTGTGCCTCTCTCTGCACTCTGGATGTTCTCCGGAGTGGTGGGCACCTTCTCTCAGCCTCCTACACAGCCTCAGGCACTCAGGAACAGCATAGGATTGCTCATTTACTGGTTGTGAGGTCATCAAGCTGCATCGGAATTGCAGATTCACAATTTTGCAATTCTTTATTTAGCGAATTCGCTATTAGAGAGTCGCTAATTGGGATTCTGTATTTGCGAATGCGAAATTTAATGAATCGCTATTTTTTAGTGGTTTTTTTCCCCTGCATTGCATTTAGTAATAGCGATTCGGTAATAATCGCTATTTGAGAATTTCAAAATGCTTTTTTGATACATCTGGCCCTTACATCCTAGATAGGCCACAATTTTGAACAGAGTCCTGTCAATATGGTCTTTCCACCGGTATTGCACCGTTACAACTCAACTTTTACAACGCACTACCATTACATCGCAACTTTTACAACGCACTACCATTACATCGCAACTTTTACAACGCAAATACCATTACAATGCATGCCATTACAACGCATGTCATTACATAGCAGATACTATTACAACGCATGCCATTACATCGTAAGTATAGGTATGTATATTATTTTTATTTAATTTTATTTTACATTATTTTATTAATTTAATTAATATTAAAAATAAAATAAAATAATAATGTAAGTAATTTTTGGGTATTTTTAGGTTTTAGGGCTGGGTTTGGTTTTTGGGGTACAGGGGTATTTTTAGGTTTTAGGGATGGGTTTGGTTTTTGGGGTACAGGGGTATTTTTAGGTTTTAGGGCTGGGTTTGGTTTTTGGGGTACAGGGGTATTTTTAGGTTTTAGGGCTGGGCTTGGTTTTTGGGGTACAGGGGTATTTTTAGGTTTTAGGGCTGGGTTTGGTTTTTGGGGTACAGGGGTATTTTTAGGTTTTAGGGCTGGGTTTGGTTTTTGGGGTACAGGGGTATTTTTAGGTTTTAGGGCTGGGTTTGGTTTTTGGGGTACAGGGGTATTTTTAGGTTTTAGGGCTGGGTTTGGTTTTTGGGGTACAGGGGTATTTTTAGGTTTTAGGGCTGGGTTTGGTTTTTGGGGTACAGGGGTATTTTTAGGTTTTAGGGCTGGGTTTGGTTTTTGGGGTACAGGGTTATTATTAGGTTTTAGGGCTAGGTTTGGTTTTTTGGGGTACAGGGGTATTATTAGGTTTTAGGGCTAGGTTTGGTTTTTGGGGTACTGGGGTATTTTTAGGTTTTAGGGCTGGGTTTGCTTTTTGGGGTACAGGGGTATTACGACTTAAAATAAATTATATTAATTAAATTAATTTAATTAAATATAATTAAAATAATTACAATATTTAAAATTAAAAAATTAATTGAATTACATTACTTAAATTAAATTAAATTAATTACTTTTTTATTTATTTTATTTATTATAATTAAATAATATTATTTAAAATTTTTAAATTAATTACATTTCTTTTATTATTTTAAATTAAATTATATTAAGTATTATTTTAATTTTATTTAAAATATTTTTATTGTTATAAATTACATTATATTATTTTCTATTTATAAATTTATTATATTTCAGTAATTATATTATATTAAATATATTAAATTAATTACTATTTTAATATTAATTAAATTACTATAATTAAATTAAATTAAATTAATTAATGTATTTAACATTTTAAAATTATATTTATTAATTTAAATTAATTAAATTAACTGTATTACATTTTTTTTAAAAAGATATACTTACCTATACTTAGGATGTAATGGCATGCGTTGTAATAGTATCTGCTATGTAATGACATGCGTTGTAATGGCATGCATTGTAATGGTACCTGCGTTGTAAAAACTGCGTTGTAACGGTCTGCGTTGTAAAATAACGCGTTGTAACGACATAGATCCCTTTCCACCATATTTAGACCCGGGAATGGTAAATTGGGATTTAACTAGTAGAAACATTGTTTCCAACTGCAATTCTACAAGCTGTATGTGGCAGCAAAAAGAGAGATCGCTGAAAATTACCAGGAGGTGCATGTAATTTCTAGCATAGTTTATAATATTGCCACTACATTGCCTGGTAAAATTGGAGATATTTTTGTAATGGTGTGGGGTGGAACAATGACTGGCAATTCCATTATTTGACACTTTTTTTTGCTCTGCATAATTACTAACAAGTTTGCATTTAGGGTTATAAATAAGTAATTCACATGAGAAAAAGGCACTTGGTTAACAAAAAAGAAAAGAACACATAAATTACACACTTAAAGGGAAAAACTCGGGAATGTGATAAGTGACTAAAGACTGTACAACAGTGGATTAAAGCAAATAATTGTGAGTACCCAGTACAGGTATAAGAAAACTACACACCACACAATCACCCTAAATCAGAACTGTTTCTGGACAGCAAGTCAAGTAACTCAGAATTCACAGTTGTTTGGCTTGAATGTCCAGGCTCAGGAGAACGGCACTGTCCTGTGTTGTTCTTCTGTTGGTTTATGTTGTCTTCTTTCAGCAAAAATCATGAACGCCTACTAAAGAGTCTCCGTGTTTTATGACATGAGACAGACGACCTGTGCTCTCTTTTTCAGAGAGTAGCTACTCCCATCTAGTCCCAATTCGTAGTGGTGGCAATGTGTTTCGCAGCGAAGGGACATGCTTTTTACCTCTTCCATTCAGGGAAGATGTACTGGCTTCCTTATGTAGAAAGTCTGGCCCATCTCTCTTAACTGGGGTCTCTTTAACTCAGTACATGTGGCTCATGTAAGGAGAGCAGATAGGGAAGCTTGTAACTTTGTGTTTTTTTATAGCAGGAGCTCGACCCGAAGGTGTCAGAGTGCATTACATGAGCACCAGTTGTGTAAGAGACGAACACGTTAATTTTGTGAGGCACGGGGAGATTAAGTGATTTCCCCAGAATCTCAGGAGGCCAGTACTCAAATCCGGTTCCCCAGCCTCAAGGTCGACCGCTCTAGCCGTTAGGCCACATCCTCTCACATCAAGTGTCGTGGTAGAATGAGAAGTGCGGGTCGTGCCAAGATGAGTCCCGGTGGTCTCCATGCATGCATGGCAATTCAGAATAGTGGAAGGCTTTGTGTCCCCACTGACCTGGGAGCCCACAGGCTTGCATATCTTTCCTACCTCTCGTAGTACTGTGTTGCTGTAGGTGGAGATATTAAGCCATCACCTATATGTAGTTGCTACTATCTTCTTGCATCACTCTTTATCTCTTATCTCTGTGGGACGTGGCCTGCTATCTTGGACCGGAAAAAACACTGTATCTTGGCCAGTTAGAACCAGCCCAGGAGAGACTTCTGTGGCCGGAAGCCGCTGCTTGCATCATCCCTGCCCCTTGTGTTTGGCGAGGCTCCCAGAATTCAAACATTCCTATCTTTAGAGCTGCACACTATTGCATGGTATAACGAAAAATAAAGGCCCCTCCCCAGCAGAATGAGAAGAGGGGCCCCTTAGTTTCCCATTTCTCACAGATATTCATTGGCTTTTGGCTGAATGGGGGCCCTCTGACAGGTCAGGGGCCGCCCCCCTGAGCTGCAGGGTCATGCATTATGTCCTGCACTAGTGTATCAAAGAAGACATGTTTCAGGCACAGCATTCTCTTGGTGGCTGACTTCCTTGCCAAGCTAGGTATAAACTTTGACCCTAGACTCAAGAGGAAGCAGAGCTGAAACTGTCCTTTGAGTGGCAGACTGGTACCTGAGGGATAAGACACTTGATTGAAGCTTTCAGGGCAAGTGTTTGCTGCTGCACTAAAGCTTAGAGTCTAGCTGTACCAAAGAGCCCTGTTGGAGATGTTGTGAACTGTACCAGCTCTGGAACCAAAAAAAACTCTACTAACTGCTGGTCTTCATCCCCTGTGCCAGGTGAAAGAGCTCTTGCCCTCGGCAGCTGCTTAGGTGGAACCCTTTCAGTCCATGACCAAGGCTACACTGCAGGCAAACCTGTGAGTAGCTTCCAGTTGCATCCAGTGGCCTTAAGGATTTCCTATGGCTCAACCTGTGGCTAGAGGTAAGAAAAGTGGCTGTGGGAGGTTGTCCTCAATACAGAACTGTCGATGTAATTTTTGAGCTGATGCAGTATTTCTGAGATGTTTACAATTAGACCCCCACCACAGTGCCTCCAACTTTGTGTTTGCTGAGGCCAGGATCCATGCCCATGACCTGAGTGTACTCCTAAAATTCCAGTCCAACATGAATCATCTGTCCTAGTGTGAGCATTCTGGTGTACTAGCAGTAGAGTGAATTGTAGTCCTCTACGTCATCTACGTACTGGTCAGTGGCTAGTGGACTCCAGTGGGATGTGTCCTGGCACCAGGAAGTGGCCATTGCTCTCGCATTCCAGCACTCCATAGGTGCCCATTGTTGTGTGCCATGCTAGGAGGGCACTTCAAGCCTTCTTCATATGGTTTGCAGGCACCACTTGGGCCTTGTTCATTTCTATGAAGAGATATCAAAATCAAACAGTCTGACCCACCAAACACAAATTGCACAGCAGTACTTTAGTCCACGGTACATCCACGTCATTGGGTACCCCTAAAAGGACATATTTGCGGTCTTCAGACAACTGCACCCTCACTATGGTGCTGGGTTCTGACAACACTAGGCGCCAGTATAGTTGAAGGGCCAAACGGGTTCATAATGCATGGATATTTTCAGTTTTTCATGCATGTGCGAGCTGTAGGTATTTTTAGTACTGTTGGGCATGGAGTTGAAATTCCATCTGGAGGGAAGAAAAGGGCATCAAGGTTCCCCCCCCCCTTGAGCAAGTTACCCACCTTGGAAATGCCTATTCGATCCCAGGGTGTAAAACCTTGTAATTTAGGTATTTCTTTCAAGTTTCTACCAATCCATGGCTGGGTTTCCAGGCTGATTTTCTGTTTCCATACCATACAGGCGTTTGCCTTATCCCATGCCTCTAAAGTTACTTGAGTAGCTAGTAAAAATCCTGAACCACACTTGCCTATACAAAGATATTGTTGATATGGGTGCACCTAAAACTGAATCTTTTCTAGGGCCTATCCAGGATAATCGATGTCCAAATAGCCCCAGTCATTAATGGCTACTAGGTGGGATGCCCAATAATATGCCCAGAGGTCTGGGAGAGCTATACCTCTGTTGTAGGAGCTGCACTGTAGCTTACAGAGGGCTATTCATGGACGACTGTCGTTCCTTCACAGTTTCCTCAGTTAGCCCTCAATTCTATTAAAGAAATCATCCGGGAGCCTATAGTGTACGTTCTGTAAAGCGAATGAAAACTTAGGGAGGGTAATCATTTAAAAAATTGATGCTCTCCCCAAGTGCATTAGATAGAGTCTCTTCCAGAGGCTCGCATCTGATTGAAAGTCAGTCAATATGGTCTTAACATTTCGTTCTATGCATCTCTCCAGATCTGTTGTGGCATATATTCCCGCTAATTGAAATCCCTCCCTGGTTATGTTGAGTTGCAGAGGGAGGTCAGTTGAGTCAAAGTAAACTCCAACGGGAAAGAGTATAGATTTTCTCAATTTATCATGTCCCCAAAGTGAGCGCCGTAACATTCAAATGAGTGTACGCCAGCTAGGATTGAGTATTTAGGTTGGGAAGGGTAAAGCGGGATGTTGTCTGCATAGAGGGAACTCTTTTCTTCAGGGATTGGGGAGCCCTCTATTCGGAAGCCCCTAACCTCAGGGTCGGCAAAGATCAAATATGCTAGGGGCTCTAGAGTCAGGGCAAAGAGGAGTGGGGAAAGGGGGCAGCCCTGTTGAGTTCTTCACTTGATAGGCATGCCATTTACCCTTTCGGCAGCCACATGCTCCGTGTAGAGTACGTTTATCCATTCCTGAAAGCAGGATCCGAACCCCGTTTTTGTCAGGGTCTGGGTCGGGTAGGGCCAATGAATTGCATCAAAGGCCTTCTCGTCGTGAAGTGGAACAAAAAGATGGGGATCTTGTCTAGTCTGAGCTGTCACCATCCCGTTATGGAGTCTGTGTAGATTCCTCCTGGTAAAGCGTTTCAGCATGAATCCGGATTGAGCACTGTGGATCAGTGGAGTAATCACTCCCAAGAGTCTAGTGACCAGGATAGTTGCTAAGACTCTGGTTTCTATATTATTCAATCAAATTGGCCACTGAGAGCCACAGGAGATGGGGTATTTTCCACTATTGTGGCTCTGCGCAGATCTGGGGGAGGAGACTATCCTCTAAAGCCTTTAGGAATAGTTTGAGTAGGTGAGGAACAAAAATATCCACTTGCTTTTTAAAAACTTTGGCCGGAACCCCTTTGGCCCCGGAGTTTTACCTCAGTTTATTCAACTTATATCATTTTGGACCTCTGCTACAGTAATGTTGTCTTCAAGGGACTCATATTCCTCGCCAGAATTGGTGGGAAGAGCAATCTCAGTGAGGTAATTATTAATTTGGGTAGTGTTTGCCAAAGGGCCAATCTTCATAGAGGGCTGCGTAGTATTTCGCAAACTCTCTCATAATCTCACGATGTTGGGAGCAGAGGTTGCCCTCCATATCTGGTATTTGAGAGACCCTTCTGGTCTCCACGTCTTGGCGGCTCAGCCAGGCCAGCAATTTCCCAGCTTTGTTGCCTACTTCATAGAGATCTGGTGTGTGGCTAGCATATGGATACTCACTGCGTCAGTAGCCAATTCAATATAGTCAGTGTGCATGGTTTCTAACCGTTTGCTTAATAGGGGGCTCAGAGAATGGATATGTTTGGTCTCTGCTTTCAAGCGTTGTTTTTCTAAGTCTTCTATTTTACGGGTTGTCTTTTTTTTCTTAAAGGCAATGATAGTTTGAATCCTGTTCCTCATGACTACTTTGTATGCCTCCCATAATGTAACAATCAATGCAACTGAGTCCTTGTTTTCTAAAAAGTAGAGGTCTGGTTCTGTACAAATCTCCTGTAGCGTCCGTTAGCTCCCAGGCATTGAGCCTCCAGACAATGGGAATGTCACAGGGCTTCTGCCCTACTGGAGAGTGGTCTGGAAGGCCCCTCGCTAGATAGTCAATCCTGTGTATCAAGCCCACTTCACCTGTGGGTGCAAATGTATGGCTAAGTCTGGAGTATACTTTGTGGGATCCTAAATATTGGGAGTAACTTTGGCCCTGTGAATGGAGTTGTCTCCATTCATCAGTGAGTCTCAATGTGGTGACAAATTGAACTAGGGGTGCAATTCTACCGGAGCTACTCGTCCTTCTCGATTAGTCCAGTTCTATGGACATTACATCATTAAAGTCACCTCCTAGCATATGTAGAGAGGTTTTGCTTCTAGGAGGATGATTAGGTAGGGTGACATTAAACCTCCCTCAAAGGCCCTGAACAGCAGCATAAGACAGACCCCTGGGGGGTCTAACCAGGATGTCTGCACATAAAGGGGGGTGGTGGTTTGGTTCTCAATCGCAACTTCTCAGGATTCAGATGTGAAGCCAGCATGCACTAGCATGGTATGTGCTCCTCACACCAGAAAAAGACAAAAGGTTCCCCTGAGATGAGTCTCTGGCAAAAGTGTTACGTCTGGCTTGAGACGTTTAAGGTTTGGGGCCACTAGCCTTCTCTTGATATTACTACCCATCCCATTTACATTCCAGGTGAGGATGGAATGCTGTTGGGGGCCCTTGTCAGTAGTGGATACTGTGTCTGAGTGGTGTCATTAGTCCCCACGCTCATCTTGAGTTATATCAGTAGTGTACTCAGTACGTCTGTCCGGCCAATTAAAACAAATAAACAACAATTTAGCGAAGCCATTCTCAACCATGAATCTATAGCCCTTCCTATCCCCCTTCTCCTGCATGTGCATACCTCATTAGTTCACAAGGGAAACACATTGCAGGCACAATTCTGGGGGATCTGTCACCCTCCCCATCCCAATTGTTCAAATAGGGTTCAGATCACCTATAAAGAATAAAAATAAGGGGAGAGGAAGAAATGGGAGAAAGAGAGAAGTCGGGGAAGAGGGAGGGAAAGAGAATAAGGGGGAGAGGAGAGGGAAGAGAGAGGAATGGAAGAGAAGTGAGACCACTCAATGTGGACAGGTTAATGGTTATGTGCAAAGTTGGTTGTACTCTCTTGGGGATTGTAGCATGATGTCGCTGTCAGGTTACCGCAGTGCTCCTCGGCTATTCAGTTGCCACTGCCTGTGTCTGACGCTCTGAGTTTAGAGTCAGAATCTCTGGAAGCGGGTCAGCATCTGTCAGGTCTTGCTGCAGCAAATTGCCAAAGGGTAAATACTCTCTATCCCGAGGATGAATCCGCACTCCCCAAGCCGGGCCTCGAAGCTCCACGAGGGGCATCTCCCTCTGTGTCCATTGACCAATGTCTATCCGTCCACATGAGGTAGCCCTATGACTTTACTGCAGCCATGGACCAATCTTCAGTCTGGAGCCTGGTGGTTGAGGTGTTTAGCGTCCAGCTCTAGCACCAGAACCACACAGAGTCCTTGGCCATTCCTCCAACCATGTCCAGGCCTATTCCAGATAGTGCAAGAAAAGGGATTTACCTTGGTATAGGACGCTTAACTTGGCTGAAAATAACAACATGGATTGCAATTGTAGGGTGCGGAGTTTCATTTTCAGAGAGTCAAATGTACATCATTGATGCTGAACTTCTGGACTGTAGTCAGGGACTATCATGATCTTGCAGCCCTTCTGGCATGAATCCCCCAATCTCCGTGCTTCCTGAAGGATCATGTCTCTATCTAGGAAATTTAGGAACTTTGCAATAATAGGTTGCAGGAAAGCTCCAGAGGGAGGTTTTCCTCTCAGAGCTCTATGGCCCGTTCCACCATGAAACATAATGAAAATAGTTCAGCGGGGAATGTATTCGTTAACCACGAGGTTAGGAACTCACTTGTGTCAGTGCCATCCACTCCCTCTGGGAATCTAGCGAAGAGGAGATTGGACCTTCAGGCTCGATTGTCTGCATCTTTAATGCACCCTAGGACCTCAGCATTGGTCCTATGTTGCTCATTTTCTCCTTTCTTGAAGTCTGGGCCACTCCTTTGACCTCAGAGGGTCTTGTCTCCTTTACCGTCACTCTATCGGAGACATTATGTAGGTCCTGACACAGGAGATACAGCTCTGAGCATACCTCTCCAATGTTACCTTCAAGAACTTCTTTTGAGGATTGGATAGCTTGTAGTATATATACATTAAATGGGCCGGGCGGTGGTCTACTCTTGTTCAGCCTGAGACTACTTTTGTGCAACTGTCCGTCTTGCCTTGTCGCACTTGTTTGGGCTTCTTGTCTTTGGCCATAGATACAGAGAATTCCTGGCGCAGTTCGACCAGAAGGAAACAATGCACAGTGTCCAAACTGTAAACGGATGACCCATTAGGGGAGAAGAAGACAACTGAGGAAGCCACATAAATGTGTCTGTCTAGTTATAGAGCAAGCCACTCTCTATAGTGTTCACACCAGAGGAGCCACTACATTAGAGACCCCGGGAAACTGCCAATGACCTGGGCCTCTGCAGGCGGAGTGAGGTCTGTGTGAAGTGACGGCCCCAGGTAATGCAGGCAGATCAACTATTCGTAACATGGTCCTCTCCTCCTCCAAGACCCTAGCAGGGCCCAGTCCAGTTTCCCCGCCCAGAGAACAGGAGGCCCCCCGCTGCAGCCGGCTCCCCCAGCCAGGCAGCTCAACAGTATCCTACTGATGTAACCCTGTTAGCTGCAGCAAATGGAGTCACTCCAGAGGAGGCCCAGAAAGCACAGTGTGCCCCCATCCAGGCCACAATGCAGATGCGGGACCCAAATGAAATGAAGAGGAGGTCTCTTTTTTGTGCTGTATCACCAGCAATCCCCCTGAACATGGGTCTCCCTCCCCGTTGCACAACATATTCGTGAGGGAGTCCCAGCTTTGTTGGTGCCCAAACTCAGTTCCCAGACCACAGGCGCTGCAGTCCACGTCCCTAGGGACCCGCAGAAAGGGAGCCGGCCTGCAGGAGGATCCCACGGTCTAGGGGACGGGACACCCAGTCGGCTCACCAAGCATCCATCAAGCACCTGGGCCCCTGATAGACTTCAGCTCCAGTCAGTGCATCCCGGGGGTCCCATTACAACAGCTCCTCAGCTCATCATCTGGGGCCCGTCATGTAGCCTCACCGCAAACGCTGCTCCTTGTAGGATGGCGATGCAGGCAAACTGTGGGTCGATACAGATCCCGTTGTCACAGGGGGTGTGGGAAGAGCCTCCACTCCGGTACCCCGCGGTACTCCCAACCGCCCCCCAAGCGTTCATCATGGCACATGGGGCTCCGGTGAATCCCAGCCCCTGCCTCCTCAGCAGCTCTTCCTCTTGTGGTCTCCTTGCTGCTCTCACCAGTAGTCTCGCCCCCTGGGGATGGTAGCCAGGTCACACCGCACAGGGCCGGAGATCTGCAACCAGTCAGGGTGTCCCACAAGGCACTCTGCCATGAGAGGGGCCAGCGCAGGGCAGGCACTCACCACTGACTCCGTTCACCTCAGCCCCTCTGCCTCATACCTGCAATCAACGCAGCCGAGCGAATACATTTTCTCAAGTATGTGGGCCAGGCCTCAGACGGCTTAGCAACCCGGAAAGCACCATCAATGTACCAGGAGCAATCTAGCTGCATTTAGGCTGCTATGATTCATATGGATGGTGTCTGGAAGGGCAGGATAGTTAACAGATTAAAGCCAGGACGCAGGAGCTCACAGCAAACGCAGCTACTCGGCCATGTTGTTGGCCATGCTCCTCACCGAGTCAATTCTTAATAATTAGAGTCTCTGCCTGGAGCAATACAAAGGGATTATTGGCAAACCTGAGAATTAGTAATTGCTGGGTAGCAAACCTAAGCATGTTCTGATGACTACAGGCACACCTGAGCAGTCAAAGACTGATGAGTCAGGAGTCCATATCTGGGCAGGCACCAATATCAACTGAACTATAGCAACAGTAGGTGAGGCTTGTTTTTCCCAAAAAGAACACTCCTGGAGCATAAATAGCACCATATGGATTAGAGAAAGAGGGCTCTGGGGTAAGGTTGGAACTTTTTTTCACAGAAAAGGTGGTGACTCTATATTACTGTCTCCCTGTAAGTAGTTGTAAGAAAAAAGTAAAGTTGTTAACTTCAAAATGCACATATCAACAAAACATGAGAACAATAGTCCTCAAAAAGCGTGGGTATAACTTGAGACCATGTATCGCCTGTGTGTCATGAACAGAGAGGACTGCAGCAGAACAGACCAGAATAGCAGTACTTCAATTAAGTGATTTTATAAGGTACTTGTGTGAAGACAAGTGAATATAGTACTGAGCACGCAGTGTCACAACGAGATCCTGTTTGCCTGTATGTTTTGAACAGGCAAGAAATGTTGAAACTCTATGTCCCTGGTTGCCTTTATCTGCTGTCACTGGTTTCTAAAATGATTACTAATTAGTTATATTACCAAGACTGTTGTCAAGCACTTTTTTATTTTATTTGTTCTGCAGTCGCATCCCTCGAATGTATGACCAGAGATTATATACATTAAAAAATTCAGTTAAAATATGTGCACATAAATGGATGCAATAATTCATGGCACTGCTCTGTGGTTTCTTAACTTGCTAGAAATCGTCTAATTGGGCTGTGTTTACATTTTCCTCTTTAACACAATTAGTTCCATGCAAAAAATGTTCAGGGCGCCAGGGAACAAGAGATGGAAGAAAGATTCAAATTCATGATTTTTAATTAGAACTTCGACCTCTTGTATATCTTCTGTGGGATAATGGGAAACCCACCGATTGTCATTGGTTACTATCTGTGGCATTCAAAAATGCTGACTTCTTATTGTTGCATTTCTGTAAAAGTCCCTCTTTTGTGTGTTCAGCTCTCTTTCCGGCGATTTCACCTAGAGAGAATTTTGGCCGGCCATCACACAGCACAGCGTGTGATGGCATCTCTTCCCTCTTGTTCTGTGAAACTTTCGCAAGCGTTCTTAAAACATTGGAATGAACTTGAAGGAAGAATGAATTAGAATGGAAAATAAAATGCTTTAAAGTGCACAACAAAAACGTTTTCCTTAACAAGTTTCGGACATGAAAACTCCCAAAAGGATCGCAAGGAGCAGCAACAAAGTCAGCAGAAGAGTCCCCGTAGGCCACAACAAACAGGCTACACCTTAAAGTGCATACGTCTCAGCTACAATGCTGTGAGTACTGTTTACTTCCGGCTGATTTCAAAAGGGTACAGCCAGTGCTTGAAATGGGCCGGTACTCACCGGTACTGAGTACCAGCACTTTCTCCCCTTGAGTACCAGCACTTTTTTCTAGAAAAAAGAGAGTACCGGTACTCATGGGGACTTGACTTTAACCGAGGCAGCACGCTCCCTTTATCCCTCAAGTTATACTACGGCAGCACCTTTCAAGCACTGCACGGAAACAATCAATGGAGCCCGTCACCAGGACCCAGCGTGAGCTGCTTGGTAAATCAGAGCAGGGGTGTGTCTGCAGAGTCATTTGCTTATCCAAAGATCTTTCACAGTGGGCGCTAAGAGGGGGCTGTAAAATCTAATGTGTGGCGGTGGGAAGCACTATTCAGGACATAACAAAAGAACGTATGGGAAGGCTTTTACAGTCGCCACGCATCTGAATTGCTTTCTTGCACACTACCGCTTCCACACTCGCTGATTCCTATTTCATCGACCTTGGACAGACCATATGACCAATCAAAAATGTGGAGATTGACACCTGGTTCCCCAGTACAGACGTTGTCAGCTCTGGCCCTAACTCCGGTTTACAAATGTCCCAGGAGAGACTTGTTTATTTATTCTATGCGTTTTTATATAGCGCAGACTTTATCCGAAGGTGTCAGAGCGCTTCACAATGGGAACAGTAATGATACATGAGGAGAAAATTACAAGTGAACAAATTACAAAAGCAAACGTTAAGTTACATGAGGTAAAAGTGACAATTGTGAGCAAACAAAATACAAGAGGTAGAAAACGGTGCATTACAGGAGGAAAAAGTGACATGTGTGCAGGTTACAAAAGCGTACAAAGTACAAGTAGAGGTATAGTACTGCAGTATATGGCAGACACTCAAACACAAGAACAAACTTTTCGTAGGCAATGGTGGCACTTGTGCAAGTATTGAAAGCAAACAAAATGTCAGAGGTAGCAAACAGTATGTTACAAGAGAAAAGTGACGTGTGCATGTTACAAAAGAGTGCCAGTACTGGACAGATGGCTCAGTGGGCTGTAGGCCACCGGTTCGATTTAAGGCAGGCTGAAGCAGCATGTAATCCTTAGGCGGTTGATAAAATGCATGCAGATTTCGTGCATACAACCTTGGCACGGTCAAAAAGCTAACCCCGCCCCTTCTTCCCCCTTAGCCCTGCCCTAAACTCCGCCCACTGCTCCTTTTGGTGAGTACCTGCACTTATTTTATTCCATTTAAAGCACTGGGTACAGCACTGCTGCCTATGCCCTATTGCGCACCAGAACCCCGGTCTTTGTAGTTAGGGGGTCTACGGTTGTTTCTGTTGATTGTGCCCACTGCGGAAAAGGGCAGGGTGGTGGCACAAACAGGATGCCAGGGGAGACACATTCCAATATGGTAGGGCTAGCTATAGAGCCGGCTGCCAGAACTGCAGTGTCCTCCAGCAGGTATGGCTCGGAAATACACCAGTGGGAGGGGCACTGCTTCTGTGTTACGTTGTTAGGTGAAGCAGGGGTGAAGTGTGGCACAGGTGGGCAGCTTTGCCTGTTACCTTAAGGATATATGCCAGCTTGATGGTTGGGGATGGTCGTCCTGTCTCCTTGAAATTGGGTAACAGCAAAAAAATTGATTTGTGAGTTTAGAGTTACCACTTTGCCTTTAAGCCTACAGTGTAGTATACATTAGCTTTCTCTGCTCTTCCCCATGTGCATGTCTTTAAGTTGTACACATTGCTGATTGTGTAGCTTTGACCCTGGAAAGATTGTTTCACCGGAATCTTGTAAAATTTAGTTTGTTATCAATTCTTATTTTTTTTTCTTTTTTAATAACTGATTGCTCAAAATGAGATTGATTTCATTTTGACCTGACTTCGTGGTCGATGTTAATAGTTTCTTGCATTTTAATCACAATTTTATTAAATATTCGAACACTACAAATAATGGTAACCCGAGGGAAATAAAAGCTCAAAGGTTGCTATATCTATCCGATTGACAACAGAGGAGTTACCTAATAAAACCCCAGAATAGAAAGAAAAACCAGTGATGAGCTAACGAGAGACGTTTTTGACTGGTGCAAGTTGTAAATAGTTGGCCTTGAATGAATACTACAGGGTTTACTCAAGTAAGGCCAGCTTTGGTGTACCTACAGTCACTTGGCAGTATTCGGATTACATATTCTGTGGCCAGTTTTTTAGTGGCCGCATATAGAATTAAAACAAGGACCTTGCCTGCCACTGTTGTAGCTCAAACTTAGGAAACAATGTGTAGTATGATCAGATAAAATTATTTGCTTTGCCTATTTTGCACACTTTGTATATAATGACTGATTTATGAACTATACATTATGAAATTTGGTTGTTTTAAATTACATATATTGTGTTGTTTTATGGCTTTTATGATTTTAAAACAAATCGAATAAAGTGTATTTTGACTGACTGAATACTAAGTCATACGTAGCTTGCTTGATGAGCAGCAACAAACGAGGGATGTTGTACTATTTAGGGCTGTTTGAAGACTTTCTCTAGCAGTAAATCAATAGTTTTGATATATTGCAACTCGTGGAAATATTCAAACTCAATTTTAATATTTTCCTTTGTTGAGAAAACATACTTTTTTATACGGTATGCCATCTCCATTCATGTTGAATATTTGAGTTTAATGGAAACGTTTGCTTGTTTATCCAGTCTTACTATTTACTCTATTACTCGTATTGGTAGAATACCATTTTTTGCATGTAGGAGAAAGGCCATGCTGAAAATACGTCTGTGTATTGAAAGGGGAAAGTAACTCGTATGAATGGCAGCGCACAAGTCCTAAAAAAACAGAAGTGAGGGGACTAACCAAGTTAGGCAGTCTGTTCGTGAGATCACTGTGCGTGGCATCACTTGTGAGATCTCAAGAAGTGACGTCAGATATGAAGCCCTCCCACATATGCTCAGTAGGTTTATCATGAATACACTTAAGTGCATTACAAGATTTAACAAATGAAAACTGATACATACTTAAGTCTGTGGCTTGAGTTCCCAACCTGAAAGAAATAACAGCTCAAATGTGGATGACATTTGGTAACTAACAATAGTAGACAAGTCACTAAGTACTACAAGCTATGCATACAACATTTGGGACCAAGAACAAAACTCAGTTTGTGTATTGCATTAACCCCTTCGGTGCTTATGACAGCCCCCGGCAGTCACACGTCACGGTGGGCGTGTGCTAACGACGGCCGGGGCCGTCTAAACCCCCGCCCGCTCATTAATTCTCCTGCACTGCGGGAGAATTATCACAGCGTGCAGGGGATTAAAAATGCTGTAAACTATAATTGTTAATGTATAATGGGTGTGTGATGTAAAGCGTTCTGTGTGTAGCATGAAGTACCGTATAGTCTGTTTCTTAATTTGTGAATTTTTGAAACAACAAGCCGCATGTTTCTTGGAGTTCTACAATTTTCTTGGGAAACATATGGGTGTTACGAGCCTTTAGATGTATTGCCATCATTTTGTTAGTGTGTATAATGAACGTGTTCAGGGAAAGCACCTTCTTTGAAATGTAATAGGTTTCGCATTAACAAGACATTGAGCTATTGGTATTGCAAATGGCAATACCTTTTATTTATGTGTTGATTATCATAACAGATAAATAACAGGCATTGCCATTTAGTGGAGAAGTGTGGCTCAATGGTTAGAGGCGGCAGACCCGGAGGCAGAGGTCGGCCCGGGACCAGGGTTCAATTCCTGACGCGGCCGGGTGCAGGACCAATGTCAGTGGGCCCGATAAATCTCGCCTCGGTGCCACTCTAACCATGGGGTCCCACGCTGCAACTCTGGGCAATAGCTTGCTTAATCTCCACTCCGGCCCCATCACCGCCGGGGATTCCTGGCTGCACCTTGGGGATGCCCAGTAAAGGGACCATCCCACAGGGAAAGCCAGGACGGGTTCCCCAGTGGTACAGCGCTGGGACACTCCAGGGTAACCACGCGCTCAATAAATCCAACATTCATTCATTTACAATGCCAATAGCTTAAACTCTAGCAAATTCAAGACCTATTGCATTACAAATGCTTGTTTACCATGGCAAAGCCAGTACCGCCAAAATAGAAATGGATTTCTACCAGCACCACAGATTCCATATGGAGATTGTGGTGCAAAGACTAGCCTGTACATTACTTAAACATGACCCCTAAAGTCCAATATGTCCGATGAAAGCAGATTTGGGACCATACATAACATAAAGTTATACGTTTATCGCTGAGGATAAAAAAGATGTTTTTCACCTCTGGGTTTCAAGTATCATCTTAGACAACTGAAGCTTCGCTCTAGTTTCCCATTGGATGTGCCTCAGCGCCTCTTGGTTAAAAGCATCTGTTATTATCTAAGTTTAGTTTATATGTTTCTTTTGAACACAGATTTGAAGAAGTATTAAAGCTCTAAAAAGAGTTAATGATAGACTGCCTACCAACAGCGAAAATCGCCTTTCCTCTTCTGTTTCCGCAGTCTAACTTCGCTCAATCGTTTCATACAATTAGATTTAAAATCAGAAAATATGAATATTTTGGAAAACAATATTAAAGGACTTTTTCATTCTTCCATTGTAATGTAATTGCATATATTTTTAGTGGAAAAGAAAGCTATTTTCAGATAGATTAAATTTTTTTAATTTTAAGTTTTGGCCCAACATGTGCAACCAGACTCCCAGAAGAAATGGTGTTTAAATATTAAATTTTCACTTTTCATTTCAATTTTTCTTACTCAGATCCTTTCTTATGGACGGACTTGCAGGAAAATGCATGGTCTTCGCAGTCAAGTCTATCGTTCGTGAAATGTAAGCAGTAGCATATTATTGCATTTTAAATATACATATTTTCTGTTTAAAATGTGTTGATATGCATACCTTGGAAATTATGCATGTAAAGTTAATTATATATGTGTTTTAAATACGATAGAATGAATGGTAAATGTGGGTTTTTGGGGGTCACAGAAAAGATGGTGTAGCTTTGCGAAGTTAACATGAATATTTCCAATGCCCATCACAAGTTTTTCTCCTAGTTTAAAACCAAGAGTATGGAGACCTCAATCCTTCATTTTCCTATTGCTGTAGTGAACTGGACATGTTAGAGTGCTCTTTGTAAAACTAGAAATGATCATTCATATCAGCACATTTGTCTTGTACTTCCCTCATAAGGTGACAACTACATGTTTATACACTTAAGCAGAAAATACTCAAAAATGATCTTGCTTTGCCTGTATACACTATGGATATTTCTGATTTACGGAGCTGCTCTACATTACAAGGGAGTTTATGGTCTGGCTTGAAAGGGCAGCTGTCACCAGACAAAAATATGAGAATCACCAGAGAGGGGCTTTGGCTCCGCCCACATGTTGGTATCCAAGAGCACATGTTCTGATTGGTCAGATGTTGGGCGCTACCACAAACAAGCATTGGAAATGCAATAGGTCTCGGATTTATTTGGGTTAGAGCTAATGGCATTGTAAATGGCAATGTCTTATGGAGTGTATGCATGTGGTGTGTAGTGGAATTATGTGGGTTGAATTGGAATTGTTAGTTTTGGAATTGTGTGGCGTGAAATTGTGTGGTGTGGAGTGTATTTGTGTAGTGAAATTATGTGGCATGGTAGAATGGTGTGGGTAGTAATTATGTGGTATTGAGTTTACTGGAATTGTGTGGAGTGGGATTGTTTGTTATTGAGTGTAATTATGTGTAATGGTATTTTGTGTTGTGGAATGGTATGTGGTGGCGTTTAATTATGTAGTGTGCTGTAGAGTTTTGTGGCATGATGTGGAATTCTGTAGTGTGGATTAGATGTATGTGGTGTGTTGTGTTATTGTGTTGTTGAGTTGAATTTTGTGGATTGATGTCAAATTATGTGGAGTGGATTTGAAACAAGCCCTGTGGTGGTGCCTTAATCTGCTCTTCTTAAAGTGGATTCATTAATGAGCTGCAGTGGTGTGTCTCCATCATCAAAGCTTACACGTGGCTCTTTGAAGATTCAGTGAGGCTGAACATAACCTGCAAATGAATGACCAATCATCACCACGGCGGTGGTATGTAGAGGCTCACACAGAGTGGGCATTCGGGAAGGCTACTGTAGGCATTGGCATCTGGCCACGAGGATCTCTTTACACTGTTCTACCTTCAGAGTGAACACTGCTCGGAGCCTCAATCTGCGAGGATTTTCCACCGGTCACCCATGTTAGACTTTAGAGCCGCGCCGTCAAACCATGAGTAGATGATTGTGTACAAAGCAAAGAGCATTTCTACTCTTATGAAAATTATCTATTCCTTTATTTTCAAGCTGAAAAGTTTAATCTTTTCAGAAAAACAACCTCTGATCACACTCCACCTTTCCACGTAGCCCCCACAACAACGTTCATAACGTGCTCGTAAACACTACAGAGACAGAGGCGTGTTTAACATTCCAACACCAGATGTTTGTAAAACATAAACCTCTAATCGCAAATTGGAAATCATATTTGTAAAATGCTTGAAATTAGGAATGATAATATATGCATGGAGAAAGAAAACACCAGATTGCTCTCAACAGCACAATTCACATTAATGGTAAAATGTGATACATCAGTCGGCAGCGTTTGTTACGCATCTACCAAGTCCAGGCTGAAACCCGCGAGTCTCCTCTTCTCACAAAGGGCTGTGCAGCACAGTCCGTGATGGCTTCTTTGAAATGTGGCACTGAAAGCGATCGCTATAGAAAAACAAGCATTTACAATGCAATGGTTTCGCCTTTGGAAAAGTTTGAGCTATTGTCATTGTAAATGGCAAAATTTGTATTTATGTGTTGGTTTTGAAAATAGATAAATAAATGGCATTGTTATTTACATTGCCATTAGCTTAATGTCTTGGAAATGTGAGACTTATTGTACCCTATGGATGAGCTCAGCAGACAGCAATTACTACCACACACATACCTAGAGTCACATACACACAATGCGGCCACACATACACACACTCAGAGACACACATACACACTCACACCCAGAGCTACACACACATTGACACCCAGAGCCACACATACACACACTCAGAGCTACACAGACACACAGACGTAGAGTCACACACACACATAGAGCCACACACACACACACACTTAGAGCTAGCCACACACATACACCCAGAGCCAGCCCCACACACACACACATGAACACTAATAGCACCACACACATACAAACACCTATAGACACACACACACTCAGAGCCAGCCACATACATACACCCAGAGCCAGCCCCACACACACACACATACACTAAGATGCAGTTCAGTTCAAAAGTCTTTATTTCGAATATCAATTCATAAAAGACAATACATAGAAAAACACCATTATTTTGTAAAACCATTATAGTAATCATTATCTAAAAGTTTACCTCATTTTAAAAAGATATTAAACAATTCGATAGACAGTTTAATAAAGACTTCTAGTTATAATAACAATCCACTGTATAAAATGTGTAAAAAGTATATAAGAGAAATAGGCATTAAGAGACATTGGGGTTTCTAGTTCGAATAATCCAGGCCCAGCCTAGATACTTGGCCACACCAACCACCACCATCTCAGATGTATTAGAGCAAAATATCCTCATGGCTTCTAGAAACCTTTTAATTTCAAGATTTTTACATGTGGGTTTAAGCCATTTCAGCCGCGGAACGCGGTAGGCTGGGCATGCAAAAAGAAAGTGACCCAAGCTTTCCGGGTGATTAGGGCACCAAGGACAAGTATGATTTGTATTCCCAAGCCATTTCCCGGCAAAGGAATCGACTGGGAGTGATCCGACACGGAACTGGTGGTATAGTTTCCGGTCGAGGGTTTTAGTGATCACATCCCAGTAGGATTCTAGAGAAGGGGTCAGTTTAAGAACCAGAAAATGCCCAGGTAGGTTGGAAGCATCCGACTGGGCCACAGCTAGATGTTTTATTGTGGCCCAGTATAAATCCTTGAAGTCCTGTTTGGAGGGAAAGAGGGAATCCCCCGGGTTGGACCAAAGGTGGTTGAAACCCATCTCATCCAGTACAGATTTTACTTCCCTTAACCAAGGGATTTGGGAAGCCCCCCACAATGACCTAACTTCATCCAATTCCTTGGCGAATAGGCTAAGCTCTGGAGTGGTCCAGAGCCGTCGCCATAGGGCCACCAGGCGGAACCGAGCCATGTCATTGAAGGGTTTGCAACCCAAATCTAACAACAATGGTTTGGTGGGTGTAGATTGCGGTAGACCCACCAGATTACGCAAATATTTGTTTTGTGCCTTGACAAGGAGAGACAGATCTTTGTACCCCCACACATCAGCACCATATAATATGGCTGTATTGATTTTCGCTTCATAAATTTTTATCACCGGGGCAATACGTTTGGTTCCGTGACTTTTTTTGCTCCTGTAATAAGCAGCCCGAGAGGCGGACAAATTTAAGATAAAGGGCCTCAATCTGGGGTTTCCAGCTAAATCGGTAGTCCTGGGTCACACCCAAGTACATCATTGTATCCACTTGTTCAATCAGGGTACCATTCAAAGTAATAGAGGTTTTAATGGGGCTTTTATTACTGAAAACCATACATTTTGTTTTGTCAGTGTTGATCTGCAGATAATTAACCCTGCAAAACTCAGCAAACCTGCTGAGGGCTATTTGCAACCCCCTACGAGTTTTTGAGAGAAGCAGGGTGTAATCTGCAAAAATCAACATCGGGTATTTAAACCCGCCCAAAGATGGTGCATCGGTCGGGGTATCAGAAAAGAATTTTACAACCTGATTGATAAACAAAAGGAATAAGGTGGGTGCCAACACGCATCCCTGTCGCACACCGCGTGTAACTGGGAAGCTGTCAGTCACCTGACCTTGTTTACCCCATCTCACTTTGGCGAAATTTTCTTCGTGAAGTCTAATCACTAAATCAAGAAGTTCAGGAGGCAGACCCATGAGTCTAAGGGACTTCCACATTTTCTCTCTGGGAACTAAATCGAAAGCCGATTTAAGGTCTACAAAAGCGGCATAGATAGTGCCTCCACCCAACTTGACTACCTTCCAAAACAACATGTTAAGTCTAAAGACCTGATCTAGGGTGCTGGTGCCTGCTCTAAACCCAGCTTGCATAGGGGACAAAATATTTTCTTGCTCCATCCACCCCCTGGATTCTCACAAGTACCATCCTGGCAGCTATTTTTTGGATAGAATCTATCAGGCTTATGGGGCGATAATTCCCCGGGGCTGAGCGGTCTCCTTTTTTAAATACTGGTAGAATCTCCGCCCCTTTCCAGGAATTCGGAATCCTTGCCCCTGCAGCGATTGCATTCACAAGCATGGTTATGTAGGGAACCCAAATGTCTTAATTCATTTTAAAAAGATCAGAGGGTATTGCGTCCATCCCAGGCGCTCTACCTGAGTGGACTGTACCCAAAGCGTACTGCGTATCAGAGATATTAAAAACTAGTGAACAAACAGGATTAGAAGGCAAGACTATGTCCAACTCTAGGTGAAAATCCTGATCCACATCCGGAGCTCTAAACTGCAATGAGTAGAAATCCATCCAGTCTTCCACTGAGACATGATTCGCGGGAGTTTTGGAATCTTGGTTCGTACCCCACTTAACGATTTCCCAAAACTTAATTTGGTTTGAAGTTAGACATGCCGAAAGCAGCTCTGACCAATGGCGGTCCTCCCACTCCTTCTTCGCGGCCCATAGCGTTTTTTTATAGAATAGCCGGGCCGTTCTGATAACTGCAATGTCTCTAGATTTGATCGCTAAGATCAGTCTACTGTGTGCTACCCTACAGCTTTTGTTGTACCATTTTGTCCGGACTTTATCCTTCCTTGGTATTAATGAGGTTGTTAGCAGAGTTTTTAATTTCGCGTAGCACTGGTCGTGAAGATCGCTAATCTGGGGGATAGTCTCCTGGGAGGATGATGCAACTACCATAGCGGCCAGGGTTTTTGCCCCTTTTTCCTCTATACCTTTTATTATGGAGGGGTCTGCAACTACCCTAGACCATTTTACTCTTTTTCTGTCATTACACAGTAAAACCTCTGACGTTGAGCAGGTGGTAATAGAAGGCCCATCTCCAACGCCTAAAAGCTTGAGGCTCAACGAAAGGGGGTTATGGTCGCTCTCTGGGCGTACCACAACCTCCATATCGATAACCTGGGACCAGAGCTCAAGTTTAACAAGGAAATAGTCGATACGACTCTTACAGACCCCATTGTTAAAGGTCGGTTGGCCTGATTTATCGGAGGGCGTGCGTCCATTAGCAGCACGCAGCCCCCACTCTAAACATAAACCCTGCCGGTAAAGTGCTGCCTCGGTGCCCTTGGCGCCCTTTGTTATTGATAAGGGCGGGATGTCCCATACCATATCTTCATCAACCCCTAGATCCTCCCCCACACTGTTCAGAGGCTCAAATGAACTGTTCAGGTCACCAGCGACCAGAATCAAAATGTCACTGCCTATTCTCCTCAAGAGTGAGTCCAGATCGTCTATAACTGGCTGTTTACAACCTCCAGGTCGTCCTCTAGCATAATTATTTATGAGGATTAAGTCCTTATTGTTGCCTCTACTACACTTAACACACAGGAGATCCAGATTATCTACCGAAATCTCCAGTAAGCTGAACCCCATGGACTGTCTTATCCATACCACTAACCCTCCTGAGGGTCTACCCTTAGGGCCCTGTGAAGCCGGCTTGTAAAAGTTTAGGTACCCTACCCTATGAATCGGGGTAACTGCCCAACTTTCCTGTAGAATGACAATATCAAAGGAGTCAATGAAATCAACCCAATCTTCACTATCTATACGACCCCTTAGTCCTGCCATATTCCAGGAAACTATTTTAGCTGTCCCCACTTGATTACTAAATGGGGCTACCACAAGGGTACACTTATCCTCTTCTAGTTCAGCATTCACCCTCAAAAGGGAACTAGATCTCGGGTGAGGTGAATTAAGTTGTACTTCAGCATAGTCCTTGCTATTACCCTCCACAGTGGTGGGTAGGCTACAACCCATAGAATCCCTACTACTAGAACTATCTAGACCATAAACATACCCCAGTCAATCAACACATTCAAACCCAGACAGTGAATCAAACCTGTTCGAGAGGCACGGGTAGAAGGGCGAATTAGAAAACCTCTCCACCACATTTCTCCCCACCCGTCTATGGGGTGGAAAGTTTCTGGGAGGGGGCGGGCCATACCTTTTTGGGTAGAAGTAAGACAAGCTTAAGGACTGTACATCCCCTGTTCTTCCAAATCTTGCCTCTCTACGAATATAATCAACCACCCAAGGATCCCAGAAGTTTATTAAAATACAATCGCCTTCCAAGTCCTTTGGGCAATAACCCACCCAATCAACTCTGCGGACTGTCAGTATCTTTGTGGAAGAGGAGGGTGGAAGGGGACGATTTTTATTAAGCCAGAAGGCTACTTTGTTCATAAGATCTCCATGTGATTCTGATTGTCTATCCCTTAAGGGTGCAACACCTGTCAGGACGATAGTATATGGTGTGGCATCGAATGGTAGATCTGCTTGGGGGGGCCCTCTTCTGGAGACTCTCTTCGATGGTTGTGTACACCCTGCTGCAACACTAGTACTGGAATTTTGATGGGAAGTTGGTTTAGAACTGCCTACCCCTGAAGTGGAGGCCTGTGCAGAGCTCACAGGCTTGGGGGCAGATAACAGTGGAAGCCCATGGGATTTAAAACTTGCCTTCTTGGGTATAGCAGTTTGGGTAGCCAGGGTGGAGAGTAAATTTGGTGCACTAGGTGGCTTCGAGTCCTGGCCTTAGGGACCGGTCTGGAGTCGCTAACATTTGACAGTGCCCCAGTAGGGATAGCCTTGGTAATGGTAACAGAATGGCCTGGGGGTTTTGGGTTAGAATGACCAGAACCACTAGAAGAGACCGAAAGCTTGGCCTGTTGGCTAACCAGTTTTTTAAGTAGACAAGAATTATCTATAATATTGGTCTCTAGGTTGTCAATTTTTAGATTCATAAGTCTAGTTCTCTCTAGTACCGGGAGTAAAAGTGTCTTAATTGAAATTTCCATTTGTGCTAGCAGGTCGGCATTATTCACATTCATATTTACTATGCTAGTAAGAGGGACCCCTGTAGTATTAGAAGCAGAAGTGACAGTGCCACCCAATGGAATAGTAGGTAATGGTTCATAACTTGAAAGGAGGGTTTCAGACACACGTAATGATGGACTAACGGTTTTAGGTGCCTTTGAAACTCCGCCTTTCTGCCGGCGTTTGTTACGCTTCCTCTTACCAGGACGATTCACCTCCAGAGCCTCCTCTGCGGAGGAGGAGTCTAGAAGCGAGGGTGTAGCAGAAAGAACACTATCCTCTACACCGCTCACAGATGAATCTGTATCACCAATGTTCTTATCAGAGATACAATGCAATAGAGGGGAACCTTCAGTATCATTATGCATCTCAACAGGTACAAGAACCAAGTTAGGGGGAGGTGGTTGGTTAGGTGTGGGGCTTGGTACTGTAACAATGTGCCCCAAAGAAGAACGTTTCCCATTTATTAGATCTAAGGACAACCTTTTTTCAACAAACGCTATTTCTTTTTCTAATATACCCGTAGCTTACGTTATAAAGGCATCTAATGGGCCTGAAACCACCCCCTTTGATGTCTGAAGTGCAACAGAACGATCTCTACCCGAACGTAGGGGCATGTTGAAGATTAAACAAGCAATACAGCCAAGATACAAAAATTACAAACCCAGCAGACGCCCAACAACAACTATAACAATTTGGGCAACTGAGCCACTTAACCAACTAATAGTCAGAATCACCGGGACTTTATCCAAGACCACGAGGGGTGGCCCAGCCCGGCCTCCTTCGGCCCGGGACGGCCACAGACGGTCCCGCCCTTGTCCCGGGCTTCTCCACTTAACTTATATACGTGATCTGTAAGAGTGGAAGCTGGGTGTGGCTAGCAGGGAGAGCGGCTAGGTGACGGGAGGCGTGGTTAGCCTGGGCTTCTGGGACTCGAAGTCCGGTCCCGATTGCTCGCAGCCCTGCAGCACGGAGTTTGCCTTCCAACCTAGTCCAAGGTCCCCTCGAGGCAGATAGCAGCGCAGCGGGACCAGCGGGCAGGTACCGCAAGTTGTGATCAAGAAAACAGCTAGGAGAGCCCACACGAACTACCAGCAAGGTCCGTACAGTGTCCCACGAAGTCCAGCAATGGCGAGGCTTTACCAGGTGGAGGCTGGGCGTGGCCAGCAGGGAGAGCGGCCAGGTGACGGGAGGCATGGTTAGCTGGGGCTTCTGGGACTCGAAGTCCGGTCCCGATTGCTCGCAGCCCTGCAGCACGGAGTTTGCCTTCCAACCTAGTCCAAGGTCCCCTCGAGACAGATAGCAGCGCAGCGGGACCCGCAGAGCAGGTACCGCAAGTTGTGATCAAGAAAACAGCTAGGAGAGCCCACATGAACTACCAGCAAGGTCCGTAGAGTGTCTCTACACACATACACACACTCAGAGACACACACACACACACACCCAGAGCTACACATACACACTTAGAGCCACACACACGGACACACACCCAGAGCCACACAAACGCACATACCCAGAGCCACACACGCACCCAGAGCCATAAACACACTCAGAGCCACACAAACATATACACACACATAAGAGCCACACACACATACACACCTAGAGCCACACACATACATCCAGAGCCACACACATACACACTAAGAGCCCCCCCACACACACTAAGAGCCCCACACACATACACCCCCCCGAGACATACACATACAGAGTTACACACACACGCAGAGCCACTCACACACCCAGAGCCACACACACACCCAGAGCCACACACACACCCAGAGCCATACACACACCTACTTACTGCCACACACACACACACACCCCTAGAGCCATACACACACACTGACACCTAGATACACACACTCAGAGCCACACATACATACACACACACCCAGAGGCAGCCACACACACATATACACTAAGAGCCACACAAACACACCCATCGTCACATACACATACCCTGAGCCACACACACACACCTAGATCCCCACACACACACTTAGAGCCACACACACACATTGAGAACCACACACACACACTTCCAGAGCCACAAACTTAGTGGAAGGAGTTGCAGCTGCACAGTTAATGAGAATAGTATGTATTTTAAAAAGCCTGTGCACATTATTTTTTGCGCCTTCATATACATATTTTGCACAATAATATATGTTTATGTAGTTTGTAAATAATAATGAAAATACAAGATAAAAAGTTTTACTTTTTTTATTAGTGTAAATATATTTATTTTATTTTTTATTTTCAGTTTTTATAAAAGCAAAGTATTGTGCACTATTTTATTAATCAAGTATTTGTATGATGTTTCCATTTTGGAAAATTACATTCACTGTTTTTGGCAGGTATTGTATTACCGCTTCTTCAAAGTCGTCAATGTCATCCGGGATGTTTAAGTAGTCCATTAAAACTGTATTATTTATTTCAACGGATTGTAAGTTTTCAGCATCTTTAATTTGTACAGTAATACTACTTTGTTCTTGATTTGCACTTTCCAGTCCATATATAGTTAGATTAATTTCTTCTTGTGGTGGTTGTATTTTCTGTGAAGAAAAAAGAAAAGTGTTAGTTTGTTTAGTTTTTCCTTTTATTTTGTTCTTATGTTTTTTTTGTGTTGACCTAAAGAGAAAAATAATTCTTTTTTTAGTGACCAATTAAGTTAGTAACTGTTGAAGGAAATTGAAGATAGCATAGATGTGAGTAAATATAGTAGAGAGGTATTATTGTAGAGTGTATAGTAGAGGAGTAGAGAGTGTGCTGTTAATTATTGAGTTAGTAGTAGGTAAAATAGTTATTAATAGAGAGTGAGTAGTAGGTAGTAGTAGTGAGTTGTGGAGTAGTATAGTAAGTAAGGAGTATAGTCAATAGTAGAGTGTTAGCAGAGATTTTTTGAGTTATTAGTAGAGAAAGTTTGGTGTTGAGTAGTTGAGGGACTAGTACAGTAATTTTTAAAGAGTGAGTATTAAAGTGTGAGTATAAAGTTAGCAGCACTTTTGAGTGTATGCTAAACATTGAGTAGTAAATAATTAATCGTGGAGTTATTAGTGGAGTGAGTAGTAGAGAGTATTAGTGAGTATAGTAGTATGTATTAGTAAAATGAGTAGCATATATTATTTGTTGTAAATAGTGAGTAGCATATAGTGGAGATTTATTAGACGAGTATTTTTAGAGAGTAGTAGCAAGTTGTTAATCGAGTTGTTAGTGTGCGGTTAGAATTTTGTGTATGTATTATTAGATATTTGTAGTGTACTGAGTAGAGTAGTAATGGGAGTATTTTAGAGAGTTTTAGAGAGGGAATACAAATTTGTGTGTACTATAGTGTGAGTATTAAAGTGTGAGAAGTTAAGTAAGAGTAGGTAATTGACATTTGTAATATGTGAGTATTAAAGAGTGATTATTAATTCTAGTGTAGCAGTGTTATTTTTAAAGAGTGAGTAGTGAAGAGCGAGTAGTAAAGAGTGTGTAGTGGAGTGAGTTGGAGAGTATTATTGACTTTTGTAGTAGAGAGTTGTAGAATGTGTATTATAAAATTATAGTTGTAGATAGTGACTATTTAGTAGGAGTGTTATTAATAGAGTGTTATTATAATATTATAAAGCTGTTAAAAAAGTTAGTAGTATAAATTGATTAGAAGAAACGGTATAATATTGTATTGAATTTTGTACTTACTTGAAATTGTGTATTCCGCATCGTATTTAATATTTTATTGTTGTTGAATTCGTGGACTGTTAGGTGAGTCATTTTTATGTAGGAACCCATTTCTACTGGGAAGTCTGTGGCTTCTCTCCAAAGAGTCTGTTGTATCGACCACAGTTATTGATTTTAGTTTTGTTTCTTGCCCAGCAATAAAGATAATTTTTGTTTCTTCTTCCTGTAAGACAAACATAAATATTAGTAACAATTTTTTGTACAATGTTAAGAGTGTTGGTGTGTAAGAGTGTGGGAGAGAAAGAGTGGATGTGAGTGTGGTGTTGTTAAATAATGTGGGTGTGAAAGAATGTGGATGTGAAAGAGTGTAGTTGTGAAAGAGTGTTGGTGTGAAAGAGTGTGGATGTGAAATAGTGCAAGTGTTAAAGAGTATGTTTGCATAAGAGTGTGTTTGTTAAAGAGTTTTTTGTTAAAGAGTGTTGTTGGGAAAGAGTATTGGTGTGGAAGAGTGTAGGAGTGGAAGAGTGTAGGTGTGAAAGATTGTGGTTGTGTAAGAATGTGTTTGTGATAGATTATGGTTGTGAAAGAGTGTGGTTGTGCAAGAGTATTGTTGTGCAAGAGTGTGGTTGTTCCAGAGCGTGGTTGTGCAAGAGTATGGTTGTGAAAGAGTGTGGTTGTGAGAGTGTTGTTGTGAAACAGTGTGGGTGTTAAAGAGTGTGTAAAAGAGTGTGCGTGAAAGTGTGTGTTGATAAAGAGTGTGGATGTTAAAGAGTGTGGGTGTTAAAGAGTGTGGGTGTTAAAGAGTGTGTTTTTTAAAGACTGTGTGTTTGCTACTATGTGAAAGAGTGAGGTTGTGTAATAGTGCGTCTGTGTGAAAGAGTATGTGTGTGAAAGACTATAGAGTGTGTGTCTTAAAGAATCTGTGTTTGCAACTATGAGTGTTAAAGAGGGTGGGTGTGTAATATTGTGTGTGTGTGTGTGTGTGTGAAAGAGTATGTGTGGGATAGAGTATGTGTTTGAAAGAGTATGTGTGTGAAAGAGTTTGTTTGTGGAAGTGTGGGTGTGAAAGAGTGTGCGTGAAAGTGTGTGTGTGAAAGCGTTTGTGTGAAAGCGTTTGTGTTTAAGTGTGTGTGTGAAAGGGTGCGTGTGAAAGGGGGCATGTGAAAGGGGGCGTGTGAAAGGGTGTGTGTGTAAAGAGTGTGTAAAGGGTGTGTTTTAAAAGTATGTGAAGTTTTAATGAGCGTACCTCTGAGATTGTTCCCGATATGCTCATTAATGTGCGCAATTTAGCTTGTTTGACAGTTTTTATGGGCGAAATTGGTGGAGGAGGCGTTTGTAGTATATATTCTGCCTCTTGCATAATTTCCAGAGGAATAGTTAAGGGTATCATTCTTGATATCTTTGTTTTCTTTGTGATGATTAGTACATTATTTTTTATTAGGAAATTATGAATTATAATTGCATTTCCTTCTTTGGTTTGTTTGTAAAACTCCTCATTGCAGCATGTTGCTTTAATGGAAGCACTTTGATCAGCTAGTGCCAGATGGTATAATACTTTGTTCTCTTGTTTTGCATTCTTATAGGTCGTTTTTGTCGAACATTTCACAATGTTAGCTCTGACGACTTTTTGGTACGGTTTGCTTTCTTCGTGTTTTGTTTGTTCTTGTATGGAAATCATCTGAAACGAGAGTAAATGTTAGTACACATTCTGGAGATAATTTTTTCGCTTTTGTAGTTTTCTGTAATAAAAGAACATGTTAAAGGATACTGTTTGCATTTTAAATTGCTACCCATAATGCTTTGTGATCACTATAATATGATTCTAATGTACCATAGTGCATTAAATGTACATTAGTATAGATATGATCTAGTGTTGAATTGTAGTCTGTTGTGTATTGTTGTATTTGTTGGTGACATTGAAATTGTTCTAGCATATATTCTAATAGTAATGTTGTGTTTTGTGACATTTGTGTTAAATCAACGTTGAAGTCTCCCATGATTACATATTTATAATTTGGATAAAAGTTTATTACGGTAGTTAAAACTTGCAATAATGTTTGTAGGCGTACATGTGGTGGTTTGTATAGAATAACAAATAAGTTCTCAGAATTATTAAGATGGTGAGTAAAATATAAAATGTCAATTTCGTGTTGTGTTTCATATATTGGCAATAAGAAAATGTGTTTCCTGTAATAAATGGCAATTCCATGTTTTGTTTGCTGATTATGACATTTATCAAATATTAGTAGATGATATTGTTCTAGTAAAAAACTATTGCTATCTGCTTTTCTAGTTGTGTTTATTTCAGTGAGGCATATAATATCACTCTTCATGATATTTGTGTCTGATTTAATAGCAGTGTAATTTCTTTGCAAGGACCGTATGTTATGGACAATTATATTACACTGTTGGCTATAGCTATCTAATTGTGGTACTGTTATTTGCAATTGCATGTCTGTCCGTAAGCGTGTCATTTCTTCATGTACTTTTGGATGTACAGCTATTTTGTTTTGCTGAAAATTTTTTATATATATGTTGGCTAAAGATTTAGCTCTGCTTAAAGCTACGTAATGCAAATGATGTACCTTGCTATTGTTAAAGTGTATGTAAAGGGGTTCTATAGTTTCTCCTTGTGTCCTATGTATAGTACGTGTAGACGATTGTCGCAATGGGTATTGTTTGCGTATAATTGTTATATATTTTTGTGTAAATTGAAAATGTCGTGTTATAGCATGGATTGGGGTCCAATGAGGCAAAATGTTACTGTGATATATGTGTCTATTTTCTTGCCTTGTTAATTTGCCAACTGTTTCTTTGTCAAAATTAATCCAAATTACACTTGGGCTGTTATTGATAGCTTCTACAAATTCCACTATACCTGTTGCACCATTTGTTAATCCATCATTGACATTTATATTGCTTGTTAAATCATATCTTAATTTTAATGCAATATGTAAGGGGAACATCACTTACAACGCATTTTTTACAACGCACTACCATTACATCGCAACCATTACAATGCATACCATTACAAAGCATTGCGCTGGGGGGCACTCTAGGATAGGGAATATATTTAATTTACTATCCAACACCTTCCCTGCTATCCACGGGGACTGGAGTTGGAATAGTAAATTAAATAATTCACTATCCAGCGCCTAAAAGCATTATGCGTTGTAATGGACTGCGTGGTAAAAACCGCGTTGTAAAGGCATGCGATGTAAAAGCATGCGTTGTAGTGACACCAATCCATATGTAATATGAATGGCAGGCCCATTGTTTTAGTTGCATCTGTGGGTAACTGTTTTAGTATTTTTTTTTTTACTACTTCACTTAGGTCTGATGCAACTGTATCTATTGCTGTAGCTGTGTAAACTGGGTATTGTGTTATATGTTCCAATAAAACTGCACTATTAATGTTATTGATTTCATTGTTAGTTCCCATAATATAAGGGATAGTTTTGCTAATGTTTTCAGGTGGTTCTATTTCTCGTGTTTGTATCTGTATTATATCTTCATTAGTTTGTTTCCCTTCTCTTAATCTGTTTAGTAGTTGAGCAAATGCCAAGTCATTTTGCTGTCTTATTATTTTAGTTAACTCAAATAACTTAAAATGTGTATGCCATAAATTGGTACTTATTGGCCTGTAGGAATGTTTTGGATTTTCAAATTTATATGAGTCAAAAACGGGCTTTAATTGGTAAAAATCTCCAATTGCTAATATTGATATTCCGCCAAAAGGGAGATTAGACATTTTTATTTCTTGTAATCTATTATGTATGAAATTGAATACATTAGCTCCTACCATTCATATTTCATCAATTATGAGCACTTTAAGATGCATTAGCTCATTCTGTAGTGTACTTCTATTCTCATGAGTTAGCTGTTTATGAGTTAGTGTTTGCGAAACTGGTATTTTAAAGGTACTATGTAGTGTCTTCCCCTGAATGTTATATGCTGCTTTGCCTGTTGGAGCTGTAAGCAAAACATGTATGTTATCTGGATTTTCACCAGCTTTTGTATTTTAATACCGTACTAATGTTTGGTAAAGTGCTGTAATTAAGAAGCTTTTGCCTACTCCTGCACCACCTGTACAAAATGTGTAGTAGGGCGTTTCCTTTGTTTTTACCCAATGCAGATGATGATATATAAAGTTAAGTTGTTCTGCTGTAAGATTTTGCATTATACTGTCATATTGCTCTTTTGTCATTATGTTATTGGTTAGTGTTTCTTCTATACTTGTACTTCTGATGCCTAAATCTAATGATAGGTCATATAATGGCCGTTCATTAACTTGTACTTCATGGAATAAGGTGTCATATGTTCCTATATCTATTGGTGTTAGTAATGGATCTAATATACTGTTTTCATTGCTATTAGTTGTTAGTTGTTGTTAACTAGGGCGCATGCGGAGGGCGATAAGGCAGGGACAATGCTGGCTGGCTTGCCAATCCGCTTCGGGGAGGTACCCCAATCGTGTCCATTCAGGAGGAGGAAGGCGGGCTTTGCCACACCCAGGCCGGGATACTGGATAGGTTCAGGGCGTATTATGAGGACCTGTATGAGAGCGGACCGACGGGAGGGGTGGAGGAACTGGACGCCTTCCTTGGAGGGCTGCAGTTACCGCAACTAGAACAATCGGAGGCGGAGGAGCTGGGCCGTGCTATAACGATTGGGGAAATAGGATGCGCAGTGAAGCAGATGGCTAGGAATAAAACCCTGGGGCTCGATGGCCTGCCGATCGAGTTCTACAGTAAATACATGGAGCACTTGGCCCGGCAACTGCAATCGGTCTACAATGAGGCGCAGTCTCGAGGGAGACTGCCGCACTCAATGTGCGAGGCCCTTATGGTCCCCTTGTTGAAACCTGGTAGAGCGAGTGACGCCCTCTCCTCTTATTGCCCATTATCAATGCTCACGACGGACTACAAGATCCTGAGCAAAATCCTGGCTAATAGATTGTTAACCCACATGACAGGCCTGATCCATTGTGATCAGTCTGGTTTCATTCCAACGCGAAACACCACCCACAACATCCGCAGGCTGACTAGGCTGCTGGGAGCTCGGATGCCGGAGGGGTCTACTCCTTTAGTGTGCTCCATAGACATCGAGAAAGCTTTCGATAGCCTAGAGTGGGATTATTTATATGGAGTGATGAGGCGTTTCGGACTAGGGGAGGGCTACATCAGCTGGACCAAAGTCCTGTATACTGAAGCCATGGTGAGGGTCCGAGTGGGCTCGCTGATCTCGAGTCCATATCCGGTACGACACGGTACAAGGCAGGAATGCTCACTTTCCCCCCTTTTGTTCGCGTTGGCGATGGAACCTTTTGCAGCGGAAGCCAGATCTGGACGATATTATAAGGGACTGGTCTACAGGGCCAGGCCGCACGCCATCTCGCTGTACGCGGATGACCTGTTGATGTTTTTGGCCGATGCGGAGAAGGAACTGATGGGAGCAAGACGTTTGCTAGAATTGTTCGGGCGGTTGTCGGGCCTGAAGGTCAATTGGACTAAATCTTGCCTGTTCCCGGTGAGACGGGGAGAGCCGTGCCCTCTCACCTCACAGGAGCTTAGATGGGAGCCTCATTGCCTGCATTATCTGGGGGTTTATGTGTATCATGCACCTGCAGATATGCTGGATGGTAATATCACCCGTTGCATTAACGCCTTGAAGGGGAGTATGGACTTCTGGGCCACCCTCCCACTTTCATTGGCGGGTCGTATTTCCTTGCTGAAGATGGTGGCACTCCCTAGGCTATTATATTATTTTAGAACCCTACCGATATGGATACCCGGCTCAGTCTTTCGCCGTCTGAGATCACTGATTATAGCGTTTATATGGGGCACGGGCCGGCGGCGAATAGCGCTGGACACCCTCTTGCGGCCCAAGGATGAGGGAGGCATGGCAGTACCTGATTTTGAGTGCTATTATCTGGCGGCACAGTTACAAACTTTTACCCAGGAGGTCACAAGGGTGTATCGAGGCCCAGAACACAGCAGAGATGAGGGCACCCCGCGGCATGTGCTTGCGTATATTACTCTTCATCAGAAAATGCTGGTCAGGGACCTGACGGTGGAGGAACAGACGTTTCGGCTCTGCTGGAACCGGGCGTGCAAACGAGCTGGAATCCGTCGAATGTATGCTCCGGAGATTCCTCTGGGCATGGTCATGGCCCTACCTCATGGTTGGGATTGGTCGAAACTGCTGGGATGGGAGGAAGCTGGGGTCCAGATGCTGGGTGACCTTTATGAGGACGGAGCCTTGCTTCCGTTCCAAGAGTTACAGGAGCGTTTTGACCTGCCGAGAGGAGATTATCTTCTGTACGCTGCAGTGACGGGCGCCATGCAAGAACACTGGGGCGACGGTCTGCAGGAACCCGCTACCTCTATGGCGTGCCAATACACGATGATGGCGGCGGGAACCTTTAAGGCAGTGACCTGTCTGTATTCCCGAATGTTGCGAGAGAACTTGCAGCCGCTCACTGCCCTGAAGGCTAAGTGGGAACTGGACCTCCAAATGGAGATTCCTGAGGCCACTTGGGGCCAACTGCTGCGGAGGGCGCGGAAGAGTACAAGGAATGCCAGATTCCAACTCATACATTTCTATATTATTCAAAGGGCGTACCTAACACCAGGGAAACTGAAGCAATACTTTGGAGTGGAACAGGCGGTCTGCTCTAGATGCAGTGCACCGGAGGCAGATTTGGGACATATGCTCTGGGACTGCCCTACACTGGGGGAGTATTGGCAGGAGGTTGGGAAAGCACTGAACAACGCCACGGATAGAGAGATACAGTACACCAAAGCAGTGGGAGTGCTACACTGGTTTCCACACACGCCTAAAAATAAGACGACCAGCAGGTTTATAGATATGGGACTGATACTGGCGAAGAGGGAAATAACCAGGAATTGGAAATCAAAAGTGGGACCCACGTACAAACGTTGGTATAGTGAATGTTTGAGGTGGGCGTCATGCGAAAGTACTCTGCGATACCAGATGGCTAGGAGGACTGCAGATGAGAAAGCTTTGGAGAGGGCAACAGCGTGGGAGATGATAGTGCAGGCACTCCGGGATGGTACTGGGGAGGAGGAAGGGGAAGACACGGACTCTGATATGGTTGGCCACACTAACGCACCAGGAGTGCACCTTTAGCGAATGTTTAATTCCTTCTTGCACACACCAGACCTTACTTTTCTCTAAGATCCCATTACAGCGCTGCCACGGGGGGGGGTGTTGGAGAGTTTGGGGGGGTGGTTGATAGGGGGAGGGGTGAAAACTTAAAAGCGGTCCGCGTCCTCCTGTGCTTTTGAGAAACGGACATTGGGAGAAGAAGCAGGAGATGGACATATTATCAACGCAGCTCGGCTTTCTAGTAGGGGGCACGAGCAGCATGTTAATGGAAGTGGTCTAAATGTGTGCCTTTACGCTGTATTGATTTATTATTCATTGCTGTAATGTCTATGCAAAAATTTCAGAACTGCAATAAAAACGATGTTAAAAAAAAATAAAAAAAATTGTTGTTAGTTGTTTATTATGCTTATTAGATTTATTATGATTAGAGTCAACCGTGTCTTTAAGTTGTAAATATCGTTCATAATAGGTATCTTTATTATTGATTATTTGTTGTTCATTTCGCCATGGGTAATATAGCATTAACAATTCTCTATAGTAATTTTCTAAGTCATTTTTTACGTTAAATCTGCAATAGCGAATTACTTTTTCTTTTTTTTTCTTTTTATGTACTCACATTCACATTTTTTCTTTTCATTATACATAGATGCATAGTCTGCTAATGTACATTGTTCTAATTCTTCAGGGCGTTTGCTGTACCTCACTATAATATTATCATATTGTATTTTACAAGATGCATCTGGTAACAAATTGATAGTTTCTATGTCTTTTAATAAGTATGTCTGCTTTTCATTAGGATTTGTATTAATAAATACAAAAGATCTAGAACTTTTCCGTAAAGGAATTTGTAGTATAAGATAGGCTGCTTCTTGTGCACTTATTTCTGTACAGTTTAAGAATTTGTTACCTATATGCTAAGTTGTTCTTTAATACTTGGATTGTGATATACTTCTTTAGCTGCTTGAGCAATTAATTTGCTCATTCCTCGCTGTGGTTTACTAATATATGAAACAATATACACAGCACATGCATATGCATCTAAGATGTATTGTATATCTATATTTGCTTGCCATGCTTGCAAAATAGGAGGATTGTAGTTATTTATAAAGCATTCAGCTGGTGTTCTTTTTAGGAAAATAGTATTTTTTTCTATAACAGATTGTATACATAAAGTATATTTTTGTAGATTTATGTTCATAGAATCTAAAAAACTGTTCAAAAGTATAAGTTTGGAATTCTTGGGTTATATTTAGATGTATTAGTTCAATTTGCTGTAAGAGCTCTGTATTTGTTTTGTCTAGCTCTATTGGTTCTAGTATAAAAGTTTCAGGCATTGGATATCTTGGATAATGATATTTGCATGTTCTTTTATGTTTGATACGGCAGTTTTTTGTATGGCCGTGTCTTTGTAGGGGTATGAAAGACTCTATAGCTGGATCTTGGGAATTTGCACATGTAACATACTTATTTATAAAAGTAGTGACTTCATTGATATCAGAACTTTCATATAGTGGAGCATTTTCGATCCATATTATAGCATGTATATGTTGTGATCCACGTTGTTGGAATTCCACTCCATAAAAGTAATCAATAATCTTGCCAATTGGATTACTTTCATGCAATTAAATGCAATTAAATAATTTTCGAACTTGGAAGTCAAAATATCTTGCACATGTAATGGGATTTTGCTGTATTCATTTGCATTTTGTTTCCCATGACATATTGTCAAATTCTTCTTTTGTGCATTCTGGTCTTTTTTCTATTCTTAATAATATGTTAATTAAGTGATACCATTTAGTTTCTGCAGCTGATAATGTTAAAAAAAGGTTGGTAATCCCAATTGTCTAATCATAGCAAAGAGGTCTTTTTTGCATTGCTCCTAATATGGTGGTGAACTACGTATTGTTTTTAGTATTTTGTACCCTTCATTAAACTGTAAAATGTTATCTAATTTATCTTTTATGTCTTTGGCAGTTATAATCTTTCCATTATTAAAGTATTTTCTAAGAGAGATAAATATTTTGCTTTGTATTTGTTTAATGTGTAATGCTTTTACTTTAAAGAAAATATTAGTAATGGACTTTGCTACTCTTAGATCATTACTTCTTACTTCTGATTGACAGATTGTGCTGTAATGTATTGGAACATGCCTTTCTTTATTAGTTGGCCTTCGTTTTCCGCAAAATATAGTTGGGAATGCTAAATATTCTGAATCTTTGTATTCATATAAGCCTCTTGGTGTGTTATATTCTGCAGGTGCTACACTTAAAATATTATTTGTTTCTGTAGTAATTGTTTCATTATCTAACATAGTATCTAAATTTCCTGCTGGAATGTTGTCTGAGGAATCAAATGAATTACTTGTATCTGAAGTCTCATCACAAGAATGTATATTTTGTGTCGTATAATCCCAATCTTTATTAACAGTAATTCCATATTCTTGAAACAAAGTGCTAGTAGTTGCCAAATATAAAGCTGCCCGTTTTACTTTGTTTGGTCTAACATTTTCGAAATGGGTATAAGATTTATAACTTAATTTCCTTTTTAATTTTATTGGGATTGTTATGTTATCATTAATTTGCCTTGGTAAAATAGTTACAGTTGTCATAACATCTGCTGGTACATTTACTACTGCACCTGATAGAGATTTTTAGAATCCACGTGGTAATGTTCTAATTTGTAAAAAAGGTATTCTTGGTGATACTAATCTTTCTTCTAAGTTATGCAAGTGTAAGACTGCTGTGATATCAGGAAATGTCATCCCATTATAAACTGAACATGGAGGTATTTTGTCCTTACAAATATATGTGTAACATGTTTGGCATATCTCATATGTTGTGTATTTGCTAATGTTACATTCTATGAATTTTGCCCGCTTACTAATATTGTTTGTTTTTTGTAGACTTTGCTTATGCCATAGTTGATTGCAAATTGTGCAAGTGTACTCAGGACCATATCTTATTTCTGCATGAAATATACTAATTATATCCTTTGTTGTTTGACCTGTAACATTTCTAGTATTATTATGTCTATTTTCTCTGTCTTGTGTATGTTTTCTTTTCCTATTAATGATATTTTCTCTGATTTGTATACTATTTGTTGTTTGAGTTTCGGATTCAATATCAGGTGTTACTGTGTTCATTATATCAGTATTGCTATTAGTTATGTCTGAAGTCGAATGACTGTGTGTTGTTAAATGCAGTCCATTGGCTTGACTATTGCTGCTTTGTGTATTAATAATTGTAGTTCCTAGTTGTAAGTTAGTTGAAGGAATCTCTGGTAATGCATTTAGAGATATATGTGTCGTATGGACATATATGTTTTTTATAGACTTAACATTTCCTTTTGTATGGTTTCTTTGTGTTTTCTGTAAAGATATTTTGCAAATTTTTTTATGTTCACTGTAGTTCATTCTAGAGTAATACTCACTGAATTTGTAATCTTTTCTCTATTAGCTAACTCTATGATGTATTCCATAATAAGATTATTAGAGTCAATTGGTATAGCAATACATGTTCCATTAGGATGTGGTATTGCATTTTCATTTTGGCTATGTGAATCAAATATAAAGTATGGATGTATAGTTTTAAATACAGAAATTGTATATCTCCCTATAGAGATCAATACACCAGTTTGCGGATTAATAGTAGAAGTTAATGTTGATATAAATTTACTATGTGAAGTTTGTGCTGATTTTGTTACTTCATCTCTAAAGCAATTCTTGAGCTTAATAGCATATATTATGTTATTGCTATGTATGTAATTTGGTAAATTTTGTGATTGTATACAATGTTGTTCATTAACAGAGTACATTTCTATGTACAAAGCATCTCCAAGATTCATAATACAATGTAAATCTACAGTATCCCAAATATATGCTGGTTTACAGTAGTTCTGTAGAATAGCAAATAGACTATTTTGCATAGAATGTGTATATTGAATACTATCTGTACTATGTGTACTTTTTTCCTGTGTATGTGTGTTATTTAAAAAATCTAATTCTTGTTGTGCTTGTGTTAAAATATTTGCATCTATGTTGGTATTATTTGTGTTAGTTTGCTCGTTGTGCAATGTGCTATTGTTTATACTTTCAGGAAGTATTATGATATTAATTTCAGTAATTGGTGTACATGTATAATAGCAATTACTTGACTATGTGTTGGCATGTATTACTTGTTGATATTGTCTGTTGTTGTACATTTATGTGTGTGTTATTAATATGTTCTCTTTCTGTGTTGCTCTTAAGTGTTTTCTTAAGTATACTTGCATATGTGTTAGTAGCAGAAGTCTTGTGTGGTGTATTAATATATTGTGTTGTACTTATGTTCCTGCTGTTGATTGTAGACATATTGTTATGTGTTGTTGGAATTAAAAGTGTACTGGAATATGTACTAGTACTAGGAGTATTATCTAATGATGCTAATGGCTGTCTCTCATCAAAAAATGTGTTTGCTTTAGATTTAGATTCCTGAATGGTTTTTTTTGCAGTTTCTATACGTGCTTGAAATTCCTATGTGAAATTTTTTTGACATGCTTTAGTAGAATGCACATACAGATTTTTGGGTGCTAATGTTTCTCTATTTTGTTCATTAATCACCATTGCTTTTTGAAGTGATTTTTTTTAATCGTACTCAATTGTATTGGAGTTCATTCATAGAGTACGCAATTAATATTTGGTTTCTTTAGATAGTGTGCCAGCTTTGTGATGTACTCTATACGTTTTTCAAATATGAACTGTATAGTAATACATGTTCCATCTGGGTGAGGCATTCCAGTGTTATCACAACTATGTGAGTCAAATACAAAGTATGAATTGTTATTTTTAAAAATGGATATTACATAAATTTCCATGCAAAGCAAAACACCTGAGTTTAAATCAAGTGCTGGTTTTAATATTTTTTCCAAATTTGGAAATGAAGGGTCAAATTGTTGCAATATGTTCCCATAAGAAGGTTCTTTAAGCTTAAGTGAATAGATAGTTGTATTGTGTTCTAAAAAATTTGGTAAATCATCTGGATGCATAAGTTGTTCATTATTAATAGAATGCATATCTGTATATAAAGCATCACCTAATTCCATAATGTAATGCAAGTCTTCTTTAGTCGCTGTATTAGCATCTTTGTAATAGTTGTGTATAATTGCAAACGTACTATTTGGCAAGCATTGATACCCTCTTGAATTAGCGAAAAATTTGTAATGGCCTTGATGATAATCTGCTGGCAGTATTGGCATCATATTTTTTGAATTTTTCTTGATAGAAGTTTTGTTATAGCTGTGTCCTAGCCTTTTATTTTGTTATATATAAATATATATATACAGTATGCATAAAATATTTGAAGGCACTACTTATTTGGCTATATGTGAAGTGTAAGAAAATATTAAGCTACTTTATTTGCAAATATGTATTGCAAAATATTTGTTCACGTATGGAGTTTAACTTTTTTTTGTAAAAAAATCTAAATTATGTATTTAATTAAACTGTGGTAAATAAATTTTACCTAATCAATTTTTCCATATAATTATCAATACAAGACAGCTCATTCAAATGAGAGGCAGAGTCCGTGGAATCTGAGTCATACGGGCTTTAATATAATGCTTCGAAGCATGGGACATCGGGTTCCATCACCACTCAGGTTCAGGAAGGGACGTTTTTACTTTTTATTAACAGTACACAATATATATAGTAAAACAATATGCAAGGCAGTGAATACAGTAGGCGTAACAGGTGAAAAGAGAGGTGATAAGAACACATGTGCGTAACAGGAGGCGTGTAAGAAGGCGTACACATGGGCGTGCACGGGACATGTCAGAGAAACGTCACGTGAAACGTCACAAGTGGGTGGATGCATAGAGAAAGTTGCAGAATCAGCAGAAACTTCTAACCTATATGCGCGCGCAGCTGAGCATGACGTGTAACCGGGTAGAACTGGGGGCTTTGACTTTTGCACGAGTAGAGGAGACTAATGTCTGGGGTGTCAAAACGACCTGTACCTATAGCATATCTGATATCGTATGTTTTGAGGATGTAGTGTCTGGAGTAAAAGGTCTCTCGGGCAAGGCCGTTCAACACTGAATGCGAGTGCGTGCAAAGGGATCTTCATGTAGAGTGCGGGGGCCATGGGGCTACCATGGTAACAGGAGCAGTAAATTACTTGCATGGAGACAGGAAGGCAGGGCCCTTTGCTCTGCAGCCGGGAATATGTTTACCTATTTCACTAGACTGGAATGTGTTTTCGAGGAGGCTGGACAGATAACTTGTAGGTAAAACATCATCTTGGCAGGCGTACCAGGCCGAGCCGGGCACCGCGCGTCTGAGGCAGGAAGTAAGGCAAGGGTCAGGGATACATACAGCTTTCAGAGACAGGAGAGATGAGACCCGGAGCCTCGTTTAAGGGCTTAACTCGACTGGGCAAGAAAACGTGGACAAAAACGTGAAAGTGTACCATGTAAAGACGTTGGCACCGTAGGTCTAGGAACCTAATTAACAGGATATTTATGCATGGCTGGATAGCTGACATGTTAACGTTGGACGCAAATGAATTTGCGTCTCTCTAGCATGAACAGGAGAGAAGTTACACGACATACAAGGAACATGGGTGCATGGATAGGGTGCGGGTAGGGGGACACTTTGGCTACATGAACATTTCTATTACCTCATTCCCTCCTTGGCCCCTACTTCACCCTTTAGGATATATCTATATTCATAAGACCATCTATCTGTTCATATAACATCATTTGTTCATCTTTTATCATTCGGGAACGGGAACTTGGACCTGGAATACAGGTTGTGGCGCACAAGCCGCAAATCGCTGGCCCACATTGCAGACATAGACAACAACTGAATACTATGACCAATATTATACCTAGGAATGATAGCAATTTCCATCCCCAAGCGGATATCACACTCCAGAGCCAACCGGACCAAGTCCAGGTGTCGGGATTCTGATGGATCAGGTGAGCTATTTCATGAAGCCTAGTAATAGCCTTATACACGGATGGCGCGTTATTTGGAATAAAAACACAACAACTGGATCCGATGACTCTACAAGCCCCGCCCCTATCAGCCAGGATGACGTCAAGGACAAGGCGATTTTGAAGAACTACAAGTCTCATAGCAGATTGTTCTTCAGTTAGGTTACCTAAGGCAGAGGTAGTTTCGTTCACTACCGTTTCAAGTGTGTTCGTTAACCTGCGTATTAATTTACTGTTCTGGACAGGACCTATGAACCAGAAATATCCTTTAACATAATCCCATGGAGAACCAGAAACATCAATAACAGGAGGTAGTTCTCTTCTATGTCTAATATTCACAAGCCGTGAATTTCGATGATAATCAGGCGGGGCTAGGAAAACAGGTGGCAGGAGGAACGCAATATAACACGTCCCATCCCAATCAGGGGGCAGATGAACATAAGCTGTATGTCCACAAATAAAATAAGAATGGCGTGAGGCTTTGAAAGTAGACTTTCCTTTGTTACTGAATTCGACCACAGTATTACAATCACTGTGTCCTAGATGTACTGAGCCATTCTTTCTGACGCATAATTCACCTTTCACTGGCAAAACTGAAATAGACGGCAAGTCTGAATTAGTCTCAGACTGCACATTCAGGACCATGAGGTTAAGTGTAAAATTACCTAATCCATACACTTCATTTTCTAGATCGGTCCCTATCCTTTGGGGAAGACCTTCTTGGTCTGGGTAACATATTTTATTCATGACTGTATTCAGGTTTCCCCATATCCAATCACCTTGTGAAACCTTGGACTCACTATCTAGGGAAGACATTAAAGCAAACCATGCACCACATGAACCATTATGTGTGAACGGGTAAGGAAAGAGAGGCAGAGCTCCCTTGTATTTCTGGTAAGGTGGGAATCGGCCACATACCCAGCAATTAGTGGTATTGCTGGTCTGATGGGTATGATGTAACATACAAATGAATGTATTGTTGCGCATTGCTAATCGATAGGAGAGTTCATGAGGGGGCAGGTCGCTAAAAGTGTGTTCCACAGTGTCATTAGAGGAAGCATGTATATATGAATCAAGAGGGAGAAAGACATGTAACATTAAACTTATGCATATTAACGTAAGACTCAGAAGAAACATGGAGAATAAGGCGATTATGCATCCGCTGTGCAAAACTTTACAGTGCTTTTTCCTTTTCTCGTTACGCCTATCTCTCTGACTACTTGGGTCTATCTTGTTCATGTCAGAAACCTGTCTAACCGCTTCACCCAGGGGGGACTTAAACAATTAAACGCTGTCTGACTTACTAGACCTCAGCTTTAAGCGATACTCCTCTGGGGGAGTTTTCTCTAGCAGGGGGAGTTTAGAGTCAATGTCCGGGAGGGGGCAGTCCTTAATCACAGTATCTGGACACAGTCCATGAATCTTCTTCTTCTCAGTGAAGTAGTGTGGCTCACTGGTTAGAGGCGGCAGACCCGAGAGCAGAGGACGGCCCGGGACCAGGGTTCGATTCCCGGCGCGGCAGGTTTCTGGACCAGGGTCAGCGGACTCGATAATTCTCTCGCCTCGGTGCCCACTCTGATCAGCGATCACACTCGGCAACTCTGGGCATTAGCTTGCCTCATCTTCACTAACGGCCCCACCAGACCGCCGGGGATGCCTGGTCTCACCCTGGAGATACCCATTAAGGGACCATCTCTCAGGGAAGCCAGGAAGGGTTTCGCAGCGGTCGAAGCGCCTTGGGACCCTACGGGTAAGTAGTGCGCTATATAAATGCCAATACATTTACATTTATTTATGTGGCTGGAGTGCACCCACCCCTTCCTGCCTTCCAGCTTGACCGCAGTCCTCGTCGTCATCAAGACCAACTTAGGCTGTTTCCACCTCGGCTCCAGCTGACTTTTCCTGTCGAAATTTCTCACAAGGACGTGCTCGCCGGGGACCACTTCATGCGGTTTCACTTGGGTGTTGTCTGGGAAGGCAGCAGCGACCTGTGAACGACAAGATTGTAGTGCAGACATCAAGGAGGCCAAGTAATCTGTCAGCATAGAACTGTCAACATCAGTGATTTTCTTTGGCATAGGCGTACCCCACATATTGGAAGGCCGCCCAAAAACTATTTCATAGGGAGACAATCCTGTCCTAGAATGGGCTACCATACGCATATAAAAGAGTGCAACTGGCAACGCTACGATCCAATCCACACCTTTCTCTGCACATATTTTGGCTAATCGGGTTTTCAGGGTCTGATTGTGTCTTTCGACCAAACCAGCTGCTTCGGGATGTCGTACACAGTGGAACTTCCACTGGTAACCTAACAGGAGTGAAACCTGCTTCATGAGCTCGGACGAGAATGGCTGTCCATTATCTGAGTACACGACACGGGGCAAGCCGTATCGCGGGAAGAATTCACGAACCAACTGCTTGGCAGTGGTCGCGGCGGTGTAATCTGGGACTGGATATGCTTCTGTCCATCGGGAAAGGGCACATACAACTACAAGGACATATTTAAAACCTCTACATCTGTCCATCTGGATATAATCCATCTGGAGGACTTCAAAAGGATGATCGGGAGGGTGGAAACCACCTTGTTCCACGGGAACACCTTTTCCTGGATTGAACTGACAACAGATCATGCAAGTACGCACTTTCTGTTTTGCTGCTGCTCGTAAATGTTTATTGAACCAGAGGTTTTGAATGCTGTCTAACATGGCTTTTTCTCCTAAGTGTGCTGGACTATGTGCTGTGTTAATGATTACTTGAACCATAGAGTCGGGGAGGAACCAAGTGGCTCTTCCCTTCGTCATCCATCCCTGATCTGTGTGGATCCCTCCTTGTTCAGTCCATTTCTTTATTTCGTCTGGTGTGGCATGTGTCTGTATGTCGAGCACGTCTAGAATGGGATCCTTCACTGTCATACAATGTGTCTGTGTTGGTACTACGGTCTTTGTCGTGTCCGTTGGGATGTCTGTCTGAGCTGTAAGTTTGGCTGTTCGGTCTGCCAGGTCGTTACCCTGGGAAATAGTATCAGTAATTTTAGTATGTGCTTTGCACTTCATGATAGCAATGGATGTAGGTAAGTGTACTGCTTCTAACAGAGCTTGTATAAGGGGACCATGTTGGATCTTGGTACCATGAGAAGTTAGGAAACCTCTTTCTTCCCAAAGGACACCGAAGTCGCGAACGACTCTGAATGCATACTGTGAATCTGTGTATATGTTTACTTTCTTGTTCTTGGCTAGTATACAGGCTTGGGTCAGAGCGATGAGCTCTGCTGCTTGAGCAGACAATGTGTCAATGCGATGTGTTTCTAAGACTTCAGTTTCAGTGGTCACTGCATAGGCGGCCACTAACTCTCCTGTACTTGTTCTCATACATGAACCATCCACGTAAAGTGTCAGGTCGGGATCGGGTAATGCAATGTCTGTCAAGTCTTGTCTGGGCTTCGTTACTGTATTGATGACTTCTACGCAGTCATATGGTGTCGGGTCAATCGTACTCGAGGGTAACAATGTGGCAGGATTGAGTATGTTGCAGCGTCTGATTTCTATGTGCGGCTGAAACAATGTCAATTCGTATCCAGTCAGTCTTGCTATGGTCAGGTGCTGAGTCTGAGTTCGGTTCAAAAGAACTTCCACGGAATGTGGAACTTGTACTGTCAGGGGATGTCCTAACACTATTGAATCGCTTTGTCTGATTGCTAGAGCTGTTGCTGCAACTGATTTGAGGCACGCAGGCAGAGCCTGGGCTACCGGATCCAGTGTACTCGAAAAATAAGCACAAGGCTTATGGTGTCCTGCTTGATCTTGTGTGAGAACAGATAATGCTGTGCCATCGCGTTCTGTAACAAAAAGTGTAAAATGCTTGCTGTAACATGGTGTCGCTAAAACTGGTGCTTGACATAAGGCTTTCTTTAACTCGCCAAAAGCTTGTGTGTGTTCCTGAGTCCAAGGGAGGACAGTCGAAGTCGCTGCCTCCTGTGTTGCCAACTGTATGAGTGGTTTAGCTAGAAATGCATATTGAGGGATCCATTGTCTGCAGTACGAGGTGAGGCCAATGAAGGCCCGTACCTCCTTCTGTGTCTTGGGTTGAGCAGGTGTGCAATTAACTGGATACGTTCTGGTGTCAGTTGTCTCCCCCATTTGGACAGCAAGTGCCCAAGGTATACCACTTGCTGGGCACAGAATTGTAGCTTCGAAGGGGACACTTTATGCCCCTTTTCGGCCAAGAAACATAGGACAGTCAGCGACGCGTGCTCGCAATCACGTTCGGTCCGTGCAGATATCAGTAAGTCATCGACATATTGGAGCAGAGCAGTGTCAGCAGGCATGTGAATACTGTCTAGTTGTCTTTTCAGGGCTTGACTGTAAATACTGGGACTTTCCGTGAACCCTTGAGGTGCACGTGCAAATTTAAAACTTCGGCCATTTAATGAGAATCCGAACAAAAATTGGCTTTCTGGATGAATGGGGACACTAAAGAAGGCGTTCTTAAGATTAATTACAGTAAAGAACGCAGCTTCGGAATCAATGGCAGTCAACAAAGAAGATATGTCTGGCACTACTGGGTACTGGGGAACAATGCATTTATTTAGCTCGCGAAGATCAATCACCAGTCTGTAGACTGGAGGTGCATTTGGGTCTGTTCGTTTAAGAATCGGGATGATTGGAGAATTACATACATTGGAGTCAGTTTCTATAACTACTCCTTGGGCAATCAATTCGTCAATAATTTTCAGTAAGGCCACTACAGCCTCTGGGGGCAATTTGTATTGTCGGATTCGGGGCAGTACAACACCTTGCTTAAGAGTGACACGATAAGGTGTAATGTGCATACAACCTACATCAGTTGGACCATTCGCCCATAAATGTGCTGGTACATTTCTCAATCTTGGATCAAAATCACGTAACACATAGTAACCCTTAAAGTCACGTAGGAACAATCTCACTCCTTCCGGAGAACAACATATCACAGCTCCTAAGGCTTTCAACGTTTTAATAGCAAGCAAATTTTCAGGAAATGCTTTCGTAAGTAACAGGTCAGTAGTTTGGGACAATGGACCAACTTCAAGAGAAACTGGCTTTGATACTTCATTAACAATAGGCTTTCCTGAAAAACCCAGGGAAACATTCTGTGAGCCTGAGAGGGGAGCCCCTGGAACTTCGTCATGACTGATGGTCGTTCTACTTGCCCCTGTGTCAATCAAAGATTTTCTGTCTTTCCCTAATACCTGACTATGTACATAGGGACCATCTTGATCTACAGGAACCTCTATAAGAGGCAAGCCAACATCCCTCTCTAGGCTGTTTCATGTGTACTGCTGGTAATCGGGGTAATCTGACTGTGCATACTGGTACATTTGTGACGTGACATGTTGAGTTGCAGCAATAGGCTGTGGTTGCGGTTGGGGTACAGCTACTGTCTGTTGTACTTGCTGTGGTGGCTGTTGTGTATTCTGTGTGACATGCTGTGGGACGTGTTCCTGTCTAAGAGGACGCGGTCTCTCTTTCGTTTTACCGGTAGCAATATTGTGTTTCAAAACCAAACATTCATTAATATAGTGACCTGGCTGTTTGCAGTAATTGCAATTCCCTTTAACGGGAGCTGCAGACTGACCTGGAGGCGTCGTACCTTTTCTTTGACCGTCTGCTGGAACAGTCTGGGCTACTAGTACTTTCATTTTCGTGTCTTTCATACGTCTCTGTTCATGTTCATGTTCCTCTCTAATTCGGTTCTGGTGATACTGTAACATTTGTAACATTTGGGAAGGTGTATTTGCTTGCCATGTGCTCTCGACTTTCAGGACTCTATTCTTAACCTGGGGTAAGGAATTCTCAACTAATTTGGTCACAAAAAGATGTGGATCTGACTCGCTACTTGTTTTCAGGCCACTATTAATAATAAAACATTTCTCGAATCTGGAATAAAAATCACTAGTGTCTTCATCTTGTTTCTGTTTGCATGCTGAGATTGCATCCCAGTCTTCCTTTTTGGTTGTCAATAACCTCGGCAAAACTTGTACTAATAATCCTGGTAATTCTTTTGTTTTCTCCCCAAGACCTAAACCTGGGGTACGTCCCGTTTCTTCGTTTTCTAATTCAGTCCAGTTAATCTTTTTATCTCCCACCTCCCATTCTTTTTCTTTGAGTTTCTCGTAAATACCTGCCGGTAACAATACCTTTAACATTTTCATAATATCGGGATATGTGTAATCTCCCATGAGTAACATGTCTTTTAACTCACAGTGAAACCCTGCTGGATCTTTATCATGGCAGGGCACTATTTTCTTCATTTCCAATAATTCCATTTTACTTAAGGGCGTGTATACAAATACGAGTTGAAGCGCACCCCCTGGAGTCGTCTGTACGGGATGAACTTCTCGTAAGAGATTCTGTCTATCTATGTGAAAAGGATGGTTTACTGGAGGTGGAACGGGAACAAAATGTGGAGTTAAAAATGTTCTGTATTTATGACGTTGTTCAAGAATCACATTAATCAAATCAGTACCTAGGCCTCTCCATCTATTCAGGAGTAATTCATCCAATATATTGTATAGGGGACCTGGATCAGAATGCTGACTCTCATATAGCATATTGATATGCTGAATCATGTATATACCAGTTAAACGTTGTTCAGTTGGAGTAAGACTCAAAAATGTTTGCGCTACTGAATCATCTTTATATACACTACTATTATCAGCCCACTGTACTGCGGACCGTGCTAGTTCTTGTTCACGCATTGTACTAAGTTCGTTGTAACCTATTCTTTCTTTTAGGATTTTATCAGTGGCTTGGAACAAATGTTCAAGAGAACATTGCTCTGGTATCGGGGAAAGGAAACGTTTCTTGTTTTCCAGACGAATGGGTCTATCAAAAGGTCTATCCATGGAATACTGTTTAGGGAGTTTCACTCTACCTACGTACGCTATCCTGTCTGCATCCTCTACTGGAGTCTCTATTTCTTCCTCCTCCGAGGATTCATTCTTGTCTGATTCGGCTTCCTGTTCAGCCTTCTGTCTGTTATGTATTGCTACTATTTCTTTACGGATCTTTCTGGTCATGGCATCTATACAATTTTTTTATCATGTTTACAATCTGCAATATTTTGACTCCATTTAGTCAGTACATCCATCTCTTCTTGAACTACACCTGGCCGATCTTGTTCCCTTATCAAACCATTAATTAAAAATCTTAATATTAACCCTTGTGTCTCAACTTTCTGATATGCCATGGCCTCACGAATACATTCTGGTCTCTCCCCTGTTCTAATAAAATGATATATTTTGTCTAGATGGTCTGGCATTTCTGGTAATGTCAACAAATAGTCTGTAACACATCGTAAACGTAACGAGGCTAACACCATGTCTCCTTTCTTGCCAGGTACTGGATCATATCTACAATCCGTAATATACTGTTTAAGCTTTTCATGTGGCATCGCTTTCTGAGTACTCTGCGTTGCTAAATCTCTGATTGTCATTCGTTGTAATTGTGGCGGGGTGTGAGGGTGGCCTCCTGCGGCACCTCCTGAAGCAGAAGCGTGGGCATGACCTGACGTCATGGTGGGTGGAAAAGGTACATGTGATGGGGTTGGACTCTGGGTTGCATCTGTCGAAAAAGGATTGTAAGGACCAGTAGTAGGGGGGCCGGTAGCAGTAGAAGGGGAAGTGACAACAGGCGCAGGAAGCGAGTCTTGGCGTGGAGGGGTCGTGGCTTGAACAGCCGGGACAGGCTGCTGTGCATTATTAACGGGTGGTACGGGTACATTGGTATATGCTGGAGCTACATCATTTAAATAGGAAGAAAGGAAAATATCTGCTGCGGTTTGTTTGTGATGGAGTTTAGTCGGGACCAATGGGGTGGCAAGTTACGCGGTACTTCTGGGGTCGCCTTGGGCAGGCCCTCGGCTAGAACTGGATACAGTCCTGTAATAAGTGCATTTCTCTGTCTGTCTTGTTGTTCTACTCTGACTCGTTCTCCTTCTTCTAGTAACTCTTTTTCTCTGGCTTTTTCGGATTCTTCTCTACTTCTTTCGGCTTTTCTGATTTCCTTTTCATTTCGTCTATGAGCTTCTTTACGCCATAATTCTATGGCATCTTTCTGGGATTGTCTGGCTTTCTTTTTCCAAAGTGCTTCTTCTACTCTCATGATGCAATCTGCATCCCATGTCCCTGAGACAGGCCATCTATACTTTTCTTCCAGACCCTTAGTGTAATCTGCCCATAATTCTAGGTACAGTATGGCATCTAAGCCATGTTTATTATACATAAAATGACCAGGAGTGTCCCTAGGCGGGACAGGAACCGATTCTTCTAATATCCCTTTCCTAGTACTTATCTGACGTAATTTTGAGAACAGCGGCATGGTCGGATTACTTTAAACGTGAACACAGTAAAACACAGTAATGAATAGCAAAACAGTCATTCATACCACAACATTAAAACACATTAAAAACATGTTACCTGATACATAGAGAACACATAAAAGCGAGACTGAAACTCGAGTTGCAACACTAGAATACTGAATCACTGGATTACTAGATGCACTGCTATAACAGTACAGACCGGTCCCATAAAGAGACACGTCGGACCGTATCCACCTAAGTGAACACGTACGGACCAGGTCTGTGTACTCAGACCTGTCTTGACCAGGGACAAATTAATGAACCCGTCTAGATGCGTTCCCAATAACGGTACTCACCGGGAAGCAGAAACTGAAGGCCTCGGAAACTGGACTGGACTGGACTGCGTCAGGTGACGATTCTCCTACGCATGCGCTTCGGAACAGGTGGGCCTCTGAACACCTCAGACTTTGCTCTCTCGGCTAGGGGCTCTGGTCGGGATCCTCCATATTCCTCACCGCCTCGTCTGGACGCCGGACCGCAGTCTCCGTCTCCCTCGTGGGCCCGAGGGAAGATAGCAGGAAAACCCACAAACGTGCACGGTTTCCGTCGGGGCTGTAGAAGGGGTCAAAGGCCGCGTGACTTCACCGGCGAGTGGGGAAGGGGGGGTTCCTGTTCGGGCGCCAAATTATGTGGTAAATAAATTTTACCTAATCAATTTTTCCATATAATTATCAATACAAGATAGCTCATTCAAATGAGAGGCAGAGTCCGTGGAATCTGAGTCATACAGACTTTAATATAATGCTTCGAAGCATGGGACATCGGGTTCCATCACCACTCAGGTTCAGGAAGGGACGTTCTCACTTTTTATTAACAGTACACAATATATATAGTAAAACAATATGCATGGCAGTGAATACAGTAGGCGTAACAGGTGAAAAGAGAGGTGATAAGAACACATGTGCGTAACAGGAGGCGTGTAAGAAGGCGTACACATGGGCGTGCACGGGACATGTCAGAGAAACGTCACATGAAACGTCACAAGTGGGTGGATGCATAGAGAAAGTTGCAGAATCAGCAGAAACTTCTAACCTATATGCGCGCGCAGCTGAGCATGACGTGTAACCGGGTAGAACTGGGGGCTTTGACTTTTGCATGAGTAGAGGAGACTAATGTCTGGGGTGTCAAAACGACCTGTACCTATAGCATATCTGATATCGTATGTTTTGAGGATGTAGTGTCTGGAGTAAAAGGTCTCTCGGGCAAGGGCCGTTCAACACTGAATGCGAGTGCGTGCAAAGGGATCTTCATGTAGAGTGCGGGGGCCATGGGGCTACCATGGTAACAGGAGCCGTAAATTACTTGCATGGAGACAGGAAGGCAGGGCCCTTTGCTCTGCAGCCGGGAATATGTTTACCTATTTCACTAGACTGGAATGTGTTTTCGAGGAGGCTGGACAGATAACTTGTAGGTAAAACATCATCTTGGCAGGCGTACCAGGCCGAGCAGGGCACCGCTCGTCTGAGGCAGGAAGTAAGGCAAGGGTCAGGGATACATACAGCTTTCAGAGACAGGAGAGATGAGACCCGGAGCCTCGTTTAAGGGCTTAATTCGACTGGGCCAGAAAACGTGGACGAAAACGTGAAAGTGTACCATGTAAAGACGTTGGCACCGTAGGTCTAGGAACCTAATTAACAGGATATTTATGCATGGCTGGATAGCTGACATGTTAACGTTGGACGCAAATGAATTTGCGTCTCTCTAGCATGAACAGGAGAGAAGTTACACGACATACAAGGAACATGGGTGCATGGATAGGGTGCGGGTAGGGGGACACTTTGGCTACATGAAAATTTCTATTACCTCAAAACTATATATACATTTGATCTACCATTAAGTCTATATATTTATATAAATATGTATACATATTTATATACACATATATATATATAGCTATTTATTTATAGTTGTTTTTAAGGTAAGTATGATTGAATGAAAATAAAAAGAGACTTTGACCTTGCTGATTGTTTTCTAAAGAATTAGCAATGCCTGTTCTTAATTAAACTAATGGCAATATTAAAAAAGGGACTTTGACCTTGCTGATTGTTTTATAAAGAATTAGCAATGCCTGTTGTTAATGAAACAAATGCCAATATTAAAAAAGGGACTTTGACCTTGCTGATTTTTTTATAAAGAATTAGCAATGCTTGTTCTTAATTAAAGAATTGGCAATATTAAAAAAGGGACTTTGACCTTGCTGATTGTTTTATAAAGAATTAGCAATGCCTGTTCTTAATTAAAAAAATGGCAATATTAACAAAAGAGACTTTGACCTTGCTATTTGTTTTATAAAGAATTAGCAATGCCTGTTCTTAATGTAACAAATGGTAATGTAGGACTTAATATATATATGTATATATTTATATATATATCTCAATTTATATATAGATATTTATATATATTCTATTGTTGTTTTGCAGTTAACTAATATCGAATGTAAATAGGCAATGGCTCTATTATGTAGATGTTTCCTTTGTTCTATCTAACTAAACTTTGTATTTAGTTGCTATATTTTTTACTACCAATTTAAATTTTTTTTAATTGTTTATATATATATATATGTAAAGTATATATATATATATTTATATATATATATATAGATTTATATTTATACAAATATTTCTTCATATATATATATACAAATATATTAAGTGTTGATATATGTGTTCTTTATAGCTTTGCTAGTGATTTCTATACTTACAGGTGGATACATAAAGAAAACCGATACTTTTACCTTTATGATGTTTTTACTGAGGATGTTCTTACAAACAATTACCAACGTCTGATTGTAAATAAACAATTGGCAACCTAGGAAAGAATGCAAACAAGCATTATGAAGGAGTTTACATATTAATATAATAACATTTCAGAGAGCGCGTGTGCAGAGATGGCGGACATGTGCAGAGAAGGCTGGCATGTGTTCTGTGTGTAGAAAGCATGTGTATAAAGGCATGTGTGTAGAAATTGTGTGCAGAAAGCATATATGTAGTATATGCCTTAAGACTATGTGTAGAGAGAATGTGTGTAGAGGGCGTGTATGTGTGTAGGGGGCATGTGTGTAGAGGATGGGTGTTGACAGCTGTTATGGCCAGAGTTGGTGTAGAGAGTATATGTAGTGTATGTGTTAAGAATGTATGTGTAGAGAGAGTGTGTGTGTAGAGAGTGTGTGTTAGAGAGTGTATGTGAGTGTGACACAGAGTGTTGGTACGTAAGGTGTATTATTTGTTTAGTAGTGTACATATAAAAAGGACAAAAAGTTGTGAAAAAGTTGACAGTGCCTCACGGAAGGAACACCATTGGAGTTTGCAGATTGGTTCTCACCTGCACTCACTTTTTCATCATAAGCACTTGTCAACTTATAGTAGAAAGAGTAGAAAAAGTAGTAAAAAAGAATGAAGACAGTAAAGATTACACAGTGTGAAGTATATGTGAAGTTGTAAAGAGAATATTATAAGCAGTGTATGTAGTATAGAGTAATTATTATAGTATAGTAGTAAGGGGATAAAGTGAGTAGAGATGGTATTTGAATTGTAAATGTTATATATGTTTTTATGAGAGTGTGTATTACAAAGTATGTTAAAAGAGAGTATGTATTATAGCCTGTGTATAATAGGTGCATTTGTGTTGATAGCATATGTGTAGAGGACATGTGTGTAAAGGGCGTGTAGGCTCTTTACACATGTCCTCTGAAATATGCCCTGTCTGCACACGCCCTCTCTACACACGCCCTATCTATACACGCCCTCTCTACACACGCCCTCTCTACACACGCCTTCTCTACACACGCCTTCTCTACGTATGCCCTCTCTACACACGCCCTCTCTACACACGCCCTCTCTGCACACGCCCTCTTTACACACGCCCTCTCTACACACGCCCTCTCTACACACGCCTTCTACACACATTAATGCATAGTGTGCGTGTGCAGAGAGCACGTGTGCAGAGAGGCCGCGTGCAGAGAGGCCGCGTGCAGAGAGGGCCTGTGCAGGGAGGGCCTGTGCAGGGAGGGCCTGTGCAGGGTGGGCCTGTGCAGGGAGGGCCTGTGCAGGGAGGCCGTGTGCAGAGAGGGCGTGTAAAGAGAGGTCGTGTAAAGAGAGGGCGTGTAAAGAGAGCGAGTGTAAAGCGAGCAGGTGTGCAGACAGTATGTGGAAAGAGAGGGTGTGTAAAGAGAGGGCGTGTAAAGAGAGGGCGTGTAAAGGGAGGGTGTGTAAAGAGAGGGCGTGTAAAGAGAGGTAATGTAAAGAGAGGGCATGTAAAGAGAGGGCGTGTAAAGTGAGCGAGTGTAAAGCCAGTGAGTGTAAAGAGAGCGAGTGTAAAGAGAGCACATGTGCAGACAGCATGTGGAAAGATAGGGCGTGTAAAGAGAGGGCGTGTAAAGAGAGGGGGTGTAAAGAGAGGGCGTGTAAACAGAGCACGTGTGCAGATAGCATGTGGTATATTGAAAGTGTAGACTTAAATTGTAGGAGTATGTTTTAGAGTGTATGTGTAAAAGAGAGTATGTGTGAAACGGAGTGTGTGTGAAAGAGAGTATGTGTAAAGGAGAGTGTGTGTGAAAGAGAGTATGTGTAAAGGAGAGTATGTGTGAAAGAGAGTATGTGTAAAGGAGAGTATGTGTGAAAGAGAGTATGTGTGAAAGAGAGCATATGGTAAAGAGAGCAAGTGGTAAAGAGAGCATGTTTTAAAGAGAGCATGTGGTAAGGAGAGCATGTGGTAAATAGCGTATGGTGTCCTTTGCCTCAAGATAAAGGTAAGTGCAATGCTTGTGACATGCCCCATGTTGTTAATACTTAGCTTTGCACAGTATCCTTCTAACAGATATTTTTTTTGATTTCAGATTTCATTTGTATAGTTTTTGGCTCGTGGCTTCAGGTGTCCTTTTCCTCAAAATAAAGGTAAGTGCAAAGCTTGCGAATGCCCCATGTTGTGAATGTTTACCTTTGCATAGTATGCTTCTAACAGATATTTTTATATTTCAGATTTATTTTGGCTCGTCTTTGGCTTGTGGCTTCAGGTGTCCTTTGCCTTAAGATAAAGGTGAGTGCAACACTTGTGACATGACATGTGTGGTACAGAGAGTATATTACAGAGAGTATGTTACAGAGAGCATTATACAGAGAGCATATTACAGAGAGCGTTTTATAGAGAGCGTGGTACAGAGAGTGCAATAAGAGATATTAAGGTAAGCCATCTGTTTATTGTTACTAATTTTATCTTTTATTTGTTTTTTTCTAGGTCTAACATGCTCCATGGAATAAGTGTCCAGCATTTTCCACGGAAAGCTTCCAACAGTATGTGTGCTCCTGTTTAAGATAAGCCATTTGTTCAATGTTGTTAACCTAATCTCTTTTTGTCTTTTTTTCTAGGTCTAACATGCCTCAAAGAAATACAAGTGCAATTTCCAGTACTTGCATTGACTTTTACATCAACAGCTATTGGCAACTTATAGTGCAGCACACTATTGTACTGCACTCTCTGCACTGGGCTCTCTGCATTGGGCTTGGTGCACCATGTTTTTGTACAATGCTTCTTGCACCACACTCCTTGCACTACCCTTTGTGCATGCAGAGAGGGCGTGTGTTGGAGAGTAGGGTCTGCAATCCTATGATCACCCCAGATTTTTGCTTTTTGCTTCACTGGTTTACGACTTCCCTGGCTGTGGGCCTGCTAATCAGACCCACAGCCTAGCTGTTCTCTCACTAAATTGACACGTGTACCTTAGGTGCATTTACCAATTGGTACTGGGCCACCTTATCAGACCCTGTAACTCAGGGCATAGGTGTACCCAGGGCCTACCAGGGGCTGCAGCATGTATTATGCCACCCCTGGCTGGCCATCTAAATCTGACACAACTGGCTGCACGACAGCTGGGGCAAGGTGGTGTAATCACCCTTTGCTTTAGATATAGTATACCTATATCTAACCCTAAAATGGACACATAGATTCCTATCAGTCACTCCTATAGCAGGCCTTGACCATCTTGAAGGCAGAGTGCTTGGAATTATGTGAGATGGTGCTCTGGCATGAGCTGAGCCCGTTTGCAGCTTGCGGAACCAAGTCCTAATAGCTGTTCCATGATAACGCGTACCATATACTCTTAAGTGCATTATAATCCTCGCGGTTATATGCCAACTCTGGTATCGCTTTATCAAAACATGTCGAGTAAGGTGTCATACGAATTGGAATACTAACCCCTCCCCAATTCTGGCAACGGGGTTAGCATTCCACCCTTCTAGAGGGACACGACATGTATGTAACTGTGAACCCCGGTTAAAGTTAACTCAAGCCTCAGCATCACAAAATGGATGCTGCCACCACAGACACAAGTCTTACCTCCTGCTGCTGGGAGTCCTTCAAGCGAGGGAGGCTTGGACAAAGGGTTTCCTGTCAGGGGCGGTGCTAGCACCATCCCAGACAGGGTTTTGTGTATCCTGGGTATGCAGGGCTTTAGAGGAAGGTGACTGCAAGTGGCACCCCGGTGCTCACTATGCATAGGCCGGCTTGAACCGGTTCCAGGGGCACACCAGCCCCTGAGCTGGGGAAAGTCCGGCATGGGAGAGGGGTGTAACCACCCCCCTTCCTGGTCCCACCCATGGGCAGGACCTAGTCGCGTGCCAGCCCCTTTCCTTAGTATAAAGATAGGAGCAGGCCCCCTTCCAAATTAGATCATCTTTGAATCCTGAAACTACTTTCTACGAAAGGAACTCAAGACTTCTTCCTAAGATTTCCCCCTTGTGACTAAGGAGTAGTCACCCTGCATCTGCGGGCACCAACTAAGAACACTGCGGTTTGCTGCACGTCCTTCCTCCGGAACCAGACCGACCAGCACGACGAGACCCGGCTTCCCTGGCACCTCTGACCTCTACCTACATCATCAGCCCAGCTGAGATCCGTGGGTGTGACGAGACCTCGAGGGACCGGCCATCTTCAGAACTGCACGACGCTTATCCAGCACAACCGTCGAGGGATCCTCGAGTGAGTGCTTTGGGGTTCGAGAAGCCCTAACCCTGAGCAGCTCTAGCATAGAAGTCCAGCCCCCCAGCATCCACCAGATCTGCGTGGGGCCCTTCTGCTCTTTGCTGCTCACCGCGTTGTTCGGCTACTTGCCTGCTGGCTTGTGGCCCTCTTGACGACGCACCACGACAACAACACTGCTGGTCTGGTTGCTCCAGACTGGCCCTTGCTCCCCTCCAACAGAGGAGCACCCCGGACCCTCCTGGTCCACTCCAGACGCCATTTTGAGTCCACCACGTGGGCTTGCATTTGCCAAGAGTTGTTGCCCCAATCCTGGGTCCAGCAACGTCGACAGCAGATACCTTCGTGGGACAGCTCACACCTCCATCCTGGTCGCCGACAACGCCTCCTGGTCCGAGAGACTGCAGAGCCCAGCGTCGCCCACTCACCTGGTCGAAGTGACTCCATCCGGTGCCATCCTGGTGCCCACCTAATCACTGGCTAGTGATTCAGAACTTGGTCCCCTCTGCTTACAGGTATCCTCCATCATCGATCCAGGCTTGGATCCCTCCGAATCTCTTCACTGGTCGCCTGCCAGCAACTTCTTCTTTCAGGCTCCATAGACTGCAACGAGGATTCCCAACGTCTTTTCAGACCTATGCAGCCGCAGCCCCTGGGCTAGGTAACCTGAGCATTTCGGTGCTCCAGCATAGCTTAACTATCCAAAGGTCCAGATCCTTTTTCGTTTCAGCTCTACCTAGTCGGATTCGTCCGATAACACTAACTTTACGAAATCTAGCATCCATAGACTTTGTCCCTCATCCCGTGTCAGAGTGCACACTCTGCACCCGATCCCCCTAGGCCTCCTGCTAGTAATCTGAAGGTTCAGTAGTACAGTAGGAAATATAAATTTTATGGTCAAGAAATGTTCCCTAACGTGTACCCCACCATCTCCATGTACGAGCTTAAAGTGCATGTAACTTCCCTCCTGTGCCAGCTATGAAGACGCAAACACATTTGCGTCCAACGTTAACATGTCCTCTTTCAGACCCACCCTGAATGGGTTGAATATTCCGTTTCTAAGTATGCCTTGCCAACGTCTTTTTGTGGTGTACTTTACACGTTTTCCAGCCCAGGCGAAGTAGGCCCTGTTTTCTGTCATCAAGCCTCTTTCCAAAGGCATCTCTGTCTCCTGAAACTGCAAGGTGGGATGCCCCCACCCGTGAACTCTGTCCTACTCCCTGCGCGGCTCACGGCGCTTAGCTCAGCCTGTTGTCTGCCAAGACTGTATTCAACCTTCGAATTATCTGTTCCGCTCCTCAAAAATACATTCCTGCCTACTAGTTTAAATAAACATCCTTCCAGCTGCAGAGCAAAGGGCCCGGCCTCTCTGTCTCCATGCAAGTAATTCATAGCTCCCGTTACCATGGTAGGCCCATACCCCCTCGCTTTACCCACAGACACGTAGGCACATGTGCACGCACTCATAGTCAGTATAGGATAGCCTCTGTCCGAGAGACCTTTTCCTTCTAGATAATATGGTTCCCAAACATCAGATACCAGATATGATATAGGAACGAGTTGATCTGACATGCCAGACTTCTGTCTCTTTCCTCTAGTGTAAATGTCAAGTCCCCTGCACCCTCCAACTATACGTCAATCACACGTCATGCAGCTGCGCGCGCATCCTAGCCACCGATTTCTGCTGACTCTGCACCATTCTGTCATAGAGCCACCCATTTCTGACACTTACATGTGACGTTTCTAGAACACACCTCTGTGCACGTCTTAGTTCACGCCTTCTGATTACGTATTGTTAACACGTGTGTATTCTTATCTTGTTTCTCTCAGCTGTTACGCCTTCTGCATTGACTTCTATTGTGTATATTAAGTATAAAAGTAATGTAATGTCAATAAAGTATGCTCTATCCCTTCCTGCACCCCAGTGGTGGCAGGAACCCGATATCCGGTACCTGAACCATTCCTTTTTAAGGAATAAAACCCCTAAGAACTCTAACACCACGGACTCTGCCTCTTTCTTTCCGATTGAGTTATTTCTGTTTAAGTACTTACCTGCATAGAAATTAAGACGGTAAATCAAATATTTACCACATTATTTTGGCGCCCGAATAGGGACCCCTCCCCCACCCCACGCGCCGGTTGGTGCGTTGCAGCCTTGGTCCCCTGCCACAGTCGTGACGGACACTACGCGTACCCGCAGGATTTCCTGTATCTCCCTCAGGCCTACGGAGGTGACGGAGACTGCGATCAGCACCCAGACGAGGCGGTGAGGAGTGCGGAGGATCCCGACCAGAGCCTAGCCGAAAGAAGCAAGGTCCGAGGTGTCAAGAGGCCCACCAGTTCCGAAGTATTCACGTATCGAGTTGAGTCGAGTCCAGTCCGGTCCAGTCCAGTCGAGTTTTCCAAGGCCTTCTGTTCCGTGCTTCCCGGTGAGTACCGTTGCTGGGGACGCATCTAGACGGGTGCATTATTATGTATCCGGTAAAGACGGGTTTGGGTACACAAACACGGTCTGCACTGTTTTAGACAGTGTATCTGTGCTGTTTAGCAGTACATCTAGTATTAAAGATCTTGCACTGTTCTCGACAGTGTATCTGTGCTGTTTAGCAGTACATCTAGTACCAAGGGTAGTCATACGTGTTCAAAAATGTTTCATGTGATAAATGTCGTGGTATGAGTGGACTGTTCTGTGTACATTACTGTGTTTTTGTGTAACTAGCTGTGTTCAGAAGTAAGTAACAAATATCGAGTATCCAGCACTAAGTAACAAGATGCCGCTTTTCAATAAGTTAAGATAGATAGGAACTAGGAAAAGGATGCTAGAGGAAGAAATTCCTATCCCCCCTAGGGACACTCCTGGAAATTTTATGTACCATAAGCATGGCTTAGATGCCATACTGTACCTAGATTTATGGGCCGATTATACTAAGCACCTAGAAGAAAGACACAGATGGCCCGTTACAGGAACTTGGGATGCCGAGTGCATCCTGAAAGTAGAAGAAGCGCTATGGAAAAAGAAAGCCAGACAATCTCAGAAAGACGCCATCGAATTTTGGCGTAAAGAATCACATAAACGTGCCGAAAAAGCCCTCCGAAAAGAAGACAGACATAGAGAAGAGTCGGATAAAGCCCGAGAAAACGAATTAGTTAATGAAGGGATCCGAGTAAAAGCAGAACAAGTAGACCTCATGCGAAAAAATCTTGTAAATGGCATGTACTTAGTGACCGAGGGTTCGCCTGAAACCACTTCAGAAATACCGAAAGATCTGCCACCACCATTGGTTCCAACTAAAGTAAATCACAGGACTACAAAGGACATATTTCTTGCTTCCTATCTAGATGATGTAGCTCCCGCTTACACCAATCCACCTGCCCAGGTACCGCCTGCTGATGGTGACGGAGGTGGCAACCCACTCCAAGACAATGTCCCGTCCTTACCACAACAAAGTTCGCCCGCCCGAAATCCTGTTCCACCTGTTCCTCCACCACTTCCTACACCTAAGATAAATACCCTGAATCCGTTTGGGCTTGACCCTGGAAAAACACCAGTTCAGTTACTTACACAGACCCCGCAGACAAGTCATGCTCAAGCCTCCGCCTCTGGAGGTGCGACAGGAGGTCACCAGACCCCGCCACAACAGCATAGGTTAAACATAAGGGACATATTAAAGAACCGTACACCCCGAACCTCAAATTTCGACATGCTTAAAGAACCCCTTCCAGTTTGCAGATACGATCCAGTACCCGGTAAAGACGATAGGATGTTATTAGCATCTCTACGCTTACGAAAAGTTACAGTTTATTTAGTATTGTTCCCAGGAATGACTGAACACCTAGATAGAATATACCATTTTATCCAGACTGGGGAAGATCCTGACAGTATTAAAGAGGCCCTGGCTTACCAGAAAGCTGACACTCAAGGTTGTATATTACGCTTCTTCATAAACTGTCTAATAAGAGAACGAGACAGGCCTGGGGTAGACCAGGACGAGATAGATGCCCTAAACAAATGGGGCCAGAACATAGCCAAGGGAAAACACGATAAACAGAATTGTATAGCAAGTATGTACAAAAAGATCAGGAAAGAAGTAATAGAGATACACGAAAGAAAGAAACAAGAAAGGGAAGCAGATAACAACCGGCTTGATTCCTCCGAGGAGGACGACCCAGAGGAATCCGAACAACAACCTAAAGAAATGATAGCGTACGTGGGTAAGGGAAATTACCTTAGGAAAGGTATTCGTCCAGAAAGCAAGAGAGTTTTTCTTTCCGGCCTATCAAAACCGAATTCTTCTGAATATCTGTTTCAAGACACCGATAAAATGCTTCAAGAACGAATGGGGTACCATGTACTCAATTCTATGGATGAACAAGAACTAGCCCGATCAGCAGTACTATGGGCTGACAATCCTAGCATATACAATGACGATACAGTAGCACAGACATTTCTGAACCTTTCCCCAGACGAACAGAAATTAGCTGGTGCACACATGATTCAGCATCTTCTCACGTTATACCGAAATCAACATTCGGACCCAGGTCCCTTACCTGATACATTAGAAGCGCTACTTATGAATAGATGGAGAGGCTTAAGTACCAAGTTAATTCAAATAATTCTAGAGCAACGGAACAGATATAACGCTTTCTTAGGCCCTCAACATGTTTCAGCTCCGCCCTCAGAAAGAAAAATGTTTCATTTGGAGCATTTGGACAGACTGAATCCTTTACGAGAAGTTCACCCAGTTATGGGTGCCGATAATACCCTGAAACGTGTGTATGTGTACACACCCTTGACAAAGTTAGAATTGTTAGAGATGAAGAAACTAGTACCCTGTCACGATAAAGACCCTGCAGGTTTTCACCGAGAACTTAAGGATATGTTACTCATGGGAGATTACACATATACGGATATTATGAAATTGTTAAAAGTACTGTTACCTACTGGCATCTATGAGAAACTCAAAGAAAAAGAATGGGAGGTGGGAGATAAAAAGATTATATGGACAGAAATAGAAGACGAAGAAAAAATCCGTACTCCAGGGCTAGGCCTTGGGGAAAAAGCTAAAGCATTACCAGGATTAATAGTACAGGTTTTGCCAAGATTATTGACAACTAAAAAGGAAGACTGGGACGCGATCTCAGCCTGTAAACAGAAACACGATGAAGATACTAGTGACTTCTATTCAAGATTCGAGAAATGTTTCATTATTAATAGTGGCCTGAAACCAAGTAGCGAGTCATACCCACACCTGTTTGTAAGTAAATTAGTAGAGAATTCCCTAACCCAGGTTAAGAATCGTGTATATAAAGTCGAGAGTACATGGCAGGCGAATGCGCCATCTCAGATGTTGCAAATGTTACAATATCACCAGAACAGAATTAGGGAAGAACAAGAACATGAACAGAGACGCATGAAAGACACAAAAATGAAAATACTAGTTGCCCAGTCAGTCCCAGCTGACGGTCAGAAAAAGGGTGGGACGCAGACAAATAATTCAGCAGCTCCTGTTAAAGGGACATGCAACTATTGCAAGCAGCCAGGCCACTACGTAAATGAATGTCCAGTCCTGAAACACAATATAGCGACAGGTAAAACTAAAGAAAGACCGCGTCAGCCTAGACAAGATCAGGTCCAGCCACAGACTTCACAGAATACACAGCCTATGCATGCTTCATCACACACCGCCCAGACCGTAGCGGTATCACAGCCACAGCCTATTGCCGCGACTCAGCAAGTTTCACAGCAAATGAACCAGTATGCCCAATCTGATTATCCCGATTATCAGCGATACACATGAAACAGCCTAGAGAGGGAGGTTGGCTTGCCTCTTATTGAGATTCCTGTAGATCAAGAGGGTCCTTATGTACATAGTCGAGTATTGGGAAAAGACAGAAAGTTTTTAATTGACACAGGAGCAAGCCGCACAACAATCAGCCATAATGAAGTCCCAGGGGCACCCCTCTCAGGCTCACAGAATGTTTCCCTTGGTTTTTCAGGACAGCCTATTGTAAATGAAGTGTCAGAACCTGTCCCCCTAGCAGTAGGTCCACTATCACATGTTACAGACTTGCTACTAACGAAATCATGTCCAGAAAACTTGTTAGGAATAAAGACACTGAAGGCTCTAGGAGCCGTGATATGTTGTTCTCCGGAAGGAGTTAGACTTTTTCTGCGTGACTTCAAGGGTCACTATGTATTACGAGAGTTTGATGTCAGATTGAAAAATGTACCGAAACACCTGTGGGCACAAGGCCCAACCGATGTAGGTTGCATGCACATTACACCATACCGTGTTACACTCAGACCAGGAGTTGTTTTACCCCGAATCAGACAATACAAGTTACCACCCGATGCTGTCGTGGCTTTACTGAAAATCATTGAAGAGCTCATTGCCCAAGGAGTGGTCGTAGAAACCGACTCCAATATCTGTAATTCCCCTATCATTCCGATTCTTAAACGTACTGATCCCAATGCACCGCCAGTATATCGGCTGGTGATTGATTTACGAGAACTGAATAAATGCATTGTTCCACAGTACCCTGTGGTTCCCGATATCTCATCCTTATTGACTGCCATTGATTCGGAAGCGACGTTCTTTACTGTAATCGACCTCAAGAACGCCTTCTTCAGTGTGCCCATCAATCCAGAGAGCCAATATCTCTTCGGATTCAGTTTAAATGGACGAAGTTTCAAATTTTCACGCGCACCTCAAGGATTCACAGAAAGCCCCAGCATCTACAGCCAAGCATTAAAAAGACAACTTGATTGTATCCAAATGCCAGTTAACACTGCCTTATTGCAATACGTCGATGATCTGCTGATCACCGCACGAAGTGAACCCGAATGTGAACAAGCATCACTGATAGTTTTACATTTTCTGGCCGACAAGGGACACAAGGTGTCTCCTTCAAAGCTACAATTCTGTGTTCAGCAAGTTGTGTACTTGGGTCACTTGCTGTCCAAAGTGGGGAGACAGCTCACTCCTGACCGTATCCAGTTAATTGTAAATATGCCACAACCCCAGACACAAAAGGAAGTGCGGGCCTTTATAGGCCTCACCTCGTACTGCAGACAATGGATTCCTCAGTATGCATTTCTAGCTAAACCACTCATTCAGTTGACAACACAGGAGGCAGCGACTTCGACTGCCCTTCCTTGGACTCAGGAACATACACAGGCTTTTGAGGAATTAAAGAAAGCTTTATGTCAAGCACCAGTTTTAGCGACACCATGTTACAGCAAACCTTTTACACTTTTTGTCACCGAACGTGAAGGTACAGCGTTGTCTGTCCTCACACAAGACCAAGCAGGTTCACATAAGCCTTGCGCTTATTTTTCGAGTACATTGGATTCAGTAGCCCAGGCACTCCCTGCGTGCTTAAGGTCAGTTGCAGCGACAGCCTTAGCAATCAGACAAAGCGATTCAATTGTATTAGGACATCCATTGACAGTACAAGTTCCACATTCTGTAGAAGTCCTTCTAAACCGAACCCAGACTCAACACTTGACTATAGCACGACTGACAGGTTATGAATTGACGCTGTTCCAGCCACACATAGAAATCAGACGCTGTAGCATCCTAAATCCCGCAACATTGTTACCTTCAAGTATAACAGATCCAGCCCCGCATGATTGTATAGAGATAATTAATGCAGTAACAAAGCCCCGACGAGACTTAACAGATGTTGCACTGACAAATCCAGACCTGACACTTTATGTGGACGGTTCATGCATGAGAACAAGTACAGGAGAATTAGTGGCCGCATATGCAGTGACCACTGAAACCGAAGTCAAAGAAACACATCGTATTAACACACTGTCCGCTCAAGCAGCAGAGCTTGTCGCTCTGACCCGAGCCTGTATACTAGCCAAGAACAGAAATGTTAACATATACACTGATTCACGTTATGCTTTCGGAGTCGTACACGACTTCGGAATGTTATGGCAAGAACGAGGTTTCTTGACGTCTCACGGAGCCAAGATTCAACACGGTACCCTCATTCAAGCACTGTTAGAAGCAATACATCTGCCTTCAGGCATATCCATCATGAAGTGTAAAGCACATACTAAAGTTACTGACTCTATTTCCCAGGGTAACGACCTGGCAGACCAAACAGCAAAACATACCGCATTGACTCACACCCAGGCAACTGATGTGACAAAGGCAATAGCACCGACACATTGTATGGCTGTTAAGGATCCCACACTAGATGTAATCGATATTCAGACACATGCCACTTCAGATGAAATTAAGAAATGGACTGAACTAGGAGGGGTCCAGACAGATCAGGGATGGATGACGAAGGGAAAATCTACATGGTTTCTCCCCGACTCTATGGTTCAAGTCATAATAAATACAGCACATAGTCCGGCACATCTGGGAGAAAAAGCCATGTTAGACAGTTTACAGAATCTCTGGTACAACAAACATTTACGAGCAGCAGCAAAACAGAAAGTGCGTACTTGCATGATCTGTTGTCAGTTCAATCCAGGTAAAAGCGTCCCTGTAGAGCAAGGTGGATTTCATCCTCCCGATCACCCTTTTGAAGTCCTCCAGATGGATTATATCCAGATGGAACGTTGTCGAGGATTCAAGTACGTCCTCGTAATTGTTTGTGCACTTTCCCGTTGGACAGAAGCATATCCAGTCCCAGACTACACTGCCCCGACCACTGCCAAGCAGCTGGTTCGAGAATTCTTCCCACGGTACGGCTTGCCTCGTATCGTATACTCAGATAACGGACAGCCATTCTCGTCCGAGCTCATGAAGCAGGTCTCACTCCTGCTAGGATATCAATGGAAATTCCACTGCGTCCGACATCCCGAGGCAGCTGGCCTTGTAGAGAGACACAATCAGACACTGAAAACCTGTCTTGCTAAAGTTTGTAAAGAGAAAGGGGTCGACTGGATAGTCGCCCTGCCAGTCGCATTGTTCTATATGAGGATGGTTCCTCATTCGAGATCAGGGCTATCCCCGTATGAGGTGGTCTTCGGCAGGCCACCAAATATGTGGGGGACGCCCATGCCTAAGAAAATAACCGATGTTGATTGTAATATGCTGACAGATTACCTTGCCTCCTTGATGTCTGCACTCCAATCATGTCGTTCACAGGTTGCCGCAGCCTTTCCCGACAACACTGATGTAAAGCCACACGATGTCCGCCCCGGCGACACTGTGCTGATCCGCAACTTCGACAGGAGGAGTCCGCTGGAGCCCCGCTGGCAGGAGCCGAAGCTCGTCCTTCTAACCACGAGGACCGCGATCAAGGTGGAGGGCCGCAAGGGGTGGATCCATACAAGCCACGTCAAAAAATGCAACGAACTGTTACCAGAAACTGACTCTTCCACCCCCTCAAAGGACTGCCCAGAATCTAGTGACTTTAAAGTTCCCAAGAGAGAGAAAACTCCGCAAGAGGAGTATAAAACAAAATTACGATCTAGTAAGTCAGACAGTTTAATTGTTTAAGTCCTCCCCTAGGTGAATCGGTTAAATTAGTTTCTGACATGTATCCCCTAGATCGAGATAGAGAGAGAGACAACTCAAGAAACGTGCATATTGTAAATCACTCCGTAGTCACTGTATAGTGACATTATTGGTTTTGTTTTTTCTAAGCCTTCTGATTATTGCTGCTAGTATATTGCTGCCCGTATATTACCCTATCTTCAAGCATACACAATCAGCTTACAATGTCTCTGCCGAACATTCTTTTAGTGAATTACCTTTACACGAGTTATCTTACAGACTTGCGCTGCGCAACAATACATTCATTAGTATGTTACATCACTCCCATCAGACTAACAATGCTACCAACTGTTGGATATGTGGCCGACTCCCTCCCTACCAGAAATACAAGGGAGTTCTGCCTCTTTTTCCGTACCCATTCACTCACAATGGCTCCTGTGGTGCATGGTTTAGATTAATTAATTCTTTAGATTCTGATATTGCTATTTTCGAAGGAAATTGGGTTTGGGGAAACCTGAACTTAGTTCTGCTTACCGCCTGCTATCCTGACAAGAAGGGACTTCCCACTAGGACAGGAACTGATCTAGAAAATGAAGTATATGGATTAGGTAATTACACAATTAATCTCATGATTCTCACTGTTGAATCCGAAGCCGCACCAGTTCTCCCTGCTATGTCAGTATTACCAGTCACTGGTGATTTATGTCTCAGAAAGAAGGGTTCAGTACACTTAGGTCATAGTAAATGTACTACAATGGTCGACTTCAGTGATCAGGGCAGGTCTACATTTAGAGCTACTCGTCATTCCTACTTTGTTTGTGGCCATACCGCATACATACGCTTACCTCTAGATTGGGATGGTACCTGTTACATTGCCTTCCTTCTGCCCCCTGTTTTCCTAGCCCCTCCTGATTATCACAGAAATACAAATCTAGTAAACAGTAGACTCAGAAGAGATCTCCCGATTGTCGACTATACTGAAACGGCATGGGAGCAATATACTGACTTTAATAAAGGTTTCTTCCCCTACTTAGGTGCTGTTTTTAATAGTAAACTGATACGCAAATTAACTAGAACCCTCGAAGCAGTAGTGAATGAAACTACTTCCGCTCTAGGCAACTTAACAGAGGAGCAGTCCGCCATGCGGGTTGTTGTCCTTCAGAATCGTCTTGTTATTGACGTCATCTTGGCAGATAGAGGCGGAGCTTGTAAGGTCATCGGGTCAAGTTGCTGTGTTTTCATTCCAGAAAACACGCCAACTGTATATAAAGCTATCACACGTCTTCATAAAATTGCAAGTTTGATACATCAGAATCCAGGCACCTGGACTTGGTCCGGTTGGTTCTGGACAACGTTGACTGCTTGGGGATGGAAGATCCTATCCTTCCTAGGCATTGCCCTTGTCATAGTATTCAGTTGCTGCCTGTGCCTACAGTGTGGGCCAGCGATTTGCGGTCTGTGCGCTACGTCATGTATTCCGCATTCCAGTTTTCATGTAAAACGCGAAAAGAAGAAAGAAGAGCAAATGATGTTACATGAACAGACTGATCGGTTCATGAGGATCGATATATCATGAAGGGTCCATAGGGAACAAGGAGGGAATGAGGAAATATAAATTTTATGGTCAAGAAATGTTCCCTAACGTGTACCCCACCGTCTCCATGTACGAGCTTAAAGTGCATGTAACTTCCCTCCTGTGCCAGCTATGAAGACGCAAACACATTTGCGTCCAACGTTAACATGTCCTCTTTCAGACCCACCCTGAATGGGTTGAATATTCCGTTTCTAAGTATGCCTTGCCAACGTCTTTTTGTGGTGTACTTTACACGTTTTCCAGCCCAGGCGAAGTAGGCCCTGTTTTCTGTCATCAAGCCTCTTTCCAAAGGCATCTCTGTCTCCTGAAACTGCAAGGTGGGATGCCCCCACCCGTGAACTCTGTCCTACTCCCTGCGCGACTCACGGCGCTTAGCTCAGCCTGTTGTCTGCCAAGACTGTATTCAACCTTCGAATTATCTGTTCCGCTCCTCAAAAATACATTCCTGCCTACTAGTTTAAATAAACATCCTTCCAGCTGCAGAGCAAAGGGCCCGGCCTCTCTGTCTCCATGCAAGTAATTCATAGCTCCCGTTACCATGGTAGGCCCATACCCCCTCGCTTTACCCACAGACACGTAGGCACATGTGCACGCACTCATAGTCAGTATAGGATAGCCTCTGTCCGAGAGACCTTTTCCTTCTAGATAATATGGTTCCCAAACATCAGATACCAGATATGATATAGGAACGAGTTGATCTGACATGCCAGACTTCTGTCTCTTTCCTCTAGTGTAAATGTCAAGTCCCCTGCACCCTCCAACTATACGTCAATCACACGTCATGCAGCTGCGCGCGCATCCTAGCTACCGATTTCTGCTGACTCTGCACCATTCTGTCATAGAGCCACCCATTGCTGACACTTACATGTGACGTTTCTAGAACACACCTCTGTGCACGTCTTAGTTCACGCCTTCTGATTACGTATTGTTAACACGTGTGTATTCTTATCTTGTTTCTCTCAGCTGTTACGCCTTCTGCATTGACTTCTATTGTGTATATTAAGTATAAAAGTAATGTAATGTCAATAAAGTATGCTCTATCCCTTCCTGCACCCCAGTGGTGGCAGGAACCCGATATCCGGTACCTGAACCATTCCTTTTTAAGGAATAAAACCCCTAAGAACTCTAACACCACGGACTCTGCCTCTTTCTTTCCGATTGAGTTATTTCTGTTTAAGTACTTACCTGCATAGAAATTAAGACGGTAAATCAAATATTTACCACACTAGCGATCCCAAAGCCTTTGAGATTAGTTACTTACCTGCTAGTATTTTGCATTCCACTTTTAGAGTATATGGTTTTTCGTGCCCCTCGGGCATTTGTGTAAATTGTGCGACTTAAAGTATTTTCGTAAGAGCTTTGTATTGTGCTTAGCACCCTGTCCTCATAAAGAGTCCAGGGTTGTTGTGTTCTAAATAAATATCCTTTTTATTTTCATAACAACTTGTGTAGTGTCCTTTCACTTGGTGTTCAAGGGGTATATGAGATGGTATAACAGCTGGCTTAACACGCCCTCTAGAGTCTAGCCTAAAGACTGCTCTTGTCCATGCTACTAGGATAGCTGGTCTACGGTTGACTTACAACCAATCATCAATAAGGGTTGTTTGGACTGATACAAAGTGCTAACTAGAATAGTGAACATTATATATCAGGCCAACTTCTCACAGCGTGTGCAGAAAGGTTGTGTGCAGAGAGGGCGTGTGCAGAGAGTGCAGGTGGGTGTAGAGAGGGCGGGCATGTGCAGAGAGGGCGGGCATGTACACAGAGGAGGTGTGCAGAGAGAAGGTGTGCAGAGAGGAGGTATGCAGAGAGGGCGGGCATGTGCAGAGAAGGCTGCCATGTGTTCTGTGTGTACGGCATGTGTGTAGAGGATGGGCGTTGACAGCTGTTATGGCCAGAGTTGGTGTAGAGAGTATATGTAGTGTATGTGTTGAGAATGTATGTGTAGAGAGAGTGTGTGTGTAGAGAGTATGTGTTAGAGAGTGTACTGGAGAGTGTGACACAGAGTGTTGGTATGTAAGGTGTATTATTTGTTTAGTAATGTACATATACAAAAGGGACAAAAAGTTGTGAAAAAGTTGACAGTGCCTCACGGAAGGAATACCATTGGAGTTTGCAGATTGGTTCTCACCTGCACTCACTTTGTCATCATAAGTAACCCTGGGCGAAGCACTACGCTACGCTCGCGGAGTTTGCGAAGTTTGCGCAACTTCGCACTACGCAAGCTGCACGTAGCACAGTGCGAACAAGCGTAGTGCAGCGCAGCGTAGTGCAGCACTCATTCTTTGCTTGTTCGCGGTCCTGAACGTCATGTTCGCGACCACGAGAAAGCAAAATGACATCCTGGCGAGATTCTCAACGCGGGGAGGTAAGGTTTCTCATTGTGAGTGGTTGCGCATGCTCGCGACCGCTCTCAATGAGAAACTACCAGTTAGCGTTGAGAAAGCTGCAGCTCGAGTAATAATCTACTCGAGCAGCAGAAAACTACAGCTCGCACTGTGCGAGATGCTGTTTTCAATGATTGCACAGTGCCGGATGCTTGTCCGCACTGTGCAATCATTGAAAACACATCTTGCACAGTGTGAACATGCTACTACGCAGCTCGCGTAGTGCTACGTGAAGTTCGTGTAGTGCGAAGTGCACTTCACGTAGCTTTGCGTAGCGCTACTTCGCGAACTACGCCCACCCTTACATAAGCACTTGTCAACTTAGAGTAGAAAGAGTTGAAAAAGAAGTAAAAAAGAATGAAGACAGTAAAGATCACACAGTGTGAAGTATATGTGAAGTTGTAATTAGAATATTATAAGCAGTGTATGTAGTATAGAGTAATTATTATAGTATAGTAGTTAGGGGGATAAAGTGAGTAGAGATGGTATTTGTATTGTAAGTGTTATATATGTTTTTATGAGAGTGTGTATTACAAAGTATGTTAAAAGAGAGTATGTATTATAGCGTGTGTATAATAGGTGCGTTTGTATTGATAGCATATGTGTAGAGGGCGTGTGTGTAAAGGGGGTGTAGGCTATTTACACATGTCCTCTGAAATATGCCCTGTCTGCACACGCCCTATCTACACACGCCCTCTCTACACACGCCCTCTCTACACACGCCCTCTCTACACAGCCCTCGCTACACACGCCCTCTCTACACACGCCCTCTCTACACACGCCCTCTCTACACACGCTCTCTACACACATGAATGCATAGTGTGCGTGTGCAGAGAGCGCGTGTGCAGAGAGGCTGCGTGCAGAGAGGCCGGGTGCAGAGAGGTCGCGTGCAGAGAGGCCGCGTGCAGAGAGGCCGCGTGCAGAGAGGCCGCGTGTGCAGAGAGGGCCTGTGCAGAGAGGCCATGTGCAGAGAGGCCCTGTAAAGAGAGGCCGTGTAAAGAGAGGCCGTGTAAAGAGAGGGCGTGTAAAGAGAGGGCGTGTAAAGAGAGGACGTGTAAAGAGAGTGCGTGTAAAGAGATGGCGTGTAAAGAGAGCAAGTGTAAATAGAGTACGTGTGCAGACAGCATGTGGAAATAGAGGCTGTGTAAAGAGAGGGCTTGTAAAGAGAGGGCGTGTAAAGAGAGAGCGTGTAAAGAGAGCACATGTGCAGATAGCATGTGGTATATTGAAAGTGTAGACTTAGCATGTGGTATATTGAAAGTGTTGACTTAAATTGTAGGAGTATGTTTTAGAGAGTATGTATAAAAGAGAGTATGTGTGAAAGAGAGTGTGTGTGAAAGAGAGTATGTGGTAAGGAGAGTATGTGTGAAAGAGTATGTGTGAAAGAGAGTATGTGTGAAAGAGAGCATGTGGTAAAGAGAGCATGTGGTAAAGAGAGCATGTGGTAAAGAGAGTATGTGGTAGTATGTGGTAAAGAGAGTATGTCATAAAGAGAGCATGTAGTAAAGAGCTTACGTGGTAAAGAGCTTACGTGGTAAAGAGCTTACGTGGTGAAGAGAGTATGTGGTAAAGAGAGTATGTGTTAAAGAGAGTATGCAGTAAAGCGAGAATGCATTAGAGAGTTATAATACATGAAGCCCTTCAAAAATTCTGTTAAATAATAAACTTACTGTGTTTTAGTAACCAACGTTTAAGATGTATAATAGATGTTGCTGTTTAAAGAAATGGCTCAACTTGTTGTTTTTCCTGTGTAAGTAAATAACAACAAAGAAAAATTAGTTTGCAAGTAAATAAAACTAAACAATACTTGAACGTTACATAAGGGGTTGTTGCACTTGTGCAGCTATTAACATAAAAATGTGAGAGGTATGAAAGAGTGTGTTTAAAGAAGTGGCGTGCTTGAAATGCAAAAGTGTTCAAAAGACGTTAATAATTTGCTTATTGTTGCTATGGTGTTTAGTAGACCTAAACTAGAAGCAGTGAGAGGGTGGTGGTGATGCAGGCAGTGAGTGAAGTATAGAGCGTTTGAAGCGGTTTGGAAGAAACTGAGTGTTCTAGCAGGTGTTGAGGGAGAGTAGAGAGTAGTAGAGAGTGAGTAGTAGAGCGTAGTAGACCGTGAGTAGTGGCTTGTATATAGTGTAGCATAGAGTGAGTAGTAGAGCATAGTAGAGAGTGAGTAGTGGCTTGTATATAGTGTAGCATAGAGTGAGTAGTAGAGCATAGTAGAGAGTGAGTAGTTGGGAGTAGAGAGTAGTAGAGAGTGAATAGTAGAGCATAGTAGAGAGTGAGTAGTGGAGAGTAAGTAGTAGAGAGAGAGAGTAAAGAGTGAGTACTAGAAGGTAGTAGAGAGTGAGTAGTTATTTGTAGTAGAGAGTGAGTAGTGTATTGTAGAGAGAGTAGTAGAGATTGAGTAGTAGATAGTAGTAATGAGTGAGTAGTAGAGTGAGTAGTAGAGTGAGTAGTAGAGTGTAGTAGAGAGTAGTAGAGAGTGAGTAATAGAGAGTAGTAGAGAGTGAGTAGTAGAGTAGAGAGTAGTGAGTGCATAGTTGAAAGTAGTAGAGAGATAAAGATAACAGATAAACATTTATCCTTTGACATATTGAAACAGTTGCATTGTTTGAATGGTATTTTCCAAATAAGTTGTAAAAGTAGCATTTTAAATCTTTAAGACACATTGCACGTAAAATTACTTAGTAAAAGTAAACTTAAGCAAACTTATACCATTGGTGCAATTCTAAAAGCTTAAGAATAAAAGTTACAAGGGAGAACATTGTTTCAATTAAGCAAGAGTAAGAATAAAAGTAACGTAACAATTGGTAAAACTGTGAACCGATTTATTTTGCAATCTAAAAAGTAACTTACTGTTCTGTAGCAGAGAAAGAGCAGCTCTCTTCCTGCACCGGCAGCTCTCGAAGTGCACCTCTTGAAGTGCACCGGATGGAGTTCTTCAAGAAATGACCTGAATCGTGGCAGTTGAAGTTTAAATCCTGTAAATTAAGAAAAAAAAAGGCTTATGCTAAAATTAAATAACAACAGAAGACAGCATGTAGTGTTGAAAAACAGTATGTAAATGAGAAGTAGACGTGTAGCTTTATCAAATTACTAAGCATTGTTACATAAATGAGCTCTTTTCAAGCCGTACTAACTTCTATCTAAAGTACAGTGTAAAATAAGGTAACACAAGTTACATAGTCTTTTAATAAAAATAGGGAAGACCCAACCCAAAAGGCAGCCAGAGGAGACCTGAAAGTTGAAAAGAATAAAACATTAGATAAATACATAAAATGCATGACGTAGCAAATTGCAATACAGAAATAGTGTGGTATGTGTGCACGTTAGGAAAGAGAACACCAAAATCAATTTGTAGTGCCACAGTGCAAGTGAGCTGATACATGAGGTATGAAATTGCAATACATAAAAACTGTGGCATGTGTGCACCTTAGGAAAGAAAAACCAAAAGACAATTCGTAGTATAATATTGCAATATATGGCAGAGATCCCGCACCTTAAAAATTAACTCATGTTTAGAACGTAAGTATGGTTAGTAAAGGGTGGACGGCATGCAGAGGGGCATTTAAGCAAAGAGCGTCTGAAGCTGTTGAAAGGAAATTGTATGCCAGAGCATATGTTCACGGAGGGGACTGGTGTTTAAGATTGAAGGTAGTTAAACACGGGTTTTTCATCCTTCTAGGGCCTATTAGAATGGGTGTTTACTTGTGTGGTCTGTGCGATAATGGCTGAGAAGGGCAGTGCCGCCAAGCGTGAGAATGCGAGTGAGCATACTACGTAGGAAAGTGCAATGCAAGAAAAAGTGCGGAATGTGTGCAACTTATGAGCAATAACACAAAGTACAATTACAAGTATAATACTGCAATATGTGGCAGACATTAGTTAAACACGGGCCTTTCATCCTTTAAGGGCCTATTAGAATGGGTGTTTACTTGTGTGGGCTGTGCAGATAATGGGATAGCTAAGGTGCTGTGGAGAATGTTAATCGCAGTACAGGATGTGGGGATTTTCGAGGGCGATAATGGCTGAGAAGGGCAGTGCTGCCATGGGTGAGAATGCGAGTGAGCATACTACGTAGGAAAGTGCAATGCAAGAAAAAGTGCGGAATGTGTGCAACTTATGAGCAATAACACAAAGTACTATTACACGTATAATACTGCAATATGTGGCAGACATTAGTTAAACACAGGCCTTTCATCCTTCAAGGGCCTATTAGAATGGGTGTTTACTTGTGTGGGCTGTGCGGATAATGGGATAGATAAGGTGCTATGGAGAAGGTTAATTGCAGTAGAGGATGTGGGGATTTGCGAGGGCAATAATGGCTGAGAAGGGCAGTGCCGCCAAGCGTGAGAATGCGAGTGAGCATACTACATAGGAAAGTGCAATGCAAGAAAAAGTGCGGAATGTGTGCAACTTATGAGCAAGAACACAAAGTACAATTACAAGTATAATACTGCAATATGTGGCAGACATTAGTTAAACACAGGCCTTTCATCCTTCAAGGGCCTATTAGAATGGGTGTTTACTTGTGTGGGCTGTGCGGATAATGGGATAGATAAGGTGCTGTGGAGAAGGTTAATCACAGTAGAGGATGTGGGGATTTGCGAGGGCGATAATGGCTGAGAAGGGCAGTGCCGCCAAGCGTGAGAATGTGAGTGAGCATACTACGTCGGAAAGTGCAATGTAAGAAAAAGTGCGGAATGTGAGCAATAACACAAAGTACAATTACAAGTATAATACTGCAATATATGGCAGACATTAGTTAAACACAGGCCTTTCATCCTTGTAGGGCCTATTAGAATGGGTGTTTACTTGTGTGGGCTGTGCGGATAATGGGATAGGTAATGTGCTGTGGAGAATGCTAATTGCAGTAGAGGATGTGGGGATTTGCGAGGGCGATAATGGCTGAGAAGGGCAGTGCTGCCATGAGTGAGAATGCGAGTGAGCATACAACGTAGGAAAGTGCAATGCAAGAAAAAGTGCGGAATGTGCGCAACTTATGAGCAATAACACAAAGTACAATTACAAGTATAATACAGCAATATATGGCAGACATTAGTTAAAGATGGGCCTTTCATCCTTGTAGGGCCTATTAGAATGGGTGTTTACCTGTGTAGGCTGTACGGATAATGGGATAGCTAAGGTGCTGTGGAGAATGTTAATTGCAGTAGAGGATGTGGGGATTTGCGAGGGCGATAATGGCTGAGAAGGGCAGTGCCGCCAAGGGTGAGAATGCGAGTGAGCATACTACGTAGGAAAGTGCAATGCGTGAAAAAGTGCGGAATGTGTGCAACTTATGAGTAATAACACAAATTACAATTACATGTCTAATACTGCAATATGTGGCAGACATTAATTAAACACGGGCCTTTCATCCTTCAAGGGCCTATTAGAATGGGTGTTTACTTGCGTGGGCTGTGCGGATAATGGGATAGATAAGGTGCTGTGGAGAAGGTTAATCGCAGTAGAGGATGTGGACATTTACGAGGGCGATAATGGCTGAGAAGGGCAGTGCCGCCAAGGGTGAGAATGCGAGTGAGCATAGTACGTAGGAAAGTGCAATGCATGAAAAAGTGCAGTAAGGGGGGATCGCGGCTTGGCAAGTAACATGTATTAATAACTTTAAGAACGTAAACAGGGGCAGTAAGGGGGGGATCACGGTATGGCAAGCAACATGTATTAATAACTTAAAGAACGTAAACAGGTGCAGTAAGGGGGGATCGCAGCATGCAAGCAACATGTATTAATAACTTTAAAAAGGTAAACAGGGGCAGTAAGAGGGGGATCACAGCATGGCAAGCAACATGTATTAATAACTGTAAGAACGTAAACAGGGGCAGTAAGGGGGGATCGCGGCATGGCAAGTAACATGTATTAATAACTGTAAGATCGTAAACAGGGGCTGTAAGGGGGGATAGCGGCATGGCAAGTAACATGCACTAATAACTTTAAGAACGTAAACAGGGGAAGTAAGGGGGGATCGCGGCATGGCAAGCAACATGTATTAATAAGTTTAAGAATGTAAACAGGGGCAGTAAGGGGGATTGCAGCATGGCAAGTAACATGTATTAATAACTTAAAGAACGTAAACAGGGGCAGTAAGGGGGGATCGCGGCATGGCAAGCAACATGTATTAATACGTTTAAGAACGTAAACAGGGGCAGTAACGGGGGGATCACGGCATGGCAAGCAACATGTATTAATAACTTTAAGAACGTAAACAGGGGCAGTAAGGGGGGATCGCGGCATGGCAAGTAACATGTATTAATAAATTTAAGAACGTAAACAGGGGCAGTAAGGGGGATTGCGGCATGACAGTAATATCTATTAATAACTTTAATAACGTAAACAGGGGCAGTAAGGGGGATCGCGACATGGCAAGCAACATGTAAGCAAGTAGCCTTTTAAGCTGGATTGGAAATTGCGTTGCAGCAAATGTTGACGGAAGTATACTACTGATATATGGCATACATTTTTTTTAAAAACAAACCAAGTTTTAGAACTAAAACAGGGGCAGTAAGAGGAGATCGCGGCATAGCAAGTAACATGTAAGCAAGGAGCCTTTTAAGCTGTATTGGAGATTGCGTTGCAGCAAATGGTAACAGATAAAGATTTATCCTTTGACATATTAAAACAGTTGCATGATGTTGAACAGTATTTTGTAAATGAGTTGTTAAAGTAGCATTGCAAATCTTTAACACACATTGCACATAAAATTAGTTACTAAAAGCAAACTTCTAACATTGGTGCGAATCTAAAAGCCTCAGAATAAAAGTTAAAATGTAAAACATTGTTTCACTTAAGCAAGAGTAAACAATGAACGAAAAGCCGATTTTTTGGCAAACTGAAAAGTAACTTACTGTTTTCTAGCAAAGAAACGGCAGCTCTCGAAGTGCACCGGATGGAGTTCTTCAAGAAATGACCCGAATTGTTGCTCTGTTAAAGTTTATATCCTTTAAAAGGAAAAAAAAGGCAGTTGCTTCAATTAAATACCAAAAGAAGACAGCATGTAGTGTTAAAAAGCAGTATGTAGATGCGAAGTAGTTGTCTAGACATATGTAAATCTCTAGGTGCGGTGCTTCCTTGTAAGAATGAAAGGCATGTCTGGAGAGAAGTGTATTAAGTTGTTGTTAGTAAGGACGTGTCAATTACGTGTAAAGTAAATGTGAAGTCGCGGCAGTGAAACCCCCCAAAAAGCGGCTCCAAAATGTCTAGGCATTTGATACAAAGCCCTGCAACCCTCGATTCTAAAGTTCTGTAAAATATATAAAGCGTGAACTTGTAATACAAGTAACTTCACAAAATTACTAAGCAATTTTTTATTAATGTTTTTTTTTCATGGCGTACTAACCTGTATCTGGACTAATGTGTAAAATAAAGTAACACAATGTACATAGTATTTTAATAAAATTAGGAAAGAACAAAGACAAAAGGCAGCCATGGGAGACCTGAAAGTGGGAAATAATAAAACATTAGATAAATTTAGAAAATGCATAACCTGAGCACAAAAGATACGTTTAAAAAGTAAGACACTAGCCACAGGTGACCTAAAGACACAAGCCGTCTACAAAGCCAAACTAACATGGGAAAATAAATAATAAAAACATCCTAAGAGCACAGAAGGTAATATAGCGAACAGAAAAATTATCACCAATTAAAAGGACTTACCTTATTTTTGTTTCCGGTAAGTATGGTTGACTGTAGAACTCTCTAGAAGATATCACCTTATGTACAACACGAAAACCTGAGCATACATACCTTATACAGGAAAAGTGCACCACAACTCTCCATTGGACAGACCACAACTGCGTTCACTTCAGCTACAAAAAGACCACGACCCACAACCCCCCTCAACCTATTCCTCGAAGAAACTGGAACAAAATCACCACCGACCAACTCTCCACATCACTAAACCAAAACCCTCCTGCCACATCATCGGACCCAAACCAAGCAGCCACCAACCTCACACAATGGATCACCCAAAGCGCCAACGTATTAGCACCCTTGAAAAACCATCAGATCAAACAAGGTAGCAAAAAGGCCACCTGGTTCAACGATGACCTCAAGAAATCCAAAAAGCTATGTCGTACCCTCGAGAAAACCTGGAGAAAAAACCCAACCTCTGACAATCTGACCACCTTCAAGGATGCCACCCGCAAACACCACCAATTGATCAGATCCACAAAGAAATCAGCATTCAAAGATCGACTCGACAACAATGCCCACAACAGCAAGGAACTTTTCAACATCGTCAAAGAATTTACCAACCCCACCGCCGGCTCCAACGACATCACTCCCTCCCAAGACCTCTGCGACTCTTTATCCTCTTTCTGCCACAACAAAATCGCTGACATACATAACAGCTCTGAAAACCAGTCCAATGAACAGCCCACTCCACCCACCTCCGAACCAAAACAGCACTCTCACAACCTGTCCGCCTGGAACCCAATCACCACTGAAGACACCATCCGCCTGATGACCTCCATTCACTCAGGATCGCCAACCGACCCATGTCCCCACCACATCTTCAACAAAGCAGACTCCATCATCGCACCCCATCTCCGCGATGTCATCAACTGTTCCTTCAACTCTGCTACCTTCCCAAAAAGCTGGAAACATGCTGAACTCAGCGCCCTTCTGAAGAAACCCACAGCTGACCCCTCTGAACTTAAGAACTACCGCCCCATCTCACTCCTCCCATTCCCTGCCAAAGTCATTTAGAAAGCAGTTAATATTCAGCTCGCCGCCTTCCTTGAATCCAACAATTCGATCGACCCTTCACATTCCGGCTTCCGAGCCAAACACAGCACCGAAACCGCCCTCATCGCAGCTACAGACGACATCCGAACACTACTGGACAACGGAGAAACAGTTGCCCTCATCCTACTTGACCTCTCCGCCGCCTTCGACACAGTATGTCACAGCACTCTCATACAACGCCTCAACAGCGTCGGAATACAAGGAAAAGCTTTGGTTTGGATCATCTCGTTCCTCGCCGGAAGAACGCAGAGAGTCCGCCTCCCTCCATTCAAATCAGAGGTCACCGAAGTCATCTGTGGTGTACCACAAGGATCCTCACTCAGCCCCACCCTCTTCAACGTATATATGAGTCACCTCGCATCCATCGCGCGCCAACACAACCTTAACATCATCTCCTACGCAGACGACACCCAGCTGATCCTCTCCCTCACCAAAGACCCTAACACCGCCAAAACCAATTTACATGAAGGAATGAAAGAAGTAGCCAAATGGATGAAGAACAGCCGTTTAAAACTTAACTCGGACAAAACGGAAGTCCTCATCTTAGGGTCATCCCCCTCTGCCTGGGACGACTCATGGTGGCCACCGGCCCTGGGTACAGCACATATACCTACAGATCACGCACGTAACCTGGGCTTCATCCTAGACTCCTCCCTCTCGATGACCAGACAAGTCAACGCTGTCTCTTCTTCATGCTTCAACATCATACGCATGCTCAAAAAAATCTTCCGCTGGATCCCTACCAAAACAAGAAAGACAGTCACCCACGCACTGGTCACCAGCCGACTGGATTATGGAAATACCCTTTACGCCGGGACCACAGCCAAACTACAGAAAAAACTCCAACGCATCCAAAACGCTTCAGCCAGACTCATACTGGACATTCCCCGTCACGCTTACATTTCCGGCCACCTGAAGGATCTCCACTGGCTCTCCGTCAACAAGAGAATACCGTTCCGTCTCCTCACCCACGCACACAAGGCCCTCTACGACCTAGGTCCTGAATGCCTCAACACACGACTGTCCTTCTACACACCCACCCGCCAACTACGATCATCCAATCAAGCCCTTGCCGCAATTCCGCGCATCCAAAGATCCACCATGGGAGGAAGATCCTTCTCCTACTTAGCGGCCAAAACCTGGAATTCTCTCCCCACTCACCTCCGTATTACACAGAACCACCTCTCCTTCAGAAAGCAACTAAAATCCTGGTTATTCGATAAGTAATACACCCACCCTCACTCGAGCGCCTTGAGACCCTCTGGGTGAGTAGTGCGCTATACAAATTCCTGAACTTGAACTTGAACTAGATACGAGGACACAAACTAGATATGAGTCAAAGACATAAGTAGGAGGCCATAAACAGAGGCTAGGACACAAACTATGCAAACAAGCCAACAAAAATTCCATTATAAAAGCATAAAATGGAAGATACATTTTTAAAATAGAATTAGAGCCGTACACGAGGCACAGGCGACCTAAAGGCACGAGCCGTATTCACAACACGGGGCATGTCGCAAGCGTTGCACTTACATTTACCTTAAGACAAAGGACACCTGAAGCCACGAGCCAAAGACGATCCAAAAGAAAAATGAAAGAAATAAAACAGAAATACACTACAAGAGCACAAAACTAAAGTCAACTTTTACAAAGAACACTAGACAAGAAGACAAACAATAAATACCTAAATACACGAAGTGGACACGATGGACACGATCCAAAAGAAACGTGAGAATAAAAAGTCAAATTAAAAGAAGCTACTACACAAAAGAAATCTTAAATTTAAAAAAAACATGTGTTACAAGCATATTGTGCAAAGGGAACAATTCAGAACACGGGGCATGTTGCAAGCGTTTCACTTACCTTTATTTTGAAACCAAGGACACCTTAAGCCACGAGCCGAATACGAGCCAAAAGAAATCTGTAGTGAAAAAACAATATGTTACAAGCAAAGGTAAACATTCACAAGACGTGGCATGTCGAAAGCATCGCACTTACCTTTATCTTAAGGCAAAGGACACCTGAATCCACGAGCCAAAAGAAATCTGAAATAAAAAACAATCTGTTACAAGCATACCGTGCAAAGTGAAACAAAACGGGACATGTCTTAAGCATTGCACGTATTTTTATCTTAAGGCAAAGGACACCTGAAGCCAGGAGCCGAAGACGAGCCAAAAGAAATCTGAAATGAAAAAATAAATCTGTTACAAGCATACCGTGCAAAGCGAATTATTCACAACACGGGTCATGTCTCAAGCGTCGCACGTAGCTTTATCTTAAGGCAAAGGACACCTGAAGCCACGAGCCGAAGACAAGCCAAAAGAAATCTGAAATGAAACAAAAAAATCTGTTACAAGCATACAGTGCAAATTGAAATATTCACAACATGGGGCATGTCTCAAGCGTCGCACTTATCTTTATCTTAAGGCAAAGGACACCTGAAGCCACGAGCTGAAGACGAGCCAAAAGAAATCAGAAATAATAAACAAATCTGTTACAAGCATACAGTGCAAAGCGAAATATTCACAACACGGGGCATGTTTCAAGCGTCGCACGTATCTTTATCTTAAGGCAAAGGACACCTGAAGCCACGAGCCAAAGACGAGCCAAAAGAAATCTGAAATGAAACAAAAAAATCTGTTACAAGCATACAGTGCAAATCGAAATATTAACAACACGGGCATGTCTCAAGCGTCGCACGTATCTTTATTTTAAGGCAAAGGACACCTAAAGCCACGAGCCGAAGACGAGCCAAAAGCAATCTGAAATAAAAATTATTTAAAACAAGACAAAAACAAAAAGTCGGAAAACTTGCGCTTAACTTCATCTTGCTGCGTAGGGTATCGTTGCTTGTAGAACTCTCTCGAACATCTCACGAAAGCTGTTTAAATAATAACGCGTCTCACCGTAACTTAACACAAAATGATAAGTCCACAAATAGTAGTTTGCCCAAAAGACGTGTAAGCTATAGTTGACGACAAAAATGGCATTACCAGAAATAAATAAATATCAATAATAAAAGATAAGAGAAAAAAACTTGATTACATTAGAAAAGCAAGTAAAGTTATAAAAAGATTTGACATACCTTATTCTGATCAGAATTGTTTTAGTTGAAGTTTGAATCCTGTAAAAGAAGAAAGAAAAAAGGCAGTTGCTTCTAGTAAATAACAAATGAAAACAGCATGTAGTGTTGAAAAACAGTATGAAGATGAGAAGTAGTTGTCTACACATATGTAAATCTTTAGGTCCCGTGCTTCCTTGTAAGAATGAAAGGCATGTCTGGAGAGAAGTGTATTAAGTTGTTGTTAGTAAGGAGGTGTCAATTACGTATGGAGGCGCGGCAGTTAAACCCCCGAAAGAGCGGCTCCAAAATGTCTAGGCATTTGATACAAAGCCCTGCAACCGTCGATTATAAAGTTCTTTAAAATAAATAAAGCATGCACTTCTAATACAAGTAACTTTATCAAATTACTAAGTATACTTACATTAATGAGCTCTTTTTACAGCATACTAATATCTATCTAAAGTACAGTGTAAAATAAAGTAACACAAGCGACATAGTATTTTAATAAAAATAGGGAACACCCAAAAACAGGTAGAGGAGAGCTGAAAATGCCAACTAATAAAACATTAGATAGATACAGAAAATGCATGACCTGAGCACCAAACATAAGATCTGTTTAACAAACACTAAACGAGCGAGCCGTACACGAGCCACAGGTGACCTAAAGACACGAGCCGGCCACAAAGGCTAGGAAATTTAGCAAAATAAGTAATAAAAACATCCTGAGAGCCCAAAACGCAATTACCTCACAAAAGCAAGTAAAGATATAAAAAAAATTACTTACATTATTCTGTTTGCACCATACAACAAATGGGGCATGTTACACCTAGAACAATATAAAAAGGGAAATTACATTAGTAACAAGAAACAGATAACTTACCTAAAACACGATCCCAGGAACATCTATACTGTCAGAAGCATACCGTACAAAGCTAAACCTTTATAACACGGAGCATGTTGCAAGCGTGGCACTTACCTTTATCTAGAGAAACAGTGCACCTAAAGCCACGATCCAAAGATGAGCCAAAAGAAATCTGAAATAAAAAAACGATATGTTAGAAGCATGCTATGCACGAGCCAAAAGAAATATGAAATAAAAAAAACAATATGTTAGAAGCCTACTATGCACGAGCCAAAAGAAATATAAAATAAAAAACGTTCTGTAAAAAGAATACTATGCACGAGCCAAAGACGAGCCAAAGGAAATCTGAAATAAAAAAAATCAACGTGTTAGAAGCATACTGTGCAAAGGTAAACATTCACAACACGGGGCATTTCGCAAGCGCTGCACTCACCTTTATCTTGCTGAAAATGACAACTGAAGCCACGAGCCAAACACGAGCCAAAGGAAATCTGAAATAAAAAAAATCAACGTGTTAGAAGCATACTGTGCAAAGGTAAACATTCACAACACGGGGCATTTTGCAAGCGCTGCACTCACCTTTATCTTGCTGAAAACGACAACTCAAGCCACGAGCCAAACATGGGCCAAAGGAAATCTGAAATTAAAAAAACCAACGTGTTAGAAGCATACTGTGCAAAGGTAAACATTCACAACACAGTGCATTTCGCAAGCGCTGCACTCACCTTTATCTTGCTGAAAAGGACAACTGAAGCCACGAGGCGAACACGAGCCAAAGGAAATCTGAAATTTAAAAAGTCAACATGTTAGAAGCATACTGTGCAAAGGAAAACATTAAAACTTAAAAAAAGAGCACAAAGTTTGAAAACTTGTGCTTACCTTAATATTGCTGCGTAGGATATCGTTGGATGTAGATTTCTCTCGAACATCTAGCTGAACGCAAATTAAATAAGAACGTGCCCCACCCAAATGTAACACCAAAACTTAATTCCACAAACAGCAGTTTTGACAACAAAACAACTAATCCATATTAAACAAAAAAATGACATTACCCGACGTAAATAACTAACAATAATAAAACATAAGAGAAAAACCGCAATTATGCTAAAAATGAATAACACGGGCCATGACACAAGCGTCGCACTTACCTTTTTTTGAGGAACAGGACACCTAAAGCCACGAGCCGAACACGAACCCAAAAAAATCTGAAAAAAACATGTGTTAGAAGCATACTGTGCAAAGTTAAACATTTATAACACGGAGCATGTCGCAAGCGTCGCACTTACCTTTATCATGAGAAACAGTACACCTAAAGCCACGAGCCAAAGACGAGCCAAAAGAAATCTAATATTTATAAAACGTGTTAGAAGCATACTATGCATAAGCCAAAGACGAGCCAAAAGACATCTAAATTGAAAAAACTTCACAAATGAACAAGAGCACAAAGTGTAAAAACGTGCGCTTACCTTAATATTGCTGCGTAGTATATCGTTGGATGTAGAACGCTCTTGAACATGTAGCCGAACGCAAATTAAATAAGAATGTCCCCCCACCTTAACGTAACCCTAAAACTTAATTGCACAAACAGCAGTTTCGACAACAAAACAACTAATCAATAGTAGACGAATAAAAATGACATTACCCAAAGTAAATAACTAACAATAATAAAACATAAGAGAAAAAACGCAATACATCACAAAAGCAAGTAAAGATATAAAAAAAAGTGTAACATTTATAGCACGGAGCACGTCGCAAGCGTCGCACTTACCTTTATGTTGAGGAAAACGACAACTGAAGTCACGAGCCAAACACGAGCCAAAGGAAATCTGAAATAAAAAAAATCAACGTGTTAGAAGCATACTGTGCAAAGGTAAACATTGACAACACGGGGCATTTCGCAAGTGCTGCACTCACCTTTATATTGCTAAAAACGCCAACTGAAGCCACGAGCCAAACACGAGCCAAAGGAAATCTGAAATTTAAAAAGTCAACGTGTTAGAAGCATACTGTGCAAAGGAAAACATTAAAACTTAAAAAGAGCACAACGTTTTAAAACGTGTGCTTACCTTAATATTGCTGCGTAGGATATCGTTGGATGTAGAACTCTCTCGAACATCTAGCTGAACGCAAATTAAATAAGAACGTGCCCCACCCAAACGTAACACCAAAACTTAATTCCACAAACAGTAGTTTCGACAACAAAACAACTAATCCATAGTATACAAATAAATTACATTACCCGACATAAATAACTAACAATAATAAAACATAAGAGAAAAACCGCACTTATGCTAAAAATGAATAACACGGGCCATGACACAAGCGTCGCACTTACCTTTATTTTGAGGAAGAGGACACCTAAAGCCACGAGCCAAACACAAGCCCAAAAAATCTGAAAAAAAACATGTGTTAGAAGCATACTGTGCAAAGTTAAACATTTATAACACGGAGCATGTCGCAAGCGTCGCACTTACCTTTATCATGAGAAACAGTACACCTAAAGCCACGAACCAAAGACGAGCCAAAAGAAATCTAATATTTAAAAAACGTGTTAGAAGCATACTATGCACAAGCCAAAGACGAGCCAAAAGACATCTAAATTGAAAAAACGTCATAAATGAACAAGAGCACAAAGTGTAAAAATGTGCGCTTACCTTAATATTGCTGCGTAGGATATCGTTGGATGTAGAACGCTCTCGGACATGTAGCCGAACGCAAATTAAATAAGAATGTCCCCCCACCTTAACGTAACCCCAAAACTTAATTACACAAACAGCAGTTTTGACAACAAAGCAACTAATCAATAGTAGACGAATAAAAATGACATTACCCAAAGTAAATAACTAACAATAATAAAACATAAGAGAAAAAACGCATTTACATCACAAAAGCAAGTAAAGCTATAAAAAAAATGTAACATTTATAACACGGAGCATGTCGCAAGCGTCGCACTTACCTTTATGTTGAGGAAAACGACAACTGAAGCCACGAGCCAAACACGAGCCAAATCTGAAATTAAAAAAATCAACGTGTTAGAAGCATACTGTGCAAAGGTAAACATTCACAACACGGGGCATTTCGCAAGCGCTGCACTCACCTTTATCTTTCTGAAAACGACAACTCAAGCCACGAGCCAAACACGAGCCAAAGGAAATCTGAAATAAAAAAAACAACGTGTTAGAAGCATACTGTGCAAAGGTAAACATTCACAACACGAGGCATTTCGCAAGCGCTGCACTCACCTTTATCTTGCTGAAAACGACAACTCAAGCCACGAGCCAAAGGAAATCTGAAATAAAAAAAAACAACGTGTTAGAAGCACTGTGCAAAGGTAAACATTCACAACACGGGGCATTTCGCAAGCGCTGCACTCACCTTTATCTTGCTGAAAATGACAACTGAAGCCACGAGCAAAGGAAATCTGAAATTAAAAAAAACAACGTGTTAGAAGCATACTGTGCAAAGGTAAACATTCACAACACGGGGCATTTTGCAAGCGCTGCACTCACCTTTATCTTGCTGAAAACGACAACTCAAGCCACGAGCCAAACACGAGCCGAAGGAAATCTGAAATTAAAAAAATCAACGTATTAGAAGCATACTGTGCAAAGGTAAACATTCACAACACGGGGCATTTTGCAAGCGCTGCACTCACCTTTATCCTGCTGAAAACGACAACTCAAGCCACGAGCCAAACACGAGCCAAAGGAAATCTGAAATTAAAAAAAAGAACGTGTTAGCAGCATACTGTGCAAAGGTAAACATTCACAACACGGGGCGTTTCGCAAGCGCTCCACTCACCTTTATCTTGCTCAAAACGACAACTGAAGCCACGAGCCAAACACGAGCCAAAGGAAATCTGAAATAAAAAAAAACAACGTGCTAGAAGCATACTGTGCAAAGGTAAACATTCACAACACGGGGCATTTCGCAAGCGCTGCACTCACCTTTATCTTGCTGAAAACGACAACTGAAGCCACGAGCCAAACACGAGCCAAAGGAAATCTGAAATTAAAAAAAACAACGTGCAAAGGTAAACATTCACCACACGGGGCATTTCGCAAGCGCTGCACTCACCTTTATCTTGCTGAAAACGACAACTCAAGCCACGAGCCAAAGGAAATCTGAAATAAAAAAAATCAACGTATTAGAAGCACAGACAACATGAGACGGGATAAACCAGACAGGATACACACACAAACACAGGGCATATCGGAAGTGTGTCACACTTACCTTTATCTTGAACACAACAGCAACGCACACAAAGGGTAGACGACATAAAATGGCATACTGTGCAAACACAAACATACACAACACGGACCACAATTATAAACAAAATGCTGCTTACCTGATCGGAAATAACAACAACTTCCAGGCAACGTAAATCTCGCCGACCACTCCGGCTAAAGCCACTTTCAAAATGACGAAAACATCACGGGACAGAAAAAAAAAAACACGCCCACAGCCGCATGACGTGAGAAAAGGGGCCGGATGAAAAAAACATCCCCGGAACGCCCATGAATCGCCTCTAACCATGACAGGCAGATCTCACTTCCAATGGCTAGCCTCCATTTATGGAGCTAGCCAATGGAAGTGAGAGGCGTGACAAAGGCCCATACTCTTCACAAAAGTTTTCACCTGCGCGAACGCTGCTGTGCAGCGGACGCCAGGCGAAACCTAACAAGGGTGTCAAGGCGCTGGGGACCGTTGGGAGGATTAAGCAAGCTATTGCCCAGAGTCACAGGGTGCTGGGCTAACCTGCCACCGGCACCGGGGATCGAACTGTGAACCCTGTGGTCTGGAGTCAGGTGCCCTGGCTGCTGCGCCACACCTCTTCCACAGGCATGGATGGCCCCCGCCCTGTCGGGGAGCACGAGCTGTTAGGTGTCCGGTATCTGAGAGGGGAGAGGAGGCCGCAGGTCATTTACGGTGAACACCGGCCGTGAGTAAGGAGGGATGCCCGGCTCAAGAGTGCACACTGTGTGTGCCACGTGCAAGAGGGGTACTAATGCCCTGGGCGTTGGTGGTCTCCGGCTCTACCTCAGCGGTGTTGCTTTCGCTGAGGGCGCGTCGGCTCTCTTCCTGTCTCATGTTCATTTCTGTTTCTAATGCCTAGCTGTGGAGAGATAGTGTGAGGACGTGTGCTGGTATCCGGTGCCCTGGAAGGATGAACGGCCAGAACACTACACACTACAGTGTGATCACAAGTAGCACATAGAGCTCTGCAAGAGGCGCTTAAGTCACTGAGCTATTCCACCGCATTCTGTGTTCAGAAGAGGACCAGAGGAGGGGTCTCTGTAGGGGGGTCCCCAGGATCATCGGCGTGTGAGGGGTGCTGCCAGCTGAGATGCTGCATTTGATGGACAGCTCAAGGCCTCAGGTGACAGCCAGGGCCTCCAGGAGCACTGGGGGGTGACAGGGCCGACCCCGCAGGCCCCTTGTTCCAAGAAGAGGGGCCGGAGACCTCACACCCCACTAACTTTTACAAGTGGCTTTGTGGAACTCGGATGGGGGCCTTGGGCGATGTTACCATGACGATCCTTGGATGCAGGCGCTGCAGTGAATGAAGCGGCAGACAGCTGCCCATCACCAAGGCAGGGGTGCACATGAAGTGGTGCCATAAAGTCGATGCACATTTAATGCCCATTCCAACTATAAACAGTTGCGGATTCAACATTCCTTGAAGCGGAGGGACTTGTAACTTTGTCCTCGCAATGACTCCGATGTTGAAGTTTGTACAGCAAGGGTGTTTGGGCACAGCATATTACTACTCCCGTTTTCTGGGGATTATTCAAAATACAACATTTATGCTACGTAACAAATACTGATTTTGCTGACAATTATTCTGCAGCACTTTTGTTCAAAAGAACAGTGTAAAAATCCCAAAAGTAAAACCGTCTTTCCGCCAGCAAAGACAATTTGCAGAAAATTTACTTTTATGAAAAATCTGGTGCGGCAGTTTAAACTTGCATATAAAAAAAAAAAGAAGATTTCATCAAATCGTTTCTATAGCACTTCGTGGAGCAGACAAAGGCGAAATTTCACATTCTCAACAGAATGTTAACTTAAAATAAAATTTATAAAAGTGATCGCGAGCGATCGCTATTGTAATAGTCCACTTTGACCTGCTGCTCCCAATCGCCCTCCCATCTCATCTGCTCTGGAGTTTTTTTTTATTGTGTTTCCTAGAATGCATGCAAGGAGGAGACGCAAGACTGATGTTTACTTTTTTTTTTGTTAACCCCTTGCGTACTCATCCAATCGGGATGAATGATCGGATTGAACATTCTTGTTTTCTTTAAATTAGTTGACCAATGATATAAGCGTGGTCTACAGACATTTTCTGAGTCCATTTTAAGTGTAATGAAATTTCATACTGTTGATCTTTGCGAATGTGTAACTTTTGGATTTTTAGGATTGTGTTCAATTTATTATCACCAGAGAATGCACACTTCGTTTGATGTATTTGCTCTTTTAGTTTTATTTGACCATTAGTTAGATTTTTTTTTGCTTTTATCCAACTTTATTGTTTTGAATCATTCATTTCCGTGAAGCATGTATACTCCTATCACATGATAACGATCTCACGCTCTGATCAGTCACTTCACTCCGATCCTTTTCCGCGAAGCGCGTATACTCTTATCACATGGTCACGATCTCACGCTCTGATTAGTCACTTCACTTCGATCACGTGATTTATGTTGACGAATCACCGCTCTCGCGAGTCAGACTTCCAAAATCCCCATTGAGACACTGTGTTGTCCGTTTGCATGTAAGTCTTGTGTCAGTGTTTATAATTTAATTTGCACAACTAAGAGCACTTTAGGTTTCATTTGTCTAACCTTACGTACGCTTCACTTTGTCACTCGTTTGAACTCGGCACAGCATTCCAGCGAGTTTTATTTGTTTAATTTTATGCACGTTTCACGTTGTTATTCGTTTTAACTCGGCACAGCATTCTGATGAGTCCAGCGTCAGACGACGTAATTTCGATTCTAAAGCAACTCATCACTTAAACACTTCCGATCTTTCACGTTCACTCTGTGAGGCACCTTTTCACATCAGCCACTTTTTGAGTTCTTCCGAATCTCTGGTATGCATGTTAATTTTTTCGCACGAACTGTGACGATTATATTTATTGTATGTATTGTGGAGTATCTGATTTGGCCCTGTTTAACTTTGTTACAGACCCCTGATGAAGGGTCCATGTTTGGTGACCCGAAATGCATTGGGTAACACAAGAAGTTATATATCATATGAAGACCGCAACATAAGACTACAATTATGTATGCCAGTTGTTCATGGATAAGTCATTGAATTCACAAACTTGAAAGAATTGTTTAAGAATGTTTACAATTTGAAAAGAATAAATTGAACTTCGTGAAGAAACCGGATGTGTTTCTATGAATATCGTGCGCACATTTTGGTGGGTAGATGATTTTCCCCACAACACATTCTGATATTTAAAGGCACGGTCAGGCTACGTGCGACAAATGTGGCGCCAACCAGAACTTTGAAAAGTATTCCGCTAAAAATTGTTGATTAAAATTTGAGTGCACGGGGATAACACAGTTTGTCATTTTCTGCATTATGTCATTACTGTCTATATGTTAAATGAAAACAATAAAAACATTAAAAAAAATAAAAATAAATAACCAGAGGAGCAGCCGTGAAATGGATCCCAAAAAAAAAAGAAGCTCGCGAGTGGTGTGCTCGCGTGCACCACTGCGAAGCATATGTCTTCAATTATCGCGGACATGTCTGGCCACGATAATTGAAGATATATGGCCTTTGGTGCGCGTAACAGACACCAATAGGCCATGGGCGGAGCTGCGCAACCACCCATGGCCTATTGCGTGTTCTGTTTAAAAAGTACACGCACGCAAAGTCAAATGAAAATGGACCTAAGAAATGCACACGCACTAGCTGTGTGGAATTTCAAGGTCCATTTTCAAAACCCAGAGAAAAGGACTCTGGCTGGGCGAACACTGCTGCGCAGTGTACGCTAGGCCGAGACCTAAAAAGTGCTTGCTCTCCATAAAGCAGTGATAACTTTATTTACTCAGCTTCCTGAGGCTAAAACGTTCAGGGGCAAACACACAACATTGCAATGCTATTAAAGTGTCTTAGATAACGAGATAATTTATGGGTTTTTTCTGGCAGCAACACAGTGGGGAGAAGGGAATTCCGTAGCCTACATGAATATTTAGGTCTGGCTTGGCAGTGCAAATGTCACCTCACCTTTTAACCTACACCAATGTTATTCTACAGTTCTTTGCTTTCACACAAATACAAACCCTTTCCTGTACTATTTACTTGTAATGCTTCACATTACCATACAACATTCCCTTAAACCCAAACTTATTGGCATCGGCAATACTTGTTGTAGTTTGTGTTTGATCTTACAAGCAAATTTGTAAGTATTATAATAACAACCAAGTCCCTCTTAGCAGGCCAGGTTATTTTCGAGAAATCAAATAAACAAAAAAGGAAGTGTAGAGGTAGTGGTGATAGAATCACCCTCCTAAACTGAATGCATAAACAAAAGGATTCTATCAATGTGCACTGGAAATTATTTTTACTTTGATTTTATCTAAAGTGACGGCCCCCTTTTTTGCTGGTGGCAAAGGAGAGCACTATGTATTTTTAAAATACCCCTCACACACTAAGACCCCCTTAGTGTCATGCGTCATCATGGGGGTCTTCCCGTCCCTCTACGGGGCGGGGCGGGCTTCGACCTACGAACTACGCTGGAGCACTTGTTTGTTGATAATAGGCTATGTGTGGTGTGAAAGTGGTTAAGGGTGATTTTATAAGTGGTGTAAGGACCTAAATATGTGAGAGTAAATTAAAACTTCCCTGGATAGTAGAAAAAAATGATTTATTGGCTTCTCTGGCTGGGAACAATAAAAAGGGGTTGTGGTGGGGCTTTTATGTGTTCCATCTGGTCGACATGTTTCATAAGCAGTCCCCTACTGCTTAATCATCAGGACCTCTGTTGGTCCCTACTAGTAATACTCAAATAAGTAAATGGTATGCCTATTATCCTAAAATAAAGCAGCAAAAATCGGCTGCTCTATTTAGCTCTAGGGCTTGAGTCAGCCCTTGTTGAAGAGTACAAAAATGTTTGACCTATTATGGTCTTGGCACGATTGATCTAACTTGCCCCATGAGCCAGCATCAAAGGGTGTCCATGCGGTCAGTTACCGCTGAGGGTTGCTCGCCTCGATCCTGCCCTTGTGCTGCTCCGTGGGTATTTTCGAGAAATATCTGAGGAGTGCCCTAGGCAACGTTTATTGTTTTAAACCCTTTCAGAGGCCAAGTAGCTGTTTTTAAACAGGATGAAAACTCCAATGGACTGTCCACTTTGAAACAGCTTTCACAGGCAGAAAGTTAACCCCTTGAGGGTAAATAAAGTTTTTGAGGTCTACTCTAGCTCTAGAAATTGTAAACACATACAAGAAGTTTGTCTGCAGAGTGCTGCAAAATAAAGTGATGAATTCTAAACCGGTTTCCTAACATATCGGCTAAGGATTGCATGCTCTGTAAACTCGGATTGCACTCTGGTAGTTTGTTAGCACTCTGCCATCGTCACAGACACGTGTTATGCAAACAAGGTGTAGTGTTGTGAGTAATGTGACTTTTATGAGGCTTTTCTCTACTTCTGGGAATGCATCGCCCTGGTAGATACCAAATAATAGGAGACAATGTAAATGCAGCATTGTGAGATTGTATAGCTATCTGCTTTTGAACAACCATTTAAGCTACACACTTCCTTACAAAATGTAGGTATTTTGTGAAATTTGTTGTAAACTTTAGATATTGCCCACCGAGTCATGTATGTAATAAATTAAGACAGCATCCAGCGGTCTGAAGGAAACTGATAGGTGCTGTGTGTTTAATAAGGCGTGCACGCAGAAGATTCCCTTTCACAATGGATTATCAAGGAGGCAAACGTTCAGATATAGTCGGACTTTCTGTTTTTAGCAAATACGCTGCTCTTATTATTCTTGTCAATCCCTCTGCAAAATTCACTGTCATAACTCCATGGAAACCCGTTACCAATTAATGCAATGAATGATGCACTCCAGTTACCACCACATATACGATCGAAGGTGCAGAAAGAGTTGAAAGTATCTCCCATGCATTTGGAAAGGGGCGACCATTCGGTCCCCCCGAACGTATGGTGGAGTACCCCGATCCCCCCGGGAGGCCATCTTGGGCGGGAGGCGAGTCTCGGCTGGTATGCCCGAAGCGGCGTAGCCGGGGCGCGCCTTTTGCCGCCCTGGAGTGGGTTGTCCTAGACACTGACGCGGCCGGCCACGCCCCCGGAGGCAGGCGGAGGCGGGTTTAGGCCCGCCCGAAGACGGATAAAAGGAGCAACAAGCCAAGAAAGCATCCTCTTGTTCCTGTGCTCTGAAGCTGCACCTCCCCGCTGCACGTGAGCTCGAGACGGAACGAAGAGCCAATTTTGAGCGTTGTAATTTTGTTTTTGTTTTACAGATATCTTCGTTTGAGAATGCCGGGCAAGAAGGTCGGAAAGCGGGTCGGGACCGATCAGATGCTCCCCATGCTCATAAAGGAGGTAGCCGAGTTGAAGAAGCAGATGGCGGTAAAGAACGGGGAGGGAGGACCGAAGCGAATCGTCGGACCAGCATTGCCGGGAGTAGTCCCTAGCGGGAGAGGCAAGAGGTCCAAGAGGGGGGCACCTGGGGGGGAGGCCCCGGTTCCCGATACTCCGATAGAGGAGCCAATCCCGGTTCCGAAGGAGGGGCATCCGATCCCCGTGGTAGTCACCCCCGTGAACGGGGAAGATATGCCTCCCGAGTTGGCGGCACAACTGGCAGCGTGGTTGGGAAAAGATAGTGAGGGCACCACGGCTGACGACGCCAGGGCTGTAATGAGACAACTGCGGGAATCTAGAGAGGCTGCGAAGGCACCATCTTCTGTTCCCCCACAGGTTCCGGTGGCTGAGACTGCAGCAGGCGCGAGTTCGGCAGCAAGTACAGCTCCTAGTTCAGGTAAGCGGCTACTGCCGATTGCGGGGGAGGGGTCTGTACCCTCACGAAGGGAGAAAGTGGCCCAGCATGTTCCACTTGAAATTAAGGAAAAGATTTGGGCCGATAAGTATGTGAACATGTTTTCTTTGCTTACTGACCATTACGAGATGGAGCATGTGAAGGGCCAAAAAGAGCTTATGCATCCGAGTGTTTGGCGTGCAAAAATGGCCGCCTTTAAGGTCGACGAAAACATAGGTACTTGGGGCAGAGCGTTTGGCATTTTTACCTCCATTATGGGTGAGCGAAGGCCTGAGTTGTTGACAGAGTTGCCTATTTATCAGACACGTATCATGGAGTATTCTCTAGCATACGAGGGCAATCAGTGGTTTTGTTATGAAAATATTTTTAGGAAGGCTAAGGAGCACGACCCAGCTCTAACATGGGATTGTTATGACTCCATTTCTTGGCAAAAAATGGAGAATTCAGGTATGTTGAAAGTACCATTGTCGGGGAGTAACGGGGGTGAGTCTTCCCGCCAATCCTCTGGGACACCCTTTCGGACGGGTGCAGGTAACGAGCACCACTCGAAGTCGAGTGGCAACGCAGGTAAAAGGGGGATTTGTTGGAATTTTAACAGGGGAAAATGTACGAGGCCCCAGGGGTCATGCAAGTTTAGACATGAATGTGGGGGGTGTGGACAGTCCTCCCATCCTGAGACCATGTGCAGAGCCAAAACGGGTGATAACGGTGGTAGGGGAAGCGCCAAACAGGTCTGAAATAGTCCGAGGGGCGCCTTTACCTACCCCGATTGATACCATGGCAATGATTCCTTGGCTCAACGAATACCCGGATCATGTCTCCGCTGGGGTGTTGCGAGACGGTTTTTCATATGGTTTCCGCATTCCAGTGGGGGATTTTCAGGGTGAAGCAAGTTGTAAGAACCAACTGTCTGTCCTGCAGCATACGGCGGTGGTACAGGTAAAGATTGGGAAAGAGGTGACTCGAGGGCGTGTTGCCGGTCCATTCGATTTTCCACCGGTTGCTAACTTTGTTTGTTCCCCATTAGGGGTGGTCCCCAAGAAGGACCCGGGTGAGTTTAGGCTAATACATAACTTGTCAGCCCCACGAGGTCTTTCCGTGAATGATGCGATAGACCCGGAAGTGTGTTCGGTGCGGTACGCATCTTTCGATGAGGCCGTCGCCATGTTGAATCGCCTGGGGCCCGGGGCGCTGATGGCAAAATCAGACATCGAGTCAGCGTTCCGGTTGCTCCCGGTACACCCAGACGATCAGCGTCTTCTTGGTTTCATGTTTCAGGGTCGCTATTACATGGATAGATGTATGCCAATGGGATGCTCTATATCTTGTGCTTATTTTGAAAAGTTCAGTTGTTTTCTACAATGGGTATTCACAAGAAAGACGGGTTTTCAGCATGTTATGCATTATCTCGATGACTTTCTGTTCCTGGGGGCAGCCGGGGATCCAGAATGTGGACAGGCTGTAAAAGAATTTTGTGTCTTAATGAATCATTTTGGTGTGCCATTGGCACCAGGTAAGACTGTGGGTCCCTCGACTTCACTCGAGTTTCTGGGGATCGAGCTCGACTCGGAGGAAGGTTGTTTTCGGTTACCCAAAGAAAAAGTGTTAAAATTCAGGGCATCCCTTGAAACATGTATTCGAGAGTCTAAGGTAAACCTGCATCAATTGCAACAAACGGTGGGCCAGTTGAATTTTGCCCTCAGAGTAATGCCAATGGCCCGCCCCTTTTCCCGCTCGATTGCACAAGCCATGGTCGGCTTTAAGGAGGGACACCACCGCACGAGGCTCTCGGCAGAGATTCGCCAGGACATGCACATTTGGCTGGCATTCTTGGCGGATTTCAATGGTCGAATTGTCTGGAACAAACCGGCGGTGTCCTCCGAGGAGCTGGGGCTGTGGACAGATTCGGCGGGGAGTATAGGTTTTGGCGCCATATTCGGTACGCAATGGTTGGCTCAAAAATGGCCGTCATGGTGGCACGAGTGCGGGCTGACGAGTAACATTGCTTTTCTCGAACTCTTCCCTGTTTTGGTGGCCCTGAAAACATGGCCTGAGGGGTTCCGGGATCACTCTGTGGTGTTCTGGTCTGATAACATGACCGTGGTTGAGTGTATCAATAGTCAGGCAGCACGTTGCAAATGGATTCTGAGACTGCTCAAGGAAATTGTGTTATTGTGTATGCAGTTGAATGTGCTCTTTAGGGCGCGACATGTCCCGGGGGTGTTGAATCAAGCGGCTGATGCGCTTTATCGTTTCCGTATGCAGGCCTTCTGGGGTTTTCTGCCCACAGCGGACCCGGTGGCGGCACCCTTTCCCGAAGCTCTCTGGTCTCTCGGTGCCCCGAACTACAAAACCTTGTGGGAGAGAGTTTAGCACCCAGGACAAGGAAGGCATATGAAGGGGCGTGTCGTTCCTATTGGTCCTTTTTGGGTTCTGCTAGGGGGGAGCTTTGGGGCCAGGAAGAGCTTGTCGTAAAATTTTTGCTGTCTCTACATCAGGCAGGCAAATCAGTAGCTACGGCCCAGAGGCATCGGGCCGCCATTTCCTTTATGGCAAGGGCTCATGGGATCCAGGACCCGACAGCGTCTTTCGTGGTGCAGAAAGCGCTACGTGGGTGGCAACGCCTGGAGGGTCGCAGAGTAGATGAGAGGCACCCGATAGGTCTGGATAGGTTGGCCCTGTTATTTTCTGTACTCCCTGCGACATGTTCATCCCAGTATGAAACAGTGTTATTCCGAGCCGCTTTTGTGCTAGCATTCCATGGGGCTATGCGGGTAAGCGAACTGGTGGCGAAGAACAAGCAGGATACGGAGGGGGGACTGTGCCGAGAGCACATTCAGGTTAAGGTGGAAACGATGACTGTCTCGTTTGTCAGGTCCAAGACCGATCAGGGTGCGATTGGGGACTGCATAGTTATACATAGGATTCCCGGGTCTCCCATGTGCCCTGTTGTTTGCGTAGAGGAATATTTGGCGCAGAGGGTGGCATCATGGGGGGGGACCTTGTTGAGACACGCTGACGCCACCCCACTGACCAGGTTTCAGTTCCAGCGGGTGCTTGCGATGTCAATTTCGGCCGCGGGCTTGAACCCCGGCGAGTTCGGGACCCATTCCTTTCGGATAGGGGCTGCTACCGAGGCTACAGCCAGGGGTCTGAGTGTGGAAAAAGTGAAACGTTTGGGGCGTTGGTCCTCGAATTGTTACAAAAGGTATGTGCGGTTGCACATGTTGTGAAGCTGTAATGATGTACTCACGCTTCTTGTTTTTGTTTGGTTTACAGTTTCGCAAGCTTACGAGGCGGGGCGGACTGTGCAGTCGACCCGACACCTGGGAACCAGCGGTCAGACATCACCGGCTGCGGAAAAAGAGGTGTGGGCCGTGGGCCACTCATACGTGAGGCGCGCCGCGGACGTATTCAAAGCAGGTGACATGATTCACATGGCTGGGGAATACGGGTACAGGGTGACCTTCTACGGAAGGGGCGGGCTCTGTATTGACCAGTTTCAATCCTTTTTCGAGGGTTTGTTAGGGCGGACAAGGTCACCGCCGTCTATAATCATAGTCCATCTTGGGGGCAACGATTTGGTGGCCACTGGTAGACGACTTCTTCTCGAGGCAATGCTCTCCACAGTAAGTTGGTTGGCGAGAAGAGTTCCAGGGTGCACAATTGCATGGTCCCATATGATTCCACGGAAAGTGTGGCGGGGGGCGAATTCGGTTTCTGCTCTGAATCACTCAGTGAAGAAAGTAAATAACAAATTGGGTATATTGTTTCGTTCAAGTACACTGCATTCTATTCCGCATGGTTGTATCAAGGGGGACAGTATGTATCTGGGAGATGGGGTCCATTTGTCCCGGGTGGGGAATGAGTTACTCATAGGAGACCTCATAGCTTGGCTAAAGAGTTTAAAACATGACCTTTAGGCAGGAGTTGTTGTGGGGGGTCCGGATAGCCGGTCAACTATCCGGCCTGTGGCGGTAAGGTCATGATCGGTGAGCAGTAATTGGAAGATCCTTATGGGGGGGCGTCACCCATTACGGATGGGAGCGCTCGGGGGAGGTGGCCATTGGCCCCTCAACGGGGAGGCGGTCCCTTCTAAGGATGGGCCGCCGAAAGGAAAGGAAAGGCGGTCAAGGCCCCTTCCTGGATAGGAGGGGCTACGGGCCCCTCCTGGGGAATTTCCCGGGGCCAGGACACCTGCGACGGCAGATGTGGTAAGTTGTGTGGGGTGGGGAGGGGGTTTACGCTACCTTCTAGACACCTCATACGAGTCCTCGGACGACCTTTAAATGGCGTCGAGTTCATTGGGGCCCCCGTCAAGTCAAGGGAAATTGGTAGATGCACTTGAGGTACGCCTCTGTGCGGTCGCCCCTCCCAAGTGGGGGGGGTATTTCTGGTTTAGGGATCTGACCTTGCCGTTGGCCCTTAAAAGTTAGGATGTACAATTTCAAGTTAAATGTTTTGTAGGATGTTAGTTCGGCTAGGAGAACCTTTGTATTAGAAATATGTTAAGGTTAGCCAAACATCGTAATGTGGAAATGAAATTGTACATAATATGAAACTGTTATTTTAATGTTTTGATTTTGTTTCATATTTTAATAAATACGGCCGGGAGGGTCACTCCCTCCCGCCTTCCAAAAGTTCAGAACCGTTTCCGGTTTCCCATCCTTGGGGATTGTGTCGAGAGGGGGTGGCGGGTATCTCAGCCATATGGAAAGGGGCGACCATTCGGTCCCCCCGAACGTATGGTGGAGTACCCCGATCCCCCCGGGAGGCCATCTTGGGCGGGAGGCGAGTCTCGGCTGGTATGCCCGAAGCGGCGTAGCCGGGGCGCGCCTTTTCCCGCCCTGGAGTGGGTTGTCCTAGACACTGACGCGGCCGGCCACGCCCCCGGAGGCAGGTGGAGGCGGGTTTACACCCGCCCGAAGACGGATAAAAGGAGCAACAAGCCAAGAAAGCATCCTCTTGTTCCTGTGCTCTGAAGCTGCACCTCCCCGCTGCACGTGAGCTCGAGACGGAACGAAGAGCCAATTTTGACCCACCCACCAGCCCCTGAGGACAGCCAGTTGTTTTAAATAAAGTTTTGATGTGGTAACTCTATTTCTTACAGGTTGTGATGATTGTCGTATTATTTTGAGTATGCAATAAAGAATGGTCATTTACAGTATGTTTTTTCAAATAAAGTAATTCCGCACTAGTGTTGATCAGTAATCATACGTGAAATAGTTATGGTTGTTTTGTAATTTAGTAATTTTAGTTAAATTGTCGTATTTATTTTGGTCGGGCGGTAAGGTCATGATCGGTGAGCAGTAATTGGAAGATCCCTATGGGGGGGCGTCACCCATTACGGATGGGAGCGCTCGGGGGAGGTGGCCATTGGCCCCTCAACGGGGAGGCGGTCCCTTCTAAGGATGGGCCGCCGAAAGGAAAGGAAAGGCGGTCAAGGCCCCTTCCTGGATAGGAGGGGCTACGAGCCCCTCCTGGGGAATTTCCCGGGGCCAGGACACCTGCGACGGCAGATGTGGTAAGTTGTGTGGGGTGGGGAGGGGGTTTACGCTACCTTCTAGACACCTCACACGAGTCCTCGGACGACCTTTAAGTGGCGTCGAGTTCATTGGGGCCCCCGTCAAGTCAAGGGAAATTGGTAGATGCACTTGAGGTACGCCTCTGTGCGGTCGCCCCTCCCAAGTGGGGGGGGTATTTCTGGTTTAGGGATCTGACACCGGTTACGACCTTGCCGTTGGCCCTTAAAAGTTAGGATGTACAATTTCAAGTTAAATGTTTTGTAGGATGTTAGTTCGGCTAGGAGAACCTTTGTATTAGAAATATGTTAAGGTTAGCCAAACATCGTAATGTGGAAATGAAATTGTACATAATATGAAACTGTTATTTTAATGTTTTGATTTTGTTTCATATTTTAATAAATACGGCCGGGAGGGTCACTCCCTCCCGCCTTCCAAAAGTTCAGAACCGTTTCTGGTTTCCCATCCTTGGGGATTGTGTCGAGAGGGGGTGGCGGGTATCTCAGCCATATAGCCTCTTTTCCATATGTTATGCTTACTGAAAGGGAAACAACTCAGATGAAAGCAACATGTTTCATTTAGAATATCTTTTTGACTAATCCTTAAAGATCAGCAGGGGACTTTACAACAACTGTTACTATGTACACAAAACGTACTTCAAATACAATCCTGCCTCCAAGGCACTCCTTAATCAATCATCAAACTCTGTTAAGTCATTGAAATGTGAGGTGTCTTTAAAATAATTGCTTTCAGTGCCACAGCTATCTTTATTTTAGTTTCCATCTCAATAATTATTTTGCAATTCATTTTCTGTAAAAACAAATCTTTGAAATAAATTTCAGCACAATCTGTACTTGCATTTTGAATTTCTATGTTAGAAAACAAACAGACAAAAGTGTGCTACAATCTTCTGTATTTTAATTTCTTCATCAATAATTAATTTGTAATTAATTTTGTTTAAAGAATTCCCCAGGCAAAAGAAATCCAGAACATACTTTACAAGTATTTGAAATGATACGTTTTAAAACATGCAGACAGATTTATGTTAATGGTAAAAATAAACTCTTTAAATTGTCCTGTTTACCATGCTGAAATATTAAGGGTAATTACCATAACAACATGGATTTTAATAGGACATAAAAGAGATATGCCTAAATGGGATACCAATAGCCTAAAGCCTCCTCCCTCCCAAACTCCGCACACTCGCACCATTTATGTCCATGATCCAAAGCCATATTCCCAAGAAATAGTGACTATTCCCCCAAAAATGTAAAAGTTGGAAAAAGTAATCCATTAACATAATTGTTTTTAAACTGTCGAGTTTGATAAGACTTAAATGTTTTTAACACATTATTTTGATAAATCCTTTTAAAAATCGTGATCTTAACTGATTATAATTGTAAAAAAAATCTCCAATCAGTGTGTTGCAATTTATTTCTCAGTATTTATCACTTTTTCGGTATTTCTCTGCCATTTCAACTTCGGGAAGAATTTCAACAACTTATATTTTACACAAAGTGGCTGATTACAAAGCCCTTGAATTTCCTGATCTGTACAGTAACCGAGTTACTGACTCCATCACGAATTGCATTTTCTCTGGTAATTCAAAGGTCTGGTAACTTTCACTCGGGAACTCCGACTGCTGAAATCAGCCAAAATATCCAGTTGACACTACGATGGAAATGAGGAGTTAATGAAGAAATTAGATCTGGAATTACTGATTTCCCAGATAATTCCTAATTTCTCCATAGAAATTCAGAGTTCCAGCTACAATACCTGCTAACTCTACCACCCAGAGGTGCCAGTACCCTTGTATCAGTGGCTCTAAAATTAACACCTAATAGGCCCAGACCCAGGTGGTAATGAGGCCCATAATGTTTACTAGTTAGCTTTCGCTGAACATTGCCATTTTTGTAGTGTTGTTCAACTAATTTAGCTGTCCTTCACCACAATGGTCGACCAGTGGGTCATGTTGCACCATGTGTATGAATGCATTTTTCCATAGCCACAGAATGGGCAAAACCCTTTGACACATCTGGCTGGTTGTTTCTTTTAGTACAGACCTTGTTGCAAATTGGAGCAATATGACCTTGCTGTGCCTAAATTGATGTACTTATTGTCACACTGTTACATGAGTAATCAGTACCATCACAAGGCTCCTTCTTCTATTCTTTCAATGGCTATTTTGCACGGTTCTCACAAGCCTTTGAATTTTATAGTAACTAGATGCTACACTTTGGGTCACATTACACCACGCGCATACCTGTGCAAACATTTTATTAATATACTGCTTAATTTGCCGCCTGTCTGTGGTTTGATTTTTGCTTTATTCATACATTCGGTTTAACTGTATAATCTGCCTTCATCTAATGTCTTAATATCTCGGAGATATCTTCACCAGTGGACGGGTTGAAGTTGGGTCATGAAATGTGTATCAACAACCCTGAAACAAGCTGAAACAACTGGACAACGCTGCTTTGGGTACTTGGGTAAATAAGGTCACTTCCTGCTTGGACTACAAAATGGAAGAAATACTTGTTAAGATGCCTCCACAGTAGAGGGCCACACTGAAGATAGGTTTTTCCAAGATTTATTGGTCCCACAGTAGATCAAGAACGGACACTGGGCAGCTCCAGTGTTCAACTGCCTTCACTGGAACCTTGCCATGACGACATTGCTGGAGGTTCTTGATTGTGGCTAAAAATTCCGCCATAAACCTCAACAATATCAAACAGTACCGGATACACTGTTTAACAAAGATACCTTTGCCTTCATTCTTCTTCAATAATGAATAAATTTTTTTGAATCATGGGTCTACAACTACCACGACAATGTAAAACATGGATTCTAAGGGAGGTTCTGAGATCCAGAGCCAACCATACAAACAAAATACTGACTTTCTATATTTGTTAAGTTTCAGTTCAAGCTGTTGTAGTGTAGTTCCTATATTCCCAATAGGCTCTGCGCATCCTATAGATTAGACGTAGGACTGAGGTCGACTAGGTCTCTATCGAATATATTGACCTTAATAGTGAGTGCCAGCTAGCTCAGAGGTCAATAGAAACTTTCTCGAATTCACAAGAAGGGATAAGTTTCTGACAACCACATAAACATGACAACTTGGTTTCCCAAGAATAAGAAATGTATCTCTAGAGTCGCGGAAACAATAGATAAGTATTTCACTCAGTCAATCATGCATGCGGGCGTTTTCCATAAAAGGTTTTATTGAACAGTCTTCTTTCTCATGCAAGTAAAGTGAACTGCTACAATCGTAATGCAGACTGCAAAGTATAATGCATACAGCAAGAAAAATATTATAAAATGATACTGTAAGAACATTGAATGGATTCTAAACCATATAAAAATACATACATAAATAACAATGGCCAAAAGTACTCAACTGGTGCTTCTAAAATATACCTACCTCAATGTACCTAACCTAAGTCTAAAACGCGGGAAGAAGTAAGTATGGTGTAGCATAGGTTTAGTTTTTGTTTGCCAAGAATCTATCCAAGATTTCTCTTAGGTTCTAATCAGCTCCATACTTTGGTTTTAGAATGAAGGAGGTCTGGTACCTCTGTCTCGGGATTCGATTTCCCAACACCCCGCAAGGGGAGCTTGGAAACACTGGAGCTGGATTCTCACAGACAGAAATGCAGCCTTTGATCAGTGCGTCAGTTGGAGGGTCGGCTTCCTTCAGTACTTGCTGTAGCGAGCTGCGTTGGGCAAGTAAATAGTCGAACTGCTCCGATCCACCGTGTCTTGCAAGAGCAAGTGAAGGCATCTTTATACCTTGAAGGTGCCTAGTTTGACGTAAAGTCGAGCATAATAACGTCAGTAAAGAACCCCAAGGGAATGGTAGTTCTTTGTAAAATGCATAAGTTCTTGGACAATTCAATATTCAAGCAAGGGGAGGTCCCTGACCGCTTAAGCCAATTTTCCAAGAAATAGTTGTGACGATTTGGTATGGATGGAAGTAGCCATGCCTGTATTTGGACTGCATGGACTACGTCTAAATAAGGGAATGATTTCTAGGCCTATATTAGGGCAATGTGAATTGTACCTATATAAGGGCATGAATCTGGAAAATTCCCTCAGATCCTAAAACGCCATACAACACCCACTCCACTTTATTATGTACGATATTACTAAGTCCTAAACACAAAACATATCTAAAACATGATGTGTAAACCCCCCCCCCTAAATACAAAAAAATGCATTCGAAATGGTTGTACACAAAAAGAGCATTTGTGCTGTACGCATATAAAAGCAATGTTTCATTCAAAGCATATAGATTATATTTAAAAAACGCTATCCAAATGAATCATGAAAATACATTTATGAAATGGCTCTTAAATACAGAAGAAAAAGGCCAAGACCATCCCATGACATAATATGTAAATGTTTGGTTGTGGACAAGGTCAAATATTGTCTCTTGAAAGTATTCAAAGAATTCTTGTTCTCTAGGAATAGTTCTACTTTAAGCAGAATACTTACTGCCAAAAAAAAGGTTTCAATTTTGAAAAAAAGTCAAATCACAGATAAATAGAGTTCAAAAGTTAGAAGTTTGTTTTTGAAAAGTGAAGGTCGAATTCATAGTCACACAGAACACTTGCCCACATGCATCATTGAGAATTGCATTAGCAAACGGTGCGAATCGCAATTTTCGTCCGTTTGCGAATGCAATTCTCAAATTTGGGATGCATCATGCTTTTCGCAATTTTAGGAATCGCAACCATGTTGTGATTTCTAAAATTGCAATTGCATTTAAGAAATGCAATGCATGAGCATTTTTAATTTGCGAATTCGCAAATAGGAAGGGGTAAATTAGCATGAAGTTGACCTTCATGCTAATTTGCAAAAACTTTCAAAAATGCATTTTTGAAAGTTTCATGTTACACACACACATGTCCTTGGGACATGTGTGTGTGAAACTCTCACTTAAAGTTACATTTCAGGGGTGCAGGGGGGGTCCTTTGGACCCCCCTCTGCTCCCTTGAAAATGCATTCACAAATTGCGATTCGCAAAATGCCAATCGCAATTTGTGAATGCCTTCCCATTCATTCCTATGGGCCTCTTGGCCCATAGGAATCAATGGGAAGGGATTCCTTAATTGCGATTCGCAAATTGTGAATCGCAATTAAGGAATTTTTAGAAATCGCAAATTAAAATGCGATTTTTTGATGCATAGCAATTTGCGATTTCTTAATTGCGATTCCTTAATTTTCTCAATTAAGAAATCGCAAATGCTAACTTTGATGCATGTGGCCGTAAGTCCTGGTAGGTAGAAATACGATTTTTGATAGGCGTTAGTGAATTCCTGTAAATACACATGTCAGTTGAGGTTAAGTGTGTGCGAAATTAATATTCTAATGGTGAAGTTGTTTGAAGTTGAAAACTTTAAAGATTGCAATGTTGCAGATTTTTTCTCAATTCAATTCAATTCGACTTTATTCGGTTAAAATCAAATAACCATAAAAGTACATAAAAATTCATCATTCAAATACATAAAAAATACATTATAAATAGAACATCAAAACAACTAAAATTAATTTATATACAGTGTAGTTAAATGCGAATTGATTTACGTAATCTGAAAGCAATTTTAAAAAATTCGGTATTAGAAGCCACAATTAAAATTACATCTAGTTTCTGCAGTGCTAAAAAAGCAGGGCGACATCGGTTAACTCCCATTTCCTTTAAGATGAGTACAATCAATCTGTTATGTGCTACTTTATAAAACTTACAGAAAAATAGGATATGGATGTCGGATTGAGCAGATAGATCATCGCAGGGACATTTAATTAAGTCATGTGACCAGGAGTTCATAACGGGGAAAGTTAAAACTCTAAAAAAGATATTCAACCTAAAACCAGTTAAAATGAACTACTCTTCTTCTTTCATCGTTAGGTTTAGGTATGGTTGGATTTTTCCCTGTACCAGTACTTGTTGGTGAGCAACAACAGATTTTTTCTTTACTTCCTCACTAGCTCTAGTAGTTTCCAAAAATGTCATACATTGCACTTTCAATGTTTTCCTAGAAATATTACACATCGAGGAAGGATCATCATAGTAATTCTGGCAGCCCAGTTTAGAAAGAATTTTTTTTACATACATGATCCACATGATCCTACATACATGATCTAGGCTCAGTACGTCTTTTATAATGGCGCGGTTCAATGCACATTCATTATTGGTCCAGACCCTGTGCCATAATAAAATTGGCTGGACCCTAATTGTGTCTTCGATGTAAGGTTGACCAAGTTTCATGTGACAGATATAACTTGAGGCACTCGCAGGTACAGCTAGGATGTACCTCAAGAACATATTTTCTGTGACCTGGATTATTTTCACATTTTCATATCCCCATAACCCAGCACCGTAGACAGCAATTAAAATACATGTTGCATTAAAAAAAAATTAAAGTTCAACAGTTGGTTTATTCCCCATTTTTTTGCAAAGTTTTTTTAGGGCCATAATTGATTTACAAAAAATAAGTTTCCTAGCTTTTATTGCACTTGCCCATGTGCCTGCTTCATGAAATAAAATCCCTGAATATGGATAAGTTAGGGTAAAATCTAAGGGACTAGCATCGATATAAATAGCCTTTTTCTTCTTCTTAGTGCCAGGACCGCAATTCATAGAGAATGTCTTTGTACAATTAATGTGCAAGTCTAAATCGGACATAAAAGGGTTGAAAGATGTTATAAGACCTTGTAGTGCTATAGGGGTCCGGGCCATGATAACAGCATCATCTGCGTAAAGAAGCGCGGGGATCGGTCTTCTAGCTACCATAGGCATATCCTTTGAGGATTTTAATAGGACTTCTTCCAGGCCGTTAATGTACACTAAAAATAAAAAGGGTGCGAGGACGCACCCCTGGCGAACCCCGCGCCAAACGGTCTGGTACATTCCCCATTTTTCCCATAACGCACTGTTGCGGTTGCAGCTGAATATAATTCCATTAGAAAGTGGATTATGTTTTCTTCAACACCCAGATTTCCTAAAATGGCCCATAGCTGGCTATGTGAGCCACAGTCGAACGCTGACATCAAGTCAACGAAGGCAAAGTAAACACGTTCCTGTCTTGCCTGGATGTATTTTTGCTGTAGGATAAATAGATTTAACCCTTGCTCAATCTTTCCTACCCCTTTTTGAAACCCAAACTGGAGATCACTAATAATACAGTTATCTTCAGCCCAAGTTTGTAATCTGCTTAAGATAACTCTCCCTAAAATTTTCACAGAGCAATCCAATAAGGAGATTGGTCGGTAGCACATGGGGTTTTGCCTCTCTCCTTTTTTAAAATGGGGACAATGGCAGATGTAAACCAAGATGGTGGAAAGCCATTATTATTATAGGGGTTTGTAAAGCGCCTGGTGACGCCTCCCGGCGTGTCCCCGCGCTGTGGAGAAAGAGTACTTTTAGGAAGAGAGACAGAGAGCCTACATCTAAAGAGTAAATAGATGGGTTTTCAATAGCTTTCTGAAACTTGGCTCATTTGTTTCTTGCCTGATGTTCATGGGGAGGGCATTCCACTTCCTAGCTGCAAGAGTGCGAAAGGACCTACCCCCATTCTAGCCTTTTTTGAGAGCGACGTTTTAAGCAGGCCCGTTCCTTTAGATCTGAGAGATCTGTTGGGCTCGTACGGTACTGCTAGATCGGCCAGATATGAAGGGGCTTTTTGGTGGATAATCCTATGGCACCAGAGGAGAGCTTTAAAATGTATCCTCTTACTAATTGGCAACCAGGGAAGGTCTGGAGGGAGCTCTACGAGGAAGTCTTAGTACTAGGCGAGCTGCTGAGTTTTGCAGGACCTGTAGACGTTTAATGTTTTTTTCTGATGTGCCCAGCAGCAACACATTCCCATAATCAATTCGGGAAGTGATCAGTGCTTGTGTCATAGTACGTCTGGCATTCAGCGGGAGCAGATCCAGGGTACGATTGAGGGTTTTCATGACCCCAAAGCACTTGCCTACTGTCTTTTTGACATGGCTGTCGAAGGAGAGCTTGTTGTCTATCCAGACACCCAAGTTTTTTGCTTAGGCCACCAGTCCTTCGTCCATTTAGTGTCATTTCCACCTATTATTAGAACCTCCGTTTTTGTACCATTTAATTTAAGACAGTGTTCCGTCATCCATGCAGCAAGCTTGCACATGCAGGATTTGAAATTTTCAGCCTCGGAGGAGGGGGCTTGAGACAGGGAGATTAGAAGTTGAGTATCGTCGGCGTAGGAGACAAGCTCTACGCCGAACGATTGTACCACTCCTGCCAACGGTGCCATGTACAAGTTGAACAGGGTGGGACTCAGGGCAGAGCCCTGAGGTACCCCCTGCTCTAACCTCATACTGTCCGAAAGGAAGGTGCCTCTTTGGACCTGAAAGCTCCTGTTCGTAAGAAAGGCTTTCAGCCATCCCAGTGCCTTTTTGGTGACCCCCGCTCTGTTTAGACACTGTAGCAAGATGGAATGTGCTACAGTGTCAAACGCGGCACTGAGGTCCAGCATGATGAGGGCCATGGTCTTGCCCTCATCCGCTCCTTCCCGTAAGGTTTCAGTAGCTCTCAACAGAGCTGTCTCGGTAGAGAAGCTGGATCTGAAGCCTGACTGAGAGGTATGAAAGGCATTCTGGGCTTCAAGATGGGCCATGAGTTGAACATTGGCAACTTTCTCCGCTACTTTTGCTAAATATGGTAGCAAAGAGATTGGGCGTAAGTTCTCCAGTATGTCCAGGCTCATACTAGGCTTTTTTTTAATTGGGAGCACTATGGCTTGTTTCCAATCAGTAGGTAGACAGGCAGTTGAGAAAGAGACTTGAAGCATGTGTCTAAAATGAGGCTCTAACACGGGGATGGTCTCTGCCAGGATTTTAGGTGGTGCAGGATCTCGTGGAGAGCCAGATTTAATGCTCTTGCATAGTTTAGCCAGAGTCTCAACGGGAGGAACAATGAATGTACATAGACATTCTTGAGTACATACAAGGTCTTCGCTCTCTATGAATTCGGTGCCAGGTATTATGTTATTGGAGAAACTGGCATAGATGTTAGTGATTTTTCCTGAAAAATATTTAGCAATCTTATTACAGGTTTCTACAGAATCATTCTGAGAGGTGGAGTTGGAGTCAATTATTGAAATTTCTTTATAAATCTGAAAAAGCTCCTTAGAGGAGTTTTCCGCCTCCAAGATACGGTTATTATAATGAGCTGCCTTGGATAAGCGTACTTTTTTATTGTACTCTTTCAAGCTTTTTACAAGCTGTTTTAAGAAACTGAAGCTCCTTACCAAACCAGGGAGCGGTTTTTTTGGTTCTCATGGTGTTGGTTACAGTACGAATCGGGGCTGTAATATCTAGAGCCTTAGTGATGCAGTGACATAGGTGTTTGTATGTTGTCTCACAATCAATCCCTCTAGGAGGCCCTGCATCCTGAACAATTTTACTAAATGAATCTGCCGAGAAGTTCTTCCATTTCCTTCGTTTATAGCGTTGAGAATTTTGTTTTTGGTGCTCGGTCTTCTCTAATTGGAGTCGTATGGGGACAATAAAATGATCCGACCATGGTATGGGTTGGGGAGATAGGGTCTGAACTCCCTCCCAATTCCCAAAGACTGGGTCCAATAAGTGACCTAGTTGGTGAGACGGCTCGTTATTTTTTAAGTCTAGTTGTAGGGAAAAAAGCTCAGAGGTGATGTCTGTAGCTTCCTTATCGAGAGGGTCATCAAAATGGACATTTAAGTCTCCTAGCACTAGTACACGATTTTTCCTTAGTGCTAGATGGGTTAAAGCTTCCATGAGAGTAGGAGTGAAATCATATAGCCTGCCAGGAGGACAGTAAACAATAATACCTGAGATGGAGTGGTTGGCTGTCGCATTAAATAGTTGCACTAACAGAGGCCCCAAAAGATCAGTATTGTTTTTTAACAGGTCTGATGGAATTCCATCTGGTCCTGGGGCTTTCCCTCCCCGGGTTGCCTTTAGGCTCGCAATCACTTCTTCTAATGTAACATCCAGTTTTAGAATCTTTGCACCTCCCTCCCTCAAAGAATGGTTTGGGGGTTGTTGACCACCTTCGAGTGTGCTATAAAGTTTGGAGTAGTGATTTACCCACACATCTTCGGAGATGGCAGTTTCAATGCGTGTTTTAGTATTATCACCAAAGAAAGGAACGTTCATGGCTTTCCAGAACGCAGTGACGTCCTTTCTCTGAGAAGCCTCGCACAGCGCCTCCCAACCTTCCTTTTTAATTGTTGTTTTCCTGTTGTTCAGTGCCTGATTATATCTTCTCCGAAAGTCCCTAACCAATAGGGGGTCACGGGTAACGGCATGTAGCGCATGTTTAAGATTAGCGTGGGCCTTAGTGCATGCAGAATCAAACCAACTACTTCTCTTTACTTTGCAGTTTTTTCGGTCCACCCATAAGTTCTCCTTAATTTGACGAGCAATATTATTAAATTGGTCTATAATGTCCTGGCTATTAGAGTTCTCATCAAGTATAGCCAGGAAGCTAGGTAGGCACTTAGATATTAACTTAGCCAGGAAATTACCTGGGACCACCTGGTTCCACTTGAGAGAATAACCATTTTGTCTTGTCAGGGTTACATCAGAGACGTTCTGTCTAGGTGGTTGTCCAGAACTCGACTGCCGAAGAGGGATTAAGATCTCCAGGACTAAGGGTTAATGGTCACTTAATGCACTGCCCAGGGTATGACAAGTTTTGATTAAGTGTCCAATGCTGGCAGAAACTAGGATGAAATCTATTGTGGTGCATGCGCCCCTGCCTATGAATGTTGGCTCAAAGGGAAACTCAAAATTGCCAACTTCATTTGCATACTCCAAGTCCCCTGAGAACATGATATCATTTAGCAAATCTCCGCATACAGAGTGCTCAAAATGTGTCAAGTTGCTATCATTATCAAGCATAATACCGCAAATTCCATGTCTACCCTTTTTGCAGATAGTACAATTAAAATCGCTTCCCCATATTACTGACAAGTCCATACGGTTGTTTTCTATTTCTTTATTTAACTCATTGCCCAGTTTTTTTAATGTGACTTCCATGTCCATAGAAGAAATATTATTATAAAAATTAATAATTAAGATGCAGGCCTGTTTAGTTATATATATCTCCACCAGCTGATAATAAGGACTGCCAGAAAGTAATTGTACTTACTGGTATTGGAGGTGGTTTGATAACAACATGCACAGGCCACCTTTTGCCCTGCCATGTGCAACATCCACTGCCGGTGTAAAGATGGTTTTATAACCAGGAAGATGGAGTGGCGCTATTAACCATGTCTCCTGAATACACAGGATATCAAACTCATTTATAGTATCTAGCCAGATTGGGTGTGTTATTTTGCTCTGAGTCCTGCGACATTATGCGGCTCAAATCCCCATTATCTACAAGGGTAGGCGTACCACCCAGTTCATTAATTACCCAGTTGTTCTGTCATGGTGTGCAAATTCCCAGAAATGCTACTTATATTAGTCACCGCCGTTACGGCATGTTGGTTAAGGGGGTTATTTACCAAAGTGTTGGCACTACACCCAAAACTGGATGTTGTACCTTTCTCAGATAGTGGTTTCTGTACATACCCGGATCCCCCCGTCCCCTCCTTCCCCTCCTTAAGAACACTAGTACCCGTCAGGATACTAATAGGTACAGTGTCCAGTGTCTTTTGCCTTATGGGAATTGTTAGTTATTTTTTAGAGAGTCAGTCAACAGATTCTAGGCCAGATAGCAGTGAAAATTGGTTTAATGTCATAATGTTGAAGTCATTATATAAAGAGTCTACTGGGAGGTCATCTTGATGGTAAACATTCGATGTTCTTACTGTATAAGTGTCTCCTGGGTGGCATTTTGTCCAAGGCATAGCTTGCAGTCTCGGGTAAAAATATGACAGATCCCTCAAGGTTATGCCACTATCCCTTACCTGGCCATGCCAGGTTTGAAGGAAAGAAATTACACGCCTGTCCCTAAAGTTCACAATGATCAGGTCCCCTGCAACATTTTTTGACCGATGTCCCAGCCAGCCCACTCTCCTTACATGGAGAATTTCCCCGTTTATATTTGTTGGCAGTGGTCTATTATTGTTTAACCAATGCATTACTTTATTTTTCAATTCGTAATATCCCTCTTTTTTTCCTGTAGGTAGTTCAGGGACCCCTAGTAGTACAGCTACATATGGAGCCGCCTCCGGTGGCAAATCTATACGCGGTACCCGTATATTCATTCCATCATTTTTGGTTCCTCTGTTGTGATTGGGGGATGTATTTACCCGCCTTAGCCTGATTTGCTCAGTCTGCTTAGGGGGTTCAGTAATGTTGTCCTGCATTTGGGTAGTATTTGAAGGAAGAGGCACTAGTTTCTGAACTACCTCTTTCTCAGGGTTTATGTTAACAAGGCTGGGTATAGTTGTTTGGTTACCTTGATTTAGGGCCATAGTTAGAGTCTGATTTTGAGGGATAGGAGCCAGGTTATTGATGAGTGTAGTGTTCGATCTTATCACTTCCTCCAGTATCTCCAGCTTCTCCCTTACTCTTTTAATCCTTTCAACTAATGGAATGATTAGTGATGTAAGCATTTGCTCGGTTTTATCCAGTATAATTTGTGACGGGGGGGACAATGAAGATAAGGAAGTTACAACTGGATTTCTGGATGGACATATATTTTTCTTAAGTGGTGAAACATATCATTTTGGGTTTTTTGATTATGATTTATTCCTCCATGCTTTCTTTTAGTGGGCGGGCCATGAGCATTGGGAGTCACTTGGGGAATATTACTAGTAGGTGATTTTGCGGAAGAGGAGGAATCACTCTACTCTGATATAATTTCCAAAATGGGATCTGCGCTTAAATTCTCTTCAGTGTAATCCCTATTTGAGACGCTAGAGGTATCTGGTGAACAAATGTTAGGAGAAGTATTTCCCATAATAGGTTGAATCTTATAATTACCAGATGTTATTAGTAATCCTGGGGGGGGTAATTGCATGCTTAATAGCCCCCAAAGAGGACTGCTTATTATATACAGGTTCCAGGGATAGACGGCGCTCCGTAATTGCGATCTCTTTCTCTAGTACACATATCGCCCTTTTAATAAATTGATCTAAGGTACCTGTAATAGACCCACCCACCGCGGACTTTCTGGGCTTACTATTCTTTGTTGTCATGGCTAATATCGAGCACACACCATATGTAAAAAACTTAGGCACACACAATATTTCTCCAGATGAAAAATAAATATAGAATGCAAAGCCCGTGAAGATATTACTGATTATGTACAAAGTCTTACTTCATGAGTCTTTAGGTTGAAGATAAAAGGGGCGGCCCAGCCAGTCTTGGCCAGCCCTGGACGGCCACAGACGGCCCGCCCTTTGCCCGGGCTTCCCCCGGCTCGTCCTGCGATGCGGGATTAGGCAGCAGATTTTATTCACCTGTGGTGGGCGTGGCGGGAGGATGTCTCTATGCCGAGATGGCTTGTGGGCGCAGTAGTTCTCTCTCCACACTCGTCTCAAATGCCCCCAGCTGCAAGCATTTCCCGCGAAGCAGAAAACGCTAGAAGTGAAGCCGTGATGCGCTAGAGTATGGGGGGATCGTAGTTCACCACCAAATCGTGGGCCCCTCTGCTGCCAATGCTGCTGCTCAGTCCGCAAGTTTGTCCAGGTATTTCCCGCGATGCGGGATGAGGCGGCAGATTTTATTCACCTGTGGTGGGCATGGCGGGAGCATGTCTCTATGCCCAGATGGCTTGTGGGCACTGTAGTTCTCTCTCCACACTCGTCTCAAATACCCCCAGCTGCGAGCGTTTCCCGCAAAGCGGGAAACGCGAGAAGTGAAGCCGTGGTGCGCTAGAGAATGGGGGGATCATAGGTACCACCAAATCGTGGGCCCCTCTGCTGCCAATGCTGCGGCTCAGTCCGCAAGTTTGTCCAGGTATTTCCAGATTCCAGATTTTTTCTCAACTTTACACAACCAACTGTAGGTACATTTTAGAAATTTCCCATTTTGGAAAAAAAAAAATTGCAGAATTTTTATCACATTTGTTTAAAATGTGCTTACTTTGTGAAGTTTCCTAAGTTGGCAAAGTTTTTCATAGACTAATAATGGCAAATGACCAACTCCACTAAACTCCCACACCGCTCCCAAGTAAAGTTATTTCTTTCTCTCCCTATTTTCCAGTTAGTGGTTTTTATATCTAGCCATTGTAACTGATAGTAATGATTCAGATCTCTATGAAGCTGTGGGTTTTCCAAATGTTCTCAGATCGACTCACTTTGAAGAGATGTGGCCTAACAGACAGAGTTACTGACTCTGGTACTAGAAAATCAGGTCAAAATCCTGTTCTAAGTTTGACATCTTGTGATTCTGCAAAACGACCTGATAATGGATGGAATGCTGAACAAATCAGAAATACATCCTCAGCCACACATCTGGGTTAAATCCATTATTTCTTTGCTCACCATGCCATTCCAGCTTGAGCCCAGCCATATGCAAATCAATCTTGACCCTGCTCCCCATGAGAACAGTCCAGCCAGAAGTGCCAGACAAGGTCCTCACCGGACCAGAAACAAGCATCCAGGGACCGGTTTTGGGGTATGAACCTTCATCAGCCAGGATAGCTTGAATCAAGTGGCATAGCGGGCATAAGACCTATATCTGGGCATAACCTTCCCACTTAAGCCGATAAACGTAAAATGAACCGATGATGGACGAAATGCTGAACAAATCAAACATTCACTCACAGTCACAAAGCTAAGTTATATCCATCATTATTTTGCTTGCCACGCCATTCCAGCTTGGACCCACCCATATGCTAATCAATCTTGACCCTGCTTCCCATGGGAACAGTCCAGCCCGAACTGCCATGCCTGGTCCTGCCTGCACCAGAAACAAGCATCCTGGGACCGGGCTCAGGGTATCACCCCTCATCAGCCAGGCTAGCTTGAATCTAATGGCATAGCGAGGACGGGGCCCACGACTGGGCATACCCTTCCCACTTGGGGCAACAAATGCAAAAACAACCGATAATGGGAGGAATGCTGAACAAATCAGACATTAACCCCAGTCATACATCTAGGTCAAATCCATCATTTTGTTGCTTACCTTGCAAGTCCAGATGGGCCCAGCCATATGCAAATCAGCCTTTACCCAGCTTCCCATGGGAACAGTCCAGTCCAAACTGCCAATCAAGGTTTTCCAGGACTGAAAACAAACATCCTGGGACCGGTTTCGGGGTATCTCCCCTCATCAGCCAGGCAACAAATAATGGCTTTAACCCAGATCTGTGGCTGGCGATGAATGTTTGATTTGTTCAGCATTCTATCCATCAAGGTTTTTTTTTTAATTTGTCACCCTAAGTGAGAAAGATATGCCCAGAAGTCTGTCTTCTGCTCGCTATGCCACCGGATTCAAGCTTGCCTAGCTGATGAGGGGTGATACCCTGAAACCGGTCCCAGGATGCTTGTTTCCAGTCTATAGAGACCTGGCCTGGTAGTTCGGGCTTGACTGTCCCCATGGGGAGCAGGGTCAAGACTGCTCTGCATATGGCTGGGTCCATGCTGTAATGGTGTGGGGAGCAAAAATATGATGGATGGGTGAATGAAGGTTGAGTAGGGGTGAATGTTTGATATGTTCAGCATTCTTTCCATCATCGGTTCTTTTTGCATTTGTTGCCCTAAGTGGAAGGGTATGCCCAGACGTTGGTCCTGTGCTCCATATACCACTGGATTCAAGCTAGCCTGACTGATGGGGGGTGATACCCCAAAAACGGGCCCCAGGTTGCTTGTTTCCTGTGCAGGGAGGACCTGGCCTGGCAGTTCAAGCAGGACTGTTCCCGTGGGGAGCAGGGTCAAGACTGATTTAGATATGGCTGGGTCCAAATTGGAGTGGTATGGTGAGCAAAAATAAAATGATGTATTAAACCCAGATCTGTGATTGGGGTGACTATTTGATTTGTTCAGCATTCCGTCCATCATTTGTTCTTTTTTGATCATGTGATTCTGGGCAAGTCACTTAATCTCTCCATGCATAAAATAAAATCTGTAATGTAAAGTGATGCTCATATAAAGCACTCTAATGCCCTTTGTTTACATTTCTGCTATAAAAATGCAAAAAAGAGGCGCTGCCCACCAGAATTAGTTAAAAGGACACCAATTTATGCCACATGATCATCAAATGTATGCAAATGACGATTATTGTTTCTTTTTTATCAATATCTAGGAGCAGTGCAAGACCTCGTGAGCAGCTGGAGAGACCATTAATCCAAGGATGGGTTCGGCCTCCAATGAAACGGAATAGCATCCTTTAATGCTGACAATGTATAATAATGACTTCCAACGGCTGGGTAGAAGATGATACCAACAAAGGCATGTTGGGCTGCTCACAAACCATCATCCATCCATGTAGATTATGTATAGTAAATTATGAAGATATTTGAGGTTCAAAAATATATAATTTTTCTTCTCCAAAAGAAACGATAAAGACAAAAGGATGCTATATTCCTTTCATTATTGTTCTAGTTCTAAGGGTCGCCTTGCTGCTCCTTGCCAGTGTTTGGTGGGAGCCAACCATCTAGTGCCATGTCTTCTTTCTGGATTCAACCTATCGAGTAAATTGAGGATCCCTAGCCACCCAGGTGCTTTGTGGGGTCAACAGCAAGATGTTCGAATAAACAGACTTTAGTTTTCTGAAATAGCAGACATAATCTCTTTCCTACAAGACAATAGGAGTGACCTCCTTGAAAATACGACTTTGGTGGTTCCTGTTTTAGGAAAGAAGGCTCTACAATGCCCTGAAATATAAAGGCCAGGTTTACCAAAATGTTGTGCTGGTGGAAAATCCCAAATTATGACAAAACATGTGCTAAGTGTTGGTTTGTCATTAACTTTCCAACAGAAAACTTGTTTTGCACTGGTAAATTACCTAAAAGTAACACAAAGCACCACTGCATTCTGCATGATTGCCTTGCATCATGGGGCACCTCTGATATGGTATATGTGTGTTCCCATGCAACTGCTCATGGATTTTCACCCAATGCCCTATCTACAATATTTTTGGACAAGGTTTTTTGCTCCAAAAAATATGCCTCCACAAGTAAGGCGCTAAGAAGTAGAAATGTTTTCTCCAAACTTTTCCAACTTTGCGTGTGTGCTGTAATGTACAGTACACATAGAAGGAGGTAAAAGTTTAGAAGTAAGCCTTCACATGTTATATTATGTTACCAAATTCTAGAACCCTTCTTAATATCATTCATCTTTCTACTAAAATGGACAGTCCCTTGGCTGCCATTACTCTAGACGCCGAGAAGGCATTTGACCGTGTCAACTGGGATTTTATGTTTGGCGCCCTTCGCTGGCACGGTTTCAGTCCCACTTTTCTTAAATTTGTTCGGTTGCTTTATTCTGCTCCTTCCACTTCTATATGGATTAATGGTATGCAATCTGATTATTTTCCCCTTCATAGAGGAACCAGACAAGGCTGTCCACTTTCCCCCCTTCTCTTTATTCTGGCACTCGAACCCTTCCTTGAGAAAATTCGACAATCCCCTTCCTATTCTGGCTTTCTTTATAAAGATGTTGAGATTAAGTTTACTGCTTATGCAGACGATATTTTGCTTTACATTTCTAACCCTGTTGTTGCCCTTCCCGCTTTCTTTTCTTTATTACATGATTATTCCTCTGTTTCTGGATATAAATTAAATATTGATAAAACTGAAGTCCTTCCCTTCAATAAATTCTGTCTTCCTCACATGTTTCAGGGTTCTGGTTTCCAATGGAACTCTGGCTCTATCAAATGTCTTGGCGTTTTATATGCTAACACTATTAGAGAAACTATCAAAATTAATCACTCCGATATCCTTAAAAAGCTCTCTTCTCTAATAGAACGTTGGTCCCCTCTTTTTCTTTCCTGGTGGGGTCGTCTCTCCACTATTAAAATGATGCTCCTTCCTATTGTGAACTTCTGTTTCTCCATGCTTCCTATCTCTCTCCCCCATTTCTTTTTTAAGTCTATCAATAGTCTTTTTTTCCAAATTCCTGTGGAATAAGCGTAAGGCTAGAGTCTCTCTCCTCCGTCTTCAACAACCTAAACATCTTGGTGGTGTCAACTTCCCCAATATCTCACGCTTTCATTCTGCTTTTACTCTCAAGCAAATTTGGCCTTTTCTTGATATCTCGTCTCCTCCTACTACGGCTTGGAGCTCTCTGGAATTGGCTCAACTTCACCCCTTCTCCTTCCTTACTGCCTCCAATCTCACTCAAGCACCTCCTAAACTACTTTCTCCTATTTTCAAACACTCCAAAGCTTTAACACTCGCCCTTTTTCGTTCATTCTCTGTACCATCTACTCTTCATATGAATACCCCACTTTGGTATAATAAATCTCTTAAATTATGCAATCGTGCGCTCTTTTGGAAGGAATGGATTGACATAGGAATTCTCACTTACCGCCATCTTATTTCTGACAATTCCTTATTAACCTTTCCAGCACTTTGTGACTCCTTCGGTATCTCGAACAAATACTGCATACACTTTCATGATCTTCTACCCAAACTATCCACTGTTATCCTACACAACACTCCTTCATCCTCTTTACCTCCCCTCCTTGCCTCTCCACCTAACTTTCAGGTTCCCCTTAAGGCCTCTGCTATTTATAAATTACTTTCTCCCTCACTTATTGACAGGCCTAAAACTAATCTTGAACTTATCTGGGAATCGGACCTCAATCAAACTTTCCCCTCACTTACCTGGGACTCTATTTGGTCCAACCTTCATTCCACCTCTCGTTCCGCTAGTACCACACAAACCCTTTATTTTAATAGATTATTTTATACTCCCTGTGACTTGTTTAAATTTAAATTGTTAGACACTAAGAAGTGTTGGTCCTGTTCATGCACTCCTGGTGACTTTGTTCACATGTTTTTTCTTTGTCCTAAGGTCCAACTTATGTGGTCCCACATTTGGTCTACACTTAATAAGATTTTATCTACTAATGTTCCCTTTGTTATTTCTTCTGTATTCCTGGGTGGTTTGGCCCCAGTTTGGGATGTCCCACTACATACTCTTAAATTTATTGATCTTTGCATAGCTATCGCTTTTCAAATTATAACAACTAATTGGAAAGACACTACAAACGTGGTTTATAATGCTTGGTGGAATTTGCTCTGCCATCATAATAGACTAGATCGTGCATGTGCTTCTTCTATTCCATTGTTGATAAAACGGGATTTACTTTGGTCCCCTTTAACAGACTTTTTATCTAAAAGTGCCTCTTGATCTCATGTTATTGTTATATTTAGTATTACTGTTATTATTATTACTGTGAACTTCTCTGTATTTCATACCTCTTTATTTCTCTTACCATATATTTTTCTATTGCTGTTCCCCTTCCATTCCCCCATTTTCCCCTTTCTTCCCTCTTTCTTTCTCTCTTCCTTCCCCACGAAATGAAAAGTTATAAAAGCATTTTTTCTTTGTATAGCGTTTTCCCCTTTTGGGGCCTTTCTTGTTTATTGGCACATTATTCTCCACAATTATTTTAATTCCTATTGCTCTTTATTTGTGCTATTGTACTGATGTTTTACTTTGTTTTCTTCAACTCAATAAAGCTTTTCAAACTTAAAAAAAAAATATTATGTTACCAACATTTTCAAAGTGCAAAACGACTCACTCCCAAAAGTGTATCCCGGCTCTAGAAAGACAGAAGCAGGGAAAGAGGCAACTTAACAGAAGAGCCATGTTTTCAGAATTATTTTGTAGCTAATAAAATTAGAACAAAAGCGAATGTGATAAGAGAGACTGTCAGATAGGAAAAGGAGCAACCACGTGCCTTGAGGTGCGAATATGGCAGTGGGGCCTCGCAAGCGAGTGCTGCGGGGCGGTGGGGCGGGGGACGGGAGGGGCAGGGTGGTAGGGTAGTGGAGTCCGACATACAACAGACAAGAGTACGGTAAGTAATTAAATAAATAAAACAATTTACATTGTACGCGCTGCATCGCCGAGTTGGCAATGCAGAGCACACAAGATAAACTGTTTCATTTATTTAATAACTTACCTTACTCCTGTCCATCGTACATCAGACTCCACTATACCCCTGCTCGGCCCCTCCCACGCCCCGCCCCACTGCCCTGCAGCACTCCCTGGGCGAGCCGCCACTGGATTACGGTGAGGTCTTAAGAAGGTTTTGTCCATGGATCTCAGGTTTCTAGTAAGGCGATACCAAGAGAGACTGGCTCAGAGGTAGGACAGAACATTCCCCATAAGAAATTTATAGATGAGACAAATACATTTGAACAGTGAACGTCTCCAGTCAGGCTATTTAAGCTTTAAGCACGACCAGCTCTCAAAGGCCGGAGGAGCACTAGACCGCACCCAAACAAATATGACAGTCGGGGAATGGCAACCAGGAAGTGCGGTGTAAGCTCGTTCCTCGCTCAGCACAAACAGTAAAAACTGGGGCGGAACAGAGAGTGGAGCAGGGAGCCAAAGTACAGTTTCAATAGAGAATTATACTGACAATGGGAGAAGTGGTTAGAAACCCCTGAAACCACCCTGAACCAAGCCTTGTTGAAGCAGAGTCACCACCCTCTCTCCCATTCACAAAAAGCAGAACTGCACGCGCCGAACAGAAGCGAGGTAAAACGCTGTCAAAGTTAAGAACAGGTCAGAGTAGAAATTGTTGGAAGAGCTGTGTCTATAAAGATTATTTTTAAAGTGCAAAGTGCCACCAAATTGAAAATAAGGAGCCTTGCCTAAGCCCGCTGCGTGACTCCTCTTCCAATAGTAGTTTTAACTGGAAGGGTAACCCTTAAGGTACAAAATCTATGCTAGACTCATGCAGACATTTTTAGACTATTATGCTAAGCATCTGGAAAGTGTGTCAGTGCTAGGGAATGGAGCAGCAGCACCATATCTCATTGGATGTAGTGCTGTCCTGCTCTCTCACTTTCACACAACCCAGCACAGCAGGTTTGGGGTTATGCTGCATTGCATGAAAAAAATTGTACGTTTGCCCTCAGGTTCATGTCATTCTAAAACTTGGCTCTTAGTACCTCGATGGGTTTTCCTCTATTACTATTTCTCTTTTGTCTGGATAGTCGACCTGTTGTCCTGGGTCTCAGGTGTTGGACTGACGGCTAATGGGACCTACATTCTAAAAGAAATTTGGGCCATTATTGAGAAGAGACCCTATTTATTAATTCCCTGTTCCAGCGGGGCTCGATAGAAGGATTGTTTGACAGGAGTAATCTGAGATCTTGAGGGCAAGGCACTTATAACAGCCTTACAGGACACACATATTTAAGTATGGCACAAATATAACTTAAAAAGATGTTTAGATATTTAATTCTAAGTGCTTCTGTAAATGTGATGAATTTATTTCACACCTGAAAATATGATGATATTCAGGATGTTGTCTGCAATCAAATCAGGAATTATGCAGGAAATCAGATTTAACACGTTAAACTCTGCAGGTCATTCCTTACTATTAGGCAGACTTCTGGGGACACATCTCACAAGGCTTAACCAGACGCAAATATGTTCATGGAAAACCCGAAAGGTAAGTCTGCATGTGGTCATACCACCTGTCTAATTACTGCATTACTCCAATTCCCGATTTGGACAGTAATTCCAGTTTCTGCTCAAACCAGAAATTCACAGTAACTCACAATATGTCTACCTAATTTTTAGTACTTCTGTTGAGACATAAATATTTTTGAAAAGTAAGGAATAGAGAGCTGTACCTGTAGAGAGGGATACTTCGGAGGTCCCAGGAGGGTTGGGATTGCTGCCTCCGCTCATTGGTTGACCTAAGGAGGCAGCAGTCCCTCACTCATCACATAGTGGGATGGGGTAGGGAGACTACTGACCCCACCCCACTCTGTGATGAGGTTTCACTGATAATCAACCCTGGACACATCAGGGTTTGAAACTGAAGCACCCAGGTCCGGGGCAATCAGTGGCGCTCTTCGTCGTCCCCAGGGGGAGGGTCTCAAGGCACTTTTGCCAGGCTGAGGAGGTAACGCTCACAGGACTGTGAAATCCTCAGCCAGGCAAAGTTCAGCTCAGGCAACCAGGAGCATGCGCATTTAGAGCATGTCTAGCTCCTGTCTGTCTGGCCTGAACAAGAAGAGAGTCAGTCAGGCTGACCTTCGCTCAGCCGAACAGACATTCTTCTTCATGGGGAAAGGGTGGGGTGTGTGGCCCGGAAAGTTGATTTAATAGCGGCAGACCAGTGTACCCACAGAAGTGCAGGCGCAAAAGCTATGTCGTAAGAGCCAAGCCTCCACGTGCATGTCAAAAACATGTGTTGCCACTGCCAGCAAGGTCTCCTCTCAGATCTCTGTCTCCATTGTGGCATTGGAGTAGGGATGCACTGTGCGACATAGACAGAGCCGGCACTTGTGTACTGTTCCAATAAAAACCTCTTGTTCTCCGAGACCTCACAGAGCTCTGGACCACAGAGGCTCATTGTGTTGGAGGCATGAGACATAGTCAAAGGAAGATTAGCTTAATGAAGTGAGTAATTAGGGCATGTCTGCTTGATGGGATGCCAAGGGCTGCCCTGTTGATCTTCTTGGCATTTACAAGTTGAAAGCAAATTGGATTCAATACAACTCTTGGCATTTCATGAGCCAAGTTTGATGTGAAAAGACATTCTTTCTTTGTGTGAACATGGGCATCTGACTAGGGGTAAAAGGTGACAGCGTTATCTCAGGACAACAGCGCTGGTGCCACCTGACCCAATGTTTACTTAACATCACTGCGCATGGAGGGATGTGCAGGTCCAAGCATGTCCACAGGCAGTGGCAGCCCTGAGAACAGCGGCAAAGTAGACAAAGGGACTACAGCTCAGAGACTGAGCAGTGAGTGAAGGTTAGCAAATTAACTCATTTTAGAACCCATTGCCTGATGTAGATGCCTGTGCACAGACCTACTAAGTATCAGAGTCAAGAGAGATAGATTCACTTAAGCAACGAAGCGGCCATTTTGAAAGTATATGAAATAGACTTTCAAGATCAGTGGTCACAGCTATTGGATTTGTCAATGCAGGAAAATGTTAAACTCAGGGTATTCACAGTTTTGTTGCTAGATGCATTGTCTGTATGTGATTTAACTGTTTTGTGGCATTAGTTGCATTTGCACCTTGAAGCTTATCCTGCATTTTTGGCTTTAAAAATAACAAAGCAAGTAAATCAACAAATGAATGCAGCAAAGAGAGGAAGGATGGGAGTCCCATGGATGAAGCTGACGGTGTGAAAGCAGCAGCCCAAGGACAGAAACAGGAATACAGTGTGCAATCCTATGATAGGAGAAAGTAGCACTACAGTAAGTTGTATGGTTTGAGATAGTACTCCTGCATCACCGAAGCCCGGTACTTGAAGTACACATATGGAGTGAAAGTTGTAAATAATGAGGCTCTCTGTACATTGCCAAGAGCTGTCCCAGTATGGCCTTCTTCAATAATACCTAAATATTTCCTGACACATCATGCTTACCACTGTAGGAGTTTCTCTTTGTTAATATTATTTGTGCATTATTGACAATGATCATAATATGGATTTGCACTCGAATTTACAGGGGTATACATATTTAATGGTATTGCCTTTGGAACAATTTTAATAAGACCTGTTAAAGTGCCTTTTCTTGACTTATGCTAACTAGGCATCAGTTACGCCTTCAAAATGGATGTCTGTACCCTGCACCCTACTTGTTTATTATTTCTGCTGAACGCAGTCAAGCAAAACCTTGATGTTTTTTTTTGATTGACATGTTCTCGAAGAAGGCTAGCATGGGCTCACTAATGTAACTTTCTTCCAAGCTCTCTTCTGCCTGCTTGCTGCATTGCATTAATTCACAATAGTTTACTGTTGTTTTGTAACTAGTTTGTTCGGACATCTCCGGATGATTTCATCCCCCTCTTGCTTAATCACTATTCATGTAGTGGGATAGTACTTTGGTGGTAAGGCAATATGACGTTTATTAATTCTGTGCCCTGATCTTCCCAAAAAATATTTTTTTGTTTTTTGCTCACACCATGAAGAATTTTCAGTTTTCATTATATTATATAAGAAGATTTCCTATATAAACCCTCAAATGTGTGGTTGAGCAAGAGACCATTCCAATTCTAAGAGGGATTCTGTCCGATTTCTAATTGATTTTGCGGTTCATTGGGACTTGAAATATTCTTGATTTTGCTTACTAGTCTGTATAGCCCTATTTCTGAGAGCCTTCATGGCAACAATGACTTTATGCTTCTGCACTTGAAATGTATATATTGGACCCATATGAGGTTTGTAATAAATCTGTAAGCCCTGTCAGCCTTAGGGTGGTCTTCCCCCAAACCTTTGCCACTCCTCTGCCATTTTGCTGGATCTGTTTTTGTTGGCCTTAGGACTCAGAGCACTTTACCACTGCTAATCGATCCTAAAGTGCATGTGCTCACTTCTTAAAACATGGTAATATTGAATTATCCCCAATTGGCTTATTTAATTTACTTATAAATCCCTAGTAAAGTGCACTACATATGCCGGGGGCCTGTAAATGAAATACTACTAGTGGGCCTACAGCACTGGTTGTGTCACCCACATAAGTAGCCCTTTAATCATGTCTCAAGCCTGCCATTGCAGAGCCTGGGTGTATAGTTTTAAACTGCCATGTTGGCCTGGTAAAATAAATCCTAATTTAAAATCCTAATTTACGGTGAAGTTGGATTTTAAATTACGATTCTGTAAATGCCACAGTTAGAAAGTTGAAATTTTCTTGATTTGGACATTTGGTGCCTGTAGTCTGTCTCTAGTCACATAAATGGGCGTAGTTGGCAGATGGGCTTTGTTTATTCCTTCTAGACAGCCCCACAGAATGGGAGCTTAGGTGTGACTGGATGGACCATCACTGGTGGGGGGTGAGGCGCTAGGCTCAACCTCACTTAAACCTGGAAAGGCGGTGTCCTATCTCCACACAAAGGGCTTAATGACCCTGCATTGTCACTTTAGCCAGCTTGAAGCAAGGACAGGGGATGCAGGGCATTCCAACCTTTTCAAAGCTCCTGTCCAAAAGCTTCTTCCACCTTCTAGATCCAGGGCACCAGTGTATGAAAGAAGGACTTCAGACACCACCACTTTATTGCACTTCGAGATCTGTGGATACTCTGCCAGGAAGAAGGACTACTGTGCTGCTAAAAGGATTGCCACTCTACTGAACTGCTACTCTGAAGGAGCTGCTGCCTTACTGACCTGCTGTCTGCTGCCCTCTTGTCTGGGGAAGAAGAACTGGACCTGCGATTACATCTTGAACCCAGGACTCCAGAGTGACTCAAAGGGCTAGTCTGCTGGCCTCCTGATCTGAGCCTCAGGGACATAACCGGCACCACAACAGCTCCTGGACCTGTCTTCAGTGAGTTCCTGACCTGAGGTGCTTCTCAGGTCCTGGACCTTTGGTGTGGCTCTTGAGCTGCTCACACTAAAGATCAATGCAAGTTGCCTTAAGCCCATCTCTTTGCTCAGCAAGCATCAAACACATGTGCAGAGCTGCCAACACAAAACTATCCCACGACATAAGGTCTGCCCCTCACTGACCACTGCCAGCGACGCTCTCCCTGCTCCCAGCGCCCTTCTTCCACGCGAACAGTACTCTTGGCACAAAACTTGAGAAGCTACTAACCTGAGACTGTGTCTGACCCGCTTCTCATCGCGGTCATCCTGAACTTTTACCTTTGACCCGATGCTTACAAATAGCTGTGGTTGACGCTTTATGCTTTTAGGCGCTCTATTGCTGGGACACATTTCCTCATGAAATTGAGGTTTGAAACAGTTATCAATCGACACACCTGAGGACGTGCTATTGAGTTGTCTTTTAGCCCCTTCACTGCAGGGGTAATTCCCCCGCTGTGCTGGGGGAGAGGGCGCGCGCACAGCGCCCGCATGCTCATGACGAGCTGAGCTCGTCATGTGCTACAGTGCTCCTGTGCTCATGACGAGCTCAGCTCGTCACCGGTGCATTGGCTCCCGTGGAACGCTCAGCACAGCAGGGGAATTCTCCCCGACCTGAGCGTTCCACGGCCCATGACGAGTTGAGCTCGTCATGAGCACCAGAGCACCGTGCCTCATGACGAGCTCAGCTCGTCATGAGCATGCAAGGTGTTAAGTTGTAACATTTTAGCGGTTTCTTGCACCCATACCAACATTAGTTCTAACCTCATTGCTGAAATCTCAGGTAAAAAGAATTTACATGATATTTGAGATCTCTTGCCAGTGTCTTTCTAACCATAAATTGCTTTGCACACCCATGTACACTCATTTATTCCTAGTAGATAACAGCCCTATTTACTGTTCCTCATGCACAATAACTAGGGTCACAGGAGTTAAGTGATCCAACAGTCATGGAAGCTTCCAAAAATATTTACCACACTCACTATATAAACCATTGGCGGCAGTATCATTTCCTGATTTCAAAAATAAATATTTCTAACTCAAACGGATCAAAAGATACTTTAAAAAATGCATGGTGCAGAGTGAAGGAACATCCTCTGTGAAGGTTAACAGAACAACTTTCAGTTGCTCATTGCTGTGTTCAGATGTCTTTACCCAGGCAATATTAACATATTATAATGACAACAAAATTGACTAACACTGCCACATAATATGTCACATTGTGCCACATATTTTTCTTTCCTTACTGCATAATGCAGTAAATCCTGCCACATAGTTTGCCCCTCCCTTGCCACAAAATTCAATTGGGAACTGTATAAATAACCACAGTCATTCAGAATTATATAAAAACAGAAGGAATCTGAGTGAAGAAATATATTTACAGTGAAACCACCACAGAGAAAAGCTGTTACAGAATAAACATTTAGGTTGCTACAAGGAAATAACGTATTTATTTATTGTGGTGTATTCTTATTATTTGTTATGCACAAACAAATGTCAGAGGTCAAGATGCTAAGCACAGAGATTTTCGAGACCAGCTTAAAAAGCAGAAACAAAGTAAATTGGTAAAAAATACCACAACAGTTTAGGAGAAGGATTACCATCATTAATAACATAGGGCTGGGGAGTCAGGTAAGGGACAAAGGTCGACTAAAGGTAAGGTTTGGGGTTATAGTTTGAATAAGGCAAATGTTTGGTGTTTCTGCTCAACAGGAATAGGTTTAGGAAACAATGGCTGTATTAACATGTATATGGTACAGGAATTTACTGTTTAGCTTCACAACTCCTTCTACTAATAAAAATAGTGATTTCTTTGCAGTGGTTTCAGTGGCATTACCTTTCTCTGTAATAGTTTTTTCACTAATGTATTTCTAAGTAATGGTATTAATTGAAAGGATATAGACACTAGCCATTAACTCTGTCAAAAGGCCTTGGCCCTTATTTATGAGGCCTTGCGTCAGTTTTGCGCCGCCGGTGCGTCACTTTTTGTGACGCACCAGTGGCGTACAAAATGCGCCTTGTTGCGCCATATTTAAAAAGTGACGCATCTAGGTAGATGCGTCACTTTTTAAACCCCTGCGCCACATTATACCTGCGTCAGGTATAATGTATGCAGAGGGGGCGTTCCCCCGCAAAAAGCCTCGTAATAGTGACGCAGTGAAATCTATGAGATTTCACTGCGTCACTTTTAGGATGCTGTTGCGTCAAAATCTTGCGCCTGCCTCACAGCAGGCGTAGGACTGACGCAAGCCCTTTCACATGGGGCTTTCCCCATGTGAAAGGACGCATTGCTGGAGTTGCGTCACTTTTGTGACACACTCCAGCAATGCGTCACTTTTGCGCTTACAGATGCGTATCTGTAACTCCTTGCGACATGATGCGCCATACATAAAATATGACGCATCATTGGTGTCGCAAGGAGTGCGCAGTGAAAAGTGACGCATCGCTGTTTTCACGCAGCGATGCGTCACTTTTCATAAATGAGGCCCCTTATCTTTTCCCAAGACGCTACTCACACCCACATGCCCAGCCTCACTCTCTTCTGTCAACATGATATGTTATGTTATGTTATGTTATAACAATTTATTGAGCGCACGGATACCAGAGGTGTCTTGGCAATAGCTGCCCTGAGCAAGAAAAAAACAACCTGGCTATAGTTAATAAACAACCAGGTTTTAGGATCCTTCATAAAGGAAGTCTAAAGCTTATTAGGGTGCTTTTCCTGAATATTCAAGTAAAGGCCATTACAATAGTCTTGCTTAGATAAGACTAATGTGGTAATTATGATCTTTTTGGTATGGCCAGGATTGCAGCGCATTATTTTTTATAACGATTTGAGTAGATAAAAACGAGAGGAGGTAATAGCGTTGACCTGCTGCCAGAAGGTCAGATTTTCATCAATTATCACTCCTAAGTTTTTAGCCTTGGTTACTGGGATGGGTGGGGGCCCAATTTGTCCAGCCACCAGGCTGGAGGCCATATAGGGGAGATGTTTCCAAACAGGACTACCCCGGTCTTTCCTTAGTTCAGTTTTAGGCAGTGCATACTCATCCAGGGGCTGACACCCAGCGTGCAGTCATGGAATTGAGCCACGATTTTAGTGCCATTTTTGAAGGCTGATGGGACGATTTGAGTGTCGTCAGCATAGGAAGTCAGAGAGAGGCCGAAAGAGATGATTAGATTGGCCAGTTCTGTAACGTATACATTAAATAGTGTAGGACTGATAGATGAACCTTGCGGTACCCAGCATTGAAGTGTGAAGGGGGAGAACTCATATAGGCCCTAGGACGCTGATTGTTGACTTCCTGAAAGGAAGGACGTGATTAATGTTAGAACTCTCTCTTCAATTCCTAAGGAACTCAAGTGCCTGATCAACAGCTTGTGGTCGACAATGTTGAATACTGACAATAAATCAAGAAGGATGAGCGCTGACGCTCCCCCAACATCTAGTACTGCCCTGATATCGTCAGTGGCTTTGATTAAGGCGGTTTCTGTACTATGCCCTGACCGGCAGCCAAGATGATTATGCTGAAGATAGTTAGCTAGCTGGATGTTCATCACTTTCTCCACTATCTTAGCAGGAAGTGGGAGATGCAAGATTGGTCCACAGCTGTTGGGTTCTGCCGGGTCCAGGTTGTGTTTCTTTAGCAGAGGTAATACAGAGGCCTTTTTCTGTATGGAAGAGAAAACTCAGGTGTTAAACATGGAGTTAAGGATGGATGAAACTGATGCCTAGGATTTCAGGGACCCGTTTGAGAACTGAAGGAGGACAAGGGTCGTTGGGACGAGCCAGACTTGGCCAGATTGATCATACTGGCTATCTGATCTCCAGCCGGAGAGAATTTACAGAAGGAGGATAGGACAGAGCTGGACTGGGATCTAACCGCCCTAGCAGCAGAGAATAGATTTGTTTCACTTTATCCTAGAAATTGATTGCTAATGTGTTACAGAAGGCTTGGGAGTGCTTACTCACTGCATTGCTGGAGTGTGTGGTAAATTTAGTTATCACCTGACAGCGCTTTGGTGGGGCTTTTTGCTCCATCTATTAGCTGAGTATAGTAATTTCTCTTTTCCTTAATTATGAGGTTTTTACATTTGGATAAGTTGGTCTTGTAAATGGCGAGCTACCTCTCATTATTTTGTGCCCACCAGTGTCTTTTCTGTCTTCTACAGTTACGTTTTTCAAGTCCGAGAGCCTCAGAAAACCAAGCGGCTGACGGGATTTTCCTATTGTTGGAGGGTTGTTTAGAAGGAGCTACTTTATTGGCTTCGTAGTTCGGCCAGTTGTTAAAGATGAGAGGCGTGTTCAGTATCTTCAGGCAGGTTAGGTTGAGATTCCATCATGTGCTGGCTAAGCAGGTTGTTATCTATGTTCTTCCAGGCGCTAGATTGACAGCGATGATAATTCCCTAAAATCAGATGGTGAGGCTGTGGGACATTAAGTTCTATGATAATGCTACGCGCAGGGAGACATGGTTCCTCCTTCCTGAGTACTAATTACGCATATGTCAAAGGTATCAACCTAAAGACATATTAGAGTGAAGAGGGTGTGCCTTGTTAACCTGCCAGAAACGGTTATGAATTACCATAGTGAAAATGCAAACAGACAACGTGCAATCTTAGAAGGATGGTATCTTCATTAGAGTAGCTCATAGTTTTCACCATATCTTTCTCAGGCAGTTATAGCACTCTGAAAAGAGAAGCCCCCTCCCATCGGAAGAGAGCTGTGCATTCTTCACTGAGCGAGGGGGTATGGAAGTTTTAACATGGAGTTTGATGCAGCTCTCTGCAGGACACACTGCCTGATTCCTCCTTGTCACAAACAATGCTCAGGAGAGCCATACCACCGTGATATAGTATCACAAATATATTAGAGTAATCGCTGTGATAGGGAAGGTGCCACCAAGCCTCCCTTATTTAAGGTTTAGTTTTTATGTACCGCACTGCACCCAAGGGCATCGGTGTGCTGCAGAAAGAAAAAGGAGACAGCCCTCATCACTCGCATTGAAACTGACTAAATCTTTAAAACCTATAGAACAGCTGAATAATTTCACAGAAGAAAAGTGACCTGAAGCTGATATGATTAAAGGAAGAAGAAAAGTGGAGATTTAATGTGATTACGAGTGAAAGGGCAGCAATCCTGAGATTTTTAGATTTATTAACGCTCATGGGGCCTCATTTGAGAAATGACGCATGGCTGAGTGAAAGCAGCGATGCGTCACTTCTCAGTGCGCACTCCTTGCGACATACCTGATGCGTCATATTTAATGTATGACGCATCATGTCGCTAGGAGTTACAGATACGTCAGTATTTCAGACGTATCTGTAAGCGCAAAAGTGACGCATTGCTGGAGTGTGTCACAAAAGTGACGCAACTCCAGCAATGCGTCCTTTCACATGGGGCAAGCCCCATGTGAAAGGGCCTGCGTCAGTCTTATGCTGCTGTGAGGCAGGCGCAAGATTTTGACGCAACGGCGTCCTAGAAGTGACGCAGTGAAATCTCATAGATTTCACTGCGTCACTTCTTCTAAGCTTTTTGCGGGGAACGCCCCCCCTGCATACATTATACCTGATGCAGGTATAATGTGGCGCAGGGGTTTAAAAAGTGACGCATCTGCTTAGATGCGTCACTTTGTAAATAGTGCGCAACAGGAGGCATGTTTTACGCCGCCGATGCGTCACAAAAAGTGACGCATCGGAAGTGCAAAACTGGCGCAAGGCCTCATAAATGAGGCCCATGGCCCTTTACAGTGTGGTATGTTATGTAGCTCTGGTAAAGAAGACAATTGCTACTAGTGCGGCATTGTTGCACCAGAACTCTCTGCAACGAGTTTAGGTGGACAGGTATGTTTGGGTGGAGAGGCATGTGGATGCATTAGGACCCATGTTGGAAGTGTGAGGTCCTCACACAAGATTGAGTCGTGATGTAGCTAACTTGCTACTTCTGATGTGTCTGCCCATGTTTATAGGCTATGTGAGAAGAGCTAGAGGTCAGTTCATGCAGCATTAATGGAATGTACCGGAGTGTGTTTCCATGTCGCTTCCATAAGAGTTCACCATAGCTTGATTAATTATGATGACTCCCCCACGTATCTGGATGTGGGTGTTTGGAGTACCTTACAGTTGTTGTACACAACAAACAAATGAATAGTTCAAGTACCCCAGAAGTTTCATTTCATGAAGTATTAAATGTGACTCCCATCAAGGTAACAACATCTGGTCCCTCCCTGTCTTCTTTACAGAAGGACACGCATTACATCCACTGTCTCTAGTGCCACCACAAAGAGGCGCCTTTTGGTTACCAACGTAATCAATGCAACAGGTGTATCGGGGCAGAGCAGGCAGAGAACCACCAAGAGGGAGACCAGCAGCTCAAGGCATCATGATCCAAGGAACTCCTTTATCGTCATGGCTAAAGCTAAGGGACCAAGGCTTCTCCTGATGCACACCTGGGCATTCTACACGTGCTCTTCAGTGCGCCCCAGGACGAGCAGTTGTTTACAAGATTAATTGGAGGCAGGGTTCTCATGGTGGTTGCTGTTTGCCGCACTGCGTTGAGTGATGCGTCTTGTCCATGGTTGGGCTCTAGGAGCCTTGGCACAGGTTGGCATCAGGGAGATGGAGGATTGCTCTCTCTCTAGCTCATCCACTGTGGTGGAAGGACAGGTTGTCAGAAATGGGAGCGGAGACAAATCCTGCCAGACCTGAGCCGCCACCTCTCGTTCTACAAACATGGCGCCTGCTGGGAACCTGTATCACTTACGAGCTGGGGAAATACAGCCGTTTGGCACCAGTGCTAACTGCTCCAAGAGCAATTGAAGTCTGCACTAGACCCATTTATGGATCCGGAGACCACCATGTCTGAGGGCAACTTGGCAAAATTGCGTCGACGCGTTTCGGAAGCTTAAATTGATAATGGCTTCCTTCCTCAGGACAGTCACTATAGGTTTTCTCCACATACCATTATGGATATTTTTCCATAAGAAATCTACAGAATGTGTAGTATTTCCGTGGTGATCGCCTCTAATGGTCACAGGCTCCCACAGTCCTCAATATATAAGAGGGCACTTTTTTCCTCAACGCAAATCTTATATTAAAAATTTGTTCAGTGGTGAACTTGTCGTCACTTTCCTTGTGTGATTCACAAAAGGGCGTAATTATTTTGATGCCTCCCAGCGAATCTTAATGCTATATTAACACAAGAATTACGGGTCAGGTTTGAGGAAATTGGGGTCCTTTTGCGCAGCCGGGTAATATCGTGCTCGTGGCTGTTGTGTGCACACGGCTGTCTTTCCCGGAGCTGCTAAACGTGGCGTCTGTGCAGTCACCGCTCGCGTAGTGTTTTGTTCAAGCGTGTTAATACAGCATTAAGATTCGCTGGGAGGCATCAAAATAATTACGCCCTTTTTCCGAAACGCGTCGACGCAATTTTGCCAAGTCATATTCGGCGTTGCCAACAAACAATTTGGTCTAAAGGAATATTATTCCCCCATTTTTGCCAAACAAGGGCCCGAAATGACATAAAAAAAGACAGATACTAGTGTCTCTTTTGATAATTTTCTCCACACCCACATTAGGTGGTTTTATTTGTGTATTTTCATTTGTGCTTATCATGTTTTTGAATTGACCACTCATTGATACTTATGTATTTTTATTTATAATAAATTGTATACTTTTTTAATAGATTGTTTGTGTTCCTTTCTGGTAAGTGTTCTCCCATTCAACAGGATGCAAGATAAAATGAATGTTGTGGATTGTGTTTGTTAGTTTGAGTCCTGATTTAGGAGCAGGAAATAATATCTCCCATAGGGAAAAACTTCTTGTTTTACTTTTCAGTATATTGGTGCTCCATTTCCCTACGGGTTATTACGAGCCCCTCTCTTTCATTTATACTGCAGGCTGTCTGCAGCCTGCTCCGAGCCCCTCTCTTTCATTTATACCGCAGGCTGTCTGCAGCCTGCTCCGAGCCCCCCTGCCACCTCCCTCTGACTGAAGAGAAACAAAGTATCAACATACTTTATTTCTCTTCAGTCAGAGGTGCCAGGCCTGGAAAGAGGTTGGGGGTGGGGGCCCCAGAGAGCAGGAGGCAGCATAGAGCACTGGTGGGACTCTGACAAGGGTGGGGTGGGGGCCCCAGAGAGCAGAAGGCAGCACAGAGCACTGCTGGGACCCTGACAAGGATGGGGGTGGGGCCCCAGAGAGCAGGAGGCACAACAGAACACTGCTGGGACCCTGACAAGGGTGGGGTGAGGGCCCCAGAGAGCAGGTGGGCAGCACAGAGCACTGCTGGGACCCTGACACGGGTGGGGGTGGGGCCCAGGAGATCAGGAGGCAGCACAGAGCTCTGCTGGGACCCTGACAAGGGTGGGGCCCCAGAGAGCAGGAGGCACAACAGAGCACTGCTGGGACCCTGACAAGGGTGGGGTGAGGGCCCCAGAGAGCAGGAGGCAGCATAGAGCACTGCTGGACCCTGGGGTGGGGTGGGGCTCCAGAGAGCAGGAGGCAGCAAAGAGCACTGCTCAGGACCCTGACAAGGGTGGGAGTGGGGGCCGCCAGAGAGCGCATTCTCCAGGGCAAAGCTCATATGAGAAGGGATGAGGCAGCAAAATGGTGCCCTCAGGTAAGCACTCTTGTTAGAAGGCACCATGTGGGCGTTCGCAGGGGGGGCAAGGGGTGCCGAGAAGGGTGAAAGGCAGAGGGGAGAAGGGTGCAAGGTAGAGAGGAGAAGAGTGCAAGGCAGAGAGGAGATGGGTGCAAGGTAGAGAAGGGTGCAAGGCAGAAGGGAGAATGGTGCAAGGCAGAGAGGAGATGGGTGCAAGGTAAAGAAAAGAAGGGTTCAAGGCAGAGGGGAGAAGGGTGCACCGAGGAGGGGAGAAGGGTGCAAGGCAGAGGGGAGAAGGGTGCAAGGCAGAGGGGAGAAGGGTGCAAGGTAGAGAGGAGAAGGGTGAGGAGAAGGGTGCAAGGCAGAGAGGAGATGGGTGCAAGGTAGAGAAGGGTGCAAGGTGGAAGGGAGAAGGGTGCAAGGCAGAGTGGAGATGGGTGCAAGGCAGAAAGGAGAAGGGTTCAAGGCAGAGGGGAGAAGGGTGCAACGGGGAGGGGAGAAGGGTGCAACGGGGAGGGGAGAAGGGTGCAAGGCAGAGGGGAGAAGGGTGCAAGGCAGAGAGGAGAAGGGTGCAAGGCAGAGAGGAGAAGGGTGCAAGGCAGAGAGGAGAATGGGGCAAGGCAGAGAGGAGAAGGGTGCAAGGCGGATAGGAGAAGGGTGCAAGGTAGAGAGGGGAAGGGTGCAAGGCAGAGAAGAGAAGGGTGCAAGGCAGAGAGGAGAAGGGTGCAAGGTAGAGAGGAGAAGGGTGCAAGGCAGAGAAGAGATGGGTGCAAGGTGGAGGGGAGAAGGGTGCAAGGTAGAGAGGAGAAGGGTGCAAGGTAGAGAGGAGAAGGGTGCAAGGCAGAGAGGAGAAGAGTGCAAGGCAGAGGAGAGAAGGGTGCAAGGTGGAGGGGAGAAGGGTGCAAGGCAGAGGGGAGAAAGGTGCAAGGCAGAGGGGAGAAAGGTGCAAGGCAGAGGGGAGAAGGGTGCAAGGCAGAGGGGAGAAGGGTGCAAGGCAGAGAGGAGAAGGGTGCAAGGCGGAGGGGAGAAGGGTGCAAGGCAGAGGGGAGAAGGGTGCAAGGCAGAGGGGAGAAGGGAGAAGGGTGCAAGGCAGAGGGGAGAAGTATGCCAAGCAGAGGGGAGAAGTGTGCAAGGCAGAGGGGAGAAGGGTGCAAGGTAGAGTGGAGAAGTGTGCAAGGCGGAGTGGAGAAGGGTGCAAGGCAGAGGGGAGAAGGGTGCAAGGGGGAGGGGAGAAGGGTGCAAAGGAGAGGGGAGAAGGGTGCAAGGCGGAGGGGAGAAGGGTGCAAGGCGGAGGGGAGATGGGTGCAAGGTAGTAAAGGGTGCAAGGAGAGGGTGCAAGGGGGAGGGTGAGAAGAGTGCAAGGAGGATGGTGATGAAGTTAAAAATGTGCCCCCCCCCTGGAAACATTTCTGCGGACGCCCATGGCAACACACACTACTTTGTGAGAGAGAGGGGAGAGAGAGTGGAGTGAGAGAGAGAGTGGAGTGAGAGAGAGAGAGAGTGGAGTGAGAGAGTGGAGAGAAAGAAAGTGGGTAGAGAGTGGAGAGAGAGAGTGGAGAGAGTGGAGAGAGAGTGGAGAGAGAGAGTGGAGAGAGAGAGAGAGAGAGAGAGTAGAGAGTGGAGAGAGAGAGAGAGTAGAGAGAGAGAAGGGAGAATAGAGGCAGAGAAGGGAGAGAGAGAGTGGGGAGAGAGTGGAGGGAGGGAGTGGAGGGAGACAGTGGAGAGAGAGTGGAGAGAGAGTAGAGAGAGTGAGAGACAGTGGAGAGACAGTAGAGAGAGAGCCAGTAGAGAGAGAGACAGTGGAGAGAGAGACAGTGGAGAGAGAGCGACAGTGGAGAGAGCACAAGTGGAGAGAGCGACAGTGGAGAGAGCAACAGTGGAGAGAGACAGTGGAGAGATAGAGTGGAGAAAGACAGTTGAGAGAGAGAGTGGAGAGAGAGAGTGGAGAGAGTGGAGAGGGAGAGAGAGTGGAGAGGGAGAGAGAGTCGAGAGTGGAGAGGGGGAATGAGAGTGGAGAGGGGGAGAGAGTGGAGAGAGAGAGTGGAGAGAGTGGGGAGAGAGAGAAGGGAGAGTAGAGACAGAGAAGGGAGAGAGAGAGAGAGAGGGGGGAGAGAGTGGAGGGAGGGAGTGGAGGGAGACAGTGGAGAGAGAGTGGAGAGAGAGAGTAGAGAGAGAGAGAGACAGTAGAGAGAGATACAGTGGAGAGAGAGTGGAGAGGGAGGAGAGAGAGAGACAGTAGAGAGAGAGACAGTGGAGAGAGAGACAGTGGAGAGAGAGACAGTGGAGAGAGCGACAGTGGAGAGAGAGAGTGGAGAGAGAGAGAGTGGAGAGAGAGAGAGTGGAGAGAGAGAGTGGAGAGAGGAGAGAGTGGAGAGGGAGCGAGAGTAGAGAGGGAGAGAGAGTGGAGAGGGAGGGAGAGTGGAGAGGGAGAGAGAGTCGAGAGGGGGAATGAGAGTGGAGAGGGAGAGAGAGTGGAGTGAGAGAGTGGAGAGAGAGGGGAGAGAGAGAGTGGTGAGAGAGAGTAGAGAGAGAGGGAGAGAGAGTGGAGAGAGTGGAGAGAGAGTGGAGGGAGAGAGTGGAGAGAGAGAGAGAGAGAGGAGAGGGAGAGTGGAGAGGGAGAGAGGGGAGAGTGGAGGGAGAGAGGGGAGAGAGAGAGAGTGGAGAGAGAGAGTGGAGAGAGAGAGTGGAGAGAGAGACACTGGAGAGAGAGAGTGGAGAGAGGGAGAGTAGAGAGAGTGGCGAGAGAGTGGAGATGGAGAGAGAGTGGAGATGGAGAGATAGAGTGGAGAGAAAGAGAGTGGAGAGAGAGAGTGGAGACAGTGGAGAGGGAGAGAGAGTGGAGAGAGAGAGTGGAGAGAGAGAGGAGAGCTAGAGAGAGTGGAGAGAGAGTGGAGAGAGTGGAGAGAGTGGAGAGAGAGTGGAGAGAGTGGAGAGAGAGAGTGGAGAGAGAGAGTGGAGAGAGTGAGAGTGGAGAGAGTGAGAGTGGAGAGAGAGAGTGGAGTGGAGGGAGAGAGGATAGAGAGAGAGTGGAGAGAGAGAGGAGAGAGAGACACTGGAGAGAGAGAGAGGGGGGGAATAGAGAGAGTGGAGAGAGAGGGAGAGAGAGTGGAGAGAGTGGAGAGAGAATGGAGGGAGAGAGTGGAGAGAGAGAGAGAGTGGAGAGGGAGAGTGGAGAGGGAGAGAGGGGAGAGTGGAGGGAGAGAGGGGAGAGAGTGGAGAGAGAGAGAGTGGCGAGAGAGACACTGGAGAGAGAGAGAGAGAGAGAGAGAGAGAGAGGGAGAGAGAGAGAGAGGGTGGAGAGAGGGAGAGTAGAGAGAGTGGAGAGAGAGTGGAGATGGAGAGAGAGTGGAGATGGAGATAGAGAGTGGAGAGAAAGAGAGTGGAGAGAGAGAGTGGAGAGAGACACTGGAGAGAGAGAGTGGAGAGAGGGAGAGTAGAGAGAGTGGCGAGAGAGTGGAGATGGAGAGAGAGTGGAGATGGAGAGAGAGAGAGAGTGGAGAGAAAGAGAGTGGAGAGAGAGAGTGGAGAGAGAGTGGAGAGGGAGAGAGAGTGGAGAGAGAGAGTGGAGAGAGAGAGTGGAGAGGTAGAGAGAGTGGAGAGAGATTGGAGAGAAGGAGAGAGAGTGGAGAGAGTGGAGAGAGAGTGGAGAGAGTGGAGAGAGAGAGGAGAGAGAGACACTGGAGAGAGAGAGAGAGGGGGGAAAGAGAGAGTGGAGAGAGAGTAGAGAGAGTGGAGAGATAGTAGAGAGAGTGGAGAGATAGTAGAGAGAGAAGGGAGAGTAGAGAGAGAGAAGGGAGAGAGAGGGTGGGGGGAGACAGTGGAGAGAGAGTGGAGAGAGAGTAGAGAGACTGGAGAGACAGTGGAGAGAGAGACAGTGGAGAGAGAGACAGAGGAGAGAGACAGTGGACAGAGAGACAGTGGAGGGAGAGACAGTGGAGAGAGAGTGGAGAGAGAGACATTGGAGATAGATTAGACAGAGTTGAGAGAGAGAATGAAGAGAGAGAGTAGAGACTGACTGACTCAGAGACTGAATACTGACTGACGAGAGACTGACTGGCTGAGAAACTGACAGAGAGAGACTGACTGACTGAGAGAGACTGACTGACTGACTGACAGACTGACAGAAAGAGAGAGATAGAGAGACTGACAGAGAGAGAGAGACTGAATGACAGACTGACAGAGAGACTGAATGACAGAGAGAGAGAGAGAGAGACTGACTGGCTGAGAGAGAGAGACTGACTCACTGAGAGAGAGAGAGACTGTGATGGAATTGGGGTCAAAGTGTGTATGAAGTTATGCAATGCCTCTTAAGATTGCTATTGTCTACTAAAAAAGTGTATTATCAAAATGTGCTCTTTGTAATTACATCTGCTTTTGAAATACTGCATTGTCGCTTTGTCTAATGTTTTAAAATGGAAACGAGAAGGAGCAGTGGATGCACTTTTGTCAAAACTGAACGATGAGTGGGCCCGATATTGTATATCAAGACAGGAGTCTGCATCAGGAAACCCACCTAAAATTGGGCAAACTTCCCCGGCCTACTGATGGCAGGGACCCTGTAATGAATGGACCACCACCTATGATAGCCTGCGGGCAGACTAAGCTCAACCTTTACCTCCACTATTCAGTGTTACTTATAATGACTGGATTGGTGACAGTGGCGTAACGATCGACCCGCATCTCCTGCAGTATGGCGGGTCGCTGGCCTGAGAGCTCTAGACTGGCACGGAAGATGGGAGGGGGGCCCCCTCCATGTAGTTTGCAGGGGGGCCCCCTCAAGTTTTGTTACGCCACTGCCACCTTCCTTTTCTATTTGTTTACTTTTCTAACATTCACAGCACGCACGCTGGAAGCTGGAAGCTATTTAGTGTATTGTGGAGAGGTCCTGTTGGCGACTGCCTCCCCGCCCAGCTCTGAAGCTTGCAGAGTTCAGGACCACTGGATGGTGGTGAGACGATTGGTTGTCTCACCACCATCACTAGGGCTCTTCTACAGCCCTAGTTTCCTTGGCGATGGCCGAAGATGCATTGAAGTACTGCCATGAAACTTACAATATTTCTCTACACTTCAGAGTGCAATCATGAAACACTGCATTATTACAAGTAGTTGCAGACTCTTGGTCCCAGGAAAAGGATTTAAAGTGGTGTGGTGTACTGTCTACACTTACAAGTTGGTACGAAAGTGATTTCTTAGTTATTGAAAAGCATAACTTTCATCGTTCGCACTCCCTCCCGTCATTGAAGCGCTTACTCTCCCCAGTGCCATCCCCACACCACCACCTCCCATCCACTCTGCTTTAGCATTCTTCAGTTTGTTTCCCTTACATCACCATGCATACTTTTAACATAGTGCCCATTCAAGGAGCACCGCACTTTCTAATACTTGCAGGTTTGTCGCTGCATCTCCCCCATCCACAGAGCAAGGAAAGGGTGCAGGACCAAAGGCTGTTACTAGGTGTACCTGTAGAGTTATAAACAGACCTCTATTAGCAACATAAGGCACTGCAACAACAGGGACAGCTGGTAACAGCTTATGCTACAGCACCCATTCCTTCCTTCGAGCATTAGCTTTTTTCTTACTTGCTTTTGGCCTCGTGGTTCGGAAATAGCTTGCGCATTTAGAATAAAATAATAGAATAAAATAAAAGATTTGCAATGCAATTGCTCGAGCATTGCTGAAAGTGTGAGCTATAGGCGTTGCATTATTATTAGCAGTGCCAATAGCTCAAACTTTCAGCAATGCGAGACCTATTGCATTGCAAATGCTTGTTCTTCTTGGCGGAAGAACAAAATCAATCTCTGTGAGGAGTGACAGACTCAGTTGATGCTGACTCACTCAGTGCCATTCAGTTCTGGTTTATGCCCCACTTGTCTCAAGGTTCAGCAACCACCAATGGACTTCATTAACAAATATATAACACATTTAATGCCCATAACAGGACATACACCCAGGAGCTCGCACATCTCAGCTTCAAGCACACATCGTGCCACTCAGGCCTCACTAATGCATATCGTGCCACTCAGGCCTCACTAATGCATATCTTGTCACTCAGGACTCACTGATTCACCTCTTGTCACTCAGAACTCACTAATGCACATCGTGTCACTCAGGACTCACTAATGCACATCGTGTCACTCAGGACTCACTGATGCCCTAATGCACATCATGTCACTCAGGACTCACTAATGCACTCATTAAAAATCTTTCAGGACCTTATAAACAATACCCACATTCTAGTTGCAAACCATTCTGAGGAGCAGGCTGGAGTGAGACAAACTCACAGTCTTCAATCCCTTTCACATGATTAGATTGAGAGATTAGTGCTCTGCCCACCTCAGGTACTATGACACACATCCCTTTTTTGAAGAGTGGGATAAACACCCCTAAACATTCAGGGCCTCATTTACAAAAAAAATGACACAGCGCGATGCCATTTTGCTGCACCGAGCTGCGTAATTTTAAAAGCACAGGGATGTTTTGTATTAACAACAATACAACGCATCCGTGTGCTTTCCCCTGCGCTGGCGCACAACTGGCTGTGATGCACCAGCACCTTTGCATCATGGTGCAAGGGTGCCTGCATTGGGGGTCTGCTTGTTTTTGTGCAGGAAGAGACACCTCCCTGCACAAAAACTGTAATTGATGGTATTTTCCTCTTTCTCTGCGTTCTGCAGAATATTGGACTACTTCTCCTCATTGCACCATTCCTACACCTTCCACTGGGGAGACATAGGTTTCTGACGCATTCCCTGCTTTGCAAAGCTTTGTAAATCTGGGACTGTATCAGGTTCCATGAGTGTTGCATGGGGCTCTGCCGGTGCCCATCTCTCATTCACATCCTTCACTAATTCACACCTCTTCTGCCAATAACCACAGAGCTTCTTTTAATGGGTTCTGCTCGGAGCTCACTCTTCAAGCAAGTGTCTGAAGAGCTGTAAGAGAGCTTCTTGCGGTCATTCGTCACTGAGTCTTAGCTCTCGGACAATCATTCCATTAGCGAGGATTTCCAGTGTAGAAGAAAAAAACTGTTCTCTTTACCCTTCTTTGTTCCTCTGACAATCACCAACAATTGGCATTCTAGATTGCGACTTTGATTGAAGTCTTGGGGGGGGGTTGAGACCTTTTGTGACATCATTCCCAGGATCGCCCCTTCAAACAGTTTGTGTGAAGCAGCCCTTCACCCCCTCATCCCTGCATACACAGAATGTCGATCTCTGCTTCATTGCAAACATTTCCGTCTTGAACACTCTCCAGGACGTTCTTCAGCTCGGCAGACTTTCCACTCCTGGCCGCCTCTGGACAGTGCACCTGCCGACAGGTTAGGCCTCTCCCGTCCTGGCAGCCCCCAGGCACTGTTGACTCTGGGCCAGATGTATCAATGGGTTTTACCCATTCTGTGTCTATGGGAAGAAGTGTTCATACATATGGCCCTAAGTCCTCGATGGGCCAATGCACTCCAGAGCAACACAGATCTAACAAAGTAAATGCACATGCTCTTCTCTACCCTTTCATTCTCTGCAGTGGAGAAACCTACAACGTGTGGCGCCCTCCTCTTACCAACAGCTCGTGGAATAATGCCCACAGCGTTTTACTGCTTTGGCGTATCATGGCACATTTCACCCTGTTCTTCCTGCCACTCAGAACCTATGCATACATTTCCGTCTCTATCGATGCAGGCCTGCTACATCTCGAAGTGTATCTTCTAGACGGCCAGGTACATGCTGAGCATTTTAAAACAAGCATTTGCAATGCAATAGGTCTCGCATTAGGAAAGTTTGAGCTATTGGTCTTGTAAATGACAAATTTTTTATTTATGTGTTGGTTTTGAAAATAGCGAAATGAATAGCTTTGTCATTTACAATGCCAATACTTTTATCTTTTGCAAATGTGACACATATAGCATTTGTAATGCAACATGTTTTGTATTTACGTGACTTAGATGTATTGATATTACAAATAACAATGGCTTTTAATTTTTTTTAATAATTAATACTTAAATAAAAGTTATTGTAATTTATAATGGCAATAGCTTAAACTTTTGTCAATAACTTTTGTGAAGATTATGTTCAGTGGATTTTATTGTGACGAAAATCCAAGAACAGAAGTGAAATATTAACATCTTTTTGTGACATTTGTAATAAAGCTTGAAACATTGAGAGAACATATTTGAACCAGTTGTTGAATGGTGGCACAGATTGATACTGTGGTGGCGCTGAGTGATGTTGTGGTGTGATGTTGTGGCATTCAGTGATGCTGTGGTAGCGCATAGTGATGCTGTGGTGCCCCTGAGTGATGCTGTGGTGGTGCCATAGATAGAGTGAGGGCGATAGATAGCTAGAGGGAGGGCGAAAGATAGAGTGAGGGCGATAGATAGAGTGAGGGCGATAGATAGCTAGAGGGAGGGCGAAAGATAGAGTGAGGGCGATAGATAGAGTGAGGGCGATAGATAGAGTGAGGGCGGTAGATAGAGTGAGGGCGATAGATAGAGTGAGTGAGGGCGATAGATAGAGTGAGTGAGGTCGATAGACAGATAGATAGAGTGATGGCGATAGATAGAGTGAGCGCGATAGATAGACAGAGTGAGGGCGATAGATAGACAGAGTGAGGGCGATAGAGTGAGGGAGATAGATAGATAGATAGATAGATAGATAGATAGATAGATAGATAGATAGATAGATAGATAGATAGATAGATAGATAGATAGATAGATAGATAGATAGATAGAGTGAGGGCGATAGAGTGAGGGTGATAGATAGAGTGAGGGCAATAGAGTGAGGGCGATAGATAGAGTGAGGGAGATAGATAGATAGATAGATAGATAGATAGAGTGAGGGGGATAGATAGTGTGAGGGCAATAGATAGAATGAGGGCGAAAGATAGCTAGATTGAGGGCGATAGATAGATAGATTGAGGGCGATAGATAGATAGAGTGAGGGTGATAGATAGATAGAGTGAGGGTGATAGATAGATAGAGTGAGGGCGATAGATAGAGTGAGGGCGATAGAGTGAGGGCGATAGAGTGAGGGCGATAGATAGATAGATCGATAGAGTGAGGGCGATAGATAGATAGAGTAAGGGCGATAGATAGATAAGAGTGGTCGATAGACAGATAGAGTGAGGGCGATATATTGATAGAGTGAGGGCAATAGATAGATAGAGTGAGGACGATAGAGTGAGGACGATAGATAGAGGGAGGGCAATAGATAGATAGAGGGAGGGCGATAGATAGAGGGAGGGCAATAGATAGAGGGAGGGTGATAGATAGATAGAGGGAGGGCGATAGATAGAGGAAGGGTGATAGATAGAGAGATAGAGTGAGGGAGAGAGATAGAGTGAGGGCGATAGAGTGAGGGCAATAGATAGAGTGAGTGCGATTGATAGATAGATGGTTGTGTGTGTGTGGTTGTGTATGTGTGGTTGTGTGTGTGGTTGTGTGTGTGGTTGTGTGTGTGTGGTTGTGTGTGTGTATGGTTGTGTGTGTGTGGTTGTGTGTGTGTGTGTGTGTGTGTGGTTGTGTGTGTGTGGTTGTTATGTTATATGTTATAACGTTTTATTGAGCGCGAACAGCTGCCCCAGCAACGAGGCGTCCCGGCGCTAAACTATTACAAAACCTGAGGGGGAAGAAGGAAGGGAAGGGTAGTAAGAGGTTAGGATGGGGAGAATAGGAATGTTTTGATCGCTTTGCGGAAGGCCAGCAGGTTAGTTATGGAGCGAATGTGAAGTGGAAGGGAGTTCCAGAGCCTCGCCCCCAAGACTCTGAAAGAGCGACCACCCATTCTGCTTAGCCTTATACGTGGGGTAACAACCAAGTTTTGACCCGAGGAGCGTAGGGCCCGCTGAGGGGTGTAGGGCTCTAGGAGTGGACGCAAGAGACCAGGACAGTCAGTCTTGAGAATTTTAAAAACCGTAGTGAGGGCTTTAAACTGGACTCTGGCTTCCATGCGCAGCCAGTGTAGTTTCTGGATGGTGTTTCTTGCAGAGCACCTCCGAGGGAGGCCTACAACTGCCCTGGCAGCAGAGTTTTGGATACGTTGTAGCCGCGCCATCTCAGCTTTATTAAGGCCAAGAAAAAGGACATTGGCGTAGTCCAGTCGAGTCAGGATGGTGGATTGAACTATCAGTTGGCGCGTATGGTGATCAAAAAAGCCAAGGATAGGATGAAGGCTCCTCAACAGGCCCACACAGGTGGCAGCCAGTTTCTTAGTGTGGGTCTGGAAGTTAAGAGATGCGTCCACCCAGACACCAAGGTTTTTTACCACGGTTTTGGGGGGGGGATAGGGCCCAGTGCGGACGGCCACCAGTGATCAGTCCAGTAGTCAGGGTTTTTACCCAAAAGCAACACCTCTGTTTTGCCAGCGTTCAGCTGGAGGCAGTTGTGTAACATCCAGCGAGCAACTGCCTCTAACCCGTTCTTGAATCTCGCCGCTGAGATCGAGGGGCCCTCAGTCAGGGAGATGACGAGCTGGGTGTCGTCGGCGTACGACACTAGTGTCAGGTCCCATTCTTTTGCTTATTCGGCGAGAGGCTGGACATAAAGATTGAATAGGGACGGGCTGAGCGCCGATCCCTGGGGGACGCCTTGCTCTATGGGGTGTGGCTGGGATGTGAACGGGGGGGCAGAGACCCGGAAAGATCTGTCTGTTAGGAATGATCGGAACCATTCTAGAGCAAGGTCTTTGATACCTATGGCTTCGAGACATTTTAGTAGGATGGAGTGGGAGACCGTATCAAAGGCTGCGCTGAGGTCGAGTAAAATCAGCGCAGCACTTTGACCGGCGTCCAGGATGTTCCGTAAGTTTTCGATGGTGGTCAGCAGGGCGGATTCGGTGCTGAATCCTGGCCTGAAGTCATTTTGTGATGGGTCTAGAATTTGGTGTTGCGTCATGTAGTTGGCTAGAACCTTGTTCACATGGGCTTCTGCCAATTTTGAGGCCCATGGAAGCAATGAAATTGGTCTGAAATTTTCTGGTTGTGATGGGTCTAGGGTGGTTTTTTTTATAATTGGAGAGACCCAGGCCTGCTTCCAACCAGTGGGGACCACTGCTGAGGAGAATGATAGATTAAGTAGGGTAGTCAGAGGAGGGAGGAAGAACTCGAGAGATTCTAGGAATTTGGCGGGTCTCATGAGTCTGTGGGCGAGCCAGATTTGACTTTGGTGCATAGTTTGGCAAGTTCGTCAGATGTTAAACTGGGGATGAGAGACAAACTGGGACTGTCTGGCGAAGGCTCACGTGGTTTGGAGGTATCCGGGAGGTTCTGAGGGAAGGAGGTGTAGATTTTCTTTACCTTTTCCGTAAAGAAGGTGGCAAGTTCATCGCATTGTTGTGCGGAGGTTATGCCCGGGGTAGGATTAGAACTATCTTTAAGTTTTTGAACAAGTTCAAAAATAGTTTTTGAGGGATTCTCACTGGAGCTGATTGCTTCCGCATAGAAGGAAGCATGGGTGGTGCGCACCGCCTTGTGGTATGACCTCAATTTTAGCAGGTAGGCAGTTTTGTCGGTGTCCTTATATTCTTTCCTCCACTGGCGTTCAGCCCTTTTGCAGTCTTTCCGCATGGTTAGAAGATTTTCGTTGTACCATGGGTTAGATGGCGTGTTACGGGTTTTAGTCCATTTTGCTGGTATTAGGGAGTCTAGTCCTAGGTTAATCCAATTTTGAAAGGCCGCGTAGGCGGAGTTAATGTCTCCGTCTAAGAGGTTATGGTGGAGGTTACCTAGTTTACTAGTAAGGTCACTAGGTGCCAGTTTATGCCATGGCCTCTTATATCGGGAACTGGAGGTGTTTTTCACAATCGAGTCTCTGATCTTCAGGGAGAATTTGATAAGGGAGTGGTCAGTCCACCCCATGGGTTTAGGGGGGCAGCCGAGGCAGCTGAGAGGTTGGAAAACACAGTGGGGTGGTGTGTGGGGTTGTGTTGTGTTTGGGGTTGTGTGTGTGGTTGTCTGTGTGGTTGAGTGTAGTTTAGTGTGGTTGAGTGTGGTTGTGTGTGTGTGGGCGGTTGTGTGTGGGGGGTTGTGTGTGAGGGGTTGTGTGGGGGGGTTGTGTGTGTGGGGGGGTTGTGTGTGTGGGGTTGTGTGTGGGGGGTTGTGTGTGGGGGGTTTGTGTGTGGGGGGTGGTGTGTGGGGTTGGGGGTGTGGGTTTGTGTTTGGGGTGTGTGTGTGTGGGGTGTGTTTGTGGTGTGTGTGTGGGGGGTGTGTTTGTGGTGTGTGTGTGGGGTGTGTTGGTGTTGGGTTGTGTGTGTGGGGGGAGTTGTGTGTGGGGAGTTGTGTGCGGGGAGTTGTGTGTGAATTTGTGTGTATGGGGTTGTATGTGTGTGTCGGATTGTATGTGTATGTGGGGTTGTGTATGTGGGGGGTGTGGGGGTGTGTGTGTGGGTGTGTGGGGGTGTGTCTGTGGGGGGGTGTGGGGTGTGGGTGTGTGGGGTGTGTCTGTGGGTGTGGGGTTGTGTGTGTGTGGAGTTGTGTGTGGGGGGTTGTGTGTGTGGGGTTGTGCATGGGGTTGTGTGTGTGGGGGGTTGAATTATCATTTAACTTGCAACCGAGCATCTTCTGTTCACAAGCTTGAAAGCAGCAGTCACATAAATCGGGAGCTGCAGCATGCCCATGGCTCGCCAGTGCATGTTGCAAATTAAACGAAGCATAATGTGTTCGGATCGTATTACAAAGAAAGGCAATAAAAAGTCAGGGATATTAAGGTTATTGACCAAGTATAGAGAGACAGACTTGAACCTTGAACTCCTCCTACATGGCTTCTAAACTCCAGTCTGGTTTTGCACTGTCTTCGTTTGTAAAGGCAACAGTCCAGCTCGCTTCAGAAAGTTGTGCAGGCTGGAGGCTGCATGTTAATGTGCTTTTCCATATTAACCTGGTACTAGCGTCTTTCATGCAACAAAATGTGGCATTCAACAGTTAAAATACAACGCCCAGCAAAATTGCTGCATACCCCCTTGACTCCATCCTGCAATAAGTCGAAACAATGGGGACATTGGGAGCGGGAAAGGCTTTGTTGCTGGCTGTGAGAACAGTTTGGAGGCAATTGGCGTACTACTCAGGTTGCTAACATACACCAGATAATCGGACTTGATATTTTCATAAAGTAATTCTACAGCCTTCGAAAATGAATAAACAGCACACACCAGAAATGTTTTTTGTTTTTTTTTAAAATGTATACAGGTATGAAATTGCTATAGAATCACTCGGGATATACAGAGGTGTATGTGATGTCAGTTTCTAGATCCGATTACCTTTCCTTAATGAACTTTCCAGACGTAAATAGCAGCAAAGGGAAGAAAATGCAAAAACGAGGCGGTGGTGGAGGATTTGGCTACCAGAAATGTAACAGTGTACACAAATCAAAGATCTTCAAACACATCAATAAGAACACATCAGACCGAAGACAGTTCACCCGTTGATGAACCATTCTCTGACTGTGTGGTAAAATTTAAAAAAGTAAAACTCAGCGGAAATATTTTGTACACATTCTTGCTGGCTTATTTGCATTTTAGCCGAAATGTGAAATAAACTGTACATACTCTTTTTGAAAAGTAAAGTCAAAATTCTGTTCTGATGGAAGTGCTAGTTTCGTGTACGCAGCAAGTGTTGCTTTGGAGTTCTGATGAAAGACAACTAGGGGTCCAGAAGGAGAAGGGTGGCTTGATCCAGCTGTAAAATATGCAACTTTTACTTCGATTTCGTGCCTGCGCCTCTGTCCCGGTCTTTTAAACCGTTCCTTTGCACTTGTTTTCTGCATTCACAAGCAATCCAACTTGCCGTTCGTTTACAGTTTTCAACGATCGGCACCTCTATCTGTATATTTCTTCGCTTGGGTCATTTAGAAATAATTGAATTATTTTATTGAATTGTGTTTTACAGAATTGTAAATACTTCAAAATGCAGCGTTCCCGTGTCGTTGGTTTATGCTGAAAGTATTTATTTTAACGTGCCTTTAATACGATTGTCTAAAGCAGGGGTCCCCAAACCGGTCCTGGAGGGCCGGATCCATGCCAGATTTTTAAAATAACTACATGTATCTCAATGGGGATATCCCAAAAATCTGGCATGGATCCGGCCCTCCAGGACCGGTTTGGAGACCCCTGGTCTAAAGTGTTAATCAGAACATAAAGTCCTGTCCAGCGTATGGTTTTTTAAACGTCCCGAGTGTCTCTTAATATCACGTGAAGTTGGAATGCAACTATTAAAATAAATACATTATTTTATCCCACTCTTGTACTCTTAATGGAAACTGTATGGCAGCCGGTAGTTAGAATTGACCGGTATAAGTAAAAGGTGTACACTTAAACTGGGCAGGAAAAAAGTGGTCCTTTCCTGTAACTTTAATGGAACTATTCAGCCGCAATACTTCCCCAGTGCTGTGTTCCTTTAGGGATAAGGAAACAGGAACTGCTAATACGTGAATTGCACACACGCGTAAGTAGTTCTGAATAGTACTCCTGCTGCGAGCATCGACAGACCTCAATAAACTGATTTTTATCTGTAATGCTACTGCAGCTAAGGGCCACTGGAGGGAGCTGTTGCTTGATATTACTTTTTAATCCGATCCGTAGTAAAACAGCACATTTATTTGTACTGAAATTACACAAAGGAGTTTAACATTGACAAACCCTCAGTAGCACGACCAGCAAACTTTGTTTAATGTCATTACATTTGTGTTCATCGACAAACTTTTTTTTAAATGTAGATTACGTTATTTGAAGAGTAAATGTATCAGAAATAGACACGAAATGTAGTTGTGAATGCAGCATTATCAAACGTTCATCAAGGTTAAAAGTGTAATGTATGTGGCAAGAAAAGGCAAATGATGCAGTACTGTATTATGCGGGCACATTGTTTAAAGGCACAGACAGGGAGAGGGTGGGCAGGCTGATTAGCTGCGGAGCGGATCTCTTTGAAGTAGCTCACGGCCTTGAGGCCGTGAAAATTAAAGCAATTAGGGGGAAGGTGGGAGGGAGGCTGATAGGCAGAAGGCTCGGGGCAGATGTCAGATTAGAGGGAGGGGGTGGGCTGCCTGCAACTCGAGCGACCATATGGAGAGTGATGGGGGTGGGCTGCCTGCTGGGAGAAGCTTGTGTGAGGTAGGCTGGGCTGCCTTTGATGAGAGCTCGTGCAGGAGGAGCTTGTGGATTCTCGTGAACTGTTGAAAATCCGCCGCTTGAGGAGAGCCTTTTGAGAGCCTTGGGTTAGCTTTCTGGTTTGACGGCAATAGGTCTCTCTCCGAGACCTAAAAAGAGGGCGCGGTGCGATTTCAATACAAAATGATACATTTTAGCAGCAATTATTCTTGGGTCAAAAAGAATACTAAACTATTAGATTTAGAAACTGAACACGCTTCTGTGCTTTTGACTCTTGCATTAGAGAGAATACGGCACCATGACGCATATTTCTACCTAATCCTGAGCACGCCATGAGCACACTGCCACTGTTGTGGTCCTCAAGGCAATCTGAAAGGAGAGTAAAACGAATGAAATGCAGAGCGGTGCCCCTATAATGTCGCATTTCAGACATTGAGTTGAATATTTGATAAATGATACCTTTTACTACTTGTGTTGTGGGGGTAAAATCCTTTTACGGAATACACACCGATGCCATCTCTAATCTGCCCAAACCTCACCCACGGGCTTGCTGTATTCCATAATGCCACATATAAGGGAATTAGACAGTCAACGAGGTTTAGGGACACTGATCGGGACGATGGCAACTCTTTCTTGAGCATTAAAATCAGGCAAAGCTGAGGTTGTGACTTGTTTCGAGTATGTTTGTAACGGGAGCCATATGATGAGGCATCTATCGTCCAGCTAAAGCCCACAAACTAAGGAGTCCAGGATGGGACCACTTGCATTGGCCTCAAAAGGTTTCCCGATCACAATGTACTTGGGAGAGTGGCAATCAGTGGAGTAATGCGAAATGATGGAGGCACGACGACCACTATATTGAATGATCTCTGAGATTTTCATGGCCAAGGCATTAAATCTCAACTCTAGGCTTCCATTCCCCAAAACATATAGTTTTAGTTTTACTGAAACTGTGGTGAGATGCTGGACAACCTTTTAGAATGTTCACATAAAGATTGGCTACATATACTGTCTGCTGCTGTACCCATAAAAATGATGCCCCACATAAAACTTTCTATGAAAGTGGCCATGCCTAATTCCTTCCCTCAAATCTTGTACTGTTGACTGATTATTTCCACCGTCACTGTACACTCGCTTGACAAATATTATTACATTAAGTCTTCATCATCCCAGTTCTATCTAAACAAGGTTTTTTTTTCATCATAGCGTGGACACAATTTACTTATCCAAATGATTCCCCCAAAGGTGAATTAACTCTTAACAGGATCTCTTAACTCTTAGTCTCTTCTTCCCATCCTGAAAGCCTAAGAGATGGAATCTCCTCAAACTCATCCGGTAATATTCAAGAAAAACTGAAATCCACCAGCATCTTGTGTACACCTCAGAAACTAAAATACTCTTAGGTGTGAACGTCAGGAAGCCGAGACAGTGACGAGAAAGACTAGGACTTAGAGACATCAACTTCTGTCACAGTCAGGAGTAAAAAAAATCATTGTGAGGGAGGGGAGTGAACACTTTCGAAATTGTATTAGGAATGGATTTTTCCACAGCTGAAATATTTACCCAAATATGAAAAAAAACATTTGTAAGCACAGCAGTACTATTTCAATCTATGTACGCATGCCTAAATATACACCTGTCACATTTACACATGTCAAAATGTCTTTGAAACTAGAGGAACTTGAAATTCGCAAAAATAATTCCAAAAAACTCCTGGGAAACTGATATTTCAGCATCACTAGAGTACCCCTGGATTCCTCTGTAAATGCCCAAAAAGTCCGAAATGTACTTCCAATCTGGGAATAAACCTACAGACTGACCCTTATTGAGAATCATGCCCTGTTGTTCAATCTCCCACAGTATCCCCTTTGGGAATCTTGCATGCCCGTGACAAGATGGAGGAACACCAGTTACAGATGGGGATTGGGGAGCGGATCTGCAAGGGACCTGTGTTTCCTCTGCAATATGGCTGGAGGAGTGCACTTCTGCAAGATAAGGACTACTTAGAGACACATGGCAGTTGCCCTGCCACCCCTGAGGGGAAGGGTCCCCCTCAAGGTATGAATACATTGAATCTTGCAAAGGACTACCAAACATCAGCTTCCCTCTGCAGCCCAACACAGATGACTGGATCATGAGACATGGAAAATCTGGGGGGAAGGAGAAAGAGTGCACCATGTGTCAAAGTTAACAAATGCCTGCCTGAGGAAATTCTGCAACCTAATTAGAGTTTTAAGGCAACAAGGTTTGAAAATTCATTGGTTGTGTCGTGGGGCCAGATTCAACCCTATGTTTATTTCAGAGAAGCTTCCATTGGGAATTAACCTTCACAAAGTACCTTCAAGAAATATACCATGTTGTTAACCAAGTACCAAGAGATGCGCACTGCAGATAAGTTTCATAGTTTGAAATGCAGAGTGATCTATTTTTCTCGGAACAAGTTGATGCTTGGAAATAGAACATTTTCGTGAATTCTGCAGGGTCTCAAAGCAACAAACTTCCAAATAAGGGGGGAAAACACTGACACTGTCAACTTAGCCCAAAAATTAGAAATATACATCAGCATCTATAACGATGGGAAAATCATGCTACAATCTACATACACCTAGACATATTCATAACAAAATAATTAGACCTATGAAGACTCACACTTGACTACTTGGTGACCAATACTACAATGGGATGCCAGTAACATGACAGCAGGGAATGCTGTTTTCAAGAACTGGATTGCCGTATCTTGATTACCACCCAATAATCCTTGTTACAGCTCTAAGGCACGTCTGACACAGCGTAACACATGTTGGCGGTCCTCATTTCTTTTGGCCTGAAAAATAAGAAACATGATCAATAATTCAGATTGCAATTTACCTTTAATCATAATAATCCCCTGGTGTGCATGACTTCTTGTATTTCATGTGCAAATCTTTATAACTGTATATGACTCCCAGAAAAACGTCTACGGACCAAAGATCCAAGACTATCGCTCCAAGCATCGCCAATCAAATCTCATAGTTGCGAGAGGACAATTTCTCCCCATGGGTTCCATGGAAGCCAGCCAAACCTCTATACACACGCCATCGTGGTATCCTGGCCCACCTCCCCAAAGGACTATCTACATCATGTGACAGTATCCTGACATTAATGATAGCTCTCACGCTCATTATCTTGATGTGATACAATGTCTCTTATCCCAGACTCACTTCTCCTCATACTGACAACACAATTGCCGCAGAAACTAATTCTGACACAAGACTACCCACGTCACCTTATACTAAAGATGACAACACAGTCACATACCTACATATTTGCAATATGATGTTACCACAATTAACACCCTCTTAAGCAAACTAACACTCCTGAACCTGGCAGTTAACACCTAAAACAACCACCTCAATATGCCCCAACAGTGCTTCACAAAGTATTCCTTACCAGGACTAGAAAGGAAAATTCTATAATGGAAATTCTCACAACTGCAGGTATAAAATAAGCTCATTTTTTCAAGACAGCAATAATATACAATTAAGTACCATCTTTTTTGTTGGATAGTCTTTTTATTTACAGATATTGATATGTAATATTAATGATATATTGTATATTACAAGTCCACTCTCTTTTGACGTGACTTTACATTTTACATTTTAATTTACATTTTATGATTGTAGATGTCTAAAACATGATTAATAAATCATATTTAAACTAGAAAAAATTAACTGCAGACATGCACTGGTCCATGTGCACCATAAGCACCCAAAAGGATTTCCTTCAGACTGGCCACAGACACAGCACTGCTTATGAAACCAAAATGCTAATCTGGACCACTCAAAATGTCCAGTCTAGTTCAGTTCAACAAACTGAACAACTCTTTGAAGCTCAACAACAGCTTCCACCAGTACAGACTGCTAGAAACCATAGAGCGATCACAAAGATGTGTGTCCAAACAATCTTACAGCAGGAAACGCAATTAAGACCCTGCCCATGACCCCAGATGAATCTGCCTTAATAAACTGCAAGTGAGAGGTTGGCAACTCATCTGCCTTCTCAGCACTACCACATACCTGAGAGCTGCACCTTCTCTCACAAACTGGGACGGTTCATTTCAGGCCCCCAGCCTATAATCAGCACATTAGTACCAGGCAGCAATAACATTCTATGCATGGACTGGTCAGAAAAGTCAGGGGGAAGGAGTGGGTCTTATTCATAAAATATCTCACTGAGCATCGCCATAACTCTAATTTATTTGAGGATCAGGACTTATTTTCCATCATCAGGCTTCTCCCAGATGAAACCAGAAAAAGGCACAAGAAGAGAAAAGGTAGAAGGAGAAAGAGAGGACAACACTGACAGCTGTAGAAAGCATTGATGTCAAAGAACCTGTAAATGTGATATGAAAAGGAAGTGTATGGTGGTGTAAGACCCCTAGACCCTGCATTTAGCAGCAGAGTAAACATCGCTCACATACATAGCACAGTTGCAGCAGAGGCAGCAGCCATGCTATCCTCCCTCATGAATGAATGAATGAATGAATTTTTTATTGTTTGGTTACTCAAAACCATTACATTAAAACCAAGTGCAAAATTACAAAAGTTACAAAAGTTAAAAAAAAGTAGTCATCTTCTTTAAGGCAAGTCTATGTGATTAAAATCTGAATACTTATGGACTAGAAGAGAATAATATTCAAAGTCTTACAGGCCAGCATGCCTCGGCTGAGTCTCCGGTCGTTTTAACTCGAGATGGCCATCAGCTTAGTGCGAGTCTGATGGATGAATTTCCCAAATGTGGCCAACTGTTTTACTGAGTTCAATGTGTATAGTCGGTGATCCGCCTCCTTTGCGGTGCGTGTCCCCAGCTGTAAAATAATGGGCCTAAGATAAAGGCTGCGAGCTGTGCGCAGGGCCGGGCAGCAAAGTAGGAGGTGGGCCAGGGACTCCCGTTTGTATTTCCAGAGCCTGCATTCGTTGCCCGTTCGATGTTGTATAATTCTTTAAGGGGCAGGGGATGTAATCTGTAGGCTAAAATCTTATGTAGGGCTGGGCGGCCTACTGCCTGAGTGAGATTAAATTTAGAGTTATGCACTGTGTGTGGCAGACTTTGGGACTCATGGAGGCCTCTTTTTGCCAAAGACTCCAATCCTCCCTCATATACACAGAACAGGTCCAGCACAGCCTGCAGTGGTGCAAGAATCCTGTATGAGATGAGAACAATGTGCTCGCAGCACCCTGCAAGATCACTCACATATGCAGAACAATTACAGCACAGCCTGCAAAGGAGAAAGAATCCTGTATGAGCACAATGTGGTTGCAGCACCCTGCAAGAACCCTCACATACACAGAACAGGTCCAGCACAGCCTACGGGGTGCTGGACCCAGTATGCGAGCAATGTGGTTGTAGCACGCTGCAAGATCCCTCACATATACGGAACATGTCCAGCACAGCCTGTGGGGGTGTAAGAATCCTGTATGAACACAATGTGGTTGCTGCAAGTTGCATGTTCCCTCACATATACAGAACATGTCCAGCACAGCCTGCGGGGTGCAAGAATCCTGTATGAGCACAATGAGGTCGCAGCACTCTGCAAGAACTCTCACATACACAGAACAGGTCAATACAACCTGCAGGGGAGCAAGAATCCTATATGAGCACAATGTGGTTGCAGCACGTCGCAAGTCCCCTCACATATACAGAACATGTACAACATGGGTAGCAGCAGAGCTAGAAAACCTAATGAAAAATGTTTCACTCATTCATTTATCTTGAGTATCCTGTCTGGCTCTGACTCTTGAAGGTTGAATTAAACAACCTAAGTGTGGCATCTTTCGGAGAGTGGTGCCCTAGAGGAAGAATACGGAATGCAGGGCAGACTCTAGAAACATTATAATCAAAACTGTCAGCGGGAAAGTAGAACAGAAAAAGTAGAAGACGCGAAAGCAGAAAATAAGATTATGCTACGAAAAAACATAACAATTCAGAAAACACAGAAAGGAAGAGTGTGCGGGGGAGGAGTGCCTGGGGGGCAATTTCAAGCCAGCCACTCGCCGAAGGCTTTCAAAAAATGATTACTTATGTAAGAGGCCGGGCAATTAGAACTGTCAATGAGCAGGAAATTGGTTCGTCCGCCTCCCTCTAAAACGGATCACCGTTGTGGCGTAATGACCGCATTTGTGGAGAGTGCAAATGATCCTATGAACATACAAGCGATCTCTTTCTTTCTCCTTTTTCAGAAGCCAGAAGTAACTCCATTAACAGGAAGAGGCCGGGCGAGTAGCAATGTAAGAGGCTTTTATGCAATCATTGGGGCCCTGCCACTTCAGAAACATGTGGACTAACACAGAGAATCGAGGGCCAAGACGAGGGTGGGTAAGTTTCAGTACTAAGAAAGGCAAGTGTGAAATAACTGAAACAGACTACTTAAATAATGGTTATAACCTGTTTTTATAGTCCATTTTTACACAGTGTTGCCATGCCTGATAATAACAGGGAAAGGAAGGTAAGGGTTTAGGGGCAGATAGAGGTAAAGGGAGGTAAGGGACGTTTAGGGTTCAGGGGTGGGTAGAGGTAAAAGAGGTAAGGTTTTTAGGGTTTGGGGTGGGTTGAGGTAAAGGGGGTAAGGGATTATAGGGTTCAGACAGAGCGGGTACAGATAAAGGGTGGTAAGGTTTTTTAGGGTTCAGGGCTGAGTAGAGGTAAAGGGAGGTAAGGTTCTTTAGGGTTCTAGGGTGGTTAGAGGTAAAGGAAGGTAAGATTTGTTTTAGGGTTCATTGGCAGGTTGATGAAAAAGTAAGTAAGGGGATTTTAGGGTTCATAAATATATGTACCACAGCATCTATTCATCTATCTATCAAAAAAAAAAAAATATATATATATATATATATATATATGTATATATACATTACCTACTGGCGGTCAACAGTAGGTAAATATAGTTAGGACCTAGTTACCATAGGAAATTCCGAACATTCTATTGGGAATAACTTTTGCGCCGATTGAGGGATCTGCCTGTAATTTTCCTTTTCGGGGGGGATTCGTCAAGCGGGGGCGAGAAAAAAGGGGGGTCCCAAAACGTGTTTTCCCTATGTTAATTTCCAAAGGGGCATTCTGACAAGGCTACAGCTCGAGCCGCTGAACGGAATCACACCAGATTTGGCAAAATGGTAGGGACTGGTATGCAGCAGTGCCTTTTGTATGTTTGGTGTAAATCCCTCCAGTAGTTTTTGAGAAAATTGAATTTGAAATTTTTCAAATGGCATTTTCTATGGGACCTTTAGACACGGCTACAGCCCGAACGGCTGAACGGAATTACACCAAACTTGGCAAAATGGTAGGTACAGGTATGCAGTAGTGCCTTTTCTTTATTTGGTGAAAATCCCTCCAGTAGTTGTTGAGAAAATTGAATTTGAGCAAATTATATATCTATATGCGCTCAACATTCTATTGGGAATAACTTTGGCGCCGATTGAGGAATCTGCGTGTAATTTTCCAGAATTTTGGCCAGCTCCGCTCCGCTCCTTCCCTGAAAGTTTCGGAGGGATTCGTCAAGCGGTAGCCGAAAGGGGGGTCCCAAAACGGGTTTTCCCCATGATAATTTCCATAGGGACCTTTAGACACGGCTACAGCCCGAACGGCTAAATGGAATTACACCAAACTTGGCAAAATGGTAGGGCCTGGTATGCACATGTGCCTTTGCTATGTTTGGTGAAAATCCCTCCAGTAGTTCTTGAGAAAATTGAATTTGAAATTTTTCAAATGGTATTTTCTATGGGACCTTTAGACACGGCTACAGCCCGAACGGCTGAACGGAATTACACCGAACTTGGCAAAATGGTAGGGACAGTGCCTTTTCTATATTTGGTGAAAATCCCTCCAGTAGTTGTTGAGAAAATTGAATTTGAGCAAATTATATATCTATATGTGCTCACCGTACGCGCACAATACGCGTACGGTACGCGTACCGTACGCGTACGTGAGCGTACCCTTACGTGCGCGAGCGAGTTTCTGGTTGGCTGGCAGTCGACTGTCAACATTCCAAACTGTCCAAACCAGGAAGTGTTGGCCACCATCTTGTTTTTCAGGAGAACTGAGGCACAAGAGAGCCCAAAACAAGAGTGAAAAACACGAAAAGGGGGCAGGGTAGAGACCCCCCAACCCTCTAAGTAAAAAAAAATAAAAAATCGAAAAAAATCGAAGGGTACGCACACCGTACGCGTACGGTATGCATACCGTGCCCGTACCCCGCGATTTAAAAAAATAATAAAAAAAATGTTTTGCACTTGGTGGTCCTTCTGGGACCCCCTGAGAAGGGTTAGGGGGTCAGGGGGTCTCTACCCTGCCCCCTTTTCGCGTTTTCCACTCTTGTTTTGTGCTCTCTTGTGCCTCCCTTCTCCTGAGAAACAAGATGGCTGCTCAGGTGGTCCCAGAAGGATAATAACATATATAAATGTTATCCGCTAATAGACAAAACCTTTGAAATTTATTGAAAAAAAATATAGGTTTCACGCCTGATATAGTTAGGAATTAGCATTTAAAAAACCTTGCAAATTCACAGAAAAAACCATAGGTTTCAGGCCTTATATAGTTAGGAATTAGCATTTAAAAAACCTTGCAAATTCACTTAAAAAAAACATAGGTTTCAGGCCTTATATGGTATTATAGTTGGGAATTAGCATTTAAAAAACCTTGCAAATTCACTTAAAAAACCATAGCTTTCAGGCCTTATATAGTTAGGAATTATCATTTAAAAAACCTTGCAAATTCCCTTAAAAAAACATAGGTTTCAGGCCTTATATAGTTAGGAATTAGCATTTAAAAAACCATTGAAATTGCTCCTATATAGTTAGTTGTACTAACTATATTTCGCGCACCCGCAATCCACTGCTGATGATGTCACATATTACATCATTCATGACATGGTCAGTGACATCACTGATGACATCACTGATGACATCTCAAATGACATCACTGATCACATCACTGATGTTATCATTCATGTGATAATACGATGCACCTCCTCACACTCTAATATAACCTTTGATACACCCAGTGTTAAATACAGACTACCATTCTTGAAACCATTGACACACCAATACCAGTTACTACATAGGCACTCACTGATTCCTAGGTCTACACACACATTCACTCATTCACCCATAGAATCACTTATACATAGTCACTCATCAATACAACACTATCATATGCACTCATACACCTATACAGACACTCACACACTGCCACTCATCCATGGAGTTACTCACACACCTAGTCAGTCATGCAAATAATCAATCACACTTCCATTTCCTCAACTATACAGTTATACACACAACACCTTACTTATTCAAACATATACTAACACATACTTACTCTCTTATACAATCACTGATACAAGTATACAATGATCCATACAGCCACTCGCACATTCACTGGCTCTCATGTATAGTAATTTATATATGCCAACTCTCACATGCACTGTGTTTTACATATTTACTTACTTGGACATGTAGCACTGAGATATCCATTCACTCACCAACACACCCATGCACACAGTCAGCCGCCCATATAGCTGTTTCCACATGCACTCTTGAACTCATACACATAGTGAATCAACTGCTCACACATCTATGCACAGAGTCACACACCTCCCAGCCACCCACACACACACTCAGTCTCCCATTCAAATACTTGGGCAACCAATCAAAACCCATATAGCCACTCATATAGCTACTGATCAACATATGCAGCAGCTTACACAACAACAGACATACTGATGCACACATTCAGACAGTTTAGTCACTAACCCATGCATTTAGTAAGACACATTTGATCACTCACTCATACAGTCAGTCACGCACCTACTAAATCCTTCATCCAGACACTTATACATCCACTCATTCTTCAATATGTAAAACATATTTAAACTTTACAGAAACACACAGTCACTGGATGATATCATCAGTGATGTCATCAGTGATGTCAAATGAGATGTCATCAGTGATGTCATCACTGATGTCATTTGAGATGTCATCAGTGATGTCATCAGTGATGTCAATGAACATGTAATGAATGATGTAATATGTGACATCATCAGCAGTGGATTGCGGGTGCGCGAAATATAGTTAGTACAACTAACTATATAGGAGCAATTTCAATGGTTTTTAAATGCTAATTCCTAACTATATAAGGCCTGAAACCTATGGTTTTTTTAAGTGAATATATATATATACGTATATATACGCGTGAGTGCGTGGGTGTGTGTGTGTTAAATGTACTTTTCCTTTTTAAAACAAAAAGCACTGACAGGCCAATGATTTATTGAGTGTTAGTAATGCACATCACTAGCCTACATCACCTCCACCACCTTGAACTGCTCTTCTTTGCTATCATGAGAGAGATAAGTGCCGCAATGACGTACTTGGCTCCCAGCAAGAACACTATTGCGGACTTATTACTTGTAAGAATATCGTATTGTATATCTTACTGTAAGAAATTGGGTTGCTGGTTGACTGGGGTGTGAGCCCTGGTCAAGCAGCAATCATAATCCTTGTCAGGGGAGGCCCACCCATAATTAACCTGTGCTCAACCCTCTGGAAGCTTGGCACAGAACAGTCAGGCTTAACTTAGAGGAAATGTGTAAAGTATCTGTGCAACACTTCAACAGCAATAAAGTGAAAAGCATCATACAAAAAGGATCCACAACAAGTACTTTCTTTCATAAATGAAACAAGACCAAAACAACAAAACTCCACAGGAGATATGCAATGTTAAAGATTTTAGTGAAAATCGCACCAAACAGCATAAAGCGCCAACTGTGGATATCTGGCCGTGCCAGACTGGGACAAAGTCACAAGCTCAGGTCGACCGTGATGGAGCACGGGCTGGCTACAGGAACTGCTGAACAAGGTACCTTAAAATCTGGTTTGTGGAGCATTGCAAGGATTCACGTAGAAGTTGAGTTGCACAGTCGAAGTGATGTGTCGTTTCGAGATATGCCAAGGCTGCATCGTCATCGAGAATCTCGTTAACTTTGAGGATGTTGGGGGCAGTCATGTTGATGCACCAGTTCAGAGGAGCTTCGAGGCCATGATGCGGAGTTCAGCGTCGTTGTTGAGGCTGCTGCTTATGTGAGATGCAAGAGTCTGCTCCAAAGATGCACCGTGCAGCAGCGGTTCTGATGAGCGTGATTTGCTGTGATGCTGGTCTTTGCAAAGGGTCGAGTCCATGCAGCAGCGGCAATGCATTGGTTCTGCTTAGGTTGGTGCCACACAGCAGAGGAGATGCGACAGTTCTGCTGAAATCGCAGACGCTGGCAGAGCAATTAACACCCCCTTCCAAGGGTCCAGGACTGGGGTGGCATGACTTGGCAGAGTACATCCACAGATGGCACAGCCCAGGTATAGGTGCTAGGTTGTTGGAAGCCTGTTGTGTCCTTGAGGCTTCAGATCAGGAGGCCAGCCAACTATCCCTTAGAGTCACTTTGGGTTCTCGGTTAAAGAGATACAGGTCCAGTCTTACTCACCCAGGCAAGATGGTAGCAGGGCAGCAGGTCAGCACATCAGAGCAGCAGTCCTTCAGATGAGCTCTAGCAGAGTGGCAGTCCTTTCAGCAGTACAGTAATCCTTCTTCCTGACAGAGTAACCATAGGTACAGAAGTATATTGAAATTATGGTGTTTGAAGCCCAGTATTTATACCCAGTTGTGCCTTGGAAGTTGGTAGAACCTTTGAGAGGCATGCCTTTGGAGTGCACATGTGCCCTTGTTCCTAACACTGGCTCCAAACTAACTACAGTGGGTATGCAGCCATTTGTGTGGAGACAGGACATAGCCTATTCAGGTGTAAATGGGGTGGGGCCCAGCTCCTCCCTACCATCCTGCCACTGATGTCTCATTCTGTCACACTGATGCTCCCCATTGTGTGTGACTGTCTAGGAGGAATACACAAAGCCCAACTGTCAACTACACCCAGCCATGTTACCCCTAGACAGGCTGCAGGCATCAAATGGCTAAGGCAAGAAAATGTCAACTTTCTTAAAGTGGCATTTTCAAACTTTTAAGGATTTTTCATTAGAATTCCAGAGACACCAAACATTAACTTGTTACCTATTTTCATTTGGAAATCACACTTCTAAAATGTAATAATGTAACTCAAATGCTATCCTATGGGAGAGGTAGGCCTCTCAGTAGTAAAAAGCAAATGTAAGAGTTTTTCACTACCAAGACACGTGAACATCAAAAGTACATGTCCTACTTTTTAAATACATTGCACCCTGCACTCTGGGCTGTCCGGGGCCTGCTCTAGGGGTGACATATGTATTAAAAAGGAAGGTTTGGGCTTGGCAAAAGGCTTACTTTGCCAGGTTGAAATGGCAGTTGCAAACTCGCACACACAGCTTGCACTTGCAGGCCTGAGAAATGTTTAAAGTGCTACTTAAGTGGGTGGCACAATCAGTGCTGCAGCCGACTAGTAGCATTTAATTTACAGGCCCTACATACGAGTAGTGCCACTTTACTAGGGACTTATTAGTAAATACAATATGCCAACTGAGTATTAGTCAATCTAACATGCTTTAAGGAGAGAGCACAGGTTAGCAGTGATAAAGTCCAAAGGCCAACAAAAACGAATTCAACAAAAATAGAAGAAGTGAAGAAAAAACAGCTGCAGGCCATGGCTTCCTGTGCCTTCTAGACATAGCCATATCCAGAGATTACCTCTGACAAAGCCATCTGTGCTACAGGGCATGTCTGAAGTGCATGAGCGCTGAATTAGGCAGTGATGTGTTATCACAGCTAATAAAAAATAGCACAGACACTGTATTCAGGTTTAGAATCATAATTAAAATGTCCTTGAAAAATTGTTTTCAACACACATATTTCATAAAAATGATGTCATATCTATTAATTATCTATTTTCAAGAAAATATGCACAGCACATTATCACTGTGCCAATTAGTTCAAAAGGTAATATAGTGTACTGCAGCAAACAAAAGAATTATGTAGAACTCGTTATCATCATAGACCTCTATGGATCATGGTTGATTATCTTCTAGTTTTCTGGCTGTATTCCCAGTAGTCACAAGTTCAGCTTCCATTTATCTGCAGGAGAGTTTTTCCGAACTTAATATTAAGGACTGCCATTAGTCACATTGTTTTCACAACTATTATCTTAAAACGTTTTACTGCAATATCATCCCATGGAGTGCAGATGTTTTATTATTAATTCCAATGGGGTGATATGATTGTAAAAAACGCAAGGAAAATATTTATGCACAGCAATATTATGGTACCACATCCTGTCAGCCTTGAGTGACAGTGGAGAGCACAATAACAGTCTGCAGAAAAGCTGCATTCTTTCCCATCTGTGTTGCCAGATGCCCTGACCTGGGAAACAGTGATGTTGCTTAAGCTGTGCCAAGAGGTAATAGAAAAAAAGACACTGCACCTTAACATGCATGTTTATTTATCCATCTACTTTCATTGCAATCCATATTTAAGGCAGTGCAAGAGCCTACATGTTCACTTAAAATGTTTAAATCTGATTTTTTGAATGTCTATGCATGTGTATCTACCTATACACACACACACAAGTGGGCATGTGCACACACTCTTTACAATTGCTCTTTTCGAGTGGATGCACCAATTTTATCTGTTGCCCAGTTTGTGATAAGCATCACCAACTGGATGAAGGACAACTGCCTGAAGCTCCAGACGAACAAAACAGACACAATGGAAGTGCTGATCTTCAGCAACAATACCACTCCGTTGAACGACACCCAGTGGCCCTCAGAACTAGGATCATTGCCCAAACCGACCGACCGTGCCAGAAACCTCTGCATAATCCTGGACAGCAAACTGACCATGAAGTCCCAGATCAAGGCAGTCACCTCTGCCTGCTTTTGTACACTTCCCATGTTACGCAGAGTCTTGAAATGGCTCCCCCTCAACTCCAGACGTACCATCACCCAGGCTCTAATCACCATCCAATTAGACTATGGCAACGCACTCTAAACTGGGATCACCAGACACCTTCTGCAGAGACTCCAGGCCATATAGACCTCTGCTGCCAGACTCATCTTGCCCAGACGGACCCACATCAACCCCCACCTCAGAAAACTCCACTGGCACCCCCTACAGAAGAGATGACAATTCAAGCTGATGATCCATGCCTACAAAGCCCTGCACAACCATGGACCAGCCTACATCAGCCACTGCCTGAATTTCCACTAGCCTATGAGACGGCCAGTCTCTACCTCCCTCTCACTCGTCCACACCACAGCATCCACCGAAGCAACAACAGAGGACACTCCTTCTCTTACCTAGCTGTGAAAACTTGAAACTACTGCAGCTATGGCCCTTCACCTCTCTACTGGAGTTCCAGAGGCCACTCAAGACCTGGCTGTTCGACTGAGTCACCTAAACCATCAAGACCAAGTGTCTGGATACCCTCTCATTGATTAGTTGCGCATAGAAATCCACTTGATTGCACACTTCCAAAACTGCAAGAAATGGGGGACTTGCCTATAACTATTTTACTTTGCCACCTGTCAGAACACCGTTCAAAGGGCTATGGGCAAGCTGGGGTTGCTGGGCTCAACTGCTGGGGCTCAGCTCTTTTACTCCTGATATCCTGACCTACTATGGGTCCTGAGCCACAGGGCCCAGTAACCCTTCAGCACTTGACTCTCAGTGGTAGCATGGGTCCAGCAGCGATGGGAGGTAGACACAGGGGGATGAACAGAGGCTTACAACTCAAAATACATGCAGCAGTTAATGATGCTCAAGGCAAATTCTTGTTCGTATGAGAAAAAGGAGTATTTATACATGATCACAAAGTATAATATGACATTTACAAACAGTTCCCTTAAGTCAGGGCTCTGATGTTTCATAGGCGGATCCATGAGTCCCATTCCCCTCAAGCTAGCATCAGTGGCTATTTCCCAATAACTAGTCTATAGGTGTCATTCAGGTTAAGCATAACTAATAGTTAGCTTCTCAGGCGTCCGAGAACAGCTCCATATTAAAGTAAAAACTGCTCTAGCACAGCAGTGTTATCTGGAGAGCAGGTTTCCCTGATGCCATCTGGCCTAAGATCATTCTTACCAACACCAGCAGAATCTGTGACACTAGAGTTTCTGAGCGCACCATCAGGAGTCTCTGAGTGCCCTACCTCTGATGGTGCTGAAGCTGCAGATGTTGTGTCTGGTACGTCTTTATCAAGCAGCCTAAGCAGGCTGAGTTAGGCTGGCCTAGATTTCCCCCACAAGCAGTCATGCAGCAGCTGAGGGAGGGGGGTTCTATTGCCTCCTTCAAGCTGGGTAAGTTCTTTGGTTCTTCCCACCAGTAGTAAGGGGGTGCGATGATCCTGGCGCTGGTCCTCATTCACGGCTTAGACCCACTAGGGGCTACATGATGGACTCTCTCCTCCAATGATGATCCCAACCAGTCCACACTTCTTGCTTGGTTCCGATGGCCCTCTCTGGTGTACAGGGTCACCGTCCCTCCACTGCACAGGCCTACGGCACACTGGATAGTGTTCCTCCCCTGACATACGGGGCCACCAACTTAACACCGCACACTGGCTAAAACCACTTGCCACAGCAGTACTCTTCATGGCAGCCTCACCTGGCACATGGGGTCACCAACTTAACCCCGCATACAGACTATGGCATGGCAGCACCCTTCACAGTGGCCTCACCTCGCATAAGAGTTCTCTGATTTCACATTGCACACGAGTGATAGCCCGTTTGGTGCAGCAACGATCATGGCTCACTTAATGAAGGCCCTCCTCTGGAATACAGGAGTCATTGACTTTCCCTGCACACAGACTACAATCCCAGCAATGCAACAGCTGCTTCCTGACACCACATGAAGGGAATCCACTCACCAGGATTCACCCACTAGACCTTGCTCCCTTCAACTCTCTCCTCTTCCTCGCCGTGCACACTAGTCTTGGCAAGCAGGCAGGTGCTGATGCTCCATACTCAAGGGCAGGTGATCTTGGACTCTCTGGGAAATGCCCCCTCATCAAAATGGGACACTAGCAGACCTTGGCCTACAGTCCAGGTTATAGGCAGATGTCTTGCAGGGCTTCTCCTCCTTGCACAGCCTGCCCGGATGATTGATAGTTTACATTTTTTTCGGGTTTCATGCTTCCCTTCTTGCAGCCCATTTCCAGACACCAAACGTGATTTACAGTCTGAGTATTTGAAGTTTATGTTGGGGGTCTGCTTCTTTTTGAAGTGCCCACTTCTCTGTTCTCCCTTCCTCCACAAAATATTCTGTCACAGTAGGAGTGACTCCAAATCTGATAGTATCACAACACAGGCTATGGGAGTGACTAGAGGTTCACACCTGGATGTCTGCCACAGTGATATGTGAATCAAAAGGTTACCCCAGGGCCTCAGTCCTACTCATTAGTATGCTCTTATGAGCCTCATCTTCTTCCTGAGATGTGCCCAGGCCCCTTCCTTGTGACCTCTCTCTGAATGAAAGGGCACCCTTTCAAGTGTACTCGAGAGACTGTCTCTCTCTTCCTCCAGTATGTCTTACCCAGCTTACAGGAATGAAGCAACACACAAATCTGTCTGAGGGATTCCTCTCCCTCCTCTCTTCATGTTTCTCCATCCAGGTCTCCCAAAATGGAACCCAGAGTCTTCTGTGCATTGTACCTCCACATGCATACACTGCTCAGCACAACATCCTTTATGAATTGTACCACTCACAGGCACACATACACCCAGCCCATGCAAACAATATACATGCACTTCACACTACTGAATCATCACTGTATTGTACTATTCACACGTACACATACCCAGCACATGGATACCACACATGCACTGCACAGCATTATACACCAAACTGATGTAGGCCAAGTGTAAGTTAAGCACACAGCAGCATAATTTAAATGAGTACTTCTGTAGACCTCACTCCAATGACACAGGTAAAAAGGACCTGTTCACTCCTACTGATCACTACACGGTGTGCCACCACCACCGTGATCATGCTGCTGAACTCCTGGTAAAAGCAGTAGCCTTTCACCACTATAAGGGTAGCACTTTGGGCATCCATTCTGGTCCAACATGACTGCAATCCGTGAGACAGGTCTTTGTCATGGCGTACACACATGATCTGGGTTTGCCTATGACAAGAAAAATCAGCTTTAGGATACAGACATCATTACAGTTGGGGAACTCATGCAAGGGGTGCAAATCCTCACCATGCAAGGGAATTTTCAATCCCAACAACAGCTTAGTATTTTACAAAGCTGGAAAGTTAGCAAAAATATATGGTAAGCTCTAAAGTTCACAACCTCGTACATACATTATTAGAAACATAATGCAAGGTCGACCATTGTTTACCCTCCACATATAGAAACATCTATCAATATTATTGCGGTGCAATATTGATACCATAGCAAAGCATAAGTTTCAGTTTCTGTGGGGAATTCTCTCTTCCTTTTTGGCTAAACTTTTTATTATAACAAACTTTATTGAGTATTGTATGGCATGAAAACAATCCAAATCCAGCCCATCAGCATAAATCATCCCCACCACATCCACAAAATGAAGTTACACAGAACCACAGGATTATTGACAGTATGGAGCATGTCACAGGTTCCTGCACATCCAGATATACCTAGAGTACTCCCAACAATCTCCCCATATCACTGCATGTTTGCGGAGACATCCCAGGCTCTGTAAATCATTTCCTCCTTCTTGGCACACCAGTCCATGTATCTCTGCCATTCTAAGAGCTAAGGCGGATGTTTGTGTTTAAACTTATGTGCTATGTCCCTTTTTGCCAGACGTGTGACTTGGCACACTAGTGTGTGCTTGGCTCGTATGCCTCCCATGTCTTCTACGATCCCCAAGAGTGCAACCCTGAGAATCAGTCGGAGGGGGTCTCAAGAACCCCAGACTGCTCCTGCTCAATGGACCACCAGTATGGCATAATAACCGAGTATGACTAAACCATGTGGTAGAAGTCAGCCTCCAGAGCCACACAGTTAAGACAGTTAGAGGATGAGAGGTCACTCACGGACCAGAGCTGGATCGGTTTTTAGAACCAGATGTGGAGATAGTTCAATTGTATTAGGCGTAGTCGTGATGAATTGGCTAAGGTGCGGGAGGCCAGTTGGGTATCCCTCGAGTCTGTGTCCTCTAAAGTTCCCATCCGTATTTCCCATTTGTGTTTGAGGGGGAAGAATATATCGGGTGCATTAAGAATTAATGATTTGCCGATTTGGGAAATCAATTTTTTCACAGTGTGCCCAATGGAGGTTTGGGCTCCAGGGGTCTGAACTCATGGAGGTTGTGTAGGAGTGGAGAGGGGACGGCAAGTGCATACCTAAGTTGGAGGTTTTTACAAAATTGTGTAGTCGATGAAGAAAAGTGTGATTACAGGTCCTAAAATTACTTCACCACAGAGCCATGTTAGAGACAAGTGCTTCTCCAGAGTGGCGTCAAGTGAGTCTGTTTCTTGTCACGGCCCATCATTTGGGTTGCCCCCTTCATATCTGGATGATCACCATGGGGGGGGGGGGGGCAGGAGGTCCTGTAGAATTATTCTGCCATAAAGCAAGAGAAGAATGTTGTCTAGGCCCAGGAGCGAAAGTTCGGCTTTGTAGGCTGGGACTCCCCAGCCCCAGTTTAGCCAGTTGTTGATCACCAACAGACAAGATGGCCAGTAGTAAAGTCTGATATCTGCCATGCCAGGCCTTCCATCACATGCTGATTGGCAGCATTTGTAAAGGGCAGTTTGGGGACGGTGGCGCACTCAAAGGCAGGATCGGATGGCTGCAGTAAGATCTCTAAAAACAGAAAAAGGGATTTGTAAGGGAAAATTATGTAGGGCATATAAAAAGCAGGGATGGATTTGTATTTGAAAGAGGGCTATACATCCAAGAATTTGAAGCATGTGGGTCACCCTGTGGTGAAAGTGCTCCTGCCTTCAGCAGCCTCAAGTTTAGATTGCAGGTCAATTCAGGCTCCAAACACATTAAGACTCCCAGATATTGGAAACGGAGCCATCTCACCACAATGGTGGTTTGCCAGGAGTCACCTCCATGTCCCTTCAGAATGAGATCACCAGGGATTTGGACCAGTTGGGTCAAAGAACCGAGGCCTCCACTAATAGCTCAAGATGCGGGGTGTGCGTGTGCCGGATTCTTGGCAGTGAGTGAGCTATAGGAGCATGTCATCTACATGCAATGCTATCCGATCCCTCCTTTTTCCCAGCTACAGCCCCACAGCTGGGTGTCACAGCAGGCCTGGAGTTCAATGTGCAAGGGAAAGAGAAGGGGGGATAGGTAGCAACCCTGTTTTGTGTCTTACCCCTCTTCAATTAGGACAAAGCTCTGATTGTACTCCATTAACACAAACTGGGCGGCTGGGAAGAAGTATATTATTGGGGGAAAAGCGGATCAAAAACAATTTTGGTGATCACTGCATCCAGGAACGAGTCGACGGTGTTGAACACCTTCTCAAAGTTGCCTAAGAGCAGCACACATCAGGGAGGGGAGTACAGAGGGGAGTCAGCGAGAAAGGATCATGGCAGAGAGTTTCAGCTCTATGTTGATTAATGATATTGGAGTGTATGAGGGGCATCACTCTTATGGTTTTCCAGGTTTGTAAATTAGCACTATGGTGGCCAGATCTAATCCAGAAGGTAACTCGCCCTGGGTTGTTGTCTCTGTGTATAGACTGTATAGGGGAGGTTTCAACCGATCGCGAAACTTGCAGCAGAACTCCACTGGGAATCTGTCCTGTCCCTGTGTTTTCTCAGTGTTCTGATCTGATAGGATGAGGACAACCTCCCCCAGGATTAGAGGAGCCTCAAGTTTACCCTTTGGATAAGCCCTATTCTCCCCAACATCCTGCTACCCATCATTTCGGGGAGAATAGGGTTCATTCGTTCCTCAAATGGTCTGGGGGCTTACCATGAGCTGTAGTATTCTGCAAAAGTTTGTGCAATATTTGCAGCAGAAATCTGCCGGTGCCCAGTCTCGTCCAGTTTTTTGTGCGCAATCCTAAATGCCAGCACCTGAAGTGGCTAACCAAAAGAGGAGTTTGTCAAACTTGTCACCATGCTTGTAGACTCATTGGGTGGCAGCCCTCCAGCACTTAGTCTGGGTCACGGGCATATTGTCTCTCTAATGTGAGAATTTGGGTCTCCGGTATCGAGATCAGATTCCTCCTCATCCGTTCCTTGCCACGAAAGTGGGCCTTGGCCTGACCTATGATAGTCGCTTTTCCTGCTGCCCACAGAATACCTGTGGAAGTGGTCATACCTTGGTTACATTTAAAATATGCCTCAATCTTTGAGGCTAGGAAGTGTGTGCATCCTGGGTGTGTCAGATACCATACATTGAAATGCCACATCGGCCGACTAGCAGCCTTGGAGGACCAGAGGTGGAGGCTGACCAGCGCGTGGTCTGCGAAACTGCGGAGAAGGATTTTTATGTTAGCAGTGGGTTTAGAAGCTGGGGCCAGTAAAAAGATGAGAACAATACATGTAAAGGTTTTGTGATCAGCTGAGGTGAGGTTGTATTCCCAAGTGTGGGGATGCCAGGTCCTCCATACTTCACAGAGACCTAATCCCTCAATCCAGGTGTGGAACATTTTCCTTGTGTGTAGTTTGTAGAGTGTCAGCCCTGCAGTTGTGTCTGAGTGAACATCTGGGGAATCATTAAAGTCACCAGCAACAATTGTGACACCCTCGGGGGAAACTTGTTACTACCAAGTGACAGGCATACAGCGTGCTCCTTGGTGCCTCTGGTAAGGTGTGCACACTTAAGAGACTGAGTTGTGTTCGCTCTAAGAGTCCTTCCAGGTCCACGTATCTGCTGAGGGGGGTCTAAATGTGCCTTCAAGATCACCAGGGGAACGTTTTTCTTTAAGATTATACCTACTCCTATCGAACCTCTGGCAAAGTTTGCATGATCGATTTTGTTATACCCATATCGACCCGAAAATATGCATTGGGTACCATGGAGCATAAGTACCACTGGCCCATTACGTTTGGCATATCGGAGTACTGCGGTTCATTTAATATGATACAAGAGTCCATTTAAAATCTAAGAGATGAACCTGAAGTCAGTACTGGAGATAAGTGCAGGGAGCAGGGTAGGAACTCGCACTCAAGTAGTTGGCGTTGGGTGAAACTCCTGTGTTGGTTGCAACAGAAGTCTATAGTAGAGATGTGGGTGAGGATACGCATGCCAAACTGAGGAAACAAGAACTGAACTTCATAAACCCAAAATCAAACCTTGAAACAGAAACCCTCTACCCCAATTACCCTTAACCCATAGTCCCCAACCTGAAGAACCCACAAACCCAACCAATAATACAACATAACATATAGGGGTGTCAAGTGGCCACTCTGGACGTCTGTGGATAAACATAGCATGAGGCGCCTTGTGGAAGGACCTCAAATCCACAATCTATCCCTAAGCACAGCGCAGGTAGGGCCTCAGTGGTCAATTTCCTTATGAAGAGTCAGTAATCAATCAATCAATCATGGATTTTTAGAGCACACTACTCACCCGTGAGGGCCTCAAGATGCTGAGAGGAGGGGGGTTTCGGGCAGCTCCGGTCATTTGATGATCCAGGTCTTGAGGCTTCTCTTGAATGATTGCAGAGTAGGGCTTTGTCTGATGCTGAGGGGGAGTTTGTTCCAGGTCTTGGCCGCGATGGAGGAAAAAGGTCTGCCTCCGGTTCTGGCTCTGTGGATGTGGGGGATTTCGGCCAAGGCTAGGTCAGTGGAGTGAAGGTTTCTCTTGAGGGCGTAGAAGGAGATTCTTTCATTGAGGTATTGGGGTTCTGTATTATGGAGTGCTTTGTAGGCGTGTTTGAGCAGCCTGAATGTCACTCTTTTTGGCGGGGAACCAGTGGAGGTCTCGTAGGTGCTGGGTGATGTGGTCTTGTTGTGGGATGCTGAGGACAAGTCCGGCTGCGGTGTTCAGGACGGTGTGGAGTTTGTGGAGTAGAGATTTGTTGATTCTGGCGTAGAAGGCGTTTCCTTAGTCCAGCCTGATAGTGATGAGTGTGTAAGTGTTGGTGTTCCTGGAATTGGGGGGGATCCATTTGACGGTCTTGCGGAGTATGTGGCAGGTGTTGAAGCAGCAGGGGTTAAGATGGAGCCTCTCCATGGCCATTCCTCCCATGGGCGCCCTGGCCAAAAGTTATTTTGTTTGTGGGCCAGAGAAGTCAGATATAGTGCCCCAAGACGTCTGATGTGTCTCAGGAGTATGTACAGAGACCCAGGCTCCTCCTGGCACTGGTCCTCCTAGGAGGGCTGGCCTTTAGAGGAGGGTGCCGGGGCAGGACCAGAGATCTTTTGAGGGAGAATCTCTCGACTATAAGCCAGAAAGACTCTTGCTATCTGCCTCCCATTCCCAGGCCTTCTCCGAGGATTCGAAGAAGTTTGTTTGGAACTCGTGTATCACTTTTAGTGTGGCTGGGTAGAACAGGATATTTCATAGATTCATCGCCCTAAGTTTCTGTTTGATCTCAGTGAAGGATTTACATTTGGTTTGTACCAGTTTTGTGTAATCTGGAAATGTAATCCAAGAGGATTCGCAAAGGAGGTTGCCGAGCCTCCGGGCCTCCTGGAGGACTGTGTCTCTGTCTTTGTTGTTCATGAATTAGGCAATGAGTAGCCTTGGTGAGGCTCTCGGAGGCGGCTTAGGAGCCAAGAATCTATGGGCATGTTTCGAGGAAGAACCACTGGGAGAGAACCTCCATGATCTGAGCCAAGTCTCTGGAAACTTCTTTGTGTCACCGGCCATGGCCCCTTATGGAAACCCCAGGAATCACAGCTTATTACAACTTAATCTATTTTAGGCCAGTGAATCAAGTTGCTTGGTAGTGGACAAAAGCTTAGAGAATGTACATTTAAAAGTGATGACATCGTCTTCCAGAGTGTATACTCTTGTTTCGGCTTCAGTGACGTGGTTGGCTATATTGCAGGGGTCCTGGCAGAGCAGAATGTCATCTATGTGCACATCTCCTATCCGGGTCTCCACCGCCTCCTGCGACACAGGGATGGCTGGCAGGGTTGCAGCCATGTCGATCAGGTTGGCCAGCTTCAGCGTCGAAGGGGTGGATCATGGACCCACCACAAACTTGGGGAATTTGTCCATTTTGGTTTGGGCCATAGGGCCCTTGTCTTTGCACATGCCCATGGGAAGGCAGAGGCCCTGAACATGGTTATCTCCAACAGAAGAGCCTCTCCAGGTTCAAAGATTGATGAGGATGGGCCATAGAGACAGGAGCTTCGCTAAGGACCGACCACCATCTTGGCGTCCAGGGCCATGCCCCTTGGCTGAAAGTTTTTAATGTTGGACTAAAGTTTACCAAATAACCTCCTGGATGCATACACGAAATTTGCAGAACATTGAATTTTCGAGTTTAAACGATGATTTGTATGTCAGTCTGTCAGCGACAGTCTCACATATTATTTTCAAAGATCCACTTAAAGCAAAACATTTTTCAAACTTTGTAAATCAGATTTCACCACACTTGGCATTCACTTTAATCTATGTGGCCAACAACTCTTTAATTAATAGGAAAGTGACAGACACCATTTGAACAAAAACACTTTTAATGTATTCAAGACGTTCCTGCAGTGTGTTGGTGCACACAAAGAGCACATTCATTTTCAAAAAGTACCTGAATAAACATTGCGGGCAGGACTCCACATCACCTGTGTAGGTTCTACAGGTTAGGTTACTATCTGGTCAAAATGAAAAAACCTGTCTTTTATCTTTCTGATTTAATCATTGGAATAGACAGTGCCGAGTCTAATCAAATGTACTTTCAGTTTAATGAATCTACATTCAGACAAAAATGAGTAAACTCATTTAAACCAAAGTATTTGAACCAACATTTAAACCTACGAATGTGGACATTTATCCCAGAATGTATCTGTTGTCCAATAAATGTGCATTTACAAAAACAAATCTACATTTATACCGAAACCACACAACATTATTATTATTATTATTATTGGGTTTTGTAGAGCGCATAGTCACCCGTAAGTATCCCAGCGCTAAGATCCTCACAAACTAGAGGGTAACAGGGGAAGTGACAGGGAAAAGAAGGGGAGAAGGGCTCAGGGGAACAGGTGAGTTTTTAACCGCTTCCTGAATCGGAGATAGTCTGGTTCTGTCCTAAGATCAAGAGGAAGGGAATTCCAAAGGCGGGCTGTGTTGACAGAGAAGCGCCGTCCACCCGTGCGCACCTTCTTCACTCTAGGAATAGTGATGAGGTGTTCGTGGTCGGATCAGAGGGATCTTGAGGCTTTATAAGGCCTTATGAATTTTTTTAGGATGGAGGGGCCTTTGTCCTGTAGAAGTTTGTGTGCTAGACAAAGAGCTTTAAACTTCACTCGTTCTCTCACTGGGTGCCAATGTAAGTATTACAGTGCTGGCTTGGCCGAAGATCTCGCCGGAGCGTTGGTAAGAATCCGGGCCGCAGCGTTCTGAATTCTTTGAAGTTTATTAAGGGTTGCTTCGGGGGCACCCAGATAGATGGTGTTGCTGTAATCCAGCCTTGACATAATAAGGCCTTGGATTAACAGTTTCTGGGAAACAGGAGGAAGTAGTGGCAGAATCTTCCTGATGGATTTGAGGAGCCCGAAGCAAGTTCCGGCGATTTTTTTGGCTGGCGTCTTGAAAGAAAGGTCTTTTTCAAGCCAGATTCCTAGGCTCTTGATCTCGGACTTGGGGGCCGGAGGTTCACCCAAGCAGGGTGGCCAAGGGTTATGTGAGAGGGAAAGCCCTTTCTGGCCAAGGAGGAGAACATCCATCTTTGAATCATTGAGCTTCAATGCTGAACTGTTAATCCATCCTTGGATTTCCGCAAGACAATTATAGATGTCCGAGGGTTTTTGGTTAGGGTGGGATAGAGACACCACTAATTGAGTGTCATCACCGTAGCTGATGATTTTCACTCCGAACGGGTTGACAACCTCCTCCAGTGGGGACATGTAGACATTGAATAATGTCGGGCTTAAAGATGAGCCCTGGGGCACACCACACTGGAGGAAGGTATCAGGGGACCGGATGTCATTCTCCCAGACCTGAAAGGAGCGGTGGTCAAGGAAGGATTTAAACCAGGTCAGAGCAGTGCCCTCAACACCGATGTTCTTGAGTCACTGGATTAAGACCCGATGGTTGACGGTGTCGAAGGCCGCACTGAGGTCCAGGAGGATCACTGCCACTGATCCTACGGCGTCCAAAAGGGCTCTGGCCTCCTCCACTGCTGCGTGTAGGGCGATGTCGGTGCCCTGCCCTGGGCGGAATCCAGTTTGCGAACATCTGAGCAGATTATTGGTCTCCAGATAGTGTGATAGTTTTTTATTCACTAGTTTTTTGGCAATTTTGCTGGTTCCGGGAAGGAGAGAAATTGGCCTATAGTTGGCCAAGTCCGTGGGGTCCAGCGAAGGTTTTTTGAGTAGCGCCTTGACGACCGCCGCCTTCCAGCTGGGGGGGAACTACTCCCTGGAGCAGTGAGGTGTTAATGAGATGAGTAAGTGGAGGAGCGATGGTGGGGGCCACTTTCTTGAGAATACGTAGGGGGACTGGGTCCCTGGGAGATCCGCTTTTGATAATATCTAGCATGGTTGAGACCTCTTCAACAGTAACTGGTCCAAGAGAGCTTAAACAGGGTATGGTAGGGTTTGGATTCATACAGTCTTCTTCGCTGAAGTCGACAGGTGGAAGAGAAGCAAGGATTTTCTGGATCTTATCCATGAAGAATTTGGCCAACTTACAACATTTCTCTTCGGCTATCTTGGGGTCTGGCAGATTCTTTGGTGCAGGATCTGGGGTTTTAAGTAACTCTTTCAGAATGATGAAAGTTTCCTTGCTAGAGCAGGAGGAGCTTTCTATCCTTTCCTGAAAGAATATACTTTTAGTGTTGCGAAGAGCGGATTTGTAGTTTTTTAGGGAGGCCCGGAAAGCGTCTTTCTTGACTATTGTTTTATCCTTCCTCCACGAGCGCTCTGTTCTTTTACACTCCTTCCGAAGGAGGTTAAGCTCAGGAGTGTACCACAGGGCAGGGTTCACTCTTTTAGTTCGCCTAAGGATGGAAGTTTTAGGGAGAAGTTTGTCTAATGATGTAGTGAGCCAGGAGTTGAACTGATTATCAGCGCTGGCTGGGTCAGATACTGGGGGGGAAAGAGTGGCCCTATGATTGGAAGCCCATTCGTCTGGCAAGAGTTTGGGCCAGCGTCGGTCAGTGATCCGGATATTGGCCTGTTGGATGGGTGGAATGAAAAGATTCCACACTATGGGTATTAGGAAGTGGTCTGTCCACGGAAGGGGAATGGGAGTGCAAGTGGTGAGGCCCGTAATGTTGGTAAAAACCGGGTCCAGAAGATGTCCTTTGTCATGGGTGGGTTCTGAGTTAGCTAGTCGGAAGTCAAAAGACGTGAGGTCCAGAAGAATTTCGGACGCAGTAAGGTCCTTGGGGTCTAATAGGTGAAGATTGAGGTCTCCCAAAATGAGAAAGTTGGGAAAGGTGGTTGCTATCTGGGTGACTGTGTCGAAAAGGGAGCTTGCGAAATTCCCTGGAGTTCCCGGCGGGCGATATATCAGCAGCCCCGACACGGAGTGCGCAGGGGATATTTGTAAGGCAAATTGGCAGCACTCGCACTCATTGATATTGGCATTGCTAGCTCTGCATGCGAATTGTTCTTTATAGATTATCGCAAGGCCACCTCCTCTGCCGAGGGGTCTATTTTGGGAATAGATTTGATAGCCTGGGGGTAGAGCATTAATGATATCTGAATCCGACCAGGAAGTGAGCCACGTTTCTGTGAGGAACAAGGCATCAAAGTCGTGATCCTGTACCAGAAGGTTGATTTCAAGAGCGTGTCTGGGGAGGGACCGACAATTTAGAAGGCCCAGCTGAAGGCCGTTGTTGTTTAAGGTAGTAGTGGCCGGATTACATAGAGCACAGTTGATGAAAGGTTTACCTTCCGGATGGGTATAACTGCACTCAGGATTTTTCGACGAGTTGAATGCTTGGAGGCTATCTCTCGAATAGATAAGTCGGTCTTCGGGAGAAACGAACAGAGTGACTGGGCCTGGGTCCGGCTGGGCCCGGACGGGGCCAGACGGGCTTGCCTTAGGCGCGCCTTCGGCGCGCTGACGGCGCGCCCACTGCGTCCGTCCGCTGCACGAACGTGGAATGCACATCTTTTTGTAGCAGGCTAGGGGCGTGGCCTCGGGCGAGTGGGCGTGGCCTAAAGACCGGCTCAGTCGCTGATGGCGTCCAAATAAGTTGTAATTCCGTGGCAGCGTTTATCTCGACTGCGCGGATGTGGTGATGTGGAGACAAGTGCCCAACGAGGTGCAGCAAGGGGGAGAGTGATACGGATTAAAATCAGCTTCTAAACAAACAATTTTTAAAAATGGCGATTTTACATAAACAAAGCTCCCGGCTGTGCCTCAGGAGTTAGGATCTGACACGAGCTATCAGTCAGCTCGTTTAAGTAGGCTGGGGGGCGTGGCCTTGGGCGAGTGGGCGTGGCCTAAAGACCGGCTCACTCGCTGATGGCGTCCAAATAAGTTGTAATTCCGCGGCAGCGTTTATCTTGGCTGCGCGGATGTGGTGATGTGGAGACAAGTGCCCAACGAGATGCAGCAAGGGGGAGAGTGATACGGATTAAAATAAGCTTCTAAACAAACAATTTTTAAAAATGGCGATTTTACATAAACAAAGCTCCCGGCTGTGCCTCAGGAGTTAGGATCTGACACGAGCTATCAGTCAGCTCGTTTAAGTAGGCTGGGGGCGTGGCCTCGGGTGAGTGGGCGTGGCCTAAAGACCGGCTCACTCTCTGATGGCGTCCAAATAAGTTGTAATTCCGCGGCAGCGTTTATCTCGGCTGCGCGGATGTGGTGATGTGGAGACAAGTGCCCAACGAGGTGCAGCAAGGGGGAGAGTGATACGGATTAAAATTAGCTTCTAAACAAACAATTTTTAAAAATGGCGATTTTACATAAACAAAGCTCCCAGCTGTGCCTCAGGAGTTAGGATCTGACACGAGCTATCAGTCAGCTCGTTTAAGTAGGCTGGGGGCGTGGCCTCGGGCGAGTGGGCGTGGCCTAAAGACCGGCTCACTCGCTGATGGCGTCCAAATAAGTTGTAATTCCGCGGCAGCGTTTATCTCGGCTGCGCGGATGTGGTGATGTGGAGACAAGTGCCCAACGAGGTGCAGCCAACGGGGAGAGTGATACGGATTAAAATCAGCTTCTAAACAAACAATTTTTAAAAATGGCGATTTTACATAAACAAAGCTCCCGGCTGTGCCTCAGGAGTTAGGATCTCATTAGAGGTATAACTAAACTGATCATACAGAAGCCATATTCATTCATGGAAGCAATACTGCATATGTGTACCCTGTGGTAAACAAAGATGGAGAGAATTCATATTCAGACTGGTTAGCACCATGCTAGGTGCTACATAACTTTACTTTATCACTGTAATTTAGGTACTACAATGTTTTCAACAGAAGTTAAGGTTACGAAGATTGTGAACTACAATACTTGAAATACATCTCACGGGTAGTGAAATACATCATCTAGAGAGCCTTTGACATAAGCACACATTACTGGTATGCAGAATCCTTAATTTAGTCTGAAGGATCACCCATTGTAGTGGTCACTTTAAGTTGCTCGCGCTATTCACGCGGGGGATCGCGTGAATAGCTATTACATTTTATTGTATTGTTTTGAATGTGCGACCACGTGTGTGTGGTCGCGTGTAATGTTATTACTTGATATGGCACCCTCGTGCGATGCGGCCGTTCAGTCGGTTTCCCTAACGTATGTCCAGTCTCCGTTGGGATCCTTCACTGAACGGAAGCATCGCGCATCGGGTGGAGTTTACCTTACTTTCTGGATTAAATCTCTTTCATCTATTTCAAGTCCTCGTGTGGATTATTTATCATCTTAACATTTGGCGACGATCAGGAACTAAACTCCACACCATACCCACGCAACATTTTCGTCTAGTTTTCAAAATTCTAGACTCACCTTGTCTTGTCAACGAAGCTTTTCCCTGCAACTTTCTACTAATTCAAGGTCCGTCGATTTCATTATGCGCGATTGACTCATACCAAGCGTAGGTCGCGTGTAATGTTATTACTTGATATGGCATCCTTGTGCGATGCGGCCGTTCAGTCGGTTTCCCTAACGTATGTCCAGTCTCCGTTGGGATCCTTCACTGAACGGAAGCATCGCGCATCGGGTGGAGTTTACCTTACTTTCTGGATTAAATCTCTTTCATCTATTTCAAGTCCTCGTGTGGATTATTTATCATCTTAACACCCATACTCCATGACATGACTCTCTGCGTCCTCCAGGAAAAATGAAGGTATTTATCTAGTGCTATGATGCATTTTGTTAAAGCCCCTTAATCGATGTGTTTTACTTCTTCTGAAGTGTGTTCTTTTTTATGTCTTGCAGGTTATATCCATTGTAACTTTATCAACCACTGAAATATTGTTTTCATTTAAAAACACATAACTTTTGTTTTATATAGTGCTACCGTATATTTTGCTTTTGTATACGCTGTAGATAAGAATGATTTCTATTAGTCAACTCAGTGATACTCATGTTATCAATCCCTGAACGATCAAATTTGAGATGTCCCTTCTTGGTTTCATACCAGTGCACTGAAGATTGCACTTCCAACCCTAAAGAAGGCCTAATGCTCACTTGTGCATACATCTACATTTATCTGTCATGTGAATGAAATAGAATGATCATTGAATGTTTTTAATATCAGGATGCAACAGTTCTGTAGTTCAATGTTAATTTAGTTTATTTTTCATAACGCACCACGAGTTTGGAATGGTCTCACAGAATGAAGAAAATAAAACTAACCCATTACGATGATATAGGTTTTAATTGTATGATTATTTTGTATTATTCCTTTACTAGCCTTGATATAGGCAAAAACATTACTTTGTTTTTTTTTCAGCTGTTACAAAGTGACTCCGTTTTTAACTTGTATTTTTTCATTTTTGTTTTAATACATTACAAACACACAAGGCCACGTATTTGGTGACAGTAGAACATCTAATGCATGCCTATTGGAAGGCAGTACAGTGACATTGAATCACAGCAACATATTCAGTAATATTTCAAGCACTAAGGGCCTTATTACGAGTTTGACATTCTGTGTACTGCCGTACCCGCAATCCGACCGACGCAAGATCGGCAGTCCGACCGCCGTGTTACGGGATGGGTAAATTGCTATTGCAATATGCAAAGACCACAGCTGACTGGCCTACACCGCCAGCACACCCCAGACTGCCAGGGTCGCTGTCGGGGAAAAGCAGCTTCCATAGGGCAGTGCAGTGAAGTTTCACTGCCGTCCGTATTACAAGTTGGCTTTCCGACGAGCCGACCGCAGCAGTGGGACCACCAGATTCTAGTCGGTAGAAATGAAGGATTTGGGGTGCATACTCTCCCTCTTTCCTGTTATTTCAGTCAGAGTTCGGCGTGGATCCCTTTTTTCAGGTCCCTCCTTCACAGCAGCATCTTCACCCCGAGGGTTACGACTCGGTTTGCTGCAAGATACATGTGAGTCCTTTTTGTTCCATATGCCCAGTGCGTGGACTGGCTACATATGGGCCAGACTCCGGCAATGGGTAGGTGGTATTTTTCCACATGTATCATGCATGTGTGCATTTGACACATATGCACTCAAAATGTTCTCACAGGCATCGATACATATGGGAAACTAATCATCGTAAAATGTCTGCAGCCAAACCACCGGCCCAGTGGCAAACCCATATGACAGCAGTCTTAAGACCACCAGCGCTGTGGCCTTCGAGTGGTTGCATACGCAGTGTTCAGTCGGTAGGGCGGCCAAACTTGTAATCAGGCCCTAAAAACCTATGATGCAGTGTTATGGGCAATTTAGTCTGAGAATGGATTCTAGAGCAATCAGTTTTAGGCATTATAGGTGGATTAGCACATAATCAATAATTTATAAAGGAGGTTCCCCCCCAAAAAATGGATAGAGGAGCGGGACAAGGAAAATAAGGCACTAGAAAAAAGAAAAAAAAGCACTTCCAAACTAAAACTCTACAGGGAGAGTCAAAAAAGTTTTTTAAATTAACAAACCAAAAAAAATAGTCTATTACAAATATCTCTACATGTTTTATTGTTTATTTATGTACATAGTAAGATATAGAAAAGAATGTATTAATCATACATACATATATATATAAGAACTCCACTCACCAACACAACACAGACTAAATATCACAGTAAACAATCAAACTCCACAAATACCACTCATGCCATAGTAACACATCCAAACACAATGAAATAAAATAAAATATCTCATATTACGCCATACCACGACACCCTTGGTGTTAGTACTAGATGATACCTAGAGACACTTCTCTGTCAATTATGCAAAAATTATAGTTAATTAAAAAAAAAAAATTTGATCCTCCCTGAAGTGCCTTAGTTTGGAGGCAGATGTTTTCTTTTTTTTGGATTAGGAGATATGAGCATCTTGAGAACGTTACATGTAATGGCACTTCTACATATATATCAGTGGACACAGCAATAACCACATCAACTCGCATCACAAGACTTCTGAGACCTCTCCGTCCACATTCTTAGATTGGTTTAACAAATATAACTTGAGAGGAGCCAGAAATCTTGGGGTCCAGAAGCAGCAGGGACCCAATCGGCATGCAATTCCATCTGTTCATCACAGTATACTAAGTCACCTAGCCATTGCCGAAACATAGGGGCTCATCCTCTACCCCATCGACAGAGAACTTGTCGCTTCACCAGCAAAAGGCTAATAGCACTATTTCTGACACTGGAAACAACAGTCCTTTACCCACCCCAGCAATTTAACTATAGAGTCCATTTGTAATTCGCAGTTCACCATGGCGGAAAGGGCCAACAGCACTTCGCCCCAGTATCACAGCACACCACTGTAAAGCCATGCCAGATGTAAGACACCAGTATCCGGACAGCCGCATCTGACACAGTTGTCCTCTACCTAAAGGCTGAACCTACAGAGAGCCATCGGACTGCAGTAGGCCTGCTGCAGGAATATATTATGGATTATTCTAAGCCTGCTACTTGAAGCCACCATAACTGTTTGGACGCAACTGAATTTTCATATTTGATCAGAATTTCTTGTCCTAGCTGATTCCCCCAGTTCAATCTCACTGACTGTGTCTGCTTGAGCCATTCGCCCTGTGCAGAATGGTAACATCTAATTATTAAGTATTTAGTTGGTGCAGCCACCAGGCAGCCACCAGCAATCTCTCCAAAGTGGAAGACAGCCGGTTCAGCAGAAAGCTCTAAAAGGGAAAGCCGTCAGCTACTCTGGAAATAATAACAGAGAAAAAATGGGATGCAGGGGCTTCCCCCCCCCCATTATATTCTTGTAGAGTAAGTAAGGAGTAATTTCTATAAAGATCTCACCACACCACCAATCCCCTTGCTTGCAACTGTGATATATCTTTGGCTTTATGACCGACAGGTAGTAGTAGGGGATAATGACTTGAGGGGGGGGGGACATTTATCCCAGTCCACCCCTTTTACTTAATTGGATTGTACACTCGGCTGTGGGAAGCAGCTTGTCCAATAAGGGGGGGGGGGCAGTCTATGGGCTATGCATTCTATTTCAACCTCTAGATTTAGGAGGTAGGATGTCAACTTGTGCCAATATATAGCAAGGTGTGCCTGAGCACCCAGGTAATACAACTCTAGATCCAGGGGCTCAAGTCCGCATTTGTGAAAGGAAGAGTGAGAGTCTTCCATCTTACTCTGGGTTGTTCACCCACCCATGCCGGTCTGATCATTTGGGTCCTAAGTGTGTTAAAGAAGGCGTTATTAAGAGGTAGGGGTATTTTTTAAATAAGTATAACAACTTTGGGAGAATTAACATCTTCAAGAGGCCAATGTGCCTCACATATGAGAGTGGGATGGAGATCCAATGCGTTATCTGGTCCATAAACCTGGAGATAGTAGTACCATGGTTTTCTTATGGAGTCTTTACACCAGTTTAGTGGGAATCTGGGGTGAACTGCAGTGTGTTGTTTGTTAAAGTGAAGATCTGGGGCTTTCTACAGTTGCTTTGGACACCAGAAAGTGATCCAAACTTAAAATCTTGTATCAGAGGAGGAGCTACGCCACGATCCAAGATGGCCGCATAAGCTCCCGGCCCCGCCGACCTCTGCCGGCAGCTCGTATATCCTGCCTTTTATCCTTCACACACGCCGGACTCCCACACGTATGAAGTGCTCCTGACTCCTGCGGTGCAAACCCGGACTTTCCAACTTACCGGGTGACGAAGTTACGTCGAATTTACTTCTCGGCCTATTCCAGGGCTTCCGCCGGGATCTCGATTTCTGGCCCATCCGGGCTGGAAGTGATCAACATCGGCTGTGGGACCAGGGTTGCTTCCGGTCTCCCGACCTCGGTCCACTCCTTCTAATTCCAGCTGGCAACTGAGTGACCGGCTTAATCCAAGGACACGGCACAGTGACGCATGTGATATCGGTGACCGCGATCCGGGGTCCTTTGCCCGGTGACCCCCTGGGGAGCCGGGGTTGACGGGCTGGCCCCCGCGAATGGCGAAATACCGACTCTGCCTGTTGTGTGAGCGCTCGCTGTTGTCATCAGCTCCGTGTGTGCCTGACTCCTGGACGGTGTTTCAGGGGTCCAAATCCTGCCTCGTCTCATGCCGGAGGAGATGGGGGGGACTGATGGCACACCATCGCTGTGGTCCGTAATAGCCGCCATTGGGGTGCTCCGCTCTCACTTCGCCGTCCTGTGCCAACGTATGTCTGTAATGCTGGATACCGTACACTTGGAACCGGACGTGGATATTCCGACAAGCTGTCAGCATGCCTCCCCGTGGATTATTCTCCGTACCATTTAGAGATCCCCGGGCGGAAGCCTGCTTTAGCCTATTTTGATGACTCTGGCCTCATGGATGGTGCACCTGTGATCGTCGTTGGCTTTCCCTGCTCCACTCCTGTTCGACGGAATATTGTTGCTAAAGGTTTTTACCACCACAGACAGTTCTTCAGTGACTTTCAGAGAGGTTCGTCTTCCTTCTTCATCCTCTATTGTCGAATTTTCGGATGCTGCCATCGTGTCTCCTCTCCTCGAACCGTCGCCATTGTCTTGAACTGTCTTGGACGCTTCGCTTTCTTCGTGATTGCTGTGGCTTGGGCAACACGGGCCTTCGTGAAGAACCGAACTGGTCAGGGTTGACTTTGACATTCGGGGTTAGCTCTTCTATGTGCTTTATGCCGGATATGCACAGTGTATATTACTGGGAGACGGGAGGTTTTTGTTGGAGTTCTCCCCACGTATGTGTTCAGTACTCGCTTTAATGGTCGACATTGAATTTTGGGGAGGTTGCTGCTGGTGGGGGGTAATGGGGGCCGGGAGTGTGTCTATTGCTCTCCTCCTCCGCTTTCTTTCCTTTCTTTAGGGCAGTTCCGGGGCGACAGGCACGCTGTTAGTGGGGTTGGCCGTAGCCATTACAGGGGTGCAGGGTGGCGGGTGCTGGGGGGGTTTATTGTTTTAGTTTGTTTTGTTCTATGGTCTCTTTCTTCTCCTCTTTTTCTCTTTCGGTGGGGCTTTCCTTCCTCTTCAGTAGGTTGGCTGTCTTTCTATATCTCATTTCTTTTTCTATCTGGCGTCTATACTTACCTATGCCTCACTGTCTTCGGAGGGTGGGTTTTCGGGATGATGCTCTAGCTAAATCGCTCGCTATTATACTGTTTTTATTCCTTGTCTGCCTCGGCGGGCGTAGTGTGTCTTAGGCTGTATTGTTCATCACCTGGTCCTGATTGCAATGCGGGGTACGTCCCCCCCATCTCTTCTTAATTTTATTTCATGGTGCGACGCCATCGATAGTGCAGCCACTACTGCTTCTTCATAATAAAAAAAAATGAAACCTTTGATATCCTTCGCTTAGCACATACAATCACATGCTATGCTTGTCTCGTTGATATTACACGGTCGTATATATGTGCATGCTACCTGAATCTACTCCCTAAGTTTGCGGCCGGCCCCTGTGGTTGTAGGCCTGCGCCTGTAATGCTTTGAATAATTCAATAAAGGTTTTCAACAAAAAAAAAATAATCTTGTATCATAATGTCATTTAGACATGTTGTAAGCTCATGTAAATAAAGGGTCCTATCATCCACGTATAAACATATCAGTATGGGCTGGCTGCTGCATCTCAGGGCATATTTTGCATGGTGCTGTCGAAGCTTGGCAGCCAACTGCTCCATAGCTAGGGCAAGGAGGACAAATGATAGGTGGCATCACTGTCGCATTCCCCGGGTTTATCGGAAAGGGACTAGAAAATGTGGCATTAATGCACACTCTGGCTATTGGAAGCATATCCATCAATTTTTATTTTTTTTGATAATCAAATTTTTTGAAATTTTCAAAACACGAAAACTCATTGGTAGTATATTACATAATAACGTTAAGAACCTTTCCCCCCTTTGGGGGCAACACAAGCACAGTGAGACGCCCCTGAGTGGGTACATTAGCGACCAAAAAACATATAGCATAATGAGGCAGAGTCTCTCAAGAGGGCAGCAGGTCGAACCATTTGCCCCACACCTTGGTAAACATTTTGGAACAACCCCGGGCTTCAAAAAGGGATTCCTCCTGGACCCCACACCAGTCCACCCCTTCCTCCATTTCCTCAGCATCGGAGCCGCAGCTTGGGACCAACCTGCCGCTATGTCTCGCTTCGCCACCGCCAGAGCAGTCCCCAGTAAACGCTTGTCGATCCTGGAACCATCTAGGCCATCAAACAACCCTAACAGGAGACCCTTTGGGTCATGGGGAACCTCCCACCCCAGGGTCTGTGTTAGCTCGCTCTCTACCTCCTTCCAGAAGGGCTCTAGGGCCGGGCATAGCCACACAACATGGTAGAAATCTGCTGGGGCAGAATCGCAGCGCGTACATGCCGGGGAGGCTTTCAGGCCGGCCCTGAAGAGACGCGCTGGGGTAAGGTACGTAGCGTGGAGGTAATAAAGTTGAATCAGGCGTAGCTTGGAAGAGGTTGTCAGGGTTTTGGGTGCCATAAGGGCGTCACCCCAGTCCGCATCATCTAGAGGACCAACCCACCTCTCCCAGCGCACCTTAAGCCGGTCCAGGGAAGTGGTGCTATTGTTTACCAGGGCTCGATCCCCGACCCAGGTTGCCCATCATTACCTGAGCTTCCAGGGGACTAAATTCCGAGAGGGCGGCAGGTGTTAGGAGATGCATGTGGAGGGCATGATGGAGTTGTAGGTATTTGTAGAACTGGGAGTGGGAGAGGGCATGTGTTGCAAGTCCGAAAAGGAGCGCATATGGTCACCCACCCACACATCCCCGAGGAGCAAGATCGCCACCAGGGCCCAGCGATGGAAACCTCCCAGGGTCGAGACCTCCCACAGCCAGGCGCCATGCCATAACGGTGTCTGTCTAGTCAGCCTCCGGTCCCATCTCACATGTCTAAGGGCTGCAAGCCAGGCCATAATCACGGTCCTGGTAACTGGGGGCAAAGTCTGAGGCACCGGGGAGCCATAGAGGAAGACCTGGAGCTGTGCAAAATCCAGGGTACTGTGTTCCAACCGATAAGGCGGGTCGGACCAGCCGCCCGAGAACCAGTCGTGGATCACAATGAGCCTCATGGCCAGATAGTAAAGGTGGAGGTTGGTAACACCCATGCCCCCGTCAAAGGGGGGAACCCGACAATGGGACAGGGACAAACGTGGTCATCTACCGCCCCACAGGAATCGGGTGAGTGAGCTGTCCAGTTCCCGAAATCAACCCCCCGAAAGATATACCGGGGTGTTCTGTAGAATGTAGAGAAAGCGGGGGAGAACCATCATTTTGAAAAGGGCGCTCCTGCCCAGCGGGTTGAGGGGAAGTGATTGCCAGCTCCTGAGGTCAGTTTTCATCCGGGCAATCAGGGGGGTGATGTTGAGGGCCCATTCCAGCTCTGGGAGGAGGGTCACCCAGACACCCAGGTATTTGAATGATTGCCTCTGGAGGGGGATCACCACCTGCCAGTCAAAACACGCCCGGGAGGGATGCAGGGGGACCAGGGTGGATTTCGTCGGGTTAAGACGAAGCCCTGAGATCTGTTCAAATGCCGCAAGGGCCGCTAAAGCCTTAGGGCTGGAGTGTTCCGGGTCCTCCAAGTAAAGCAGGACATCGTCCGCGTACAGGGCAATTTTATCCACCTTGCTCCAATCTCAGGCCCAACCCTTGATAAGGGGGCTCTGTCGGATGAGCGCCGCAAGGGGCTCCACCACTAGAGCAAAAAAAGTGGTGAGAGTGGATAGCCCTGACGGGTGCCTCTCCGAATCGGGAACAGTTCCGATAACTCACCATTGACAAGTACCCGGGCTCTGGGGTTACAATGAAGAGCTCGAATCAGGCAGCGGAAGGGGTGGCCAAAACCCATTTTCTCCAAGACGTCGCCCAGATACCCCCAGTCTACCGTATCAAAGGCTTTCTCAAAATCTACGAGAAGCAGCGCAAGGTATGAGGACAGCCGATGACGGTGGGCCAACGCCAGATGGAGGCGACGAATACAGTGGCGGGTGCCCCTGGTGGGCATGAAGCCACACTGATCAGGGTGGACCAGATCGTGCAGTAATGGTCGAAGTCGCTGGGCTATCGCAGTGGCGAAAATTTTAATTTTGGTGTTGATCAGGTAGATCCGGAGGTAGTCCGAGCATTTTAGGGAGGAAGGCCGTGTCTTGGGGATGACCACAATGGTGGCCATGTCTGATTCAGCTGGAAAGGAACCCACTTCGGCCACATGGTGGAAAAGCTCCGTCAAATAGGGAACAAGGTCGTCCCGGAAGATAGCATAGTACTCCTGAGGGAACCCGTCAGGTCCAGGCGTCTTGCCAGGATGCAGCAGGGAGATAGCCCAATGAATTTCTTCTGGCGAGATAGGGCCGTCCAGAGCCTTCGCAGCTTCTCAGGAGAGGCATGGCAGGTGGATTCCAGATTCCTCCATTAGACCAACTAAGGAGGAACTGGGGGTATGCGAAGAGTACAGGGTCTCATAGTAGTGCGCAAAGGTTTGTGGTGTGATGGCTGACGAGGCCACTCGGTGGGCCCCTGCGACGGGATAATACGGCCGGCCTTGGGGTAGGACACAAGATTATGGAGGAGTTTACCGTTCTTATCCCCCCAGCCGTAGATTCGTGCCACCGAGGAGGGCCAGAGCATTTTAGCCGACTCCAGGGAGATCCGACCAATCTCGTCTCGGACCAGCGCCAGTTGCCTAGAGGAGTCGCCGGTATGGTCAGCTAGTTGGGCGAGTTCCAGCTGCACCGCCCGTGACTCCAACTGTACCAGCTGGACGTTTGGCGTGTACCAATCCTCTGGCCACCCCTCGAACCACCGCCTTACCAGCCTCCCAGAGCGTTCCCTGTGAAGGGACCGAGCCCCTGTTGGTGGAGAAATAGTGGTGCAATTCCTGGCCCAGGGACTCCACTAGTGTGGGGTCCGGCAGGAATGAAGCGTTCAGCCTCCAGACCGCCTTGGGACCCATAGTGGGTGGTCCAACACGGAGGGAGACGGGGGAATGGTCGGAAATTCCCCGGGGAAGGATATCCACCCCTGATACCAGTTGACAGTCCGTGGCGGGCATGAGGACCAGATCTATGCGGGAGTGGGTATAGTGAGCAGCTGATGTGTGTGTGTACTGCTCCTTACGGGGGTGCCATATCCTCTAAACGTCACAAAGACCTACAGCCGAGGTCCATCTCTCACGGTTCCTCGCAGAGGCCAACCGCTGCGCCGATTGAGTACCAGTCACATCATTGGAGGGCTGCAAGACCGCATTGAAGTCACCCCGATGACAGTGAGTCCCTGCGGAAGAGAGGAGATCACCTGGGTCAGGCGTCGAAGAGTATATCCAGCAATTTAATCTGACCTAGAAAGATGTGTGAAATCCAATCCTACTTAATATTATAAAGCAGTATTTCAATTCCAGAGAATCAAATGCTTAGAGATGCCTAGAAAGATTGCTGCGGTATTGAGCACAGAGTCAAGATTCTGCAGAAAGGCACATAATGTATGTAGATTATTGGCTGTTGACCAACCCAGCAGAATTCCTTATTGATATGCTCTGACAAGATTAGATAAGAGAAGTTTCAGTCTTTTAGCTATGTGTCTGACTAGTTCTTTAACATAAATGTTTAGCAGAGACACGGGCGGTAGGACTTACATTTGTGCACCCGTTTATCCAGTTTCATGAGAGCCACAAAGACCACTTCCTGCATAGAGGAAGGGAGAACCCACCACTACTTCACTATCTCACTTCCTCAAAATCTCCAAGCATAAAATTCGACTGGTAGCTTATCTGAGCCTGGTATCTTACCGATAGGAAGCTCACAGAGCACCACCAGAATCTCGTCTATAATAAAGGGTTGCTCTAAAACCAGCTGATGAGCTTCACTCAGTCAGCCTAGTGTTGTGCCTTCCAGGTATTCTGCAATATGTGACTGAGGTCTCAACCTAGTAGTAGTGTATAGCATCTTGAGGTATGTTGAGAACACAGGGAAGACCTGAGTGGTGTCTTACTTCAGGGTGCCCATTTCATCCTCAATTTTCTATAATATTGTTGGCTGCCCATGAGTGCCTTGTCATGGTGGCCAAAGTCTTTATGGGCCTTTCCCCCACCATAAGCTCTGACATATTTATCCCAGTGCCTGCAATCTCTATCCACCACTTCGTTAAACTCCCTGAGCTTGGCCCGAATCAGCTCCAGTATAGGGGAATCCTTTCCCTGTGCAAGCGGTTGTTCAAGCACTTTGAGTTCTCAGATCCAGGTTTGTCTGTTCAGTTTGGCATGTCTTCAGAACACTACTTTGTTTAGCTATACACCTGCCTCTTCTGGTAACTTTAAATACCTTCCAGACTGTGCTCATGGAGCCTACTGTGCTAATATTAATCTAAACAAATTCAGATCTCTCTGCTTTAAGTTTGTCCACATGCATCTTCTATAATTGTCTCTGGATTCAAGTGCCAACTACATTCCAGTGGGGATGCCATTGTCGTCCGAAGTACCAGGAGCACCAAAGGATGATCAGAGGGTAAGTGCCAGGTGTTTGGCCTTGTGGTCTCATGTAGTCAATTCCTTGGAGATCAACAAAATGTTAATTAGATCATACAATCTTGCATTATTGCCTTCAGGAGAGTAGTTGCTGCTGTCCTACCACTGGCGATGATGTGGGATCTATCTATCTGTTCCTGCAGTGTACAGTTGACGTCTCCACCCCAGACTAGAGCATATGGCTCAACCGAAAGCACCCTGCCCCATAACAAGTCAAAGGACTCAGGATTATCCATATTTGGACTGTTTTGAATTTAGTCTAGCATAAGTTACACCAAAGTTGAGAATTTTATCCCTGTTGATCCCAAAGAAAACCTGACATTGTGGACTGCAGGCTCCTCCTTATAAGGATAGCCACTCCTCAGGACTATAGGCTCACGCAACAAGAAGCCATTTCTTCACAAGGCCATGGTCAGTATGGGGATTGAGGCGAGTCTCCTGTAAAAGGGTACCACCCTCACAGTCTCTATCAAAGTAAGTAAGGATCTGTCTGATTTTTCTGAGTTTATTAAGTCTCCACATGTTCTTAGTTCAATAAATACTGCTACAATACAATACAATACAATACATGTTAGCAAGTTGTTCCTTAAAACATCAGCCCAATCTACCATTTGAATTGCAATGTGATGAGGAGAGTGATCAGACCAATACACAGACACCATGATAGATAAATTATCTATAATTCTCAAGTTGTTCCAAAATGGTATACAGAGTCAAAGCCAGGGAATAGGTTTACTGTGAAACTGTCGAAGACATATTGCTTTCTGAACCATGCAAAGGCTGTACGTAGGAGTTGGTGGCTTACTTTGTTATCTTCCTAAACGCTATTAACTTTTTGTTATTACAATACAAATGGTTTTCATATGTTTTGGAAACCCAAAACCGGAACAACATTTTTTTACATTTAAGTCCCCTAGGTTAAGCAGGGTGACTTTCATGAATTGGTCATGATGAATGACCAAGACTTCACTGGAAGGCTGAAGATTGACAGAAACATGTCGACTCCTCGACTTACATTGAGTTGACGTTTCACTCGCCTCTCATTTTTACTCTTCTTGGGGACACGGATAAAGCATTTTGCAAGTCCACCATGAGGTAGTTTTAACCCAGACAGCCTCACTTTCACACTCTACATGTTTTGCCCACACCTATAGGCTCACTTAGAGTCTCCAAATCTTATATTCTATCAGGAGCTCTTTCCACCTACAGGGAAGTTGTAGCTCTCACCACTCACTGTAGAGAGTGGTGTGAGGAGGAACCCTAAGATGAAACATGTGGGTGAGGGCTTTCATCCAAAACAAATGCAATTGTCAATACTAGTGAGATTGACATGTATAAATACACATTAATATGGTTTTGGGTTTCCACACCAGGTTCAAACTATGTGGATTGGCATTGTGATAGGTAGAAATTGCGGACCAGGTCTTAAAATACTCATGTGGACCCTCTTTCCCTATACAATGAGGAAAGAGATGCCATCCTTTGTTGTTGCCGACTGCCCATTTAAGTTGTCTTGTACGCTTGTTGTGTATCGTCTGGAGTACCCTTGACCGATATTGCAATGAACCAATCTCACTCCTCACTAATCCCACCATGTCTGTAAACCTCCAACCCTGAAAACCTACATCCAACCGGTACAGTGGTGAACTTAGCAAATACTTTTGAACATAGCACAAGGAAAGGGTCTAAACTCCGGGGATTGCCTACGGAACCAGTGATACCCCCACAATCTGAAGTTGAGGGTGTTGGAGGATCAATTGATTATATATGTATCAACTTTAACTACTTGTGTATTTGCTGGGTGATGCCTGGCCCCTGCAACATGTAATGTATTACCATAGTATACAGGAGCTTGTGGGAGAAAACTTGAATGCAATGTGGTCGCTTCAATTTTGGGGTTTTGCATGTGGCTGTGTCACTTTCAGTCAATCAGTGCTGGAACAGTAGCACAGACTTCCTTGAGAGCCAATCCAAATACCTAATCTGTGTCCTCATATAGTGAGGGTGACCTCATTGACACCACAGAATCTTACCCTCAATGTGTTTCCTCAAAAGGTTTTTGAAGACAGTAAGTGACCTCCTGTAGTATCTGAAAGATGGATTGCTTTCTATGGTGAATGATGCGCAAGCAAGTTGGGTACAAAATTGTATACTGAATGTTTGCTTGGAGATGTTTTTGCTTGACTGGTATGTATTTGCAACTCCTTTCTTAAATGTCACAAAGTCTGTGAAAAGTGATATATTATTACCATAAAAGTTTGTTTCCTTTTTCTCCAGCCATGCAAAAGGCAGTGTCTCGATCACATAAATGTAATAGGCATGCTATGATGTGCTGCACCAGTGCCCCAGAAGGTGGCCTGGTTTCAAGAGATCTGTGAATCCTCTAGATTATCATCATGTGGGAGAAGGCTTTGGTGCCTAACATTGACAGGAACATTTGTTCTATATAGTCCTCCAGCTTTCTCATATTCATGTACTCGGCACTCCAACTATGCAGATATTAGTTTGACAAGACCTCGCCTCCAAATCTTCACTTTTTGCTACAGTTACTCAGACGACCTTTCCCATGATGAACGGAGTTTCTCCTTTGGAAGCTAGGTAGTCTTCCATGGTGGTCATTTGTTGTCCTACCTCATTTAGCCTTCAGTCATGCTTCTCCAGTTTATGCGTAATGGAGTCTATTCGCGTGTTGCAGTGTCTATTTTACTATTTATTGAGACCAGGCCTTCTTGCATGCAGGCACGGCCCGTGCCGGGCGTTATACTGGGGCGGTGACGTCGGGGAGGGTCAGGGTGGGGGGTTGTAAAATGCGGGCTATGGACCATTAGAGGTAAGTAACGAAAAAAAAAAAAAAGAATTTCCTTACCCACGCTGCATCACATTTGGCGATGCAGCGTGGGCAACAAAATGTTTTTTTTTTCTGTTACTTACCTCTAATGGTCCATATCCCACATTTTACAACCCCCCATCCTGACCCTCCCCTGCCTGATGTCACCGCCCCAGTATAACGCCCGGCACGGGCCGTGCCTGCTTGCATGGCTCTGAGAAGTGACTTCAGGCCATCGCCCTGATTGCCAGTTTCCTGAGGCGGTTCATGATTCTCAGACTGGCCGTTTCCAGCAGTAGTCATTCTTGTTCTTCTGCGGGGTTCAAAGTGCAGCTTAGGTTCTTTTCCATCCACTTTTCCCTTTTTTGTACCTTGCTTTGTGCAAATATTCACTGTGATTCTAGAAATTTCTGACCCTACATTATATTAGCTTCCCTCTATCTAGCAGACTATTGTGGCACTGAGGCACTTTGCACCAGGATGTTCCGCGTTTGGGTATGTCAATTTATCATTCAATCAGAAAATGTAGTGCCCTTGTAGTTGTCCTATGCTTTGCATATCCCTTAGGTCCCACTACACCTGAGTACTTTGGTTCCAATTGCAGGAGGCACGAGTAGACCAAACGTAGTATGGATATATACTGTTGTAGCTTTGCAGTGCAAACTGCTTCCTGTCACTGTAGATTATCGTGATGATGGGTTATTTGAAGAAATTATGTCATCCTCTAGTCTTTTTGTGTGAATGTGCATGCTGTTGTTGCTGCCTTGTCACCTACGGGGGCAAATGGATGAGCGCTACTTGCAACTTTTATTCAGGATCGCCTGTATTCAATCTAAGCATGGGCGGAAAATCCGTTACGCTCGTGGATTTTGCGGATTTTTGGTAAATTCGCAATCCGCGAACGCACGCGAATTTACCGAAAATCCGCAAATTTGCACGCAGCAGATTTTTTTTTCTTTGCGGTGTAAGTTCGCAATTGCAAACATGTAGGTGCGGCGGGCAGCAACAATCTCGCACTCGCAATTGCAATTCTGCACAAGAAATCTACTAGCAAGCAGCATAGACCTTCTGAAAATGATGATTTTTATCAGAATAACTCCTCAGGTTGACATTTGCCTGCACTTTTTTGGATTTGAGGCCTTTTTATTTTCTTTGGATAACTTTTGGATTAGAAATCAACTTTCTCATATAAGCTTGGTGGGGCATTACAGTTGCTGTAATGCTGTTCTGCAGAAAAACGAGTTTTGCAAAAGTGAAAGCAGGTTCAAAAGTTCAAACTCATCATTAGTAACCGTTCCCTGTAGTGCTTCCTGACAAGGGCCCCTCCAGAGTTCAGTTGCTAGTTGCAACAATTGTATGACCCTGCTCTGAACCTCACAGCAGGCTCATAGAATAGCTACAAGTAGGCCACAAAGGTCCTGGAAAAAAATTGCACTGCAACAGAAAGCAAATTACAGATAAGGAAGCAGGTGCTAGACTGGAATTTTAAAATAGTGACACATTAATAAATCAACCTCAAATTAATTCATGTCAGTTGAAGCAGGCAGGTGTGCTTGATTTTTCCCCCCATAATCTACAGTGATGATGAACCAGAGGGTGGCATTGATGTACCAGAGGGTGGCAGGGGTGAAACAGAGGGTGGCAGGGGTGAAACAGAGGGTGCTGGGAACCTGTGATGAAGAACCAGACGTAGAAACAACATAATCGTGACCGTTGCGAGCCGACATGTAAGTTCGCAATTGCGAACTGTTACAAAACCCTCGCAAACTGTCAGAAATCCTTGCGAACTGGCAGAAATCCTTGCGAACACAAAAAAAAAATAATAATCCGCAAATTCGCGAGAATTCGCGGATTTTGCGGATTGCGAGTTCGCAAATTCGCAAAATTTGCGAACGCCAGATTCGCAAAATTCGCCCATGCTTAATGCAATCACATTTCAATACAGAAAGACTATTTTGCCTGTTCTCACTAATGGAATCTACCTCTGGCACCTGCCTCCCTGCGGCACTAAAAGGATCTACTGCTGTATCCGGGGCATCCACCATATCGCACCTCCAGGCCAGTGAATGGAAGTCTGCCGCACTCACCAGCAATCTCTCATACAGCGACCTGCATCTTGCCACCTACTCCAAGACTGAGATCGCCATTTACCCACCGCTGGCTGCTTCGTCTTTAAAGTTCACATTTTGGACCAGCACCATGAGGGGCTTCCTGCAAGGGGGGAGGTGAGACCTCTCCCTGTAGCAGGCTTCTATTGTTCCTGATCCTGGGAGTCAATCACACTACTCCCCAGGTGGCCAGAAAGGTTTTCTGGTAGCCAGCAACTGCGCGAGTCCACTGGACAAACTGGGCAGCAAAGTAGCAGATTTCCTTAAAAGTGACATTAAATTTGACGTGGGTTTTAAGTCTGGGTTAATGCCACAATTAATTTGATACCTTGAAGTACTCATTTTAGTAGTTTCATTCAGTGGTTAGTTAGGCTGAGAGGTCACCCAGTAACTGTGTTAGCCAATAGGGTTACTAACTTTTCCACAGCAAAAACGACAATTTGGAAGTTTTGCTGTTAGGACACATTAAAAGTATATGTCCTACTAAATAATATACAGCTTCATGCCTAAGGGATCCCTAGACCTTCCTTAGAGGAGACATACATATTGCTAAGGGAAATGTGGGTTTGCATTAGTTTAAATGGCAAAGTTGAACTTGCAGTTTGAAACTGGTCTTCAAGGCTAAGTGGCAGGCTGAAAGTCATTTTGTACTTTGTTACACACAGAGTGGCACAACCAGTGCTGAAGCACTCAATCTTCCAGGTCCTGGGTACCCTTGGTAGCAAATACTAGGGACTTATAAGTAGGCCAGCTTATGCTAATAGGAGGAAGCAAATTTAACACGTATTTTGTTATGGGGTTAGAACACTGGCGCTGAGGCCTGGTTAGCAGGTCTTATTGCACTCTCAGAGTTAAAAAAAAAAAACTGCGACATCAGTCCAAAACTTTGGGGGGTGATCATGCAAAAAGAGGCATTCCTTACAACATTGAACTCAGTAGTCCTCAGAGGTTCCTCCATTTCCACAGGTCTAGTTGGCCTCTTTGGTTTGCACCATTCTCATTCCAATGAGTGCGATGTACAAGCGTACATCTACGTGACATGTAAAATAAATTGTCTCTTGGTGCACCACCTTGGTTTGCAATCAATCTCTGCCCTAGGGCCGCTGAAGTAGTCCAGGACAGCAATAACTCGCCAACCTTAACCATTTATGTATAATATTAATGAACACAAGACAACTGAAACTCATAAGTTCTTTGGGACAGGATTGTATGTATGGGGACATTTTCTACCGAAAAAAAGACGAAATACGAAAGAAATGTAAACATCTGTAAATGACTGATTACACAATATGTAAATGACACAGATTACTGAAGGAGGTGTAAATCACCAAAATGAAAAACACAAATGTACATGGGTGCTTATCCAATCTCTAAATGAATACGTTTATATTAAGTGCCAATAAAAATGATTGTGAAGTAGCAGGTAGATGGTACCCATAGACAACCATAATTTACTAGTTTGATAGATATGAGACTTTTTTAAATAGCTTTGTGAATCAGCAGTTGCTGGTCATACGTATTGAAATAAAGTACTACTTTATTCAACTAAGAGTGGTTGGTTATTGCCCCGTCTTCTATCCTTGATGTTGTCGCTCCTGCATGACTTCTCCAGAAAGAGGCCAAGCACTGAATGGGCACAAAGAACCACCATCACACTCCCCACCAGGGGCAGGATGTTAACTCATCTAGCGCCTGTCTGGAAGAAGCAAGCGTGGCACTCGCTCGTCCTGCCCACTGCCTATCTGTCCTCCATGGTATATTAAACAGTGACCAACCAGATGGGCATCTCTGGGCCACATATAGCTGCCCGGCATCTGTGCTCGGCTCTGACCATTGGCCCCCTGACAACTGTCAGCAAAACATGTCCACAAAGGCCCGCTTCTCTCACTGCTGATGTGAGAACAAAGCGGCCATATAGTCATGGATTCCGGAATCCCAGACACCCAGGGACCTTTCTCCCAGAAGCTTTCCGATCGGCGCATGCCTCCGGCATCCTCTGAAAGCACGAGTCCCAGCAACTTCCAAGCAGAATTACTCAGGACTTACTGGCACATTTAAAACCAGTGAGAGGAGCCCCGGCTGAGACTAGAGGAAACAATCCAACGCTAATTCAATCAGCCGCAGCATGAGAGAGAAGGGCACTGTTGTGCGGGCCTGGCCTGGACCCCTTTCCACTGGGAGGGATCGCCGGGTCTCTGAATGTAAACTAACTGGCGACGAGGAACACAGACCGCCCGAAGCCTGCGCCGGGCGTGGTCTATTCCAGGAGACACTGATAGATAAAGGCTTGACTAACAAAGGCCACCCTTGGTCCTCCGTGAACAAGACACAGGGAAACGGGAGAATGCAACGCCTCGTCAGGGGTAGTAATATTACCACCGTAGTAAGTGCTCTACAAATGGAATGACAATACAGTGAGAAGCCCGCCCTTTGCAGAGTTGGTAGAGCGGAGCAGTGCGAGTCGCGTCATATGGGTTGTTGCTGCGTCACCAAATGTCAACATGGTACATATTTCCAGCCTTAGTTTTCATAAATGAAATCTGCATATTGTTGTAATGGTTAATTCCTCTCTTCTTTCTTTACATCAATGCTCTCTCTTCTGTTCAGTCTGCATGGCTGGAGAATGCTGTATGATGTCATGGAATGTTGGTGTGTGGACTGGTGAGAGGAGTGTCAGTTGAGGATGAGAGGCTGAGCAGAGGAAGACTGCTCCTGGTGGGGCTATACTTCAATCTTAGAACACATATCCTACCTAGTAACAGGGCTGGCCTTTCGCATGCACAAGCCGGGCACAAGCCCATGGCGCCAACCTTCAGAGGGGCTCCGAGCTCACAGCCGCATCTCCCTAGAACCTGTGCCTAAAGAAAAGTGGGCTTAAACTATTATTCGGAAGGCTATGGGCACCCTTGTCTGATTTTTTTTATGGTCCTCCATCTCACCTTCTGCCTACAGCTTCCAAACTGTCAATGCGAAGACAAAGAGGACAGGCGAGAGAAGGTTGAAAATGTGGTTTCATGGGGGCGCTCATAGAGCAAAGGCCAGCTCTGCCGTATGCCTTCTACAAGGACTGTCCGTGATCAGTCTATCTTGCAGAAAGAAAGTTCTTGGGGACACCCCCCCCCCCCTCCTCCCTCACACACCATCCGAAAGGGCCTCGTTTTTTTCCTGCTGAGTGACCTAGTTTTGCAACTTATTCAAAGAACAGCTCATTATTTAGCAGAAACTTGGAAGGAACGAGGCTTGGTATGGCTAAATGCCGACTAGTTTTCATTTTTATGGGATCTATGTTTATCTTTTACTGGCGAGAGTAAGAGGTTCTTTGGCATGTTAAAGCTCTGACTTTAATTTGTGTTTAATGCTTGCACTTTACCGCAGAGCCTGTTGGGTAGGAGAATGGAAGATCCAGAGTGATAATGGAAGGGCCCAACATTCAGGGGGTCCTTTACTTCGGTTTTGCGCAAGCGCTGGCATCGATTTACTTACCATTAAAAAGGTATGCGGTGCAGTTCAAAGTTCAGCCACGCCCCATAACTTTTAGTAAATCTAATCCCTATCATGGGAGCACGCGGGTGCCCTTTTTCTGTGTCTATTATGTGAAGTTTCATTGCATCTTCCTTTTGCAGAAGGCCTTCTAGTTTTTGATGGCAGATTTAAGATCACTTTCGATATTTGATTACTGTGCTGTGTAAATAAGTACAGATTTCAGTGCAATGTGTACCAAACTGTTTTGTACATTCTTTTGTAAAGGTAAAATGTGATGCTGCGTACAAAAGCACTTTTCGCTGAATATGTATAATACACTTCTTAACCCTAGAAAAGTCTGGCACTTATATTCCATTACTTCAAAATGAATTTTGTGCAAAGCCCTCATGTGCAGAGTTTCAAGCTGTTTGTCTCTGGGCCCCAGTGGTGGGCGATATATATGACCCTGGAGTGAGGCCATGAACACTGCAGCATTTACTTTTAAAAATATTTTATTTGCCATGAAATATAGTAAAGGAATTACAAATATAATAATAACTACCATTAATTTTTGTAAACAATGGAAAACATTTCATCATACACATTAACCCTTTCGCTGCGGCGGCTATTCCGCCGCAATGCTAAGTGGGCGGGGCGGCCGCTCGGCGGCCGCATGCTGGTGACAGAACCGCTCCGTCACCAGCCGCGGTTGAGCTGTGCTGGTGACGGAGCAGTTCCGTCATGACCCGCCCCGGTCATTAAAACTGCCGCGCATTCGCGAAATCAGCGCCGCGACGGAACCGCTCCGTCATCAGCACAGCCCAACCGTAGCTGATGACGGAGCGGTTCCGTCATCAGCAGGGGAGGGGTTAAGAATAATTGTAAAAAGGTAACAAATATAAGGAATATTTAAAAAAAAAATCAAGAAAAGTTTACCCATCGTTTTATCAAATTTCCGACTGGCTTCTAGCCTTTTAGCTTAGAGATATTTTTTTAAGACTGTGAAATAAGATTGCTTATTTAACTCTCTACAAAATAAAGAATGTATTGAGAATTCCAATGCTTAATGCTTCTAACATGGACATAAAAGTCAGTTTGGTTTCTTTGCTTGATACTCCTGCAATATTACTCGACCCACGCAGAAATCTTAGGATCCATGTGCATTTGAAATAACCGTCTAGAACGAAAACTAAAAATTCCCTCCCAAAACTGTGGAATAAGGGCTATACTAAACTCTTGCAAAGTGACCCCTTTTTGGATTGGCACCCCTCGTTTTTCATTTGGTACATTTAAAATTTCTACAAGGCCATAGTATATTGTGCAGAAAAACAATCACAGCATGTAAAGCTAAATTAAATGATGCTCAGGCCTCGTCAGGCCCATCAAGCTTCAGGATGCACAACACAAGAAATTCATATTCAGACATGTTCATACTTCATGTTTTAATCCATTACTACTCCATTTTCATCCACGTTTTATAGATATATATATATATATGGTTCAACAAGGTTTCACCATGTGCCGATCAAGCTTTCCTTAAAACACACATCAGTCACAATTCTTCATAGCGCTGTCCATGAAATGGAACCCAATGCATTTCGGGCACAACTGCCCTTCCTCAGGAGTAACTTTAATAGAAACATCCCTTCAATGTCGGGTTTAAAAACCCGCCATGAAATGTTATTTACATCACATTATATGGTGGACCAAATCGCTACTGGTCAACCACTTCCCTGTGAAAATAAATAAACATGCAAAAAAAAAAACAATGATGTGCAATGGTTGTTACATGTTTCTGCCAAAAAAGAAACATGCTGCATGCCAAAAACGTACATACAAGTTTTAAAACACATATACATGCAAGTGTCGATATACCCAACCGATGCACCAACTCATCGTAAACAGTGAATGAATTTAAGTGTCACCTTAAAATAAACCTACTTCTCAAAAACGAACCAAAACCTTCCGATCCCAAGTTAACACTGGAAATAAAAATAGTTTACCTGATAACATAAAACGTCGCAATGCCTCTGTTTAAAGAGTAATTTACCTGCTGCAAAGAAGCACCCAGACATTTCGATCCCAAGTGAACGCTATCAGCATTACATTGGGTTCCATTCATGCAGTGCGCTATGAAGAATCGTTAACTGATGTATGTTTTAAGGAAAGGCTGATTGGCACCTGTTGAAACATTGTTGAACCATACATATAAAACTTGGATGAAAAGGGAGTACTAATGGATTAAATCTTGATTAAAATAAGAAGTTCGAACATGTCTGACTGCGAATGCCTATGGTTGTGGTTCCTGGCGCTCGATGGGCCTGACGAGGCTTGAGCTTTATTTCAAATATTCACACGCCCGGACGGAGCATGTTCCAGGGTGGCACGCCCAACCTATTTGGCTTTGATCATCAAAAAAGTCTGGAAGAGCTTGGAGTGCATTCTACGATAATTTGTCATGTAACGCTAAATGGCACTTGTAGCAGTGGGTGGCCTATAGCAAGGGGTTGGGAGGGTCCGCCCCGTGTGGCACGAGTTTTCTTACCTGCGGCAGCTACAGTAATCACCAGCCCCCCCCCCGCTCTTACCATTCAGCCGCCTTGGGTGGCAAACGCGGTATACACCTGTTACAACGCAACTTTTACAACTACCTACCATTACAACGCAACTTTTACAACGCATACCATTACAACGCATTGCGCTGGGGGGCGCTCTAGGATAGGGAATAAGTTTAATTTACTATCCAACACCTTCCCTAGTGTCCACGGGGACTGGAGTTGGAATAGTAAATTATACTTACCACTATCCAGCACCTCTAAGCGCTATGCGTTGTAATGGTATGCGTTGTAATGATCGCGTTGTAATGGTAGGTAGTTGTAGTGGTATGCGTTGTAACGTCATACATCCGCAAACGCAGGCCTAGCTACAGCAGTGAGTTGTAGACTGCAGCACCTACTATGACCGCTACTGCAGTGCCACTGAGAACGTTTCTCGAAGCCTACCCTGTGTAGCCTGACTGCTGCAGTGTGAAACCTGCAATGCGACCTGTCAAGATAACCCTGTGTAGCCTGACTGCTGCAGTGTGAAACCTGCAATGCGACCTGTCAAGATAACCCTGTGTAGCCTGACTGCTGCAGTGTAAAACCTGCAATGCGACCTGTCAAGATAACCCTGTATAGCCGGACTGCTGCAGTGTAAAACCTGCAATGCGACCTGTCAAGATAACCCTGTGTAGCCTGACTGCTGCAGTGTAAGGCCTGCAATGTGACCTGTCAAGATAACCCTGTGTAGCCTGTCAAGATAACCCTGTATAGCCTGACTGCTGCAGTGTAAAGCCTGCAATGCGACCTGTCAAGATAACCCTGTGTAGCCTGACTGCTGCAGTGTAAAGCCTGCAATGTGACCTGTCAAGATAACCCTGTGTAGCCTGTCAAGATAACCCTGTATAGCCTGACTGCTGCAGTGTAAAACCTGCAATGCACCTGTCAAGATAACCCTGTGTAGCCTGACTGCTGCAGTGTAAAGCCTGCAATGCAACCTGTCACGATAACCCTGTGTAGCCTGACTGCTGCAGTGTAAAGCCTGCAATGCGACCTGTCAAGATAACCCTGTATATCCTGACTGCTGCAGTGTAAAGCCTGCAATGTGACCTGTCAAGATAACCCTGTGTAGCCTGTCAAGATAACCCTGTATAGCCTGACTGCTGCAGTGTAAAACCTGCAATGCACCTGTCAAGATAACCCTGTGTAGCCTGACTGCTGCAGTGTAAAACCTGCAATGCGACCTGTCAAGATAACCCTGTATAGCCGGACTGCTGCAGTGTAAAACCTGCAATGCGACCTGTCAAGATAACCCTGTGTAGCCTGACTGCTGCAGTGTAAGGCCTGCAATGTGACCTGTCAAGATAACCCTGTGTAGCCTGTCAAGATAACCCTGTATAGCCTGACTGCTGCAGTGTAAAGCCTGCAATGCGACCTGTCAAGATAACCCTGTGTAGCCTGACTGCTGCAGTGTAAAGCCTGCAATGTGACCTGTCAAGATAACCCTGTGTAGCCTGTCAAGATAACCCTGTATAGCCTGACTGCTGCAGTGTAAAACCTGCAATGCACCTGTCAAGATAACCCTGTGTAGCCTGACTGCTGCAGTGTAAAGCCTGCAATGCAACCTGTCACGATAACCCTGTGTAGCCTGACTGCTGCAGTGTAAAGCCTGCAATGCGACCTGTCAAGATAACCCTGTGTAGCCTGACTGCTGCAGTGTAAAGCCTGCAATGTGACCTGTCAAGATAACCCTGTGTAGCCTGTCAAGATAACCCTGTATAGCCTGACTGCTGCAGTGTAAAACCTGCAATGCACCTGTCAAGATAACCCTGTGTAGCCTGACTGCTGCAGTGTAAAACCTGCAATGCGACCTGTCAAGATAACCCTGTGTAGCCTGACTGCTGCAGTGTAAAACCTGCAATGCGACCTGTCAAGATAACCCTGTGTAGCCTGACTGCTGCAGTGTAAAGCCTGCAATGTGACCTGTCAAGATAACCCTGTGTAGCCTGTCAAGATAACCCTGTATAGCCTGACTGCTGCAGTGTAAAGCCTGCAATGCGACCTGTCAAGATAACCCTGTGTAGCCTGACTGCTGCAGTGTAAAACCTGCAATGCGACCTGTCAAGATAACCCTGTGTAGCCTGACTGCTGCAGTGTAAAACCTGCAATGCGACCTGTCAAGATAACCCTGTGTAGCCTGACTGCTGCAGTGTAAAACCTGCAATGCGACCTGTCAAGATAACCCTGTGTAGCCTGACTGCTGCAGTGTAAAGCCTGCAATGCGACCTCTCAAGATAAACCTGTGTAGCCTGACTGCTGCAGTGTAAAACCTGCAATGCGACCTCTCAAGATAACCTTGTGTAGCCTGACTGCTGCAGTGTAAAACCTGCAATGCGACCTGTCAAGATAACCCTGTATAGCCTGACTGCTGCAGTGTAAAGCCTGCAATGCGACCTGTCAAGATAACCCTGTGAAGCCTGACTGCTGCAGTGTAAAACCTGCAATGCGACCTGTCAAGATAACTCTTTTGGACAGGTAAAGGCCTCCCTCTTAAATATTAGTAAGTCACCCCTATGCCGGCCTTGCAGCCTCAAGGGAGGGGCCAAGGTATTCAAAAGTGGACATGTAGAAAATTAATATTGGCATGTTCCTACAGAGAGAAGGCCCCAAAAGCACAAAAGGGGGTCGGAGGGGAGAAAGACATTAAAAAGTGACAAAGGAAGAACAAGGGGTGAAAAAGAAACTGCAAGAGTGCGATAAAGAGGCAGGGAGTGTCTGATGGTGGATTTAAGAGGCGTGAGGTGTAATGAAGACTGCGCAATCCTGGTCCTTGGCACGCCAAGCTGCGATAGCACCAACCTCGGGCTTCAAAATAAAACTTGGGCCTTGGCACTTATTGTATAAATAAGGCACCGAGCCCCACCCATGTACATTTAAATGATATTCACGGTCACAGGCAGGCGTAGCAGAGAGTAGCTTGGCTGTGCTCCCGCATTAAGCATGTGTGCAGGCTGCCAGCCACCCATACCCTGCGGCGGTCAGCACTGGGACTGTTGAGCAAACTCATGACAAACTCATAATCCAAAAGTACAGACATAACTCGTCTTGTCTGTAATTGGAATCTCCCAGGCCCAGTTTCACGCTGTGTGACCAAAAGGCGGGGGCTGCTGACTTTGAAGCAGTGATGTGACATAGGCCCCCGAGCTCCAGGGGACCCCTCGGCACAGTAACCTGGCCTGAGAGCTCCCAGCTGAATCTGGAGGGGGCGCCTCCATGTATTTCGCAGCGGGCCCCCTTAAGTTTCGTACGCCACTGCGTTGGAAATGATGTGCCAGGCTCGGTCTGACCTCGGCTCAAGTTCCCGTGATCCTGGGCAATTGACGTAATGTCCCCGTGCAGTTGAAACAAGAATCTGTCCTTGCCTAATGTAATACGCTGCTCGTGGACGTTCCAATGCCATTGGCTCGAACTCGCGTAACATAAAAAAAACAAAGAAGCAAGTGCTCCCTCTGCTGTTCAAAGAAAGTCACACACACAGCGCGAGTCCATACAGCCTAAAATAGATTCTAGGACCCAGTGACATATTTTTGAGCTGCGACTAGAGGACTATCTAAGATGAGATATTATTGCGTTAAAGCAAAAAGCAAAGCAAACGTACATCCACCAGTTTTCCTGCATTGTGGAATTGTGCGAACAGTTTTAGTTTCATTCCGGATTACTCGAAGTTTTCTTTTTAACAAAAGACAAACATGGTGGAGGAACCTAATTGTGAAACCACATGTTACATATATATTGCTTAGAAATAATTTTAAATGACTAACCGTGGTAGGAATGCAAAACAGATCCTCTGGGATCCCACACATCAAGGATACAAGTGTAAGGAGTGACGAGATAGTCCTGAGCGCATTGAATTTACACCTGTATTTTTTTTTAACGAACTTCCAAAGAAAGTGGCAGCCAGGACAAATAAGATACAGTTCCGATCCCTCAGTTGTCGCAGGGAGGAACAGTTATAAGTTAACATCAATAGAAAGATACCATGAGAGTATCCAACGACTCCATGTACTAATAAAAAAGTGGCATGACAAACAAATGCTGGATCTGGACGAGTATTTATTCTTAAGGACCACCAACCGAATCCTACCTTTTCTCAAGATGCTGACAGTTTGAGGAACATTATGAAAAAGAACTGGTGCGTGTTAAGAACAGATATGATTATCGGTGCCGATGTCCCGGCCGCCCCTTTGATCACCTTCAGGAAGGTTCGCTCAATAAGAGACAGCCTGGTGTACAGCCATTTAGACACTACTCCAACAAGACAGGAAACATTACAGAAAATGAAGGGATTCTACCCCTGCGGAAGATGCAAAGCATATGCCTTCAGCAGAAGGACATTATCCTATGAAGTGATAGGCATGAAAGAAGAGAAGAATATTAAGAATATCATGACCTGTCAAACAACACACGCAGTTTACTGTCTTATGTGCCCCTGTGGACTTAGATACAGAGGGAGCACGATCAATTGTGTCAAATTGAGAATATTGGAACATATGCGTGCCATTGTGAAAAAGGATTTTACCTATCCAGTGGCGCAACATTTTGCGATCAAACACAAAAGCAACAGGGACCTGCTGAAGTATTTTTGTGTAGACTGTGTACCTTTGAGTATCAGGGGAGGGGATAGAGTATTAAAACTAAGGAGGCTAGAATCCCAATACATTGTGGATCTTCAAACAATGTCCCCAAATGGATTAAATAGTGGGGAGGAATTGTCAGTACATCTGGGCAGCTAGATTGTAACAGATTTCTTTAATTCTCCTTTAGGGGGTAACAATTGTTTAATTAAATTAAACGAATCCGGTTCACTAAGTTGATATATGCTGCAACACTGCCGATACACGGCTGTATAGATCATGGAACTTCGAGGGGTTAAGCAACCTCATGATAGAGGTTGCAATTGCCGATCCACGGCAAGATTAACGTGATTTCAGTGAACCTTATCGATGCTCTAATTACCCTATGATGACGTGTGAGTTAGCATCATATGACTAACTAATGCATTTACGTAAACGCACTTATGTTGAATTCATATACTCACCTATTACTTATATTCGAATGTATGTGTGACCATATTAGTTTCTTAGCTTAGCCTGTGTGCCACCATTTTGTGTAACTCTCTGTGCCTGCGGGCTCTGCTCGCTCATGCCCCTCCCGCAGGAATACAGAAATATACTAAGACAGCAGTTTTCGTTTCTCGGCTCACTGGGACCGAAACTAACAGTTTATGTTATCTGCAATGTTCTCATGCCCAGAGACGCCGAAGCCTAGCTCCCTGGCCTTGAGCAGAGATAATAATGTATCCCTCGCAGGTGCAGATGCCTGCTGTATGAGAGCATTGTTCACTGGTCTGGGGCTCAGTAGTTTTCCACAAGGGGCGTACCCCATTTGCTGTATTGCATTATAATGTATTGCTGTGATGCAGAGAGTCAGTCCTCTCGTTCGCACTCCTAGGAGTGAGGTCGGACAGGGCCCTCTCATATGAGTGTTGTTTGGCCTAATAAAGACTTTTGTTTTTACTTCTCCACTGTCCGGCTGACTTCCTATAAGGTAATTATAGGTGAGTGCTGTAAGTCACTCCAGTGGATTTGAGCCACGCTTATCAGATGGCGCCCGAATAGGGACCCCGCGATAAGGATCCTTCTCACCCGTAAGTGGGTAGCAGAAGACCGGGGACCCGCTGGTCGGCACGGTGGGCCCGGGATCCCATTTGATGCCGAGCTTGGTTCTCGCAGCGCTGCCCCACCCTGCTGATCGGGAGAGGTCCCGGTTCGGATCTTACGCCGGGGTCCAGAAGGCGGAACTTGAAGCTGACCGTGTTGGTCCTGGCAGCCGGAGGTGGAGAACGGTAGAGGTCGGTGCCGCATACGGAAGGTGAGTGGTCCACCTGTGATTGCTGCAGGAACGGGAGTGTTCCGGGAGACTAGAATGTCTCCGATGGTTTGAGGAGCCGGTGTGCTCCTGGGGCTAGTGTGCTCCGGGGAACTCAGAGTACGAGTTGGTGCTCTGACAGACTTGACGGGGGTTGGGGACGTATTTCGAGGTAATTGTTTGTGGCGATCCGACCGCATGGTACTGTGGTGAAGGCGTGGCTCATCGTGGGTAGACTCTGGCGCGCTTACTCTGAACTCCTAGTGTGGTGATTCAGTGGAGGTGTGATCCGGGTTTCCCGCGGTAAAGCGCGCAGCGATCCATAGTGCCGCACGGGTAGCGGATCCGGTCCCCGTCCTCAGAACAGTTAGCGTACTGTTCGGTCTGCGGTAGAGTCCAGTTTCCCCAGGACTTGGTCGACGGGCCTTGTCCCAGTTGGTAACACGTGTTTTGGAGATCTTGTATATGTGTACGTGGTTCGTCTATATGTCTGTATGTGAATGAATTTGAGTTGTGATTCGAGATAAAGTAAAGATGCCGTGTATTAGCAAGTTGCGATGTTTTGGATGCTGTTGTCGACCCTCAGATACTAGATTGGCCGAGAGTCAACCCGCACCTCCTGAAGGGACACCGAGTTTTGATATGTATGTTAAACATGGACTGGTCCCGATTTTGTTTGGTACCTTGTGGCATCGATACACTGCTGATAATGTGGATTTACAATGGCCTTTGACGGGTTCTTTTGATGAAGCTAAATTGGATTATTTGCAAGACAAACTGTTTGCTAGGCGTAGCCGCCAGAGTATGTTCGACTCTTTGCGAATGTGGCAGAAAGAGGTCAGGAAACGTAAGATGCGAGAGGAGAAAGAGGAGTATAAAAAGTCCACCCAGACTATGGCACAGAAAGCGAAGGAACAGGTGGGGAATGAGAATGCATTACGCATGGAGCGCGCAGATAGACTTTGTAGGTTGAAAGAAAATAAAAGTTACGTAGTACGAGAAGACGACCCAGATGAGATGGAGGACATTTTGAATGCCCGACCCCCGCCCCCTTATGCCCCACAGCCATTGTACCCCTCCTTGCCACTTTCGGGCCCTAGTAGCGCCATTCCAGGTCCTTCAGCGAGTGCCCCCCAACAATCCCTGCCCTCGACACCCCTCGTTTCTCTACTCCTGCCCGCTTCACCTGCCCCCTCGTCATTTTCTTTAGCACTCCCTACTGTTTCAGCTAGCACCACCCCCAGTCAGGAGATGCTAACGCCGAGCCGCGGCGCAGGTAGCGGATTGTTCTCACAGGTACGGAAGCTGCTTACACGTTCTACTGTGGGTTTGGATGAAAAAAGTTTGGTGGCTAACCAGGCATGTCAATGGGCTAGGAATAATATTTATTCATTCGAAGATATCTGGTCCACCATGAAAGATTTTGAGCCGTTAATGCAGCAGCACGCTTTGTGGCACATGGCTGGTGTATTGATACCGCTATGGGAGCAGGGATATGGAGGTGTGGCCCCGGCGGTTTTGCGGGATATACAGGCTGGAGCGTACAGATCTAACACGGGGGTCAAAGAAGTGATGAGTAGTCTGCGCGCGCTTTTGCAATACAGGAATGAATTACCCTCTGCCGGTACGCCCCATTTCCCAGGTCTCCACCCAATGCGAGAGGTGCACCCTATTTTTCATCCTGAGGTCCCCGAGTTGTTAGACCCAGTCACGAGGGCCGTTACAAGGAACAGAATTGATGCGCACTTTCAGGAGCAATGGGTGTACACGCCATGGAAGAGAAGTGAGGTGTTGTCATTGAAGGCTCAGCTGCCGGATTCTAGAAAGAATCCGACCGCCTATTACAAAGAGCTTACGGAAGCGGCGTCTTCTACTGTGATGACGTTGGCTGATGTTGAATTGTTTTTCGGGCTTTTGGTCCCGGTTGATGTGTGGCGACAAGTGAAAGGTACGGATCACACGGAGGAGCTGGGTGGTACATGGCAGGAGTTGAAGGATTGGGACAAGGAGCGTAAGCCAGGAGAGAAGCCGAAGGCTGAAATATTAGCTTTACCGGGGCGCATAATAAAGTATATGCACTCCCTCATTCCCCCGAAAAAGGTAGATTGGGACAAGTTGACGGCTTGCAAGCAGAAGAAAGATGAGGCGGTCTCTGATTTCTTTACGAGGTTTGAGGAAACGTTTATGGATTTTAGTGGGCAGGATGTGTCACAGGATGGGGGGTTACGGCTCTTCGTCAACAGGTTTGTCACAAACTTATTGCCTGAAATATCAGCCAGACTGCAAGCGTCGGAGAGCACGTGGACGACGTCCTCTCCTTCGGGAATACTAAGTATGGCACAATATTACGAACACAGGGAAAATGAGAACAAGGATAAGCAGGAGAAGAAGGCTAAAGATTTGAAGACGAGGGTTTTGTTGCAGCAAGTGGCGAGAGGCAGAGGAAGGGGTGCGGGGTTGAGCCGCGGAGGGGGATTTGGCAGAGGTGAGAGCAGGGACAGGCTGGGACCGAATCAGTGCGCGAAATGCAAGCAGGAGGGGCACTGGTGGAGGGATTGCCCGCTGCTTCAGGCGAGCGCTGGTGTAGGGCGCGGACGAGGAAGAGGTGGTGGGGATAATGAAAGACAGGTGGTACGATCGGATGGAGGCAGGAGGCCGGGTGGAAATTATTTTGACAATAATACCAATAGGCAGCAGTTACAGAACGATGGTGCCCAGTACTATAACGATGATTACTCAGTTGATGATTTGACAGGGTTTTCCCACAACTAGGACAGCGTAGGACAGAGCATGGGACCAGTACTTATGGAAGTTGATCAGAGGGGACCTTATGTCGAAGCCGACTTACTAGGGTCTCAACAGAAATTTCTAGTGGATACGGGTGCAATGAAAAGTTCAGTGGCTCGTTCTCGGGTCCCAGGGGCGGCTCTGTCTGGCAAGAATAACATATCCGTGGGTTTCGCGGGAACTCCGGTGATTAGCCCCATTTCTAAACCTCTCACGTTAACGATTGGTCCTTTTACTGTTGATTCGCCGTTTCTATTGACATCAAATTGTGGTGAAAATTTGTTGGGTTTAGATTTATTGAAAAGATTGCATGCCACTATCTATTGTTCTCCGGATGGCGTGTACCTTACTCTAGGCCCCAATGTTGCCCGCCCACTACAGTGCTTTTCAAAAGACGACCCGCTGCCACCTGAGTTTCGAGGCATACCCGACAGCTTGTGGGCTGTCAGTGATAATGATGTGGGGAGAATGGACATTGCCCCGGTGTCAATAAGAGTGAAGGTGGGAGCCAAATTGCCCAGAATTCCACAATACAAAATACCTAGAGAGGGTGAGAAGGCCTTGTTACAAATAATTCAAGATTTAATACAGTCTGGAGTAGTGGAAGAGACTGATTCGAATATATGTAACAGTCCTATTTTGCCTATACTTAAAAGACGATCACCTGGTGCCACAGATAATACTCCTGATGTCTATAGATTCGTGATTGATTTGCGCCAAGTAAATAGAGTAGTGGAGCCACAGTACCCGGTGGTCTCGGACATCACTACGATATTGACAATGATTCCACCTTCGGCCAAATATTTCTCTGTCCTAGATTTGAAAAACGCCTTCTTCAGTATCCCAGTACATGAAGACAGCAGGTATCTTTTCGGATTCTCATTGGCTGGCCGTAGCTTCCGCTTCAAGAGAATTCCTCAGGGGTACACTGAGAGTCCTAGTATATATAGTCAGGCCCTGAAGGCACAATTGGATGATTTGGAACTTCCACCGGGCAACGTAATGTTGCAGTACGTGGATGATATCCTAATAGCTTCGGACGACGAGCAGGGTTGTCGGGATGCTACTGTAAAATTGTTACACCACTTGGCTAAGAGGGGGCATAAGGTGTCCCTTCCGAAATTTCAATACTGTCGAACGGAGGTCACCTACCTCGGTCACCTCCTTTCGAAAGTGGGGAGGAGATTGACGCCGGAGCGCATAAAAGCGATCACTAACATGCAGGTACCTAACACGCAGCGAGAGGTGCGCGCGTTCCTAGGCATAACATCGTATTGTCGTCAGTGGATACCTAACTATGCATTACTAACAAAACCCCTATTGTATCTGACTACCAAAGAAGTGCGCGAACCCCTACCCTGGACCCCCGCATGTCAGGAAGCTTTTGAGTTACTAAAGACGTCTTTGTGTTCGGCGCCAGTTCTTGGAACACCTGATTACCAGAAGCCTTTTGTTCTCTATGTGCATGAGGCGGAAGGTTGCGCGTTGTCTGTCCTAACTCAGTGTTTCGGGGGGAAGCAGAGACCGTGTGCGTACTTCTCTGCAATGCTTGACAATGTGGCAAGAGCGCTGCCGAGTTGTCTGAGAGCAACGGCGGCTGCTGCGGTCTCTATAAGACAATCGGCAGGGCTCGTGCTGGGATCAGACCTCACAGTAATGGTACCGCATGCTGTGGACATTCTATTGAACAGGACACAGACGCAGCATTTAACAAGCGCTCGTCTGACGGGTTATGAGATGACCCTTTTTGCACCCCATGTGACAATTAAAAGATGTGCCACATTGAACCCCGCCACCTTGTTACCTATCCCCACAGATAGTGACACAAATGATGACGACATACATGACTGCTTGTATAGGACTGAGGAGGAGACAAAGGGGAGGGTGGATCTGACAGACAGACCCATGGAAGAACGAGACGGGGAACTGTATGTTGATGGATCCTGTTTTAAATTACCAGACGGGACATCGACAGCAGCATATGCAATAACGACATTACAGACGGTGGTAGAGACTTCTAGAATACCTTACAATTCTGCCCAGGCTGCCGAGATTATCGCCTTAATGAGAGCATGTGAGTTGAGTGAGGGGTTGGATGTCAACATTTACACCGATAGCCAATACGCCTTTGGCGTGGTTCATAATTATGGGCGACTTTGGGCAGAACGGGGATTCTTGACCTCCCATGGACAACGCATCCAACATGGCCCACTGATATTACGACTACTAACAGCACTGACTTTACCCAAAAGATTGGCTGTGATAAAATGTAGCGCACACAAGACAATAGTGGACGATGTCGGGCGAGGCAACGCTTTTGCCGACGAGACAGCAAAAGAGACTGCTAGAGAAAAATTACCACGAATGTTTGTGGCAGGGCCAGCACGATGGGTCCCAGATATTCATATGTTCGCAGACACGGTACAGAGTGTCAAGAACATACAGGGCAAAGCGACGGATGAGGAATTGAGAGCATGGAAGGATGGGCAGGGACGACTGGATGCGGATGAATGCTGGACAGATGTGACAGATAAGAGACGATGGCTGTTACCGAATGCGTATGTCCTTCCAGTAGTGACGATGGCACACGGACCTGCCCATGTGAGTGCGAAAGGCATTTGTAAGTTGTTAGACCCGGTATGGAGCAATAAGAATATCTCTAAGATGGCCACCAATTTGGTTCGTCAATGTATGGTGTGTTTGAGACACAATCCTGGAAAGGGTACCCCTGTCCCAACTGGAAATTTTGCACCCCCCTCTTTCCCTTTTGAGGTGATCCAGATGGATTACATCGAAATGGAAAGAGTCAACAACTTGAAGTACGTCCTTGTAGTCGTATGCGCCTTTAGTAGGTGGGTGGAGGCGTTTCCAACGAAAGACTGCACGGCTATGTCTACTGCAAAAATGTTGATAAAGGAGTATTTCTCCCGCTTCGGATTACCTAGGGTGATCTGGAGTGATAATGGCACGTCCTTTAATGCTGAATTAGTGAAAAATATATGCAAGGGTCTACACATCACAGCAGGACTGGTGGAACGGTTAACGGCACACTCAAGTTAAAAATGGCCAAGATATGTGAGAGTACAGGTCTCCGTTGGCCAGACGCACTTCCCTTAGCTTTGCTTTCCACAAGAGTCACTGTAAATGCAAAAATGGGCGTCTCCCCGCACGAGGTGGTATTTGGCCGTCCGGCCAATATCTGGGGAGTGCCCCGACCCAAATGCTTTTCAGAAGTTCCTTACCCTCTGTTGACAGATTATCTATATGCTTTGACTAAAGATCTTCGTTCTATTCATCAGCAGGTAGCAGACACTCTGAAGCCGTTGCCGGAGGGGCCTGGACACACCATCCACCCAGGGGATTGGGTCGTGGTGCGACGGTACCAGCGGAAGTCCTGTTTGGAACCGAGGTGGTCTGAGCCTCGTCAGGTGCTCCTCACCACGCGCACTGCACTGCGGATCGACGGCAGGAAGGCGTGGACCCATGCCTCTCATGTGAAGAGGGTCCCGCTCCCGTTGCCCTATGATCAATGGGTACAAGATGGCATCGCTGATCAGGAGTGTGAACATATTCCAAGATATGTTCCTTTCTCGGATGCTTCACTGATTGGAGAAGAGCAAAGCGGAATAGAAAATACTGTGAGCTCTACCACTCCTTTTGCTGCTAGCAAAGAGATATCGGAAAGTTCAGCATCTGCCACTGATACACCTGCTTTGTTTTCTGATCCCGAAGTGCCAGGGAGCACTCGCTACAATCTCCGGCCCCGGAGAAAATAAGTACAGTGCTGGAAAGTGATGGACTAAATACTGGAAGAAGGGCTTAGTGGACATTCTGAAAAAGAAGATTTAGTGGTAGGGATGGACTTGTAAGAGCCCTGGTGTTTAGCCGAAGATTGTGTTCTTTGAGACTAAAGAGTGGTGCGGGGCCCGAGTTAAGTGTTTCCCTTATTTCAAAGTGTTGATAAACGACGTGGGAATAGGTATGAACGGTAAAAGCCTGCCTGTGAGGCTTTGAAGGGCACAGGGAAGAAGATCCCTTTTTAAGGGTTGAAGAACCCCTCCGGCCGGTTGAGGATTGTCTGGGACTATTTTTTTTTTTATTAGTTATAGTTTGATTTTATTTTTGATTTTTGGTGTTGAAAAAGTATACAGAATGTATCCCTTTGGGCGGCCAATTCCTGATGAGGAGCAGCCTTTTGCAGCTCCCCCGAGACGTGAGCCTGATTCCCCCTGGTTGGCCCTTTCCCGAAAGGGAAAAGTTGTGGTGGTCGTCATATTTTTAATTGCCCTTTTGGTGACTCTTGGAATATTGTTCTTCCTAGATAAACATTATCCCGTTCATTCATTTGCACCCACACCTACTGCTGTTCCGGAACACAATATGTTAACAGTTGAATATGGCGAAAGAATGATACGCACCAATTATAAAGATAATGTTTTTATTAAGACTTTGCATCATGCACATGCCACTACCAACATGACAGATTGCTGGGTTTGCGGGCTTTTGCCTTCTGCTGCTTATAAGAAGGATAGATTCCTTGCTCTTCCTTTGACTCCGGTAAATAGTTGTGTGGGATGGTACACCCTTATAGGTCTAGTCAAATATTTCCAACAGCCAGATTCCCTAACACCCCGACTACAGAATAGGGGGTGGACAATGACGATGCGAGTACGCCCTTTGCCTTCAGCTTCCCTTGGACGAATATACACTGACGGACGTTTTGACCAGACTTTTATAGAGACATGTGAGAAAAGGTTGGGCCGATTCTTGACACCTAATGATACGGATAGACTTAGGGATAGTTTTATGAAATTGAATGCCACTTTGTCTTATAGGCACCCTCCTATGAAAAACGGCAGCTCCAAGTCTTTGATACCCCTTGCTGTGGTGGGTCCTCCTCCGTTTTTCTGTATAGAGGGAAGGGGTCCCATCAAGGTAGGAAATATCTCTTGTAATGTGACCGCATTAATACGCCTGCCAGTTAGCCCCTCCTTGATTGCCCCACCCAGTGTCTATTTTGTATGCGGTGAAAATGGATACTTATGGTTGCCAGAGGGTTGGGGTGGGGTGTGCTACCTGGCTTATCTGATTCCTCCTGTATATGTGGCCCCCTCTGATTATCATAGAACTCATCGACGATTTCCCAGTCCTCAAGAGCAGCCTCGAGAGCAGCGTAAAAGGAGGGAACTTCAAGTAGAGGACGTTGATCAGACAGATACCTCGTATCAGCAATGGACTGATTTTTCTAAGGGTCTGCTTCCTTTCTGGGGTCCTATATTCAACAGTAGAGCTATTAGACGACTTTCTAGGGTAATGGAAAAGGTGGTTCTGGTTGAGGCTGACATTACGACTAACATCTCTGTTGAGGTTCAGGCTATGAGATTATTTACGATCCAGAATAGGATGGTCCTTGATGTCATACTAGCAGATAGGGGCGGGGCCTGTCGCGTCATCGGGACATCTTGCTGCGTTTATATCCCCGACTCTGCCCCGACTGTTAACTTGGCAGTGCAAAAATTGCATAGATTAGCGACTGAACTGCACCAGTTTGAGGAACATTATGAAAAAGAACTGGTGCGTGTTAAGAACAGATATGATTATCGGTGCCGATGTCCCGGCCGCCCCTTTGATCACCTTCAGGAAGGTTCGCTCAATAAGAGACAGCCTGGTGTACAGCCATTTAGACACTACTCCAACAAGACAGGAAACATTACAGAAAATGAAGGGATTCTACCCCTGCGGAAGATGCAAAGCATATGCCTTCAGCAGAAGGACATTATCCTATGAAGTGATAGGCATGAAAGAAGAGAAGAATATTAAGAATATCATGACCTGTCAAACAACACACGCAGTTTACTGTCTTATGTGCCCCTGTGGACTTAGATACAGAGGGAGCACGATCAATTGTGTCAAATTGAGAATATTGGAACATATGCGTGCCATTGTGAAAAAGGATTTTACCTATCCAGTGGCGCAACATTTTGCGATCAAACACAAAAGCAACAGGGACCTGCTGAAGTATTTTTGTGTAGACTGTGTACCTTTGAGTATCAGGGGAGGGGATAGAGTATTAAAACTAAGGAGGCTAGAATCCCAATACATTGTGGATCTTCAAACAATGTCCCCAAATGGATTAAATAGTGGGGAGGAATTGTCAGTACATCTGGGCAGCTAGATTGTAACAGATTTCTTTAATTCTCCTTTAGGGGGTAACAATTGTTTAATTAAATTAAACGAATCCGGTTCACTAAGTTGATATATGCTGCAACACTGCCGATACACGGCTGTATAGATCATGGAACTTCGAGGGGTTAAGCAACCTCATGATAGAGGTTGCAATTGCCGATCCACGGCAAGATTAACGTGATTTCAGTGAACCTTATCGATGCTCTAATTACCCTATGATGACGTGTGAGTTAGCATCATATGACTAACTAATGCATTTACGTAAACGCACTTATGTTGAATTCATATACTCACCTATTACTTATATTCGAATGTATGTGTGACCATATTAGTTTCTTAGCTTAGCCTGTGTGCCACCATTTTGTGTAACTCTCTGTGCCTGCGGGCTCTGCTCGCTCATGCCCCTCCCGCAGGAATACAGAAATATACTAAGACAGCAGTTTTCGTTTCTCGGCTCACTGGGACCGAAACTAACAGTTTATGTTATCTGCAATGTTCTCATGCCCAGAGACGCCGAAGCCTAGCTCCCTGGCCTTGAGCAGAGATAATAATGTATCCCTCGCAGGTGCAGATGCCTGCTGTATGAGAGCATTGTTCACTGGTCTGGGGCTCAGTAGTTTTCCACAAGGGGCGTACCCCATTTGCTGTATTGCATTATAATGTATTGCTGTGATGCAGAGAGTCAGTCCTCTCGTTCGCACTCCTAGGAGTGAGGTCGGACAGGGCCCTCTCATATGAGTGTTGTTTGGCCTAATAAAGACTTTTGTTTTTACTTCTCCACTGTCCGGCTGACTTCCTATAAGGTAATTATAGGTGAGTGCTGTAAGTCACTCCAGTGGATTTGAGCCACGCTTATCAACAGTTACAATGTATAACACATGGAATGTAATGTTGGTTTTAAATGAATTGCCGTAATGAATTCTGTTTTTAACGGTGAGATGGTTAAAAGTTGGGGAGTATATACTTCCATGATGGCGCGCGCTATGTAGCATAGAGGCCAGACCTCTTTGATTTCCATGATGAAATGTAAATCAGTTTAAATGGCGCCGCGCAGCGCGTTACGTGTTGACACCGAGGAAGGAGTTTCTCCGAAACGCGTCTGTCTATTTGAAGAATAAAACACCACTTAGCAAAAGTCCAGCGAGTGTGTCTTCCTTTCTTGGAGTAGGAAGGATTGTGAAGCTTTGATATTTATGCAAGACACCACCGCAGAACAGCACCCGCCTCCCAAGTGACTCGCATCTTGGTGTAACTGGAGCAGGAATATATATATATATATATATATATATATATATATATATATATATATTACCCAGTGGCAGTCGCCACCAGGTAGTTACAGCTTGGTCAGCTGTTCCACAGGAAAAACATTGTTTGTGTTGTTAATAACTTTGGCCCCATTTGGCAAATCTCCAGGAAACTTTCCAAAAAAGGCGCTACTTTATGACTAGTGAGTACATGGAAAGCTTTGAGGTGATCCGTCAAGCAGGGGAAATAAATAAGGGGGACCCCAAAACAAAAAATTCTCCCAAGCATTTTTCATAGACTTCTTTAGGCAGGAATTATACCAAATGTGAGAGGAAGCTAGATCTTGGTCCGCAGATTGTGCATTCTGTGATTTGATGTAAATCCGTACAGTAGTTTTTTTATTTTAGAAATTAAGGGTCAAAATATTTGTACATCTGGACAATTGGGTCCGCGAAAAACTCGAGAGACGTTCATGGGAGTGCCAGTTCAAAACTAGAGCGTCCTTGTTGGCCCAGGGAGCTTTTTTTTTTACCTTGGACCACTTCACTCGCACAGGAACGAGCTGTGCGAGAGCAACATGAGAAAATTGTTGCCGGCAGCCATTACAGGACTCGAGTACATAGGGCATAATTTAGATCTCAGCAGATGGGTAACTATGTCACAACGGTGAAGTCACAGGACCCTTGAGGCCAGTCCGCCTCACCGATTGCTACCTTCATTGGCCTTGTTTTAGCAGTAGTAGCGCAACTCACCAGGGATCAGCAATGCAGATTTGCACGCACACCAAACTAAGTCTGCAAACTTCACGGTCTCTCTGCTTCATGCTCAAGAACTTTTAACATGTGCTGTCTGCTTTGCGGCCGCTAGAATTATGCACTAAAGGAAGACAAAATTATGTTGCAGTATTGACTAAATTACGCAGCCAAAAAAAGGCTGCAGCGTAATGCAGTATATTTTCAGATACTTTATTATTTTGACATTTTTACACATGCTAACATTCTCTGGAAAGATGTTGCCTTATTAGTACCAGTGTAACATACAAATGCAGCAGTAAGAAAGGTGGTCAGTCAGCCTTTACAATAGGCCATCCACTCCGCAGCAGCACAAGTCACATTTTTAGTAACTTTTAATCTGTTTGAGCTACAAACAATTTTTTTGTTAACATTGTCAGATTATGCAGCATATGATGTATCATATGGCAAATATGGCAGAACCATAATTATGTGGAAAACATTTGCAAACTACTATATTTTGCCTTTCATGTTTGAACTGCTCTTGTGGAAAAAGGGAGAAGTACTGATGACAGAAACTGCATGGCTCAGAGACAAATGGCTAGGGATTTCACTTTTAAAAGTATTTGGGACATCCTGTGATTGGAAAGGTATCCCACTTTGTGAATGTATTTAATGTTAATAACTCATATTACACCTTAAGTAAACATGTATTCATTGGTTGAATAAACAACGTAATGAGCTGTAACTGGTCAGTAAAATGAATGCCAAACAAATCCTAAAAATTGGGAAGTTTTCCTCTTTCTGACCACACCTCTGGCTCTGCCCACTGACCCCAAAACCACAGGTTAATTCCCGCCCTCTGATTCTCTGCCCAGTGCCCACAGTTCCCCTACCCCCTCCCCCCCCTTCGGCCACGGAGTACATACCAGCTTATGCCACAATTCTCAAGGGGGAACAAACTCCACAGAGGTCTCTTCAATGCCACTCCCTAGAATGCTAAATATAATTGCACCGCAACTTGAAAAAGGCCTTAAAAAAAGGGTCTCCGTCAGGCTAGAGGGCGCACTGGAATGGAGGTAGACCATCACTGTACCCGCTAATGACTGCATTGATGTGATTTTATACAATGTAAACACTACTGCACTTTCACTGCTCCATGATGTGTCTTATGATGGAATTGTTTCTTTCAATAAAAAGATGTTTAACTGAAAAACTACTTTCATCATTTCTTGGTGCCACAAAAAAAATGCGCTCGGACCCAAAGCTAGAACACCATTTAAATAAATACCAAATCATCTGCATTCAGTAAATGAGAAATATTTTCCAATAGAGGGCTGTGTTGAATATTTAATCCCTGCAAAGAAACCCAAGAGAAATGGCTCTCCTATCGACGGCTATCAATTTATGTTACAACTATGAAGGCCTTCAAAACAACAAACCTACATTTTAAGGATCCAAGCATGACGGCCATTAGAGTCGAAAACTGGGATTTTGAAATCAAACAGGCACTTTGATCAAACCAAACATATATTATTCCAGCCTTTAGAAGGAAGAAAGAGATAGAATACAACCTCAGTTATTTAACATGCAGACATGGTGACACCCTTTGTATAGTCACAGGAGACCTCAATCTAAACCTTTCTACTCCTCCGTCCAGGGATAGTCCAGCAGCATAATGATGCCAGGTGGGATATCCCAATTCAAGAAACAAATGCCTATGAGGCGGATCAACAAGCCGATGCATTCCTGTCTCTTCTTGAAGCCCTGACTCTTCCAGAGCTCAATAGTCATGTCCTAACTGATTGCCCAATGTCACACACACATTGCCAATAAGGCGTCATCAGTCCTGAATTACACTTTCGCATCGATCACCTTATTTCATAAAAGTGATTAGCTTTTCTATTGCATCAAGATGCGAAAATGATCCCATGCCCAAGTGTCCTACCATCGAAAACAATAAATTTGCACTATCACAGGGATTGAAAGCCCAAGCCTCGGACCAGGACTGCTGGAAAAGGGTCAAATGGGACCCCCGGGCATTAAAAAATTATAATCATTGGAAAATAACAGATTATTACAGTCTAGCGATCCAATTTTGGCATGGTCTCATCAAGCTCAGCTAAAGTCTAACCTAATAACTACAAACTCTGCACCTACTAGGAGTAAATTTAATTTAAAAACATAGTAAACGTAAAATGTACGGGCCCTGGCGCCAGCTTTGGATATAGAAATAGTTAAAAGGAAAGATTCAACGATCAAACGGCCCAGACATGCAAGGTCAAATATCTTTGCAAAATCTACAAAAATAAACAATATGGGGTTCCAAAAGGTAAGAGGAAGACCTGGAATCGACTTAGCTTTTTATTGTAAGCAACAGTAAAAAAAAAAAAAAAGGTTCTGGTAGCCAATTGACTCCATGAAAAATGGCTCCACTTTCACTAAAGGCATCAAGGTTCCTCACGACTTATGGATACCTTATACAAAGGTGTTCTACGATAAGGCTGCTCCATTCAGGCATCCAGTACCTTGAGAAAAGTCTCTACTCACTCTGCCCTTAAAATATCAACAACAAAAATATAACCACATTTAGAAAAGCTGGGAGGATAGAGACCCTTTCCAAACAGACTTCCAATAGCCATATTCAAAGATGGCCCCCGGCACTGTACAGATTTTCATTACCATCCTTTTTTATGGACCTCATGGTGTCGATGTTAGATCAGAATGGATGTGAGTTGGACTCAGTTACCCTTATCGGCAGCAGTCTCCTCTCCAAAGGAACTTAAGCAACAGGTATTAAATATGGTTGTGTGAACAGACTTCTGGGTATGACTATCATAGTCTATCCTTTCTCTTCACCATTAACTGCTGGCAGGAGGGTCAAGCAATGCCAGTCCTTACTGGAGTGGGCTTTGTGTGGTATCAATCATTTGATTTGAAGGAGTGAGATGTCATTTCTGAAGGGCTCATGCTCGTAATTATTGGGTCTCTTCTCAAATTTTGCCCCTAGGCTCGCCCGGTGGAGCTGCCAGACAGCTACAGAGGAGATTGGCCCTGGTTCTTCCCCTTGGCGGTCACATACCCAGTCAGACATTGGACACCGTTTCTCCCCGTCTCCCTGTTTTGTCTCCTTCCTCCCCCCTCTGACGAATTTACCTTAACACTGCTTTTTAATCCTATGTTTGATTATGCTTTGTAACAAATGTAACTTGTACCCTGTAATTCACTGATCCTCGTGTAAAGCGCTCTGATACCTATGGGTCTAGCCAGCGCTGTATAAAACTCAATAAATAAATAAATTATATATACGTGTATAGCTTTTATCTGTAATGAAGTTGTGCAATTATATTAAAATCATTCTTTTAAATGTATGTACAACATTTGTTAATTAGGGGGAGTCATGTCCGGACAATCTGGTTCCTTATCCTTTTGGAGTCATCGGTGATCATCCCCTCAGTCGCACATCTTGGCAGCCGCGGTGTGGTCTGTTGCAGCACCTTGTTTAATTTTCAGCTGCTCTTGTAACAATAAGATATTTACTTGGGGATTATGCTGGTTATATTTCCCACTGCTACATTTGTAATGCCCTATATTTTTAAATACTATTTTGGCATCCCAACCTTTAGGCATCAAGCCATACTGCAGCCCATTTATAAGAAAGGTTGGGATTCTTGCCCAAACAGCTACCATGGAATAGCTTTGCTCGACATTAAGTCTGAATAATTTGCAATCCTGTTATTAGAAGAAATAGAGCTTTGAGATTGTAAAGAAAATATGATCCTTTTCAAACAAATAGGTTTCAAAGCAACGTCCAGCACCACAGATGAATTGGTAGCATTATAAATGGCAATTGAAAAAGCAATTTGTAACAAGCATTAGAAATGCAATCGGGCTCGGATTTATTTGAGTTTGAGCTAATGGCATTGTAAATGCCAATGTATTGTTGCTATGTGTTATGGAGTGTGTTCATGTGGTGTGTACTGCCAGTGATCTCCTTGTGAGTGTGCGAATATTGCACCACTTGCCTGTGATGTCCTTCTTGTGAGTGTGAGACGCTTGCACCTCTGCTGCCTGTGGTCTCCTTGTGAGTGTAAGAAGCTTGCATTGCTGCTGCCTGTGATGTCGTTCTTGTGAGTGGGAGAAGATTGCACCTCAGCTGGCTGTGGTCTCCTTGTGAGTGTATGCACTGTCATCGCTAGCCTGTACATATGCACTGTCATCGCTAGCCTGTAGATATGCATTGGCTTCACTAGCCTGTAGATATGCACCGTCATCGCTAGCCTGTAGATATGCACTGTCATCGCTAGCCTGTAGATATGCGCTGTCATTGCTACCCTGTAGATATGCGCTGTCGTCGCTAGCCTGTAGATATGCATTATCATCGCTAGCCTGTAGATATGCACTGTCATCGCTAGCCTGTAGATATGCACTGTCATCGCTAGCCTGTAGATATGCTCTGTCATCGCTAGCCTGTAGATATACACTGTCATCGCTAGCCTGTAGATATGCATTGGCTTCACTAGCCTGTAGATATGCACTGTCATCGCTAGCCTGTAGATATGCATTGGCTTCACTAGCCTGTAGATATGCGCTGTCATTGCTATCCTGTAGCGATGACAGAGCATATCTACAGGCTAGCGATGACAGTGCATATCTACAGGCTAGCGATGATAATGCATATCGACAGGCTAGCGACGACAGCGCATATCTACAGGATAGCAATGACAGCGCATATCTACAGGCTAGCGATGACAGTGCATATCTACAGGCTAGCGATGACGGTGCATATCTACAGGCTAGTGAAGCCAATGCATATCTACAGGCTAGCGATGACAGTGCATATCTACAGGCTAGCGATGACAGTGCATATCTACAGGATAGCAATGACAGCGCATATCTACAGGCTAGTGAAGCCAATGCATATCTACAGGCTAGCGATGACAGTGCATATCTACAGGCTAGTGAAGCCAATGCATATCTACAGGCTAGCGATGACAGTGCATATCTACAGGCTAGCGATGACGGTGCATATCTACAGGCTAGTGAAGCCAATGCATATCTACAGGCTAGTGAAGCCAATGCATATCTACAGGCTAGCGATGACAGTGCATATCTACAGGCTAGCGATGACAGAGCATATCTACAGGCTAGCGATGATAATGCATATCTACAGGCTAGCGACGACAGCGCATATCTACAGGATAGCAATGACAGCGCATATCTACAGGCTAGCGATGACAGTGCATATCTACAGGCTAGCGATGACAGTGCATATCTACAGGCTTGCGATGACAATGCATATCTACAGGCTAGCGATGACAGTGCATATCTACAGTCTAGTGAAGCCAATGCATATCTACAGGCTAGCGGTGACAGTGCATACCTACAGGCTAGTGAAGCCAATGCATATCTACAGGCTAGCGATGACAGTGCATATCTACAGGCTAGCGATGACAGAGCATATCTACAGGCTAGCGATGACAGTGCATATCTACAGGATAGCAATGGCAGCGCAGATCTACAGGCTAGTGAAGCCAATGCATATCTACAGGCTAGCGATGACAGTGCATATCTATAGGCTAGTGAAGCCAATGCATATCTACAGGCTAGCGATGACAGTGCATATCTACAGGCTAGCAATGACAGAGCATATCTACAGGCTAGCGATGACAGTGCATATCTACAGGCTAGCGATGATAATGCATATCTACAGGCTAGCGACGACAGCGCATATCTACAGGATAGCAATGACAGCGCATATCTACAGGCTAGCGATGACAGTGCATATCTACAGGCTAGCGATGACGGTGCATATCTACAGGCTAGTGAAGCCAATGCATATCTACAGGCTAGCGATGACAGTGCATATCTACAGGCTAGCGATGACAGTGCATATCTACAGGATAGCAATGACAGCGCATATCTACAGGCTAGTGAAGCCAATGCATATCTACAGGCTAGCGATGACAGTGCATATCTACAGGCTAGTGAAGCCAATGCATATCTACAGGCTAGCGATGACAGTGCATATCTACAGGCTAGCGATGACAGCGCATATCTACAGGCTAGCGATGACAGTGCATATCTACAGGCTAGCGATGACGGTGCATATCTACAGGCTAGTGAAGCCAATGCATATCTACAGGCTAGCGATGACAGTGCATATCTACAGGCTAGCGATGACAGTGCATATCTACAGGATAGCAATGACAGCGCATATCTACAGGCTAGTGAAGCCAATGCATATCTACAGGTTAGCGATGACAGTGCATATCTACAGGCTAGTGAAGCCAATGCATATCTACAGGCTAGCGATGACAGTGCATATCTACAGGCTAGCGATGACGGTGCATATCTACAGGCTAGTGAAGCCAATGCATATCTACAGGCTAGTGAAGCCAATGCATATCTACAGGCTAGCGATGACAGTGCACATCTACAGGCTAGCGATGACAGTGCATATCTACAGGCTAGCGATGATAATGCATATCTAAAGGCTAGCGACGACAGCGCATATCTACAGGATAGCAATGACAGCGCATATCTACAGGCTAGCGATGACAGAGCATATCTACAGGCTAGCGATGACAGTGCATATCTACAGGCTAGTGAAGCCAATGCATATCTACAGGCTAGCGATGACAGTGCATATCTACAGGCTAGTGATGACAGAGCATATCTACAGGCTAGCGATGACAGTGCATATCTACAGGCTAGCGATGACAGTGCATATCTACAGGCTTGCGATGACAATGCATATCTACAGGCTAGCGATGACAGTGCATATCTACAGTCTAGTGAAGCCAATGCATATCTACAGGCTAGCGATGACAGTGCATATCTACAGGCTAGTGAAGCCAATGCATATCTACAGGCTAGCGATAACAGTGCATATCTACAGGCTAGCAATGACAGAGCATATCTACAGGCTAGCGATGACAGTGCATATCTACAGGATAGCAATGACAGCGCATATCTACAGGCTAGTGAAGCCAATGCATATCTACAGGCTAGCGATGACAGTGCATATCTACAGGCTAGTGAAGCCAATGCATATCTACAGGCTAGCGATGACAGTGCATATCTACAGGCTAGCGATGACAGAGCATATCTACAGGCTAGCGATGACAGTGCATATCTACAGGCTAGCAATGATAATGCATATCTACAGGCTAGCGACGACAGCGCATATCTACAGGATAGCAATGACAGCGCATATCTACAGGCTAGTGAAGCCAATGCATATCTACAGGCTAGCGATGACAGTGCATATCTACAGGCTAGTGAAGCCAATGCATATCTACAGGCTAGCGATGACAGTGCATATCTACAGGCTAGTGATGACAGAGCATATCTACAGGCTAGCGATGACAGTGCATATCTACAGTCTAGCGATGATAATGCATATCTACAGGCTAGCGACGACAGCGCATATCTACAGGATAGCAATGACAGCGCATAGCTACAGGCTAGCGATGACAGTGCATATCTACAGGCTAGCGATGACGGTGCATATCTACAGGCTAGTGAAGCCAATGCATATCTACAGGCTAGCGATGACAGTGCATATGCACTGTCATCGCTAGCCTGTAGATATGCATTGGCTTCACTAGCCTGTAGATATGCGCTTTCATTGCTATCCTGTAGATATGCACTGTCATCGCTAGCCTGTAGATATGCTGTCATCGCTAGCCTGTAGATATGCACTGTCATCGCTAGCCTGTAGATATGCATTGGCTTCACTAGCCTGTAGATATGCACTGTCATCGCTAGCCTGTAGATATGCATTGGCTTCACTAGACTGTAGATATGCACTGTCATCGCTAGCCTGTAGATATGCATTGTCATCGCAAGCCTGTAGATATGCACTGTCATCGCTAGCCTGTAGATATGCACTGTCATCGCTAGCCTGTAGATATGCTCTGTCATCACTAGCCTGTAGATATGCACTGTCATCGCTAGCCTGTAGATATGCATTGGCTTCACTAGCCTGTAGATATGCACTGTCATCGCTAGCCTGTAGATATGCTCTGTCATCGCTAGCCTGTAGATATGCGCTGTCATTGCTATCCTGTAGATATGCGCTGTCGTCGCTAGCCTGTAGATATGCATTATCATCGCTAGCCTGTAGATATGCACTGTCATCGCTAGCCTGTAGATATGCACTGTCATCGCTAGCCTGTAGATATGCATTGGCTTCACTAGCCTGTAGATATGCATTGGCTTCACTAGCCTGTAGATATGCACCGTCATCGCTAGCCTGTAGATATGCACTGTCATCGCTAGCCTGTAGATATGCAGTGTCATTGCTATGGCTTCACTAGCCTGTAGATATGCATTGGCTTCACTAGCCTGTAGATATGCACTGTCATCGCTAGCCTGTAGATATGCATTGGCTTCACTAGCCTGTAGATATGCACTGTCATCCCTAGCCTGTAGATATGCATTGGCTTCACTAGACTGTAGATATGCACTGTCATCGCTAGCCTGTAGATATGCATTGTCATTGCAAGCCTGTAGATATGCACGGTCATCGCTAGCCTGTAGATATGCACTGTCATCGCTAGCCTGTAGATATGCTCTGTCATCACTAGCCTGTAGATATGCACTGTCATCGCTAGCCTGTAGATATGCATTGGCTTCACTAGCCTGTAGATATGCACTGTCATCGCTAGCCTGTAGATATGCTCTGTCATCGCTAGCCTGTAGATATGCGCTGTCATTGCTATCCTGTAGATATGCGCAGTCGTCGCTAGCCTGTAGATATGCATTATCATCGCTAGCCTGTAGATATGCACTGTCATCGCTAGCCTGTAGATATGCACTGTCATCGCTAGCCTGTAGATATGCACTGTCAGATATGCACTGTCATCGCTAGCCTGTAGATATGCACTGTCATCGCTAGCCTGTAGATATGCATTGGCTTCACTAGCCTGTAGATATGCATTGGCTTCACTAGCCTGTAGATATGCATTGGCTTCACTAGCCTGTAGATATGCACCGTCATCGCTAGCCTGTAGATATGCACTGTCATCGCTAGCCTATAGATATGCACTGTCATTGCTATGGCTTCACTAGCCTGTAGATATGCATTGGCTTCACTAGCCTGTAGATATGCACTGTCATCGCTAGCCTGTAGATATGCTCTGTCATCGCTAGCCTGTAGATATGCATTGGCTTCACTAGCCTGTAGATATGCACTGTCATTGCTAGCCTGTAGATATGCATTGGCTTCACTAGCCTGTAGATATGCACTGTCATCGCTAGCCTGTAGATATGCTCTGTCATCGCTAGCCTGTAGATATGCGCTGTCATTGCTATCCTGTAGATATGCGCTGTCGTTGCTAGCCTGTAGATATGCATTATCATCGCTAGCCTGTAGATATGCACTGTCATTGCTAGCCTGTAGATATGCACTGTCATCGCTAGCCTGTAGATATGCATTGGCTTCACTAGCCTGTAGATATGCATTGGCTTCACTAGCCTGTAGATATGCACCGTCATCGCTAGCCTGTAGATATGCACTGTCATCGCTAGCCTGTAGATATGCACTGTCATTGCTATGGCTTCACTAGCCTGTAGATATGCATTGGCTTCACTAGCCTGTAGATATGCACTGTCATCGCTAGCCTGTAGATATGCTCTGTCATCGCTAGCCTGTAGATATGCACTGTCATCGCTAGCCTGTAGATGTGCATTGGCTTCACTAGCCTGTAGATATGCACTGTCATCGCTAGCCTGTAGATATGCATTGGCTTCACTAGCCTGTAGATATGCGCTGTCATTGCTATCCTGTAGATATGCACTGTCATCGCTAGCCTGTAGATATGCTCTGTCATCGCTAGCCTGTAGATATGCACTGTCATCGCTAGCCTGTAGATATGCATTGGCTTCACTAGCCTGTAGATATGCACTGTCATCGCTAGCCTGTAGATATGCTCTGTCATCGCTAGCCTGTAGATATGCGCTGTCATTGCTATCCTGTAGATATGCGCTGTCGTCGCTAGCCTGTAGATATGCATTAGCTGGTGGTAGTACTGGTAGTGGTGGTACTAGTGGTGGTGGTACTGGTAGTGGTAGTACTGGTGTTGGTACCGGTAGTGGTACTGCTAGTGGTGGTGGTACTGCTGCCCGTAGTACTGGTAGTGGTAGTACTGGTGGTGGTGGTACTGGTGATGGTAGTACTGGTGGTGGTAGTGGTACTGGTATTGGTAGTACTGGTAGTGGTAGTACTGGTGGTCGTGGTAGTACTGGTGGTGGTGGTAGTGGTAGTACTGGTGGCTGTAGTAGTGGTAGTACTGGTGGCTGTAGTAGTGGTAGTAATGGTAGTACTGATGGTGGTAGTATTGAAAGTACTGGTGGTGGTGGTGGTACTGGTAGTGGTAGTAGTGGTAGTACTGGAGGTGGTGGTACTGGTAGTGGTAGTACTGTTGGTGGTAGTACTGCTGGTGGTAGTACTGGTAGTGGTGGTACTGGAGGTGTTGGTACTGGTAATACTGTTGGTGGTAGTACTGCTGGTGGTAGTACTGGTAGTGGTGGTACTGGTAGTGGTGGTACTGGTGGTGGTGGTACTGGTGGTGGTGGTGGTGGTACTGGTAGTACTGCTGGTGGTGGTAGTGGTACTGGTATTGGTAGTACTGGTAGTGGTAGTACTGGTGGTCGTGGTACTGTTAGTACTGGTGGTGGTGGTATTTGTAGTACTGGTGGCTGTAGTACTGGTAGTACTGGGGGTGGTGGTAGTACTGGTGGTGGTGGTACTGGTGGTGGTGGTAGTGGTAATGGTAATGGTAGTACTGGTAGTGGTAGTACTGGTGGTGGTGGTACTGGTAGTACTGGTGGTGGTGTTAGTGGTAGTACTGGTGGTCGTGGTACTGTTAGTACTGGTGGTGGTGGTAGTGGTAGTACTGGTGGCTGTAGTACTGGTAGTACTGGGGGTGGTGGTAGTACTAGTGGTGGTGGTACTGGTGGTGGTGGTAGTGGTAATGGTAATGGTAATGGTAGTACTGGTAGTGGTAGTACTGGTGGTGGTGGTACTGGTAGTGGTGTTAGTGGTGGTACTGGTGGTCGTGGTACTGTTAGTACTGGTGGTGGTGGTAGTGGTAGTACTGGTGGCTGTAGTACTGGTAGTACTGCTGGTGATGGTGCATGTATCAATGAGTCTAATTTTTCCTAATGAAATAGCCATTGGCATTACGTGAGACACACAACACATTTGTGAATTCCCATTGTAACAACAGGAAGGCTGTTTTCCATGATTATTGCGTATTCACGTTTTTTCCTCAAACTTTACAATAATGATGACTGCATGTTCACTCTGCGAGTCAGGCTCGACAGCACGTGTCACGAAGGTCACTTTTAACCCTCATCATTTATTCAACCAGTAGTCTGCATGTCAGCACTTATTAACATTCGGAAAACAAAGCTTACAGAACCAGAATCCAAATGTTTTATAATAAAACGCCTTTAAACCCCGTTTTTTAAACCACAGACAAAAATAGTCCAGCGCAGCGTGTGAGGAAAAGAAGGAAATGGCGCCCTTTTGAAATGAGAGTATTCAGGAAACACAAGAACTACAGTGTGGACGAGCATGTATGAGTCATCTTCTGTGAACCTGGCCTGCTGCCTCTCGTCATTTTACATTGAACGCACTCACCGCTGTGAACGCGCTTGCATCATCTGGATTGCATTACACGGGCACTGTGACAGCTCCTAATTAAGATTAATCACTCTCCAAGCTCGTTCGCGCACAGAATATGCCATGAAACTAACATCAATGACGGACGAAAAGTCAATATAGCCTATCACGTCAAGGCTACTAAATAGACAGCACAGCGAAGACGAATCACTAGGCAGATGCCATAAAACACTAAGGAATGTAAGGAATTTGTCTGGCCAGAGCCCTAGATATCCTTTTTTTTTCTTTAACATTAGGATCTCGGAAGCTCCGCCTCCACTTCGTGGACGCCGAGGCCCGAGCCCTAAAAAGCAACTTTTTTGTCCCCGTTTTGTCAACTTCACCAATGCTTTTGTCCACGTGAGCGGAGCTTTAGGGCCTGATTACAGTTGAGGTTGGTAGGACTGCTGCCCACAGTAGACCACCCGGCAAGGAAGCAGCGGTCCGACCGCCGTATTTTGATATGATTGCCTTGCTGTCATTCAGAACGTGCTCTGTATCATGGCAGCTGGTGCTGCGGCCAAGGACAAGGGCCGCAGTACAAGCCGCTGTGGTATGGAGCACCTCCTGCACAACCATGCACCGTTTGCCATGCACCATGTTGTGCATGAAGGTGAGTGGGGGCACTACATGAGCCCCCAGGGTCACTTTACAGTGGCCCACGATGGACAGGGGCCCTGTGTGGGGGCCTTCATATCCCTTCCTGAAAGCCTTTGCAATGGGGTCGGAATGGGATATCATAATCCCAATGGGGGTGCCTGCCTTGGCACTGCTGCCCTTCAGGGATATGACTCCGACCGCCACCCCATGAGGATCTCTGATCCTGACGGAGTTGGTGGTCTTCCCTCCAATAGCGGAGTGTCCGACCGTCAGAATTGTAATCCGCGGTTGGACCGAAGGGCTGGCGGAGGTCAGACCTCCATCGTAATCAGGCCCTTATGAATGAAGTTGGATTTGTAGAGCGCAACTAAACCCATAGGCATCAAGGCGCTGAGAGATGGTGTAACTGTTTGATCAGAGGAAAGCAAGGGGTAAGTTACAGGTATGCTTCTTGAAATGCCCTTAGTTTGGAAAGAATTTGTGCACTGACACATCCTTAACCTGATTTGAGCCATCCAACTTTTATATACAGACACCCGGGCGCAAGTCACACTCGACTCGAACTATGCGCCCTCTCCCAAAATCTTCTGCCTGAAGCAAGGCTGCATGCCCATGCCATTATTGTTAAAATCTTTTTTTCTCTGACTTGAGTGCTTAAATACATTCAGCAAACATAACAAGATGATGGCTTGAGTGCTGAAACATTTCCAAACTGGGGTGGCATGCTGAACAAAAAAGAACAATGGATTTAACCCAGATCTCTTGACAGGGGGTAAATGTTTGATTTGCTCCACATTTTTATGTCTTAACTGAATGCAACAGCCTTGCATTTACAAGTATTGGTTCTCAGCGTATTACCTCTGTAAAATATGCTGATGAAGTGGTATTCCTGAATTTAACAGGAGTAGGTCTTCATCAATTATTAAACGTTCTGCACACCGAATGCAAAGAAAATCAAATGGCTGTAACTTTAAAGAAAATGCACAGTCACCTTTGACTGAAAACTAAAAAAGACAGGGGCTTGGTATTTGGATTGTAGTCTCATTACTAAAATAGTAAGTATAAATGTGTAGTCCTTGGCTCCATGACAGTGGATTTCATCCGCAAAACCTAAATTCTTTGAAATCCAAGATTTCCTCTTTATTTTTGCCTCTAAGGCCCTGTTACACAAAACTCTCAATCAGTCGTTGTCCCCGATACTAAAAACAGTTAAAGTAAAACTTATCCCTACACTTACATACAGGACACACGCATCCAAAAACGGATACTATTCAAAGTCCTTCTGATCACATACAGAGGCTTTTATAAATGCGGACCCAAATATCTGTCAACCAAATTTCACAGATACCTCCCAAATAGGGAACTTAGATCAGCCACTGCTAATCTAATGACCATACCCAAGTTTCGACTGACCACCAAGGGTGGCAAATCCCTAGCAGTCCTAGGCGCCAAGGCCTGGAATGCCCTTCCAGCTAAACTTAGAGCATCACCATCAGAAAAAATCTATAAAAAACTTCTAAAAACATGGATTTACGGATTATCTGATGCAAAATGTAAGACTCTAATCTAAGGACATCTATAGCTCAGCTACCATCCCCAAATATTTCATCTTTGCAGTGAAATCAGCAGCGCCAAGATGCTCCATGGAGTGTATGTGCGCTATACAAAAACCAACAAACATCAAACATCAAACATCCCTGGATAAATTTGAATCCTTTCTCAGCACCACTCAATGCAAAGTAGATCGCTTGCTTTTCAGGGTGCCTTAGAATGCCCCGCTAGCGGTTGTATGACAGAAGCACGCATGGCTGAACCACCCGTGCCTCTACAATGCGGTCCCAAGAACGAATGCGTCCTAACCACACAAGCCTTTACCACACATGCCTTGATAATGAATATCATTGTAAAGGCATGTTTGCTAAAGGGATATGCATGGTAAATTACCACTACCCTGACCTCCCTCCCTGCCTTAAGCCCTAAAATCCTATACCCCTACCTTGGCCCCGCTCTAAGACCTAAAACCTACCCGTTTCCCTCACCCATGAGGCCTAAAACCCTGACCCCTACAAAAAACAAACCCGGCCCCAGCCCTTCCGTGCTGAGCCCTAAAACTTACCCCTGCACTTAAAACTATCACTACCCACTGCCCGGAGCCCTAAAACCCTGCTCCTTTAAAAAGACTACCCCAACCCGCCCGCCCTGAACCCTAAAACTGCCCCAACCCCTAAAAAATACAACCCCTCAAACCTGTCTCCAGCCCTTAAAACCACCCCAATGAGCCCTATAACCCTGCTCCTTCATAAAACTACCCAGATCCCCGCCGCCTTGAGCCCTAAAATCGACCCCTACCCCTAAAAATGACATACCCACAAACCTGGCCCCAGAACCACTTACCTGTTGCATCAGAGCTTCCTGTTCCTCTTCCCGCCTATCCGGACACTAGACCACTATGTGCCTGGACCATGCATATGCATGGCTAAGGGAAATGTGTGCGTCCGGCAAGAGCTGTTACGCTTGCCAGTAAACTGCATGCGTGGCTCAGCCCGCCTTGTAAAGTCTGTTTCCCCTCGCTAGCTCAGATAAGACTGGAGTATGGATAGGCAGACTAGCAACAGGCACAAAGATCAGCCTTTTTGAAATATATGTTTACACAAAGTCAAGCACAGAAGACCACCTTATAATCCTACCTCTAGGAAGAAATCCAATCAGGCCTGATAACGAAGAACTACTCATGGTCACCACGTTTTAGTACAGCTCTTTCCATATTAGACGCTGAATTTGTGTGGGAACAGGAGCTGTCGTAAAAAGCCTTTAAATCAATGAGCAAACTAGTAAAAAGGAGTTCTTTTTGCATGGACAAACAAAGCCTACCGACTTTGTACGCAGTACAAAGAAACATTGGCTCAAGTGCTTTACAAGTGTAAAACATTTACAAATGAAAGCAGACTCACGCTCTTCAGTGCTTTTAATCAACATGGAATTCGCACTTCACACTATAGTTTTTAGGTCGAGCCTAGAGCAGCGCACATGCACTGCATGCTCGACTTTTAGTAAGGGGCTTCAGAAAGCTCCCCAAGCTCACCACACGCTTGTGCGTTTGTTTCTTTTCTTCCTCACAGGCTAATGGGCTTTGCGTGCGTCTATCAAATAAAGACAGCACGCAATTGGGCAAAGGCGGGTGCATGTCCCGCCTTTGCTCCGCCCACGGCCCATTGCAGTTACCCGCACAGGCCACATCTGTTTTCAATTATCGCGCCCAGACACAGGCGTGATAATTGAAAACAGATTGCTCGCTGTGGCGCTTGCGCATAATTCGTGTGCTTGTTGCTGAGCAGCAGCTCACGCCGCTTCCGCTGTCATCTGCTTGGCTCCTCACACGGTTGGCGCGCTCCATGCTGAAAATCATTACACACAAGATAATCAGTCGAAGGTGTTCCTTACAGACATCTGCAGGAAACCTGTAAAATAATAGCCCAAAATACTATTAACGCAGTTTAGTGGGTGCATGCACTGGATGCAGAGATGTGTATATAATACGCAGATTATAGACTTCAGTGTCAGTAGGGCCAATTCAGACATTCATCTTTCCTAGGCCAATTAAGATTTGCAATTTACAGCCAACACAGGCAGTTCCTGCAGGGTATGGTATAAAAGGGCATCAGGCCCTGAAACAGTTGCATGCCTACCGAAGATCGGCCGAAGTACAACTCCCAGAACGCTGTCCTTCTGGTAGGGGGGATGTCTATTTAGCAAAGTACAACGCAGGAAGCGTTGTACGTGATTCTTGCTTGTTCTGGGAAGTACCGTTGCAGAGCGGCTCCTCAGCAACTCGCTGGATTTGTTTGTTTGTCTTAGGAAGAACTTCTTCCGTTCCTCTGTCCGAGTCTCGGATCTTTTCCTGTCCGGAGATTTGGTGTCCATAACTCCTGCTGGAAGGATTGTGTGATTGTTGTCTTGGGCTTGCTCAGGAGGACGCACGTGATTTTTGCGAGAGCCTTGTTTCTGCCACCTGCGGCTGCGGCTGGAGAAACCTTTCACGCCCAACTTTACTGAGAAGTGTAGTGCGGACGAGCACTAACTTCTCTGATCTGTTTTTTCCATTCTTTGCGGTGGCATGGGGATTGACACCTGACTCCCTTCAAGTAGTTCCTCGTTTTTCTTGGTGATCTATCGAGCACTGGGTTCCCTAGCAGGTTTTCCATGCCTGCGGATCTACAGGGAAATCCTTCGCTCACTTCCCGGATACCTTGGGTGCAGGAACAGCAACCTACTGGGAGTGTATGCAGGAAGTGAGGTACCACTTACTATTGGTTCTATGACAGTGTGGAATCTTCTGATATTGACAAGAGGATTGTTTCCTTTGATATACATTTATTTTCTTTCTTGCTGGATATCGTGTGGGGAGGAGTAACACCATCGGTGAATACAACAGAATTATGATACAAGGGTCCTTACCTTTTTTACCTTCTACCACAAACTATTTTTATCCACTGGAATCAGCTATTTTTCTCTCTTATTCTTTTGGGTGCATGGCATGGGGTGTCAGTCCTAATTGTTCCTAGGCGAGAGAGGCATCTTGCTACAGAGGAACTTCTTTACAGGCAGTGGAGTATTATTTAAGGTATGGGAACAATATTAGCAAGACAATACTGCGTGTAGTTAGACTTGCATATGATTATTAATCTATGTTTATTTTGTTACAGGTATCCCTATCTCTCGCTTGATCGCCTCAATACTCTGTATATGTTTCAGTCAGAATTGGGGATGTCAGGAGTTGGACCCCTTTGAGCATCGCCCAGATCCTGAGGAGCTCTTGTGGTCCCAACATTATCGTTATTATCATCCTGCCACCCATCATTCATTTAATCCCAGTGAGGTTACAGAACGGCAATCAAAATGCCAGCGGCTGCGGCGAGTTTCACTAGTCGTGGGCAAGCGGAGGTTGCTGTGTAAGCCGGCCCCACTGAGCTGTTGGGTACTCATGAATACTTATCGCCCGACCGAAGGTAATGGTAACAAGGCGACGAAGGAGGGTGCATGTCCACGGCACGGCTGAGCGCCCTCGCTGCGAATCCGGACTGGAAGCAGGTTGTTTCCCTAAAGCGGACTTTATGCCACAACATTGCCGTGTGGGCGCTGGACCTCTTGCTTTTAGGGGAGGGGGGTCCGGCTCTGCCAGATGCGGCCGCCGTCATGTGAAAACAGTGCTCAGGAAGCTCGGTGGGTGACTGCACCAGACGCAGGCATCCATTTGCCTATGCATTTCACTACTGCAACCATTAGCCTATTTCACACACTCATCTGCCTTCTAAACTTCCAAGCAATTGAAGCTGGGTTCAACTCTGATCCAGACATCCGCGTGGAAGGCGTTACCATGATGGTGGGATCCGAGTTGTTTGTGAAACTTCTGGATGGTATCCAGCACCAGAAGTGCTGTGGAGGGAGGATGGTGGCAAGAGCCTTTTGAGAGCTTCTGAAGAGAAAACCCAAGACAAAGATGATTTGTTCAAAGTCAGAAGTGTGGTGGTGATGACAAAAGAATCTCGGCGGAATCCCCTGACTCAGCACTCTTTCTTCTCAATCTTCTTGCCCTGGTAGTAATACTAAAGCGGTCTGTGGTACTGTTCGCCCTGGATTCTCTTCTGCGTCCGGTTCCTCGGTAACTTCTGGTTTCCCTATGATGTGTTCATTGGTTCCGTTCTACAGAGTACTGTCCTCCAGTTGCATGGCACAACCTATTGAAGCTACATTTAAAAACAAGCATTGGCATAGCCAATAGGTCTCGCCTTTGGGGCCTTATAAGTGTTTAGTTACTCATCGAAATATCCTGGATGCAACAACATCAACCGTTGTGTTGTATGGCTAAACACTTATAAGGTACCATAGGCGAGACCTGTTGACTATGCCAATGCTTATTTGTATGTGGGGTGAATATCCATACGTTGTGGCTAAGTTCACTAAATTTATGGACAAAGCAGAAAGACTGATGAAAAGCTGAGGCAGGAACTGGAGGATTGGCCCACATAAGGGAAACTAAAATACACATTTTCTAAGATCACGTAACAACAGACGACCCTGCATATTTTTACCACTCCTTCTGACATCTCTTTTTTTATTATTATTTAGAGACGAAAAGAGGTATTTTAATTATGTAACTATCGCGGTCTGGCTGCTAGCGCCAACCCCTCAGGGTAAGCTTTGGAAGAGTCTTAGGGCCAGATGTATCAAAGGGTTTTGCCCATTCTGTCTCTATGGGGAAATGTGTTCCTACATATGGCCCTTAGCTTCCCTGAGGGACAATATTTTAAATGGAATCCAAAACTATCCAGGCCTCACTGCTAAATCTTTCACTTTATATAGCCCACCAAGTCATTTTGTGTTTGCATGAACATTTTCCTTCTGCACAGTGCACTTTATGTCGGAGAACGATTTTTTAAAAAAACTTTTATTTATTTTATTGAATATGTAATGGTTTTAGTTAACTAAAATAAACAAATTACTAACTAAAACTTTAAACAAAATATCTAAAAATGGACAAATTAGTGAATTCCTCAGCTAAGTGTTACTATGATCATTAGAAACACCATATAGGGACCTGTAAAGCTACTAAAAGAAGCCACCTTATTGAAAATCATAAGAACACCTCTTCATTCATCAGAAGGCTAATCGCTGAGCCCTATAATGTGATGCACTCATCTCATGGTTATCCTGCAAGAAAACACTGCACATGCAGGGTTAAAACAAAGACGGCACACCTCCAACCACACACCCTACATAGTGTTGCGTGCTACCCATGTAGGTAAATGCTTAGTAACCGCTATAGATCAGTTGCAATACAATACAACACACAGTGGCAACTACCACTTTGTAATTCATCTACATCATACATATATGGGCAGCCCATTTCTGTAATTGGCCTCTAAAAGTGTCATGTACGCTCTGCTTCAAGGGAGTAACCAATAATGAAAATACCCCATGCCTCAACCAACCTACAATGCAAAGCAAACACACTAGACGCTGCTGAGAAGACTTCCTTCCACCCTTTCATGTTCCTTCCATCCATCTATCCATTCACTCTTCCATGTATTCATCTATCCTGTCCATCCCTTCACCTTTGCATTCACTCGTCCATCTCCAGTCCAACCATCCAGTTATATCTATCCATCCTTTCACCCACCCATTCGTGGCTCCTTCCACACACCCTTTCACCTGTTGATCCTTTTACTCTTCCCTTCAACTTTCACTCTTCCATCCATTCATCCTTTCACCCTTTCATCCCTACTTACCTTTTTCCTTGTTTTCTTTCGAATTTCTTTCCTTAATAGCAGTCTTCCTCCCTGCGCCCGCTCCGATTCCTTTCTCTACCCATCAATGTTCTCACATTCTTACTATTTATTGCTTACATTTCGCTCTATCATGCCCATTTTCTCTATGTAACCCTCCCTGTGTCCACCTACTATTTCTGCGATTTCTCATTCTCTGCATACTAGCCTCCGTTAACAGGTTCTTTCACATAGTATTCTCCAATAGTGCTATTTATGAGTATTTTGGCTGCAGGCAGAAGAGGCTCATAAACAACCAATTAAGTGGGATTCAGCTCAGAAACCAATCAGGCTCACTGGCAGCTCCTGCTTAAGCTGCTAGAGCAGGGGACCTTACGTCATTGCTCTGCATCCAATCATGACCGCACACAGCTTGGGGCAATAGGTCAGCCCACTCCACCTATTTGTTCTTACTGCCTTGAGAGTGATGACGTTTGTCCGATCACGTACACACATTCGCCTGGAAAGGAGTGTGCCTGAGTGCCAGGGCTGCTGGGTCCGCTTTTTAGGTCGTGCATGTGCTGCATAGGCAAAATGACTTATTCCTATCGCTTCAGCTTTTCAGCCAAACACGTGAACGCGTTCCATTGACTTCAATGGCAAAGCGTGCAAGTCTGGCGATTTCCTTGCGATAGCGTGCGGCATCATATGGTGGCACCATATGGTTTCACGCTCCCGCAAGGAAATCACGCAGACCCCCTCCCTCTCCCTCTCCCCCTCGACCTGCGGCCGCACGAGCCCTTTAGGCTTTGCCAAGGCTTGTGTGCTTTGGTGCCGCATTGTGAATCATTCCCCACTGCCGGAAGTGAATGCTGATTGTACGAGGGGTTTGTTTGGGATCCGAACCCCTGCTCCCTCTTCTTCTCAAAGCCCCCTCCTAATATCGCGCAATAAACAGACCACGCAGTGTGTCAGCCTAAAAGGCCATTTTATTAGACCAGGCTGCGTAATCTTTACATAACAATAAACATCAACAGATAAATAACATCAAACCCCCAACTCACACTTCACTTCTCATACGCTTCACCCGTTCCACCTCATCACAAACCACTACATGCCCCATACCGTACCTTATTCATATCCACTAATCACCTGTCATCCAGCCCGCTCCTTGTGTCCTTCCAGTCATGCCTCTATCCGCCATTCGAACTCCCCCCCAAGGGATGGGTGTGCCCGCTCTTGACCCCCCTGTCCCTCCAAAGTACTGCCTAGCTCAGCTCTGGCCTAAACTGGCACGTCATAAGCCGACCCAAACCACACCCCAAACTGCAGGGCGGGTGGGAGGCCCTTCGCTAACCCTCCCGATGGTGCCAGGCGTAGGAAGAGGAAGTTCCCTTCCTCCCCTGCGCCTTATACCCACCCCCTAACTCCTCCCCTTCCCGCCCTATCAAATGCGCGAAAGACCCCGGGGGAAGACTAGTCTGTGACTGTGCTTCCGCCGGGGCCCGGCATCGCGCAATAAACAGACCGCGCAGTGTGTCAGCGTAAAAGGCCATTTTATTAGACCAGGCTGCGTAATCTTTACATAACAATAAACATCAACAGATAAATAACATCAAACCCCCAACTCACACTTCACTTCTCATACGCTTCACCCGTTCCACCTCATCACAAACCACTACATGCCCCATACTGTACCTTATTCATATCCACCAATCACCTGTCATCCAGCCCGCTTCTTGTGTCCTTCCAGTCATGCCTCTATCTGCCATTCGAACTCCCCCCCAAGGGATGGGTGTGCTCGCTCTTGACCCCCCTGTCCCTTCAAAGTACCGGCAACCAGGGCACCCCCTGTAGGGTAGTTCCCTGCCCCACCCCCCCACCCCTGGTTCTGCTGTCCAACACGCCAGGCACACCGTCCGCACTCACTCCCTGCAACACTAGATCGCCTCATTCCACAACTTGCTCACCACATCTCTCATTTCCATCATGTAATAGGAGTTTCCCAAACGTGACAGGTGCACTCCGTCGTCCCTAAAAACTAAAGGCTCCTCCAGTCGAATTCCTCCATGTGAGATCACTTTGATGTCCTTGTCCCCACAAAAGAGTCTCATCGCCCTGTTGAGTTTCCTTCGTGCTTTCTCAATTGCCCCATGCCTCATTGCCCCTCTCCATACTTTCCTGTGGACCAGCTCCATCCAGGCAATGCAAGTCCCTGCAAGCCTAGACTTCAATACCTCCAGATCCCTCTGCATCAGCTGTAAAAGTGCCAAACCTGACAGCTGTACCAAGTCATTTTTCCCAGATGGATAATCAACAAATCCGGGCATCCTCTTTGCGGGAACATTTTCGCGAGCCAGGGCAGTAGTGCCCCCCATCGCATGCTCCCTTTTCCCCACCATTGTACCTCATGCAAGTGTCCTTTCAGTCCCAGGTTACGGCCGTACACCTGTTGTTCCGCATATTTAGACGCCCAGTGCACGAAGGAGTGCCCAACAATCCAGGTCACCGTCTTAGTCCCCGGTCCACCCAAGCAACCTACGAAGAGAAATATGTTAGCACAGAAACACAAACCCCACGTCCCAACCAACTGACTACCTAGAACCGTCTCACTTTCTCACATAACGCTCACAACATCGTGACTTCCACCGTCCAATCCGCCTAATCCTGTCCCAGGACCACCCCAAAAGGGCCGCAGCTGTCGCAGCCCCAATACGAAAGGAGTGAGTCCCGAAGCCAGCCACATCCAAACCCAATCGACCCAAGGCCTTGCGCAACACTGCCAACAACTGGCCAGCCGTCATTTGCGCGCCCGATGCATGACAGAAAATCTCACCGTCCGTCCGACACACGTGCCAACCCCAGGAAAGTCCGCCACTCAGCCACCAGGCAGACCGCCCCATCATCCGTCTCATTCAGCCACACCCATTTACCCCTACCTAACTGATCATTCTTCGAGCACCGCAACCAAATACCCCGAATCTCCTCAAACAACGTACCAGCCATCTTCCTCGTACCCAACAGTTCAGACACCCTAAGCGCCCCAAAAAACATCCACACCATACACAAACGAAAGAGTTCAGCCTCAAAAAGGTCGTAGCAGCATTCCGGCAACACCCCAACCAGCCGGACCAATAGTTCAAATGTGATTGCCTCCCGCAGTCTACCCCCTATTCCTACATTCCCTACCCCAACCCGTAGCATTCTGCTCACAATCAAATCCTTGGTTGGATCAAATCCCAGAAACAAAGCACAGTAAAAGGAGATCTCTGCCAATTTACCGGAAATCGTAGCCGCAGTCAAACCCTTGTCAATGCAACACAGCACAAAACTCCTCACTCCCTGTTCCACCACAGACTTGTCACCCATACCAGATTCTTGACTCCAACCCATGAAAGCAACAAGTTCTGACCAAGCCAGACGATACGTCGTCCTTGTGGTCTCTGCAACAGAACGCTCCACCAGGCCAATCATCCTCACTCCCCCAAGGCCCAGATGCTGTCCGGCAGCTCGGTCTTGCACATATCCGCTCCCGGTGCCAGGTGCCGGAACCGCTGCCACTGCGAACGAGACAAAGCATCCGCAATGTCATTATTCACCCCAGGGACATGCTTTGCCCGAAACACCACATTCAGCCGCAAACAAGCCAACCTGAATCTCCGCAACAGTCGCAACACTCTCATGTCCCTAGCTCTCTGTCGATTCACCAGGTCCACCACCGTCATGTTGTCAAAGTGAAAGAGCACAGATCTGTTCCGAAATTCCATTCCCCATACCTCCCTTGTTTGAGCCAGTGAGCAGGCCAGGTCTCAGCGCACCACCTCCCATCCCAGAAAATGCCAAACCCCGCCGACCTGGCTGCGTCCGAGAAAATTTGTGGTGTGGGAGTACCGCCCCCGACATGGCCATGCCGAGCCGCCTATAGAACGTCCGCCCTGCTCTCACCACTCTACACGCAAAGTTCAAGAAGCACTAGAGTTTCTGCACCGCTCTCAAAGGGATCCGCTTTTCTTCGATCGCCTACCTCAAACATGACAGAATTTCCGCAACCTAAGCCCCTGGAAGGCGCGCCAGCCACTGTACCGAGTCCGGCTCAATCCCCAGAAACGTCAGGCAACAGCTGGGATCAGCCATTTTCTCCGGCGCCAGAGGAACACCAAACGGGAAAGCCATCTCCTGGAATCGCGACAGGGCCCTGCCGCAATCACCAGAATCCACCCTCCCCAGGAAGAGGAAATCATTCAAATAGTGAGTGTCCTCACGGCACCCACTAATCCTCACCATGGCCCATTGCAGAAAAGTACTAAAGAGTTCAAACAAGGCACAAGAGATGGTGCACCCCATGGGCAAAACCTTGTCCACGTAGATGGCCCCCCCAAACTGCATTCCCAGGAGCGAAAAATCCGCCGGATGTATAGGCAACAGATGGAGGGCCGACTTGATGTCACATTTCGCCAATTCAGCCCCCGTCCCGCACACCCTCACCAGACGGATCGCGTCATCTACAGAAGCATAGAGCACCCTCGAATCCTCCTCTGCAATAAAGTCGTTCACTGACTGGCCCTCCGGCCACGAGAGATGGTGGATCATCCGAAACTCCCCTTCCTCCTTCTTTGGCACCACCCCCAGTGGAGAAATGATCAGATCTTCCAAAGGCCAATCAGTAAACGGGCCGGCTACCCTACCTTCCTCAACCTCCTTCCCCAACTTGTGGGCTACCACTCCAGGCAACTCCTTGGCTGACGGCAAATTGTCCGCCCACCGGCGCACTCTGGGGCCCTGATAACCTACCCTAAAGCACTCCGTGAAACCCCAGAAAAGCCGCGCCTCCGCCTCTAGATCCGGGTAACACGAGAGCCATGGGGCCATCGCCTCCACCCTAACCGGTGTAGGTGCCCTTCTGTCCAGGGTGGCCCCGCTGTTTGGCGTTCCGCCATTGCTCTGAGGGGGTGACAAGAGTAAGGCATTGAGTGAGGGTGTGTTTCCCGCCGCACTTGGAGCACTCATGTTTAAACTTACAGGGGTATCTCGAGCAGTACCCCCGGTTATAGCTCCAACAGGCCCCCGTCGAATATCCCCCTGGTTTGGTGGGCTGACCAGAGATGAGGGTATTAGGCACCGCACTTCCCCCCGCCCCGCTGTGGGCGGGACACAGTGGAAAAGTCCGATACTGTACCGGCAAACCACTAGCCGTATGCGTGGATGCAGTAGAGTGCGTGGACGCCATCCACTGCATCCAAAGTTCCTGGTCTACCTCCCCCCAACACTTCTCCGGGTCCGCACTAACTCTTGCCCTGAATTCTTCGTCATAACTCAACCAGGTGAAACCCCCAAACTGCATCTGGGCCTTGCGAATGATGTCCATGTACTTAAAAAGCGCAATAGCCCGGTCCAAATACCTCTCACAATAAATACTGGCATAAATCAAGAATGCCGAAGTCTAGTTCTCCATTGTCACCGGCACCCCGGGCCGCCTCGTCAGCTCCCACTCCTCCTCCTTTGAGCCCTCCTTGGCCCGAACCTCCCTGTGTAGCAACTTAAACACATCTACAAATTCGTGTTTCCAGATCCGTGCTTTGACCTTTTCAGAAAAATGCGACCCCAAAGGCATCGCCAAACCCATATAGGGGAGTTTCTTTGGCATCTTCACCCCTTTCTCCTCCTTACCATCCCCTTTGTCCGTTTGCACCTCGGCCGTAGCCACTGACTTACCGTCCACCTTCTTACCCTCCACAGGTGGACCGCCTGTTGGCGTCTCCGGCTCCCTCACGGACCCGTCCCCTACACCCACTGACCTACAAGTCCTCTTCCTACCTCCCCTTGAGTCGTCATCCCAAGCCACCCACCAGGCTCCCTCACCTGTAAATGTGGGAAGCCGCTCCCGGGGCCATCCTATGGGGGTTGAAGTCTTCACCACCGCCTTGTCCTTGCCCTCCGTCGTCATGGGGGCCTGCAAAACACCAAAATCGCCGTTGTCCACCATGCCCCGCGGGCCGGGCAAGTCATCCCGCACCTCCCCCTCCTCAAGCTTCTCACTTTCGTCATCATAATCCAGTTCCAGCACCGGCTCCACTTCCACAGGCACACTCGACACATTCCTCACCGCTCTCTTCACACCTTTCTGCACACCAACCGTCACCCGTGACACATTCGACCCCCGCGCCGCCGGTGCCCGAGCCCTCGTTGGAGGGACAGCCGCCGCAGACTGCCCTACTGCTTCAGGCCTGCGTCTCGGGCCGTCTTGTGCCCCGCTAGGCACCCACGGGCTCTGCCGACAGCTGCCGGCTTGGTTCCCCGCCCACCCTTCAGGTCGCTCCAGCCTGAGAGGGCCCCAGCACCATCGGGCCTCAAAGCCGTCCTAGCCGTCCCTACCCCTGCCATTCTGCTTTTAGGGTCCTCAACAGGCGCCTTCTTGCTCTTCCCGCGCCTCTGCGTTTCCTCCAGTTCCGCCGCCCTTTCGTCTGCTGAGGTCGGGGTAGGCGGCCCCTCTATATCGTTCCCCTACACTGCACCCACCCGGGCCATGGTCTGCTCAGCCCACCTCACCTCCTGGATCTGCTCCATAATCCTCTGCTCCCGGTCCTCCAAAACATGGCCGCCCAAATCGGGGGGGGGGGGTGGGGGCGGGCAGTAGCCCCGGAAACCCCCACCCGACTGGACACCTCCAACCTGCCCTGGACCCAGGGGCCACCCACCCCCTAGGCCCAATGCTCCATTCGGGTCTGACTCGCCTGGTCCCCCTTCCTGCACCACCACCTCCCACCCCACTGAGGCCGGGGTGTTGGCCCTCGAGCCAGTCGAGAGGTCAATGGGGCTGGCAGCCCCTTGCTCCCCTCCTGCCTCCTCCGTGTCAGCCTCGCCTGAGAAACCCTCCGCCGGGACCTCACAAGCCCCCACACTCCCAGGCAACAGCACCTCCCGCCCTGCATCCTCACCCCCATCCCTAACGGACAAGTCACAGGGCCCAGCCAGGCCCTCCCCCCGCCCCTCAGGCCCATGCGCGGTCACCGGCCGCGTGAGGGTGACGTTACCACCCCCAACTGCAGCCCCCGAGGCCCCAGGAAGGAATTGCAAAGGGGGAAAGGCCCGCGGGGGCAGGCTCTTGCCTTTCCCGCCCCGCGCCGGGTATTGGCCCACTCCGCCCCCCCTCCGCCCCGGCTCCTGCTCGAAATCCGACAGGGAGTCATCCTGGCAGGCCAAGACCGCCGCGGAGACCCCGGCCGAGGCCGCGCGCGTGGCCCTCGTAGCCCCCACCCACGCTTGCCCCAACACACCTGGCTGAAACAGGTCCTCCCTGCCCGCGCGGGCCAGCAACAACAGGGCCGCCCGGACCTCCTCGGACGAGACGCCCGACATGCCGCCAAACAGCACGCTTCAGGCGTATCCGCAACTCGGCTGCCGTGAACAGCCCACGACGCCACAAGACTAACCCAGGCCCGATTTGCTAACTACTCCTAAACTCACTCTGCCACTACTCTAAGCTCCCTATCGCTAACCCTCCCGATGGTGCCAGGCGTAGGAAGAGGAAGTTCCCTTCCTCCCCTGCGCCTTATACCCACCCCCTAACTACTCCCCTTCCCCTTCCTGCCCTATCAAATTCGCGAAAGACCCCGGGGGAAGACTAGTCTGCGACTGTGCTTCCCCCGGGGCCCGGCAAAGACGGGCGCAGCCTGCTGAACGGCGCATCTCTGCTTGGCGTGAACAAGCGGGTCTGTATGGATTTAGTGTGCCTCCCGCCCCCTCAGTAAAGATCTACGCTTCGGTGGGTCCAGCATGCTGATGCGCACATCTGTCTGTTGCAAGCGGGCTCTCTTTTTAAGGCTACGGTATGTCTGCCCTCCACACCCCGAAAATGCCCCCACCACTACACTCGAGCAGGCAGAATACCCGGTAGAGAATGTGCCTGGAAGGACGCAGGGCGAAAGGATAGGCGTTTGCCTCTGACATATGCTGATCCCCCCCTCTGCCCCCCAAACATACAAGATATCTTGGCGTTCCGGTAGCAAGAAAGGCCTTGCTCTGTCTGTTATTGTCATGAAGACTTGTTTTGTATTTGTTTTAATTGTGTAAAAGGTGTGTATCAGAGCGTACGGTGTGTATCTCCAGTCATCGTGCATGGTCTGGAAACTATCACACAGGTGCAGCGTGTGAAGGGTGCATCTGACCGTGTGCCAGTGGCTTAGGCAGGCTGATACCTTGGGGGGTTTGCCGTGCCCCAGACCAGCCCCACGCCCAGGTTTAGGGGGGTGCGGCCAGCAGTGCGATGGACCCATCTCTGGTGTCTGTGGGTTGTGGGAGGGTGTATCCAGTGCTTTAAATGAGCAGGTCCTGCCCGATACTGAGGACCTGCACTAGGGGTGTAGGAGACACTAAAATTCTGGGTGGGACAGGGACAACCTTGTGGACTTCCCAGTGACCCTATACAAATCACCGCCCGTTAAACAAATACAATCGTATACTTTCGAAGTGAAATATTGAGAAAAGCAGGCATGTTGTCACAGTTTGCATGTATGCTTGTTTGTTATTTCATATAGTAATCAGAACAAATGTTAAAAAAACATGTATATGAATCTTGCATCTTCATGCACCAAGCAAACAAAGGTCGCAGACTTAGGGTGGGGACGTCGTGTTTGCAAGTGCATTATGGTTTGAAAAATACCTCCTTCTGCATTCCTGATCTCCAGCAATTTTCAGGCAACAATAAAAATGTGAAGATAACTTTGGTGATTAATAACCTTTATCGAGAGAGATCGGAGGTTTGTCTAGTGGAAGCTTTGACTCATGTTAAGGTAGCCACAGTGGGGTAATATGCCAGCTGCAAAGAACGTGTACCACGCAGATCACAAAATGCATATCATGTAAATTGGTCAGTGAGTTACTACTTTTGTCTGAGAGATTCTTTTGGTATTTTCATTTTATAAGTTAAAATCCTAACATTGAACAGTGAGCTATTAACCATCATCAAAGAACTGCATGAAAACTTCAAGGTATAGATTAGAATGTTGTGATTTTTCCCCATTCTTTCCTTATATTAATGTTGGAAAACGGGTTCATTAGGATAGAAATCAATTCTGATTATTGAAGAGAACCCCCCAACCATGGTGTTATGTTTTAAATTCTGAGTTTCTGCTTCTTTAGTGTCGCAAAGCCATCCTGTGCCTTTGGCACTCCCCAACGTTTTGCTGACTGATACTGGTGGTACCTGACTCTGACTGACCCTGGGCCAGTGCTATTCTGAAAGAGACACCTAAAGATACTGTGAAAACACGTACATACACTAGGGTGCAATATGGGTTAGGGTACCCCTATGATTGGCATGACCTCTCCTATAAGGCCCTAGTACATATTAGTAAATTGAATAATAATGGTTCTGTCGCTGATACAGTACTCTGTCTCTAGTCAGGATACAAAGATAGCAGTATTTTTATCAAAACAATTAAGTACACTGACCACAAGATAAAAAGGAAAGCAAATTTTTACTCAAACACTTTCATATTTTGAATTTAAAACACAAAAAACTACAGATGCTGTCCCTAAAATACACTGACAACGTAATTGACACATAAGCTTTGTGCAAAACTTGATACACAATTAAAACAACAAGTAAACTTGTAAATTCATATACTCATTGACGAAGACAACTACATATACAATAATCTGATAGGCACAACAATTTGATCTTGGTTCCTAGGAGATTTTGAGTAGTTGGTTCATATAAGGAAGGATTGCGTCGAGGTTGCGACCCTGGGGAACGATGCAATGATTTAGCGCATCAAGAGCGGGTCTTCATCAGGACTGTATACATGTAGGACAGCCTGTTGAATATATAATGGATATATATCAGGGGTTGGTCAGTGGACTAGTGTATGAATAATTGAGGACATGGTAGTTTGCTCACCTCTTGTGGACTTTGCTCCACTTGGAGTCCTGGTCTGTTTCTCAAAACTACTGCCGGTCAGCCGACTCAGACAGCGTAGATCTTGCTCATACCTATAATTGAGGATATGGTAGTAATCCATTTCTTATTTTGACCCATTCATTCTTATCAAATTAATATGCCACTTTCCTTTCTGTAATACATACCTCTGCAATGATTATTTATACAGGAGGCAGAGTGAAGCGATTACTTCTTGATTTACCTGAGAATTAAGGGGATAACGTATTCCATTACCACCACATATTATAACAGTATTGGCTGCATTTTAAATTTTGACGTATCCTAAATATTATTACCACCAGATTACTGTTTGAATTGACCCGCACTGCGAACTTGTGAATATTTGTAATCTAACACATATTATCCCATGGCCATAACGTGATTATCTGGATATCATAATTAATTCCCAAATGGCTTAGTGACAAGCGTCGCTTTTCTATACTATCAATTGCTATAGCGTAATCTATTTTAACCTTTCTTGTTTAAGGCAGGAACTAATCTTGATTCATGTGACCCTGTGTACTCCGCCGGTATTACTTTAAACTTAAGCCGGTGGTCTAGTACATATTAGGGCAGGGGGATTAGAACTACCTTTAAGTCCCTAGAATATAATAGGGCATGGCAGTTTTGAGGCCAGCAGCCCTTTCTGCGTTTGCATGTTTGAACTGCTGAAGCCGAGGTCAGTTTAAAAGTAGCCCTGTGTTGTATGACTGCTTTTAAAATGCAAATTGAGCCCAAACTCGACTTTTGGTTTTGGGAACTTGCAAATTGATCAACAACAATGCTGGGGCAAAAAAATAAGTTAAGTGGAAAAATGTTTCCACTTAACAATGACGGTTTCATATTTGCTACATAATACATCATCTGCTGCATAATCTAAAGATTTGACCCATAGCAATTGTGTTGCTCAAATGGATCAAAAATTACTAAGAGAAATGTGACTTACGTTGCTGTAAAGTGTAGGGCCCTTTGCAAAGGTTGACTGGTCACCTTTCCCAAGGCTGCATTTGTATGTTACACAGGTACTAATGAGGCAAAAGCTTTGCAGAGGTTGTTAGTATGTATAAATATGTCAAAATAATAAAGTATCACGAAAATGCACTGCATTACGCTGCAGCCTTTTTATTGCTGCATAATGTAATCAACACTGCAACATATTTTTGGCCTCCATTGCTGCATAACTCCAGTTGCCCGAAACAGCAGGCTGCACATGTTAAAAGTGTTTGTGCATGAAGCAGAGACCATGAAGTTTGCAAACTTAGGGGCGGATTACGATGGCAGGTGGACTTCAGTCAGTCCGCCATCGAATCGGGGAATGGAACCACTGGCCTTCAAGGTGGCGGCCACACGATAGGCATTACAATGCGACCGCCACTATGGCATTCGCAGTGCCTTTCTTTTACATTGCAGCAGGTGCTGCTGGCTGAATCATCCGCCGCAATGTAAAAAAGGACATGTTACATATATCACTGCACTACATGGCAGGCACAATGAGGTGCCTTCCACATGGTGCAGTGATATGTAGGAGGGCATCTTTAATACCCCCCCCTCCCGGGTCCCATGTCTGGGGGCTGAGGCGACAGGGGCCTTGTATGGGCCCCCAATGTCCCTTTCCACCAACTTTTCCATGGGGGGTTAACCGCCATGGATAGGCTGGAGGTTAAAGGGTATCGTAATCCCTACTGTGGTGACTGGTAGGCACCACCAGCATTGTAGGAACCACAAGTCCCTCCGCCGCACTGGCGGGCTCAAGGCGCCAGTTGGGTGTGTGGTGGTGGTCTTTCCGACCGCCAGGGAACTACCCGCCATTGTAATATGGCTGGCGGTAATGCAGTCACTGATGGTGGTGGAACCGCCACTGACGGGGTGACGTGGCAGTCCCACCAACATTATAATCACCCCCTAAGTTTGGTGTGCATGCAAATCCTTCATGGCTGATCCCTGGTAAGTTACCCCACTACTGCTGAAAAAGGCCAATGGCGGTATCAATGGGTGCGGTGGACTGGCCTCAAGGATCTTGTGACCTCAGTGACAGTCACTGTCGATCTAGGGTGTGCTTCTTTGTATACCTGCTCGCAAGACTGGAGGTGAACTGTGGTGGACTGTGGTGGACAGGCCTTCAAGGTTAACTCACACTTGCCCCCGTTAGGGTCCACCTGCGGGTGCTAAGACACCAGGGCTTCTAAGGTCTATCGGGCCTTCTAAGGAGTAGCATCAGAATGAGCTCTGTCAGTAGTGTGGTCTGGTGGACTATTCATGAAGGCTAAAAATGGTGTTCAAGTTCCAAATTCAGCATCTCTGGCCAGAGTGCCACATCCTCTCCCACACTGAACACCATACTGCCCCACTGAGAGAAACTTGCACTGCCTTAAGCTACAACCCAATTGTGCTGCTATTAAATTCAAATTATGCTCTAGACAACAGTAAAATGCTGCATGAATAAAACGAATACCACCCTGGAAAAAGCAAACACTCATAAGGAATGCAAGAATAAGCAAAGCATGTGAAATGTATTCAGGAACAACATGGTTACGTAACAGTTTTAAACTCATTATTCAGCAATCAGTAAGTGATTTTGCCTGTAAAAGTCAGGACATGGCTGCAGGACCAGGCAGGAAGGCACCTGTTCCAGTATCCATTGCTTATATCCTTTCAAAATGTAAGAAGTTTGGTTTAAAAAAGACCACATCCCCGAACACAGAGCCGCAGTACACAATTTATAAGCTAAAATAATTAAAACAGTTGAAAAAGATCATATTAAGCGTTTCTACTCCACTAATCAACCAGGTATTGAAGTCCCTTTATGAATGGTGCACTTCCCCCACCCTGAAAAAACAATGTTGTTCAAAGAAAGAAGAAAAAAAGAAAGTAGCGCTTTCACTGGCAAACTCTATAAAGTGGTGCTAATGTGTGTGGGTGTAACTAACAATCTGGCCTGTCTGCTGACCACCCTGTATCGCTTTATTTAGGTATGTAATCATTTTTTCTCTCCATCCTGAGGTTTTTCTTTGGAATTATAAAACGGTCAGCAAATGAGGACATTTCCAGCCAAGTGTTCTTCCTATTTTGGCTCCATTTCACAATTAAACAAATAAAGACAAGGAGAGGCAAGAGAAAGAAGGTAAGAGCTGTCTCTTGAAATCAGAACTTAACGAGGAGGGATTTAAAGACAGAAAGAGATAGAGGAAAAATAAAGAGAGAGGGGGAGGAGGGCCGCTGCCAGAGGCAGATCAGGAGAAGTTGACACTGTGCTTGCCCTCTCTGGGTATGAAGGAAAAGAGACAGAGTTTTTTTCCTTCTCTGCCCTTAGGAGACCGAGCCTTCCTGCAGCATAACAAAGGGCGGAGGACGGTTGGCCTCTTTGACTCCTGGCAGGTCAAGTAGAGGGCCATTAGGTAGCGCTTTCGCGCGCTAATGGCCCTGTGAATAACAGAAGGGAGAGAGGAAATTCTTTTGTCCCCTCGTCCCTCCCATGCTTGTCCCCCGTGTCCCCCCCACTTTAAAATCTGGAGGGATATATCCCCCGCGTCCCCCACACTTCCTACGCCCATGACCTGCACTTCTTTCCTTTGAAAGGGAGAGAACCTGCTCTTCGATATTTCCATTTAAAGCACCAAGTGTGCCTCTTCGGGGTCTTCTGGGCGCCCCTGATCAGGTCTGTGTCCGACAGTGGTGGGGTTAGTCGCTTGCTCGGTAGGTGCACATGGTACGCGTGTGTCTGCAGCAGTGTGAAGGGCTGTTCTCTGCTCCTTCCGTGCGGTTGAGGTTACACGTGTGGTTTGCAGGCAAATGTTTCGGGACAATAAGATCCTTAAGAAAGTTCTTCAACTTCCTCCCTCTCGACGCCAGAAAGAGTGTAGCAGTAGCCCTCATAATTTCACGACTAGACTACTGCAACGGCTTACTGGCAGGGGCAAAAAAGAGCACTCTCGCGAAACTCCAGAGCGTGCTTAATACAGCTGCTCGACGCGTACTCAAACTGCCCCGTAGAGCCTCCATCTCCGCAGCCCTTCGATCCCTACACTGGCTACCTCTCCACAAGAGAATTTTATTCAAAATTCTAATCATCGCCTTCAGAGCTTTTAATAAATCCGGTCCAAAATACCTCCACAAACGTTTTCTCCACTACACCCCCAGGCGATCTCTCCGTTCGTCCCAGGACAACCTCATCCTGCCTGCAAAGTATAATCTGAAGACGAAGGGAGCCAAAACCTTAAGCTACTTGGCCACCAAAGCATGGAACAATCTGCCCAAACACCTCAGGCAACTAACGCAAGAAAAACCATTCAGAAAGGTCCTTAAGACTTGGATCTTCAGCCTCCCCGATGATCTCGCTAAAGCAGCCATCTAATTCCCTCTCTGCTCCCAGACCGGTAATCAAGGATTCTTAGCGCCATGATGCTCCTTCCGGAGCGAACGCCGCGCTTTACAAATACCCCTACAAAATACCCCATGTTGTGATCTTCGTTTGAGCAGCTCCTGCAAAGCGTGTCTATTTCTGGTCATATATATCTGTTAGTTATTGCCGGGTTCATCCTTAGCATCTGTGTTTTGGTGGGTGCTTCATGAACAGTGATTTTCTCTGTTGGAGGGTGCAAAGTGCAGACCATTTGTTGGGCTTTTGTAGAGTTGGATCGGTGTTCACGTGTTCCTGTAAGGGCAGTACCGTGGTCTGCGTTGAGGACATGGAAGGAAAGGTAAATTTCACTACGTTACACAGCACTCAGTATAATGTGCTGCATGGCTACACACTTACAAGGTCCAAAATGCGAGACCTATTGGCTATGCCAATGCTTGTTGTTTTTGTTTTTCTCATTTATAGTCCCCCTTTCATTGCTTCCCTTCGCTTATTTTGACTAAAAATACTCCAGCTCCCCAGACAGTGCCAACAGGCTGCTCACTGGCCACTCATTTCATCTTCAGTGTGCCTCATCCCATGCAGTCTCTGTATCCAAAGCCCCCGATCTATTAAGGAGTGGTACTGTCCATACTGTATCATCGTTTTACTGTTCCAAGAGGGCCGCCACATTGCTTCTACATGTGGGGGCATGCGGAACTTTAAAACAACCCCTTATGCACAATGCCTTTGAAAGATGGCCACCTGCTGTTATGATTAAGTGTGTTTGTTATTGCAAGGATAAGCCAAAAATATTTAGACGGCAGCGTGGACTCTTTTTCTATTTTATTTCTTTCCCTTTATCTTACATATGTTGTGAATTTGTGTTTTATTGTGGTTGAATACAAGAAAATGTCAGAGGATAGATCAGTGCAAGGATAAATGACATAATGCAATGAGGGCTTAATGCTGTCCAGGTATGAAAGACAGAAAATGATACAGGAAAGCAACATGGAAAGAAAGAAAACATCCGAAAACATGCTTAGGGTAAGATAACGAAGGGAACGAGAATGAAGAACAATGCAGACAGAGCCACACACATGCAACAGAAAACATCAGAGTACAAGAAAGCAGTGACAACAGAATACCTGAAACGAGAGACTGCAGACAGGAAAGGAATTGGAGCTTTAAAAGAGGGGCAGGCTGAGAAAATGAAAAACAAGCATTGGCATAGCCAATAGGTCTCGCCTTTGGGACCTTATAAGTGTTTAGCCATGCAACAGTTGATGTTGTTGCACCAAGGACATTGGGCTACATAACTAAATACTTATAAGGTCCCAAAGGTGAGACCTATTGGCAACGCCAATGCTTGTTATAGATGTACGTTTAAACAAGAAATCTGCATGGAATTTAAAAATAGGGGATCTCATTTAGAATCCTCTCATGTAAATGAGTGGTTAGAAACGGAAGAAAAACTAAGTCAAGCACTTTCTTTAACATGCAATTGTGGGCTGATATACATGTGTATATCGTAACCATAGGGTGCTCCTCAGTTTCAACTATAACAGTGCTAACACGCACAACCCTCTTGCGCGATAATGCAATTATAAGGGAACTTTTGATTTCATCATGCACTCACCCCGTGAAAGTTTCCCAAATGTGTCTAATGCTTTGCCGATGACGTCTGTACATCATTGCTTGTTTTACTTGCACGAACGTGTCACAAATGGTATCACTGAATGTTACTGAAGTACACAGAATCCAATAAAATGTCACATATAAGTAATCTGAAATTTGGCAGCTATGAAAAACAACTCATTAGGGCCCGCGTCCTACGTTGCACTGCGCAGCAGGGCGCGCGCAGGCGAGAGCCCTTTTTGTGAAGGGTTCCAAAACGGACCCTGGAATTGCACACACTCGTGTTTGTGCAATTTCTTTCTGTCCACAATATTGGCATTTGCGGTCGTCTTTTTTAGAAAGACAGCACGCACTAGGCCATGGGCGGTCGCGTTGCTCCGCCCATGGCCTATTGGTGTCTGTTACACACACGCCGACATCGGTTTTCAATTATCGTGCCCAGACACGGGCACCATAATTGAAAACAGATCGCTTGCTGTGGCACACACACACCACTCGCAGGCTTGTTTATTTTTTTACTTTAACAATTATTAACGTGCCCTTCACCGTGCGCTTCAGATACATAGTGAGCCAGACCCTTAGTTATTGTTTAAATGGTAGAAGTTGCCATTTCTGTTGCTCGCGTCATTCTCCGGAAGATTAATTTCCAAACTGCTCCTTTCGAGGAATTTGTTTCCGAGCGTAAAGTGACTGCCCTTTACTTTACGAAGCCCGTAGCATGTCGTGTCTGGGATTACGCACTCTGTCCCCAGGAGCTGGGCCATAAGTTCAGTCATGTTCAGTCTTTTCCTGCTCCCTCAGTGCTTCCCATGCCTGTCATTGGTCATTGAGGGCCTGGAATGATGGACAGCAACACCTTCCTCTCCTGTCACATAGTGAAACTCCTGAAATGTGCGTCTAATCGTTCAGAGGTCCCGCGACCGAGCATCCGCCTGAAAGACTTCTTTCACACAGCGACAGTAGTTAGACAGTGACAGACAGCTCATTGAAGAGCATGACAAAGGATGTAACCCACTGTAGGGCTCTGGTGTGAGGCCATCGTCAGATGCAGAAACTGGTACTTGTGATGAAGAATGCCAGCCAGGTGAGTGCGCGCACATTGCTGTAGTTCACAGCGAGTGTGGCTCTCCACACACATTCTGACAGCAGAGCATGTGTGCACAAAAACGCCTTTATGTGTGGATGAGTTGGTGACTCGTGTGTTTGTGACATGACACAATAGTGCCTTGGAGAGGCTTTCTCCACACGCCGCTTTGCAGACTCACATTTGTGCCTCTGGTGTGGTCCGTGTGTGAAGAACAGTGCCTTGGAGAAAGGCTCTCTTCATGCACTACTCATGCGTTTGGGCTGTGCAGATAATAGTGCCAAATACACAGTCTTACTTACACATGCGTATTTCGTATGTGTACACATGTTCCCTGAAATTTGGCTTTCTCTACGCACTTTCTCACTGATCCCGTACGTTCGTGGTGCACAGTCGCACACAAAGGTAATTTGGAGAAAGTTTCTCTTCACTTCCAGCCTGTCAGTATGTTTGAGGTATAGAATGTGTTATTAGTGTGCATCGCATGACGCAGTGGTGCGTGCCACTGGCCAGGCACTAACTTGCTGGTTCGTGTGTGTCTTTTCTGCACACACAATGTTGTCGTGGAATGTGTAGCTCTGAATGGACTGCCTGAATGTGAGCTGGTTGCGTGCACCCTTTGGCGTCTTGAAACAGGCTCTCTTCACACACTGATTTGCTGTCGTGTGATTGTAGTCAGTGCGCACCAATGGCGCAGTTAGTGCATTTGTTTTTACTTAGTGCAAGCTCGATATGTAGGTATTGCAGCGCTTTGCACACCACATACGTTACAGATGAAAACATTCGTTTTTTGTAGGTGTGCGGAGATTGTTATTCCTGATGACTGTGTGGGTGGAGTCAAGGCTGCTCTCCTTAGGTCCATGACTCTGGTTGCCGCGGAGCTAATGGCGCCGTGCCGTGACGGTGCAGGGACGATGGCCAAGCAGGTTCGTGTCCAGACCGAGGCACCTGTCCTGGTGCAGCTGCTTCAGGTGCAGCCCTCCGAGCTGTTGCATTTTTCTGTAGAGGTTCTTCGGGGCATGACCCAGGGCAAACCGGAGGCACAGAGCTGTAGGGTAGTGTTAGATGGTATGTCATTGCTGTAGGTGTGCGTGGTGCCTGTCTGCAGTGTGTGTGTATACAGTGCCTGTCTGCAGTGTATGTGTGCGCGTGCGGTGGCTGTCTGCAGTGTGTGTGCGTTTGCGTCAAGTAATCAGTATTAACTGAACAGACACAAATGAAACAAGATACAAAAAAACATTTTAAATACATCTTTATCGCTCAATCACGTTCTGAACTCCAGCATATATTACTTCTGCAAAAAAGATTGATTCTCTCAAAACTCTGCTCCTGAAAGTGTTGAAATTCACACACAGCTATGCTCATGTGTGGAAGAGAAAAGTGTGTGACTGGATATGTACTCACAATATCTCTTGTAGAGGCATAGGATGCCCATTCCTGCAGGCACATAGCTCACAAATAAAAATCTGCTTGTTCTTTTATTGCTATATTAAAACCGAGATAACTCGTTTTTAGTCTATAAAATAGCCCATTAGATACTGCTCATCTTCCAAGTCCTTCTTTCGATCTGCTTCTATTTTGTTTCTTTTTCTTGGTTGATAGTTTTTCTGTTTCTGCCTGTCTCCTCAGTCTCCATAGCTCTTGTGTCTCACACCTTTATTCTACCCAGGAACTACATATGTACCCTAACTCCACTCTGGCCTCCCAGCTCTTTTTCCTCCCATGTTATGCCCATTTTCTCTCTATTTTTTCTTTCACTGAATCTCTCATAGTTTCCCGCTTTTCTGTTGCAACTGCTTTGTGCCTGACCTCGTTCTGTTGCTTTCTCTTTCTGACAGTTTTCCTATTTGTCACTCATGCTTTTTTAATGCTCATTTTATCCACTTAACTTTTACCATCTTACTGTTTTTCCGGTGGCTTTTGCTCTTCATTTCTCTTCAATGTCGAACTGTATATATTTATGTATTTGAATGCATACAGTGCAAACGTAGCTAGAAAGCCACGCTGTGCCGTAACAAGAGGGAATAGGCTAATTCTGTATCATGCACATCGAGGATTTCAGTAGGGACAAATCAATGCAGATCCATGGGACTTTTCTTTAGATGAGGCGAATGGGCCTCAGAAGCTCCTCGCTGCTGATGTTGGGTGAGTTGCTCCTAGGACAGGTGGTTGCTGCTTTCCAGGCGCTAGATAATCAGCAGCATCCGGTCTCCATCCTCTAGGTCTAGGAACAGATCATGGGCTCAGCGAGGGAACAGCGTCTGAAGTATGTTTAGAGAAGCATTTTCAATACAATAGGTCTCACATTTGCGAGAGTTGAAGCAATTATGGCAATGCCTTTTATTTACGTTTTAAAACTCAAAACATAAATAAAAGGCATCGTCATTTGCAATGCCAATAGCTCAAACTCATGTGAATGCGAGACCTATTGCATTGCAAATGCTTGTTTTTAGTTAGCAACCGAAATCATGTTGCAAGCGAGACCGACGTTCTTCTTGCAATATTGCCAACCTAAAAGTGAAAAGCAAGCATATCAAAATGAAGGCTGCATTTAAGACAGACAAACTTCTAAACCAATTTTAATATTAGACACGAAAAAACTCTTTCAAGAGAGGTCACGCCGAAGCAAGAAGTGAAATATGAGAGTCAAAACTGAACGAACTGTGAGCGTCAAAATAAACACGTGGAATTGGTTAGAAGTCTTACTTACTGCAGCTTAGTTTTCTGAGTTCATAATCCCCTGGAACGCAATCGGATGCACGTGCAGCTAGAAAATGGGGAACGACCTTAGAAGGAGGGGCCACGGCACTGATGAAAGCTTGTAGGTGGCAAAAGGGTATTATGGACATGTAGTATATGTCCCTGCACTAATCCAGCAACAAGGAGTTTGGAATTTATCTGATGGGATAATTGTGGCCTATTCTAGCTTTCTGAGAAACAATACGTATATTAATGCGCTATTCCCCCCCCCCCCCCCCTTCCCCCCCCCCCATGTTCCGGCAAATACAATACTTTTTCCTCAGTTAAACTCCAGCTGGTCTGATCGGTCGAAATATAATGAAAGGTGTGAACTTTACGGTATTTGGTAATAACCGGGATCGCAATTTAGCAAGCCACTTCTGGCCAGGCACTTATGCCCACATGCATCAAGCATTTTTGGAGTCGCAAACAGTGCGATTCCTTAAAATCGTCCGTTTGCGATTCCAAAAATGCTTTTTGAGATGCATCATTTGTTTTTGTTGAAAATCGCTAATTTTGCGGTTTTCTAAAATGCGATTGCATTTAAGGAATCACAATTTTGCAATTCCTTAAATGCAATGCATCATTCTTAAAAAAATTGCGAATTTAAAGATTGCAAGTGCAAATTACCACGAGGCTGAACCTCGTGGTAATTTGCGAAAAATGTTTAAAATGCTCAAATTAGCATTTTAAACACTGTCATGTTACAGACACACATGTCCTTAGGACGTGTGTGTGAAACATCCATTTTAAAATACATTTCAGGGGTGCAGGGGGGGGTCCTTTGGACCCCCCCCCTGCACCCATGGAATGCATCAACATTTTGCGAATTCCAATTTGCGAATTCGCAATTACCATTGATTCCTATGGGCCTTTTCCAATGGGAATTGCGAAATCGCAAATTGGAATTCGCATAATATTTGCGATTCGGTAAAAATTGTGATTTTTACCGAATCGCAAATATTATGCACTTTCAATAATGCATCCCGTTTTGCGATAGAGTATGGACTAGTCACATGAGTTTTACAAGAGTGGTGAACGTTACACAACATGATCTTCATCACTGAAACAAATGCGGACGTCAGCTCGCTGTAATATGGCCTTTGATTTTCATTACACACATCTTTTGATACTCCTACACTGTTTGATAAAGGGATATTCTGTCATAAAATCTGCTAAAATAAAAAGGTAAAAAGTAATTAAGATGGTAATGAAAACTGAGAACGCAAAACAGCTTAGAAGCATCCATGATGCACACAAAAAATTCCCTAAAATCACTTATTCTTCAGGTAAGCGAACAATTGAGTTGCAATTGTGACACAATGTGTGACCCCCTCTAATTTAGGAATGATCTATTTCTATTTGATGATGATGATGATTTATTTATTTTTTATTTTAGAAGTTTACTATAGTGCTGTCAAGACCCAGAGGTAACAGAGCGCTTTACAGTAAGAGAATAGCATATAATCAACAGAAGCATGAAATATGAAAGGTTTTAGCAATCGAGTGTCAGAGTAAGAGCTGCATAATTGTACTGCAGAACTTCTTTGGTTTCAAGGTTCAATGCGGGCACAAAGTTCTGGGGTTACTGTCTGTTCCGTGTTATCCACAACCAAGGGAACGGATGAGGAACAAGGATTTGAGTTGGCTTTTGAAGTCCACAAAGGACGGTATGGTTCTGATGTGTGGGGGGATGGAGTTCCAAATTTTAGGTGTGTTTCCCGTGAAAGAGCAGTCCACTGTTCTTTTCTTTTTAGTTTTAGGTAGGATGAGCAGGAGGGAGTTATTTTTATTTTATTTTATTTTAATTTCTTGTATAGCGCAAGAATCGACCCCATACGGGGTATCTCCGCGCTTTTGCTCGCAATGAGGTATGGCAGGTGTTACCAGAGGGTGGAGTCGTCGACTGATGATTAGTTATTTATTCTTCCAGGAACAAGCAAGTTTTTAGTTTTTTCCTGAAGGAGGAATGGTTGGAGGTTTGTCTGATGCAGGGGGGTAGGTTGTTCCATAGGTTGGGTCCTATCAGAGAAAAGGCTCTGCCACCTTGTCTGGGTTTTTTTACCAGTGGAGTTTTTATTAGTAATTGATTGCTAGATCGTAATGCTCTGTCAGGTTTGTAGAGGGGTAGCTTTTGGGTCAGATAAGTGGGGGCTTTCCCGAACAGGCATTTGTGAACAATGCAGCAGATTTTGAATTTGATGCGTTGTCGTATTGGCAACCAATGAAGTTCTCGGAGCAGAGGTTTGGAGGGGGTTCTGGGGGGGCGTTCAAAACCAGTCTTGCCGCTGTGTTTTGGACTACCTGGAGGCGGTTTATGGCATCCTCGTTGGCTTGTATCAGAAGCCCGTTGCAGTAATCAATTTTACTTATCACCATGGTCTGCACAAGGGTCTTTCTGTGGTTATCAGATAAGTATGGAAAGACTCGTCTTAGCAGACCAATTGTGTGGAAGCATGCCCCCGCAACTGCACTGGCATGTTCCTTTAAGGTTAGATTTTGATCTAACTTCACCCCCAGATTCTTTACTGTGAGTTTTGGGGTGGGTACTGGACCCAGATCTAGAGGCCACCAGTCGGGGGACCATAGTATGGACGCTTTTCCAAATAGCATTAGTTCCGTCTTTCCAACGTTGCATTGGAGACGGTTGACAGCCATCCAGTTGGAGATGGCCCTCATGCCTTCCGCGAAATTGTCCCTGACATTGGAGTTTAGGGAGTGGAAAGGATAGAGGAGTTGGGTGTCGTCAGCGTAGGACACCGGGGTGAATCCGTATTTTCTCACAATCTCAGCAAGGGGGGCCACGTACACATTAAACAATGTGGGGCTTAGGCATGAGCCCTGTGGCACCCCCTTCGTGAGCGTTCTTGAGGGGGAGCGATACGGTCCCAGGCTGACGGATTGTGAGCGCCCGGACAGAAAGCTCTCAAGCCAGGAGAGGGCTTGTCCTCCTATGCCTACTCCCTTTAGACGGCTCAAGAGGATCTTGTGGGACACAGTATCAAATGCGGCCGACAGGTCTAACAGCACCAGAATCATAGAGCCTCCTCTATCCTGTGACATCTTGATGTTGTCGGTCACGGAGAGGAGTGCAGATTCGGTGCTGTAGTTGGGCCTGAACCCAGATTGTGAGTGGTCCAGGCCCCCTGTCGCCTCAATGAAACTGGACAGCTTCTCAGATTCCTGGCTTGGGCTGCTTTTTTGATTTTTTTTGCCAAATATTCGGGTTTGCCGGTATGGAGGGCTTTGTGGGTTAGGCAGGCCATTCTGAAGTTACTTCGCATTTCTACTGGGAGCCATTTGAGTTCTTTGAGTGCTGGGGAGATGTGATCAGATTTTTTGATGCCGGTGATCATTCTGGCTGCCGCATGTAATGTTGTTTTGATCAGTGCCAAGTGCGATTTAGGAATACCGGTTAGGATTGCGTTCCCATAGTCCAGTCTTGACAGTACCAGGGATTGAGTGGCCAGTTTGAGATCCTTGTTAGGAATGTAGGGTTTGATTTTGTTCAGAAGTCTGAGGTTAAAGAATGCACTTTTGGCCGAGTTCCTAATGTGTTTCATTTAGATGTGCTTAGTTTAGAGTCCAGGGTGATGCCAAGAGATTTAACAGAGTCTGCTAGAGTAAGATTCCCTTTGAGCGCATCGATTGCCTTTAGCCATTCGGTGATTTGAGGGTTGTCCTCCTTGTTCGAGATGAGGAGTGTTTCGGCCTGGTCTGGATTTAGTTTCAGGTGGTTGTTTGTTAGCCAATCTTGAACATCTTTCAGGACATCATTTAGTCTTTGGATGTCAGTGAGAGAGGAAGTTTCCAGATAGATATGTGTATCATCCGGTATAGGTGGAAGCAGATGTTGGCTTTTCTGAGTAACTTGGAGAGCGGTTCCATATAGATGTTAAAAAGCTCTAGAGAGAGCACCGATCCTTGGGGGACGCCCTTGTTAACTTGCTGGGTTCCAGAGGTGAAGTTCTTGATTTTTATTTTTTGCATGCAGTTATGTATAAAGGAGAACCACTTGAGAACTACCTCGCCGAGGCCAGCTCTTTCTTGGAGAGCCTTGATGAGGAGTTTGTGGTCCACCGTGTCAAATGCTGCAGAGAGGTCAAGGAGAATGAGGAGGCAGCATTTGTCTGAGTCTAGTGATCCATGGATGTCATCTATGATGTTCAACATCGCGGTTTCTGTGCTGCAGCCTTTTCTAAAGCCAGGCTGGTGGGGGTCTAGGAGGATGATGTTGTCCAGGTGCTGTGTCAGTTGATGATGTACGCAGCGCTCAAGTGTTTTTGAGAGCAAGGGAAGGTTAGATATAGGTCTGAAACTGTTTAGATGTGTGGAGTCTAGACCAGGTTTTTTCATCAGGGAGGTGACTTGCCCCATTTTAAGGCAATCAGGGACCACTCCATTTTTTAAGGAGCTATTTATGATTTTGCCCCATATAGGTGCAAAAGCGTGCTTCATTTTCTTGATTAGTAGGGGAGGAATGGCGTCTGAGATATGAGCTGATGGTTTGGAGGTCGAGATCAGCGAGATTATCTCTGTTTCTAGAACGGTGCGAACGCTAAGCCAGGGGTTGAGAGAGGAGCCAGAAGAGAGGACACGGGGTACAGCTGTGCTGCTCTTCTTGGGGTGTGATTCGTTGATGTCTAATGATAGTTCTATTTTTGCGATCTTATCGTTGAAGAAGTGTGCAAAGTTGTTGCAAAGTTCTTTGGACGCCTGTACAGAAGAGGACAGTGGCTTGGAGGTTTGTTGTCTGATGATGCTGTGGAGCTTCTTCGGTCGGTTTTTGGCCTTGTCCACTGCCTCGCGGAAGAAGTTGGATTTCTTATTTTTGATGTGGTTGTTGTACTTCCTTCGGGCTGATTTCAGTTGGTCACGAAGGGTGGCAGTCGGGTTATTTCTCCATTTTCTTTCTTTGGCTCTTAAGTTTCTCCTTTCTGCATTGAGGTCAACGTTGAACCATGTTCTGGATGGAGTGGTTCTGCTTCTTTTGAGCTTTAGTGGAGCTAGTTTGTCGAGTATAGACTCTAGCTTGGAATTGTACCGATCAGTGAGATCATTGGTGGAGAGGTGGGCTTTGTTGTCCGGGAGAAGTGAGCTTAACTGAGCTTCCAGGATATCCAGGGGTACTTGGGAGATGTTTCTCATCCATTTTGGGGGGTCATGTGGAGGTTGGTGGGAGATAATGGGGTGATTGATATGAAATAGGATCATGTGGTGGTCTGACCAGTCGACGGGAAGTATGTGGTTGACTGTGATAGAGTTCTTTTGGGAAATGATGGCATCCAATGTGGCTCCGTTGTAATGAGTTTCCTCAGTGCAGTGTTGTTTAAGGTTGTTATCATCGAGAAGGCTTGATAGCGATTGTATTAGAAGAATGTGTGTCTCGTTCCATCGTAGATTCAGATCGCCAAGAATTAAGTTATTGGAATCGCCAAGTGCGCCTTGTGCTATCAGGTCGGACAGTTGTTCTCCAAAAGCTTTGTTTCTGCCTGGGAGTTGATAGAGCAGGTGACATAGTAAAGAATCATTGTCTTTGGTCTTGATGATGGCGGATTAGTAAGCGGTTGGTGAAAAGCTCCTGATTGCTGGCAGTTTTAGCTTTAGTTGCCCTAGGTATGGCGATGAGGACAGGATGTCTCAGTGGTTTGGTGCAGGGAAGGTCTTTCCGGTGTCCTGTGATCACTTGAATTTTTGATGTAGGAGAGTCTAAGGCGGGAGTGTTGTATGCGGTGGCTAGTAAGGCTGCTTCACAGTCTGACATAGGTGCTTCTGTTCTGGAGGGCCTTGATGTCAGGTGTTTTGTATCTGATAGTGTGTGGATCTTGGTCCTAGGGAAGGGGACTCCGGTTTTTGAGGCCTTATGTGCACATGATCCCAGGACCCTGTAGGGGGGGCCCGTGCAGCTGGGTACTAGTGGTTTCTGTGGGCCCAGGGGGGCAGTTTGTGTTGACGGTGTGGGGAGTCCCGGAAGGGGGTTTCAAGGGTCTGCGGGCTATACCTAGGTTAGAAAGGATTTCCGTTAAGCCCAGGGAGATTACGTCTATCTGGCTTTCAAGAGCCGCGAGACGCTATGACTCGGAATCGAGGGAGGAGTTGGGGGCATCTAGGGTGTTGTGGTTCAGGTTGAGGAATTGAGGTCTCTTGATGGTGAGCAAGTCGGGTTATCCTTTTTCGGGATCATGGGAGAGGACAGAGGAAGAGGAGGGGAAAGGACAGGGAAAGGCTTTGAGTGTCTGGGAGCTGGGATGAGGCTCGTGGGGAGGGGGGTCCCTGTCGGCGTGTCGCATCTATGAATTTGCTGGGGAGAGAACCTATGTGGGGGCGGGTAGCATTATCTGTAGGGAGCTGATTGATAGGGTAGGTGGGGGAAGTGGGGTGTTTGGAAGGGGGAATTGAGGGTGTGGTTAGGGTTTTCTGTTGTGGCCGGTAGGCTGTAAGCGTGCGTTGGGATGCGGCGGGGAGAAGAGGAGCGTAGCGGGCCGTAGCTGTATCGCGGAAGGGAGGATCATAGGCTTCTCTGTTGGTTGTGGATGAGGGCGAGGTGCGGATTGGGGTGGGGTGCGGTAGGGTTGGGAGGGCTGATCTTAATGCGGGAAATAGGGAGTCAAAAGCTTCAAGGTTCTCATTATTAGCCTGGATGAGGACCGTGCCATTCGTGTAGATGGTCACGGATATGTACCCTCTTCCGACCGAGCCAATAGGGAGTATAGAAGTTAGTTTGCAGCTGTGGGGAGTGGATGTGGTTTTGGAAATATACAGTTGCGTTCTGATCATGGAGATCCAGTCTTCTGGTCTCTCAGTGTGGAATATGAGGTCCATCTTAGTCGGACCATTGGAGGCCGAGTGGTAAATGTCTGTGATTAGGGTTTCTTTGTGTTGGCGGATAAGTTTCTGTTTGAAATTGCGTCTAATTTTTGTAGAGAGGTGAGGGGGGAAGATGATGGTTAAAGAGTTCCGGATGTGGGGTTTTAGGTGGGTAGTTAGGACTTGAGTGGGAGGGCGAGTCACGAGCCATCGTGACGGTAATGTGAGCGGAAGGGTGCATGTGCAGGGGGGGGTGACGGGGTGAGTCGGAGGAGATGGATGAGGGGATGGTGAGTGTGTAAATATTGCCTATAAGGGGTTGATCGGATGTGTTGCTATGTGTAGCTATGAGTGCCGGGTTTGCTTACGAGGTGCTGGCAAAAGCTGATCAATTTGTGCATAGATTCCCAATTGGAGAGAGTGTGACCGGACACTTCCGGGCGAGTTGTCTTCGGGGGGCCGCTATTTTGGAGTCAGAGGAGTATTCCGTGTTCGGGTACGGGTGGCTCGGGGCGCGTGGCAAGGAATGGGTAGTCAACTGGGTTTAGAGAGAGGGGCGGCTCACCTTGGCTGTTTCAGGATATCCCCTGTGGAGTTTATAAACCCGAAGGGGTCTAGGCGCTACCTGAAGGCACATCCAGCTTAGTTACAGGAGGGGAGACTGTGCGTATGCCCTAAAGAGCCACTTTTTTAGGCCCTTCCTGAAATTTAGCAAATTTGCCTCTTTCTTAAGAGAGATTGGCAGGGAGTTCCACAGTTTGGCTGTAGCAGGGGTGTATTAGCTACTCTAACATATCTTACTTTCTACATTTTTCTGTGACCTAACTCCCTTTTCTTTTGAAGAGGCAATCAGGCAGCCCTTGCTCAAGCTGCAGTAAACTGGCTGCACTTTTGTCCATGGCAAAGCCAGGTGGATTACTGCTCTGCAGCCTGTCAATGGGTGTGGCCAGAAATAGAGGAAGGCCTGACTCAGGATTACTCCGTGAAAACCGGAAGCTCTGCTAGTTCAATGGATGTTCCCAGTCACTTAAAGTATGTCCAACAGGTATTGTTTTGGTCAAATATAAAGCTAACTTTAAGGTATAATGGTGACTAAATAGCGCCATGACCTCTTGTGCCTCGTAACAAAAAAAGAACAGCCACTATTATCATGCAATTGATGGCACCCATTTGATTGACATCAGAAGGATGGAAGGTGGAGCCTCACTAGCAAGGAATCTATTTTGCGACTTGCAGGCTACACTTAAAGCCCTTTACATGGGGCAAGGTGGTACTTTCAACAAGGGCAAACATTCGGTACACTAGCTTTAGGCAAAGTTTAAGTGCGGAGGAAAAACTGGGTGGATATCCCAAAGGGGCGTGGCCGATTTAAATAAGGGCGTGGCTTAAAACATGTAAGCTAAAGATCTGTGCTATTGGCTTTATCAATGGTTATTACATGAGACAAATAAGCAACAACTACGGCTTTGTTGTTATAACATTGAAAATGCTTCAGTTCTTAAGTGAGGAGACTGTGAAAGAACTGTAACGAGTCTCTGACTTACATCAGAGGCAGAGAAGGATGGCACTGCTGCAGAGGTAAGATTTGTTTTTCATGCTGATGGTGCGGACAAAATTAAACAGCCCGATAGGGACCCGTATAAGCAGCTGGTTTTTAGAACTGCCAGTGCTGAGCCCACTTAAAGCCCTGCCTCTAGGCCTGCAATGTGTTTCAGGGTTGCAGATATGTTATGATGAAATGGCGAGTTTGTTTCAAGACGGCGGACAGCCAATGTGATTAATGCAATGCTGCATTTTATTGAAGTGGGTACAGCGAGAGAAGGAGTATTTCACTTGAATCGGTAGATAAAAGCCCCATCAAAATACCTTGTGGATGACCTGACCCTTTCTCCACTTCACACCACCATTCTGTGTCAGTTTGCTGTCTGCAATCGGAAAAAATGCAATTTTTCATCATTAATTGCCGAGCGAATCACTAATTTGATACAAGTAAAAAATTAACAATAAACAAGAGGGAGAGAAAAAAACAAAGGCATTTGGAAGTCATGTGCAATAATGAACTCTCAATTGGATTAAAAAGCCTCATCTGCTGGGCCTCGCTTGCCAATCATTTCCCACATGCTGCAATGACCTTTTAATTGAAATAAAGGTATGCCTGATTTACCTGGTGCCTATCTGAGACAAAGTAACAAGACTTGTATCACATACTTGTGAGCAGTTCTTTCATGTGGGAACAATGCAGGTCGTCAAGTCCTATGCAATGTGAGAGAAAAGAAGCCCAGTAGTTGTGTGCGCGCGCGCCCTCGTGCATCGGCGAGGGGGCCTGGGTCTTGGATGCGCCGTGGGCTGAGCAGCAGTCGGAACGGGGGTTGTGTGCGCGAGCACGCCACGCAAAAGTGATTTAAAAGAAGTGGGCAGCTCAAGTGCATGAATGAAACCCGGGAGTTGTGTGCACGTAACAGCAAGCTGGTGGCTGGAAAAAAGCATGTTGGCAGCACTTTGAAAACTCGCTTCTAAATGTCTTGCAGAGCAGCGCATGCGCGGACTCTGGAAGACCTAATAAAAAGGAAGCAGCATAAAAATGACCTTATTCGATACAATAGAGATTACAATAAGAGTGAGATTCCACATTGTTTCACTGCCTGCAGCCTGTTTCTAAATGTGAGCAGAGTACTGATTACAACACAAGAGTTAGTGCAGTGGGTTAATATACTGACGACAATGATAAATGTTCAGCCTGCAGGGTGTGGGTGCCAATCTCAGTGACACAAACTGTGGATAAACATCAGCTGAAGACCACTGATTCAGATCCACGTGAAAAGAGTGCACCAGGGTAATGCACCTACTGCAGATATTTCTGTGAAACATGTGGGTCAAAGGTGCCCATCACATTAAGGTCTCGCTGGGTTAATAGATCTACTAGGGTGTGGGTGAGTGGGTGAGTGAGTGAGTGAGTGAGTGAGTGAGTGAGTGAGTGTGTGTGTGTGTATATATATATATATATATATATATATATATATATATATATATATATATTCCAAAACAGGGAAGTCGAAGCTGTGTCTTTTCGCAACAAACTCTTTAATGACAGCTGGTGATGTTAGCCGAGTTTCGCCTGCCCAGCAGACTTGCTCACTAACCGTTAATCTGGGCATTAGATTACGTAGTGGTTTCTCCCATATTTGGGAGATTGTGGAGAGAAGAAGACTTTGCAAACAGGTGTTGAAGTAACTTTTGTCCAATTTGAGCTTCTTTACTCATTTGTATGTCCACACAGTAATGTTTTGTAAAAGTGTGGGGTGATGCCCATGTTGCTGCTGCACAAATAGTGTCAATGGGTACGCTGGCCATGAAAGCTAGGGTTGCTCCTTTTTTTCTAGTGTAGTGAGCTGGTGGTCGCATTGTTAGTTCTTTTTTGGCATTGGCATAACAGGATTGAATGGTTTGTACTAGCCATCGTGCAATTGTTGCCGTTGTGACACCACGCAAAATATCTTGTATTTTGCGTGGGGTACGATTTCGCACTGAGTTTAATCTTGCTCCCAGAAGGTTGTTTCCCCTTTCTGGTTGTTTGGAAGATTTCTTGTGCTTTGAGAAACCCAGTTCCTGTAACGTTTGGATAGCTGTTTGAACAGGATTGTGGCATGTTTGCTTTGAGTGCTCCCTTATGAGCCAGTCGTCCAGATAAGGATAGACATGGATTCCTTCCCTTCTTAGGTATACCAAGCATTTTGTGAAGACACGTGGAGCTGATTTTATCCCGAACGGTAGCACCTTGAATTAGTAATGTGTCCTGTTGTGTAGGAACTGCAGGTTATTTCTGGGTCCTTTGTTCATAGGGATATGCAAGTAGGCGTCCTTGAGGTCTATTGTTGCCATGTAGTCTCCCTTTTGAGTTTGTGGAATTATTTCTTGAAGAGTACACATTTTGAAGCATTTTCTTAGTATGAACCTGTTTATGAACCGTAGGTCCAGGATTGGTTTTAGAGACAGGTCCCGTTTGGGTACTAGAGAGTATGGGGAGTAGTTTCCTTTGAACCATTCCTGGTTTGATACTACTTCTATTGCATGTTTTTGGATTAGTTACTTGATCTCGGAGATTAGCGGTGTTTGCTCTGATTTCAGGAATTGTCTTGTTCTTGGTGGGTTTGCTGGTGGTGTTTTTGTCAGCTCTATGCAATACCAGTGCTTTGCCAGATTTAATATCCAATTGCCTGTTGTGATATTTTGCCACTTTTTTGAGGAAAAGGAATATTCTTCTCCCCACTGGTGTTTTGTGTGGGTCTTTTTTCGTGAGCAAGTCAGTTCAAGCGGTTTCCTCTTCCTCTACAGGTTTGACCTCTGTCTCTCTCCCGCGAAAGGGCTGCTTCTGCTGTTGTTGCCAACTTTGGTTGCTTGTCTGCTGACTTGTTTGTTGCCCAGGGCTTTGACCCTTTGGTTGCTGTGACATTTGCTGTCCCTGGCCAAATGTATCTCTTCCTGTAGGCTTTCTGTTGTTGAAACCACCTCTTTTAAAGGAACCTCTTTGCTGTAGGAATCTCAATGCCCTTGCAGTCTCGTAGTCCTTTTTAATCTGCTGAAGGGATTTATCCACTTCCTTTCGAAAGTTGACATCCCCAGTGAATGGTCTATTGATGATGGAGGTTTGAACCTCCTATTTGAAACCTGATATCCTGAGCCAGGCATGTCTTCTCAGGATGGTGTCTGTGCACGTTTGCCTACTAGCAGGGTCAGCTGCATCAAGAACTGACTTAAGGCATATATGTGCCACGTTTTTGCCATCCTGGACAATACGACCTTCCTCTTTTCTTGTCCTCTTCGGGGAGTTTGTGAAGAATCTCCTCTATGTCGTCCCATTGTTGGTAGCTGTATCTATAAAGTAGGGCATTGGAATTTACGATGCACCACTGTGTTGCTGCTTCCTTTTCATTCACCTCCCCACCATGTCCGTTCTCTTACTCTCCTTCTCTGGTGGAGGTCTGGTATTGGAGACTGCATTAGCTCTCCTTCTGGCTGTGGGGACAATAATTGATCAGGCACTGTGTTTCTCTGAATATATTTAGGGTCCTTTGAGGAAGCCTTGTATATCTTCTCTACCCTGGGTGTTATACCTTTGCTTGAAGCTGGTTCTTTGAAGACTTCTTTACCTAGAGCCAGAATGCTAGGAAGCATAGGTATGTATGGAGTCCCCTTGGTGGGAGCAGTTAGGGTTTCCATGAGGTAACATGTGTCTCCTTTTGCTTTCTCGATGGGGACTCCAAATTGGTCTGCTACCCTCTTGACTAGGCGATTGTATAAAGTTATGTCATCTGGTGGCGATGCTGTGGATGGATAACAGCATACCTCCTTCTCAGGGCTTTCGGCGTTGATATCGTTCCAGGAATCATCAACATATTCGGAGATTTCCTCCTCTACAGGTAAGTCCCCATATTTCTCAGGATCTTCGTCGCGAGGTTCTGGGGTTGGGGGGTGGAGGGTGGGGGAGGAGTTCGAAGATACCTTCTTCTCCCTTGGCATCTTCTGCGTCGACATTTTCTGACTCGGCAACCGTGGCTTTGGGGAATCCAAAATCATTCAGAGACGTATCGAACTCCTTCTTGTAGTAGTGTCGCCATTTTATCCTCGTCTTTTTCTTTACTTTTCAACCTCGAAAGCCCTCTCTGCATCGGAGGCAGATTTCCTCTTCTTACTAGAGTATACGTCCGATTTCGATGCGTAGTGCTTTTCTTCACGGGTTTGTGTTCGACCCTTGGCTTTTGCGTCTTCTGAAATTTTCCCTCCACTGTAGCCTTTGGTTGGCTTACGGAGGAGGGTTCTTTTAATCGCAGCTGACCCTCGATTGCCTTTATCTTCGGCATCGGGCTGCCTTGGACTGCGCCTCATGTTCGCGGCCCTTCTGTTCCGACGGATGTGTAATCTTACTTATTCGTCTTCTTCGTTGGTTTGATCGCCTTCTTGTGGGCGTGGATTTCGGAGTCCCCTTCTAGAATTTCAACGTCCGATCCCTTGTGCGTCTATTCTGCTGGTACCCCACATTTTTCCTCGTTGCTGGAGAAACCCAGGTCTCGGAGGTACGTTTTCTTTGAGTTCTGCGACATTGTGGTGTAGTGGGCCACTCTTAGTTTTCGGCGGCTTCTGAGTGTTTTTGACGAGAACGCCGCGCAGGCCTCACAGTCCTTGTCCTGATGGGGTTTGGGCAGGCAGAGGTTGCAGATGTTGTGTGGGTCACATTGAGATAACGTGGTGGCATTTGGTATAAAAATTAAAGGGGGTATGCTCCATGTCCCCTACCTCGCTATTTGTGGATCAAGGAGGTCCTCTGTGGTGCCGGAGCATAAATCTTGTCCCTGGATACGGAATCACTGAACAGTGAGATTCAAGGAAGTCTTTTTCTCCGTTTTATTGAACTTTTTAAGGAAAAACTGAAAAAACTTCAGAGTTTCCAGTCCTGTTTCTAGAACCAACGGAGGTAAAAAGAATCGGAAGATACCGTCCATGCACTGCAACCGCCAGGACACCGCCTGACGTCACACAGGGGGCGTACCTGGCACCAAATGGTGGTCGACAGTGAAGAAAACAAGAAAGAAAAAATCTAAGACAATTCCGGACCAAACCACTAGATGGCGACGTAATGCTAAGCAGGTGAATCCAGAAAAGGATTCACGCTGCAAAACTCAATTATGGGACCATCAAATCATCAATGTGTATTCAAAATATGTCTAGCACCAAGCATAGATCAGAGATACACCAGCAACTACGGGTAAATATGTAACAAATAGTACAATTATCTGACATAATAAACAGATGATCATTTTTGTGAACCACGAGGAGCTACAGTGAGCAGGCATGACAGCACAGCGATTGTGAAAAGTGTAAATAACCAAATACCGTGGAAGAAAAAAAAACAGGCAAACAAAAACGGTTTCACAAGTCCACTTATGATTCGGTCTCCGGTTTTAGACATCAGGTAACCAGACAGCATCATAAACAAAAAACTTGATTGACGTTTGAAGGGCTAATTATGAGCAAAGCAATAAGGGACACCATAGTAGTAGCTGATGTATGTTTTAATCCCTTATTCGTGATTAGCTGGGGTCGTCATCAGGACAAAAGGTGGGTCAATGAGCTGTAGCTCCCCAGAGCACAACAAGATGGGCACGTGTCAGTTTGGTGATAGCCATTGAAAACCAAATGAATACATTCATGGCGTGGAGGTTAGAGTACATCCGCTAAAATGAGATTGGAGCACACAACGCGGGGGGGAGGGGGTGAGGGGGGGGGGGGGGGGGACTTGTTGGGAGCAAGTCGCTTCATATGCAAGTTAACTGGATAAAAAAGTAGGTGACTTAAAAACGCAGTTTGTTTTCTAGAACACAACCTGCCACAAATGGCCAGGCTTACCTCTGAATGGCATCCTGGCGAATAAGAGGTTGCCAGCTGCTTTACACCAACTTGTTTTAGAGCACTGAGTTACAAGAGGCAACTCAATTGTCTGTAAACTACACCTACAGTCAGGTGGAACTTTGTTTTATCATGTAAGTTTGTTAAATATTAGTGCAATGCCATTTTCTGCTGCAAGTTAAGTTTGCACAAAGTTGCTGCAGAACATATTGATTGTGAGAAGTTCGCCTGGTATAGGATGTCCACTATTCTAGTGGGCACCTGGCACCAGTCCAAACGACCCTTATTGATGGTAGGTTGTAAAGTCAACCTTATAGAAAGCTATCCTAGTGGTAGCTGTGGAGAGCAACCTTCAGGCTAAGACTTAGAGGCGAGTTAAGCTACTTCTTTTACCAATTATAATCTTTTGAATGATCAAATGAAAGCCCACCACACATGGTATAAATCAAATATATATGTATTTATACTAAACACAACCTCTCTGGTCTCTTTATGAGGCTAGAGGTAAAAGTACAATACAAAGAACTTAATCAGCATATGATAAGTTGCACAGTATACGTTATGCCCTAGGGGGCTCACAAACCATATACTAAAATAGTGGTATAAGAACCACGTGAGAGTTAGAAAGCAGGCCTAGTGCCTGTAGAACCGCTGGGGCTACCTAGAATCACTAAAGGTTAGGATGCAGGAGGGTCACCGGGAACGCGTGCAGTGTTTAAACACAGCTGCGGATCACCATTGACTTTCTATGGAGAACGAACAAGTTACAATTTTAAAGATTAAGGCCACTTCTAGGTGAACTATGAAGGAACCCTTTTAGACTAGGACACTTCGAGAGTCAAGACCCATGGAGCACCGGAATGCTTGTGTTACCTCACCCAGGGAAGCCGGTTGCATAGGGGTCTTTTGGTGTCTGGTTTTGTCGTCGATTCCAATGGAGAGCTGCAATGAAATGCCTCAGGCGACCAGAGGAAAAGTGTCCGGGTGGATCAGAGATGTGAAGAACCTGAAAGCAGAGAAGACAGAGTCTGGGTCACTAACCAGTGACCAGGATGGCGATAGGAAGATGCCAGCCGATGTCGGGTGATTTCAGGTGAAAAGGTGAAGCTTGTCTCTTCAGCCACGAGGACCAGGAGGCATTGACGACGACCAGGAGCTGGATTCAAGCTGTCCCAGGAAGGATCTAGTGGACTGCGGTGTCAGAATCTGGATTGGACACAACAAGCCTTGACAAATGCAATCCGCGCAGGATGTTGAGATGGGCTTCAGTGCAGACCAGCAAGGTCTGAAGGACTCCTCCTTTGGAGAGGAGTGGGAGCAAGTCGGGAGCAACCAGAAAGCTCAAGAAATCATATATGGCCCTTCGTGGGGGCTCACTAGCCAACGGACTAGGAACCGCAAAGGAGTCTCGAGCAGAAATGCTCAAAACGGGCCCACGGGACACTCATGGAGTGTAGGCTTCTGAGCTTCAGTGCAAAAGGTGCTCGGGGCAGGGTCTTCAAATACCCCAATGCACAATTTGGGGATGCCTCGGGAAGTAGGTGCAGTAGCAAAAATGCAGGATGTCCAGGAGTTCCGGTCCAACATCTCTCGTGTCTGCTACAGGTCTCAGCTTTTCTGGGAGCACAGGTCAGCATCAGAGATGTCTGGAAGTCTGTGTCCTGTGTCGCAAATTCTTCAGGATCCAGCGGGAGCCTCAAAAACGCAGACCGGCAAAGATGCTGTTGGTGCCTGTTTGGACAGGGTGGGCACTCCTTGACCACAAGGGAGATTTCTTCCGTCTTGCAGTCGATAAGGAATGTCGAAGGTCCAGGAATTATGTATCAGAGTTTCGTCCAGGGTAATCTAAAGTCCTAGCGACAGGTTTTCTATACTTATAGTAAGTTTAGGGGTTGGACTAACTCTAAGGTCCCTCCTATGGGTGGACTTGGGGTGGAGGTGGTTACACCCCTTCCCCTTTGTCCAGTTTCACGCCAGAGCTGGGGCTGAGTGCCCCAGCAACCGGTTTGAACTGGGAAATGCATGGAGCACCTTGTGTGCCCCAGGCAGTGTCTGAAAAGCATTCACTGAATGCAACCCACCCTGCCCCAATACACTAAAGCCAGTGGACAGGAAACCTATTGTCCAGACAGCCCCTGCCGGAATTTCGTCCAGCAGCAGGAGGGCAGACTCGTGTCTGTGGCAGCAGCATCCATTTTGTGATGCTGGGGTTCTGTTTAACTTTAATTGGGTTTACCAGTAACTACATGTCTTCTCCCTTTAGAAGGGTGGAATGCTACACCTGCCGCCAGAACTGGCGGGGGGTAATATTCCAAAGTGTTTGACACCTTACACAACATGTTTTGATAAAGCCAAACCAAAGTTAGCATTAACCGCGAGCATTATAATGCACTTAAGAGTATGTAGTATGGCTATATCATAGAACAGCTATAAGGAGATGGTTCCGAAAGCTGCAGAGGGGCTCAGCTCATGCTAGGGCACCCCCTCACACAAAACCAAGCACTCTGCCTCCAGGATTGTCAACGCCTGCCATAGGGGGGGGGGTGTGTGTGTGTGTGTGTGTGTGTGTGTGTGTGTGTGTGTGTGTGTGTGTGTGTGTGTGTGTGTGTGTGTGTGTGTGTGTGTGTGTGTGTGTGTGTGTGTGTGTGTGTGTATATATATATATATATATATATATATATACACATTAGATATATACTAATATAATAAAGAGAGAGCCCAAACCTTTGAGGCGGGTAATCTCAGGAACCACAGCACCAATCACAACACTCAATACAGTGTTGAAAAGGGCAGTTGCAGCAGAAGGACATAGGCTATGCAGACGCCCACCATATACATTTAAAAGGCAAAAGAACCGTGCCAGCAAAGTAGTCCCTTGTGACTGTCGAATTTGAGTTTTGTCTGTTTTCTCTTTCTATACCGGAATACACAAACAGGATATATAAATATAAATATGGCTGAAGCGTTTTTTGTGCAGAAATTGACAAAGGCTAAGCGCCGAAACATGTCTTATTTTGCCCGGAGTTCTAAATAAAATCTATTGAACTCCCTCCCTCGAGAATGCAGTCTTCTGTTACGGGTACGATTTCCCGATGGAGTTGTGAGCGGTATGTTGAAGTGGGAACACCCCCGCTTGACGAGCACCCGTCCTTGAGTGCAACTGGCTTATGTTTTGGAGCAGCGATTTACATATTTCCGGATGCACCGTGATGGCGGATTGATTGGAGATTTGGTTTGGAGCATTGCGCCTTGAAGACACCGGGGAAGTACTACCCGTGACTGGAAAGTGGTGGTATACGTGACAGGAAAAGAACCCTGGTAAGGTGTCAGTGACATGAACTCAATTTATCTTTCACGCAAAATCACAGAACAAGAGGGAGAAGGGCAGTGACAATTTGCGCTGTAAGTGACAGCGCCGGAAATGATTTTGAATATGTTCTGCAAGTTAGAACGCACAGAAGTAGCCGACAATATCTTCAAAAAGAAAAATGGTGCCAAAAAAGCTGCGAGCAACAGTGGAACCTCAGTGACCCCCAATTTGGTTTCTAAATTCTCCATTCTGGAACGCATTTACGAGCTTGAGATTAGAAAATGGTGGGAAGCCACCTCTTTGGAAAATTATATAGAGGTAGGCAGAGTCCCGAGAGGCCTTCGCATATACACCGTACCGGCCTACGAGAACCCGGATCCCCTTTTATTGGATGCTTGGGCAGAACATACAGCCCAGTCTGTAAAGGCATGCAGGTGATCCTCGTAAGATACGCGTGGAGTGACCGCGAGAAGGCTCTAGCACTAATTAAGGAATAGGAGGATGATTTATTGAAATAGGATGATTTAACCAAACTGGATAAAAACGAGAACAAATGAAAAAGACTAAAAACATATGAGCAGAAAATCAAACAGCGCAAAGAGGAAAAATTTGGTAAAGACGAAAAAGACTACAATCAAGGTCGAATATTAACTTTCGCTAAAAAATATGAAAATACAAGAAAAGAGCTAAGGCAAAGACTGCCGTAACATCAGGTGACAGTCCCCGTAACATCGGAGTCTGAAATCACAGGTGATGAGTCCTCAAATGAAGATGGAGGAGGAATGTCAACAATGGGTCCCCCTTTTCACGAGGAATTCAAGCTCATCAGAAAACAACAGCTAAAAGGAGGCAGAGGCAAACCTCCAGAGCAGTGGGCAAGAGGAAAACAAGGCTGGCGGGGGCCAAAAAAAGCGTAGGCTCACCACTAGTAACCCGAAGCAAGAAGTTTTTCAGCAAGCGGAAGTAAAGCAAGATAATTTGACGATAGCTAATCTGACACCAAGGATCCTGAACGCAGAGGAGGAATCCGTATTGCAACTTGGTCTTTCATTTTGCCCTCATAAGAATATTGCAAACAATAATTGATTTGTTTAAATTCCCCACCAAGCTGAAACTGCACAAATATTTCAAGCTGAAACCATCCACATTAAAACCAAAAAATTCAGGACAAGGTGGAACTGAAACTGATGGTTTAACTGGCAAGGATATTACAGCACTGAAAGTATTAGAAGGTTTAAGAAATGAAAATACGGATATTGAAGACAATAACATGGGTCCCTCTCAATTGGTGGAACAGTTGGAGATTCAATAAAGTAGAGGAATGAGTCCCTTTGATCCTACATCCGTATTTCTTCCACAAATGGCTACTGATGCCATAGATACCTTCTCTGAAGCGGTTATTAAAGATCTTAGTCGCTTGCGCAATGATAGCAAACACACCAAGAGTAATAAGAACTTCACTAAACAACAATTGGCATTGAATGGGCTGTCTCAAGACACCTCTTTGGTCTGCAAGCCTTCTGACAGAGGCGGGAACATTGTGTTACTTACCAAAGACCAATATGAGAGAGAAGCATTTCGCCAGTTGGACGACACTTTGCAGTATGACAGAATAAATGACCATGAATACAACCAAAGGTCTTGATATTACGAGCCTCTATACGTGCATTGCTCATACTGATGGAGTCACAGCTTTACAATTCTTTCTGGAATCCCGTTTTTGAGCACAGCCGTACAATACGTGAATTTGTGATTTTTTGCCTAACCCATAACATTTTTCTATTTCAGAAACAGTTGTTCAGACAAGTGTCTGGGACCGCGATGGGCACCTGCTTCGCCCCCAGCTATGCGAACCTGTTCGTTGGCTGGTGAGAGGAGCAGGTGGCCTGGGCGGAACCAAACCATATGTGGAACACTAGTGTGAAGGCATGGTATTGTTATATAGACGATTTGTTCATTGTATTTGATGGCTCACCTGATTTGGCTAAATCATACATTGAGATCCTGAATGACAATGAGGTTAACTTAAAATTCTCAGGAGAAGTAAGTGTAACTGAGGTTAATTACTTAGATCTGACAGTTTTTATAACGGACGGACAGATACACACTAAGCTTTATCACAAAACAACTGCTGGGAATTCTACTCTATTTGCTACCAGTAGTCATCCCAAAAAGCTTATCAACAGCATCCCCTATGGGGAGTTATTGAGGTTGAAGAGGAATAACACATGTGATTCCGGGTTCCAAAAAGCTGCAGCAATGAGCATGCAACGCTTTAGAGTGAGAGGCTATAGCGAAGCTGTTCTATCTTCTGCCCTAATTAGGGTCAACAATATTCGAAGAGAAGATCTATTGGTGGATAAAGGGGACAAGAAATCAGGAAACTGATGTTTCCGGATGATCACTAGTTTTTCTGAAAATGCAAGGCCAACTTAAAAGAATAATGTGAAAGAATTGGCATATCTTACTAACAGACAGCATTGTAAAGGATGATTTGCCATCTAATCCACTAGTAACTTTTTGAAAGGCCAGGTCATTAAAGGACCAATTGGTCCATAGCTACCATGACACCGAACCAGTAAGGAATCTGTTAACATATTTTTGTGTAGATCATGTACCAGTCAGCCCCAGGGGTGGCAACAGGATTCAGAAGCTCAGGCGTTTAGAATCACGTTACATCATAGATCTGCAATGCAAGAGCCCACTGGGTTTAAACAGTAGTGAGGAACTTTCAGTACACTTAGGGTGAGAATGCTATATAATCAGGAGGACAGTATTATTACATGCTCTGCTTTCTCTTCTTTTTGAGTATTAACTGAATGGAATGTATGTAGTACACAGAAATACATGAGAATGTTCTATTGAAGAATTGTATATATGAGATGTATACTGGTATTTTGGACCGAACAGAGATAAGCACATCTGCGGGCAATAGTTGGTTTTGTTTTTGACAGCCAGAAGACCACTGTTCTTGAATTTTTCATGAATTTGTTGAGGCTAATTTGCTCGGCCGATATACGGCATTATGATGCATATATACACACATTGTTGAGTATTAGTGTTTGTAATAACTGTAATACTTTGCTTTTAAGCATCTGTGGGTTCGTCTTTAGATATTTAAAGATGTGAGGTTCTTTCATTTCGACTCCATCTTACATTCACCGCCATTTTGTGTTGCCTTTACACAGGCTGCTCGATGAACGAAGTGTCTCTGCCCTTTTGGACTGCAACGTGTCAAAAAAAACCTCCGTCCTGGTTTTGAAACCAATCTCAGACACCAGCCGGCCTAACTAATCCGTGTCTGGACTACCTAATCCCTGTATCAACCATCTGTTAGCCTTTAGTATTCTTCTCTTGACGTATCTTATCTTTTGGCCTTCGCTATTCTCTCCCTGTGTTTTCCCATTTCACAACCTTTCTTTTGAAGCATACAGACATGTCTTGCCATTGCAACACTGAACTATGGGTACCAGTATTGATTAACTCTGAGGGGCTGGATAACACAACATGTAAGCAGAGAGCATTCTGGTGCACAACACCTTGTTTTCAAACTCTTCTGATTGGCTAAAACTTTGTGCATTGGGTGTATGTTTGTACAGATGTATTTTGGCTATAAAATCTTGTGAGCCACGAAGTAAAGTGGCAGTCTCCTGAGAACCTACTTGATGTACTTCTTGGACAACTGTGCTTAGCTGCAGCTAATAAACTTGGTTTTCGACGCCAACAGAGTATTCCGTGTCTATGTGCAACAAGGAAGGTGAACTCGAAGATTTCAGGCGTGCCCTGCGCCGCCAGGCCCAAAGGCCCGGTTCTTCAATTGGCAGCCCAGCGTGGGGTGGCTTCAGAGGTAGCGGTTGAGCCCAAGAATCGTGAGGAGCCCTGCAGGAAAATTCCAGAGGAGACGACCCCACACCAGCGACCCCTGTATGTCGAAAAGTGGACCGATGGTCCTTTGAAGTGTGGCTTCTCCTTTCCAACGGCTGCTGGTGACTGCTGCCCTGACTGCCACCCTGCCTTGGTCCCTTTTGGTGATGACTGGTATTGCGAGACGTTAGACGGACCTCTGTTGGCGTAAGAAGACATTTTGTTAAGTATTCGTGGGTAGCGCCCACTTCTTTGTTTTTGGGTTCTTTGATTCAATTATTGTAATATTCGAAGCCAAGGGGTGAATTTGTTTGTGCTGTTTTATTTGATTAGCCCCTTGTTGTTTGTACAGGAGCCAGTGAAATGTTATGTTATGTTATTGTTATTGTTATTTGTTGTGCGCACAGCTACTCCAGCTAAGGAGCGTCCTGGCTGTGAGACAAGGTAGAACATAACATAACAGGAACTAAACAGAAAACTTAAGGGGGCGACTAAAACAGAAAGGTTTTTATGGCTTTCCGGAAAGCCGTGAGGTTCTCCAGCCGGCGAATTTCAACCGGAAGAGAGTTCCAGGTTGTTGCAGCTTTGACGCTGAAGGAACGTCCCCCCACACGACAAAGCCTGTATCTAGGAACCACAGCAAAGGCCTGGCCTTGGGAACGGAGGGTGCGCGTAGGGACATAGGAAAAAAAGAAAGCTGGACATAATTTCAGGGCCTATACCTCTCAAAATCTTAAAGTTTAAGCAGAGGACCTTGAAGAGGATACGCTTCCTCACTGGAAGCCAGTGCAAGGAGCGAAAGACACTTGACACCGAGCAAAATCTGGGCAGGCCTACAATCGCTCTGGCCGCAGCATTTTGTACCCGTTGCAAGCGGGTAAGCTCAGCCTGATTGGCCCCGACCAGGAGAGAGCTAGCGTAATCCAGGCGAGAGATGACAGTGGCCTGGATTACCAGCTGTCTGGTTGGGGCGTCAAAGTATTTGGGGACAGGTCGTAAGCCTCTCAGCAGGCCAAAACAACAGGCAGCTGTTTTTTTGGTGTGTCCTACGAAGGTAAGACCAGCATCCAGCCAAACTCCCAGGTTTTTCAGCTCCGACACCGGAGTCTGAGTTGGTCCCAACTCTGGCGGCCACCATTGGTCACCCCATAGATCCACTCCCCTTCCGACGATCATGACCTCTGTCTTAGTGGCATTGAGCTGGAGACAGTTCCCCGTCAACCAGCTAGCCACCGCCTTCAGTCCATCCTGAAACCTGGGGGCATCTTGTTCCGTATCCCCGCTGAGAGTAACCGCTAGCTGTGTGTCGTCGGCATATGAGACCAAGGTTAGGCCCCACTGCCTGGCGACCTCAGCCAGCGGTCTCACGTACAGATTAAACAACGTGGGACACAGCGAGGATCCCTGCGGAACCCCCATGGCCAGTGGCTGGAAACTGGACTTGAAGGGAGGGATGGCAACACAGAAGGAACGATTGCCGAGGAAGGAGCGGAACCACTGCAGCGCCTGGCCCCCGACACCAATCTCCTCGAGCCGATGCAGAAGGATACTGTGAGAGACCGTGTCAAAGGCGGCGCTGAGATCTAGCAGTATCAGCGCCGCCGTCTGACCAGCATTCAACACCGCACGGAGATGTTCTACCATCACGACGAGGGCGGTCTCCGTGCTATGTCCAGCACGGAAGCCATTTTGTGTGGGATCAAGGGCGTTGGTCCGGGAGAGATGTTCTGACAGGGCCAAGTTGACGTGAGCCTCTGTAATCTTCGCCGGCCAGGGTAGCAGTGAGATGGGGCGGTAACTTTCGGGCTTCGATGGATCCATGGTGGGCTTCTTGATGATTGGGGACACCACCGCCTGCTTCCACTTAGTAGGAACCACACCCGACTCCAGTGAGAGGTTGACTAGGGAACATACAACAGAACGTCCCATAAAGGCCTGATCTCTAAAAAGAGCAGGCCTTACTGGATCCGATGGAGAACCAGATTTAACTTGCAGAGCAAGTTTGTCAAACCCCTCCGGAGAAAGAGGGGGAAATGAAAGCAGGGTAGTATGGGGTAACTCCCCATTGGAACTTCCCAGGTCAATCCCTGTGCTGGGGAATGCCCGGTAAAGAGCTTGGACTTTTCCCAGAAAGTAAGAAGCAAGGGATTCACAGTGGGAGATGGAGCCCACAGCCACAGAGGAAGTCCGCTTCGCCAAAAGATCTTTCACGGCCTTGAAGATAGTCTTTGACGGGTTTGAGCTGTTACGGATTTCAGCAGCATAAAATGCCGCACGGGCTCGACAAATTGCCCGGTGATAGATCTTGACGGAGGCAACATATGCGGCTTTCAGATCAGCCTCATACGTCTTCCGCCGTGCTCTCTCCGCCCGTCTACAGGTTCCCTTCAAGGCACGCAGGGCGCTATCATACCAGGGACTCGACTCTCTGGTGCTGATTTTACTCGATACGATAGGGATCAGAGTCCAGAGCCCTGGCAATCCAAGAGCAAAAATGGTCATAGCCCTCTTCCACGCCATTCAGTGGGCCAAGCGGATCTTCAGCTAGAAGGCGGTGAAAGTCTTCTAGCCTGAGTTTGTTCCAGAGCCTCCTAGATACCCGTCTGACCGAAGGGATGGAAGGGGTCACGGGTATAGGACATTGGATGGTCACCAGGGAGTGGTCGGTCCACGCTAACGGAGAGATAGATGTGATTTTAGTCTCCGGCAGATTAGTGAAGAAGCGGTCCAGGATATGTCCCCCCCATATGAGTAGGCTGAGAAACCAACTGGGAGAGCTGAAAGGCCTCTAAGTCAGCATAAATGCTGCGTACCGTCAGGTTGGAAAGAGTATCAAAGTGTAGGTTCAGATCACCCAAGATGGAATAGTTGGCACAATCTATAACTAGTGTGCCAACAGCGGCTGGGAATGAATTTCTGAACACCACATCGCTACCCGGCGGACGATACACAACCATCCCAGAGAACGTAAACTGGGGGCTGACTAAGATCTTAAAAGAGGCACTTTCACACCCAGCAATGTTGAGGCCGCTCCACACGCAGGTATAACAAGACCTAACTATGAGAGCTATACCACCGCCTCTAGACGATCTATTAAGAGTGAACATAGAATATTCAGGGGGGCATGCTAGATTGGAAATAGCAGCATCCGCGTCCTGAAGCCAGGTTTCAGTAATGGCAAAGACATCGGGGGCTTCATCCTCAATTAGATCGTAAATATCTTGATGATGTTTCAATGCCGATCTAACATTCAGGTTTAAGACCCGTAGAAATGGCGGAGAGCCCTTAATACGGTGGGCAACTAACGAGCCCTTCCGGAGGATGGACCCCGGGGGGTCAAGCGCCCAACCGTTGCAGCGGCAACGGTACAGGCCACAGAGCGGATGAACAGGCGGAAGCCTACACCGCTGACTGACTTGACCGATGGAATATAGACTCTCTCTGGAGTATGTCAGCATCGCGGCTCGCGTAAAGATGTCTCGCCTGCCACAGTCCACTTACCCGCAGCGTCCCGCACGGCCTTAGCGCGGACGGGCGCAGACGGGCAGGACTCTGGCAAGACTCCGGCCACGCGAAGGCGCGCCCGCTACGCGATCCCGCTATGCTAGGGGAGGAGCGTTAAGTAGGCGTTCCCCCGCTGGCGCATGCGCAGTGAAGCGCTGGCAGATGGAATGCCTCTACCCCAAACCAAAATGGCGGCCCACCCCAGGCACCGGACCCGCCAAGCGGCGGTGAGGTCACAATTTAAGTGCAGGTAAGGGGAGGTGAAAAGCAAAGGGTCCCAGTAGACCTAAAAGGAAAAAAGATAAACATTTTAAAACGCTAGTCCGCGAGCGTGCAAAACGCTCCTGGCAGCCGTGCGCTACCTTGTAACGATACCTGGTTTCAGTAAGTTTAGGAAATTGTGTTGTTTTGGTTGCGAAAGGGACTCCCGACTGGAGGACTCTTGTCCAGTTACTCCGGTTGGAACTCCTACTTATGAGCTCTATTCTAAACATGGTGTGGGCCCCATCACCTTTAATGAAGTGTGGGTCCGCTATACAAAGAAAGATGGTGTTTTGCAGTGGCCACATAATGGTAGTTTTGAGCCTGATATTTTAGACAATTTAGAAGCTACTTGTTTAAAAGAAAAGCCCGTCCGGCTACGTTTGACCCTTTTCGCCTTTGGCGCAAGGAAGGCAAACAGAAAGAAATTAAACAGGCAAAAAGAGATAGGAAAGAAAGAGGCATGACTGTTATACAGGCTGACCTACAGTTTAAAGATGATGAAATAAATTATGCAATTGAGGTCTCAGATAGGCAACATCACATGGCAATTGATAAATGTTACCCGGTGCGGCCAACTTCTCCTCCAAATACTGATGCTGATCTTGAGAAGGATCCTTTAATGTCCCACTTGTTAAGATCGCCCCCGCCCTATGTACAAGGTGCTAATGCACCTGCGCTTTTGTTACCCATCCAGCAACCTGTTATTCTCCCACCAGCTCCAGCTCCTGCACCTTCACCACAGCCCTTTATGGCACTACCACTACAGTCATTTCCTTTTCCTCCAGCTCCCTCGCTTCCAGCTCCTTTGCCTCCGACTTCTTTGCCTCTGCCTCCTTTGCCCTTGACCTCCGTTCTACCAGTTGCCTCTTCTCCTGCTCCGTCTCATACTTTATCCCCTGTCCTTCAACTTCCCCCTCAGTTCGTAAACAGATGGTTGATATAGTTTCTGGTCTTTTATCTCATTTCTTTGGGTCAGTAAGCATGACTCCTGTCCTTCCCCGCAGGCAGACCCGTAGTTTACTCCCAGGTTCCCAAGAATGAGATGCGCTAGATCTCCTTGCCCGCAGAAGGATTATGAATGGTCCCGAAATATACTGTACGAGATATTATGGATACTTTTGAGCAGTGGGATGCCCCTATACAAAGATTCGTTTTTGATGCCATGTGTGGCATTCTAGGTCAGGAATGGGAGGCCATAGGATTAGGTTTGGCTCCCCAGGGTTTGCTGGATGTTTGGGCTGACTTTGATAAAGGAATTATTGTGGATCCTCAGGTTGAGGATGCTATACAGACATTTGTCACCCTCAGATCAATGTTCTTTTCTCGGTTTTTGTCTGAACCTGATCCTTCTGTTAGGTAACTGAAGCACTACCCTATGCGAGAGGTTCCCCCAGTGTGGAGAGAAGCGGTTGGAGCCCAGGATGGTAATCAGCCTATACCAGCTCAATTCCAACGTATATGGGTACATGTACCTTGGAAGAGATCTGAGGTTCTGGCCCTTAAACAGTCCTTACAGGCCCCCCGTAAAAACCCTGCGTTACAAGGAATTGTCTCAGACGGTTGATGCTTGTATTATGAATTTGGCTGATATAGATATTTTTTTTTATTATTTGTTTTGAATACTTTTATTTTGTAAAGAAGATACAGTTACAGACCTACAACCACGGAGGCTGGTCAGTTAAACAAATCAATATCAACATCAGAATACACAGCTCTTCAGCCGACAACCCGAGGGTCCGGCAGCGAGATCTCATGATCCTGTAAAAGCATGTGGTATAAATAGGATTAGTGAAAGGTTTCACGTTTTATATTTTATAAATAAAAACCAACAAACGAAACACAAAGAAGGTCGAGGCATTACTGTATAGTAGATCGGCTGTCCCTTATGGCAATGGGAGACGGGTAGAAAATGTGCAACAATATGAAGGAGGAGAAATACCGGAGAGGGGAAGGGGGGCTCAGGGGCAACACAATAGAACACAGTCAACAAAAGCCAAGAATCGGGAACGCACAGTCAAGGGAGGAGAAGCAGATCGGGAACATCGGTGAATGGGGGGGTGCAAATCTCTCCACAGGTCGAATTCCATTGATTCCAGACCCTACCCCATTTCTTAGGTCTGCCACGGGAGACATACACAGTTTTTTCTCTAAACATGGACCAGTCCATGTTTTCTTTCCATGCTAGGAGTGTCGGTGGCCTTTGAGAACCCCACAGTCGAGCTATATCTCGTTTAGCAATCATATTACCTAACGTAACCCATTGAGTTTGAGCAACATTGCAATCAGTTGGCTCCCAAACATTCAATAAGCAGCGTCTGGCCTCAGGCAACAACACAACACCCGTCACCTCACGCATAACCACATGCACTCGGTGCCAGAACACCACCACTTCCGGACATTCCCAGAGGATATGTACAAAAGTAGCTAACATTCCACATCCGCGCCTACACAACCCATCCACAGAGTAACCCATATGCATCAGCCGTGGACCCGTGACATATACCCGGTGTAATATCTTAAGTTGCACCAGTCTGAGGCGTGCCGGAATTGCAACCTCTTTGGGGGAGGATATCGCCGCCTGCCAGTCTTCATCATCCAATTCCAGCCCGTCACTGGTCCAGGCATTCCGCAATTGTAAAAGGAGGTCCGATCGATCGTTAATCAGTTTCTTATAAATAAGAGATATGGTGCTGTCGGGGACGAACCCGTCAAGCACTCTATCCTCAAGAGGAGAGGACTCAGGGATCGTAGTACCAGCCGGGAAAACCGAGTTAAGCGCATGACCGATTTGAAGGTAACGATAATGTTCCCTGTCACTCAGTTTATACTCCCGCTGAAGTTCCTCGAAGGTCTTGACTCTGCCCTTAGCCCAAAGGTCACCCACTTTACTAATGCCAATGAGGTCTCATCTGTCGAAACCCTCCGACGACCACAGGCCACCCAGTGCCTCTGCGGCGTACAAAGGGGTCGATTTAGTCACTTTATCTCCCCAACCCGTAGCAGCGGTCGCACTTCCCCAGATTCGTACCACAACCGCAGTAGGGCCGGTTGGGTGCTTCCGATCGGCTCTAGAATAGAGCGCTCTATTGTAGTCGCCCCCAGGCAGTAGCCATCTGTCCATCTCGAACGCGGGGTTCGGGAAAGGGCCGTACATAGCGTGGTTCACAGCACTCAACTGGGAAGCCCAGTAGTAGCGCTTGATGTCAGGTAACGCAATACCCCCGTCGTACCAGGGCAGTCAATTTTGTCAATGCGATACGCGGTCGCCCGCCCCACATCAACTTCCTTTGCAAGCCCTCGATCTCGCGAAAATAGCTGGATAGCTGGCAGGTACCAAATCAAGTGTATTCTGAATGGCATACAGGAAGCGGGGGAGAGACATCATTTTAAACAAGGCCGCCCTTCCCAAAGGGGAGAGTGGCAAGCCACACCACGCCGCAACGTCCGACCGGAGCCGGGAGAGCGGAGGCAGCAAATTCCGCTCATAGCGGGCTTTGGGATCCAATGAGATGAAAATCCCCAAGTATTTAAAGCCGACTCTAGAGACCGATATCGGGCAAATGCGGGGGAGAGGGGGCACCTCGTCCGTGAGTGGATAAATACAGGACTTGGCCCAGTTAATGACCAAACCGGAGTTCCTCCCAAAGGAACGTAGCACATCAAGCAGGACCCCCAATGATTTACGGGGGGAGGTAAGATATAGCAATATATCGTCGGCATAGAGCGATATCCGGTCCTCGAAGTCGGGTGACCATCGGATGCCCTTAAGGGAAGGTTTCCAACGGAGCCACGCGGCCAGGGGCTCAAGGGCAAGCGCAAAGAGGAGCGGCGACAAGGGGCAACCCGGTCTCGTACCGCGTCCGAGGGTAAAGGGTTCCGAAGCCCTGCCATTAACCACCACCTGCGCCAGTGGCTGCTCGTACAGAAGCTTGATCCACCCAATGAATTTAGGGCCGAAACCAAACTTAGCAAAGGCTGCCCATAAATATGGCCACTCCACCGTATCGAAGGCCATCGAGGCATCAAGTGAAACCAAGATGGCCGGCTCCTTAAAAGACCCCGCCCCTGCCAAGACGCCATTAAGGCGTCGAAGATTAAGTGCGGTATTACGATGGGGTATAAATCCAGAATGCTCAGGGTGGATCAAGTCAGCAATCACCGTAAGCAGCCGATTTGCCAGAAGTTTTGCGAGAATTTTGGGTTCAACATTCAAAAGCGAAATCGGCCGATACGATGAGCAATGATCACGGGGCTTGCCATCCTTATGAATGACCACAATGGCTGCCAGTCTCTGATCCCGAGGAAGAGATCCGAGATCTCGCGATGACAGGAACATCCGATGAAGATACGGCGCCATTTTGTCGGGGCATAGTTTGTACAATTCCACTGGTATGCCATTCCGGCCTGAGGCCTTCCCGGAGCAAAGTGAACGGATAGCGAGCGCTACTTCATCGGTGGAAAAATCTGCCTCCATAAGCTCCTTGTCCGAATCCGACAGGCTAGGCAAGGCGATATCCCGAAGTAATAAATGTAAATCCTCCTCCGGCCTATCAGAGACTGGTGCATAAACCGCCTGAAAGTGCTGGGCAAAGACCTGGACTATATCAATCGGGTCAATGACACGTGTACCATCCATCCGTTCAACAACAGGCACCACCCGATTCAATCTATCCCTCTTATCCAACCAGGCAATCAACTTTCCCGTCTTATCCCCAACATCATACAGACGGCCCTGTTGCTCACGATGCATCGCCTGAGCCGCGTCAGTGACCAGCGCCTTATAGTCAGACTGTTTCAGGGCCAAAGAGTGCAGCTCCTCAGGGGTGACTCCGGACTCCATCTGCCTCTCCAACTCAGTGATTTCATTCTCCAGGTCCACCACCGCAGCATTCTTACGCTTCCTTTCGCTGGCAATGAGGGACAGGGTTTGACTGCGAATCACTGGTTTATATGCCTCCCACAATGTAACAGGGGAGGATACCGATCCCTCATTCTCAGCGAAATAGTAGTCCATACAATTCACCACCTCCGACCTAATCTTAGGGTTACGAAGGTGCCAGGGGTTGATCGGAGCGACCCGGCCCTCGGCACCCAGCTGTATGTCCACTGTGAGCCAAAGCGGAGAGTGGTCAGAGATCCCCCTGGCCAAATGTCTGATTTCTCTCACAGAAACCATCTGCACTGCTGGTAAAAGCGTATAGTCCAATCTCGAGAGAATCCCGTGGGCTCCCGAGTAGAAAGTATATTGGAGCTGTCCAGGGTGCAGTTGCCTCCAACAATCAACTAGACCAAATGTGTCCTGGAGACTCCTGAGCCAAAGCTGTGCCGAGGGCAGAGTTCTGGGTGGGCTACGATCTTCATCCCCACTGACTACAGAATTAAAGTCGCCACCCACTATCAGTATGCCGTCAGGGAGCCCCAGGATCACATTACCCAAATCCGCAAATGTAGTGGTTTGCAGGCCAGGGGGAACATACACAGACAAAATGGAGATCGTCTTTCCCTCCCACCGACCCGTAATAGCCGCATCAAACACTACGTCATCTATCTCCAGGGGGAGGGAGGTTCTAACCAGGACACCCCACCCCTCTAGATCCAGAGGTAAAGCCAGAGTGAGCCACCAGGCCGTAGCCCCGTTTGTTCAGCGCATGGTATGTGTTACCAACCAAATGTGTCTCCTGGAGTAAGATCACATCTGGGGCACATCGTTTCAAGTATTGCAAAAAGATCCCCCGTTTTATCCGATCACCAAGACCGTTTACGTTCCAACTCAGCACCCTAAGCTCCCCACCCCCCATCCCGGCAGTGGGCATTCCGCCCCCCTCGCCCCGAAACAAGCACACAGGATAAAAGTCAAAACGTAGCGCAGCCTCGAGCAAAACAAAAAGGAAAAGACCCCCCCCACCACCCCCAAAGAACCCCGAAAAACACCCCCCCACCCTGCACCCCTGCGTTAGACCAAAAAGCCACCCCAACTTGCAGTGTGCCCGTCGCCCCATTACACTAACCTACAAGAAGAGAGAAAAAGTCCCCAGAGGAGGAAGATGAGGCCCGATTCCCCCCGCCCCGGGTATCAGCATTGTAAAGCAAATCAATCACAGAGCCCCTGCTATAAGTCCAAGGAAATCAGCTCGCCGATGCAGACTCACTACTCCTGTTCAGCCAGGCCCCCTTCGGCACCTCTCGAACTCTCGCTGCTGATGCGGTTTCATGGCAATGTGTCCAACCAGTCACTGACCACTTCGGGGCGATCAAAGAAAAACGCTCGCTCCTCATATTCGATCCTCAGGCGGGCCGGAAAAAGCATGGAATACTTCAGTCCCATATCCCTGAGTCGTCTCTTCACCCCAGTGAATCCCATGCGTTGTTTCTGCACCGCCTGCGTAAAGTCTGGATAGAAACTAATGGAGGCATTATCAAACTTAGTGGGACCTGTAGTACGTGATGCTTGCAGGATAGCGTCCTGGTCACGAAAATAAAAAATTCTAGCGATGATAGGCCTTGGAGCGGCCCCCAGCTTGGGCTTCCCACCGGGGACTCTATGAGCGCGCTCCACCGTGAAAAAGTTACTGAGACCCTTAGGCATAAGATGTTTCAGGACCAGATCCTTCACCAGAAGGTCCGTAGATACATCCGCAGAGGTCTACGGAACCCCCACGATGCGGACGTTATTGCGCCTGGCCTGGCTCTCGAAATCCTCCAGCTGGCGGGCAAACAGGTCGTTGAAGGTCCGGAGGGTGCGAACCTCAGCCTGAAGGTCCGAGACATCAGTAGTCAAGCTCGCAGTTTTAATATCCAAGGACTTGGCCCGCTCATTTGTTTTACCCAGGTCCGCCCTAATAAGATTGACCTCAATCGCCACCGTGTCAATCTTCGCAGCAAGGGTTTCGTATTGTTGGCCCATAGTCGTGCGAACACTGGTGATGGCGCCCATAATGTCCTTCAATGTCGGCTCCTCCGTTATAGGAGGACCATCTCCGGTCCCCTCAAGAGCCTTGCTCGCTCCGCCTGGGGACCCTTTTGGGCGAGTGTAGCGCTCTATGGTCTGGGTTTGAAGAACTCCACCACGATGAGTGCCCTTGGCGTTCCGTTTCCCGGTATCCGCTTTGCCCGCCATGGTGAGCAATGAGCTCCGACGGAACTGGTGGGATCTGTTCAAAATGGTCCCGCTCACGGTGGCCCTCAAGGGCAAGAGGGCTAAAATCCAAAGCACACGTAGGAACTGCCGCAGGAACAGGACAGTCGTGTAGAGCGGCCGTAGATCACCATCAACAATGACCAAAAGCGAAACTGAAAGTACCACAGGGGCTACGGGCGTGCCACACTAGCCGTTGTTGTTCAACTGCCACCTGGGTGCCTCGGAGACTCAGGTCCGGGTTGGTCTACGATGTAGGCCGCAAACTTCAGGGTGCAGTAAGTCCGGATCTCGGTGGCCAAATTGATTTCTGAAAAAGTTCTCTGAATCAGCAGGGCATCAGCAATAAGTACCCGTCGTTCAAATCAGGATTTGTGGCAGGATAGATGCAGGAGGCGAAGAGGGTCTCGGGAGCCCTTTGCTCACGCATCCATCTTGGAACCGCGCGAAATTCCTCCCCCTGATATAGATATGTTGATGGGAAATGTTCCATAACCGTTGTGGGCTAGGATTCGGAAAGAGAACCACACCAATGAATTAGGAGGTGATTGGGATGCTATAGTTGCTGCTGATAGACTCCAAGTGGGTGGTGCTAAACCTGATGATTTAATTGCGGAACTTCCTGGTAGAATAATCACCTTAATGAAAACTATGATGCCCACTCTGCGAGTTAATTGGGATAAGTTAGCTGCCTGTAAGCAGAAGAAGGATGAGAGTGTCTCCGACTTCTTTACTCGTTTTGAGGAAACATTCCTTGATTACAGTGGTCAGGATATGAGCACAGAGGGGGGACAGCCTTTTTTTCGTAGATAAATTTGTATTTAATTTGCTTCCCGAACTCTCTAATAAATTAAAAAATTCAAAAAGTTCATGGGCTGTTTCTTCTTCAGCCCAGATATTGGCTACTGCTCAGTATTATGAAAATAGGGATAAGGAGGAGAAGGATAAACTTGATAAAAAGACCAAAGAATTAAAAACGAAAGTTCTTTTGCAACAGGCTTATCCCCCTCGCCCTGCTCAGCGTCAGTTTCAGCCGACTCCCCAATTTCAGAAGTTGTTTCAGAAACCTGAGCCCTTTGTTCCACGGCCTCCACTGGGTCCTAATCAATGTGCCTACTGCAAGGAAGAAGATCACTTCAAGAATAATTGCCCGATTTTATTGCAGCGTGCTGGTGGTACGCCTGGGCCGCGAGGCCGAGGAGGCTTCCAGTCTACACCTAGGGGTAGGGGGCGAAGTACAATGTCCCAGGATCAACGTTCCTTTTTGCCTAAAAATTCCATGAATTATTTTGATCAGCAAAATACTCAGTCTGCCCATTATTATAATGACGATTATTATATGAAAGATGAGAATCAGGGTTTCTCTAGCTAGGACAGCCGTAGACAAAGTGAGGGAATCATTTCAGTTCCAGGGGACCAAAATGGGCCTTATGTTGAAGTTGTTGCGCTAGGTGTGTCAGAGCCATTCCTCTTGGATACTGGTGCAACGAAGAGTTCTATCATCCACTCTAAACTCCCTGGGGCACCTTTTTCTGGCTTAACAAATGTTTCTGTAGGATTTTCTGGTGCCCCAGTTCATAACCCAGTTTGTCCTTTGCCTATCTCTATTGGTCCTTATGATTTGGAGGCTCCGCTTATTTTAAAGACTGGTTGTGGTGAGAAGTTGTTGGGGTTGGACTTGCTAAAGAGATTGTATGCGACACTGCATTGTTCTCCTTCTGGTGTACACCTTACTTTAGGTAAAAGTTTGATTTCCCCGACATATTTGTCTAGAGACCAACTACCTTCTGAATTACGCTCCCTGCCTGCCACTCTTTGGGCTACAGGCCCCAATGATGTTGGTCTCTTGCAGATTCCACCCTATGTTGTCACCCTCAAGTCCAATGTTAGGTTACCTCGCATTCCTCAGTACAGAGTTTCGAGTGATGGTGAGAGAGCACTGATGGCTATCATTTATGATTTGGTTGAGAAAGGTGTGGTTGAAGAGACTAGAGGAAATGTGTGCAATAGTCCTGTTCTGCCAGTCCTCAAACGTACTGACTCTTTCCAGCCACCTGTTTATCATTTTGTGATCGATCTCCGGGAGGTCAACAAGATTGTTGTACCCCAGTTTCCTGTCGTCCCAGATATCACTGCTTTATTGACAATGATACCTGCTTCGGCTGCCTGGTTTTCGGTTATTGACCTTAAGAATGCTTTCTTTAGCATTCCTATTGCTGAAGAAAGTAGGGATATTTTTGGCTTCTCTTTAGGAGGCCGAAGTTGTCGGTTCAAGCGTGCACCTCAAGGCTATTGTGAAAGTCCCTCCATTTATAGTCAGGCTTTGAAAACTCAGCTTGATGCTTTTACTTTGCCTCCAGGTGCCACCCTTATTCAGTACGTGGATGATCTGTTGGTTGCTGCTGATTCTGAGGATGTTTGTAAACAAGTTACTGTTTCACTGTTGTATCACTTGTCTGACCTTCATCATAAGGTTTCGCCCTCTAAATTACAATATTGTCACCAAGAGGTTACCTACTTAGGTCATCTCTTGTCGAAGGAGGGACGGCGATTGACCCCAGAAAGAATCCAAGAAATTGCACAAATGTCTGTACCATGCACACAGAGAGAGGTGCGTGCCTTTTTGGGTATTACCTCCTATTGTAGACAGTGGATTCCAAATTTTTCTTTGTTAGCGAAACCTCTGTTAACACTTACCCTTAAAGATACATCCCAACCTCTCCCTTGGACAGAGGAATGCCGGAAAAGTTTTACTGATCTGCGTACTTCCTTGTGGTCTGCTCCTGTGTTGGGTACTCCAGATTACAGTAAGCCTTTCACACTTTATGTCCATGAGAGAGAAGGTTGCGAGTTGTCAGTTTTGACAACAATTTGGTGACAAGCAACGCCCGTGTGCTTATTTTTCGGCTACGTTAGACCCTGAAGCTAAAGCATTACCTAGTTGTCTGAAAGCTACAGCAGCAGCAGCGGTTTCTATTCGTCCAATCTGCTGGATTGGTGCTAGACAATACACTTATTGTCATGGTGCCACATGCAGTAGATACACTTCTAAACAGGACAAAAACTCAGCACCTTACGAGCGCCCGCTTATGTGGGTATGAGCTGACGCTCTTGGCTAGTCACGTGCACATCAAACAATGTAATACCCTAAATCCAGCTACATTGTTACCGATCCCAGTAGGGAAAGACATTCAAGAGCAACATGATTGTTTTCTCCGTACAGAGGAGGAGACAAAAGGTAGGATTGATTTGAAAGATATGCCGCTCCTGGACCCGGATGGGATCCTATGGGTGGATGGTTCTTGCTTCAAGCTTCCTAATGGTGAGACGACTGCAGCCTATGCTGTCACCACTTTGCATACAGTTGTAGAGACAGCACGCATTATGCAGAATTCAGCCCAAGCAGCTGAATTGATAGCTCTGACTAGAGCTTGTGTATTGGCTAAAGGAAAGAGAGTGAATGTTTTTAACGATAGCCAATATGCATTTGGGGTGGCCCACAGTTTTAGCCGCCTTTGCAGGGAAAGAGGATTCTTTACCTCACATGGTACTAAAATACAGCATGGTCAGTTAGTGAATGACCTTCTAGAATCACTTGCTTTGCCCACTCAGATAGCAATTGTAAAGTGTAGTGCGCATAAGAGGATCACTGAAGACGTGGGTGAAGGAAACTCTTTTGCGGATCAGATAGCGAAAGAGACAGGGAGAGATGTGACGAGTCATATGTATGTTGCTGGACATGCTAGATGGGTCAGTCAAGGAGGAATGTGTGAGGACACAATAGAAAGTGTGAAAATGATTCAGGAAGAGGCTACAGAGAAAGAATTAAGTAAGTGGAGAGATAGTACGGGAATGTTGGATGCGACGGGGTGTTGGATAGAATTGTCGGAACACCAACGTTGGCTGTTACCAGACGCCTATGTACTTCCAGTAGGGACCATGGCGCATGGTCCAGCCCACATCAGTGTGAAAGGAATATGCAAGCTTTTGGCTCCGGTATGGCAGAATGCAGGGATTCCTAACTGTGCAGACAATCTTGTTAAACATTGCATTGTTTGTTTGATGCACAACCCAGGAAGAGGGACACCAACCCCAGCAGGCCATTTTGCTCCTCCAACATATCCTTTTGAGGTATTGCAGATAGACTACATTCACATGAAGAGATGCAACAATCTAAAGTATGTCCTTGTGGTGGTGTGTGCCTTTTCTAGATGGATAGAGGCCTACCCCTAAAGGATAATACTGCTTTGTCTACAGTCAGGTCCTTCTGAAAGAATACTTCCAGAGGTTTGGTTTACCTCGAATTGTCTGGAGTGACAACTGAAGTGAATGTGTGGGTCAAATCATGCAGAAAGTATGTGCAGGTCTTGGTATTAAGCAGAAATTCCATGCGAAGATACAGGCCAGCACGGGTCTTGCTTGGCCCGATGCTTTACCTTTGGCCCTCTTGTCAACTCGAACAGCTGTTCATTCTCGTGTGAGACTTAGTCCATATGAGATTGTGTTTCGGCGCCCGGCTAATGTCTGGGGTGTTCCTAGACCCAAGAAGTACTCGGACATAGAATACCCAATGTTGATTGACTATTTGCATGACCTCACCACTAAATTGCGTGTTCTTCATCAGCAGGTACAAGACACCTTGCCGCAGGCTTCCTCAGATCCTGGGCACACCCTCAAACCTGGCGACTGGGTGTGCCTTAAAAATTTTCAAAGGAAGAGGAATTTGGAACCCCGCTGGCGAGAGCCGAGACAAGTGCTATTGACTACACTTACAGCCTTGAAAGTTGTTGGGAAAAAGAATTGGGTTCATGGTGTGCATTGCAAAAAGGTACCCTTGCCTTTACCTTATGATCAGTGGGTCCGCTAAGATGAGAGTCCCTCGGTTTGTACCTTTTAGCGATGCACACCTAGAATAGACTCGGACTGAGAAAGAAGACGATGATGTTTTGCAAGAAGCTGTACCATCGCATCTTAGAATAGATACAACTGATCCAGAGACACTTTTCCAAAACCAGACTGTGCCAAACAAGGACAGATACAATTTGTGGCCTAGAGTGGCCAAATACATTTGAAACTTTTTCTTTTGTTCCTGAATTACATTTTCATTCCTAAATTGTATTTTTGAATTTTGGATTGTATATTTTTTCATCCCTATGTGATACTGGATTCATCTTATTTTAAGTTGCAGGGTCGTGGTAGGAGACTTGGTTTGTGATCCGAGTAGTGGCAAAAGGTCTGCAGGACTTGCAGTGTCATAGGACGGCTAATAACCACAGCTAAGGGAGATAGGAAGATTGCCACGAGCAACACTTTAGAAGATTAATTCTGTTTAATTAGAAAATGATAAAAGAATGAAAATGAGAAAGAAATACTGCAAATTATTATTTAGTAGATGTGGCGTAGTATTATGTGTTTTTAATTTTCTATGTGTTTTATTAGCTTGTGTGGGTTGGGTTACTCACACTTTGCAGCCAACATCTGTGCCTATATCTACCTCTATGCCCATACCTTTTCGCACTACTGCTTCCCCACACCAATTTCATAAGCTACCAGAGCATGAGCAAATTAGGAGAATGGAGTATTTCAACAATTCCTTCATTCAATTGTTACACCAGCATCAATTGGTGATCAATACCACCGATTGCTGGGTTTGCGGACTTTTACCCCATAATACAGATAGAGGAATGCCATATTTAGTTCTACCCTTCTCCCTAAAAGGATCTGCTTAGGCTTACAACTCTAGGTTTGCCAATGCCTATGAGAACCAACATCGAAATCCTGTTGGTCGATATAGGGATGGAATTGACGTTAGTCATGATGCACTAATAAAAGGAATAGTGGCTATGTCAAAACATTATAAGAAATTTAATGAATTCCCCACTGACGAACGACAAGCATACATTGATTGGAATGCGACACATTATGTCACTAGTCTTACAGACAGAGCCAAAAGGAAAAGATCCCCACCTATCTATACTGTGCCCCACCAAGGTCACCTATGTCTCCAAGCAAATGGGCAAAGTCCTAAGGCTCAATTGGGAAAGAGCACTTGTAACATTATATATATCTATACATCCCGAAAGTCTCCACCACTGGTAGCGTCCCAAGGAACATATTTCGTTTGCCATGACAGAGCCTATACATGGCTACCAGCCGATTTCTCAGGAACTTGTTATATGGCTTTTCTCCTCCCTCCAACATATACAGCTCCTTCGGGACATCACAAGACAAGGTACGGTAGAGGGGTTATTGCTTTGGAAGACACAGTAAGACAAGAAGGAGGCAACTTCCTTAAAGGATTCCTCCCATTTTGTGCCCCTATGGCCAATAGTAGAAATATCAGGCATCTCATTCATGTTGTTGAAGCAATGAAACTGTCGGAGCACTGAGTAATATCACTGCTGAGCTTCAGGCGGACCGCCTTATGACATTTCAAAACAGAATGGTGTTAGACATCATTCTTGCAGATCGTGGTGGAGTCTGTAAATTGATTGGATCCAGTTGTTGCATTTATATACCCGATAACGCCCCTAAAGAAAAACCTGCGATGAGGAAACGCCCAACAAGAGGTGGGGTAAAACATTAACTAGAAGCTGCCAATGAATGAATGCAAGACTTCGATGTTTCACTGCCGGCAGCCCAGGAAGAAGGGGATTCTGTCCCTGAAACGCGTTGGCTTCTTAACTGAAGAGCGAAAGGCAGACTGCATTTCAAGGCCAGAGGGCGAGGCTCCGTCGAGTTACTTCCCGAAATGCTCAGGCATTTGGATTGAAAAAAAAAATATATATATATATATATATATTTTTTTTTTAGCACCAGTCAGTTTAGCCCATACAGGGCGCAATACTGTACATAGATGAAATACTCTAATACACACATAACATCTGTATAGAGAAAATGACACACCAGTACTATGGTTTCTAGCACTACAGCACTTTATGTAAAAGTATGTGTATGTGAAAATAACTGACAATGTAATGTATATACCCTGTTGCGTTTTTTTAAATTTTGCACGAGCACTTTTTTAATCACCGTTTTTCCCTTGTATATAATGTCCAAATGTGTATAAATGACTTGTGAAATATACTTTTTCTAAATTACTTATTCTGTTATAGTATGTGCAACACAACTCACTTGGGGTTGGAATAAGTGAAAATGACTTGAGCTACTAAGATTGATTTGAGTGTACGCACTGTACATAATCTCACTGGGGTTTTGATGCGAAAGATTTATTTTCTTAAGTTACTTAATTTGTTGCAGTATAACTCACTTGAGGTTACAACATGTGGAATTATGCTCAAATAGAATAAGCATGTCCCATTATGCTAAGAAGCTGGGATACTACATGGATGTGAAACGCGTAGTTAGCGTTTTTGTGGATTTAGTTATTTTAACCACAGGACACAATGAATTTGACATCATTGGTCATATATTTCGAAAAAGTTTATGTTGAAAGGCATCTGTTTAATGATAAATATGTATATTATACATTTTGGGCCATTAGATTCATGTAAGCGCACTCTAGTCCAAGATGGCCGCGATATTTGAGCCTTGAGTCCGCTGTTTATTTTCTTCACTTAATCACGTGAAACTTTATTTATTGTTTGCTCATTGTTTGTGGAATCACCCGTGACCAAGGCGAGTCTCTTCGCCGAAACGCGTTGGGTTTTTTCCGTGTTTCATCACGATGCTGCATTTAAATAAATAAATGGATTTGGAAAAGCGCACTTTGTATTGGATCTGATCCCTGGTTTCTCGAGGAGAGTGCAGTAGCGTAGCGCTGCTACGTAGTGTGGACCTGAATATATATATATATATATATATATATATATATATATATATATATATATTTTTTTTTTTAGCACCAGTCAGTTTAGCCCATACAGGGCGCAATACTGTACATAGATGAAATACTCTAATACACACATAACATCTGTATAGAGAAAATGACACACCAGTACTATGGTTTCTAGCACTACAGCACTTTATGTAAAAGTATGTGTATGTGTAAATAACTGACAATGTAATGTATATACCCTGTTGCGTGTTTTTAAATTTTGCACGAGCACTTTTTTAATCACCGTTTTTCCCTTGTATATAATGTCCAAATGTGTATAAATTACTTGTAAAATTGCACATTTCAAGATGGCCGCCGTTAACACAGAGGCGAGCTTTAGTCCACTCTTGATGTTTTGAGGAGTGGTTGGGAATAAAACGGTGTATCGCACTCAGTAATGGCTGACACTGACGAAGCCTAAAAGGTGAAACGCGTTTGTCAGGGGGCAGGGGGGTCTGCCAAATAAACCATCTTTGGTAGAAACGCTGACTTGGAGTGCCGTCTTTTTTGTACATCCGAGTATCTTGGAAGTGTGTGGCGAGATTATATATATATATATATATAATTGTCACCTTCACACAAGAGCCCCTTATGGGCCGGAAAAGACGAAGAGTGGACAAAAAAAATTGCTGGTGCAAAGTTCAAAGTGGTTTTATTATTCCCAGCGCGTCCGCCATGGCGCGTTTCGCTTCCACACAAAGCTTGATCACATGACATACTACGTGCATAACAGGCAAGCTCTTAAAGTGACAGTGCACCAATGGAAATGGACGTTTTTAAACAGCATGATAATGGGAAACATGGAGATAGAAAGTGTACTGTGCAAATTACCGCAAGACTTCTATTTACAATAAAATACGGTTTAGAAATCCATATTAAAAGGGAAACAATCATGTGGGGCTCATTCAATAAATACATAAATGAATATTTACACATCACAATACTAGCAGGGGTGAAGGGTGGAACAAAATACAATCCAAATACCCCCTTCCTCCCCCTTATTTTAAGGCTGATAATTTGATACATGACCTCTTAACATAGTGCAAGCCCATCATAAGTTTGATTTCCCAAATATCACAGTCACTAGATCAAATTCATGTAATTTGAGAATAAACTCAATTTTCATGAAGCCCAGAGTGGGCACTTATACTCCGTTACCTTAGTCAAATATTACTTATTATCTGCTGTTTTCATAAAGCCCAAAGTGGGCATTAATCAACTTCAAAATCCATACTAAAAAGTGAGGGCCTGCTGTATAGTAAATATTAAAGTGCAAAGAGAACGTGTAAAAATTACATAAAGTGTTATTGTTATAGGATCATAAAATGTTTTTCATTTGTTTATATACACATGTTTCATTTCATCTTTAAATAGTCATAGAAGAGCTGCGTACTTAATTCATACTACCATTGAAGTTGTAAAAAAATCTATTAGCAAAATTTTAATATCAAAAAGAAGGGCCAACCTTAAAGTATATTTACAGTATAATATACGGACAGGCAAATTCTGAACATGAAGTTATACGGGCATTAAATACAGGTGTAAAGATCTTCCCTATCATTCAATCCATTTGGACTCTTACTATCTAGCTCCAGTATATTTCTAGTTTCTAGGAGACGGAGTTTAGCCTCACGATCCCCTCCTCTTTTAGATGGGAAGATGGAATCTATAACATAATACTGGAGATAGCAAGATTTACCTGTATGTTTTTGTTCAAAATGCCTGGCAACCGGATATGTCTGATCACGTCCTGTAATGGCCCGTATGTGCTGGAGTATCCATTTGTGGGCAGGTAACCTAGTACTACCAACATACCGTAACCCACACGGACACTCCAACACAGACAGCACAATCAGTCGTACAAGATAACCTCTTGGATATGGCAATTGGCTCCTTTTTGAACGGGCTGGTGTAATGTGTTTTATTGATGCTAAAGCGGCAGGCTTGGCACTGGGGACAAGTTTTGAACCCTTTACTAAGAGACAACCAGGTATTAAACAAAAGAGGTTCCAAAGTATTCCTGACTAAAGCCTTAGCCATGGATGGAGACCTTCTGAAAGTAAGCAGTGGTTTATTAGCTACTTCATGTCCAATAACAGGGTCGCTCTTCACTAAATTCCAGTTTTTCTAAAGGATCTTTCTCAGTGCTCCGTATTGTCAGTTATAAGTTAGAATTATACGAGATGGTACACTGGAGTCACTACCACTGACTTGGTTATCCCTTATTTTCAGAATCATAGCCTCTTCTCTGATTATATTTTGAGTATGTTTGATGGCCTTAGTAAGGGTTTGCTGGGGGTAGCCCCTAGCTAGGAAACGTCTTCTGCTCTCCTCTTGTGCAGCTGCATACTCGGAGCCCGTGATGCAAATCCTTTTGATCCGCAGCATCTCCCCATAGGAGATACTGCGGATCAAATGTGATGATGATGGCTGGCAGCGTGCAGAACCGTATTACCCGCAGTGGGTTTCCCATATAATTTAGTGGCTAGGGTATTCACGTCTACATAAATCTCCACGTTCAAAAAGCACAATGAAATAGTACTAATATTAGACGTGAAGCTTAAGTTCAAACTATTGTTGTTAAGCTCCTCCACAAAAGCTGTAGCACTGGATATTGATCCTTCCAAATAAAGAACAGGTCGTCTATGTATCGCAGATACGGGTACGTTGGTATGTTGAAGCGGGAACACCTCCGCTTGACGAGCACCTTTCCTTGAGTGCAACTGGCTGGTGTTTTGGAGCAGCGATATCTATATATCTATATCCATATCTATCTATATCCATAGATATCTATATCCATAGATATCTATATCCAGATCTATCTATCCATCTATATCCATATCTATCTATCTATATCCATATCTATCTATCTATATCCATATCAATCTATCTATATCCATATCAATCTATCTATATCCATATCAATCTATCTATATCCATATCTATCTATCTTCATATCTATCTATCTATATCCATATCTATCTATATCTATATATATATCCCTGGCCCCCGTCGGCTCCTACCGCGAGCCTGTGGTATCGCTGACAGTAACCAATTACGGAGCGTTCTTGCAAGGAGGGGGTACACGAACCAGAGAAAGTCGATCCGGCAAATACTGCTCCAACTCGAACACAACGTCTGTACTTGACACAGAAAATACGAGCGTATTTTTGTTTTGCACAAAAAATGTAGGCACTTTCTAGGAAAGGGTCAACAAATCAAACATGGAAACTGCTGCTATAATTTTTATATGCATTCATGCTGGTATTAATAATTCATATTTGATATGTATTTATTATTGGATGCAAACATTTTAGAAATATGGTTAAGGACAAACATTTATGTGTGCATTGTGGAAAAATAAATAGTAACTCTTTCATGTCTATGAGATGACCATATGCACTTGCACTTTATAAGGCAGTGAAAAAGTCAGGGAGTGGTCATGTGATCAAGGGCGGGAATCACCCGAAACACGTAGTGGCAGAGCTGGCTATTAAGAAATAAAAAATCTGCACATACTTGGGTCCACGCTCCTCTTTTCTGTGTCAAGGATAGATAGATAGATAGATAGATAGATAGATAGATAGATAGATAGATAGATAGATAGATAGATAGATAGATAGATACTAGATCTAAGTAAGGGGTTATTACACCACCTTACCCAAGCTGCAATTGCAAACCTGTGGTGTCCGTTTGGAAGGCTAACCAGGGGTGCCACAATGCATGCTGCAGCCCCTGGTAGGTCTAGGGTGCACCTATGCCCTGGGCACCTAGGGTACCATATACAGGGGCTCACAAGGGTGACCCAGTAACCAATCGGGTATGTACCTAAAGTACATGGTACCAATTTAAAGAAAGAACAGCCAGGCTGTGGGCCTATTAGCAGGGCCACAGCCATACTAAACTCGAAAAACCAATGAAACGCTGCAAAAAGTGGGAGTAACCATAGGAAGAAGACCCTACTCTCCTACATTGACCAGTCTCAATTGCATTGCCAGACTTTACTACACGCCAGCCAATGAGGTGCGCATTAAGAATAGGTATTTTCCGAATCATACAGAAATATACAGCTGATGAACACAGCCAATTACCATGGCAGTTAAAATTGTATTAAAAAGTATTCTTTTCTGACATAAAAATAATTTGTCTGATAGCAGGTTGCACATATCTGCAAAGTAACTGGCACTTAAATATAAAAAAAAGTTAAAAACAAAATCACAAATACACACAACTTTGTTACTTAATCAAGTTTTATTTACAAAGTTCTGTAAAAGAAAACATTCACTGCACCATTGAAACAAGTAGGGAACCAAAAGTAACAACAAAGTAGCAAAACTCAAAAGTACCGAAAAAAGCTGGAAGGAAAAGACCCAGCACAAGAGAGAACAAGAATGTGTAAACAATTCTGGAGCAAATGCCCCAACATTTATAGCAGCACCGAGTAGAGCATCAGAACAGGCACAACCAATGAATGCAGGGAAGACACACAAACTGATAAATCAGATTTGAGAAATAAAGTACTTGTGTTAAAGAAACATACAAATCTCATGAGCTAAAACAAAAAACGTATTTTCAGTTGCAACTCGTTGCTACTCCTGGAGTCACTTCTTACGGTGGCATCATAACCAAACCATGAACTATAAAACAGTTGTGTGCGCCTAACATTGTGTCTCCATGGGGTGGGAGGCAGGGAGTGGTGAGAAACCATGCGTCACTGGTCTGGCCCTCATTGGAGTGCCACTCTATGTGACTCGGTTAGGTGTATGAATGTATGCGTAAACTGGCCCTTTCTGACCCAAACGACGAGCTATTGTACCACCTCAACAAGAACTATAAGATCACCCAACAAGGCCTTTTACTCTCCATGCCTCGGTCCTGCCAGCATAATGGACAAAGTTTTCAGCCTTTCGATTTGCAGGTCAGCTACCTGATCACCTCCCGCTAGAACCTGCCTTGCTGAGGTTCAAGCCAGCCTAGCAACTTACTTTTAGTCTTATCTGGGGCACGGCTGTTACCAGCAGGGGCAATTTCATAGCATCACCTACAGGAATTTACTGAGGCATATAAACATGGCACCCAAAGTTAACTATTTACTGCCAACCAAGGGACACTATTTCTCATGGTGTTGACAACTCCACGTTACTGTAAAAAGGACGGACGAGGAAGGAATGGCGTGGGGTAACGGTAGTGCATCAGTGCAATGCCCGTGTGGGCCAGAATGTGGTCATCAGCTTAAGGCGACTGTGAAATGCAGTCTGCATTTTTTGGGACGGGTTTATCCCCTCTTTTAGGTCTTCATCTAATCTGCTCGTCATTTGTACCAAATCCATCTTTGCTTCTTTATAACAGGCTTTGGAATAAAGACTCAAGTTGGAGAAGTCAAATAAGTGTTTTAAACCAGCATGCAGTTGTTCAGCCTACAAAAAAGACCTTGAAACAAATATATGTATATTCACTCTCACAGGAACACAAACTGAAATAACTCCTCCAGCTGCCTGAACCTGCTCTTAAGCCAATAAACCTCATTTTATTAAAGGGGGATTGAAAAAATGTGATAGGCTATTAAAACTAAATGGCTGAACGTGCATGGCTACGGTGTAGAATTGAAACAAGGTAAAATGCAACAAAATCATATTTTACCTCCACATTTAATTATTAGGATGCCGAAAATTAAGATGAAAGCAAGCTGAAACTCCATCTGTTATCGGAACAAATTAAAAATAATAATGGGAAAAACTGATGACCACATTGCGCTTCTGGCCAACAGCGTTTGTTGACGCTGCATATACACGCAATGAAATTGCGTAATTTACTCTATTAAACCTATTGCTCATCACAATGCCAGCCCTCAAGTTTTATAGCTCCTCTAAATGTTCCAAAAGAAGTAGACGATAGATCTAATTGTGCAACAAGGTATAGGTTTTGGATTGGTGAAGTATGTGACAGTAACGCGGCCTGAAGGTTGCCAGGTCATCAAAGGTGCATCTGAAGTACATGGTGCAGAACACTAAAGCCAGACCTGGCTGTTCAAATACAAAGCAGAGGAGATGAAGTTTTATCAGCTCACCCCGGCCGATTCCCTTTCGGTAATTAAGAGAAGGTGTGATTTGGGCCAAACAGCAGTCTTCATGGTCTTCAAAAAAATTGGCCCAGAAAATGTCGACACTGGTTTCATTTGTTGCTTCTATAAAAGAAATGTGGCATATCTTATAGGATTCTGGTCCTGTTTTAAGTGCAGCAATGACCAATGCTACCACTGGCCAACTCAACGGTACTCAAGTAACTGGACTCTCCATAAGTTCAAGTAGAAGAAGGATTCATCTAACCCGGTAACCAAATTGGTTATCGAACAGAACAATGTCCTGTTGACTTGTGCACTGTGGCCAGAACAAACGCAATCCTCCTGCAGTAGAATCCTTTGTAGACACTACCTCAACTGCGTTCTCTTATGGCCTAAGTCTCCCATGTGATCAATCTCTGCCACGACTAGTCCCCGGCAGCAGCCCCTCTAGCAAACTTTAAACCTACGCTTGAAACAGCTTTTTAATAATTTTAAAATGTTACCTTTGATTCCATCTCCCTTAAGCAAAACTACTATCTTCCACAGGTGTTTACTTTTCTCTTGGGGCCACCTTTATGGTGCTGCAAACCTCTCCTCCATACCAGTTTACCTTTCCCTCATGCACTTTGTTCCTTGGTGGCTCCAGTATTCCATACCATCTACATTCCCTTCAGCCACCTCTTCTATACTGGCCTCTCACGGAGGATCATCCCTGTGCAGGACACCGTGCTTCCGTTCCCACCTACCTTTCACTTATCTGGAGGACAGGTTTCCCTTACTCACTGGGCCAGGCTTTCTGCATATGGCTACCTTTCGAAGGGGAACCTCTTTTCTGCTGGAAACGACTTATTCATAACTCGCTCTGAACAGCCTTCCAGTTTGAGGAGTTAACATTAGTAGCGCCGGTATACAACACCCCCTACTCCAGAGCTAGGCGCTAAAAAAATTAAAAAGCCTTATTCCCCTTTTCATCCCTGAGGACTAGTAATGGCCATGTTCTTCAGTGACGTCGTTGGCTTTCAAATATAACTAATACAACGTTCACAAATAACCCTAATATTAAAAACAGAAGGGCAGCTGGCTGGCAAGTTGAATCGGAGAGAAGTTCCCACAAGCCACCTTTTTTTTGGAACACTCTCATCAGACTTCAGGGACGATAAATAAATGACTTTACCCCACCCACGCATGCGAGAACCACGCGGCGATCACGTCTTTCCAGACCAGTGCAAAGTTTTCAAATATTTGAATCAAGCGAGGGTTGTTGGCTGTGGTGTAATGTTGAAAATTCTTAACTCTGCTGGACTGCGTTGCAAGACTACAGCCAACACAAGCTGCAGGCACGTTCATGGAGTGATTGGCCTGAACCAGCAAATCCCTCCATGAACCATGGAATCCATGCGCTCCGTCTCATAACTCTTCCAGGTCGAGGTAGCAGAAGGGTGTGACCACTTCCTGCCGGCCGAACATTCCTTTATCACGGTCCCTCATACCGCGTGTCCTCTCAGAGAAAATCAACGCGTCAAGCGGATAGCAAAATCCCAGAAATGTTCATTTCTTCAGCAGAAGTCCTACTTACTAGTATTTTATAAATAGAACTATAACGCCCCCTGCCGGATGCTCTTGGAAATACTCTGGGCCAGATATAGTTTCCAGCGCACCCTTGGTTTGCAAGTAAGTCGCAGAAGTCCTACTTAATAGTATTTTACAGATAGAAGTATAGCACCCTCTGCCGGATGCTCTTGGAAATACTCAGAGATAGTTTCCAGCGCACTGATGTTTGCAACACGTAGAAATAGTTGGGATAAAAACATTTTCAGGCGGAATGTCATACAAATCAAAAGCACGCCGAAAAAACTGCCATGAAGGTAGTCACCAGAAATTTCAATCCCAAAGACTGCATTCTGCCAAATGCACAACCATCCCATTTCAAGCCCAAAGACTGCATTCTGCCAAATGCACAACCATCCTGCAGGAATGTGCATACATTTAAAAGGGGTAAAAAAAGGAAGTAAAACACAAGCATATCTTTTGCAAACCTTCGTGTAAAAACAAGTCAGCGTAAACTAAAGGGGAAAGTTACCCCCCTAACCCTGTAACGCCACATATAAAAATAAACATAATTTTTCGACGGGAGTGTACCGCAGTGCAGGCAGCAAAAACGGGAGTGTGCTTTCCACTAACCAGTGCCATCTGGAAAATGAAACATGTTTTACCAGACACTTCTGGAGTGTGCGTGTCCCACAATGAATAGAAATGGCCTTTTTGGACCCACATTTGTGGAATCACTCGGAGTGCTCTCATTTACATTAAATGGGCCTCTCGGAGTCCTCCTTGTAAGGCCTGGAGCTCGCGAAGGATTGGCGCGCGCCTCGCCGCAGCTCAAAGCGCGAGGCCGCGGCAGGTCCAACAGAAAGAAGTCAAGTCACTTCCATGGATGAGTCTGTGTGAAGCAGACTCCAGGCTTCGAGATATCCAGCCCCGCCGCCCCACGATCCACCGCGGGGCGACGCGGCCCCGGCTCCATCAGATGAAGGTGGAGTCCAGCTGACTGGAATCCTGGGCGCTCCGGGCACGCGCCTCGAACAGCTGCTTGATCAGCGCGGACTTCTCTTGCTCCAGCTGCGTGATGCGGTCACTCTTGTCCGTCACCTCCTGCAGGGAAAGAAGGGGAGACCGGGTGAGGTCAGAGAAACAGAGCGGCCAGAAATCCAGAGAATCACGTTGAAAGAAGGCTTGTCGTGGGATGAACAGGATGCATACATTCAGTTAGGGGCAGGGCACAAGTTCCAAAACAAGCATTTGCAATGCAATAGGTCGAGCATTTAAAAACATTTTTTTAGAGTCAGAGCTATTGGCGTTGTAATGGAAATGTTTGTTACTTATGAAGAGGTTTGTTTTTAGCACCATTTAAGTGCCCTTAAGTAATGTCTCACAGCTGCATTTATTGTTTTTGAATGTATTTGTCCTCTCCAAGTTACTGCATATAAAATAATGCAAAGCAACTAAGTAATTACAGTTTGACCTCGACCCCCCCCCCCCGCCCCTCAACCCGGATCAGGTCACATACTGCTTTTTAGGCACTTCAAATACTGACTTCATTCCATTTCATCTAGAAAAAAAGGGCCACAATTACTTTCCTTTGTCTGCCACTGGGCTCAAAATAGATCAAATGTAATAAGCTCAGAGGTTATTGTTTTGGTTTACACAAGCTAGGCTAGACCATACGGTAGTCCAAACTGGGCCATATGCAGGTGACCCTGCTTCAAGGTCTGTAATCTTTACTGCAGTAGACAATTCTTGAGTATAGAGACCCCATGATATTTTTTAAATCTTTCATTGACAGCCTTCAAAAGAGTCGCAGTGTAAAGATATGCGGGTCATAGTAGATCTGCATCACATTGTCACTATCTGAACAATGTTGCAGGTTTGTGTGTACCCAGCTCAGACAACGGAAAAGTCCTCAATTATAAAATAATACACACTTCCAAGCATAGGTAAAAGTTCCTGCCTGCACCTGGAAGTGCACATCAGTGAAAGCCTGAGTCGCTGTTTGAAGCTGCAGCACCATATTTGACAGTCAGAAACTCAAACACATTCAAATGCCACCGTTCAATTCCCACACATGGAGCTGCAAATTGTGGAGATTCGGATTGCGAGATTCAACTTTGTAGTTGAGAGGAGGTCCTCTCGAAGTAGAAGCGTGATCGGAGGGCAAGCAATCTGACTCAGAAGCTCTGCACCCTATGCTCACCTGGGCCAGAGTGGGACAATCCATGTGAGTCTGACTCATCTTTCATGATCTTCAGAACCCAAGGCAGGAGAGGGAGGGATGGGAGGGCACACAAGATTCATTTGTTCCATTTCAGTCAAAATGGGTCTCAAAACTAATGTTTCGGAGGAAACAGCAGCCAGCAAAATTGCTAACACTGCACATACTCTACAGTGGCAAAGAGCTATACAGGGGGCTCCCTCCAGTGTACAGAGATGACCAGCATCACCTCGGGTTGAAGACTTCACTCGTGATATGCCCCATGGCACCGGCTTAGTTTGCCCACTCTTGCCTTTAGGGGCCCTTTCAGGTGGTTGGTGACCAGGAAGTGGTTTCTGTTGTTCTAGCTACCAACAGCAGCACAGAGCCTCCTGGCACAGGGCTCAGGACCAAACTCTGCTCGGCCTATTGCAATGCTACATGGCAGTAGTGTTGTCCATGAAAACATGCAGCGGCCTCCTTTTGATGGATGGAAGGATTTGAGCTAAACCGATCTCTCTAAATTACAGCAGGGTGATGTGGGAGCAGGCTCTATGCTGCCAGAGACCAGTGGCCTCTGCTCTCCACCTCTCCAATGCGATTCCCTCCCCTCCCCCCACACCCGTCCTAATTAGGGAAGAGGAACCAGTGAAATGACATCCTTCGCCTTTCTCAGAGTCTAGTACTCAACTGAAGGCACCTTTGGAGAGTAAAAGGTATAATAACTACTGCAACAGGATGGTCGAGTGCTCATCAAGGTGCATTACGGTGCCAGAGGAAGGTGGGATAAGGAGAAAACATGGTAGGGTGTAGCCTCTTTGGATGCTTTGTAAGACACACCTGTCCAATGTGATGGCTCTCCAGCTAGGAACTCACTGTTGTATCCAGTTCCCGACATGAATTGTGGATGACAAACTAAAGTAGCTTTATAGCCGCTAAGGAAGGCAGCATTGAGGATTGCAACCCTGCTGCCCTATGCAGTGTCTGCCAGTGCCACAAAGCACTAGGCAGTCTGCTGCACCACTGGTTAGAAAGGCTGCAGCGGCTTAAATACCAGACGCCTGGTATAACATCTGAATGTCCTAAACTGATGGGGAAATGGTTTAGCTGGAGCCAATAGCCCCAAATACCGTGTTTAATTTGGCTGCTTTCAAATTTCTGCGTTTTCCCAAAGAGTCAGGACACACTGAAGGGTATGTCCATTAGGGATGCTGGCACATCACCTGAAAATCTGGTCCACCTCAACCACATGTGCCTCCTAAGCATGGCAGTGGTGTCAAGGCCGGTGGCAGTGTGTAGACCCAAATGGATTAAGGCCTTTGATGCATCCTGTCCAGGTATTTTCTGAGCCAAAGAAACTCTGAGGTCCTCCAGGACTGCCGGCAAGATCTCCCTGGTCATGTCCCACAGGGCATGCATGTATTAACCCAGTAAACAAACCACATTTATGACCCTAAACGTCAGGCTTATGGATGACCATATCCGCTTACCAAAAGCATCAATACTTTGTATACCAGATCTGGAGGAGTTGTCAGCAAGGAATTATGATTCACTTTACTAGTTGACTCCTACAAGTTAGAATCACCAGTGGAGGGTATTAGTTAGGAAGTCCAGATCACTGTGGGCAGGCCTATGCGGCCGAGCACAGGTGAGCCAGTAGGAACAAGATTAACATTATGTAGCCATCAAGGTAATAGTAAGGGCATTTGTAAATGGTTGCAAGAGCTCGGACGGCGACAGCCCTGGTTGGAGGATTTCTGTTAAAGCATTTGGTTTTGACTCAGTTGATGACAAAAGCAGATCAAGCATCTGAGTGGCCCTCTGGACCACCGCTGCAAACGAGACACTTTCCTCCGTTGGTGGCCCATGCGGAGAGACCATCTCCATTTCTATGGGAGGTGTCTAGGCCACTGACATTTTGTAAATTTAAGTATAAGAAATCTTCAGTAGAGCGAGAGAGAGTAACCTACCACAATCATCGGTACTGTGTCCTGGGGACACTATGTGCCTCTTCTATAGGGTCAGAGTCAAAAAAGAAATGGAGCCTCTGCTGACGATTGCGTTGCAACAGAGGCACTGGGGTAAAGTCAGGCTGCATAATGACCAGTTATATTTTGTGTTCTAGTTGTTCTAGTATGGCGACACTGGCTCGGGGTCTCACATGGGCAATGGCACCAAATCATCCATCTGCGCCAGTACTGCAACAAGCTCTGCAGATCTTCTGGTTGGCATCAAAGTCTGTATCTGAGACAGTAGGAGCCCGGTAAAGTGTGGGGCATAAGAAAACCCCTGGGTCTATTGGATAAAGAACAGTACTTTCAGAGTAGTCCTGAATGCCTTCCGCTACGCAATCCGTGCAGAAGCTGTCTTTTACCACAAGGACGTAATGCCACTGAGTTTGCACCAAAGTAAAGTTGAGCCATGTTACCTCACGATTGCAGGTAAAATCAACCAGTGGATACCCGATCAAGTGATGTTCCACTTCAACTACTGATTTTGTATATGGAAACTTGCCCTTTTTGTTTCTATCATTTGTTATTTACACACATTTTGCTTAAGTTTCCATAAGGTCCTGAAGAAGGCCGCCACACCTCTGTTGAGAGTATTAGGCTGAGAAACAGGTCAACCTACTTTTTCACTCAATGGCAGGTTGAATCCCCTTCTGTTATAGCTCAGTCTTAATCCTGGTCCAGGGGCACCTCAATAAAGTCTATTGCGTACCCTGGAGCACGTTTTAACTCCCATTTCTTTGCTCTGCGCCCCTCACCACATCCAGTTCATATACGGTATTTAGTATACCTCTTTCTATCGAAACATCCCTGAGCCAGGATTGCGGCTAGGTTCACAATGCGATGATAACCCTATGATGAAGCATGCCATCTTCGGGTGGGTGAGGAAACAGTCATTTAAAAAGGACTACTCTAATAGTAGTCTTACTTATCCGATAGACCCAGGGGTTTCTTTTGTGCTAATGTTTATTGAGTAGGCAAGTCAACTTAAATGGGTTTTAACACCTCCTATAGCCCTTCTAGTGTTTTGGTCCACTAAGATGTCCAAAGAGGACGATGGTATCAGGGGAGAGCCAACCAACAGTAATCCAACTCGAGACACCTGAAGATTAGTGGGGTTAGACAGCTCACCAAAGAGGGCCAGAATCACACACATCTGCAGCAAGACCTCCTTGATGAAATCCACCTGCTGCACAGCAGAAGGCGGCATGGTGAACTCTTTGTATGTATGGACCACTAAGGCTCCAATGTAAAACAAAGGTCTTTAAGTTCGAGCGATACTGATTCAAGAAGCGTGAGAGTATTTTCACACTTTCTCTTTTGAGAGAGATGGTATCAAGTCTCATTTCCTCTTATGTTTTCATTTGAGCTTTGACTTACCAAAAAACTTTGAGCTTGAAGAGGTTTGTTCACAGGAACAGCCTCCTAACTGGGACCAAGCCCTCAACTTTGAATAAGAACAAGACCGGAGCTTCCACCTCTTCTGGAGTACTGCGATGTAAAGCTTCCCCTTCAGGCCCAGAACACTTCCATTTGTGACCGGAGCCCAGGTATCAAAGACACAACCCATGCGAGTAAGTGAACAACATCCACTTCCGGCACTCTGTGCATGGTTTAAGACCTGTTATTTTCAGAAGGGACATGATTTCCTACTCCACTCATCAAATTTTGGAGTGGTCATAAGAATGACAAACGTTTGGAGTAGAGTTCTTGATCCATGTCAAAGTGCAGAAAGGAAATGTCAGTGAGGAAGGGTGGCGCATGCGCTTCCATTCAGTCATGTCAAGGGAGATACAAAGCCAACATAGGTCTACACAAACCATGTGCCGGTGCGCAGGAGCAGAGCGGTTAGAATTTTCTGGATCCAATTTGGTGCCTTTTCATATTCTAAAGGCAAGGAATCTGCAGTTGAAAATATCCAACAAAAATCAGACTTGTGTACCTTAAAATCGTTTATTTGGCTAGAGATGGCCAAACCTTTGATGAATCATTCTTTTTTTTTACTTGGTTATGGAATTAAGGAACGCATAAAGGAGGAAACTTGGTTTGAAGATTTATTAGTTTTTGAGAAACTTAAGTAGAAATATTTCTCTGCTTAATCTATTTCACTATCTCACCTCGACCTGATTTGTACCCCCCTTTCAGGAATGATTTGGCATTTATTTTTAAGACTGTAGTTTCTTTTCATTGAATTAGTAGAACTTCAAAGTAATCAGAAAATATTTAGCAAACCTCACTCAATTCCCCACTACGCTGGGAAAAGTATGTCCAGCTCCAATGCACCATTTGCAGAAAATAAATCTGGTGAACACCACCATTACAGATGTTAGGTGTGGCCGTGGGGGTGGAGTATGGACAAGTTGTGAGGGGAACAATTAACAGTGCGGTGGCAGCGTGCGTTTTGGAGGTGGGGATATCTGGGTTGCTTTTTTATCGTATATTGGTATATGATGAATGATGGTAAGAATTAGTGTTGGGAGCATACGGATATCCAACTATATGGCATACCTGTAATGTGTTGACTGTTTTATTGGTGGTTTCCCGCATGGCAAAGATTTGTGAAAAGTGGTGTTGGAAGCCATGCGAAAAGAGGCTGTTCGTATTGTGTTGGGGGCAACAAACTGTGCTCGAGGCAATGTTTGTGTGTCGTGCTTTATGGTTTAGTGCTGTTCAGAGCCTAATGATAGTTGTCTATAGGCGCATTTGTTGTGCACTGGACGGATGCTAAATGTGCTTTCTAACGCGTTCTGTTGGATGACCTGTGGGAGGAATGTAAAACTGTACAAGACATCATAACAAGCATGAATCCAGGACACTGCAAATTAGGTTTACAGCTACAATACAGGTCACATCAAGTTCATTAACGCAAGATTGTCTGCTGCTCAGACAGCCATGATTATTCACAGCTAGTCACAGTTTGTAACTGTTTCTGGTGCATTATGTTGCCACAAACACACACTGTAAACTGCGTAAAATGCTGCGCTTTGCACCTTTCGCTTTATTAATCTGTTTGTCAAACTGGTTTTATGCGGCGTCTCATAGCTTCATGCAATTCAAAGCTAGCCTATACCCCTTGAGCTTTTATGATCTACAGGCTCAGTACACCCTCCCCACCATCCACAATCAGAAAGCACACATTACTTTCAAACATTTACTGCTATGATCATCCATATCCATGGCCTCTCAGTAAAATCAAACCTCGCCGAACCCAGTAGGCCGTTCAGTGTATGGGATTACCTTTGTCAAGAGTCGGTTTTGTTCCTTCAGCATGTTGATGGACTGTTGCTGTCCTACGCTGGTGAAAGTTGGGGATGCGACTGCAGTTCCATTGATGGCAGAGGATGACACACTTTGGTGCTGATAACGGCAAAAGAGGAGACTGTTACAGATAAAAATATTTAATTTTGCAAGCAAAACAAACTGAGGTCTTGAAAGTATTGGGGTTCAATTCAATAAATACTTACTGCTACCTTTAAACGTGGTTAATCTCATTTTTCGTTTAGTTTTGTCAAAATGGTCACATTAAGCAGTATTGCAAATTTTTAATTAAGCTCTTGTACAGCTCTTCAAATCTTTTCAAGTCATATTTGAAACAACAAACAAAGAGCAATGGCAAAAGCAATAGGTCTGGCTTTGGAAACTTACACAGGGCCTCATTACTATGGTGGTCGGACATCACACCAGAATTGAGACCAACCAACAAGTAGTCTGTGGTCCCATCCGTCATATTTTGATAAGACCGCTGTGTAGGCGGTCGGGAACGGAATTTTTCGACTGCGGCTTTTTCTGCGGTCCGGAAAAGGGCTGCAGCACAAGCCTGTAGAAATAGGCATGTTTTCAAACATCCATGTACCGTGTGCGTGTGCCAGGCACTATGTGGTGCCTGGCACATGGTGCATACAGGTTTGGGGGGGGGGGGCACATGCCACTTAGTCGCTCAAGGGGAACGGGCCCTGCTTGGGTCTCTCCAAATTCCCTATCCGAAAGCCTTTGCATGGCAGTGGAACCGCCATGAAAAGGCTGTGGGAAAATAACATACTAATCCCTACGGCATTGCCTGCGCAGGCCCCACTTCCATTGGAGGGATTAGTGTCCGACCACTGCCCAGACGGGCTCCTTGAGCCTGTAAGAGGCTGTGGTCCAACCCCCTGCATTGTAATGCGGCAGCCTGACCAAAGGCCTGGATGTAGGTGGGACCACTACCGACAGCCTAACAGTGGCGGTCCCACCAACATCAAAATGAGGCCGTTTCTCATTTTAAAAAACAAAAAAACATGCAAACGTTTAATGAGCATTAAAACTAACGAGAAGAAGAAATGCTGCCTTTTAAAAGGTTACTGAAGTTCTTTTTAGGTGGATGTACACATGTGGTGTCGCAAAATGCCATAACGTGGGTGGATGCAAAATGTGAATGACACTTGAACTGACCAATTGACGAAGAGTGTGGATGGAAAGCCCTTGTATGTATATACATATGTATTTTAATTAGGATTGTTTGGGAAAACATGAGGCTGGCATTACAGCTAAAGCTGTCCCTAGGCCAGTCATAAAAATGTGTACATAGTCAAATATTGATAATACTTGAATACTTCTTTGCCACACCTGTACAGCTTTTCAAAGAAAAGCAGACCACTTTCCTAACAAAAAAGAACAGATCCAATCTTGCTGTAGTGCACATTTTAGAAAAATAAGATGCATCTGTGTGGTTTGTGAAACAAGTCCTGTGCTATCCCAGCACTTGCAGATCTATTAATTGCACATAGCTTGAACAAGACCAAAGAACAAAAAAGTGTTAGAGAACAAGGACAAAAGCTACATAAAAGAGTTTAATAAGCGAGCAAAAAAAAGAAAAACCTTTTCTAAAGTTACCATCCATTTTGCAATATCTTCCATTCTATTGGCGGGATTTGGAAATACAAGTTATACACCACGTTTTTCAAGGTGGCCATCACCATGACAGAGTCAGACAGCAGAGCCTACTATTTTGTTTATGAAGTTTTATTAAGGGCAAACAAGACCGGAATTTGGTGTTGGATCGCTGTACAACATAACAATAGCATCGAATGTACAAGGAGTGAGATATAGAGTCACAAGGAGGAGCCCGATCGCACACAAAGGGAAAAACCTATAGAGTGCATAGATGATTCAAAGAGTCATAGTAAAAATGGTAACAATTAATTCAAATTGGTACAGACAGTCGCATCAGAGAGGAAGGATATTATTCATTAGTCTAATTTTTACTTCCTTTTAAGGTCGAGGACTCTGTCGCACTGCGTAAGCAGTGGGGCGGAGCCGGAAGATTTTAGGTTTCTTAGAGGGGGCTTGGAACCCACCCCTCTTCTCCATTGGCTAGCCTAGTAAATGCTGGCCAGCCATTGGAGTGAGAGGGGCGTCACTTGGTTCAAGCCCCGTCTTTTTCGTTTTTCGGATTCGGGGCGTGTTTTTTGCGTTCTTTCTATCTGTGACGTCATCCGCCACTCAGCAAAAAACACGCCCCCGATTCCGAAAATTACAGAGTTTTGCGGCAGCCATTTTTGTTGTTGTTGTCAGGAACAGCCCCGCTGCCACTCCAGGTAAGTTTTGATTTTTTTCTTATTTTAATAGGTTTCGCTACATATAGCCGTGTTTCTATATAAGAAGGAGTAGTTTCTGTCCTGTAACTCCAGTTCTGTAGTAGGGGTATCTCTGTTATAGTCATAATCTAGTGAATAGTCCCGCCCATGTGCGTGGACCCCGGAGCATTCAAAAATAATCTCTTAAGGTGTCGAAAAATGCAGAACTGCACAGACACTTAAGAGAGAATTAAAGACAGATAATGCAGCCTATATCCACAGGCTACACTGTCCATTACTTCAACTAGAAATTCCACCAAAAATCCACAAACTGCAAAGCTTGTCCAGATTTCCCTTGCCTCAGCAGCAAAACCCCTCTGGAATGATAGAGAGGAAGACATGGACAGACAAGCCCCATAGGGTGCCATTATGTGGCTCAGAACAGGATACTGTGCCTTTAAGAGAACTTTCCAGAACTTCACAGTATCCCAGAATGCACTGCAGGTCCCTTTTACTTTCAGTTCTTTTTGAAGGCGTAACATGCCAGACCTGTAGCATTCCTTACATTAATATCTCTGTCCACCGGGGAGGAGGGCAGGCGCTTATGACTATAACAGAGATACCCCTACTACAGAACTGGAGTTACAGGACAGAAACTACTCCTTCTGTAGTAGGGGATCTCTGTGTATAGTCATAATCTAGCAAATAGAATGGCAAGCCCATCCCCACATCAAAGCGGCGGTGGAGACACGAGAAATAACACCACTATTGTGCGAATAGATTTCGCAGCCAAGCCTGCCCAACCTGAGCGTCTGCCCTGGCATCAGTGTCCAGGCAGTAATGCTTAGCAAAGATATGGACCGACTTCCAAGTGGCCGCCTTGCATATTTCTGCAATAGGAACATTACGGAGCAAAGCAGTCGTAGCAGCTTTTCCCCCGGTGGAATGAGCCTTAGGTTTACCCCCTAAGGTCTTATTAGCCTTTTGGTAACACAGTTGTATGCAGGACACAATCCACCTAGAGATGGAGTGCTTAGAGGTAGCAAGACCCGTCCTGACTGATCCATAATTGATAAACAATTGGTCTGACCTACGAATATCTTTGGTCTTATCCAGATAAAATTTCAACATCCTCCTAACATCCAGGGAATGTAAAGACCTTTCCGCTGGAGATGAAGGATTCTGAAAAAACGTAGGCAAAGTTATGGTCTGGTTGACATGAAAATCAGAAATAACCTTGGGAAGAAATTTAGGGCGAGTAGGCATAACAACCTTAGCAGCATGGAATACAGTATAAGGTTCTTGGCAACACAACACCTGAATTTCACTCACAATGCAGGCCGATGTAATGGCCACGAGGAACGCCGCCTTCCAGGAAAGGTGCTGCAACGAAGAATTATGAATAGGTTCAAAAGGCTCCTTCATCAATCTGGACAGCACCACATTCAATTCCCATGAAGGCAAAGGAAGCCGGACAGGAGGGAATACTTTCTTCAGGCCTTCCAAAAAATCTTTGATCACAGGGATCTGGAAGAAGGAAGTCTGTGAAGGGCATTTCCTGTAGGCAGTCAACGCAGCAAGATGAACCTTAATGGAATGAACATCAAGACCAGACCGCACCAAATGTAGGAGATAAGGAAGGATGACATCTTCCTTACACGTCGTCGGGTCATAGTTCTTGGACTTGCACCAGATGCAAAACCTCTTCCACTTGTAAGCATAGGAAGTCCGAGTAGAAGGTCGCTTAGCCTCCTTCAGTATGTCCATGCAATCGTCAGGTAGATTCAAATGGCCATATTGCACTATCTCAGGAGCCATGCCGCCAAACTCAAAGACGAGAGGTTGGGGTGCAACATCTGCCCCCCCGAGCTTCGTGAGAAGGTCCGGCCTGCACGGCAGCCGTATGTGAGGAAGGAGAGACCGGTGAAGCAGGTCCGTGAACCACCACTGCCTGGGCCATTCCGGGGCAATCAGGATCATTCCTGCCCTGGACTGGGACAGCTTGATGAGCACCGCCGGAATCAGGGGAATGGGTGGAAAAGCGTACAGAAAGCTGTTTGACCAGTTTATCCATAGCGCATTCCCCAGCGTCCCCTGCTGGTAGTACCTGGAGGCGAAGTCTCGGCATTTGCTGTTTTTGGCGGTGGCGAACAAATCTATGTCTGGAGTGCCCCACCCTGAGAAGATTTCTCCTAGTACTTCGTCGTTTATGACCCACTCGTGGTTTTCCTGAATCAGTCTGTCAGTGTGTCCGCCTGAACATTCTGCACACCTGGTAGATGGGTCGCCGTTATCGTCAGATCGCCTGCGCCTCTTGTTACAGAGTGCGTGATCTCGAGCCCCCCTGCTTGTTGAGGTAATACATCGTGGTCGTATTGTCTATCTGTACAAGCAGAGAGTTGGTCTGGAAGGACAGAAGAAAGGCCTTCAGTGCCAAGTGAACAGCTCTGAGTTCCAGGAAGTTGATGTGGTACGTGGACTCCGACTGAGACCACGTCCCTTGAATCTGTAAGTCTCCGGAGTGCGTCCCCAGCCCTGGAGAGAAGCATCCGTCACGATAGTCTGAGTGGGAATGTCCTTGTGGAAGGGAACTCCTCTGAGGAGATTCTCCGCCGAACACCACCACTTCAGAGACTGAATAGCATGCAGAGACAGTCGTATCTTGTCATCCCAAGACCCTTTCCTCGGATCCCACTGATCCTCCAAGCACTCCTGCAACAGTCTCATGTGCAGTCGTGCGTGTGGCGTTAGGAAGATACAAGAGGCCATTGATCCCAGTAGAGAAGACACCGTCCTCACTGTTGTAGATGGAGTGGTCATAAGAGCCTGAGCCTTCTGCAGGAGAGATAATCGCCGCTCCTCCGAAGGAGACGCGCTTGCTGACAGCGTATTGATGGTGGCTCCCAAGTACTGAATGCACTGGACCGGAGTCGGGACAGACTTGGACATGTTGATGTGCAACCCCAGCTTGTTCAAGAGAACGCACGTCTTCTGGAAGTGTGCTTGAGCTTCCGAGAAGGAGGATGCTTGAGCTTCCGAGAAGGAGGAGGCCTTGATCAACCAATCATCCAGGTACGGGTAGTCAAACACCTTGTTCTTCCTCAGGTGTGCTGCTCTCACTGCCATGCACTTTGAGAATGTTCTTGGCGCAGACTTCAGTCCGAATAGCAGTACCGTGTACTGATAATGATTGGCGCCGACTTGGAATCGCAAGAACTTCCTGTGTTTGTGTGCAATGGGCACATGGAAGTACGCATCCTGTAGGTCTATAGCACATAGCCAGTCTCCCTGTTGCAACTGAGGATAAATCTGATGCAACGACAGCATGCAAAACTTCTCTCTGCGAATCCACTTGTATGCCTGTCGCAAATTCAGAATGGGCCTGAACTCGTTCTTGTCCTTCTTGCTAACCAGGAAGAATCTGGAGTACAGACCTCTTCCTCTTTGAGACAGAGGTACGTCTTCTATCGCCCTTTTCCTTAACAGGATATCGGCCTCCGCCTGGAGCTTGCGCAGTTGAAACTGCGAGCTGACCGGAGGAATCGATGGAGGTGGGCTGGTGAACCGAAGACTGTATCCATTTCAAACAATATTCAACACCCACTTGCCCTGAGTAATTTTTCTACACTCTGCCAGAAAAAAATGTAACGCTTCCCCCCCACCGGAGCGAGTAACGGATGTAGGGGAAGTAATCGCTCAGGGTCGAGACCCAGCCGGGCCCTTGTTTGCTGTGGAGACTGTTGGGCCCCTCTACCCTTCTGTCGTTTTTGGAAGGGTCTCCAGAACTGCTGCTGTTGTTGCTGCTGCTGTCCCGAAGTCGGTCCTCTCCCTCTGCCCTGTGCACCGAACCGCCTTCTTTTCTTTGGGCTTCTCCAAGCCCACAGCCGTCAGAGTCTCTGCCTCTGTCTTCATGCGGGCCATCTCATCATCGGCATGCTTGCCGAATAGTATTTCCCCTGAGAAGGGCAGGTTGGCCACCCGCTGTTGGGCCTCCGACTTGAGTGATGTGAGCCTGAGCCAAGCATGGGGCCGCTGGTTGATCCCATGACAGTACCCATGAGCAGCCAAAAGAGACATCCGGAGCCACGCTGATGACCTGGTTCGAAACCAGCATCCCCTCCTTGAGGATTTCCTGGAAGTCCTCCCTCGTATCTCTTGGCAGGAGTTCCATGAACTGTTGAAGGGATTCCCACAGGGCACGGTCATACCGCCCTTGCAACGCCGCATCACTGGATGCCTTCATGGCTGTGGATGCAGTCCCACAAGCCTTCCTACCAGCTGAGTCGATCCATCGGCTCTCCTTATCTGGTGGTACGGTTGAGGACGGGGAGCTAGAATGTAACTTCCTGGCCGCCGTCACTATAACAGAGTCAGGAACCGGGTCTATCCTCAGAAAAGCCGGATCCGAATCCGGTGCCCTGTACTTCTTCAGAAGTCGGGAGGGAGCGGCCTTCGTCACCGCTGGCGTGAGGAACAGCTCCTCCGCAGGCTCTACCAAACCAGGCACTAGTGGCAGTAGAGGGCGAGACAAATGCTTCTTGTGAAGCGTCTCAAATATCACGGACGTCGTTGGAGCGTCACCGTGATTCCCAATTTTGCCGCCCCCCTCAGGGGAACATCCTGGAACGTGCTGATGTCGTCCACCGGAGACACCCTCGTCCCTGGGGATTCCGACAAGGTCGGTGAATAGGTCCTGGTCCTGGACGTGGAGGAGTCCGTGCAGGACCTCGATCCACGCCACCTATGGCGACGTCTTGACCTGGTGGAGGATCTACGTCGACTCCTCGATCTCCCCCTCCGTCCAGAGCGTGATCGTGACCTCCTTGGCTTTGGCCGATCCGCCGGAGCGGGCGACTTTGGTTTGGCCGGGGCCCTCGGCTTAGGGGTCCCTTTGGGAGGAGTCGGAAGTCTGGGCAAAGAGACCGACCTCGGAGGGACCGGAGGCGGCTTGTCTGCTGGCAGCTGAGGTCGCGGTATAGGTTGAGGAAGTGGTGGTAGAGGAGGAGGAGGAGGAGTAGGGACCCTCGGAGGGAGCCCCCTTGGTAATGGAGGAGGGGGGTAACCGGCCTCTGTGACGAGGTATACACCACGGAGTACACCGAGCCCGGTGATCCGCCTTCCTTTCCAGCCTGGGGCGTTGGCGAACCTCCCATGGTGCCAGACCTCCTTCCACGTCTCTTCGGCGTCGAAAATCTGCGACCGGACGGCGAGCGTCTTCTCCTCCGCGTCGACCGTCTCTCCCGACGGCGAGTGCCTTCACCTAGACGGCGACTTCGTCCGCCTCGACGGCGACCTTAGCCTAGACGGCGACCTCCTGCGCCTCGACGGCGACCTCCTGCGCCTTGATAGCGATCTTCTCTTCGAAGACGAGGATCCCCTCGACGACGATCTTCTCCTTTTCGCCAACGGCGGTGTCGCCTCGACAACAAACGCAGACGCCGGGCCTTTCGACTTCGATCACTCGACGATGACTCAGACGAGGACGACGACGAAAACGTCACAGGAGACCTCGACGGCGGTCTGTTCAGTTTCTTCGACATCGAGCGCCGACATCGCTTCGCCCCAGAAGACGGGGAACAGACCGTAGTCATCCCTCTCGACGCCGTAGTCGGTGCAATCGACCCAGACGGAGAATGGAGACGCTTGCTGGTCTTCCTGCCCCTGGGGAGCCCCCAGAGGCCTCAGCACGGGCAGAGGAAGCCCCTCGAGACCCACCTTGCGCCTTAAGCCTTCTTTCCTCAAGGCCCTGAAGCCTGATCTTCTTTCTGTCCTTCAGGGTCCTGCCAGAGAAGCCCTGACAAATCACACACTCCTGTGGGACATGGGAAGAGGAAAGGCAGAGGATACATACCTCATGGGGACCTGATTTGGCCTTCTTCCTGGAGCACTTCGGACATTTGTCAAATAATGCAGGCATATTTGACATTCAAAAGGGTGCAATAAACTAGAAGAAGGCACCAAATACTTTAGAGAAGCACTCAATTTAAAACAAAAGTGAAAAATCACCAATAAACCCTTGAAAAAGGGGGGGCTCAATGCTCCAGGGTCCTGCTCGCAGGAGCCGGAAAAAAGAACTGAAAGTAAAAAGGGACCTGCAGTGCATTCTGGGATACTGTGAAGTTCTGGAAAGTTCTCTTAAAGGCACAGTATCCTGTTCTGAGCCACATAATGGCAGCCTATGGGGCTTGTCTGTCCATGTCTTCCTCCCTATCTTTCCAGAGGGGTTTGCTGCTGAGGCAAGGGAAAGGTCATGCGCAATGTCAATAGCTCTACCTTTAATAATGCAGAGACCATTGCATTGTAAATGCTTGTTTAAAAGAGTTATTGAAGGGATTGGCCTGGTCTCTGAAGGAAGAAAGTTTCACATTTTTGGGGGCAATTCCTGAGAAAGTTCTTATAAGATTTTTTTGTAAAACTTTTTGGGTTTCAGTAGTAGAGAGCTTGGAGAACGCTGATCGTGGCCGGCATCTGATTGGATAAGTCAAGTCAAATAACTTTATTTCGATTCCATATAGAAATCATAAAAGTGTACATAGAAAATTTTAAAAGACATTGCAATTAATCCACCATAAAATCACAGTACATGTTTACACAATTTTTTAAAACTAATTTCCATCAAGATTCAGTATCTATTTCTAATCACCAAAGCTGATCTGATAAAGTTTAAAACGGCATTACAAATATGTGCAGTTGACAAAGATAACAAGCGGTCATATGCTTCTTTGTAATAACGCGTTCCAAATGATTCTAATAATGGTTTGAGGAAAGTGTTTCTTGGAACTTTATACAAAGTGCAAAAAAGAAGAAGGTGAAGAGTATTTTGCGAGACCCTATTGTTACAGGGGCAGCAGGGTAGCTTCTCCCACCAACCCCCCTGCTTTGGGAATGCAAACAGAAAGTGTAAAGTGCCAAGGCGAAATCTTGTAAGATAAAAACGCCATTGCGTGTTCATAATATATGACAAATAAAACTGGCCAACTAGTTTTCCCCGTACACTTAGTACATGATCATTTTTCTTAAAAGAACCCAAGTTGACACTATAGGCATTTTTGATAATCTCCTTAGCATCCTTACCAAGCATTTCAGGATTTGCAAACATCTTACTTAAACCTATTTTATTAAAAGTATCTCTGACATATCGTAGCCACGGGATTTGGGTGTAGTGTTCAAGTTTAAGGCAATCTTGAATAATATCTTTTGTTAATTTCAATTCTTCAGATCGCCAAACTTTAGTCCATAATGTTAAAGGGGCAACGTGAATAATATCACTTATAAACTCAATTCCAACTTCTCCGTGGCAAAATATGTTAGATGTGCCCAGTGGAACAGATAATAAACGTTTTACAAACTTATTTTCCACAATTTGTATTTTTTCAAAGTTTTGTGAGCCCCAAACCCCTGCACCATAGGTCAAGGCAGAAACACACTTAGCTTTGTATAACGATGTAATTTCCGCTACACGTCGCTGGCCTAATTTGCTGGCAAAACGGAAGAGGGCTTCAATTAACTGTGCAACCTTCTGAACCCGGGCTGTCAAAGGTTCCCAATTCAATTTTTTGTTAAAAAGGTTACCCAGATAGCAGAAGTTATCCACTTTCTCAATAATAGCGTTCTTCACCACATACTTCCGTATTTTAACATTTTTTTTTACTGCAAGTCATGGCAAAAGATTTAGTAAAATTGACACCTAGTTCTAGTTTGCCCATAAATGTATCAAAAGCATTCAGAGAAATCTGCATGCTGTTGGGGGTAAGTGCCATTAAAACAGTGTCATCTGCATAAGACAACATTGGGATTCTTTTTCCGTTTATCTTTGGGAAATCAGCAGTCGTTTCTAAGAAGAAGCCCTCTAAGCCATTCGTATAGACCAAAAATAGAAAAGGTGCTAAAATACATCCTTGTCGGACACCTTCAGTGGATAATATAGGTTTTGATTTCTCTCCACCACGGCCATATCTTATCCTAACCGTTGTAGCGGTATGTAACCTGCGGAGCAGGGTGACCAGTGGTTCTTCAAAACCCATAGAGTCCATCATGCACCATAATTTGTTCCTGCATACTGTGTCAAAGGCACTGGACAAGTCCATGAATGCCAAGTGTATAGAACCATTCTTAGCACCCATGTACTTGCCCATAATCAATGCCAGGTTCAGGCACTGCTCGATAGTTCCTTTCCCCTTCCTAAAACCATATTGAGAGTCTACAATAACCCCTGACGACTCAGCCCATGTTTCCAGCCGTGCCAATATCACCCTACCCATTAGCTTACATGTTGAGTCTATTAGTGATATTGGCCTATAACATCGTGGATCATACTTGTCACCCTTTTTAAAAATTGGAACCAAAACGGCCTCTTTCCAAGAGGTCGGAATAGGCCCACGTATTAATGCCTTAAAAACATTCATAAGTAGAGGAGACCAAACCTCTCGGTTATGTTTAAAAAGATCTAGGGGGGCGTGGCCAAGATGGCGGGGTGAGCGGACGCTTCCTCCCGTAGCTCCTCCGGCCCAGCTCCGCTTGAGCCCCGATTTCTGCGCTTCTCTCCCCCCGCGGCTGCATCGCGGGTGAGAGGACTGTGCCGGAGTTCGTGGGGCACATTTTGGTGCCACTTTGGCTTCTGTGGCCCCGGAGGAAGTTCCCGAGAAGTTCATTCTGAGATCGCTCCGAGGAGTGGAGCCCGGGTCGCCCCGAGGAGAAGAGCTTGGAGGCGGAGCGTAGTGCGGCGCTGTCCGCGCGACTCGGCTGGCCCGAGTGCTGAACAGCGGAAAGCCTGTGATCCCGAGGGAGCGGACTAGACTGACTCCGCGGAGTGAGGTGGCTCCCTGGCCGGTGCCCTGGCGGCGGGCACCATTGCTGGACGACGGACCTTAGCCCTGCACCGGCGGTTCTCCCCCCTACCCAGGGCCTCGAAGGGTGACGACTTGCGAACTCCGCGCCTGGAGGCGCAGGATGGCGGAGTTCGAGCAGTGCCCGAGCCGGACAAATCAACTGGTGGTGGGAGAGGGCATTGGTTTCATGCTCTCAGGACCCGTTACCATTTGAGACTCGCCCATGGACTTGCTGGCCCGGGCTGCCTTCTTGGGTCCCACCCTCCCGCCATCTTGTCTTTGTGTGGCTGAGCCCAGTGATCCCTGCCCGCGTCCTCCTCGCACGGGAGCCTCGGCTGGTTCTGGCACCAACTCATCTGCTGCCCTCCCTGGGAGCACGAAGCAGGAGGCCTACACTTCGGACGTTGCTGCCTGTCCTACTGGCCCGGGGGCCGTCTTGCCCAGGCCCAGACCGCCATTTTGTCGCCTGTGACGCACTACCCTTGTCTTCGGCGAAGGCCTCACATCTGGTGCCCACGAGCGGCGGAGCTCGCCTACAGCAACTGACCCTGGGCTTTGCCGAGCCCCAAGATGACTGGAAGACGAGGCGCAGCGCGAGGAGACCGCACTTTGCCGGAAATGCTCGGCAGGTCCCAGCAACTACGCGACAGGACGCAGCCGTCCCCGGGGGCCTCCCGGGCATCAACGGACGCAACTGTGGGCGAGCCGCCGGTCACGCGGTCCTTCATGGAGGACCTATTCAGCTCCCTCAAGGAGGACTTTCAAACTCTTAAGACCGAAGTGGCTGGAGAGGTCCGGGAGGTGCGCAGGGAGGTCGAGGGCCTGGGCGAGCGGGTCGATGTTGTGGAGACGGCGGCTCAACGCCGCGATGAGGAGATAACCAGCCTCCAGCAGGATGTCCTCCGCCTCCGGGAGCAATGTGTTGAGCTCCAGGCCCACTCGGAGGACCTCGAGAACAGGTCCAGGCGGAACAACATCCGGGTGCGGGGTGTTTCATCCGCGGATGAAGGTGCGGACCTGGTGGCTTACCTGCAGGACCTGTTCCGCAACATCTTGGGGGAAGGAGCGGACTTCCCAATCCGCATTGACAGGGCACATAGGGTGGGCCGCCAACGCCAGTCATCGGCACCCCCGCCTGATATCCTGGCATTCTTGCCGGATTTCCCCCTAAAGGAGCGCATCATGACGGAGGCCCGCAGGAAGCAGCCACTGACCTTCCGAGATAGACCTGTGGCGCTCTATCAGGACCTGTCCGCCATCACACTACAGAAGCGCAGGTCCTTCCGCATCGCTACGGACTTTCTGCGAGAGCACGAGACAGCCTATTCCTGGGGTCACCCCTTCCGTCTTATCTTTCGATGGAATGGGGTGCTGCATCAGCTGCGCTCCTTACAGGATGTCTGCGGAGTGCTGGGTCTTACTGCTACGGAGGAGGAAGGGGCTACACCCGCATGGAGGCGCCCCGAGCGGCGGGGCCGACGGAGGTCGAGAAGGCGCCCATCGTCAGCACCGGCGAGTCGTCCAGACTCGCCCACCATCAGATCTGAAATGGCGGAGGCCCTGAGGACTGCGGCCAGGAACTTGCCTGAATCTACTGGTGTGGCCTTAACGGCCTAATTTTTCTCCGGGGGGAGAGGCTCTTAGCTTTGACGATGCTGGGCTGGGGGCTGGGGGGGCGAGGGGGGTGGTGTGTGGCTGGACGTCCACTTGACTGTTTTCTGCAGACTCGCCCATTTGGGCTGGACTGAGACTATGGGGTGTTGTTTTCTGCTTTTTGTTTTGGCTGGTTGCCATAAGGGGGTTTTGGGGGGGTTTCACTGTTGGTTTGTTGTGGGGGGGGGTCCCGTCCGAAATTGTCCTAACGTGTACGATGCCGCTTTTGGCCTTCCCTGCACCCCTACCCCGCGCGCCCCCTCCGCTGATCCCCCGCCTGCGGCATAGCGCGTTGTTTCCCCGGAGGCGATGCCACCCCTGAAAGTTGTGACCCTTAATGTTAAGGGTCTGAATAACCCCGTGAAACGTAGGGCGATCCTTTCCCTGTTGGAGGGGTCGCAGGCGGATATCTGCCTCCTGCAGGAGACCCATTTACTTTCCAGGGATTGCCATAGGTTGCGCTCAGCTAAGTTCCCTACGCAACTCTTTTCCTCTGCTGCGACTAAGACCGCTGGGGTGGCCATTCTCCTAGCCAGCTCCTTTAGGGGGGAGGTGTTGTATAAACATGCTGAGCAGAAGGGGAGACTTTTAGTGTATCGCATGCGCTTGGGTGGTGTTGCCTTTACGGTTGGTTCGGTTTACAGCCCAAACGACCACCAGGATCGTTTCTTGGAATCGGTGTTGGTGGACGTTACTGCCTCGCCCGATCGCCATATCATCTTGGGGGGAGACCTGAATATGGTCTTCGACTCCACTTTAGATAGGTCAGCCCAGCGCTTCCCGCAGACAGGGGAGCTTTCTAAGGCGGTACAGGACCAGATTGCGGAGTTGGACCTGCATGACCTCTGGCGCACCATGCACCCCACCGATAGGGACTACTCCTATTTCTCCCACGCACACCGCACTTATTCGCGGTTGGATTACCTTTTGGTGAGCGGCCCGCTTCGCTCGGCCGCCCTGGCGGCGGACATCGGGGTCTTGTCCCTGTCCGATCATGCGCCGGTTTCCGGAGTCTTTGCGTGGCCGGCGGCCCCCCCTTCCAGAGGGATGTGGCGGCTCCGAGACACGCTTCTCCATAAGAAATCGGTAGTGAAGCGGGTGGAGGAGGTCATCCAGGACTACTTGACCCACAATAACAACTCTGACACGTCCCTGGTTACGCAGTGGGCTGCTTTGAAAACAGTCGTCAGGGGAGAGTTTATCTCCATTTCCTCGGCGGACAAAAGGGAACGCCAGCGCAAGAGGGAGGAACTGACAGCGCAGGTTAGGGAGCTTGAGCAGGTCCACCGCCGTACGGGGGCTCCTCGTGTTTGGAAGCAACTGAAGGCGGCACGGAAACTCCTCTCCGCGTTGGATCTGGATCGGGCGGAGTACGCAGCGCTGCGCCTGAAACATGCCTTTTACACCGGCGGGGACAGGTGCGGTAAGCTCCTGGCCCATAGGCTCAGGGCCGCGCAGCAACGCAATGTGGTGAAGGAGCTGGTGGGAGCGGGTGGGATCCCGGTTTCCGGTGACGCGGAGGTGGCAGATACCTTTCGTTCCTTTTACGAGGCACTGTACGCTTCAGAGCCTTCCCCACCGGGAGAGGCTGAGGCCTATTTGGATTCCGTGACCCTCCCGGCCTTGGACCCCTCCCAGGCGGACCACCTGGAGAGGGACATTCACGTGGAGGAGGTCATCTCCGCGATCGCGCGGCTGAAGCATGGTAAAGCCCCGGGCCCGGATGGCTACACGGCCTTGTTCTACAAGACCTTCTGTCCCACTGTTGCTCCTCTCCTGGCCCGCTTGTTCAATTCCTTCTCCGAACCGGGTGCCATTCCACCGGACCTCCTCTCGGCGCCTGTGTCGGTTATCCCCAAGCCGGGGAAGGACCGGACCTTGTGCGGCTCGTACCGGCCCATTTCGCTCCTAAATGTGGACCTCAAGCTTTATACCGGAATCTTGGCGGCCAGACTGGGTCTACACCTACCAGGTTTGGCGGAGGCGGATCAGGCCGGTTTTGTACCCGGTAGGCAGACGGTCGACAACACGAAGAGGGTGACGCACGTACTGGAAAAGGCCTCACGCGTCCCGGGGGAGCGGATGCTTCTATCGGTCGACGCGGAGAAGGCCTTTGATAGGGTTCATTGGCCATATCTCGAGCTGGTTCTTGGGAAACTGGGGATCGGCGAGAAGTTCCGCACTATGGTCTTTAACTGCTATAGGCGACCGTCGGCGTCAGTGCGTGTCAATGGACACAGCTCCGGCAGCTTCGCCATTGAGCGAGGCACGAGACAGGGTTGCCCCCTATCGCCGCTCCTCTTTGCCCTTTATATGGAGCCGTTTGCGCAGAGGATCCGCGACAACCCGGACGCTATTGGGGTGAAGATGGGGCAATACACACACACTGTCAGCTTATACGCGGACGATGTCTTGCTGACCCTAGATGACCCCAGGCGGTCACTCCCTGCCTGCGTCCAGGAGCTGAACGCTTTTGGCCGCGTCGCGGGCTTTAAAATGAACATGGCCAAGTCGGCTGCGCTGGATGTGTCGCTTTCTGCCGACACCAGGCGGGACCTTCAAAGTCTCTTCCCTATGCAGTGGTCCTCCTCCACGGTGGCTTACCTGGGCATTTTGCTTGCCCCCTCCCTGCCTGCTATGGTCGCGGCTAACTATTCCTCTCTGGGCAAAAAGATCAAGGAGGAACTCGGCCGATGGAACAAGGGCCTACTTTCGTGGCTAGGCCGTATTGCAGCGGTGAAGATGACAATACTACCCCAGATCCTGTATCTTTTTCGCGCTCTGCCTCTTCAGCCCCCCGTGGGTTGGATACGGCAGGCGCAGGCAGACATCTCCCGCTTTGTGTGGCAGGGCCGTAAGCCTCGGATGAAGCGGGTCCTCTCCATGCTTGCCCCGGAGGCGGGAGGTCTCGGAGTCCCGGACCTCCAGAAGTACTTCCAGGCGGCGCAGCTCCGGTACCTGGTGGAGTGGAGCCGGTGGGAATCGGACAAACACTGGCTCTTTCAGGACCAGGCAGTTGCAGGCCGTACCCTCCAGGAGGTCCCATTCCTGCGGCGCATCCATCGACCACCTAATCTCTACGCTTCCTTTATCACCCGGGTCCCGCTAAGAGTGTGGGACGCGGTGTGTGAGCTTCGGGAGCTCACCACTTTTCCATCGCCGTTCACTCCCATTGCTGGCAACCCGGACTTCACCCCGGGTCTGGAGCCGGGGGCCTTTTCCCACTGGGTGAGCGCGGGATGTAGGGCGCTTTTCCAGATCTACGGGCCGGAGGGCGTGCTCCCCTTCCAGCAGCTCCGACAGGAGTTTGGCCTGACGGAGGGGTACAGACTGCGTTACATGCAAGTCCGCCACTGGGCTCTTCAACCCCCAGTGCGTGACGTCGCCGCCCGTTCGATTACGCCCTTTGAGCGATGGTTGGTAACCCGGGCCTCGGACGCCAAACTCATCACTGATTTGTATAAGTTTCTCCAACCCCCGCCATTTCATTACCATAACCCAGGGAGGGAGCGCTGGCATAGGGAACTGGGCAGGACCCTGAGCCACAAGGAGTGAGACAAGATCGCATATCGGGCGAGGCACTCTGCGTACCACACTGGGCTGACGGAAACCTTCACTAAAGTGTCCACCTATTGGTACTACACCCCGGAGCGGCTCTACGAGATGCGCAAAATAGGCGATAAGGGTTGCTGGCGCGGCTGCGGACAGGAGGGTACCCTCACGCACATTCTCTGGGAGTGCCCGGTGCTGTCGGCCTACTGGAAGGAAGTCTTAGATGAGGTGGACAGGCATTTTGAGATCGAGCTTCCGCGCTTCCCCGCGTATGTCTTGCTTGGCCTCCCCAATGATTTGATGTACCCGCTGAAATCCCGCAGGGGCAGGCAGATTGCGATAGCGCTAGGCTCCGCCGTCCAGAATATACTGGTACTTTGGCGCACCCCCACTGCCCCCTCTATCACTGGTTGGTTGCATAGGCTCTGGCAGGTACTGGGCATGGAGAAGATATCGCTAACGGTGGCTGGGAATGTTGACAAGTTTGAGGAGCTCTGGCATCCCTTTTTGGCACTGCTGTCCACGGAGTTTCGCGAGCTTACGTGTCCACGGTACCTGCGCATCCTTAGGCTGACGCCGCCGGCGCCAGCGGCGGAGTGAATGTGCGGATTGGGGGCCGAGGGCTGGGGGTGGGAAGTGGAGTTATATGCTTCTAATGCCGACTTTCGGACGGGGATGTTGGGGTATTGTTTTCTCTTCTTTTCTTCTTTGCTTTTCTTTCTCCTTCCCTTCTGGGGTCGAGGGGCTGGTGGAACGGTATGCTTCTCTTTCACTGTGTCGCAGAGTGTTATTTTGGCTTGACCTTGCCTAGGGAGTGGGGGCCTACAGGGGGATCGTACACAATGCCTTACTGCCTATGTCTTTGCCTTGTTACCCTCTGGGGCACCCTGTCTCCCTCTTTTCCTTCTGACTCGCTGCAACGTTTTGCTTCTGGTATTGTATGTTTACCTGACTTCCTGCTCCCCTCCCCGTGTTCTTTTTTATGCCTTAATAAAATACTTTAAACCTAAAAAGATCTAAAGGTACTGAATCAGGACCTGGGGCCTTTGAAGGCGCCCCCTTAGTCAAAGCTAGCTCTACTTCTGAGAGCATTAGTGATTCACTAAGCTTCTTAGCTGATTCCATATTAATATAACAGAAATCATCCTCTTCCGAGGTAGCAATCTGTAATATCTCTTTAGGATTAAAGATTTTATTGTAATGAGTTACCCAGGTTTCCTCTGGTAAATGAACTCGAATAGTATTTTCTTCCCCTGATTTTAAAAAGGGCCTATTTATTACTTCCCAAAAGAGTCTATTATCCCTTAAATCAACTGCTTTGTCCAGGTCTTCCCATGCTTTTTGTCTTCAGTTCATCTTTCCTTTTTCTAATTGCCTGCTTATATTGTTTCCTAGCCAATATAACCATGTTTCTATCTCTTGGGTTTTGGCGCAATGCTTTAGTTAAGGTAGTTTGTGCTGCAGAGCATTCAGCGTTGAACCATTTGGGCCCCTGGTCTTGATTCTTCCCCCCCTGGATAAGTCACGATCGATTAGGACTCGTTGAGATCTGTTGTGTAGTAATGAGCAAAATCATTTTAAGACCGTACCAGAGAGACCCAGCTTATGTTGGAAGAGTGAAACTGACGGAATGCTGACAGCAACATTGATTCACTACTACCGTGTGGTCAATGTTATGTACAAAGATTTAGTAACTGGATTTCCAAAGCATGTGTGAGTGGCGAGTGAACGATCAATGTAACTCAGTTCTGTTACTAGGGGTGAGATTTTGGCAATGTTCAGCATTACATCCACCATCTTTTTAGGTTGCTACAACCTCAAATAACCCGGCAGTCTGGCATCAGAGCACTGTGCTGCAAGTGGCAACGAGTGTAAGAGCAGGTACAGTTTTTGGGAATTCTGATCTACAAGAACACATCCAAATAGAGAGATCACTGAAGGGAAGGACAGGGTGGTCTGCATTTGGTAGTGTTTACAAACTTTGGGGCAGGGTGGTCTTTGATCAAATAGAACCAATTAGGAGAAGCATTATTTATATCCGGCCAAGAAGCTCAAATCTAGGCTCCACCAGAAGTTAGAAGGGAGCTTCCTCTAGAGGCTGTTGCAGTTCTTAAGTAATGCAAAACTAGATGGCTGGCCAGGTCTCCACGAGCTAGGCCAGACAAGGCAATAATTTAAAGGGCGATGACAACTCCTCTTGTAAAGATGTGTGCTCTTTAGCAATCACACGCCTTGTTTGGGCACCTCCTTCAGGTTAATATGCAGTTATGATCACATAGCAATAATCTGGTGAACAGCGAAGTCTTGGCTCCGGCTTCGTATGGAGTAATCTTTAGGTACAACTTTTTGTCTCCGTGTCCGGTGAAGAAATCTAGCCCGCAAATAAGGGTACCAAGTCTTTCCACAAAGCTTGTGAAGAAAAGCACCAGGACGCTCCAGTTTATTAGATACACAATCTTCTGCCCTGAACTTTTCATCTACAAATCACCAATTTTAGGTGTGGGAGTCTAATTAGCTTAGTGGAAGTAAAACAGAATGACAACACACAAGACATTAGGGTGCGGTCAGATCAGGGGGTTGATTGATCCCAACAGCCAGGGGTCAGTGTATGGTTGAAGTCTGAAGGTTGGGTTTGGGGGGGGGGGGGGGGGTGGGGGGGGGAGGGGGTTTGACCTTACGAAATAAGTGCTTCAGAAGCCAATGGAAGGGAATATTTAGAAGGGGGAGCTTTTGTAGCTTATGGCAATGGCCTGGTAGCCTTGGATATGCGCTGCATAGACCGGAAGTCCTTTCCCTCAGAAGGAAACACAGACTAAGACATTTTTTTCACTAAGAGTAGTCCGAGGGGGGAAGCGAAAAGATGCAACTATGGTGGAAAGAATCCAGTCCTTCAAACTGCTTTGTACCCTATTAGCGGTAGTTGCAAACCATTTTTGCATGAAAGCAGTTAAGTAGTGTATTTGGTGCTCAAAAAGGAAGACTAGCCACACATTTAGCAATCGTCATCTTCCTGGGAAAATTGATGCAAATCTTTGAAGACTTTGTTTTTGGAATTATGGAAAACGTTAAATGTCTGTCTGGAAAACCCTTTGTTTTGGAAGAGGAAGGAGCTCACCGTTGGAAAATGTCCATCAAATCGGAAAAAACTGCATTCGATGCTAAAAAACGACAAAGAAATAGCACTAAAAAAAAAAAAAAAAAAAAAAAAAACCCCCAAAAAAAAAAGTTGTTTTGATCAGAACTACTTGTGTTAACGGCATCACAGAGAAGCTGAGAAATACTGATGCCAGTCTTTCTCATTTGGAGCCAGACACAGGAAGAATTCCCCAAGGCGGAGTAGGAGTAGTAGTAGGAGGAAAAGCAGTAGTAGTAGGAGTAGTAGTTGGAGAAGGAGTAGTAGCAGTAGAAGGCGCCTGCACCTCAGGTCTGAAAACCGCTACCGGTATAGGAGTAAATCAATGCTGGGGTACACAGTTATTTACTAGATCACCAGAGCACACTTGCTGAAAATCTTCAATTCACTCATGAAAATTTGCCTTTTCAACTATAAACATGTCTGAAACATGAACTTTCTACACCAAATCCACACTCACCTTGCCAGTAGTGGAAACCAGATCCCTCAGGCAGCGATTCACTTCCTGTAACTTGGGAAGGAGGAGATTGTTCAGATAACTCTGATTTTCATCTAAAGATTCCTGCAAAGAATAAGAATGAAACATAAACGGAGGTATCAGACAAAAAGAAAGACTGCTTCTAGATCAGAGAGGGTACAAGAGGGCAGCACAGGCGAAGGGAAGAGTTCAACATTGTAATGGCGTTCTGTACAGTGCTTCAGAAAGCGCAGCTAAAATGGAGTACTGGATACATACAACTGTATTAGTAAAGAGGCTCATGGTCCCAGGTCACACAGACAAGAATCAAATGGCGTATTAATATCATCTTTGATAAGAATGTGCAGAAGACTTCAAAGTTAGTGAATTCAAAAGAAAGAACATGTCACACGAACAGTGGATGGTGGTGGCCCAAGAGGTACAGACGAGGGTAGTCTCAGACCCAAATTGCATATGCCCATGCAGAAACCTTGAGGCGGCCGAACAGCCCAGCCACTGCAATGTCATCAGAATCTGCACGCAGGTAGACCAGAATCACTACACCCCAAGCCCTCTACTCAAGAGAAAGTTTGCACTTAAGGGGGATCCTGGAGGATACCAAGAATCTTCCCTGCCCCTCTAAAAGGGCACCTGGGGGGAGGACGGAATGAATGTGTGCCACCTACAAGGTGTCACTTTCAGTGCATCTCATGCAAGTTTCATTTACAGTGCACATGATTTGGTATTTCAGGCATGCACACGGGCAATGGGGAACCCCCGCATTTGGATTGGACCACATTTCGAATGAAAGAAAGGACCTTTGTTATTCGCAGATTACAAAAGGAGCGGGTGATAATTATCCACCTCTACACTATTTTCAGAAATGACAAATATGAAGTCATAAGTCTGCTGCTAGTCCTTACAATGCATATGTTCTTTTTACAGTTAGTTACTCGAAGCTCAAGTGGACTCTTTGCCATGGCAGGCCAGAGAGTGAGAGTCCCACTCATGTTAGGTTTTTTTTTTTTGTATAAATGAAAAGCTCTATAAGGGACTAGCTCAAGGGCAGGGCGGCTAGCATCCTGAAGCCCAAAGCACCAGGCAGCTGTCTTGATGTTAAGAGAAGATCACACAGAGCGGGGCAACAGAAGTGCACCAAGTCAAAGTAAGAGAAATGTTTTATTGAAAAAAAAAAATCACAAATGGAAGGATGATCGTGAGCATAAAAATGTTATCCAAACATTTTTCCGGACACAATAGATGTTTTATAAAAGACCGAGCGCAACTATGTTTCAGAGTCTGGCACTTAATATTTACAAGCGCAAAAGAACCACAAAAAAGGACATTCCCGATCTTAAATGACAGTCACTGTAGCAATATGATGAGGTGATTCCTTAACAGGTGCAATAAGAGATACAAATAGCTTACAAGTAATCAATTTGTTTAAATGCCCACATTTTATAGTGTAGATAGGAGAAAAATGATGAAAAAATAGAAATGCAAATACACATCGAGGGATGCTCCATTAATTTCAGGTTGTGTGAATTAACAGCAAGATGCTGAAGTGGAGAAAAACAGGGATAAACCTTGGCTAAAATCTCTTAAAAAAACCAATCATTTTGTAATTCGGAATTAAACAGTGTTATTTCTAAGGGACTAAACGAACAGCATGTTTGTGCATGCTTTTCGTACTATATTCTGGGAGACTTAGTACGGAGGCAAATTTTCCTTATTGCTTCATTTTAATTAGCCATAAGAAATTGATCTGAGGATGGAATTGTGGTCTTGAAACATAACACCAGGTTACCTGGAGAGGCTGAGCTCGGTTGACCATCGCAGAGCCCGAATACTAAATCCTAACCCTTCCTTAGCCAAAATATCATTTCCAACCCTTTTTGAGCCAGAAGGCAGACCACCCAATCCTGAACCTGTGCGAAACTTTGTAGTCACAATTTAAAGCCTGTGCACTCACTTCAAAGCATGTAGGCCAAAGAAGGATAACAATATCATATTAGGCCGGTGGTTGCATTTTGCAGCTGGAGGTTGCCTCCTGCCGTCAGTAGTTGCCTGCCATAGCTAGTGCCACTTCTATGGATGAAAGCCGCACATATCAGCTCACTATGAATCATACATGCGCTTGTCCCAGACTCAAACCATTCATGTTCCTTCTTGGTACAGCACTCCCGCCCAATTCCCATAAGGCCTATGAATGCTGAAGTTTTCAGTTCATATTTTTCTCGGTTTTCTCTTTTCACATACGAGAAGCTCCCAAGATCCAATCCCCTAGTTACAATATTAAATGCAAGCACTTTATTAAATGCTGTGTACTCCGTTTCTATCAGAATCAGCGTACTTCAATGGCACCTCATCGAGCAGTCAGAAAGCTACTGTGAAATAGGAGGTTTTCTCCACTCTGAAAAAACTGTCACTAGGATCAATAACTTGTGATGGGGGAGCGACCCTTGACCTTGCTGGTAGGTGGCTCCCCCACCTCACAGCTCCGCCTCTGTGTCCTGACCCTGCCCCAGTTGTTGCCGCTGTAGAAGTTGAGGCCCTCCTCCACCCGCAGGCTACCACCTGCGGCTCATCCCTGGTGGCCAGTGGTAGGCCTTCGGTTTGTATAACTGTCGCTGTCTGTCTGTCTTCAATGTACTGCCCATACTGTCTTCTCTGGTGTCAGTGGCCCCTGTTACCGGTCTACCCCCTGTGCCTGCATTATTATCTGTTCCCTGATTGCACTCGTTTTTCTTGCCTCTGCTCCCCTTTCTGCCTCTGTGCCACTCGTTTCCCCCCCTTTTTCGTGACCTTTTCTGCCCCTTCCTGTGACCTTTCTGCCTCTGTGCCACTAGTTACCCCCGTTTTCTGTGACCTTTCTGACCTTTCTTGTGACCTTTCTGCCTCTGTGCCACTCGTTTCCCCCGTTTTCTGTGACCTTTTCTGCCCTTTCTTGTGACCTTTGTGCCTCTGTGCAACTCTTCTCCCCCCATTTTTTGTGACCTTTGTGCTTTTTTATGACCTTTGACCCTGCTTGCAGGCAGGTCACCCCCACACCGCTGCTCGTCACCTGACTGCCTGGTTCCTGCCTCCTTGTTTCCTGGGTTTTCCCCTCCCCTCTGCCCTGTGCACCAGTTCCCCCTGCAGCTCCCGATCCGACCCTTTCCTGCCGCATCATCCCTAAGGCCCGCCCCCCCCTGAACACCCATTCGCCTCCCCGCTCCCGCCTCCCAGCTGCTTCTCCCTCCCAAGCCACCTCATATGCAGGCCGAGATGCAGCCGCGCAGCGGACGCACCGCTGGCGGCCCAATCTGCACCTTGGCCACGCCCAGCGCCAGAACTCCTGGACCACGCCCAGCGCCAGAACTCCTGGACCCCATGAACGTCACAACACCAGAATCCACTACGACGCCAGCACCCTCCACGCACTAAAACGCCGGCCGAAACTACACCTGCTTCCAGGCCGCCCCGAAACGGACCCATGGACCCTTCTCCTGCCACACCTGCAGCTTCACCTGCGACAGAGCCACCAAACCTCCAAGGACTGGACCCAACCACCTCCGCTGCATACTACTTAACACCTGCTCTGCAAGCAAACATGCCGTCGAGCTCTGGGATCTACTCGACACATCAGCCCCAGACGTGGCCTTCCTGACCGAGACCTGGTGGAACGACTCCCCGGCGCCCGACATCGCCATAGCCATCCCGGACGGCTACAAGATCACCCGCAGGGATCGCGCCAACGGAATCGGAGTAGGAATAGCCATGGTCCACAAGTCCACCCTCAAGGTAGCCACCCATGCAGACGACACCCTCAACACCGCCGAACACCTGCACTTCCGGATCCACACCAATCCAAACACCACTCTCAGATGAACACTCATCTACAGACCCCCCCGGAGACCAGGCTCAGTTCAGAGACTCCATGGCCGACCTCGCCAGCACCCACGCACTCTCCTCCATGGACTACATCCTCCTCAGGGGCCTGAACTTCCACCTCCAGAACAACAACGACGCCAACTCCGCCACCCTGATCGACAACCTGGGCCTCAGACAACTTGTCACCGCACCCACCCACGCTGCCGCCCACACGCTGGATCCCGTCTTCTCCACAGGCTCCCACGTCGCCTTCGACCACACCACTGAACTCCACTGGACCGACCACCGCTGCATCAATTTCACCTTCAAGAAACCAACCACGTACCACCGCACCCAACAGTCACCGAAGACCAGCTGATCACCTCCCTCGCCAAGAACCCACCCACCGACCCCACCAACCCAGACGCCGCAGCCCGAAACCTCAGACAGTGGATCGACGACTGCGCCAACACCCTCGCCCCGCTCAAGAAACCCTCCAACAGCCATGCCAACAAGAGAGCCACCTGGTTCACAGACGAGCTCCAGACCTCTAAATGCGCATGCCGGAAACTGGAGAAGACATGACTCTACGAACGCACACCGGACAACCACGCAGCCAACAAGGACGCCACCCGTAGACACCACCACCTCATCAGATTAGTCAAGAGATCCTCCTTCAAAGATCGCTTGGATAACAACGCACACAACAGCAAAGAGCTCTTCAGCATCGTAAAGGAACTCTCCAACCCCAGCGCCAATGACATGCCGCCTTCACAAGAACTGTGCGACTCACTAGCCATCTTCTTCCACCGCAAGATCGCCGACATCCACGACAGCTTCAACACCACTACCGCCCAGACTTCGCCAGACTCCACCTCCCCTGTGAACACCACCAGCGCCAACCGCCTGACCTCCTGGTCCAACATCAACTACGACGAGACACGCAAGGTCATGAACTCCATTCACTCAGGATCTCCGTCTGACCCATGGCCACACCACATATTCAACAAAGCAGGTACAGCCAACGCACCCAAACTATGGAAGGTCATCATCATCTCCTTCGAAACAGCGCCATTCCCAGAAAGCTGGAAGCACACCAAAATAAACGCCCTCGTCAAGAAGCCCAAAGCGGACCCCAAGGACCTCAAGAACTTCCGGCCCATCTCCCTGCTCCCGTTCCCGGCAAAGGTCATCGAGAAAATCGTCAACATGCAACTGGCCCGCCACCTCGAAGACAACAACATCTTGGACCCGTCTCAGTCCGGATTCAGACGAAACCACAGCACAGAGACAGCCCTCATCTCCGCCACAGACGACATCAGGCGCCAACTAGACAGCGGGAAACATCAGCCCTCATCCTCCAGGACCTGTCAGCAGCCTTCGATGCGGTCTGCCAACGCACTCTAAAGTTAAGCTTCCTAGAAGCCGGAATCCAAGAGAAGGCTTTTAAATGGACCACCTCCTTCCTCTCCGGCAGAACCCAGAGCGTGCGCCTCCCACCCTTCCGATCCGAAGCCACCAACATCATCTGTGGCGTCCCCCAGGGTACATCCCTCAGCCCAACGCTGTTCAACGTCTACATGCCCCCCCTCGCACAAGTGGCCCGCAATCACGACCTCAACATCATCTCCTACGCTGACGACACCCAGCTCATCCTCTCCCTCACCAAGGACCCGGACACCGCCAAAACCAACCTCCACGAGGGAATGAAGGCCGTCGCCGATTGGATGAGGAGCAGCCGTCTGAAGCGGAACTCGGACAAGACAGAGGTCCTCGTCTTCGGACCCACCCCCTCAGCCTGGGACGACTCCTGGTGGCCGACCACACTGGGAACAGCACCAACACCCACCTACCATGCACGCAATCTAGGATTCATCCTAGACTCCTCCCTCTCCATGTCTAAGCAGGTCAACGCCGTCTCCTTCTCCTGCTACAACACCCTCCGCATGCTCCGCAGGATCTACAAGTGGATCCCTACAGAAACAAGAAGAATGGTGACACAGGCCCTCGTCAGCAGCAGACTGAACTACGGCAACGCACTCTACGCAGGAATCCCAGCCAAACACCTAAGACGACTACAACGCATCCAAAACGCCTCCGCCCGACTGATCGTCAATGTCCCCCGCCACAGCCACATCACCCCCCACCTCAGAGACCTACACTGGCTCTCCGTTGACAGGAGGATCACCTTCAAGCTCCTCACTCACGCACACAAAGCACTCCACAACGCCGGACCAGCCTACCTGAACAGCAGACTCAGCTTCCACACCCCCACCCGCCAGCTCCGCTCCGCCAGCCTCGCCCTCGCTGCTGTCCCCTGCATCCAACGAACGACCTCCGGCGGCAGATCCTTCTCCTACCTCGCCGCCAAAACCTGGAACACCCTCCCTACCCACATATGGCAGACCCAAGACCAACTCGCCTTCAGAAGACTCCTCAAGACCTGGCTCTTTGAGCAGTAGCAGCAGTCCCCCTTCCCCTCAGCGCCTTGGTACCCTCCCGGGTAAGTAGCACGCTTTACAAGTACTCTCATTGATTGATTACTTCAGCAAAATTCTGAATGCCTTGGTAACCAATGTTTCTTCTAAGGGGCTGCAAAACCATATTGGAAATGTATACAAGGTCCAAACTCAGTGTACCCCCATTACATACATGAGGCAGGAGGTCTACTTTGAGCATCAGTAGCAATGCAGCCAGAGGCCACCAGTTCCAAATGGCATTCACACAGAATTCTCCAAATGTTTTTCTTACTAATAGGTTCCACTGTTAAACTTTATTATAGCCTTTTTTTAAGTGCTACTTTTAGAGAGCACCTGATCCAGTGTAGCAGTCATGCCAATGCATAAAAAAGGCATACAGGGCAGGTTCTGGTTATTACCTTATGGTCCTCTTGACTAAAACTCCAACTTCTAAATTCTCGAAAACGTTTGGCAGCCAGCGCAAAGGAATGGATCCCATTGTGAACTCAATGCACTGATCTGCGGCGACTTATTTTAAATGTGTGTTTGGCCAAATATGCATGGCTATGAGGGGCGCCTTTGTCATTCACAGATCTGAGTTTGGCTTTTGACTGACACATGGCCAGAGCTGCGCCTCACATTGAAGCACATGGGCATAGAGCTTCTCACTATTGCCTTGAACTTTTACTCAAATGGGCAGAGGTTGCCACAGTGCTTGCTGCCTATATGGCTGAACAATTACTCACCAAAAATTATCAACAAATGTTATTTAATGTTCATGGGATGCAGGGGGAGGTGGGGGTGGGAGGTAATTGGTAGTGTTTACCCACACTATTCAGCTTGAAGAAAATAGGTTTCTCAGCAGGCTACTATCGTTATTTAATTAACTAATGTTTATTAAATAAGTCTACCATGCACTCCCATTTGCTATTCCCAATGTCATTTGGGGCACAAAACTGCTGATTGTGGAGCTCACCAACACCTTTGTTTGGGTATCGATGCCGGAGCAGAGTGTCGTCCAATGAGAAGTAACGCTCCAGTTGACGCTTGCTTACACACATACACAACATGAGGTTCAAGACAGCAGTACATTGTATTCTTGTGCAAAAAATATTCCGGACTGTGTCCTAAATAAGGCAAGTTGCTATGGAGGAGCTGTGACCCATGGCAACGTAGCCTTCATCCAGCCATAGGACTTTTTTTTTTATTAACCACGCATTTAGTTACGTTTTTGCTCCAAGCATAAGTCGACTATAAGCACTTCTATCTTGAAAGAATATCTGCAGTTGTATAATTATTTATAGCGCTCTTTAAAATGTTATGATGTAAAGATGAACGGCTGCTATCACGGTTAAATTTTTAATTGTTCAATAAATCAACTGAATTGAATGAAGGCAATGCTTGGAAGACGGTTTCACAAGGAGGGAGTAGAGAGACTAAGAAAAGACAGATTCCAGAGAAGGGCGGGGAGTATCAGTGGCCTGCCAGACTCACCTGTGCAGGTTTGGTTTTCCCCAGCTGTTTTTGGCGCTCCTGCACAAGCTGGATCTGTTGGTGGTACCACTCCCGGGCGCGCTCCAGTGCCTCGAGTCCTTGGATCAAAAAGTCCTTTTGTTGCTCCAGCTCCTTCATGCGCTTCAGCTAAACAAAGAAGGAAACCGGCACAAAAACGAGAGAAAAGACCATTAAAGGTGGTAGAAGTTCATACGAGTCCCACAAAGGTCTGTGTTCGTTGATCCTATGCACATGGTCTCTGCTCAGTCGAAGTGCACAAACCTGTAATGCTAGCCTAGAGAATACGTTGATATTCAGGACTCATCCTTAAGTTTTTTACCATAACCAACAGGAAACAACTGTACACGACTCATAAGTGACAGAAATCAGACACCGTAAAGAGTAAGGACCCAAAGCTGTAGAAGTTCATACCTGTGAGGACTTTGGAGACCCAGGTTTTGAGTGGAATATGGTTTACACTTTCAAATTATGGAGTAATCGTAGATTTGTTTTATAACTTGAGCAAATAGATAAATATGGTAATTTTACAGCAATTTGAATGCTTATTAAGTTAAGCACCAGTAAAAACCAGGCACCCAGCGCATTATTGGCTGGCTCAAGAATAGGTGCAAGTACACTACAGGCTGAGGAAGCTGAAGCCTAGGAGCAACACAGGCATGGAGACAACACCAAGGAGGGGGGGGGGGGAGGGGGGGGGGGACACAAAGGGGGGGGGGGCAGGTAGGCAGGGACAGGTATGCTCATAGTGAGGTGCGGCCAGGGAAGGATACGGAGAAGAAGAGCTGAGATGGGTGCAGGCTGGCAGATGTACAATTACCATTTAAAACCACAATGATTTAAAGGTCAAAATAAGAGCAAATCAACAACACAAAAGAAAAGAAAACACAACTAGTGAAATGCATGCATTTTCTTTTAATTAGAAATACATGACGATATCTATGTACAGTAGAATTAAGGTTGCTCCAAGTAGTGGGAACAGTATGATAAAGGTGCTCGGATAGAGTGACCATGTGAAGTATGAAGCGACTGTATAGATAAAATACAATAATAAGTAGTGCTAGAGCAGCCTGCAAGCGGTCTGCCCAAAAAAAGAATGACCAAATCCTCAACACAAAGGGACTTCTAGAAATATCTTAAAAGTCCTAGGGGATTATGGCTTTAGTGCAGACAATAGATATCGTCAATGTTTCAACCCAGGAATTAGTGGCAGCTTGAACCCATCTTAAAGGGGTCTTCATTAGGACAGCGGAAAGGGGCAACTTGTGTAGTAAGAGTGATTACATGTACTTTAGCTGGTGCGTTTTCATGGAGCCGCTTGGGTTTCATGCACAATCTCCCCTTAAGTTGCATGCGAGTGGCCCTTCCGTGGGATTCCTATGGAGGGCAGAGAGACAGAAGGCCTGCGTGTCTTTGTTGGGTTCTAAACAAAATTAATTGAACCAATCAATGAAGGTCCCTTAACATTGCTCTGACAATGAGATGACTCATCAGATTTAAAAAAATGAAAATCCTAGACATGAAAGTTGCCCTTCAACACAATAAATGGTACAAAATGGGCTGTGGAAAAACTGAAAGAAAGGGCATTTGTCAGTGTCCCTACTGGAATGTTAACGAAACACTAAATTTCAGATAAAATACTTTATTTAGAAATGAAAAAGCTACCACTAAGCTCATACGTATTGCCAGGCAAGAACCTGGAGTCCGGCGAAGAACTGCAGGATTAGAGGCTGGTTTTAAAGGCTTGCTGCTGCTTGTCTCGCTCTCGTCACCCTCAAGGTGATTGATGCAGCAGGGCTGAACATTAGTGAAGGAGGCAGTGCCACTATTGCAACCTACAACACACTCCTTTCCTATCTCTAGCACCCCCATGCCCATCCGCAGCTGATTGTCTTACCCCTGCAGGGTGATCATTGTTGAGTTTGGGCAGTGCTAGGGCCAAGACTCGCGTAAAGTCAGAGCACAGATGTGTGCATGAGTGGTTGGTAATTGAAGTCACCAGTCATCAGGCGAGCACCGCGCTTCTTGTGCCCTACAGACCACAGCACACCAAAAACTGCACAGGCCATTACCTATCCAGACAGTCCACAGTTTACTACAATCACACTTCCAACACAGTTCACCAAGGAAGAGGTAAGGCTCCGCAGCAGACCGACCGTTTTTTGCTAACAGCACTTGGTATATGCATCAGGAATGGAAAAGGAATGGAAACTGAAAACATGAATTCCATTACCCCAAAACTGAAGGATGGTGGGACAGAGTGGGAGTAAAGCCAATGGCAGAGTCATGCAAAACACTCAATCATTCAATCAGGATTTATAAAGTGCAGCTAATCATCCAACAAGGTATCCAGGTGCTTCCAGGTCCTGGAGGCTTATTCGAACAGCCAGGTCTTGAGGGACATTCGGAATTCCGTCAGGTGACCATTGTCCTGTCACCAATATGTATATCATTTTTTATAAAGTCTGGGTGCACGGCGACCAGGCTGGTTTCATCCCCACTCGGAACACCTCGGCTAATATCCGCCGGCTTGTGCGAGTACTGGGTAGTGAGATGGACCCGGGCGACAGGCCTGCGGTACTATCAGTAGATATAGAAAAAGCGTACGACAGTCTGGAATGGGGCTACTTAGACGAGGTACTGGGGAGGTTTGGTCTCGGGACTGGGTTCCGGCGCTGGACGATGGTGTTGTACTCCTCGGCCACTGCCAGGGTGAGACTGGGTTCGGTGATCTCCTCTGCGTACCCGGTCCAAAGAGGCACGCGGCAGGGGTGCTCGCTGTCGCCCCTATTGTTTGCCCTGGCAATAGAACCGTTGGCGATTCGAGCGCGGTCGGGGCTGATACAGGAAGGGATCGTGTGTCGAGGTGAACGACATCATATCTCGCTTTACGCGGACGATCTCTTGCTATTCCTGGAGGACGCGGAGGGGGCATTGGGGAGAGCAGTGGATGCGCTTACGGGGTTTGGAGCCCTATCAGGTCTTAGAGTGAATTGGCGTAAAACTTGCCTTTTCCCGGTGAGAGCGAGGACGCCGCAACCGCTGTTGCCGGCGGAAGTGATCTGGGAAGACTCCTGTTTCACCTGTCTGGGAGTTAGGATCTATCATACGGCTGAGGGGTTGCTGGAAGGGAACTTGGGTCGATGCATGAGAGCCCTGCGGGGCTCGATGGCGTTCTGGGCCACACTTCCGCTGGCGGCAGTGGGGAGAGTGGCACTGCTTAAAATGGTGGCACTGCCTCGCCTATTGTATTATTTCAGGACTTTGCCCATCTGGGTCCCACCTCGGTTCTTCAAGGACCTGCGGACCCTCACCACTGGCTTCATCTGGGGGACTGGGAGAAGGCGAGTAGCACTGGACACTTTGCATAGGCCGAAACTCGACGGAGGGATGGCGGTCCCTGATTTCGAACTTTATTATTTGGCGGCACAGCTACAGATCCTTACGCAACAAGTGGCGAAGGAATTTCGGGGTCCTGACCAACACAGAGGCATGGGGGTCCCGAGACACGTCCTCTCTTATATTATAATGGACCAGCGGCTGGACGTTCGGGGTCTGACGCTCGAGGAGAAAACGTTGCGGTTATGCTGGAACAGAAGTCGAAAACGAGCGGGGGTGGTACACCCATATGCCCCGGAGATACCCCTGGGCATGTTAACGGCGCTACCGCACGGAGGGGATTGGACCCCCCTTTCGGACTGGGAAGAGTTAGGACTCCAGGTGACAGGCGACTTGTACGCTGAAGGAGAACTACTGCCTTTCCAGGTGGTGCAGGACCAGTTTGGGGTGCCAGCGGGGCATTTCCTCTTGCACATGGCTGTTACGGCAGCGATCAGGAGGCACTGGGGCAAAGGGCAGGGAGAACCAGCAACCACACTGGCTTGCCAGTATGTTGTGATGGCTGCGGGGACGGTCAAGGCGATCACATGTCTCCAGTCGCGCATGCTCCGGGAAGGACTGTCGACCCTTCCTGCTCTGAAGCAGAAGTGGGAGGAAAGTATAGGAAAGCCCATTCCTGATGCAACATGGGGCCTTCTCCTGCAGAGAGCAGGGAAGGGCTGCAGAAATGCGCGCTTTCAGCAGGTGCATTTCTTTGTGGTCCACAGGGCCTACCTCACTCCGGGTAGGATACGGAGGCATTTCAGAGTGGAAGGGGCGGCTTGCCCCAGGTGTCATCTTCTGGGGGCGGAACTGGATCATATGTTCTGGGATTGTCCGAAACTGGGGTCATACTGGATAGATGTGGGTGAGCTCCTGAACGAAGTGACAGAGAGACAGGTGACCTTTGATAAAGCCGCCTGCCTACTGCTATGGTTTCCCCACACGAGGAAGACGAAGGTTACCAATAAGTTTGACCTGGGGCTAATACTAGCTCAGAGAGAACTGACATGGCGCTGGAAGTCAGTTGAGGGCCCCTCTAGTAGGCGGTGGGTGGTGGAATTGAGTAAATGGTCCAAGACTGAGAGTATGATTCGGCTCAGACAGGCAACGCGCACAGCGGATGAGAGGGAACTGGAGGTGGCGCGAGCGTGGGAATGTCTGGTGCAAGCGTTGGAGGACTACAGGTCGCAGGAGGAGAATGAGGAAGAGTGAAGCGAAAGGTGCATTCCGAGATGGCGCACAGGTGCCCGAGTGTTGTTCCCTTAGCTCCTGTACCAAGATTTACTATTACGGCAGTAGGCACACACCAGCGAGGGGTTTATGTTTTGTCTTTCTCGGGGATTGGGTGGGAGAGGGTGGGCACGGGGGCGGGGGGGGCTCCTAGGGAAATCCGAAGATGATCATGGTGCGTGGTGACCACGAGCCGCTGCAGTTAAGCGGGCTGACTCCACCCTGTTTCCTAGGGGGGGGGGGTGCTACTCTGCATCGTTATACCTTGGGGCTTCCCCAGGGGGGGCGGTCTCGATTTGGGGCTGGGGGGGGGGGGGGGGGGAATAGTTATTGGAAAAGCAGCGACATATGATGGGCCAGCCATGAGAGACATTGAATGGAAGTGCATATAATTGTTTTGTCACTCAGCGCCTTCCCAGGTCGAAGACTTTTGCCGCCCAGCCTCCGGGATGTGGGCTGTGGGATGAATGGCTGTGTGATGCAGGCGGGAAGATCGAGGGGTGGGCGAAGTGTGCAAACTTGCTGGGAAATGCGTAAGCTGTGTAACTTTGATGCTGCAACAAAAATAAAATAAAAAATAAAAAAATTCATTTTTATAAAGTCTGCACTCAAAGTTCTAGCACCCCCAAACCTTCCTACTACTTTCTGTTGTAGATGTGAAAAAAAAAATCAAAGAACAAGTGTCACTGGCTGAGCTAACACGGAGGGCAAATCCTTTTCTGCTTGTAATTCGAAAACAGGGTGACTACATCTACCATAAGGCAAAGGAAGAACTGGTACTGAAATTGTGCTTCCTGTCCTCCAGTCTCCCCAGTCTACAGCAGGCCCTACCTAGTCATGGTGACAGCAGGCAACAAACCTCTGCTAGATGTTAATCTCACCTCCATGCCATTGCAGAACACCTGGCCTCGCCGCCCATTAAGACCATCTGGTCTTCCTAACACTTTCAATGAAGATGGATAAGTGGCTCACGTGTGCATTGGGTCAGGACAAGTGTTGTTGCTTAGCAAAAATTGAAAAATTTGAGCCACTCGTCAGAAAGACCTAGAATCTTCATCTGCGCATGCAATGGAGGAATCAAGGTTGTGATGTGCCAATGCATTACTCCAATGAGAGACAGAGTGGGTAAACCCTTGATATATCCGGTCCAGATTGTATTTTCCCCGATTTAGCTTGAAAACACAGGCCAACGCCAACTGTGATGGAAAATAAGGAGAGGTTGAGACATCGCTTCCATGAGAAAGCTAAATCTATGTCAACATGTACAGTACTATGGGGAGAGCTCCAGTTCTTCCAAAAACTCTGGTAAACTAAGTTAAAATATTGCTTGTCGCTGGCATAGGTCTAGCAAATACCACTGGCTAGCAAGAAGATTATGCTGTTCTGTGCATTGAAGATTCTGTCCAGGATGGAAGATGGCCTCAAGAGATTAGCAACTGTTTGATTTCAGAGGTCGATAGAGCGAACAAGCTTTCAGATGAGAAATCTAACACTACAGGTTGGCAGGGGATAGATAGTTAGGCTTAAGACATCCAGAGGGCACTGGTGTTTAGAGCTCTGGGTGGCAACAGTGATTCTAGAGGTATATCAACCACAGCTGCCTCACCTACTGAGGGCTGTCTAACTCACTGAGTAGGGGGCATAAGCTGCTAAATGAAATATCAAGGTCGCAGACAGGGCTGTTGGTGGTGCCAACATATGGGCAGTATGTATGAAAACTGATGAGCGAGGAGATGGTTTTGTGCAATCACACGTTTATCGATCACAGCCTTGCAAGGATCAACAGTCACTCCCACCAAAGGTACAGACATTGAAATCTGCTTGGAAGGGGAAAGAAGACTGTGCTGTAAGAAAACTGAGCGCACACACAGACTAAACAAGCACTGGAAAATAGATCTGGCATTAATGTGCTAACACCTATACACATTCACAAAGGCTGCTTGCATTCATGAATACCAATTAGCAGATTAAAACTGCCATTTTTTGGCTTCGACAAAGCTGTGAAAAAAATCAAAAAGGATGGAGAGCCATATGGAATGTATACAAGGGGACAGATTGAATGTTTTATGCTGGAGGTATTATGAGACCTCCATCTTGATTGCATCGACCGGTTTCTAAGTTCGCCGCATGCTGCCGGTCTACTACTTATGTCGCCAGCCTGTCTCTTGCATCTCGTCGACCCCTCCAGGTTGCCTACACCCTTTCTGCAAGGAGGGAGACTGTGAGATGTCCTTTTCGCCCATTCCTTCTGAACATCTCTACAGCCAAGGTGCTCCAGCCCGGAGAGTGGGTCCATCCCCGGATGCTGTGGAATCCGTGACCCCAACTGGCTTGTGGGCCTATTTGACTTTGGAGGGTCCCTTGATGTATTACCTTCTCCATTGCCGGTAGGCCGGACTCGGACCGTTTGCCAGCTCTAGCTCAACTCCCCTCCCTCTATTCTCCATTGGACTTCTTTATGTATTATTGGTTCCCTGTTTAACCAATGTAATAAGTTCAACGGTTTTATTTTTCAACATCCATGTAAAGCGCTCCGATACCTCCGGGTCTAGCCAGCGCTATATAAAACTCTTCAAATATGTAAATAAGTCAAACAGTGTGATGGCAGATGTACTCTTTTCAGGTAAGAAAAGAATCCCTCACGCATTCTAATTGAAGCGCTTCCCAGAAGGGGGAATGATACACCAAACTGCCAACAGCATCAAGTGAAAGTAATACTCCTCTGGGAAGACGCAAAATCCCAATATGTACATTTTAAACAATATGGAATGGACTGCAGATTTCTCAAGCCAGACCGCAAAATGCCTCTCTGTAAATGGTATTCACAGCACAGGTTTTACAAACTGCTCATCTGTGGTGTCTAAAGCAAACTTCCAAGTCACTTGGAAAATAAGAAAGCAAACGTAACCGGAATCAACTGGTCTCATCAGACATAGAAGCATCAACCTATTGATGAGACTAGCAAATTTAGAGCAGTTGTAGGCAGCAGCAATTATGGCTTTCATGCAGCTAAAAATAAGAGCGTGCACAAATACTCAAGTAGGAGCATGATTAAGCTCTGATCAATGTAAGACAAGTTTTACTATTTTCCTGACTGACTGGTCCCCAGAGCAATTTTAGCATTTTACACAACAAACCAAACAAATGAAGTAAAGCCAGGAGTCCGCGCCAATGACAGGTGAGCACTGTGCAAACACTCGTGACAAGACAACTAAGAGAACTAATTGACTACTGTGGTGAAAGTAACGCATCAACCAAGAAAGTTGAGAAAGTTTACAAACTTGTAGGGAAATCGAAAATTTAGAGGATTATGTTTTGGTGAATGACTTTCTTGCATCAGTTTTTGGACTAAATATCCATCAGGAGTTTCATACCTTGTAACCAACAAGGGATTTAAGAGTCCTGCTGCACAAGAAGTGATTCAACTTATCCATTTGGGCAATTCCCCACTAACACACTTGCTTCACCCCCCTAACCTACGAATGAAGTCAGGCAACATACCCATACGAAGAACTGCAGGGCCGAAAGACTGCACCCGCCAGCATGCAGAGGGACGAAGAGAATGCTATAGACAGCACGCACACCCATGGAGGCTGCTGGATAACAGGCAGAGGGTAGCCTCAACTCTACCAGCCGTGCTCAGATGGTTACCGTGGAAACCCTCAATATATGCAATGAATGGACAAGCCCGCACCCCAATGAATGCGCCAGACCTCCTCAACCGTGCTCATAAGAAGAGACTGGGCGGCCGGAGGGATTCAATGGCTGGGGAATGGCTTCTAAAGGGGGCAATGTGGGGAGGGGGCACTACATTGTCTACACTGAAGAACAGACATTCAGCAAAATCTATTACACTTATAATGGCCTACATTCCTTCTCTGACTGATGACTGGAGACAGCCCAAGTCTCCACGACGCTACAACAACAGTCAGACTTCATGTTTGAGAACTTGAACCATGATACAACAACAGCACCATTACAGTGGTGGTACGTCTCCAAACATTCTCAAATTACCAGGATACTGTGTTTGTGGCTTTCAAGTAGATCGGATCCTGATCTTCTCAAATCACAGAATCCAGAGGCTAAATCAAAAGGGTTACAACAAACACACCATCTTAAACTCTTATCCTTTGCACACGTTTTAAATTATTAATTGGAAAATGCTTTTCCGAAAATCACTAGGACCTACACACTAGATTGTATCTATGTTTTCGTTTCATACGTTTTTTTATTTATGGTAAAAGTAGAAGAGAGCTAGTCTTGGAGAGTGCAATACAAAGTTTCAATGTGAGTTTCATAAGAAAAGCAATCCTTACATAGACGTAGTTTGGTTATGTTGTTGTTGTATTGTAATGGTGTTGTAGTGTCTTGAGAAATACAGAATAAAGGATAGGGTAAAGTGAAGAGTGAAGAAGGAGACAGAGGGACAATAAAGGAAAGGAGAAAAAGTGGGAGGGAGGGGCAAGATAGATGGGAGGAGGTGAATTCCAACAACACCGTGATACAAGTGGCTCAACACTACCAAAGTCAAGTAGCAGCCTCCACGGAGCCTGCACAACACCTCTGCACCGGAAAGGGGAATTAGCCTGGATTGTACAGAGCATACTTTCACCCAAAATGACCTTTTAACAAAAGTGAAGGTCACACAAGGTTAACCCAATTGGAGTTTCTAGATGAATGACTTGAAATAGAAGAAGACAGATAGGTAAGTCTACTTGATGCAATTGTTGGTACAAGGGTTCCCCATAGATGTTCATATTTTCAACCAGGTCCAATGGGCAATGTTCTTCATTACTTTGTAGGTGACAGGCCAAGGCACAAAGAGAATTCTTGACTTGAAATGAGTGATGTGTTCAGATCTCAGTCCTCTGAAGTGGCATGGAGGATGCTAGTTGCACAGTATAGGTGGCATTGAAAATTCTAGTAAGCAGGGCGCTTCTATCATTCATGTTGGAAAGGGTCAGGCTTTTAACAGCTATTCTGAAGAATGCACCAGGGAAACGCCGTTTTTGATTCTGCATAAGAGTGTTAGCTGGTAACTTGACTTGGTGTCTTCTTAGTGAAATGGGCTTTGAAGGCGAAGTCGTGGCTCATGCGGAGCCACTGTGATTTTGTCATGTGGTTGAGCTGCTGAGTTAAGCGGTCCAGCTTTAGGTTTAAAGAGCCAATCATGGGAATTAGCCTGCCTGGTGCTGTGGGTAAGAGGAATGAACTCAGTTTTGGTTGCACTAAATTTGAGATAGCACTTAATATTCATGTTTGCTGAGGTCATTTATATTTAGGCGAACTATGGCCTTGACTGTGAAGACTTTCAGGTCACCATACTGGTTAATCTATAATCCATGACAAGTAAAGAAAACTCCAAGGCCCTCCATGTGTAGGCTGAATATACAGGGAACATTTTCTGACCATCACAAAATAGTAGTAGCCATGCAGATAATATGGTGCAGAACGAGGACCAGCGAAGTGAAGCATTAATGAATTCTAAGCGTGTCAACTGGATGCTATTCAGGGCTTGGCAATGAATGTCAAAAGCAGCCAAAAGGTGACGTAATACCAGGAGACCGGAGCAGGGATGGGCCAATGCCAAATGTTTGTTTCTGTAATTAAGTTTTGTATTACCTTCAGACGAACAATCGCTCTAGGTTTCTGTGGTAGGGTAGGCTGGCTTTAGCGGGAAACGCTCTCCAATTTCAAGGGTAATTGGGGACATGTCCTGCAAGGAACGCTGCTCAGATGGAAATGTCCCCAGCCTGGTAAAAAGGTGCGTACACCTGCGTGAGTGCATGTGCAACTGGTACCCCAATGTTGTTTAGCTCCGTTAACACTGTAAATTATTGTGTGCTTTTAGGCCTGTCCCTCTTAATGTGAGGCCCATAAACTGTTTGGTGACCAGGAGGGGTACACAAAGTGCTCCAGGTAAGTCACAAAGCAGTCAGGACACAATACAGGGTTCTGTGAATCATAAGTGTGGTCAGATCTTTGTACCCGCGTCAAGGAGTCACTGACCACTCTAAATGCAAGTTCCACTGTTCTGTGAGCCTCAGACCTTCCCTTGACATACCGTTTGCATTTCGAGCACGTATCTGCAGTGAGTGTGTAGCACATGAACAGTTGTAGGACTGTGTGACAAGAGCAAGAACGGTCACCAGTGGATCTATTTTTGATGTCCACTCGGTTTAACGTAGCAGAAGATGAAGGTTGGATACAGCTTCCCCAGGCAGTTGGATTGTTTTGACTGAGTGCCTGTGGCAGGACGGAGGAGATCCAGACACGTAAGTGAGAGCTTCCCTTAGAAATTCAATGAAAGCCTTTCTAGCAAACAACTGCTAATTATTTCTTCCTGACACAGCCATTGGGTAAATGGTAGATTTAGAGGGTGGGAGGCAGATTCGGAGAGGCGACTAGTTTCTGTTTTTCAATAGTTGGAATATTCAAACAGGATCTTTGTCCGTCCTTTATTACTGTTTCAACGAAGGTGGAGGACAACCAGCTGCAGAGATCTCCCAATTCATAGGGCTTATGTTGTGGATGGGCCTGCTTGGAGGCAGCATATTTGCTACATCCTACAAGAGTAATCAAATTGCACAAAGGCTATATCCGAGGAACAGCCAGAGTGGCATTTAAAAAGAGAACCACATCAAACTGATCCTGAAACCTTAGACAGTGGATCCACATCTCCTGGCTGGAAAAGGTATAGAAAATTGGGATTCAACTCAACTCAATCTGTTCCACTTCCAAGATCTTCATTACCAAGGAAGGGAATGCTTTGCAGAGTACTCTAAGGACTGCTGTGTTGCTAGGGCGGGTGCATGCATACCAGCCAATTACCCAGAGGTAAGGGGGACATCACATAAAATTCACACTTTCTGCAGGAGCTGCTGATGGCTAGACCTCAGATGCCTTCCGGCGGAGAGAAGGCATAAGTGTGCCTGGCTCTCCAGGAGGGACGGTCCAGGAGAAAAGCCCAGCATATTCCTGGTGTGAGAAACAACCAGGATAAACTATAAGGGGGCAAATCCAGGTTCAACCCATGTGTGAAAGGGCCTTTAGGTCTACAAGAGGATATTGCTATGAATTGCACCAAGGCCCTAAACTGCAAACCATTGCAGTTTTTTCGGAGTCCTGCTGTGTGCCCATGAAACTGGTGCTGTTAATGTCAGAACGTGCGGTTCCTCATCACAGCCGCTGCAGAGGCCCTGATTGGCCAGATACTGCCACTGTCAAAGACACCCATCCCTTGACAACTGGCCATGAGGCTACATCTGCTCATTGAAGAGTCCCATCTGCATCTGGCCTGGAAGGACATCACTGTCAAAGAAGAATGAGCTGTTTTAGCCTGAAGCTCTCATTCCAGCCAGCTGGGACTGCTGAACACATCCTTCACACACCACTAGAGCTGCACCTGCAGTAGCAAAGGTAACAGAAGGGCTTCACAGTTTAATGACAGAATGAGGAGGTAGAGAAATTCAGCAGAATGAACTTAAGACTTATAGAGTGAACTTGAATGGGTGAAAATGAACTGAACTGCAGTGCACCTCTAAACACTAGGGTTGTTTTGAGTGAAAAGCACTTGTATTGGCATTTATATAGCGCACTACTTACCCGTAGGGTCCCAAGGCGCTTCGACCGCTGCGAAACCCTTCCTGGCTTCCCTGAGAGATGGTCCCTTAATGGGTATCTCCAGGGTGAGACCAGGCATCCCCGGCGGTCTGGTGGGGCCGTTAGTGAAGATGAGGCAAGCTAATGCCCAGAGTTGCAGAGTGTGATCGCTGATCAGAGTGGGCACCGAGGCGAGAGAATTATCGAGTCCGCTGACCCTGGTCCAGAAACCTGCCGCGCCGGGAATCGAACCCTGGTCCCGGGCCGTCCTCTGCTCTCGGGTCTGCCGCCTCTAACCTAGACTCATGCCATACCCCAGGGGTTATAGAGGTTAAGCAACACTGTTCGCAGAGAGGGGTTATAGAAGCTTTGACCGTGTTAACATAAGATGCAAGTGCTTCTCTGATAAAGAAATATAAGACAGCAATGTCATTGATTGTGGTTGGGTTGAGAACATACGAATGTCTGAGTAATACCACTATCAGCATCTCAAAGGCTGACCCCTTTGCAATGGGATGTGTCACATGTAAGAGGGTAGCATGGTGATGGTCTAGTTGATGCTTTCATGTTTCCTACTTTTGTTAAGGAATTCTCCAAAGAACTCATTAATGGTATTGAGCTTGTTTCGGTTTGGTAGATCATGAGATTAGTGCAGCATATAACCACTTTGCATCTTTGGAGGCTTCCATAATGGTGGAGATGTAGTACCGTAGATTGTTTTTGCTCCAAAGACGAGGTTTTTAAGTGTGGCATGGAGACATCAGCAGGATGTCCTGCGACTGTGCTTTATGCTAAAGCTAAAGCTCATTCAAGCATCAATTCATTTTTTTTCAGGGCTCACTTACCCCTTTTGTCCTTTTCCTAGAGCTGCACAACTGGAACAGATGCAGCTGATACATGATATTGACATTAAAAACTGGCTGAATGGGCAGCTGTATCCCTATCGGACATGTTGTTTCTACTTCATGTTTCCACTGATTTTACCATGGATGCAACAGCGTAGACCTGAAAATGAAATACCTTGAACCTAGTTCACTTCATCTTAAGGCAAAAAGGTACATCACGTGCATTTAACTTTTCAAAATCTCATGGCATTTCACATACAATACGAATGCAGAGAAAAGTGAACCTGTGCAGAACATTTACTTCACTCACAAAATAGAAGCATAAACTCTTTACAAAACACATTGCCCCTGAAGGGGGAAAAAAGCCAACACACACACACACACATATACATGGAAAAGAATATACAACTGAGACACACAAATCAGTGAGCCCCCAACCGTCATTTAATACGTTACTTTGTCAGATCGCCTCCAGCTAGTAATACTTTAAGATAAAGTCTTTCCTTACCACTCATATATGATCTGTCACCCACATTAAGTTGCATAGAAAACATTGTACTTACTGCATCTCAATTGAGTACTATTGGGTAGCTTTCAATCTGCAATGCAAAAACAATTCTACCTGCTAACCTTTTCTCGAAAAGGTAGAAATAAATCCCTTGTCTGGAGAGGAAGCTGCAGCCTTGCTGGAGGTTTTCCCAACATCGGGAGCCATATTGCGCTCCTGGCTTTCTGGAACTGGTTGGTGTCAAAACTAAACACCTAATCTTCCACAAAAACCCTAAAGACCACCCTTTACATTTAAGCAGAGGGTTTAACAGGAGGTCATGGGGTGGGAAGTTCTCATCAACTTCCTGGTTCTCAGGTTAATTACAGACAACATAAATGGATTCCAGTGATATTCAATGTAAGCACGTTTTTAACCAAATTTTCTGAAAATCTGGTGTGATCTGGCCCTCCTAGACCTGTTCTTAAATTCCCTGCAGGGGCAGTGGACATCGTACACCAAAGCGGTTATAAATAATTAAATAAGATGCAATTGTGTTTTTTGCTCCCTGCCACCTGCTTCACAGCATAACCCCCTCCAGTCTGACCAAGGAATAGCATACATAGACAGCTTAAACCCAGAGAGGCCTTTACAATAATGAGGAAAAATTGAAAGATACACACAGAGACTACATATATTGACTACAAGAGCAGCAGTTTTAAAAATAAAGTAAAACTGGCGACTTTGAAAGAATTCAATTGGCACAGTTGTGTCCACAAAGATTAATCCCAATTGCATCTTTGGTCAAATTAAGCACGTCTCTTGTAAATGAATCTACGTGGCAACACAAGGAGCTAGGAGTAAGTGGGACTAAACAGGATGCTGGAGCACATGACATCCTCTGCCAAGAATGGAAAAGGAAGAGATATATATGTAGTGGTGAAGATGTACAGCTTAATGGGCACCTTCATACAAAGGGAAAGGCAGACACAATCAAGAGACATAGTACAACATACTAGACAGCAGATCATGGGCAGCTTTGTGTAGACATGCAAATGAGCTCCCAGAACACAGAAAACTAGTGCAGACCTCGTGACTGGCATTTAACAGCACAAATCTGCTATTTCAGTTCACCACAACTCCAGTTAAAGGGTCTGCTTACCATGCCATAATCGACCCCGTTGGTGATCGTGTGGCGTCGGTGATCTGCACGATCCCTTGGATGCCGCTGAGATTCCCTTATCCCGGCACCTGTGCTATCACTCTGAGACCGCACCATGGCATTAGCATCCACACCTGCATGAGGAGCGAAGGAAAAAGGGAACAGACAAAGTATTAACAAACCAACACAATAGGTACTTGCAAGCAATATCTACATTAACTATAAACAATTGAGAGAGGCAACCCAGTACCTGTGTTTCTACCTCACTCAGTCTTACTTTACAAATGACATTGTCAAAAATGTGTTCTTAATTATTTATATTGTTCAATTCTTCAAAGACATCTTTAAGACAACTTTTAACCAAAGTGACCTTTGATTTGCGATTTCACTATCTATTTTTGTTGGCCGAATACCCAGATTCAACTTATTTTTTTCCACTGAATTCTCGGGGTTTCCAAGCTAAACCAGGTTTTCATTACTTATACCCAGAACGTTTGTGGTCATCCTCCATCTTATAAAAGCCATTTCCAAAAATATGCCACTGCAATCTTGAGCTTTGTAAGTCATCCAGAAGCACTGGGATGCCCCCCACAATTGAGTTTATGTAATTGAACAAATTACGCAGGGGTGTTAGCCATGTTCAACAAGGAGAATGCTAAGCAATTCTATAATTTGTACAGGACAACTCTAATATCAACTAGCTACACAAGGTGATTATCAGAAAGAAGAAGAAACACAGAAAGCTATAGCTGGAAACAGAAAATAATGTCAGAAGTCATTTGTAAATTAGTTCAGAATCAATAGAGTCCACCTCTCTGCTACTCCGAGAGATTTTAAAGTCACAAGACCAGCAGCAGTGCTTAAAGGAGGGTAGTAAAAAGTTGTGATTCCAACACCTTATTCTGTCCTACTCGAACAGGTTCAAGAATACACAAAGGTGTTGTTGGACCCGGCCTCGTGGCGTGGTCCTCTCTGATCCCTGCAACCCAAGAACTACTGATGGACCTGACCCCAGTCCACCCAGAACTGTACATGACGCCTTTACCCCGGACCTGAGACGATCTCCAGACCGCGTGCCTGCACCCGTGCACGTGACCATCAGACTCCATGTTTGGCCACTCCGACCGCCTTCTTCCCTTGCGGCAGCCCTTGGCCGCTCCTGGCTGCAGCCAGGCGTGCGCGTCCGGCGTGCCCGGCCCCGCCCAGGGGGTGAAAGACTCACCAAGTACCCGAAACCAGGACTTCAAATCACACCTCCGGCCCCCTTCCGAGGAACTGGTTCCCCTCACACCTCTGAACTATCCCTGAGGGCTGGTTTCGATCACACCTTAGGCCTCCTAGCGAGCTGGCTCCAAACCTTCATGGGCGCCTGGGATCCCCCTGGACGCACGGTCCAAAGCATCAAAGAACCACCGGCCAGACAATTGGCCGCCTGGCCCTCGGACCACTGGCTTCCTGCCTCTGAGAGTCCGGACATCAAAGGGCTCCTGTACTATAAGACAGCCTGCCTCCCATCCAGCCGGCAGTTGTATCCTGGACAAGAAAGCCCTGCTGATCTGATCGCGGCTGACCTTGAGGAGAACAGACTCTGACCCACCGAGCCCTGCTGACGTTGGCGCGGCTACTCCTCGAAGCTACGGAACTGAACCACCGAGCCCTGCTGACGCTGTCGCGGCTCCCTCTCGAAGAGTAAGACTTGAACCATCAGAGCCCTGCTGACCTCGTCACGGCCCACTCTTGAGAACGAGAGACTCTTGCTACCATCCTGAGCCCTGCGGACGCTGTCGCGGCTCCACCTGACTACGAGTACTACGGGGTACTCCAGATCAAGCCCTGCTGACCTCGTCGCGGCTTGAAGAAATCTCTGGTCCGGCTGGACCATCAACGCTACCCTCCCAACTCCCTCGAACCGAAGTGAGTAGGACAGCAAGTACCATCGCCAGCCCCCGTACCCCCCAGTTCGAGGATTGAGAACTGTGCGCAGGGTACGCTACGTACTGGCTGGCCCTCTAAGACTGTCCCGCTTCCCAGTTCCCTTGTTCACGAGACTTTCGCGATCCCTCGACCGCTGTGTATTGCTACCCATTTTACTTTGATAAAGTTCATACTTGATAAAAGATTCACGGTGTGGTGTCCGTTCGTAAGTGTGGTGTGTCGACAGTGTGTACGATCGGTCCTCCCCGGCGAGGACCTTCCCTCGATAAGACTCGGCAGGAATTGTGGGAGAGGAGGGTCTCGGGTGGTTAAGAGAGCAGTCTTGACCCCTGGGGTCACCCCCTTCCAACAGGTGTATTTCAGGGATGTGACAATTACCACAGACATGCTATGGTGGACTAGTTTCAGATCCAACCTCCACAGAAGTGGTGAGGTCTTGCAGCCCAGTAACAAGCTGGAATACTCACCATGCATTACAGATCTCGGAAAAAAAATCGGCTAATGAGAGCTTCGGACAGAGTTGCAAAGTTTCAGTAAAGACTGCATGCATACAAGCCAGACCTCCCCCAAAACATTTGGTTTTAAGATAAGTTGGTGGTTCACCCAATTAGTTTCTCCTGCCCTCCCACATGAAGACAGACCTGCAGCAGGGGTTATGGACCTTCCATAAGGCAACAAAGATGATCGCCTATGCCCGCATAAGGGTATTTACTGTCAAAGTCAGTAACGCTCAGGACTGCTTCCAACCCTGCCCATCTCTACCTTTGTATAACTAAGTCACATTAGAGCGGGGATGCCGTTCTATAGCTCAATATTTACACAAACTCGTTTCTGACTCGATCACTCTCATTTGTATTTAACTATCTGACAGCAGGAGGAAGGCTTACTACTGGAACGGTTTTTATTTGGAGTGTAAAATTGACAATGATAAAAATGTAATCTCAATCTTTACACCCCATGCTACTGCTATGCATATAAAGTCTTCCTTTCCCCAGTTGTTCTTTATTCTTTTTACATACAACACTATACACATTCAACATCGCAGGGTATCATCAGCCCAAGACAGATGGGTTTCCAGGAAACCGCTCGTTACCAAGGATCCTCCACCTATACTAATGGTATGGAACAGTTCCCAGGTCTTATAAGTAGTACCCTGCCTAGGTTACGCCTCTCGTTCCTCATCCAGCCAACACAAACACTTCATGAGCGGTTGGCTGTGGAATCCAGCCACCAGTCACCTTCAGCATGAGGTTCCAAGCACAACTCTAAATTGCCAGGCACACCCCTGTATACCAATTACTGCCTCCCTCTCACTTAAGTGTCTCAACTCACCCTCCCTCCTCTTTGGGACTTTCAAAATAAAACCTCTGATCACTAACAGTGTTCTTTATTGCAACGTATAGGGGCCTATATTGTAAGGCACCAGATTTTACGTTTGTTAGCTAGACAGGGATGTGGAATTCCTATAGCCCAGGACATATTGTTTGGTGTCGAGGGCAACAAGCTTTTATATGTATTTTGTCCTTGGGACAAGTAGGACCAACCTGGTCCTAGGGACAAGAAGGCCCAACCCCCTACAGCACAAACCCTTTAGATGCCATTATGGATTGGGGAAAGGCATTGCCTGCAGTGACGGTAATATTTATGTCCATGTGTTGATGCTGTTCTAACTTGTATTTATGGTTCATAAATGCAAAACCTTTATTATTAGGGTGAGCACTAGAAGTAAATATTTTAAACTCAGACTGCACTACTGACAGTGGTTCGTTTCAGTATAAAAATGTGTACACACATTTTCAATGTTTAGCAATATGAGGCTATCTATAATGTTCCCAAAATGCTCTCGAATTAGAAGCTTGAAAGCAAGATTGATGATTATTTTCTTTCAAAATAAAATGTTCAAAAAAAATGCAAAAATATTTTGCTAAACTACTGTAAAATTTTAGGTATCACTTCTTTGTAGCATCATTTAGTAAAATGTGTTAATCTGTGCTAGTATGTCCCAAAAATATTAATAATGGATAATCAGTCTAACTAGTTTTAATAGGATTATGGGAAACAAAGATATATAAGCACTGGTAAAGCCAGTAGGTCTGAAATTGATAGTCAGACTTTTGGTTTTGTCAATGCGTGACTTATTTGGCATGGTTTTTGTAACACCTTATTGGTCTGGAGCTGGCGGGCCCTCACCATCATAACAAACATAGGCAAAAAAAATTGGTCTAAAAAACCACACATTGCCACAGTAGTTCCTTTCCCTGAACAAAATTACTGTGTCAATGTGCTCCTTGTGAAAGAACAGAATGTTGTCACTCACAGTGAAGCTAGCCGATAGAGAGAGACAGAATTTTTATGAACACAAAAGGTCATGGTTAATGACCGACCTAATTAGGGGCCCAATTATTAAATAAAGTCTCAAAAGTACACCCATGTCCTTGCACTGTGCAGAAATACAGCTTACGTAAATTCACAAGACTTTACAGAAGTAGTTCAAGAAATACAAACTCCTAGAAAATATTTGTGAACTGCATTTTAGCATAAGCAAATATGCAGGTTTCGATTTGCTCATGCGAAACTCCGAGTCTTTGCAAGCTCACTTTCTCTCCAACCACTTTTTCCCCAACCCTGGAAGAAGTTTTATGTCTGCCATTGTTATGAGTAAATTTCCAACCTTTCTCAGAATGGGAAAAGATTAGAGAAGAGTTGGTGAAAACCCTTAAAAACATGTAAGTTAGTAGGTTTGCACAGACTCAAAAGAGTATTCCAACCTTGGAACTGTTGCTTACCATTACCTTCAGCCCCAGTATGTAGAGCTGCGGAAAAGTGGCAAAATAAGGGAATTGATAGTATTCAAACCCTACTATGGATGCAGCCCTGGCATAATCAGAGAGGCTATTTATGAGCTCTTATATAATGAGATTGCTGCCATAATTCGTTGTGGCATTACATGGAACAAAAGGGACAAAAGGATTTTGTAACAGGAAGAGTAGATTTATGAAGCAACCTGTCCATGGACAAATATTCCACCTGATAGAGGACTCACACTTATAGTATGAGGATCTTCATTTATTTTAGAACAATAGCATTGGTACTGGATTAAAATGTGTTGCAGGAGCAATCCTTAGCTTTATTCTACTACGGCTCTCAGGACATCAACACATATGGAACTTAAGAACTTATTTAAGTGGAGATCAACACGTTTCACTGTCCTGTGCTGCCAACTTCTTCAGGATCTGATTTGTTGAAATGGGTTGTCTCCAGAATCACTGACCTGAAACGAAGAACTCATTCAATACAGACCTATTCAGCTGTGACATGAAACATTCCAAGTGGAACGGTTATGTTTTATTGAAACATTCCCAAGGAAAAGATGAAAACAAAAATTGAAAAAAGTACTGTTATGTACCCTAATGGACCCCAATCTAAGTCTAGGTAGCTACATGACCGTTTACCTACATTTGTCCTAACTTGCACTGCATAATGGTTCTAGAATGGACCTTTTCATCCTGTTATGTGCAGAATAAATGTCGATCGGTTTCCTCCAAACTAGCCTCGTTTATTATGCATGAGGATTTTTAGAAAAGTCCCTGCATGTGACATACATAACAGGACTAACATACTCTGTAAAGACGTCATTGTCCTCTTCATCCTAGGGTGAAAGAACTATGTTGCATCATTGCAGGTATGGATTTAGGTTCATTTACATAATGGTATTCACAACATATTCATCGTGTAAGGAACACCAAGGCTAACTTTAGGATATAAAAGAACCATACCAACACTAGATAGGCAGAGGAGAATATTTCACGCTGACACAAGACGCATAGGTCCCTGCATGCAGAAGCTCAAGCATGCAGTGGTCTGACATCTCTTGCAAGGTGTCAAACTCGAAACCAAGACGGTGCCCTTCGTTCTCTCCCATCAGGTACTGGGGTTGGCTCTTTCCTAGGGGATTCTTGGCTTAACACACATTCATGTTAGGTATACTTAAGTAGGGTTTGCATCGTAGGAGAATGTATCTGCATGCCTGCATATATTCACCGTTTTAGCACCATAGTAGAATTCTACCTTTTATTTACTCTGTTGGTGCTTGTAATCGTATACATTTGTTTCGGTCTCATGATTGTCGCAGCAAATGTATTTTATACTACAATGACCCTGGTTCAATAACTCCTTATTGAAAAACATCCCCATTGTTTATTCTATGTATCTCTGTGAGACTGAGTGAACACGATTGACTGAGCTAAAAGTACTGCATGGTTTTCACAATCCATGAAGGATTATGGGTTGCCAAAAACTATTTGGTTCTTGGTAAGGTTAGGGGACTTATGGGGGCACCAGGAGCTAGCTGGTCTAAAGGCAACCTGGATCCTGATATTTCCATGTTTAAGAGGTATAAATAAGTGGTTGTGTTAGCATGGATAGTTTTTACAGAACACGATATGGCCCAACCCAGAAAATGTAGTCCTGAAGTGAACAGATTACAAAATCTTGGGGCACATTCAAATGCTGGGGCGGGGGGGGGGGGGCATGAATTTAGCTGACTTATGCAATGCTAAAAGGTGCACTACACCATTAAAAAAAATGTACGTTAAAAAGGAGAAGGGTTTGTGTTGTAGTGAAAGTTACCTAGAGTTCCCAGATACGCCAAAAGATTATAGAGGACGTTGCATTTAGCTCAACCAATCATTAAGCTGGAAATTGCATATCCACGATTGTGCCAATAAGGTTTCCGATTGCAGAGATAGTCAGCGGGATGCACCATTTTGTAAGGACTTGTGAAGGGCACCATGCTGATAAATGCTTTGGAAGCCACATAATAAGAACAATGACTTTAAGGGGGTAAAAGTGCAACTAAAGCCCATATTATTAAAAAAAAGACAGTATAACTGTAAGATGGACCACGAACAGCGAATTAATGTTTAGAGGTGCATAAAGTGTAGATCTTACCCGCCCCAAACAGAAAATAAAAAACAAGCCTGAGAAAAAAAGTTCGCGTAAGATAAGCAAAGGAAACAAATTAAGAACTTTGTCCTTGCACTTTCACTAGGTCCCCGCTAGACTAGTATCTTGCCTATGACTTCATGAATAGTTTCTCAGCGCCGACTTAAAATCACAGATGCATTACTACAACTGTGCCTCTTCACTAATAGCTCTATGAAAGTGATCAATAACTTGTTGCTTTTGTTCCTGTCTAGAGAGGAAGCATTCGGCATTTTGGGATGGACTGTTCCTACTGGAATTGGACGGATCTCAGTCCAAATGGCATAATATGGAAAAAATGATGGATTGGAATATAGCAAGAGTAATTACCACTGGCTATAATTACAACTGGCTGAGATAATTCCAGTATTAAACTTGTATAGTTTGTTTTACTAAAGTAAGATGGGCTTCTGCATCAAGGCTTCTTCTTTCAGGAGAACGAAAGGATGAGCGTGAAGTCAGTAGAATTAATGGACTGAGAGCCTTGACAAAGACCTTCAGATCACTTGTTCGAAGTATGGCCGGTGCTACACAACCTCTTGTGTTGTGGAGTGCTTTGTGTGCGTGGATGAGGAGCTTGAAGGTGATCCTCTTGTTGACGGGGAGCCAGTGCAGGCCTCTCAGGTGGGGTGTGATGTGGCTGCGATGGGGAATGACGAGGATCAATCGAGCTGAGGCATTCTGGACTCGTAGTCGTTTCAGGAGCTTGTTAGTGGTTCCTGAGTAGAGGGCGTTCCCGTAGTCGATTCAGCTGGTGACGAGGGCCTGGGTGACGGTCTCTCGTGTCGATAGAGATCCATTTGAAGATTCTGCGGAGGATGATGAAGCAGGACGCGGATAAGGCGTTGACTTGCCTGGTCATGGACAGGGTGGAGTCGAGGAGGACCCCCAGGTTGCGTGTGCGGTCCGTGGGTTCCGGGGCTGTGCCTAGTGAGGTGGACCACCAGGAGTCGTCCCAGGCCAATGGGGCATATAAGAGGATGAGGACCTCCGTCTTGTCCGAGTTCAGCTTCAGTCTGCTGTCCCTCATCCAGTCGGCTACGGCCCTCATTCCTCCGTGGAGGTTAGCTTTGGCGGTGTGGGGGTCTTCGGTGAGGGAAATGATCAGTTGGGTGTCGTCGGCGTAGGAGAGGATGTTGAGATTATGTTGCTGTGCGACGTGGGCGAGAGGAGCCATGTAGATATTGAACAGTGTTGGGCTGAGGGAGGATCCCTGTGGAACGCCGCAGATGATCTCAGTAGTGTTTGAGCAGAAAGGTGGGAGGCGGACGCTCTAGGTTCTTCCGGAGAGAAAGGATGTGGTCTAGGCCAGGGCCTTCTCTTGAATGCCGGCGTCCTGGAGGCGTGTTGATAGGGTGCGGTGGCAGGCTGTGTCAAAGGCTGCTGAAAGGTCCAGTAGGAGGAGGGCGGCTGTCTCTCCTTTGTCCATCAGGGTCCTCATGTCGTCAGTGGCGGCGATGAGGGCGGTCTTGGTGCTGTGGTTGCTGCGAAAGCCAGATTGGGAGGGGTCCAGGATACTGTTGTCTTCAAGGTAGCGGGTTAGCTGTTTGTAGACGATCTTCTCTGTTACTTTCGCCGGGAACTGGGGCAGGGAGATGGGCCGAAGTTCTTGAGGTCCTTGGGGTCCGTCTTGGGTTTCTTCAGAAGGGTGTTGATCTCGAAGGTGTCCAGGGATCGATACCTCAGAGCAAGGAAGTAGCATTTTTATTGATCATTGATGCTCTAGGCTTCACCTACCACACTGAGGGATCCCAAAAGCTTCACAAGATGCTCTGGCAAGTAAACAGTTTACTACTAGGAATATTCTGATGGGTTGGTAGCTGTCCAGGGGTTAAGGGAAGAGTGGAAATGGAGAAGGGGAGTGGCACTGAATCCCACCATAATATCCCAAAGCCTTAAACCATAAAAAGGCTCGTTCCCATAAGACCTCAAGCTGCCACTACATGACCCAGCATCTCTGCAGGCTAGTCATATTGACTCAAGAGCATCGGGCCTGTGTTCACGAAGAATAAGTCAACTGGAACTAAGTTGTTGCAAGATTTTAGTGCTTGCCAATTACCTTTCACCTACCCCAAACGAGGTTGGTCTCCCTGTACCATATTGACATAAGGAACTGGAAATCCATTTGTCACTCCAAGTTCTCTTTTGTTCTACAAATTAATGCGCTGGCTAAGTGAATCAACTTTAACTTTACCAGCTCCAGAAACTTCTACCCCTCCTCCCAAAGGACCACAGACCGAGTTCAGCAGAGGAGGGTCATTTTTATGATAGCTTAGAATATTTCAGCATTATTTACTCAGAGCCCCAAAGTAACCTTATTGATAGCCTGCGACGGTTCCAAAAATGGGCTTGCAGAATGTGTTGAAACTTTGGTCGGCTGACAGAAGCCTGGTCTGAAAGTGCAAAAGACGCAAATGATGGACGGAATGTGGAACTAATGAAACATAACCCCCAGTCAAGAAAGCTGGGTTAAATAAATTGTTATTTTGCTCACCATGCCACCCCTGTTTAGACACAGCCATATGCAAACCAGTCTAGACCCTGCTCCTCATGGGGCAGGGTCAAGACCCCAAACTGGCAAGCCAGGTCCTCCCTGAACCAGAAACAAGCATCCTAGGACCGGTTTTGGGGTATCACTCCTCATCAGCCAGAATAGCTTGAATCCAGTGGCACAGTGAGCCCAAGGCCCACGCCTGGGCATACCCGGCACACTAAGGGCGAGAAAGCAAAAGATACTCAAATGATGGGCGTAATGTGGAACAAATCAAACATTCACCCCAGTCAAGAGGTCTGGGTTAAACCAATTGTTTTTTTTGCTGCTCACCATGCCACCCTAGTTTCTGGGTCTAAACTGGGGTGGCATGGTGAGCAAAGGAACGATGGATTTAACCCAGCTCTCGACTGGGGGTGAATGTTTGATTTGTTCCACATTCCGTCCATCATTTGTGTGTCTTTGTGCAGAAACTGTGCCATTGACGTCAAGAAAAGGCAAGGACCTAAGAAAGGTGCTCTACACTGGACACAAACCCACTGGGGCAACAGTGTATACCTACAGAAACTAGGACCTTTCAATTAACTGCTGCACACCTAGTCACTCTAAGAGTCTTCAAATGGCTGAAATAGGAAGACAAGCCTCCAGGGCCCATGGCTGTGGAAAGTCCGTAATCCAAAGCGGAGGTCAGATCCAAAGCACGTGCACATCAAGAATAATCTAAAAACACAAAACTTCCCAACTCATCCATATTTGAACTTGACCCCCTAAGGGAGTTGTGCTGAAGAGGGTCAGAATAGCACCTGCCCTCTGATCACCTTTTGCCAAGGGTTCTTTTTCTGATGCAACCTTAGTGCTCTGTAGCAGCAGCAAACTAAGAGAAAAGGTGTCCTAGCCGTCACATTTAAATGCTGGTAAACCAATTTAACAGACTAAAGGCCATCAATTTACTTGATATAGACTTGAAGCATTTATTTGCTATTTCGTTCTTTGCACTTTACTCCACAAATAATCATAGGTCAGGTAAGTGCGGATAAGTTTTAGTCAAGAACAAATTATACATATTAACCCCTTCTGTGCTGCGCGGATTTTCCCCCGGTGCTGAACGTTCCATTGGGCCTATGGAACCATGACGGAACGGTTCCGTCATAAGCAAAGGCCACCGTATGCTCATGACGGAACCGTTCCGTCATGAGCATGGAAGGGGTTAAGGCAACAAATAAACAAAAAAGATTTTGTGATGAGGTAATGTGATGTAACAAACAAAACATGGAGTGATTCATAACAACGATTAGCTAAACATTATATCACAAGTCTTAGTTCACAAAAGGAGCAGCTACATGGACATCCTTTACCATCCACATTCTGTAACCAATTTAAGAAGCTGCTACCCACGGGGAAAAGAAACATTAGACCCAGTAGTGAGACCATTCAAAAAACATTACTACTTACCTGACATATGTGAAGTAAAGTAGAACGAACGAAGTAGCAAATGCTTCAAGCCTATATCAATTGAATTGATGGCCTTTAGTCTGTTAAAATTGCTTTAGCGGCATTTGAATGTGACAGTTAGGACACCTTTTCTCTTAGTTTATAACGGCCCCGTCCAGCCGCCTAGGGCCAAACCCTTTGTTGCTATTACGCTGTAGCAGTAGCAAGGCAATGTATACCACTCTATGAAATAAAGAGCACATATCTATAGTGCGAGATGCATCTACAGGATGCCGGTTCGGACAGAGACATGCGGACATCCACATTGAAGGAAAATGCAGCCATCACAGAACCCAGTAAACGATAGGTCTTTCCTTGTAAAAGGTGCAGAAGCACAGCACAGTCACGCATTCCAAGGCGTAGGCACGGTACTATGTTTTCACAGTAAACAAGACTATGCCAAGACCAATGAAGTGCACTACACTCTAGTAAAACCAGTTTACATCAAAGAGGACCCCACCCTCGGCTCTTGTGTCATCCTGAGGCCATAAACGCATTTACACATTCTGAAAACAATACACCAGGAAGGAGATGTGGATGACACTTGTCTGGGATCCACGACAGGCTGCGTTACATCGCGGAGGCCCAACGGAGTATTGGTCTTCACAGAAATAGCAAAACAGCCCCAGGTATCTTCCTGCCAGCAAAGCCCCAGTCCTCAAACGCTGTCTGCACCCACGCTGTAAAGGTTCTTAGACATGGGATTACCACCAAAAGGCTAATGTTCAGTATAAAAGCCATGAGTAAAAACAGTCAAACTGTCTCAAAAATGTGTCAAAATGTTACAGGTAAGTACTCTGCAAAGGATCTGTCGGTCTCAAAATTAGCCCCAGGAAAGCCTTTCTTTCAGAACCCTTTGCAAACACGAAACATCAAGTGAAAAGAAGATTAGTCTGAACAGGTCTGTTAAGCATGGACATTTCTAATACCCAAACTAGATTGTAACTGGATTTATATAGCACTTACTATCCTTGAAGTGCTTTACGGCGAGTAGCATGCTACATCCGAAACCCAAAGTTAGTGGCTAATCTAATGGTTTTTGCAAATAGTCATGAGCTCTCAAGACAAAAAATGACATGCATTTATTTAAATTACATTGTTCTGTATCAATGCCACGTAGGCAGAGATACTCTTTCGGGAGTCGATTCTAGCGTGTTAGAAACCCGCAATTAGGTGTGATCAGTAGTGGGGTTATGTGGTGTCCGGTGAATGGGTGGTCAGATTTATAGGCTGGCAGAGAGAGGCAATGTCAGATTACAGGGATAGTGTTTTAAAGAATAGAGATTGTGATCTTTGAAATGAGGTATCAGCCAATGAAGAATTACAATAAGAATGATTGAGGCAGGCAGGCATCAGACTGAGAGGAAGCTATGCTCAAAAGTAGAAGACTGTGTGCAGAGGATAGAAGGCGGGAAGCGGGTCACTAAATGAAGAAAGTATGTCAAGGACAATTTTTCATGCAGGGTTTTAGGAGTACAGTGGGAAGAGGCTTTCTGAGCCAGCAAGCAGTTGGGAGATGTAGGCTGTAGAGAAAAACATTATACAGAGTGCTCCGTATCCGGGGCAGACTACTTAAACATGCGATTCTGAGTGTACACATCATTTAAACAATGACAGCCCTAGGGTGTTGTGTGCCATGCCTAGAACAGCCATTTTAAACACAGCCTGTAGTATTGCAATCTTAGTACAGGGTCTGTGCACTGTACAAGGGGAGTTGCCACTGAAAACAGACTGGGGCAGCAACACAGAGAAGGGATGGGCGAGAGGGGAAAGAAGAAATAGTACCTCAGTCATAGTGCAGGCAGCGGAAGGGCACTGATTAAGTTAATCAATCTGTGATTGGTCCATGCTTTACAGAGAGAAACTAGAGTGACGCTTGGAATGTGCTGGTCAATTAGGAGGCAGCAAAGAGTGACACCGAAGGCAACAAATGGTAAGCAACGGGCAGACTCCAAGCCCTTTACTGTAAACAATACATTTTGCAAGCGAGAGTACATGCACTGTCGCAGGCTCGACCTAAAAAGGCACATGTACCCAAATTCAACATCAGCAAGAGTGCCATTAAAGCATGCGAAGACATGAACACCCACTCCCCCATTGACAAGACCATTGGCACCATATGCATCACTGAACACACTGTACTTCTGCAGCTTGGTAGTAAGTCACAAGAGTAGCCACAAAGACTGCAAAAGGTTTTCACAGTAACCTAATGCTAGAGCAAGCCTCCAGAAATCTACTCACTCTCATTGGCGAGTCAGATTCTATCAGGGCGAGCTACTTTTAGGGCCTACTAGCCCAGTCTGGTGAGAGAGCTGGAACATAAAAGGTTTTCTGTTCATTCAGGAAGTGAACGAGCAATAAAGATGCCTTTAAATCTTGTTTTTATCTTGTCCCAAATACAGAGGCCAAATGTCAACTTATGTCATACAAATAAATGGCTGCATATTATATCCTGGAGATTGATGCTTACAAAACCTTTAAGTTTGCTGTCAGAGGAAAAAAGTAAAGTGCACTCTCAGACAACTGTGCTAGGGTACAGACAGTGCGACACGAAAGGCTGTCGGTTGTTTTCTAACAACATTTAAATGGCTTGCAAATGAACTGCAGAAGTATTTCAGATTGTATTTCAGCAGTTAGAAAAGCACTTTTTTGTAATGCTGAAGTGTGATGGCAAACAAGCCGTTATTAGTATCAAAGCAAATCAGTAAACTATACTTGGTGATGTGCAGACGAAAAATATTTGCGAAACCAGATTTCCACATATTATTGTTTGTACGCTATATATAGTTTTATAAGCAACACTGTATGTCAGTGAAAAGTTTGTGGCCATTTCAATGGAAATGGGCAGTCTGTAAGTGATAGTGTGCCCTCGAAACATGTATTAGTAGTATATTTATTCAAAGTGGGAGTTTCTGAACATGAACAGAGAAACATTTCTGTCCCTTGTCCTGATGACAATACTATTAGTGAACTAAGAGGCAAGTCCAGTTTCAGGTTTTTAGTTTCTATTTTTGGTCAATTCTGGTGGGTTTTTTTTTGTGTTAAGTGATTTCAATACCTTAAAAAAACAGTTTTCAGTGGTTACACATTTTCGTGCCACTAAAAAACAGAAAAAGTGTTTTTCCAGCGTTTATGGAACTTTTTGATTTTATTATTGCTTGCTTTCTGCACTGATGGAACATGGTATATAGACAGAGTATGTATAGTGTATATGAAGTCCAAATAGATTTTTGCAAATTAAACTTATCGTAGTACACCATACGATACTTCTTCAGTGAGTCATTGGTCATGTACGCTCGTTCTATCCTTCCCATGTAAACTTCTGTGAAAAGGCCCTCTCAACATTAGCACTGGAGACGGGCAACGCCAAAACAGCCAATACTCAAGTTGATAACTCTGGCCACTGACACAGCTTTCCATGCCAATACTGGTGCACTTTAAGATTGTGATTCTCAAGGCAGGTTCTGCAACATTTGCATTGAGCTGGGGGCTTATGCCCTTAGAGTTATTGAAGCGGTCAAAAATGAAGCAGCACTTTTGAAACTACGGAGGAAATTCCCATTAACTGAAAGGATCTAGAACTTGTACAGGAGTACCACAGTGAGATTTCATTGACTTCAAATGCCATTGGTGGTGAAGGGACATTTCTATGCATCATTGCAAGCCATTTCTCATACATCACTATACCTTGCATTGAATGTTTAAAGTCTGATGTGTTGGCAATTCACCTACTATCAATACTGACCCACTAGAAACTGTGGGCTGATGTATTAAGGGTTTTTACCCGTTCTCTGTGGGTACATTTGATGATACATATTAGGAAAGATTCTTATGAAACCAGCCATCTTACCTATCAGTGAAAGAATCAAACGCAGCCAAAATATCAAATATGATTTTGATATTTCAAGATTCTTTAGTTTCTAAAATAATTAAACAAGACTTCTAAACCCTGCATCTTTAGACCAAAGACACTTCAAAAAGCAAAAGAAAGAATAAACAATATTTTAGTGGCATCCCTAAACAACAAAACTCAAGCAGAATAATGTTAGCCCAGTCTTTCTTACTGCTAGAATGTATAACAAAGTGACATTGTATTGGCCAACTCAGGATGTAAAAAATTACTTGTTCACTCTCGGTTTCATTTGTTTGAATGGCATTTAGTTTGTGGTTGTGCAGGAGTTTTTTCAGGGTTTATATGTTTTCACTGGTGAGGGCTATGTCTCTTTCAGTGGGGTTTATCAGTTATTATAGGTTTAAACCTAAAACCCCACAGCATATGCATACCCTATGTATAGGCTATGTTTTAGTACAATGGAAGCATAAGTTCGGTCTATCAAACCAAACAAAAAATGTTTGTACAGAAGGCATGCTAAAACACACAAGTTTGAAGGTTCTCTCATATTTGCTAATGAAGAACATGTATACTTGGTGAAATAAAATATTGGTCTAGGATCACACAATTAGTCTGGTTTATGGGTCAAGCATGTTACAGTTAAGTTGAGTAGAATATTCAAGTCACTAGACCTGCAGGTCTGGTAACATTTTTACAATTGCTTGAAGCCTGTTGATGTCAGCAATCCAGGGGGCAAGCCTGCTTGAATTGAGAGCAAAAACACCAAGATATGAGGACTGCACAATAGCAAGAAGAAATAAAGCTAGCACAAGTCACACCACACAATTAAGTATACACCCTCACACGTGTTGAGATAATGTTTTAGTAGATACAATCAGCAGAAGAATATCCCACTCAGTAGGTCAACCTATCACTGAACCTACCAATACCACCTGTGCCATTAAAATGTGATGTACAAATATATAAACACCCTGATATCTTTACATTGTGAGACTCGCCTGTGTAAATATTACAAAAGGAGTAACAACAAATAGGGTAACCCTATAACTCTTGAAACCAGGTAGAATAAACATATCAAACAATAGATTCACTCCGGAGTGAACCCATTGTTTGATATCCATAATACAAAGTAGGCATCCCTTGTCCTAATGAAAAGAAATGGTTGTCAACATCACCCTAGAAAAGTGGTTCTTAACCTGGGGGCTGCGAATCCAACTCAGATAATAATATTAACAGATTAATAAAGTGTGTTTAAATAAAGAAGCTAAGTGTATGATTTAAAATTTTAAAACGTTCTGTTAATGTAAAGGAACTTGAAAGTGGGGGGTTAAAATAAGTCAGTATCTTCAGATTGACTTGTGCGGGCAGTGAAAGTGCATCAGGCAGAATGGAGTATGGATGATACCTAGTCTCAATTGAATTTAGAAACGCTCAAATTCGCCTACCGCTTGCTGTCACAGCCACAGGCCTGCGTTTAACACACTGTATCCAATACATGCAGACTATCCAGTGTCGACAGATAAAGTGAATAGGGAATGGGGTTACAAAATACAAAAACCGACCTTACAGTCTTCAACCTACAACTTGCACACACCCTAGCAAGGAATGCAAGTTACAGGCGCTGCACAGAGGTGCCGCTCCACACCCATTACAGCAGCTACAAGCATCCCTTTCAGGTGGAACTTCTCAGCAGTTCTCCCGCTACCTCCATACTCACCCCATACTAAGCATACTTCGGAAAGCACTGCTCAAAAGGCAGAGGCCTTCTTCCCTCTCCGGAGAGCCAAGGCCATGTCCCAGTAAACAATCTCCGATCAAGGTCTCCATAAAGCAAAGCTGATGCAGACTGGATCTGCCTGCAACAATTCGACCCCAAACCCACGCAGGCCAAGTAAGAACTGAGACATGTCAAACACAGGGCATCCCTGACAGCCAAACTAGAATGCTGCTCCTCAGAGAAACTAGGGAAGGGAGAAAGCGTGTTAGATGTGTGGCACCTTTCCACATCCATTAAGGGCCTTGCTGTAGATGTCTCTGAAACTCAAAGCTCAGATGATAAACTGATGCATCGAAAGTGCAGACCGAGGGGGGGATGCCTCAGTGCCTGAAGGATGTCCCTACTTCCAGCAAGGAGAGGTCTAAGTACCCATAGGATCCTACCACTCAGAGCTGCCACTTATGCCCCACTCAGCCTGGCTGTATTAGAGTCAACAGAAGCATCTAGTTCCCAAAGTAGGCCCCCACCCCTTCTTACTTCGGAGTCCTACAACCTTTCCCAGGCTTCATCCTGTACACTTCCCACCAGCCCTATGCACACCCCTAGCAGACCACAAAAGAAAGGCTTCAAGTCCATGCCAATCAATGGCACTCTGAGTGACCACTTGCTCAGTGACTATATCAATCAAAAATCACCATAAGCTTTTGTGTTTTCAGCATCATCCAGATTCTCAACAAGGGGCTACTTAGTTTACTCCAAGATCTTTCTAGTTCCAAACACATTTCCAAGCCTGTAAAAGTGACTGGTATTGTATCGTAATTGCATTTATATAGCGCTTACTACCCCATATGAGGCGTCGAAGAGCTTTTTCGGCGAGTAGCAGACTACACCGAAAGTGATTTGAGTGGTGGATTAATCAGTTATTTGGATTGAGAAGGATAGCCCAAATTGGCGGTCATAGGCTTGGAAGTACAGGAAAATATTATAATACAATTACCCTAAAACCTCGTAAGGTGGCTAGCCCAGTTCTAAACCATACTTTTCTCTGTAATGGGCTCTTGGTCCTGTGTATTTGGCTTTGTTGGGCCCACCGTGTATAGTTATGAAGGAGTGTAGCCTTTCCTCCTATGGAGCGCTGTGAAACCCTTATTGTCAGTTAGGCGCAACTATAAGATCTAGAGTACATGCAGTTGTACACCCAACAGGGGGAAACTGTCCATCAAGCACCAAGTTGAATTCCAAGTCTTGAGAAGGGGACTGTCCACTCGACACAGGGGGGCAGCCAAGAGCTCCCGGTATGGGTGGTCTTCTACATGCACTGCACAGAGGGACCACTCATTTCACGATAAAGCAGAGGAAACATGCACTTGTTTTAAAGTGAAGACTGACACATTGTAAAGCCGTAACATCCTCCGAAAACAAGAATGAAACAGTAGACCTGTGTGAATGTGTGTGCGGGGGTCGAAATGTACATTGTTACTACATGGGTTATAAATATAAGAATGATGTGTGGAGGGGGCGGTGAAAACAACACTGTGCTTGAGGCTCATGCAAGGGTCTCTGTAATTACCTGTGGCTCCGTTCTGGTTCCACTGCGTTCCCTTTCGCTCCGGGAGGGGTCGATGCTGCAGGGGCCCCAGCTCCTGCGGGCTAGGAGGCTTGTCTACCACCCAGTGCAGGACGTCCGAGCCGCCGTTCATGTAGCGCACCCCCAGCGGAGGGGGCTTCTTCACGCCCCCCTTGGGCTCCTCGGACAGCTGCTGGATGAGTCCCCATTGCTTCTCCTTGCCCGGCTTGACCCGCAGCAGGACCGGCCTCCCTCTATTCTCATCGCCGCCCCCGGCGTTGGAAGCGCGGACTTGACCCAGCTCTGCCCGGGAGAGGAGCGAGCTTCGAAGCCCGTGCACGAAGCGCTCGAAGGTGAGCAGGCCGCTGGGGGGCGCCGCCCGGCGCAGGCACTCCAGCACCCCGCGGGGCAGCTCCAGCGCGTCCGCCCCCTGCCAGCGGGACTCGATCTCCGCGATGTGCACCGCGCCCCGCCGCCCGTCGTCCAGGATATCGAAGAGGGTCCGCAGGCTCTGCAGGAAGGCGCGGGGCAGCCCGTCCGTGCCCTCCGGCGGCAGCAGGGTCACCGGCCGGCGGGGGTCCGTGCTCAGAGCAGCGGCCATGGAGCCCCAAGGCAGGGAACTCGCCCCCTTCCGACCTGAGTCCCGACCCTGGAGCAGGCGAGGGAGAGGAGGCGCCGCTGCAGGAAGCTCCAAGGAAGATGCCCAAGCTGCACCCCGGGGCAACTTTCTTCGCACATGAAACTCTGTTTATCCTGCGAATTAGGCTACATGATTGTTGCGTCACTGGTTAAAACCATGCCTTCCACTGATTGGTTAGAGTCACCAGCCCCGTTCGCCGTGATTGGCTTGAAGTCCTGCATTCACAAATTTGATTTTCACTGAAGAACAAGCGAGAATGTATATACCTGCAAATTAAAAACGAAATTAGGGCAGCGTGTTCCGTAATATTCTATGTTCAGCACACTGTTTACTCGCCTTTGACACACGGTAAAGACTGGAATTCACCTTGATAACTTTCTACCAATGAATACAGCTTCTTAAAGGGGCGGGATATCCATTTAATGCGTAAACGCAGCGGTTCTTAATTTAGGGTTAGTGACTGTTAAAAAATGAAATGATACCAGCAGATTAATAAAATATATATACACGAAAAGCTGAAAATAAAAAAAATGTTATGTAAATGTGAAGAAAATTGAACTTGGAGGCTAAAAATTAAGTTGGGTAACTTATCTTGACTTGTATGAGCGTCACTAGTACAGCAAATGGAATGTAGAGTGGATGATTAGTGGCTTCAATTGAAGCACAAGTATGTGCTGGCAAAAGGAGATGCATTAGCAGCAAAACAGCAGACTTGCTAACTCACACAGAGCCACCATGTGTCACACAATATTGTCTCCTTCCACGTGGTCACCCTGTGAGGAGCAGATATCACACGGAAGCAACAGTGGGGCGGGGGGATTGGGTTAAAGAAAAAAATCACTTACCTCTCGGCTGGCAAGCAGGCTGCAGCCGCCGCCTCTCCTGCATCCTGGCTTCTTGGGGGAGACAGAAATCACCAGGGCTCCCATGCTCCCCGCAGCCAATCACAAAGCTGCTATACAGCGTTGTGATTGGTCTGAGCGCCAGTGGCGTAGGAAGGGAGGTTCAGTGGGTGTGGCCGCCCCGGGTGTCATCACCGAGGGGGGTGACAAAATGGCAAAAATATGTGTTACAAGCACATATTTTTGCCAATTTGTCAAGCCGGACGTGACAAGAAATTTTCTGCACCGGGTACCACCTGACCTTGCTACGCCACTGCTGAGCGCTGTGACACCATAATAGCATTTTCTATGTAAGCTGGAATACAGCCTGCATGGAGAACATGCTATGTGCGTATTACTCTTTGGCCAGCCCAAGAGGGCCAGCCAATCACTCAAGCTCACATAAGGAGCGCAAACCACTCCTCCCCCTGCTCTGAGATCAGCTCCACCCCACAAAGACGCAGCAACGGCAAAAAATAAAATGATAACATTGAGTTATTATCATTTCATTTTTCATTTTTTTACACTGCATAAAGCAGTGAGGCGACGCTCCTTCACCTTAGCTGAGGAGCCGCTACTGATGCTGAAAGACAATGTGATTTGGAAACTCCTGCAGAGAAATGTTTCCAACTCCGATTGTGTGGAAGGCTAAGCACCTGTGATGTTTTTGAGGGGAGGTGTAAGAGTGGGTCAGGGTATGTGACATGCACAAAGCCCTGCCCCCTCTAAATGGTCACACCCCCTCTGACGCACTTCCATGACTGCAGAGGCAGTGAGCTCAAGGGCCTGCCCGATCGTGGTCTATTGTCCTCCCCCACAATTTGTTCAAGGTTGGCAGGTCTGAAACAGACAAAGTGGTATACTGGAGTCTAACATATCACTTTGTCTCTTAGAAATAAGACATTTTTTAAGAAGCTCCAGCCTTCCAGTAAAATTAACATTTCGTGCCTTGCACATTTTGGTTTGTGAATTAAATAAAACATTTCATAATGTGTGTTTTTTTATGTATAGTTGGCTCTGTATTTTTTGTATCTTATTTTCTGGTTCGATTCATAGATATTTGGCACATCATCGGAAACGAGAAGGACGTCGTTACTAGGGTCGGACAGGTCACCAGGCTTTTACCGAGGAGCCATCGAAATTCGGAGGCCACACAGTGAAGATATATTTGTGCATCCAGCACCTGTAGATGTACCAATCTTTTTCCAGACCCTGTAATCGGCCACCATTTTTTAGTACACCGCCACAGAGGATCTATTGATTTTCTTTCTCCACCCACTGAACAATCTACACATACCCTAACCGGGTTGGAATTATCACCGGTTGTAGGGGATTGATTTTTGCTTACCTATTAGGACCTAGCCCTGAAGAGAGTGTATTGTACTCCGACGAAACCCGTGTCGGCTGGCGTTTTCTTAAACGAACATTAAAACTACGAGATCAACAGGCATCAACTGCTCTTTTTTCCAGTTTCACAAATTGCCATATTATATGTTTGATTTTCATGTGTGTGCACAGATTTTCTGTATTCGATTCATAGATATTGCTATTGCAGAGGTCACTAGCTTCCTCGAGTGATTCGGTTGTGGTCCACTGAAGTCAAAAGGTTAACAACCCCTGCATTAGAGAGTCTCCCACTCCACACTGTGTCCAGGCTAGAACTGCACAAATGAGAACTACTGCTCTCTCCTCTGCTTCACCCAAAGTCATGGAAAATCAAGGCAGCTGAACTCTGTATGCAGTGGCGGCTGACACAATGAAAAGGTGGTGAGACTGGCGGAGGGAGCGCGGGAGGAGGAGCTTGGGGAGGTGGTTTAATGATTAAAAAAAAACACTTACCTGGAGCTGCCGGCTGCGTCACACCACGATCTTCCTTGTCCAAGAAGCATCAGACTTCCTGTGCAATTCCCATGTTGCTCTCATGCTACAGGAGCAGCACAGGGATTGGCCTGAGCGAGCTGAAAAGACACTCAACTCCACCCAGGACAGAGAGTCTGTGGGGTTTCTTTAACCCAGCTGTTCCATACAGCTGGGTTGGAGAAACATAAATGTGCATGTGTGTTTGGCTGGCCTTAGACGGCCAGCCAAACACACATGTGCACTTCTAAGTGCACAAAGCACTCCTCCTCCCCCTCGCATGCTCTGTCCCCGCCCCTTCCAACACATGCTGGCTCGGAGCCAGCAAATGAAAAATAAAACAAAAGTAAGATATTGTTTTATTTTTCACCTGCTAACTCTGAGCCAGTGGGGGAACGCTTCTCTGCGATTGCGGAGGAGCCGTCCCTGTCTGCATGGAAGTGGAGAATTCAAGGCAAATAAATAGCCACTGCTGCTATGCCAAAATAGACAACCAAATTATTCAACTGGGCTGACTAAATTTTGAGGTGAGAAAACACAAAGTATGCAGCATAATGAACCACATTTTGCACACAACCTTCGTCTCATTAAATACAGCAATCAGTACTGATTTCACAATGAAATACAGCAATCAGCAACTAAAAGGTGGGAATTTAACATTTGCAAAAGGTGTCCTGGAAGCAGCATCACATGTAGCACTTTCTAGCCAGTGCTTTAAATGGGAAGGTACTGTCCAGTACTGAGTACCTGCACTTCTTTAATTTGAAAGGGAGAGTACCACCACTTCTCAGCAGGGCTGCAATGCATTTGATAGTGGAGTGCCAGCACTTGTCAGAAGCAAGCAGATACTCTAAATAGTGAGTACATGCACTTCTATAGCTCAATTTAAAGCACTGGTTGCAGCCAACAGAGAGCACAAGCAACTGCTGCCATAGATCTATAGTGAACAGTACATTGCATACAGTGGGCTTTGGGTGAGCCCCTTACACATGATTGGAAGATTTCCTAGTCTATCTAACTTACGTGTTCCTTATTCAATGGCTTTCCTCCCTGCTCTACTGTGTGTCGTGCCCGGGTCCTTTTCATTCTCGCTATGTTTCGACTGGAAGGCATGGATCCTTCCACTGCCGTCAGAGCATGCTTTGCTGTGCATCAGAGGGACAGTTTTCTCTCCCGAAACACTCCTCGTTGCTCCACTCTAATCTGCGACTTCCCCATCTCTATTAAAAGTGTTTGGCCCGCTTGCCCACCCTGCCTCATCGTGTTATGGGTGCCTTCCTGGCTAAAACCCATTCACATTGGATGCGTGTTCCCAGTGTCTTCTTCCTAGTAGCAACACATTCTTTTGTTAAGGACGAGAGCCCTCATGACGCATAAGGTGGCATGCTTCATCATAGGGTTCCTCCTCACACCACTCATTGAGGTCAGTGGTTTGGGCTACAACTCCCCCATATGAGGAAGGAGCGCTTGGTGGAATAGTTAGGAGTGGAGACCCTAAGTGAGCTTGTAGGTGTCGCTGAGAGGTGCAGAGTGCCAGAGTGAAGGTATCTGCACTTAAACTAGCTCTTGGTGGACTCGCTAGGTACTTTATTTGTGTCCCCAAGGGATAGAATATTCGTGTCCTATGTTTCATGCACTCTTGTTAAAACCGTGTCTGCATATACACTTCTTGCTTCAAGACCAGCGCCTGTTCAGGTGATTGCAGAAAATGTATTTGAAATACAAAAGGAAGTGATACCACTTCCAGTCCACCAGATATTGTAATTGTTTTTTACAATACATACATCTAAAATCTTTTGTGTTTCAAATTCATTTTCTGCGTTCATCTGAACAGGCGCCGGACTTGGATCTCTGAGGAGCCTTCATCGGTACCGGCCTCTAATCTTCATACGCCACGCTTACTTAAAGAAGTCTATAGGAGGCATTTGAATTAGCTTAAAGCACTACGCCTGGGATGATGGCCCTTTGGAGAGGCACTGTCATGATCTATGGACCCCACTCATTTGTATATGTTGGTCACGCAAGCAGGTGCTCTCCTCCGAACCTTCTGGGTATGGAGGTCTTTTCCAGCAGAAAAGGTCCGCAGTACGTGCATAGTGTGGGTGCCTCTTTCGTGTGAGGATTCACATGTGCAATGCGTGCACTCTTCGAATCACATAGTTGAAGTCAAGACAGACTATAAATCCCTGGGCACCACATGACTCTTGCAAGACTTGCCATGGTGGCGGCCATCTTGAATTTATGAGTATAAGTTCCTTGTGTTTCAGAGCATTGTTTGCTAGGCAATCAAGATACCTAGCTGCTGCAGCTCGACCCTTGTTGCCAGAGTTAGTAATTCACAGCACTATGCCTGACGTTTTCAAAGGCTTGTTTGTTAAAGAGAAGTATTGTAGATAATATTTAAGAACAAGGTTTTTATGCTTTTTATATTATCATACTATTAGTGGAGTCATCTGTTTAAGTATTATAAACTCTAATTGCACTTATTATAAGCTACAAGAGGAACAACACGTTCTTAAACTGGTGCAGACTTGTCTATACTTTTCTTTCAATTCGTACGATGGTAAGACACTGATAGTGGTGGGGAAGTGATTGTTGCCGAGGGAAGAAGTTCAACAGTGAAGCGCATTTATTATTTTACAGCTGATGAAATTGTTACATTAAGGATCATTCCAAGCACATACTTAATTTACGAAGTATTGAAGATAATTATTAAAGTAGAAATTAGTGTTTTACTTCAGGTACTGAAAGTCTGAAAAACAGATATTGTCAAAATGTATTTCCAATGTTCTATCAGGAATAGTGACTTGGAATTTAAATTATGTCATACTAAACTAGTTCTCTCATGCTTTAGATATCAGATAGATCCATAGCATGTTAAGACCAAGAGCGTGAACATATCCAGTGTCTCTGTTTTTTTCTGTTGTCCCTCTCCTCTTTCCACTCGTCGCCGGAAGACATTCAAAGAAAGAGGCAGAGAAAGAGAAAAGAGAAAGATCAAAAGAAGGCATTGGCCTTAAACATGCAAATATCTCCAAGTGGAACCACAATTCCAGACGCCATGAAAACAAATACAAACAGCATTACCTACTCACCAGTGAACGACAACCTGGAATACAGCACATGTTCATTGCTGATCTAAAGCAGGCAGCCTTCCTAATGAGTACACTCTGTACAAACTCAGACGCATTCAAATGGAAACAGAAGGCACCGGCCTTGACTTTAAAGCGTAAATAGGTTTATCTGACAAGACTGGTCATCCTTATAAAATGTGGCTTCCTGCAGTCCTGTTCTCTAATAAACCTCTGTCATTAAAATACTTTCACACAGAGCTCGGAGTAAGACGGGAAACATGAACATTCCGAACCTGGAAACTAAAGGGATGCCAGCTCAGTAACACAAACCAACATAGCCGAAATGACAACAAACTGCTTGTCAATGGAGCAGAGTGCACACAATTAGGCAAGACTCCTGGCATGCACCCACCGGTATTAAGAATACTCTCCAGGGGCGGACTTAGGCATGTGCAAGCTGTGCATCTGCACAGGGCCACCAAATCCTAGGGGCCTCCACGCCAATATATCTATACTACTATTATAAAGAGAGAATACAAACCTTTTGGCAAGGTAAACAAGGGAGAAGTGTGGCTCACTGGTTAGAGGAGGCAGACCTGGAAGCAGAGGTCAGCACAGGACCAGGGTTCAATTCCCGGCTCGGTGGGGTCTTGAATCCTAAATTGTCCATGGACTCGACAATTCTCGCTCCAGTGCCTACTCGAATCATGGGTTCACACTCTGTGACTCTGGGCAATAGCTTTCTTAATCTCCACAGCGGCCCCTCGCGGTGGGATGCCTGGCTTTCATCTTGTGGATACCCTGCCGGGGCTATCTCACAGGGGAATATCAGGACGGGTTCCCTAAGCAAGCGCTTAGATACCGGGTCGGTGATTTGCGCTATATAAATACATGTACATTTACATTTACATACATTTAAACTCTGGAACCACAGCGCCAATCCACACACCCAATACATTGTTGTAATCCTCAGGGTGTGCAGATGGACATAGGCTATAGAAAATAAAAAAAAACGTACATTTAAAAATATAACTTAAAAAAAAAAGTAGTGCCCTGAAAGTAGCGCTGGCCGCAACGTACGTGATGACGAGGAGGAGCGGCGGCTCAGGTAAGGCTCTGGGACACGGGACGGGAGGGAGCCGGTGCGGGAGGTTGGCCCGGAACAACTGCGGTAAGGCTCGGGGTCTGGGGGCAGCATTTCAGGCTTGCGTGCACTCCCGCCCCGGCCCCCGCTCGCCACAACATTGTCCGGGACACAGACAATGTCGTGGCGGGCGGGGGCCGGGGCAGGAGTGCACGCAAGCCTGAAATGCTGCCCCAGCCCCTTTCTGCCCCAGGCAACGCTGGGGCGGGCTGCTAGTATCCTTAATATAATAATCCTCTGAGGATGGATACATATTTGCATAGTGGCCACATGCTGGGATTTGGCCGCCCCCGGCCCTGTTCCACTTCTAAACACCCTGACCCCGGTCCCCCCTCTTCACTGTCCTCCGCGCCTGTGTTCCTCCTAGTTCCTGAGCTCTGTGGGGCTCCGCCCCACCCGGACCCCCTCGTCCGGGGCCCCCTACCTATTCTCCCTGCCCAGGGCCGCCATGAGCCTAGAGCCGCCCCTGTACCCTCTTTTGAAAGGCTGGTAAAACAGAGCTCAAGTAAAATAGTCTGACACTGCCAGAACAAGCACAATTCATGCCCACCCCGATGCCAGGCTGCCATGCACAGGCAGATTGCAGGCACTCGATATCAGTGGCCCACCACACATCGAACGGCTGGTCTGGAGCTGGCACTCTTACCAATGCAAATGGCTGGAAGGGGCTGACTGACTCACATGTCACTCATTCTGAGTTATGTGGGCTGCTAACTTTGCATGTTTAAAAAAAATGGAATAACCATCTATTACAAGTATGGGTTTTACCATGTGTGAAAACGCGCCCTCTACAACCTAATAGCAGGTGGGACATTTTTATAGAAAATGCCTGCAATTTAAGAACCACTAATAGTAACAGGCCTGGTGATTCCAGGACTAGCAAGTTATTCCCCCTACTGAACCAAAAACTTGCGTTGAACGGTGAAAGGGGTGGTGGTGATATCATCCGGAATGAGTCACACTGGCCTGGTAGTACCACTCTGTCTTAAGATACCTTGTGGAATCAGGGTCATTATAATATTCTGGGGGTTGAACAACAAGAGGAATGACACTCCAGTAAGCCACTGGCTAAAGGAGGCTAGCCCAAAGCCTTTTTATTATTTAAGCATCATGAATAGTAGTAGTGGTATTAATAGTGTTGTATGTTTGATAAGTTTGTCGAAAACCTAAAACTGTCTCCAGGCCAGACCTAAAAAGGAAGGCTGCAGCAATAAAGTGAGCTTGTGGTGGTGCCTGGTTCCTGTGGGTCTTTGGTTCAAAACAGTACTTGTAACAAAGATTGCTCACTTGCCCCTGAATCCCATTGGCCCAGGGATCTGAACTGACCTACGTACATTCACTGCACTAAGATCTCCAGGGATCTGGCCTGACCTACATATATTTACTGGCCTAGGATCTCCTAGGATCTGGCCTGACCAACATACATTCACTGGACTAGGATCTCCTGTTATATGGCCTGGCCTATATACATGCACTGGCCTAGGATCTTCTGGGATCTGGCCTGACCCACATACATTCCAATCCAATCCAATCCAAAAAGCTTTATTCGACAGTTAAGTCATAAAAGCACAATGCATACAATAAAATATTTCATAGATGAGCCAGTGTTTCACGCTGGTCCGAACACAAGGGACAATTGCTATTAACAGATGGGACCTATTTTGCTGTATGAGACCTTATCAACAGTGTACCCACCTCTAAATTACCAGTACAACTTCCGATCATGTGGTTTGGTTATTAGATCCCAATACTGCTCTAGATTTGGCCCGAATTTGACTTCCAAAAAACCCCCCGTTAGCGAAGACGAGTCACTGTTTCGGTGGATGGTAGGAAACACCAATTCCCAGTATTTTTCTTTCAAGAACTCCTTTGGAGGAAATTAAACAGTGGAAGAATTTTTCCATGCCAATCTTGACTAGTAAGGTTCTAACCTCCAGAAACCATCTAATTTTGTGGTAGCAATCTGCCTGAATTAGATCATTGAGCCCGGAAGCGTAGGATGCCAGTTCTGGCGTACACCAAATTCTTTGCCAGTATAATATTGGACGTAATCTGGCAATGTCAAATAGTGCTTTCTGCCTAGATCGTACAGCAATGGGTGCACGGGGTACTTTGTGGAAGACCGGTAATCCTGCGTAAGAACCTATTTTCTGCAACGGCTAGCTGGGAAAGGTTCTCAAATCCACAGAGCTCAGCCCCATATAAGGCTGAGCTCAAAACTTTTTCATACTATAAATCTGGAGCACAGGGCTAATTGGCTTTGTTAGGGAGATATTGAACTCATTATATAGTGCCCCAGATATTTGCTGATGTTTTCATGTAACCGTATCAAGTTGACAATTCCACCTCAGGTTGTTTTGCAAAGTAACTCACAGACAGGGGAAAGCCCTAACTTGTTCCAGGTGACGGTTATTCATGCATACGCCACCTTTAATTGTTTTATGCTGGTTAAAGGTCATACATTTTGTTTTCGATACATTAATTTCCAGACCCGAAGATGGCAAAACTCCTCAAAAAGTAACAAAGCACGCTGGAGACCACTGGGGGTTTTTGAGATGATCAGCGTGTCATCAGCGAACATTAAAATAGGGTTATGAATTCCCGCTAAAATGGGGGCATCCGTAGAAATAGTCAGTAAAAACCCATTGCTAAAGAGTGAGAATAGTTTAGGGGCCATAACACAGCCTTGGCACACTCCTTTATCAATAGGAAAAGGTTTGATAACATTGCCCTGTGACCCCCACCATATTTGGACGAACTTATCCTCATGCAAACGAGCAATGAGAGATAGCACTCTGGTGCCATCCCCAGCTCCTGTAGCACTGCCCAATGTTTACTGCAGGAAACATGAACAAATGCTGACTTCAGGTCAACAAAGGCAGCATACAAACAACCCTTGCTTAGAACCACTGTCCGCCAGTATATTAATATAAACCGGAAAACCTGATCAATGGTACTGGTATGGGCCCAAAAGCCTGCCTGAAATGGTGAAAGAATATCATACTTGTCAATCCAATCTTGGACCTTATTTAATACTTACCGACCCATCACCTTTTGCAGGAAATTTATGAGATTTATAGGCCTATAATCTCCGGGTGGGATTTATCTCCTTTTTTATACACCGGGATTGTCTCTGCCCCTTTCCAAGAATAAGGCACTGGGGCTCCTTGGGCAATGGTGTTAGCAAGCATTGTAATATACGGGCACCATTTAGGTTTGTCATACAAAAAGATATCAGCCAGGATTACCTCTAAACCCGGAGCTCTACCCCCTGTTACAGCTGCGAGGGCGATATTGACATCAGCCAATGTAAAGGCCATGTCTTGATAAAACGTATAGAAGGGCGCAACAGGGTCCCCCTCATCGACACTACGAGTATATTGGGGTTTTAAATTGTTGACCCATTGATCCTGGGCTACGTGATTTTGTGGCAGTACTGGCTGTCCCCCCGTCTCATTTTACAATGTTCCAAAACTGTTTGGAACTATTGCTGGCGCATGCCAGTCTCAAGTCCTGCCATCTACTTTCGTCCCATTGCTTCTTAGCCTTTTCCTGGATCCTCCTGTAATTACTCCTGGCCACCCGTACTTTGTCTGGTGCCCCTAGTTTCAGTGCGTTACCCAGGGTTCTACGTGCCATCCTTAATCCTCATTAAACCATAGGCTTAATTCTTTCTTTGGGTGTTCTAATCTACATGCTGCTTGAAGAAGTATGATCTTAAATGAGAAAAGAATTTGTTGTGAGTGGCAGTAATTATCTCAGTGAACTCAGGGTGATCAGAACAGGCCTCAAAGTCAGTAATAGTGAGGTCAATGTCCCTGGTTATCATGGCTAGAAGATCGGGGTTCTGTACTAACTTAGCCCATTTTAATCGCTGCATGTCATTTGTGGGGATCAGATCAAGGGTAAGTAGGTTGTGAGCTGGCTGAACAGATGCTCTCTGTACTTGGAGATCTAGGGTTGAGCATAGAGGGATGTGATCTCTCTCTAGGCGATCCCTCACAGTCATATCCCCTAGGGCATGCCATAGTTTAAGATTAATTAGTAGATAGTCTATGCGGCTAGCGCTATAGCTGTTATCAAAAGTGTTAGCCCTCTGCCTATCAGAGGCGGTTCGCCCGTTTGCTGCCCGTAGCCTTTTTTCAATGCAGATAGCTTTGATTTGGATTGCTACATCCGACCATTTTTATATGGGTGCTAATTCCAATTTTGGAATGTCCCACCAAGCATCTTCCTCTCCTGTAAGGACATGGTCCTCAATGCCAAGGGGCTAAAAAGTCAAGTTAAAATCTCCAGCCACTAGCACTCGGGAGTCTCAGGAATGGGTGTCCAGAAGATCATCGAGGGCCGCTATAACCTCCGACATCCTCCCCCCACTTAAACCCCTTGCATAGATGATATATATGTCAATGCTACATTGCGGACTTGTCTTCAGACGTATTGCAAGGATATCATTGCTCTGGGTCAGGAGCATCTGGATTTTACAACTTATCACTTAGCAAACCCAGATAGTGAGCCCACCTGCAGGACGGTGTTTTCCTCCCTTAATAGCTGGAATGTGGTAGTTCAAATAACCAACTCGATGGAGAGGGTCCACCAGCTATGTCTTCTGGAAAAGGCAGATGTCGTAATTCTCAATAAAGTTAGCCAATCAGTGGACGTGACCTTAGTCCCCAACCCCGTAATGTTCCATGATAATAAAGCTAACCTAGATGTAAAATCTCCCCGACGCACCTGTTAGTTGGATTTACACCACTATCCCTCCCTCCTATTGGTGAGGGGACAGCGATAGGTATCTTTCTTGATGCAGTAGATGGTGAATTTAGCATCACAGGGAGCTCACACTCGCTGGGAGATGGTGGTGTTATATTCTCTAAAAGATCACCAACGAGTGGGAATAACCTTCAATCTACCTCCCTTAGTGTTGACATGCTGGGGTTCGGAACTAGCTCAGGGGGGTTATATTTTAATCTTATGCTAGAGCGGGTAAGATGCTGCGTACGGATGACGCAATTTACATGGTTTTCCACCAAATGGTGGTAGGAAAGTGTCAGGGCAATGTAGTCTAGTGTAGCATTGGGGCATGAGTATCTTTTAGCTGTAATGATGTTGCCCCTATTAGGGACCGACAGCCCCTACCATCGCGAATCCACTGGGTGCACTTGTTGATAAGCAAGTCCTGTTCTTCTCTGGAGGATATTCCAGAAAGTTTAGGGACATTAATCATATACACCTTATTTTTTGTGCCTAGCGTGCTACTCTCTTTTCCTGCCACACTCTGTCCATCATGTCTATTAAGATGGGGATGAAGCGATGGCCTTTGCAAGAGGCAATATAGGCCTGTGGGTGGGCATCAAATAACCTTTCCTCCCAGGTTGCGAGTGATTCTTACTAGTAGTATCCATATTGAAAGGCCTAGTAAGTCCACTGGCCCTTGAACGTTGTGATGTCTGGGCTACGCGTTGGACCATTGTATGATTGCTAGCGTCCCTATCCATTGTGTAGGTGGACTATGACTGGGGTATGTTCCCATTTACGATTTAACCAGCTCCACAGCTAAGTGCACCTTGCTTAGGGAGTCACTAAGATTACAGACTGATACTTTGAGGGCTCTAATTGTGTTAATCAGTGCTACCAGCTGATTAGACACTGCTTGTTGGACAGCATCATCTATAGGTCTATCCAATTGCAAAACGTTAACAACAGACGATGTGTTATCCTTACTAACTACACTTTGGTCAACTAAACCCCTGGTATTATTGGGAATACTACTCACTACGCTTTCAATGCCCATAATGTGTCCCTCAATCCCGTTAACGGGGCAATTACTGATGAATCCGGCTGGTCTGCCAAAGTAGAAAATCTATTGCTACGGGGGAAGATGGTGAGAACTTCTCGAGTGTCTGAATGGCACTCGGGGGACCCTCTACTGTGGTATTTGCCTCAGATATACTCGGGAGATCTGGTAATTGTGACTTTTTAACTGGCTTTTTAACCATGTCAGGTACACGCCCTTTGCATGGTTTACTACTTGGGGTCTGTTGGATACTGTCCCTGGATGTCGGGTCTGGGTGTGTGGAATCCAGAAGCCCCTCACATTCGAAGAGTAGGCTATCTATCCTATCCATAACACCACCCTCGGAGTCATTGTGATCAGGGCCTTTCCTTTTTCCCTCTTCATTTGTTGGCATCACCCATGCCTCCTTCGCACGATTTCCTCTTCCCCATACTGCCCCCGTCGATATTGAAATACAATATTATACGTTAGACAACTCGTTTAAGACCTGGATAAAAATTATTCAATGTCCAAACACCAGTGTCCTTGGGCACTTCAGGTATTCCACCTACCCTTAGCATAAGTTTGAAAAATACAGTGACCGTATAAAATAGATGTTTCTATTGTATTGTCACCTGAGCAAGAGTCCCGGTCGTCCAGGTGTCAGCGGGGTTGCCCAGCCCAGCCTCTTCCAGGCTCTGACTGGCGCGGATTGGCCTGCCATTGGCCCGGGCATGGCCCGGGCGCGCCCACACGCATACCGCACTGCGGGAGCCATCCTCATGTTTTCTGGCGCGCTCGAGTGATGGCATTGGTGGCGGCTGAGGCCGCAAGGTGAACACGGGCTTGTAGTCCCTCCAGGCAGCAGGCAGGCAGCGGCAAACCGAGCGTCCTACATTCATTCACTGGACTAGGATCTTCTGGGATCTGGCCTGACCTACATGCATTCACTGGACTACGATCGTCTGGGATCTGGCCAGACCTACATGCATTCACTGGACTAGGATCTCCTGGGATCTGGCCTGACCTACATGCATTCACTGGACTAGGATCGCCTGGGATCTGGCCTGACCTAGGATCTCCTGGGATCTGGCCTGACCTAAATGCATTCACTGGACTAGTATCTCCTGGGATCTGGCCTGACCTACATGCATTCACTGGACTAGGATCTCCTAGGATCTGGCCAGACCTACATGCATTCACTGGACTAGGATCTCCTGGGATCTGGCCTGACCTACATGCATTCACTGGACTAGGATCGCCTGGGATCTGGCCTGACCTAGGATCTCCTGGGATCTGGCCTGACCTAAATGCATTCACTGGACTAGGATCTCCTGGGATCTGGCCTGACCTACATGCATTCACTGGACTAGGATCTCCTAGTTTTGGTTTGCCATAAAGATCATTCATCAGAGACCGTTGTCTCCAAAAAGCTTTGTCACTTTCTCTCACGTAACCTGAAGAAGCTCACAAGGGGCTCTTAACTTCTGAAACATTTTGGACCAGACTCACCAAAGTAGATTTGGTCATGAATTTAAGTTTGCTACCAAATGTACCTTTTTTATGCCTCCCAGGAATTCACAAAATGATTGTCGGCAGGTGTACGCTCATTTACGTGTAGAGATCTCCATGAGTGCGTAGTCCAGGAATGCCGGGGTTCAAAAGCACGGATAGCCTTGGTAGATTGTAAAAGCCCTTAACCTGTTGGCTGTTTTCAGCATTCCTGGAAGTGTTTGTGAATTCCAGAAAGTAGCAAACAGTGCTTAATTTGAGCAGGTGGATTCCGGTGCTCTGCACAGCACTGAATTGCCAGGATTGGCACGTAATTTCCAGAATCTGCACTTATGACAGCTACCTCATGGTGGCTCTGTTTGTGCAATTTAAAGTGGAGCAGAAATACTGTTGTTTTGCTCATTCAATATACATTGAAAACAACTAATACTTGCCACCCAATCAATTTTTAAAGTTTTGGCGGCCTCGAACAGTCTCAATTGTCACACTTGTAGCAGTGTGATGGTTTGTAGTTGTGCAAGTACAGTGGCAATGTGTGGTGCAAATTGCGGTGGGCTCCAGTTTTTACAAATTAAGCACTGGTAGTGAATCTACAATCAAATGGAGGTGTAAATCCGCAAGTGCAGATTCACCCCTTTGTGAATCGTGCCCTGTGTTTTATTGTAATATAAGCCTACTGTCTGGCCGAAGACTGCGTGCAATCTATGCCGGAGCAGGATGTGAACCAGAAGAGCAAGTGCCTCCCACTGTTGGCACCCATGTGAGCAAGTATGTCCTTGCCACTGTCTGTATCTTTTATTACAGTGTGCAACCTCCAGTAAAGCTGGTGAGCACACACAGTACCCTCCCTCTGTGTGATGCGTAATCGAAATTCCCCAGTTCGATCCCACCCAGACAGCATATCCCCACCCACCCATAAAACACACAGCTGACTGAATGTAGCAATTACCAAGGAAGTAGGGCGTAATGCTGCTTGCACTGTTTAATTCAAGTAAGTATACACTTAGCCAGTGGCATAGCATGGGTGCCATTTGTCCTACAGGGAGCAAGGTAAGGCCGATGGGCCCCCCACCACTTGGATGGGTAGTGGAAGAGAGCCATTATTGAAAGGAGTCACTTAGTCAGTAAGATTGGGGGGAGGGGGGTTGGAGCCTTCAGATTTTCCAACAATCACGTTGGAATATAACTAAGACTCCCTGTTTTCCGTTTTTACTGATTTTTACAGATAAATGCAGAGAGAAAACCATGGTTTTTCTTGTCTGTATTGTGGCTAAAAACGGAAATTCGGGTGCTTTTTGAGTGATTTTAAATAAATGTTGCCATGGCTGCTAGGCCAATAACTGTGTGGAATGATAGGTAAGGGGGTTTAAAAAAAAGGAATTTTAATAACGAGGCTTAAACAGCAGTAGATGTGCATAAGGCTGATACTGAAATGTGCATATTTACATAGAAGTGCATTGATTTATCTTCTGCAGGTGTTCATATCACTGAAACCTGGCACGCGTGACTGAATATTTATTGGTTAAATAAATGTGGAAATATACCAGTTTCAGCCTTATTTTTTTTCACAAAACGCATAACAAATATAAATACAGATACAGTTGACAAAAATAAATACGGCTAAAATACAGACGGAAATGTCAAAAACCGGAAGCCCTACATATAATGCTAATATACAGTATAGGACAAGCAGGGTGCCAGAGAGGGTTCTAAGGGGTTGTGGAAAGGGAGAGGAATGCTGATTGGGGAATACTAATGAAGAGTAAACATAATATTTTGTAAAATAAGCAACATTTTTTAGGACTTTCAAAACAGAGAAGGAGAGGGGATGTGTGTGCACTTTTGTCTGTGTGCATTTATATATTCCTGGTGAAATCTGACAAACACATCACCATATCCGACTGAAAGCACCTGTACCCAACTACTTATCCGAAAATGCTTTTATTTGGGGGTATAACACCCCAAATAGCCCACTGAAGCTACACCACTGAATAATATGGCTGCAGAACACTCCTTACGCCCCTACCTCTGGTTGAGCTCCACCCTGAACCTCCAAAAGACATCAGTGTAAGCCTGAGGTCCTTTTATTGCTAATTCTGGGGGTTTGCGAACCACAGAAACAGCGCAATTCGAAGTCATGTGTGTGTATGGTGCGTTGATTGTTCATGTGTATTTGGATCACAATAATCACTTCCAAGGGGTCTCTAGGCAGTATTAACCGATGTCAGTGGTTTATTGTTACTCAACCCAATAGCACCTTATCGACCCGAGAAGGATAAAAGACTGAGTTGATCTGCCAGGATTTTGATCTGCAACTTTAGGGGTCAGACATACATGACCTCTCTAGTGGGTGCATCAACCCGCTGAGCCACCAAATCCAAAACAGTCTGAGTATCGGACCCACAGATCCATGTCAAAAAAGCCCCCTCGAGTGCCACGGGAGGGTGATAAAGTCAATGATCTTTGGGGAATAATGGGACAGGCTAGTGAGGAAGAGGAGGGCCGTTCTCGTGCAGCATCTGGAAGCCCATATAGTAAAATCCAGACGCTTCACCATCTGTGCAAACGCGAAGCCTACTTCGCGTAGGGAGGGCGTCGTTCAGTACATATAGGTCACAGGAGTGTGAATCGTGCTGCTGGCACGACCAGGCAAGCAAGTGTTTTCTTTACCATGTCAACGAGAAAGTTAGTCTCCTGTTTGAAAAATAAACAGGTATATTGAGCATGGACCGGAGCAAGGTAATGCTGCTGTGCAGTTCGCCAGTGAGCAGATAATCTGTCCCCCTGGTGGTACAATGGAGGGTGGGCACGCGCGCCTGTAACTCCAGGGTTGTTTTATTTACACTTGCTGAGCACGGAATGTACCGTAGGCGGCGCTGCTGCTACGTGCACTGATTTGACCTTTAGTCGCAGTCTTATGATACGGATCAATTGACACGGACAACAGACTGCCGATCGTGTTGCGTGCAGGCAATACTGACATTCGCAGGGCGTAAGAGGGCCGAGTCTCCGACCGTTAGCATGGAATGTGTTGCATTTTCGAATGCGTGCCTTCTAGTTGCTGCCGGTGCCAACAAATACCCTCGTACTGCACGGTGTGTTTGCTGGTGGAGAGATTTGGATTGAGGGTTATAATGTAGTGCCGTGAAGCCCAGGCACTACACCGAGACATCAAAGGAGGTGGGTGGTGACTCTTACTGAATAACTAAGCGGAGCCAGAAAGTATGCTTGCAGTGACTACCGCGCACACGCGTCCAGTGACGTCAGTGGCGCGGTAGGCATTTTTAGTAACACAGACCCACGTGACCAGGACCATACCACTCTGTCCAGTCACAGTGGAGATGTACCAGGAAATACCCCCAGACTGCTAAGTGAGGTGGGGGCGCTAACACAGTCGCAGCGGTTGCATCACCGCAGCGACATAACATTACTCCCAAAAAACTAAATTTAATTTAATGGCAGTCCAAAGATCTCCATTGCAACATGTCATCCCACCTGGTGGACATACTTAACAATCAACCCAAAACAAAGAACAGTCTTACGTGAAATAGTCTATCAGCTTCTTAGTCGGCTCAGGATTGCGTCGGACCTGGCGCTGGGAATCTCCTAGTCCCCATGACTCAACTCCGGCATCCTCGCTCGATGATGGGGGCAAGAATTCTTCTGAGCTCTCGGGCATTCCATCATGCCCCGCTACCTCCAACTCACTGGTCCAAGGGTGATTGGGTGTTCATCTCAGTCAGTTGAGGAGACGCTCCTCCCAGGCTCTCCACTGTTCCTGGGATGACGGGTGCTTGGGTCTCCCCTGCCAGATCCGACGCAGGAGTCTTGCAAGATAGCACTTCTTGAAGTGGGTGATATTCCGTGTCACAACCTATCCGCCCCTCTCAGCCACCACTCGTGTACCTCGTACTCTAATGACAGTTCAGGGGCACCTTTCGTACAGAAGATGGAGTTTGCCCTTTGTTGAACGGTTCTTGAGCAACACTTATCTCCATGCTGCAATGGCACCAGATGAGCGCCTCAACACTGACTGACCTGCTCGTGCCTCCTGGCCTTTGCTCATCCATCCGGTGATCATCAGGGTTTTCCGGACACCATTGGGGATGATGAGGGATAGAGTCGTTGACCACCCGGCCCATTGACAGATGTCCAGGGGCCAGTCCAGTGGTGCTGTGTGGAGTTTGGCGGTAATTTCTCAGGAATGTAAAGAGAGCTAGCTCCAGAGGCTGGTGGCGCTCATGGGCTATGCGGATGACCTTGTTCAAGGTCCGCATGAACCGCTCAACCTCCCCGTTGGCTTGCGGCCCGTGAGGGGCGATCCTCCGATGTTTGATACCCAGCGAGGCTAAGTAGGTTGCAACCTCCTGATTTTGAAAAGGGGACCCATTGTCAGTTTTGCGTTCTTTAAAGATGCAGTGTGTCGCTATCACCTTTTCTAAATTTGGGATAATTTTAGCGGCACTCAGGGTATTCACTATCTCAATCTCAGGATATTTGGAGTAATCGTCAATGGCCACAAAGGTGTGTCTCCCATCCGGTAAACTTCCGAAGTCAAGACTGCCGTTCATCCAGGGATGAGAGGATCAGGATTCTGTGATTACAGGAGCGGGTTTGGGGTTTCCCCCAGTTGCTTGACACCATGGACATTCCCGGACAGCAGCCTCTACGAGCTCATCCATCTAGGGAAACCACACCTCAGTTCTCAGTCGCGATTTGGTCTTGACCATCCCCTGATGCCCATTATGTGCCAGCTGAATGACTGTATTGGTCAAAGAGGAAGGAATCACCAGCCGGTGTCCTCTCATGAGACAGCCAGTATTGTCTTCAGCCAATTCTTCACGCAGGTGATATAAGCTCTCCAGTACTCGGCCAGCTCCTTCAGTCAATATCTTCCATTCTTGCCTAGCTTTGTGCCAGTTGCCATGTCTCACCACATGCTTTACTCTTTGCATACACTCGTCGTTGTCCGTTTCCCTCTGTAAATCAGCCATGGAGAGAGGAATGGGACAGGATCTCTCTGTGACAAATCGGAGATATTTCTCTCTGTCTGCAGCTTCCTCTTCCTCCTGCGCAGTCACACTCCTCGGATGGCGTGACAGGTAATCTGCCGGATTGCGGCTCCCTGGCTGATACTCGATTCAGCAATTATAGTTCTGCAGCTGCAGCATCCACTTTTATATCCATGGTGGCGGTTTCGAGGATGTGCCAGAAAACAGAGGTAGCAGCGGTTTATGGTCAGTGGCTACTACAAATGGTTTGCCGTAGACATACAGGTGGAAATGGCGACATCCCCAGTGAACTGCAATGGCCTCCTTCTCGATTTGAGAGTACCGCTGCTCTGTGTAGGTGAGGGAGCGGCTGGCGAATGCCACCGGGGCCCAGTCTTTTTTCACTGTGCGGTGTTGCATTAGTACAGCACCCAGTCCCTTTGGACTAGCATCAACGGCAACCAGTGTGAGCTTGTGGGGGTCAAAGAATGCTAGGCTGGTGGCTGCAGACAAAGCATCTTTAATGTCTTTGAGCGCCTTTTCTTGTGATTCTCCCTATGTCCAGTGGACTGAGTCCTTGGTGAGATCTCTCAGTGGCTGAGTGAGGGTTGTCAGGTCTCCGATAAAGTGGCCGCAATAATTTACCATGCCCAAACAGCTTCGGAATTCTGTGACATTGGCTGGGGCCGGTGCATTCTTGATGTCCCTGACCATGTCAGGGTCCGGGTAACCCCTCAGCCGAGAAGGTATAGCCGAAGAATTGCATTTTCTTTTTGAGAAACGAGCACTTTTCTCTGTGCAGCGTCAGTCCTGCATCTTTGATTCTCTAGAGGGCTTGCGCCAGGCGGGAGTGGTGCTCAGGAATGGACTTGGCATGCACCATGATGTCATCGCTCACATTGATGACTCCCGGAATGTCCATGATCAGCTCATGAATAATGTTCTAGAATACCTCTGCCACGCTTGATATTCCGAAGCTTAAGCGGATGTACCTGCGAAGGCCTACATGCGTAGAGAAGGTCGTAATGTTTCTTGAAGCTTGATCAAGGACTAGTTAGTGGTATCCTGACCGCAGGGCAAGCTCCGAGAACCAGCAGGCCCCGGCCATCTCTCCGATCAAGCCGTCAATGGTCGGGGTGATGTGTCGCTCTCTTTTGATAGCTGCATTCGGCAATCTCATGTTGACGCATATCCTCACGGCTCCTGGCTGCTTCGGTTTTCTGGCTACAACAATCAGAGAGACCCATGGCGAGGGACCAGACACCCTTTCGATTATGCCTGCCTGTTCCGGTTTTAGCAGTTCTTGTTCTACCAATGGCCGCAGATGGAAAGCCACACCTCAGTGTCGCAGGGCTACCGGTTGTACAGTCTTGTCAATGTGAAGATGTATCTCCTTTCCCTTGTATTTTCCGATGCCCTCAAAGACTGAAGAAAATTCTTCTAGTATGTGTTGAATCAACTCTTGATGGATTCCAAATGCAAACGACATGACACCAAGATCCTCTGCCGCACGGCAGCCCAGGAGGATGCCTTGACCATCCTTAGTGACGTACACAGTGGTATTGACTGATTTGGCTTCATGGGTGATGGTGGCCTTAAACTTTTCACCCTTCTCAAGTGGCTTCTCCTGTCCATATGCGAAGACCGTAATTTTTGTGGGTAGTAGAGTAGGTGCCGGGCACATGGATCTGTAGAGAGCAGCAGACATTATGTCAATGGTGGCTCCGGTGTCCACGACGGCCGTGACTTCCTGTGTTCCTTATTGAATACGGCACTGGGGCAGATGCCGGCTCTTATTCAATGCGGCTCCAACCATATGTACCTTATGAAGCGCCTTTTGTTCCTCTTCGTCGTCGTCCATATCACTTGACTCTCCACCTCCCTCAGGCACCGTATTGACTGCTTGCTTGGTCTTTCTGTATTGTTTGGAACAACACACCTTTTCAAAATGGTTGAACCGTCCACAGCCTGTGTATTTCTTGCCTTTTGCTGGACAGTCTGCTGCTTTGTGAGGTGGACCGCCACAGTATCCGCAGTATCGTTGACCTCCGTGGGAGCCACAGGTGACCGGTTTTCTGATACGACGGTCCGCTGGCTTTGTCGTGACCACATTTACTGGCTCTGCTTTCACAGGTGACTGCAACGCCGCTTCCATGTACGCCGCCCGGGCTTTGGACAGTTCTTTCATGCGTCCTAGATTCAGGTTGTCCGCCAAAGGCTTGCCCGACTCTTTGTCAGAACCAGCTGCTCTTCCCGCTGGCACACAACACAGGAGCAGAATGACGCTAGCTCCCAACTCTGCAGAAGAACTCCCCAGCGCTCACAATAGATATAAATGAGCTGCCAGCAGAGCCCTCCTGGGGAAAGGGGAATTGGACAGAAAGAGAATGCACACAATTTTCTTATTTCTTCTGAGGAGGATTCTGTGTCTGAATTCTTCTTCTTCGTTACTATGTATTCAGTGTTTTCTTTCTTCTGACAATTTCTTGCTGTAAAATAAAGTCACACTTTCATTTATCTGCTTACAATCCTACTCTTTCTTTATTTATCAATTCTATGCATACACATACCCAGTATTCAGTGTGCCTATTCCACTCTTCTATTATTATCTGTTCTTTTGGCTCTTTCCTGGCTGTAATGACAAATACAATGGATTTCTATAAGTACTCTTCTCTTCTATGAGTCTAATTCTTATTGCCTTCTGTGCTCTACTCTCACCTATGTTTTACCAAGAAGCCGTTGCAAAGGGGGTCCTTATTCACCTAAGCTGTGTTTTTATGCTGGAGTAGACGACTGTTAACTTCACAACCACCAAACTCCATTCATGTAAAAAGATGATGTTGGAATATCGCTAGTGAATTCTCGACACTCACTTCGCGAATGCTCTTGCGTCTCAGAATCTTTTCCTCTAAGTACGCACTCGTTATTAACTGCGCAACCACCAGAGAAACGGGGTCACCAAGAGCATGCGCAAACAAACTCAATAGCACTAACGAATGAACGCTAATCAAGCTTTCAAAAAAACCTCTTATTCTGTCTTGTTCTCTTCGTTGAAAAACTTCAGAAAAAAATCGAGTGCACTTTAATTCTCTCAAAACACGGATAGTTCGTAATAATTCGGAACAGTCTTACTTCACGGAGGTTCTTCTAGTTCATACTGCAATAACTCTGGTTTTCAAGCGACGCGAAATTTCCCTGAACTACGCGCCGCACTCGGATACACGTCCTGCTACTCCCAAGGCTCAGGTGAAGTGCGTAGTTCCACACGCGCTTCACCTGCTTGATTCCAACTTGGTAATTCAGCTAGAACGCTAACCTTACCAAGCTTAAGCGATCAATGGCATCCATGTTGCTTCTTGCCTTGCTTAGCATGTAGTTTCTGCAATTGTGTGATTGCTGCCAAGATTAACCCCTTATTTTTACTGTCTCTTTGCGCTGCTTTACGGAAACGTTTAGTGGGGGACCTGACAGTACCCTCCCTCAAGAGCGTCCTTCCTTCTGTGGTTTGTTAGGGTATCTACTATGGAACTCAGTCATTAATCTTGGAGGGTTCACTTCAGAAGCTAATTCCCATGACCTCTCTTCTGGACCATAACCTTTCCAATGCAACAAATAGTAGAGTCTACCCTCTTTTATTCTGGAGTCTAATATTTGTTGAACCTCAAACTCTTCTCCCTGCTCTGTTTGGATTGACTTTGGGGTTTCTCCTAGTCTGAGACCTGGCTCTGTCTTTTTTAACAATGATACATGAAACACTGGATATATTCGTAAGGACTTAGGCAATTTTAGCTGATAATTTAGTGTGCTTAACTTCCTGACAATTTGGTAAGGCCCTATGAATTGTGGTTGAAACTTTCTGATTCCTTTCAATCTAAGATTCTTGGTGTTTAACCAGACCTTGTCTCCTACTTCCATCTCTGGCTCCTTCCTTCTCTTTAGGTCATCGTACTTCTTATAATTTGCCTTTGCTAATGTTGTATTTTTTGTAGCTAGCTCATGAACCTGTGTCAGGTGTCCTACCAAGTCCGTAACTGCTAGAACATCTACTACCTGAAAATTCAAAGAGTGTTGTGGGTGTCTACCTGCATTCAGAAAGAAAGGAGTGTAACCTGTGGAAGAATTCTTAGTGTTGTTATGTGCAAATTCTGCTGCCCACAAGTAATCTGGCCAATCTCCCTCCTGTTCTAACAGACACAACCTTAAATATTGTTCTAGTTCCTGATTGGCCCTTTCTGTTTGTCCATCTGACTCTGGGTGGAAACTGGTGGAGTACCTGTTTTCTATGTTTAAATGCTTGGTGAATGCTCTCCAAAAATGGGACAAAAACTGGGAGCCCCTATCTGAAATCAAAACTTTTGGTATACCATGTGCCCGAACCACATGTTGACTAAAGACACTCGCTAAAGTCTTGGCCGTAGGCACCCCTTTCAAAGGCACAAAAGGTGCCATCTTTGTGAAAGCGCCACACATACTAGGATTGTATCATAACCTTGACTAGAGGGTAACTCCACTATGAGGTCTAATGTCACTGTATGCCAAGGGTATGGAGGAGTGGGTAAAGGATGTAATAACCCTTGTGGACGCTTCCTTTCTGATTTTCCTCTTGTGCAAGTCTCACAAGTAGCTACATACCGATGTACATCCTTGATCATGTCTGGCCACCAGAATCGTCTCCGAACCAAATCTTTAGTTTTATTGATGCCCTTGTGCCCTGCCAGAATACTGTCATGACATTCCTTCAACGCCTTTTGTTGCATCTCTGTGGTTGGTAAAAACAAGGCTCCATCATGGTACAGCAACCCGTTCCGAATCTCTCTCCTGGAATCTTCTGCTAACCAAGCACTGAATTCCTCATTACTCTGTGAACTCAATTCCTTTGATATCTTCTCTTCCTCTCGTAATACAGCATTTATGATGTTTGTTTGTGGTATAATTGGCTGATCTTGGATCTCTTCCACTACTCCTTCTGTCTCCAACCGTGACAAGGCATCAGCCTTCCCATTTTGATTTCCTGGTCTATGCGTAATCACAAAGTTGTACTCAGAGAAATATAAAGACCAACGCAATTGTCGGGGAGTTAGTGTTCTCGCAGATTAAAAAATTTCAAATTCCTGTGATCAGTATATACAGTCACCACATGACGGGCTCCCATTAAATAATGCCTCCACTCCTTGAAGGCATCCTTAATGGCCAGTAGTTCCTTTTCAGTGATCGTATAATTGATCTCTGGAGGCGTCAACTTTGGGGAGCGGAAGGCCACTGGATGCAATTGGCCGGTTGTTGTGTGTCTCTGGGATAATACTCCCCCCACTGCCAGATTCGACGCATCTGTTTGCACAAAAAATGGTTCTGCAGGATCCGGGTGTAATAAGATTGGAGCCGTGGTGAAATTTCTTTTTAACTGCTTAAATGCATCTTCAGCTTCCGCAGTCCATTGGAAAGGCACTCCTTTTTTAAGTAAGCGTGTAATTGGAATCAATTTTCTAGAAAAGTCTTGAATAAATCTCCTATAGAAATTTGCAAATCCAAGAAAACTCTGCACTTCCTTGACTGAAGTAGGAGATTTCCAATCAACCACTGCCTTTATCTTGTTTTCGTCCATAGTTATTCCTCCAGGAGTCAGCACAAAACCCAAAAACTCTACTGACGTTACATCAAAGGCGCATTTTTCTAGCTTCACATAGAGTCCATTGTCTCGTAACCTGTGGAAAACTCTCCTCACATGGTTTTCATGCTTCTCAATATCTGATGAATAAATCAATATATCGTCTATATAGACTATTGCCATTTGGTCTATACAATCCTTTAACACATCGTTAATGAAGTGCTGAAAGGCTGCTGATGCAATGCACAACCCATATGGCATCACCTGATATTCAAACAAACCATGTTTCGTCCTGAATTCGGTTTTTCATTCATCTCCTTCTCTTATTCTGACGAGATGATACTAGTTTTGTATAGATTTTGGCTTCCTTAACTTGATCCAACAATGTTGAAATAAGAGGCAGGGGGTAACGATTCTTGATTGTTATGCTATTAATTGCCCTGTAATCAATACAGGTGCGCAATTCCCCGTTCTTCTTTGGAATAAAAAATAATGGCGGGGAGACTAAAGACTGTGAGGGTCTGATGAAACCATTCTCTAAATACTCCGCTAGATACTTCTTCAGGTGCTGATCTTCTTTCTCAGTCAGTGCGTAAATCCTGCTGCATGGTAAATTGACTCCGGCTTCCAAATCAATTTTGCAATCGTATTCTCTATGCGGGGGAAGTTTTCTTGCCGCCGCCTCATTAAAAACATCCTGAAACTCTTGATACTTTTCCGGTAATTCCACTGCATCAATCACGCAAATTACCTTTTCAATTTCACTCAAATGATATGCTGAGGATTTTTCCATCTTCATCTGGCAGTTTCCGAAGCAATTCTCTTTACAATAATGAGAATCCATGGTTACTGTTCTTGCCGCCCAGTCAACTGCCGGGTTATGCTCCGTGAGCCAAGGTAGCCCCAATATCAACTGAAACTGGGGCGCGTCTATCAGATTAAACTGCAGAGTTTCTCGATGTCCTTCTGTGGACTCCAACAACACTGGTTCGGTATGGCTCACGAGGGGGCCTGATGACAAATTGGTGCCGTCTACGGCTCTCACCGGTTCACTCTTTATCTTCCTTATGACTTGTAACCCAATTTTCTTGGCAAATTGTATATCACAAAAATTGCCAGTGGCACCTGAATCTATCATCACAGCCACTTGTTCCAATCTCTTTTCTCTATAACTTAACGTCATAGTCAAGACTAAATGGGGGGCTGCCGATTGAAGAGTATTAGCTACAGCATGATCTCCTGGAGTTGTCTTTGCTTCTGCTACCACCAGTCCAACTCCCTTTACTGGTGGCGCGAAGCGTTTTCCGCCGACACTGCCTTGGGCTTCTTTGGGCAGTCTCGAACGAAATGGCCATTACCTCCACAATATATGCACAACTTATTTGCGCGCCTTTTTTCCTTTTCTTCTTCTGAAAGTGGCCCACGTACTGTTCCAATTTGCATGGGTTCCACTCCTTTATTCGAATCCCCTTCCTTCTGTGAGTCATACCTGACCCGGTCGAATCGAGGTATATTTGGACGAAAATCTCGCTTCTTTTCTCCTCTCCTCTCACAGATTCGAAATTAAATTTCTAATACTATGTCGACTAGAGCTGATATTTCCATTGGACGATTAGGGACTTGTGCTAAGGCATCCTTCAATTCGTCTTTCAGACCCCGATAGAACACTGCATCTCTTTTATTCTCTGGCCAGTCTGTTTCTAATACCAACTTATTGAATTGTGCCAAATAGGCCACTAGGTCTCTGTTTCCTTGCCTTAGTTCCAATAGTTCATTATCAGTGGCTTGTGACACTCTCCGTCGATCAAATATTCTCATGAATTCTTTTTTGAATGCGTCCAAATCAAAAAGCACTGGATCGTTCTTGGTGACCAGAGGCATAGACCAGGCTACCGCATCTCCACTTAAGTATGACAAGATGAATGCTACTCGAGACTGCGCATCAGGAAACAAGGCTGGTCTACACATAAAGTGTAATTGGCATTGTGTCAGAAAGACCTGCGCCTTCTGGGGATCCCCACTGAAACGTTCTGGAGGGGCTAGTGGTATAACTGGTGATAAGGAATTTATGACCTGGTTGTTTCCCTTAGGTTGTGGTGAGGAGAAGTCTCCAAATCCTAAATCGGCAGATGACAATTTGACTCCCCCCCCAGAAGCTAAACTTCCCATTTTTTGCGATAACTCTATGGTGTCTTTCTTTAATTCTCTATTTTCTTCTCTCACTATGATTAACTCTCGTTGTATCCCTTCCAGTATTTCCCCTAACTTTTTAAAATCTAAACCTTCCGCCATTCTGCTCAGGTGCAGTTACCTCGTGGGCACTTCACTCTGTCAGAACCAGCTGCTCTTCCTGCTGGCACACAACAGAGGAGCAGAATGACGCTAGCTCCCAACTCCGCAGAAGAACTCCCCAGCACTCACAATAGATATAAATGAGCTGCCAGCAGAGCCCTCCTGGGGAAAGGGGAATTGGACAGAAAAGAAAATGCACACAATTTTCCTATTTCTTCTGAGGAGGATTCTGTGTCTAAATTCTTCTTCTTCGTTACTATGTATTCAGTGTTTTCTTTCTTCTGACAATTTCTTGCTGTAAAATAAAGTCACACTTACATTTATCTGCTTACAATCCTACTCTTTCTTTATTTATCAATTCTATGCATACACATACCCAGTATTCAGTGTGCCTATTCCACTCTTCTATTATTATCTGTTCTTTTGGCTCTTTCCTGGCTGTAATGACAAATACAATGGATTTCTATAAGTACTCTTCTCTTCTATGAGTCTAATTCTTATTGCCTTCTGTGCTCTACTCTCACCTATGTTTTACCAAGAAGCCGTTGCAAAGGGGGTCCTTATTCACCTAAGCTGTGTTTTTATGCTGGAGTAGACGACTGTTAACTTCACAACCACCAAACTCCATTCAAGTAAAAATATGATGTTGGAATATCGCTAGTGAATTCTCGACACTCACTTCGCGAATGCTCTTGCATCTCAGAATCTTTTCCTCTAAGTATGCACTCGTTATTAACTGCGCAACCACCAGAGAAACGGGGTCACCAAGAGCATGCGCAAACAAACTCAATAGCACTAACGAATGAACGCTAATCAAGTTTAAAAAAAAACCTCTTATTCTGTCTTGTTCTCTTCGTTGAAAAACTTCAGAAATAAATCGAGTGCACTTTAATTCTCTCAAAACACGGATAGTTCGTAATAATTCGGAACAGTCTTACTTCACTGAGGTTCTTCTAGTTCATACTGCAATAACTCTGGTTTTCACGCGACGCTAAATTTCCCTGAACTACGCGCCGCACTCGGATAAACGTCCTGCTACTCCCAAGGCTCAGGTGAAGTGCGTAGTTCCACACGCGCTTCACCTGCTTGATTCCAACTTGGTAATTCAGCTAGAACGCTAACCTTACCAAGCTTAAGGGATCGATGGCATCCATGTTGCTTCTTGCCTTGCTTAGCATGTAGTTTCTGCAATTGTGTGTTTGCTGCTAAGATTAACCTCTTATTCTTACTGTCTCTTTGCGCTGCTTTAGGGACACGTTTAGTGGGGGGCCTGACACTCTTCCAGTATTCTTTCGCGAAGCTTCGCCGATTTGTATTTGTATTTATTTTATTTGTAAAGCGCTAACATTCATCCTGAAAGGACATCACGGCGCTGAGAAAGAATTGCAAGTGACTTGACGACAGCAATAATTGGAAATTATTGATCTGGCCTGGGGAAAAGGAATGTTTTTAGTTGTTTCCTAAATGAAAGGAAGCAGTCAGTAGTTCTGAGTTTAGGAGGTAACTCGTTCCACTTTGTTGCGGCAATGTGAGAGAAGGCCCTCTCTCCCATCCTGACAGTCCGAGCTCGGGTGATAGATGCTCTTCCTGAGGTCATAGATCGTAAGTTTCTAGAGGGTTTATGGAATCTGATCCTGTCATGTAGGATGATGGGGCCTGTATCGTGAAGTACTTTGTGAGAAATACACAACAGTTTAAAAATGGCTCGCTGTCTCATTGGGAGCCAGTGGAGCTCACGCATTCATTTTTTTGCTGAGTCGTATTTCCTTTTATTACAGATGGCTTTGGCAGCGGCATTCTGAACCAACTGCAATTTGGAAAATAGGTAGTCTGCCATTCCCACAAACAGTGAATTACCGTAGTCCAACCTACTCATCAATAGTGCTTGGACTAATGTTTTCCTGCAATCTGTCGGAACCCAAGGGAATAGTCGTCTAAGCATCTTCAAGAGGCCGAAACCTCTACCGCAAACTATGGAAACATGAGATTTCATGGATAAATCTTTATCCAGTGTTATTCCTAAATTTTTAGCTTTTATAGTTGGGTTGGGAGGCAAGCCCAAATCACTAGGCCACCAACTGTTGTCCCAGACATGTGTGCTTCTGCCGAACAGTAGAATTTCAGATTTGTCAGCATTAAGTCTAAGACAATGGTCCTGCATCCAAGTTGCCAGTTCAGTTAGGCAGTTCGTCAATCTAGTTTTTGAGTCATCATTTTCATTAATGGTAACCATCAACTGGGTGTCATCCGCATAGGAGCACATTTCGACACCCCACTTTTTGCCGATGGTTGCCAACGAAGAGACGAACACGTTGAACAGAGTTGGGCTCAACGATGCCCCCTGAGGAACTCCGTATTTTATAGGTCGTGGGGGGGATGTATAATCACCCAGGCGAACTGATTGGGTGCGATCCGCTAGGAACGATTGTAACCATCCAAGTGCTTTATCTTGAATTCCTTTCTCTGCCAGAGTATTCAATAGTTGATGGTGGGGTACGGTATCGAAAGCCGCTGATAAATCAAGGAGTATCAGAACGACTGTACTACCTTGATCTACCTTGGTTCTAATACTGTCTGTCACCGCCAAGAGAGTGGTTTCGGTGCTGTTATTTGTCCGAAACCCTGTCTGTGATGCGTCCAGCAGACCATTAACTTCCAGAAATGTGGAGAGTCGTCTGTTGACCAATTTTTCCAGGACCTTTGATAAGTAAGGTAACTGGGATATTGGTCTGTAATTGGCCGGATTGTTAACATCTGCCCCGGCCTTCTTTACTAAAGGAGTGACTAGGGCCTGTTTCCATGATGTTGGGAATTCGGCAGAACTGAGGGAGATTTGGCCCGTGATCTCCTCCATCTCATCTCTAAACCCACACGTGAACGCCAGGAGCTTGAGCCTACCGTGGAATGTGTTGAGGGATTCGTCAGGTAGTTGTCTGGCTTGACGAAAGATGAATCGCTCATAGTCCTGGTTGGCCATGGGTTCAAAATGGCCTGTGAGCGCATTGATGAGAGTGATGTGAGTCTTGGGTGTCGCCTCCATGAGAGTCTTTGTGATGCGGTGAATGTCCTTGCCTCCTAAATGCAGTAGCATGGCTCTCTTTTGAACTTTGTATACCTTTGTTGCTTCAAAGAATATGGTGAGGCGTTCTACCCATTCTTTCCACTTGGACGCCTGAGCGGAGGGGGCACCTTCTACTATGAATGGCTCAATTGGGGGAATTGTGGACATGATTGTGCTGCGTGATGGCTGTATGAAACAGTGACGTGGTGCCGTGTCCTGTCCTTAATGAGGAATGGATTGGACTCTAAAAGACGTTGCCACCAGCACAGGTTTCACTACCTTCCGCAGGCCACTGGCTCCCCCTTTAGCACTCACAGACAGATAGGGCTGGCTGCCTCCACCAAGTGTCACTAACGCTGGGGCCCACAAGGAATCCAGTGGTTGCCTCCCTGCAGCACTTCCAGGCACTATATAGCTGGGTCTTGCTGGCAGAGTGCGCTTGCACTGACCACTGCTTGTGTACTATCGCCTCCACAGCAGCGTGAGTGGTGGAGCCAATCTTCTGCCTTCCTCCAGCAGTACCCACAGTCACCACCGGGTCCACTAGGTGAGCGCTGCACTCAGCGGTGCAGACTCGGGCCGATCCAGCCTTCTTGCTGCAAGCGCGAGGCCACTGCACATGCGCGCCGCTCCCGATGCTGCGTGGGCCCAAAACTGAAACGCTGCTTCAGCGTGGACACAGGGCAGCACACGGAGACCAGCACCCACCCCAGCTATAGAGAGGCAGCACACCTGACCTGCTTAAAGGCGAGGTCTCCCGCGACGTGATCGAGCAGCTGATCGCCGGTAGAAGCTGGGGCACGAGCACCGCGGGTCTGCCTCCGACTTCACGCGGCCACCCTCAAGCAGGAATGCGACAGGAACATGCCCGCCCTTGTCACCAGTGTAATGTAGTGCTGTGAAACCCAGGCACTACACCAAGACATCAAAAGAAGTAGGTGGTGAGGCTTACTGAATAACTACGCGGAGCCAGAAAGTATGTTTGCAGTGACTACCGCGCACACGCGTCCAGTGACGTCAGTGGCGCGGTAGGCATTTTTATTAACACAGACCAATGTGACCAGGACCATACCACTCTGTCCAGCCACAGTGGGGATGCACCAGGAAATACCCCCCAGACTGCTAAGTGAGGTGGGTACGCTAACACAGTTGCAGCGGTTACATCACCACAGCGACATAAGAAGGTTTCAGTGGTCAAAGTGATTGAACGTATATCCTGTAATACATTTTTTTGTCGTCAGCTAGAGCAGACAACACTGTCATTTTTCCAAGATCTGGCTTCCAGGTGATGTGACGTGATATCATTGAGCTAAACAGCAAGTGATGTAATTTCCGATAATGTCATATTAAATTGATTGTGGTTTGGAAACTTGAGAAACCTTCCAAAGCCATCCACTGCTGCCTTCACTAAGCGCTTTGTCTGTTTGTTCACAGGAATGAAGAGAGATATTCAAAGCTACTGTCTGAAAAACACAGAAAATTTCATGGATGTCGAGTCACCAAAATGTCAGGGGTAGTGGAAGCGAGATCGCATGCCATCATCCCAATCACACAACAGGAAGTAACATCATATGACCTTTGGCCCATTGTCACCCTCTCCTCAGATGTCTTTTTCTCAAGTGTCTGTCTTTTTTAAAAACCTCTCTCACCTGTCTTTCCCATCTGTTGTCTTTTTCTACCCCCTTCTGTCTCCGCCTGTATGTCAACTGTGTTTTCCTCACTGCTCTCGTTATATCTGACATGCCTGACATTCTATTTTGTTTTGTCTCTCTTGCACCTGTTTCTAGGTTTATCACCTTTCCCAGAGAAAGTATCTGCCATTTATTCACGTTTAAAGGTTTTGGAAAGGTCCAGACATGATAACTAAATATAACTGTCTGTTTTCTATTTTAACATATCATTTCTTTGTCAGTCAGTTGTAGAACACATTTAAAGATTCCCAAATGGGTGTACCGCCTACCGCATTAAAATACTGTTATATTACCAAGTTTGGCCCAAGGCCCATGAAGTCTGGCAGCTTATTTCTTACATTGTTCTCACAAATACCATTTTCAGCTGAAACCTTGTGCACATCTTTGTGTGCAATGTTGGATTACTTTCCCTGAAACAAAACTTGTTAACAAGCATCCTGGGACAGCTTTCGAAGCATGACCCCTCAACACCCAGGCTAGCTTGAATCCAGTGACACAGTGAGCCTGGGACCCAAGTTTGGGCATACTCGGCGCACTTAGGGCAAGAAAGCAAAAGACACACAGATGAAGGTCGGAATGCAGATCAAATCAAACATTCACCCCCATTCAATAGAATTGGTTTAAATCCATTGTTCTTTTGCTCACCATGCTACCCCAGTTTAGACCCAGCCATTTGCAAATCAGTCTTGACCCTGTGCCTCATGGGAACATTCCAGCCCGAACTGCGAATCCAGGTCCTCCCTGAACCAGAAACAAGCATCCTGGGACCAGTTTCGTGGTATCACCCCTCATCAGCCGGGCTAACTTGAATCCAGTGATACAGTGAGCCCGGGACCCACGTCTGGGCATCCCCGGCGCACTTAGGGCGAGAAAGCAAAAGACACACATATGATGGACGGAATGCAGAGCAAATCAAACATTCACCCCCACTCAATAGATCTCGGTTAGATCCACAGTCCAGCCGGAACTGCCATGCCAGATCCTACCTGTACCTGAAGCAAGCATCCTACGACCGGTTTCGGGATATCACCCTTCATCAGCCAAGCTAGCTTGAATCCAGTGACACAGTGAGCCCGGGACCCATGTCTGGGCATACCCGATCCATTCAGGGCGAGAAAGCAAAAGACAAATAGATGATGGATGGAATGCAGAGCAAATCAAGCATTCACCCCAGTCAATAGATCTGGGTTAAATCCGTTGTTTTCTTGCTCATCCCAGTTTGGACCCAGCCATATGAAAATCAGTCCTGACCCTGTGCCTCATGGAAACAGTCCAGCCCGAACTGTCAAGTCAGGTCCTCCCTGGACCGGAAGCAAGCATCCTGGGACCGGTTTCAGGGCATCATCCCTCAACCAGCCAGGCTAGCTTGAATCCAGTGACACAGTGAGCTCGGGACCCATGTCTGGGCATACCTGGTGCACTTAGGGTCACCAATTGTAAAGAAATTAGAGATGTACATGTATGCAGGGATTGCAGAATCCCATGTACTATATACAGATAGATATTTATTACCTACTGGAGGTCGCCAGTAGGTAGTTAATAGGTATAGTTAGGACATAGTTTCCATAAGAAAAGCGTTTTTTGACTTGCTTATAACTTTGGGGCCGTTTGTCAAATCTTTACGAAATTCTCCAAAACAAATGTCCTTCTAATTCCAGTTGTGCATAGAACGTATCTAGGTGATCCATCAAGCGGGGGCAGAGAAAAAGGTGGGATCAAAAACAGTACGTTTCCAATGTTAATTCTTATAGGGATTTCGAGCACGACTACAGCCCGAACTGCTGAACAGAATTACACACATTTGGCAGAAAGCTAGCTCTTGGTCCATAAAGAAGCCCTGCTTGCTATTTGGTGAAAATCAGTTCAGTAGTTTTGAAAATATTAAAGAAAAAAAAATAGTATATCTAGAGGCGCAAACCCTCCTGGAAATGTTGGCAGCCATTTTGGGGCTCGGTTTCAGCTAAGTCCCAAACGAAAAGCTAAAAAAGAAGAGAAGGCGGCAGGGTAGGAATACCCTGATCCCCTAGGCCTGGTGCTGGGGTCCTTTAACCTCATCAGAGCTTCGAACGTTCAGCGCCCAGTGCTGAACGTTCGAAGAACGACTGCTGGCCCGACGGCCAACGGTCGTGCGCAGCACTGGGGAGGTAGTGCTCGTGACGACCGTTGGCCGTCAGCAGCAGTTAAGGGGCTAGGGACCTTGCCAGGGCCAAAAAGCATTTTTTTTCAATTTTGCAGAGAATTGGCAGCGGATTCACGAATACTCAGTAAATTTGGAGAAAAAAAAAACAAGCACGGTCTCCCACACTTGTTTGTTGTTGGGCCCCCTGGTGTGCCAGATCCCCACGGCTTATTATGATAATAATATGGAAAGTAGGGAACACACAGCCCCGCCTCCCATGGCCAGTCAGGGTGGCCCCCCTCCCTATAGACAAATGATAAAACCAGAGAGCATGGTTCTCTCTTTTAATTACCATGAGTATGCAAATGCCAAAAATCATCTGCAAGCTCTGCTTGTACCGCCCCGTTTTCATTAGTAGAATGCAAAATTCTTCCCGCTCTTTCCCACATGGATTGGCAGCTCACCAAAAGGCCCCAAGTATGTTTCCCTCCGATTTTGGTGATGTGTTCTTCATTTAGAGGAATATGAGGACATCTCCACCAAACAAACAAGCACTTACTTCATATAGTTAAGAAGAAGTACGTCTGTTTGGTGGAGATTTACCTCTTTGAAGTCTCGTCCGCTTCTATTGACGAGGATTCATATTATCACAGGTTTGTGGATAAAGATGCAGGAATAATCACATTGCCAAAATTACATGTACACAAGTTCACTGGAGACATTACCTCATGGTATTTTTTCAGCTGTAGCGTAGAATATGCACTAGACAGTTTTCCAATGAGGTAGCACTTACTAATTATCCAGCAGAAAGTACTCCAGCTGGGTAGGCATGTTCAACAAAACTGGGGACTCTTCTTCCAAAAAAGAGGTTCCATTATGGCCCTGATGCTCATTTCTCAGAATTAAACCTCAACGGGAAGCACTTACAAATATAAATATAGCAGGTGCCCCAGTTTAACCTCCACTTCTGTAAAGCACCAATGATCCTAGATTCTGAGATTTGCAAAGGCAAAGCAAGTGTGTTTCCTCTTGTATACCACATTGAATAACTATATGAAATCCTTAATGGAGATGAAATCATCATTGAGCACAATTTGATCTGTAGTGACTGTGGTGAAAGCAGAGTTCATGGTTCTCCCTTTTAAATACCCTAAGAATGCAAATGCCCAAAATCCATAGCACCATTCACACCCCGCACACACAGACACACACACTTGCTCTTACACCCACTCACAGGTCCACACAGGCCCTTACAGGCCCACTTACAGATCCACACAGGCACTCACAGACCCACACAGCCACTCACAGACCCAGACAGGCACTCACACACCCTCTGACAGACTTGCACAGGCACTCACATACCCACTCACAGACTTACAGACACACACTCACTCACACACCCACTAAGACACTCACCCACCCACTCACAGACACATATGTCACTCACACCCACTCACAGACTCATACAGCCACTCGCTCACCCACTCACAGACACATACAGCTACAACACACCCACTCACTGACCTAATCAGCCACTCACACAGCTACTCACACCCACCAAAATACTCACATACTCACTCACAGACCCATACAGCCACTCACACACCCACTCTCAAAGGTGACAGGCTACAGTTAGGAAATAGGATTAAAAACACCTTAGAAAGTCACTGTGGGTGGCAGAGGCAAGATGGCAGCCGATCTGTTGGCATCTGATCGCCCCCCTTCAAGTCCCATGGAGCGCTATGAAGCGATGTTCTTCACTATAATTTTTTCGATTAAGCCTACTTCAGTAAAGAGAGGATAAGACGACCCCCATTCCCGCACTAGAGAGACATGCTTTGGGATATCCACCTTTTCCAGTGGTGTGAGATCCCGCTTACCTGACTGGCTCTGTGTCTCCCCCACAACTTCTATTTGCTTCCTGCCGGAGCTAGGCACATCCCAGCTTCTCGCTAGGCTGTCATGCCACCGAAAAACTCCAGAGGGGCCAAGACGTGCAATACAGAAGATCCTTCCAGGTCAGGGTGAGCCCAGGAAGAAGATCAACGAACCAGAACAACAGCTGGTGGGAAAGGTGCTCTGGCTTCCAAAAAGATGTGGGCTGTCAAATTGCCCAAGAAAACTACCCCACGATCTTCCTCCTTGCTAAGAAAGGAAAGAATGCTGGCACCAAGCACGAGGAGCGGTTGCTGGGAGAGGCTGCCCCAGCTGATCTAAACAAAGAGGTGAGCTCAGATAAATTGGGTGGCTCTGGCAAAGATATTCTTTTTGGCTCTGTTGTTGGCCAGGAGGGAAACATGGGGGGCTCTGATCTGGACGCTGTAATACCCTCATCTGCTTTGGTTCTAGGGGATAGAAGTGTGCCTGGGGAGCATACACAGGGGCAACAGGCTTAAACATCACCTGGGATACATTTTCCTGAATCATTAGCTGCCATAAAAATGTCGGAAATTACCAAGATGGACAGGTGTAAACATCAGATGGTGGGTGAGAGAGATGTCAGCTCCACAGACCAGGCAGAGATTGATACCGGTGAACATATCTTTTCTTTATCAGACCCTTCTAAATAATCGGGAGACAAGTCATTTCAGTTGCAGAAACTGCACCTGAGGGGGGTCACCAAACTCTCCATGGAGTGAGACTAGCAGGCTCACCACTGGAGGAAGAGAAGCTGGGCAACCTAATTGCTGCATCCGTTACTGGTACAGTAAGGAAGAAGAAATTGATATCTGACCCTGAGGATCAAATGGAATCTGCTGCGGCTCTCTCATGGGACTATTCATTTTCCTCCAATTTGGGAGCAGACCCAGGGATACAATGAGACAGGCTGCTCACAAGACATTGGAGAACCCGGACGATATCTCTCTCTCTGTCATATATCAAACCATAATGACACATAGAGATGAAACTCATGCAGAAAGCCAAAAAACACAAAGTGCTTGCTGCAAGCTGCAAAATTCGACACATCGAGTAGCTAAATCATGCTCGGAATTTGTGGAAAGGATCACTGAAGCCAATAATAGAATTGCTATGCTAGAGGATGAGATCATAATGCAGAAAGCTGCCACTGATACTCTGGGCATCAGAAAAATGACATGGCATGGAAGCTTGAGGACATGGCAAATTGTCTCTGCCACAATAACCTTAGAGTCCTTGGTTAACCGGAGGGTGTGGAAGGGTCTGATCCCTGGGAGTTCTTTGTGAAACGTTTTTCAGAAGCATTCCCAGAGCTTACTCAATGGGCCTAGGATGTGGAGATTCAACGACCCCACCAGTTCCCCTTCAGGCAAAAAACGAATTCAGGACCTGGTCACTCAGCCCCCAGACCCAGAGCAATGTTGATCTGTCTAAATAATTTTTTGTCTCAACAGGATTTGTATGATCTGGCATTACCAGACAGGAAGAGAATGGGGAAAGGATTGTGTTCTTTGTTTGGCCGTATTACTGTCATAGGACTATTGAAAAACGGTGGCAGTTACGACAGCTGATTACTCCGTTTCAGACTAAGGGAGCTCAAGCCTTCCTTCTTATTCCTGCCAAACCTAAGGTCATACATAAAGATCAAACTCAGTTCTTTACTTCTGAGGCAAAGGCCAAAGAATTCTTACAAGCACTCAAAGTCTAAAGAAGTGAAAGGTACATCAATGGGCGCGATTTTTGCTCCCAACCTAGCAATTCTGTATATGGACCATTTGGAAACATCTAACATTCTCACCGATAACAATCCATTTTTTATTGGCATCAATATGTGGAAACGCTACATTGACGATATTTTCCTAATCTGGAAATCAAGTGTAGATAGCCTTGCCCAGTTCCTCCATTGGCTTAATAACAACTATCAGGGTCTAACTTTTAGACTCACATACAACAGTTCCTCAATAGCATTTCTGGACCTCACCATTTACCATCACAATAACAAACTTTTCACTAAGCTATTTTGCAAACCCACAGAAAGAAACACACTGTTAAAATAAGACAGTAACCATCCCCGTGCACTTCGTGATTCACTCCTGTACTCACAATTTATAAGACTCAGGAGAAATTGTTTTTTCAAAACAGACTACTTCCAGGAAGCTACAATATCGTCATCCAAACTACAGGCTCGTGGCTATCCCAAACGACTAGTGAGAAATGCCCAAAAAAAAGCGTGGTACCTCCCACGTGAGGTTTTACGTACTCCCAAAACCAAGACTGACCAAAACAAGACGGTTTGTGTGACCACTTTTCCTCCTGTATCTAATGCCATACGTAAATCCGTCTTAAAACACTGGACCATACTTAATGCTGGCAACATGACCATCGCCCTCTTTTTGCATTAAAAAAAAGTCGTAATATCAAAGACCATCTGGTCAGGGCTGCTCTCCCTTCGTCCAAACCATCATCTACTCTTACTGAGCTTTGGGGTCTTGCCCCCTTGATGGGACACAAAAAATTTGGCAACTGCAGCGTGTGTGAATTCACTATTGAAGGCCAGGATTTTACTTTCAACAATGTACTGATCAAATCAAACAGCTTTACTAATTGCAATTCATGTAATGTAATTTATGTGATACAATGTCCATGCAATCAGATCTATATAGGGCTAACAACTCAGAAGGCACGCATCCGGATATGTCAGCATCGCAGCCGAGTCCGCTGTAAGACCCCGAACGCACCCCTGGTTGAGCATTTCACAAGCAGTGCACACGATGAGAATGATATTAAATGGACAATCATCAACCAAGTAAAACCCCCGCTGAGGGGAGCAGATATGTCCTCACTGCTCAACGAAGAGGAACTAAAATGGATTTTAAGTACTCAAAGTATGAGAAATGGTCTGAACAGAACTGAGGATTGGACTAACCTGTTGTAATACGAGTCTACTGAACAACTGGCACCTCTAATTTCTGTTACTTTTACCAACTGCACTTATGAATTTTAATGTACAATTTATGAATGCCATGCTTGCTACATTGTGCCATTATGTTGGTTTGTTGCTCTCAAATTGGTTTTAATATCAATTTTTATTGTCACTCTAAATGTCACCGACCTCTTCCCCAATCGCATTCATTAATTCACTTTAATCGCACCAACACTCCCTGCATCCTTTGCCCCAGCCAAACTTTTGGTTTCCCACACCTCCTAGAGGGTTGAACCATTCTCCCTTACCACTCATAATCACAATGCCTTGCCCTGCATCCTGTTTTTTTGACCATGACCCTTTTCCACACCTAAGATGGCCGCCGCGATTAGCAAACCACGCAACCGCAGCGCGCTCCACTCAGTATATCTTGCGTCTGACTCCGACACATGCCCAGACACCATTGCCACTGTGCACGTTGTCCAAACACCAGAACAGCTGGATCACGGTAATCTCCGACCCCTTGCCGATTCTAACTCCAAGGCTCTACTTCCCCGGACCCCCAGCTCATTGGCGCTGGGATACTTTAACCCATTTAGGTATGTGACAGCTCTGTTCCTTTTAGTGCTTAGATTGGCCAGTCACTAAATCCTAGTACATCCCCACCTATACCCCTCCTTTTTTTCCCCACAGGTACCGGCCCACGGTTTGAACATGTTTCCACTCAGGTAACCCCTTGACTTCTACTCACTACCTCATTCAACAGCCCCACCCGGCCCGCCCCTAACCACGCATTGTTTTCTTCGTAGTTCCCCGCCTTGCCAGGACCATGAATGCTGCACATTGTTCAGCCCCTTCCAGATTCCTTGTGGTTGCTAACTAGGTATTATTCCATGTTATTCGATGTCATTTTGGAACTATATGTCTCGCCACAAGCATGCTTATCCACATAGGCCCCCCGTTGCCGACACTTCCATTTTGGTAGGAACTGACCAATTTCATTACGGTGAATTTGGGCAATTAGCGGTTCAATTAGCACACAGTGCACCCCCAGGCCAATCTCCAGCCTTACTGGTTAATCACTCTACATTACTCAAGTTCTCTCTTCTCTGCATGTGGCCTTACCAACTTCACTACATGCCCAAGGACCCACTTATGTAACGCTTTTGTCCGGTTTTCTTACGCTAGGCACATAAGAACTTTCATTAATGGTTCCTGCACTATTTTTCGCGTATGTTCTGACAGTGTACGAATATTACTTCTAATTGTTTCTTCCTTTTCTTCCCTCCCCAACCCCTCCTGATTTGTGTTTAAATTGTATTAGCTATCTTAAGGCTCACAGTTTATCTGTTGTCCTGATGATGATCCCGGTTATCCTTTGAATGGGATCGAAACGTCGTCGACCATAAATAAAAGCGTACACACGAATAATTCCATTAAAGTGTTGCAGCTGTTGCCACTTATCTAGCTTGCAGCATTCTGCGTATTTTTGAGCAAGCTTTTCCCTCTGTTTCGCCTGCTTGTCAAAATTCGTCGTTGTTTTGTTTTTGATTCATGTGTTAAATTGTCACACTTTTCACCTTGTCACACTGTTTAATGTTAGTGTGAATACAGGATTGTATCCAACTGGTAATTGCAACTGTCTCTAGACAGCATACTTATTCATTTAGAATAAATTGTCTACCCGGCTGGGTAGCTCATATAGAGTCAATCGTGTTCTATATTTATTTCATATTGTATTTTCTTTTCAACAAGGACCACTGTCCATTATAATAATAATTGTTACCCTAGGTCCTTCGTTACTTATAGGGTTCCCTTGTCCTCTAATATATGACACAACCTTTCTGGAGGCACCTGGGATTCTGCCAATATAATCATCTTTAACAAGAAGGACAAGTCTCCCATGCTACCCGGGTCGAAAAGACCGATCTCGCTATTAAACTGCGATGGGAAAATGTATGCAAAGATTTTGGCAACGCGATTACCAAGAGTTATTTCCCCTTTAGTGTCTGTCCGCCAGCAAGGTTTTATCCCAGGAAGAGGCACGATCAATCACATCAGCAGGGTGGTCACCGTGCTGGATTTGGCTAATGTCTGTCAAGCTCTATTTGGAATGGTGCTACTCGAAAAGGCTTTTGGCCATGTCTCCTGGGAATTTCTATGGGCAACCATGCACTGGCAAGGCTTTGGACCAGGTTTTATAAGTGCAATCAGAGCCATGTATATTCTCCCGTGGCTCGAATATTTGCGCTTGGGCTAGAATCTGGTCCAGTGTAGATATCTAGAGGGACCAGACAAGGTTGTCCATGTTCCCCTTTATTGTTTTCCCTTTATAGTAATCAATTTTTGAACCTGTTGGAAAATAGCCCAAATATTAAACTGGTGTAACACGCGCAAGAGCAGTTTAAAGTCCTAGCTTACACCGACGATATAGCTGTAGTCCCTCCTGAACCAGCCTCAGCGTTATTGTAGATTGAACGGCTAGCAATGCAATTTGGGCTAGATTCCGGCTATAATTTAAATACAGCTAAGACTCAAATGATATGCACTAAACACGCTTTTTTTAATGATCCTAGGGTTACAGAGGAGGCAGTGTATCTTGGTGTTCGAATTAACACGTTTGGATAAAATGGTATTGGCCAACTGGGATCCTATGCTGCGAAAAAATTAAAAGCGAGTTATATAGAATGTGTTGGACTTGGCCCTTTTTGCAGGGTCATCCCTGAACTTTTTGCCTTCCTCTTGTATTTTTTCTGACCTGTTGTTGGCTGTTTATGACTCTGGGCACTTTACCACTGATGATCAGTGCTAAAGTGCATATGCTCTCCCTATTGTAAATTGATGTATGGATTAGTGACTCCATGATTGGCTGGTTTGGTTTACTTGTTAGACCCTAGTACAGTGCACTGTGTGTGCCCAGGGCTTGTAAATCAAATGCTGCTAGGTTTACTTAAACTAAGTTCGACACGAAAATAAAACCAGCTCATTCTCTCAAACAGAAGTGGCGTCAAATTCAGACCGTTCGTTAAAGCAGAATCGGGCTGCAGCATGAGTCATTGTTTCAAGTAAGTGGTAAACATTACCTATTGAAGAGAATAAGTAATGGCCATCCGTTAAGAAAACAGAGACAATTCAATGTCTCTTTTTATAAACACAGGTATAAAAATCTTCTCATCCTGAACATACAAGACAACGCTGCGCTGGAACAGTAAGGTAATCCTATGTTCTAGAAGGCGCCACTTCAGTTGAAATCAAACAGGAGAAGGCACTAAAAAGAGTTTATTTTTTTTATTTTTTATTCATTAGGTACCCAGGTTGCCCTGAGGAAAAACCCGAACAATTGGACCGGGTTTGGAAACGCGTCGGCATTTCCATGTGATTCGTCTTTTTTCACCAATGGCACAAGATAAATGTCCCAGGCTGTTGGACATAATTGATTCAAAAATAAGCCTATGGTGAAATTCAGTCCCAAAACGCTAAAGCAATAAGTAGGCAGGACTGAAATACAACTGTTTCTGGTATACCTCTAAAAGAGGAAATCGTACTATATTGATGTATTTGTTTTGCACAAAACGTTTATAATGTTTTCAGAAAATGTTTATAATTTCTGTCAGGGTGTGTTAAAACCTCGCATTTTTTAAAATTAAAGAATGTTTAAAGGAATATTGAAAATAAGTGAAATTACACAGGAGCTTTCTTATTAATTTGAAGCTCCATGATTGCTGACAATTAAACAACAGCATTTAATTCGAGACCAGGCACCTTCGTTTTATTTAAAGCTGGTGGGCTTGCAGCACTGGTTGTGCCACCCACAGAAGCAGCCTGTAAAGTGTGTCTCAGGTCTGCCATTGCTGAGCCTGTGTACAGTCTGGTACTGCCATGTTGACTGGGCAAGTTCACCCACTTGCCAGTCCCTAAACATTCCCTTTTCTGTATAGTAGCTACCCCTATGGTAGGCCCAAGGGCTTGGCGCATTGTAGGTAAGAGGTAGGACATGCCCTGATGTGTGTGCCATGTCCTAATAGTGAATTACAGCCATTTTCGTTTTTCACTATTGCAAGGCTACCTGTTCCCCATAGGCCAGAATAGACAGTTTGATTATTACACCTTATAATCCTAACTGACCCAGGGAACCAGGTAGAAATTCGAGTTTAGTATGCATGAACTCAGAATGATAAAATACATCTTTTAGTGAAGTTTATTTTAACATTCTGTGTTTGAAAATACCACTTTTAGAAAGTAGGTATTTTCTTGCCAAATTATCCAAGCCTGTCTCTGCTAGGTTGTGTATTCTTTGACTGGAGTTTGAGTGACAGGGGCTGGGGGATTCCAGGAGACAGGGTGAGTCATTAAAGGGCTGAATAGAGCTATCTGCAGGTAGATGGGTGGGAGGAATTGCACCTGGGATCTGAATAGGGCTCTGCCTGCATTCCACAATGCTGGCTCCACCTCATGTGGTGTGTCTGATGTCCCTGGCCCACACTGTCAACAAAGTGCTCCAGGACTGCACAGAACTGTTTTGGACTGGGTACAGGACCCTCTGCCTTCAGAGAACAAATGATTTGCTAGTATAAATATGGACCCAGACCCCAGAACTTTAGATCACTTTTGGGAAACAAGAAGAACCTTTGCTGAGGAGAGGAACCAGAGAAACTGAGGAGGAGACTATCCCCAAGCTGAGTGCTGTTAGGGGGATTGGCCTGCAGTGGTCGCCTGACTGCCCAAAAAAGGAGAAAGGACTTTTGTGCTACTTTCAAATCAACTTGTAAAGGATCTCAAAGGGCTTGAAATAGAGCTTGTCTCCTACTGAAGTCTTGTGGACAACAGACTTCACCAACCAGCTCCCCTGCCTTCCCTTGCTGGGAATTGAAGTGCCTGTTGTTGAGCTGGGTCTTCTGAGAGACTGCGTGTCGCTGGGAGCTGGAAGCGCGACTCAAGACGAAAAAGCGTGTCGCCGCCGCAGCCGTTGTTGTCGCATCACCGGAGAAAAGTGTTGCTGTCGCAGCAGATGCCGTCACATCACCGGAGAAGCGTGCCGCCGCTGCCACTGTTGCATCTCCTGAGGCTCCTCGCATCACCGGAGAAGAGTGTCGCCATCGCAGCAGACGCCGTCGCATCACCGGAGAAGCATGTCGCAGGGCCTGTCGCGGCTCAGAAGAATCATTCAGTCGCCGCACGGCCATCGGGCGTACACGCATCGATGTTGCATCAGGAAGAAGACGCCATTTTGTTTCATTGCACCGGATCTTTATCGCATCACGGCACTGCTGGTCGCATCGCCATGGAAGTGCAGTAAATTACTACTACTAAATTAAGAAAAATCGTAATTTTAAGACTTTTGGTATTCACAGAAGGCATTTAGGCGTCCTAAAGTTAGTAATCCTAACTTTACTACTACTAAATTGAGAAAAATCGTAATTTTAGGACTTTCGGTATTCACAGAAGGCATATAGGAGTCCCAAAATTAGGAGTCCTAACTTCTGTGAATACCAAAATGAGTAAGTTCATTCTGTGAATACCAAAAGTAGTAAGTGCATTCTGTGAATGCCAAAAGTAGTAAGTTCATTCTGTGAATACCAAAAGTAGTAAGTGCAATCTGTGAATACCAAAACAGTAGTAAGTTTAGGATTGACTCTTAAGTTCATTCTGTGAATCGGGCCCAAAGTCTCTATCTCTATCTCTGTCTGTATCTGTCTCCATCCTTCTCTCTCTTTCTTCCTCCCTCTCTCTATCTCTCTCTGTCTCCCTCCCTCTCGCTACCTATCTCTCTTTCTCCCTTTCTCTCTCTCCCTCTCTCTCTGTCTCCCTCTGTCTCACTCACTCTGTCTGTCTCCCTCTCTCTCTCTCTCTCTCTGTCTCCCTCTCTCTGTCTCCCTCACTCTCTCTTCCTCTGTCCCCCTCCCTCTGTCTCCCTCTGTCTGGCTCCATCTGTCTCCCTCTATCTGTCTCCCCCCCTGTGTCTCCCTCCATCGGTCTCCCTCCCTCTGTCGCCCTCCTCCCTCTGTCTCCCGCTGTCTTTCTCCCTCCCTCTGTCTGTCTCCCTACGTCTGTCTCCCTCTGTTTCCCTCTGTCTGTCACCCTCTGCCTCCCTCTCTCTGTCTCCCTCTCTCTGTCTCCCTCCCTCTGTCTCCCTCCCACTGTCTCCCTCCCTTTGTCTCCCTCTCTCTCTGTCTCCCTCTCTCTGTCTCCCTCTCTCTCTGTCTTCCTCCCTCTGTCTGTCTCCCTCTCTCTGTCTCCCTCTACCTCCCTCTGTTTCCCACAGACTCCCTCCCTCTGCTTCCTTCTGTCTCCCTCTCTCTCTGTCTCTCTCGCTCTGTCTCCCTCTGTTTCCCTCTCTCTCTCTCTGTCTCCCTCCCTCTCCCTCCCTCTGTCTGTCTCCGTCTGTCTCCCTCTGTCTGTCTCCCTCCCTCTGTCGCCCTCCTCCCTCTGTCTGTCTCCCTCTGTCTGTCGCCCTCTGTCTCCCTCTGTCTCCGTCCCTCTGTCTCCCTCCCTCTGTCTCCCTCCCTCTCTCTCTCCCTCTGTCTCCCTCTGCCTGTCTCCCTCTCTGTCTCCCCCTCTCTCTGTCTGCCTCGCTCTCTGTCTCCCTCTGTCTGTCTCTGTCTCCCTCTCTCTGTCTCCCTCCCTCTGTCTCCCTCCCGCTGTCTCCCTCCCTTTGTCTCTCCATCTGTCTCCCTCTCTCTCTGTCTCCCTCTCTCTGTCTCCCTCTCTCTCTGTCTCCCTCCCTCTGTCTGTCTCCCTCTCTCTGTCTGCCTCTACCTCCCTCTGTTTCCCCAGACTCCCTCCCTCTGTTTCCCTCTGCCTCCTTCTGTCTCCCTCTCTCTCTGTCTCTCTCTCTCTGTCTCCCTCTGTCTCCCTCTGTTTCCCTCTCTCTCTGTCTCCCTCCCTCTGTCTGTCTCCGTCTGTCTCCCTCTGTCTGTCTCCCTCCCTCTGTCGCCCTCCTCCCTCTGTCTGTCTCCTTCTGTCTGTCGCCCTCTGCCTCCCTCTGTCTCCATCCCTCTGTCTCCCTCCCTCTGTCTCCCTCCCTATCTCACTCTGTCTCCCTCTGCCTGTCTCCCTCTCTGTCTCACCCTCTCTCTGTCTGCCTCTCTCTCTGTCTCCCTCTGTCTGTCTTTGTCTCCCTCCCTCTGTCTGTCTCCCTCTGTCTCTCTCTCTCCCTGTCTTCCTCCCACTGTCTTCCTCCCTCTATCTCCCTCTGTCTGTCTCCCTCTGTCATTCTCCCTCTGTCTGTCACCCTCTGTCACCTCACCCCAGCTTCACAGACACACACACAGCCACACCCGAGTACTTCACAGGTCTTTAAAAGACCATTTACTTGTTAATGAGGCTTTGTTGTGAATCGCCCAGCCCCATAGAGCAGAGTGTCTCGGAGTCCGCGCTGCTGCGGCAGTGTTTGCTGATACTCTTCAAATTAAAAAAACACAGGTCTGCAAGGTCCATGGGCCGCCAAGGAAGGCTTGCCGGCCGTACTATGAGTACCTGTGGTCTAGAACCTACCTACTATAAGAAAACCCGATTCAAGGTGGTTCAAGCTGCTTGTATGGTATGGCAGCAGGTTTGGGGATGCAGATCAGTAGGGTCTGTTACTATACACCTACTTCAGCCTCACTATTATTACCATCTATCTTCTGGGATGCCACTATGACCAGATGGTGACGACAGGGTATATTTACTCTGAGGGATCTTTTTTACAGCAGTGGTGTCCTGCCTTACTCGGGCCTGGCTGCGGAATATGCTTTGCCTAAAACTGATTTTTTTAAAGTAATTGCAGATTCAGGATTATCTGCAGAGGAAATCAAGTCAAGAATTGTTATCCCCTAACAAATATCTTATAGAGGCAGTGAGGGGGTACAGGAGGATTGGCATTTTGTATCAAACCATTATTGAAACATAGCCGGATGATCTGGAGGTACAAAATCAAAAATGAAACACTAGATTGTCTCAGGGAGGTGACACCTCCATTGCTTAAGGTGAGAAGGTGAGAAGATTTTGATATTCTCCAATCTCAAAGCGGAGCATTATAAGACCATCTTCAATTTATATTGTACCGCTCCTCACGCTGCTCCCTGCTCTGACCCAGAAGCTGGTATCGTAGCGCTATACTGCCAAATTGCTCTTTGCTTTAAATCAATAGCGCATAGCTCGCATTACTTCTGCTTTAATTTGTGCCTGATTGATAAATAAATTATCGTAGCGCTATATTGCGGAATAATTTTATCATAGCGCTATACTGCCAAAGTGCGCAATAATCATTAATCAATTTGCTGCCTTTGACTGTGTAATCGATTTGTGCCTGATTGGGCTGGTGCCATCTCCATTGCCATTGTGCCCCAATCTCGTTGTGTTAGGCTTTTGGCTTACTGCCATTTTGTTTGTTTGTTGTTGTGCCTCCCAGCCCAGCTCTCCACCCCGCTCCCGCCTCCCAGCTGCTCCTCCCTCCCACTGAAGTTGAGCTCTACCGTCCTGTTCAGGCGCTGTGACCGTCCTGAGCTCCTCAGAAGCGGTCGCTCCTCACGCTGCTCCCTGCTCTGACCCAGAAGCTGGTATCGTAGCGCTATACTGCCAAATTGCTCTTTGCTTTAAATCAATAGCGCATAGCTCGCATTACTTCTGCTTTAATTTGTGCCTGATTGATGAATAAATTATCGTAGCGGTATATTGCTGAATAATTTTATCATAGCGCTATACTGCCAAAGTGCGCAATAATCATTAATCAATTTGCTGCCTTTGACTGTGTAATCGATTTGTGCCTGATTGGGCTGGTGCCATCTCCATTGCCATTGTGCCCCAATCTCGTCGTGTTAGGCTTTTGGCTTACTGCCATTTTGTTTGTTTGTTGTTGTGCCTCCCAGCCCAGCTCTCCACCCCGCTCCCGCCTCCCAGCTGCTCCTTCCTCGCCCCTCCCCACTCCACTATCCACATATGACAGATGCCTTTACGCGCAGCGGACGCGCCCTATGCGCGCCGAAGGTGCGCCAAAGGTAAGCCCGTCTACGCCCGTCCGCGCCTTGACCGCGCCCAGCGCCAGACCCCCTGGACCCCGCAAAACCCATTCCACCCGCATAACATACGACGCCGCAACCCTCTTTTCCCTTAACCCCGGCCGCACACCACAATGCTACCAAGCTACCCCAGGACACACCATGGACCCTTCACCTGCCACTCCTGCAAGTTCATCTGCATCAGTACACACTCCAAATCCACAAACTCCAAACAGAGCTGCGACTCTAACCACCTAAAGTGCATCCTGCTCAACACACGCTCGGTCCAAAGACACTCCATTGAACTCTGGAACCTACTAGACACTACATCTCCGGACGTCGCCTTCCTTACAGAAACCTGGATGAACGCCTCATCAGCGCCCGACATCGCCATAGCCATCCCAGACGCCTACAAGATCATCCGAAAAGACCGCACCAACCAAACAGGAGGAGGCATCGCCATCGTCCATAAAAACACCATCCGCATCACGACCAGTTCCGACGATAACCTGGCAGCCGCCGAACACCTTCACTACCAGATCCACACCGACCCCAAAACCACACTCAGAGGCACCCTCATCTACAGACCACCAGGACCCGCACACAATTCTGCGAAGACATCACTGACTTCATCAGCCCACATGCCCTCCTCTCCGAGAACTACATTCTACTGGGAGACCTCAACTTCCACCTGGAAAAGAACAACGACAGCAACACCACCACCCTCCTGGACAACCTCGCCAATCTCGGACTCAAACAACTTGTAGACACCCATTGGACGGACCACAGCTGCGTTCACTTCAACTACAAAAAGACCATGACCCACAACCCCCAACAACCCATTCCTCGAAGAAACTGGAACAAAATCACCACCGACCAGCTCTTCACATCGCTTCACCAAAACCCTAATGCCAAATCATCAGACCTAAACCAAGCAGCCACCAACCTCACACAATGGATCACCCACAGCGCCGGCGAACTAGCACCCTTTAAAAAGCATCTAATCAAGCAAGGTAGCAAAAAAGCCCCCTGGTTCAACGATAACCTTAAGAAATCCAAGAAGCTCTGTCGCACGCTAGAGAAAGCCTGGAGAAAAAACCCAACCACTGACAACCTGGATACCTTCAAGAACGCCACCCGCAAACACCACCAACTGATCCGATCCACCAAGAAATCAGCATTCAAGGATCGACTTGACAACAACACCCAAAACAGCAAGGAACTATTCAACATCATCAAAGAATTTACCAACCCCACCGCCGGCACCCACGACATCACTCCCTCTCAAGACCTCTGCGACTCTCTATCCGCATTCTTCCACAACAAAATCGCCGACATACATAACAGCTTTCAAAACCAGTCCGAAGACCAGTCCACTCCACCCACCTCCGAACCAAAACCGTACTCTAACAACCTTTGCACCTGGAACCCAATCACCACGAAGACACCATCCGCCTGATGAACTCCATCCACTCAGGATCGCCAACCGACCCATGTCCCCACCACATTTTCAACAAAGCAGACTCCATCATCGCACCCCATCTCCACGATGTCATCAACTGTTCCCTCAACTCCGCTACCTTCCCGGAAAGCTGGAGACACGCCGAACTCAGCGCCCTTCTGAAGAAACCCACAGCAGACCCCACTGAACTTAAGAACTACCGCCCCATCTCGCTCCTCCCATTCCCTGCCAAAGTCATTGAGAAAGCCGTCAATAGTCAGCTCGCCGCCTTCCTTGAATCCAACAAATCCCTCGACCCCTCACAGTCCGGCTTCTGAGCCAAACACAGCACCGAAACCGCCCTCATCTCAGCAACAGATGACATTCGAACTCTACTGGACAACGGAGAAACAGCCGCCCTCATCCTACTTGACCTCTCCGCAGCCTTCGACACTGTCATAGCACCCTCATACAACGCCTCAGCAACGTCGGAATACAAGGAAAAGCATTGGATTGGATCATCTCGTTCCTCGCCGGAAGAACCCAAAGAATCCGCCTCCCCCCTTTTAGATCAGAGGCCACCGAAGTCATCTGCGGCGTACCACAAGGATCATCACTCAGTCCCACCCTCTTCAACGTAGACATGAGTCCCCTCGCATCCATAGCGCGCCAACACAACCTCAACATCATCTCTTACGCAGACGACACCCAGCTGATCCTCTCCCTCACCAAAGACCCAAACACCACCAAAACCAACCTACATGAAGGAATGAAAGAAGTAGCCGAGTGGATGAAGAACAGCCGTTTAAAACTAAACTCGGACAAAACGGAAGTCCTCATCTTAGGGTCATCCCCCTCTGCCTGGGACGACTCATGGTGGCCACCGGCCCTGGGAACCGCACCCATACCTACGAATCACGGACGTAACCTGGGCTTTATCCTGGACTCTTCCCTCTCAATGACCAGACAAGCCAACGCCGTCTCATCATCATGCTTCAACATCCTACGCATGCGCAAAAAAATCTTCCGTTGTATCCCCACCGAAACAAGAAAGACGGTCACCCACGTACTGGTCACCAGCCGACTGGATTACGGAAACACCCTTTACGCCGGAACCACAGCCAAACTACAGAAAAAACTCCAACGCATCCAAAACGCCTCAGCCAGACTTATGTTGGACATCCCTCGACAAGCTTGTAGGAAGGTACATCTTGACTATGGTTGCCCCCAACTTTTTGCCCTGTGTTTTAGCTGGTTTTGGACATAGTCGACCTGGGATCCTGCCAATCAGGACCCCAGGCCTACTGCTCTCTCTTTAAAATGGATTCCATGTACCCTAGGTGCATTTCCAATTGGTACTGGGCCACCCTATCAGACCCTGTAACTCAGGGCATGGGTGTACCCAGGGCTGCCAGGGGCTGCAGCATGTATTATGCCACCCCTGGCTGGCCTCCTAAATTTGACACAACTGGCTGCATGACAGCTGGGGCAAAGTCGTGTAATCACCCTTTGCTGTAGATATAGTATACCTATATCTAACCCTAAAATGGACACACAGATTCCTATCAGTCACTCCTATGGCAGGCCTTGACAATCCTGAAGGCAGAGTGCTTGGAATCATGTGAGATGGTGCTCTGGCATGAGCTGAGCCTGTCTGCAGCTTGCGGAATCAAGTCCTAATAGCTGTTCCATGATATCGCATACCATATACTCTTAAGTGCATTATAATCCTCGCGGTTAAATGCTATCTTTGGTATTGCTTTATCAAAACATGTCGAGTAAGGTGTCATACGAATTGGAATACTAACCCCTCGCCAATTCTGGCGACGGGGTTAGCATTCCACCCTTCTAGAGGGACACGACATGTATGTAACTGTGAACCCCGGTTAAAGTTAACTGAAGCCTCAGCTCCACAAAATGGATGCTGCCACCACAGACACGAGTCTGACCCCCTGCAGCTGGGAGTCCTTCCAGCAAGGGGAGCCTGGACAAAGGGTTTCCTGTCAGGGGCGGTGCTAGCACCGTCCCAGACATGGTTTTGTGTATCCTGGGTAGGCAGGGCTTTACAGGAAGGTGACTGCTGAGTGGCACCCCGGTGCTCACTACGCATAGGCCAGTCAGAACCAGTTCCAGGGGCACACCAGCCCCTGGCCTGGGGAAAGTCCGGCAAGGGAGAGGGGTGTAACCACCCCCCTCCTAGTCCCACCCATAGGCAGGACCTAGTCACCGGGTCAGCCCCTTTTTTTTAGTATAAAGATGGGAGCGGGCCCCCTGTTCAAATTAGATCATCTTTGGAATCAAGACACGACTTTCTGCGAAAGGACTTCAAGATTTCTTCATCAAGATTCTCCCTTGTGGCTAAGGAGTAGTCACCCTGCATCCGCAGGCACCATCCTAAAGAACACTGCGGTCTGCTGCAAGTCCTTCATCACGAATCCGACGACCCAGCTCGACGAGACCCGGCTTCCCTGGCACCTCTGACCTCTACTCACCTCTACAGCAAAGCTGAGAACCGTGAGTGCGACGAGACCTCGAGGGACCGACGATCGCCAAGACTGCACGACATCTTTACAACAAGCCCACCGTGTCCTCCACGGGTGAGTGCTTTGGGGTCCGAGAAGCCCCAACCCTGCGCAGCTCCAGCACCCAAGGTCAGCCTCCCTGCATCTCCACGATCTGCGTGGGGCCCTTCTGCTGTTTGCTGTGCACCGCGTTGTTTGGCTACTAGCCGGCTGGCTTGTGGCCTTCTGAACGACGCCCGACGACATCACTGCTGCTGGTCTGGTTGCTCCAGACTGGCCCTTGCTTCCTTCTTCAAGAGAAGCACCCCGGACCCTCCTGGTCCACTCCAGACGCCATTTTAGGTCCACCGCGTGGGCTTGAATTTGCCAAGGCTTTGTTGCCCAATCCTGGGTCCAGCGACGCCGACAGCTTCTATCTTTGTGGGACAGCTCCCTCCTCCATCCTGGTCGCCGACAACGCCTCCTGGTCCGTGAGATCTCCGAGCACAGCGTCACCCACTCACCTAGTCGAGGTGGCTACCATCCGGTGCCCTCCTGGTGCCCACTGACTACTGGCTAGTAGTCCCGAACTTGGTCCCCTCTGCTTTCAGGTGTCATCTTCCATTGATCCAGGCTTGGATCCACCGAACTTTCTTCACTGGTCGCCTGCCAGCAACTTCTTTCTTCCAGGCTCCTGGTCCGGCAACGAGGATTCCCGACGTCTTTTGAGTCCTATGCAGCTGCAGCCCCTGGGCTAGGTAACTTCGGCATTTCGGTGCCCCAGCATAGCCTCACTATCCAAGGGTCAGAATCCACTTTCGATTTCCTCCTACCAGGTCGGGTTCGCCCGAGAACACTAACTTTGCAATTCCTAGCTACCATAGACTTTGTCCCGCATCACGCGTGAGAGTGCACACTCTGCACCCGAGTCCCCTGGGTCTCCTAGAAGTAATCTAACGATTCTATAGTCAAGTCCTAGCGATTCCAAAGGCTATTAGTACTGTACTTACCTGCTAGTAATTTCGCATTCCACTTTTCAAGTATATGGTTTTACGTGCCCCTCGGGCATTTGTATATACTGTGCTAACTTAAGTATTTTTGTAAGAGTTTTGGTTTGTGCTTAGTACCCTGTCCTCATAAAGAGTACAGGGCTGTTGTGATTCTTAATAAATAACTGTTTATTTTCATAACACTTGTGTGGTGTCCTTTCACTTGGTGTTCAAGGGGTATATGTGTGGTAAACAGCTGGCTTAACACGCCCTCTCGAGTCTTTAGCCTTAGACTGCTCGTATCCACGCTACTAGGATAGCTGGTCTATAAGGTTGACTTACAACCAATCATCAATAAGGGTTGCTGGACTGATACATAGTGTTCACTAGAATAGTGAGCACTGCATATCAGGCCACCTTCTCACATTGGTGAGCAGCGGTTGGGATTTGAGCTTGCTGTTGTTTTACCACACGTATCCTAAGAATATCTTGTTGAAAGATCACATAAGTACTTCAGGTACATATAACTAAGCTTAGAATACTCTGAGTTCTACTGAACCAGCTGTTGCAGCTCCTCAAGGCCTAGCACACCTTGGCTGCAACTCTTAGCAAGGGATCAGTAGGTAGCACATAGTGTAGGTAGGTGCATCACTTACACCACACTAGAATCAGCATGTCAGACAAAGGAAGAAACTCTGAGTATCCCCTTGTGTCAGTGGACCCTCCACAGGTCCTTACTTCAAAATATGCTGCTCTTAGCTTCCATGAGATGAGACAAGTGTGTACTCTCAGGAAGCTAAAACAGGGGTCTAACCCCACCACTTCCTTTCTGATTGGTCTCTTAGAGGCTTATGATGGCAGTAGGGCTGGTAACCCAGACCCTTCTAATCCAGAAGGAAGTTTGCCCTCCTTACAGGGACCCTTTGATAGCCAGGACCATCCCCTCCAGGAAGCAGATGATGCTGAGGATGAGGATGATGACCAGTTGTCAGGGGATGAGGCAGATAAGGGACAGGTAGAAGTCAGAAGACTAACCAGGTCCAACTTAAGCAGACATGAGATTGGTACTGGGGGACCCCTGGGCCCACTCTCAGGTCAGCTTAACATTGGGAATGGACGAGTTAGGTCTCTATCAAGAGGCTCTAACAGATCCCTTCGAACCAATGGCTCTCTCAACTCTTCTCACAGAGGGATGTCTTCCCCTAAGAGGAGAGTGTATGAAGCTGAGGAAAGGGCAGTCAAACTGAGGATTGAAAGGGAAGAACTTGCCCTGGCCAAAGAGAGACTTGCCCTTGCTAGAGAGCAAAAATTATGTGGGCTACAGCCCACTGGTGGCAGCAATATACCTAGCAATAGGGAAAGGAGTTTTGATACAAAGCACCTGAATAAGATAGTACCCCCCTTTAAAGAAGGGGATGACATCCACAAATGGATTACTGCTTTGGAGAGAGCCTGCACTGTGCAGGGTGTTCCCCAAAGTCAGTGGGCAGCTATCTTGTGGCTCTCCTTTGATGGTAAAGGTAGAGATAAGCTCCTCACTACTAGAGTTGAGGATGCTAACAATGACCAAATCTTGAAGAATACACTGGTTGATGGGTTTGGTTTAACCACTGAACAATACAGGATGCTGTTCAGAGACACCCAGAAAACTCAGTCTCAAGATTGGACTGACTTTGTTGATTGTGCCACTAAGGCTTTTGAAGGCTGGCTACTGGGTAGTAAGGTTACTGATTTTAAAGGATTGTACAATCTAATTATGAGGGAGCAAATCTTAAATAATTGTCAGAACCAGTTATTACACCAGCACCTGGTAGACTCTGATCTGACCTCTCCACAGGAATTGGGTAAGAGGGCAGACAAATGGGTCAGAACCAGGGTTAGGCCTAAAAACCAGGGTGGTGACCAGAAAAAGGAATCAACCAAGCCTCAAGAGAAGGGTGGGGATAAATCCACAGAGAAGACTTCCCAAGGGCCCCAAAACTCCAACAAGGGTGGTGGGTCCCAGAACACTCCTTCAGAACAGAAGAAACCTTATTGCCATACCTGTAAACAGGTGGGTCATTACAAAAGTGATGCCAGTTGCCCTAAAAATGGTAATAAGGGAAATATACCCCCAGGTAATACTCCTAAACCTCCTGTTACCACTAGTGGTAATCCCCCAGGTGGTGGGAGTGCCCCCAAGAATGTGGTGGGCATTACTTTGGGCAATCAGGAGGACTATGGCCTAGCCAGGTTCCCTGACCACACTCTTGTCTGTGAGACTGGCATGGGGTTTGCCAACTTCACTACTGGACCCCACATTTTGGGAAAGTATAGACAAGAAGTTTTAGTGAATGGTCAGAAAGTTGAGGCATTCAGAGACACAGGGGCCAGCCTCACCATGGTGAGTGACCATCTGGTCCCCTCTGCTCAACTGACCCCTGGTTTTACTTATCAGGTGACAGACATTCATGGAATGAAGAGAAGGCATCCCATGGCAGTAGTCAAGCTCAGCTGGGGTAATGTCACAGGGCCCATGAGAGTGGCAGTGACAGATAACCTACCTGTAGATTGCTTACTGGGGAATGACCTGGAACTCTCAGCATGGGCTGAGGTGGAGCAAGAAACTCACTCCAGAATGATAGGCCTATCCAGACAGGTTAGTGGGGCAGTAATAGCTACAGCCCCAGTCCAAGCACCATTCCTCCCTGAAAAGGTTGGGAGGGCAGTGGTAGCCACTGCCCAGGCTCAGACAGACTTTCCAGAGCAGGATAGGAGGGCTGTGACAGTCACAGCCCAAACACAAACTGAGTGCCCTCCTGAAGAGGTTGGCAAGGTTGAAATGGTCTCAGCCTCTACTCAAACAGAAAGTGAGGTTGTGAAGCCTGAAACAATGGATCACTCCACTCAAACAGAGAGCATTGAGGAGGAAGAAGAGTCTTCCCCCTCCCAGACACTAGGTGAGAGCCAGCCTCCTCAGGGAACTGACTCTACCCCTGTTGAAGGAACTGCCCCAGAGGTAGTCAGGCCTAGCCTGGCAGAGCCCCTGATGGCAGTGGACCCTTCCCAGGTGGGACCCAGTCTGGAGCAGGTAACCTGCACCTCTCTACCCTGCCTCAGTCAGCCCAGGGCTGTGGAGGTCAGGGAGGCCAGTGGTGGACCCAAAAGGGCCCCCTGTCCAAAAGAACCCCTTAATCAGCAGATTAGGATCACTGAAGCTGGTAAACCTAGCCAAGTGAAAATAGAACAGACTCCTGAGGGATCCCCCTTAAAAGTAGTTAGGAAACTCCCACAGCTGGACACTGTTGGGCACAGCCAAACATGGGGCCTAAAAACCCCAGACCTGACCTGTCCCTCCAGTAAGCCAAACAGAGGGACTCAGCCTCCAGCTTTAGGTAGCCAGAGGCTGACCCTGAGAGCTCAGTGCATCTCAGCTAAAGAAAGAAAGGCACACATGATGAATGGTGATTGGAGGAAGTTGAGCCCAAAGGTAGAGGAGCCTCACTTCAGTACTCCATCCCAGCATCAGCCTTTTTCTTTCCCAAGACACTCAAGAGACAGAGATTCCCTATGGTGGAGACCCTCAGACACCCTTAGGGTGAGGGGTTGCCTAGTGGACCATGACACAGGGGGAAACCAAGCCAGAGCTGGTCCTTCCTTATATGGCCACTTAGGTAATAGAGGCTTACCTGGACAAGGATAGCCTTATCTCCTTTCGTTTGGGGGGGGGGTTGTGTAGGAAGGTACATCCTGACTATGGTTGCCCCCAACTTTTTGCCCTGTGTTTTAGCTGGTTTTGGACATAGTCGACCTGGGACCCTGCCAATCAGGACCCCAGGCCTACTGCTCTCTCTTTAAAATGGATTCCATGTACCCTAGGTGCATTTCCAATTGGTACTGGGCCACCCTATCAGACCCTGTAACTCAGGGCATGGGTGTACCCAGGGCTGCCAGGGGCTGCAGCATGTATTATGCCACCCCTGGCTGGCCTCATAAATTTGACACAACTGGCTGCATGACAGCTGGGGCAAAGTCGTGTAATCACCCTTTGCTGTAGATATAGTATACCTATATCTAACCCTAAAATGGACACACAGATTCCTATCAGTCACTCCTATGGCAGGCCTTGACAATCCTGAAGGCAGAGTGCTTGGAATCATGTGAGATGGTGCTCTGGCATGAGCTGAGCCTGTCTGCAGCTTGCGGAATCAAGTCCTAATAGCTGTTCCATGATATCGCATACCATATACTCTTAAGTGCATTATAATCCTCGCGGTTAAATGCTATCTTTGGTATTGCTTTATCAAAACATGTCAAGTAAGGTGTCATACGAATTGGAATACTAACCCCTCGCCAATTCTGGCGACGGGGTTAGCATTCCACCCTTCTAGAGGGACACGACATGTATGTAACTGTGAACCCCGGTTAAAGTTAACTGAAGCCTCAGCTCCACAAAATGGATGCTGCCACCACAGACACGAGTCTGACCCCCTGCAGCTGGGAGTCCTTCCAGCAAGGGGAGCCTGGACAAAGGCTTTCCTGTCAGGGGCGGTGCTAGCACCGTCCCAGACATGGTTTTGTGTATCCTGGGTAGGCAGGGCTTTACAGGAAGGTGACTGCTGAGTGGCACCCCGGTGCTCACTACGCATAGGCCAGTCAGAACCAGTTCCAGGGGCACACCAGCCCCTGGCCTGGGGAAAGTCCGGCAGGGGAGAGGGGTGTAACCACCCCCCTCCTGGTCCCACCCATAGGCAGGACCTAGTAACCGGGTCAGCCCCTTTTTTTTAGTATAAAGATGGGAGCGGGCCCCCTGTTCAAATTAGATCATCTTTGGAATCAAGACACGACTTTCTGCGAAAGGACTTCAAGATTTCTTCATCAAGATTCTCCCTTGTGGCTAAGGAGTAGTCACCCTGCATCCGCAGGCACCATCCTAAGAACACTGCGGTCTGCTGCAAGTCCTTCATCACGAATCCGACGACCCAGCTCGACGAGACCCGGCTTCCCTGGCACCTCTGACCTCTACTCACCTCTACAGCAAAGCTGAGAACCGTGAGTGCGACGAGACCTCGAGGGACCAACGATCGCCAAGACTGCACGACATCTTTACAACAAGCCCACCGTGTCCTCCACGGGTGAGTGCTTTGGGGTCCGAGAAGCCCCAACCCTGCGCAGCTCCAGCACCCAAGGTCAGCCTCCCTGCATCTCCACGATCTGCGTGGGGCCCTTCTGCTGTTTGCTGTGCACCGCGTTGTTTGGCTACTAGCCGGCTGGCTTGTGGCCTTCTGAACGACGCCCGACGACATCACTGCTGCTGGTCTGGTTGCTCCAGACTGGCCCTTGCTTCCTTCTTCAAGAGAAGCACCCCGGACCCTCCTGGTCCACTCCAGACGCCATTTTAGGTCCACCGCGTGGGCTTGAATTTGCCAAGGCTTTGTTGCCCAATCCTGGGTCCAGCGACGCCCACAGCTTCTATCTTCGTGGGACAGCTCGCTCCTCCATCCTGGTCGCCGACAACGCCTCCTGGTCCGTGAGATCTCCGAGCACAGCGTCACCCACTCACCTAGTCGAGGTGGCTACCATCCGGTGCCCTCCTGGTGCCCACTGACTACTGGCTAGTAGTCCCGAACTTGGTCCCCTCTGCTTTCAGGTGTCATCTTCCATCGATCCAGGCTTGGATCCACCGAACTTTCTTCACTGGTCGCCTGCCAGCAACTTCTTTCTTCCAGGCTCCTGGTCCGGCAACGAGGATTCCCGACGTCTTTTGAGTCCTATGCAGCTGCAGCCCCTGGGCTAGGTAACTTCGGCATTTCGGTGCCCCAGCCTAGCCTCACTATCCAATGGTCAGAATCCACTTTCGATTTCCTCCTACCAGGTCGGGTTCGCCCGAGAACACTAACTTTGCAATTCCTAGCTACCATAGACTTTGTCCCGCATCACGCGTGAGAGTGCACACTCTGCACCCGAGTCCCCTGGGTCTCCTAGAAGTAATCTAACGATTCTATAGTCAAGTCCTAGCGATTCCAAAGGCTATTAGTACTGTACTTACCTGCTAGTAATTTCGCATTCCACTTTTCAAGTATATGGTTTTACGTGCCCCTCGGGCATTTGTATATACTGTGCTAACTTAAGTATTTTTGTAAGAGTTTTGGTTTGTGCTTAGTACCCTGTCCTCATAAAGAGTACAGGGCTGTTGTGATTCTTAATAAATAACTGTTTATTTTCATAACACTTGTGTGGTGTCCTTTCACTTGGTGTTCAAGGGGTATATGTGTGGTAAACAGCTGGCTTAACACGCCCTCTCGAGTCTTTAGCCTTAGACTGCTCGTATCCACGCTACTAGGATAGCTGGTCTATAAGGTTGACTTACAACCAATCATCAATAAGGGTTGCTGGACTGCTACATAGTGTTCACTAGAATAGTGAGCACTGCATATCAGGCCACCTTCTCCCATTGGTGAGCAGCGGTTGGGATTTGAGCTTGCTGTTGTTTTACCACACGTATCCTAAGAATATCTTGTTGAAAGATCACATAAGTACTTCAGGTACATATAACTAAGCTTAGAATACTCTGAGTTCTACTGAACCAGCTGTTGCAGCTCCTCAAGGCCTAGCACACCTTGGCTGCAACTCTTAGCAAGGGATCAGTAGGTAGCACATAGTGTAGGTAGGTGCATCACTTACACCACACTAGAATCAGCATGTCAGACAAAGGAAGAAACTCTGAGTATCCCCTTGTGTCAGTGGACCCTCCACAGGTCCTTACTTCAAAATATGCTGCTCTTAGCTTCCATGAGATGAGACAAGTGTGTACTCTCAGGAAGCTAAAACAGGGGTCTAACCCCACCACTTCCTTTCTGATTGGTCTCTTAGAGGCTTATGATGCCAGTAGGGCTGGTAACCCAGACCCTTCTAATCCAGAAGGAAGTTTGCCCTCCTTACAGGGACCCTTTGATAGCCAGGACCATCCCCTCCAGGAAGCAGATGATGCTGAGGATGAGGATGATGACCAGTTGTCAGGGGATGAGGCAGATAAGGGACAGGTAGAAGTCAGAAGACTAACCAGGTCCAACTTAAGCAGACATGAGATTGGTACTGGGGGACCCCTGGGCCCACTCTCAGGTCAGCTTAACATTGGGAATGGACGAGTTAGGTCTCTATCAAGAGGCTCTAACAGATCCCTTCGAACCAATGGCTCTCTCAACTCTTCTCACAGAGGGATGTCTTCCCCTAAGAGGAGAGTGTATGAAGCTGAGGAAAGGGCAGTCAAACTGAGGATTGAAAGGGAAGAACTTGCCCTGGCCAAAGAGAGACTTGCCCTTGCTAGAGAGCAAAAATTATGTGGGCTACAGCCCACTGGTGGCAGCAATATACCTAGCAATAGGGAAAGGAGTTTTGATACAAAGCACCTGAATAAGATAGTACCCCCCTTTAAAGAAGGGGATGACATCCACAAATGGATTACTGCTTTGGAGAGAGCCTGCACTGTGCAGGGTGTTCCCCAAAGTCAGTGGGCAGCTATCTTGTGGCTCTCCTTTGATGGTAAAGGTAGAGATAAGCTCCTCACTACTAGAGTTGAGGATGCTAACAATGACCAAATCTTGAAGAATACACTGGTTGATGGGTTTGGTTTAACCACTGAACAATACAGGATGCTGTTCAGAGACACCCAGAAAACTCAGTCTCAAGATTGGACTGACTTTGTTGATTGTGCCACTAAGGCTTTTGAAGGCTGGCTACTGGGTAGTAAGGTTACTGATTTTAAAGGATTGTACAATCTAATTATGAGGGAGCAAATCTTAAATAATTGTCAGAACCAGTTATTACACCAGCACCTGGTAGACTCTGATCTGACCTCTCCACAGGAATTGGGTAAGAGGGCAGACAAATGGGTCAGAACCAGGGTTAGGCCTAAAAACCAGGGTGGTGACCAGAAAAAGGAATCAACCAAGCCTCAAGAGAAGGGTGGGGATAAATCCACAGAGAAGACTTCCCAAGGGCCCCAAAACTCCAACAAGGGTGGTGGGTCCCAGAACACTCCTTCAGAACAGAAGAAACCTTATTGCCATACCTGTAAACAGGTGGGTCATTACAAAAGTGATGCCAGTTGCCCTAAAAATGGTAATAAGGGAAATATACCCCCAGGTAATACTCCTAAACCTCCTGTTACCACTAGTGGTAATCCCCCAGGTGGTGGGAGTGCCCCCAAGAATGTGGTGGGCATTACTTTGGGCAATCAGGAGGACTATGGCCTAGCCAGGTTCCCTGACCACACTCTTGTCTGTGAGACTGGCATGGGGTTTGCCAACTTCACTACTGGACCCCACATTTTGGGAAAGTATAGACAAGAAGTTTTAGTGAATGGGCAGAAAGTTGAGGCATTCAGAGACACAGGGGCCAGCCTCACCATGGTGAGTGACCATCTGGTCCCCTCTGCTCAACTGACCCCTGGTTTTACTTATCAGGTGACAGACATTCATGGAATGAAGAGAAGGCATCCCATGGCAGTAGACAAGCTCAGCTGGGGTAATGTCACAGGGCCCATGAGAGTGGCAGTGACAGATAACCTACCTGTAGATTGCTTACTGGGGAATGACCTGGAACTCTCAGCATGGGCTGAGGTGGAGCAAGAAACTCACTCCAGAATGATAGGCCTATCCAGACAGGTTAGTGGGGCAGTAATAGCTACAGCCCCAGTCCAAGCACCATTCCTCCCTGAAAAGGTTGGGAGGGCAGTGGTAGCCACTGCCCAGGCTCAGACAGACTTTCCAGAGCAGGATAGGAGGGCTGTGACAGTCACAGCCCAAACACAAACTGAGTGCCCTCCTGAAGAGGTTGGCAAGGTTGAAATGGTCTCAGCCTCTACTCAAACAGAAAGTGAGGTTGTGAAGCCTGAAACAATGGATCACTCCACTCAAACAGAGAGCATTGAGGAGGAAGAAGAGTCTTCCCCCTCCCAGACACTAGGTGAGAGCCAGCCTCCTCAGGGAACTGACTCTACCCCTGTTGAAGGAACTGCCCCAGAGGTAGTCAGGCCTAGCCTGGCAGAGCCGCTGATGGCAGTGGACCCTTCCCAGGTGGGACCCAGTCTGGAGCAGGTAACCTGCACCTCTCTACCCTGCCTCAGTCAGCCCAGGGCTGTGGAGGTCAGGGAGGCCAGTGGTGGACCCAAAAGGGCCCCCTGTCCAAAAGAACCCCTTAATCAGCAGATTAGGATCACTGAAGCTGGTAAACCTAGCCAAGTGAAAATAGAACAGACTCCTGAGGGATCCCCCTTAAAAGTAGTTAGGGAACTCCCACAGCTGGACACTGTTGGGCACAGCCAAACATGGGGCCTAAAAACCCCAGACCTGACCTGTCCCTCCAGTAAGCCAAACAGAGGGACTCAGCCTCCAGCTTTAGGTAGCCAGAGGCTGACCCTGAGAGCTCAGTGCATCTCAGCTAAAGAAAGAAAGGCACACATGATGAATGGTGATTGGAGGAAGTTGAGCCCAAAGGTAGAGGAGCCTCACTTCAGTACTCCATCCCAGCATCAGCCTTTTTCTTTCCCAAGACACTCAAGAGACAGAGATTCCCTATGGTGGAGACCCTCAGACACCCTTAGGGTGAGGGGTTGCCTAGTGGACCATGACACAGGGGGAAACCAAGCCAGAGCTGGTCCTTCCTTATATGGCCACTTAGGTAATAGAGGCTTACCTGGACAAGGATAGCCTTATCTCCTTTCGTTTGGGGGGGGGGTTGTGTAGGAAGGTACATCCTGACTATGGTTGCCCCCAACTTTTTGCCCTGTGTTTTAGCTGGTTTTGGACATAGTCGACCTGGGACCCTGCCAATCAGGACCCCAGGCCTACTGCTCTCTCTTTAAAATGGATTCCATGTACCCTAGGTGCATTTCCAATTGGTACTGGGCCACCCTATCAGACCCTGTAACTCAGGGCATGGGTGTACCCAGGGCTGCCAGGGGCTGCAGCATGTATTATGCCACCCCTGGCTGGCCTCCTAAATTTGACACAACTGGCTGCATGACAGCTGGGGCAAAGTCGTGTAATCACCCTTTGCTGTAGATATAGTATACCTATATCTAACCCTAAAATGGACACACAGATTCCTATCAGTCACTCCTATGGCAGGCCTTGACAATCCTGAAGGCAGAGTGCTTGGAATCATGTGAGATGATGCTCTGGCATGAGCTGAGCCTGTCTGCAGCTTGCGGAATCAAGTCCTAATAGCTGTTCCATGATATCGCATACCATATACTCTTAAGTGCATTATAATCCTCGCGGTTGAATGCTATCTTTGGTATTGCTTTATCAAAACATGTCGAGTAAGGTGTCATACAAATTGGAATACTAACCCCTCGCCAATTCTGGCGACGGGGTTAGCATTCCACCCTTCTAGAGGGACACGACATGTATGTAACTGTGAACCCCGGTTAAAGTTAACTGAAGCCTCAGCTCCACAAAATGGATGCTGCCACCACAGACACGAGTCTGACCCCCTGCAGCTGGGAGTCCTTCCAGCAAGGGGAGCCTGGACAAAGGGTTTCCTGTCAGGGGCGGTGCTAGCACCGTCCCAGACATGGTTTTGTGTATCCTGGGTAGGCAGGGCTTTACAGGAAGGTGACTGCTGAGTGGCACCCCGGTGCTCACTACGCATAGGCCAGTCAGAACCAGTTCCAGGGGCACACCAGCCCCTGGCCTGGGGAAAGTCCGGCAGGGGAGAGGGGTGTAACCACCCCCCTCCTAGTCCCACCCATAGGCAGGACCTAGTCACCGGGTCAGCCCCTTTTTTTTAGTATAAAGATGGGAGCGGGCCCCCTGTTCAAATTAGATCATCTTTGGAATCAAGACACGACTTTCTGCGAAAGGACTTCAAGATTTCTTCATCAAGATTCTCCCTTGTGGCTAAGGAGTAGTCACCCTGCATCCGCAGGCACCATCCTAAAGAACACTGCGGTCTGCTGCAAGTCCTTCATCACGAATCCGACGACCCAGCTCGACGAGACCCGGCTTCCCTGGCACCTCTGACCTCTACTCACCTCTACAGCAAAGCTGAGAACCGTGAGTGCGACGAGACCTCGAGGGACCGACGATCGCCAAGACTGCACGACATCTTTACAACAAGCCCACCGTGTCCTCCACGGGTGAGTGCTTTGGGGTCCGAGAAGCCCCAACCCTGCGCAGCTCCAGCACCCAAGGTCAGCCTCCCTGCATCTCCACGATCTGCGTGGGGCCCTTCTGCTGTTTGCTGTGCACCGCGTTGTTTGGCTACTAGCCGGCTGGCTTGTGGCCTTCTGAACGACGCCCGACGACATCACTGCTGCTGGTCTGGTTGCTCCAGACTGGCCCTTGCTTCCTACTTCAAGAGAAGCACCCCGGACCCTCATGGTCCACTCCAGATGCCATTTTAGGTCCACCGCGTGGGCTTGAATTTGCCAAGGCTTTGTTGCCCAATCCTGGGTCCAGCGACGCCGACAGCTTCTATCTTCGTGGGACAGCTCGCTCCTCCATCCTGGTCGCCGACAACGCCTCCTGGTCTGTGAGATCTCCGAGCACAGCGTCACCCACTCACCTAGTCGAGGTGGCTACCATCCGGTGCCCTCCTGGTGCCCACTGACTACTGGCTAGTAGTCCCGAACTTGGTCCCCTCTGCTTTCAGGTGTCATCTTCCATCGATCCAGGCTTGGATCCACCGAACTTTCTTCACTGGTCGCCTACCAGCAACTTCTTTCTTCCAGGCTCCTGGTCCGGCAACGAGGATTCCCGACGTCTTTTGAGTCCTATGCAGCTGCAGCCCCTGGGCTAGGTAACTTCGGCATTTCGGTGCCCCAGCATAGCCTCACTATCCAAGGGTCAGAATCCACTTTCGATTTCCTCCTACCAGGTCGGGTTCGCCCGAGAACACTAACTTTGCAATTCCTAGCTACCATAGACTTTGTCCCGCATCACGTGTGAGAGTGCACACTCTGCACCCGAGTCCCCTGGGTCTCCTAGAAGTAATCTCACGATTCTATAGTCAAGTCCTAGCGATTCCAAAGGCTATTAGTACTGTACTTACCTGCTAGTAATTTCGCATTACAGTTTTCAAGTATATGGTTTTACGTGCCCCTCGGGCATTTGTATATACTGTGCTAACTTAAGTATTTTTGTAAGAGTTTTGGTTTGTGCTTAGTACCCTGTCCTCATAAAGAGTACAGGGCTGTTGTGATTCTTAATAAATAACTGTTTATTTTCATAACACTTGTGTGGTGTCCTTTCACTTGGTGTTCAAGGGGTATATGTGTGGTAAACAGCTGGCTTAACACGCCCTCTCGAGTCTTTAGCCTTAGACTGCTCGTATCCACGCTACTAGGATAGCTGGTCTATAAGGTTGACTTACAACCAATCATCAATAAGGGTTGCTGGACTGATACATAGTGTTCACTAGAATAGTGAGCACTGCATATCAGGCCACCTTCTCACAAAGCTCACATTTCCGTCCACCTGAAAGACCTCCATTGGCCCCCCGTCAACAAGAGAATAACGTTCTGTCTCCTCACCCACGCACACAAAGCCCTCTACGACCTAGGACCCGAATGCCTCAACACGCGACTGTCCTTCTACACCCCCTCCCGCCAACTGCGATCATCCAATCAAGCCCTCCCCGCAATTCCGCGCATCCTTAGATCCACCATGGGGGGAAGATCCTTCTCCTACTTAGCGGCCAAAACCTGGAATTCTCTCCCCACCCACCTCCGCCTTACACAGAACCACCTCTCCTTCAGAAAGCAACTAAAAACTTGGTTATTCGATAAGTAAAGCACCCCCCATCCCTCAAGCGCCTTGAAACCCTCTGGGTGAGTAGTGTGCTATACAAATTTCTGAACTTGAACTTGAACGTTGTGGGGCTGATAAGGCAGACAGTCTCCACATGTTCCATGCATGCCCAAAGCTGAGACAACTGATTAGGGGATGGAGGCCTTCTTGACGGTTATGCTCTTGGGAGTTCTGGATGAGTCCACGACTAGCGGCAGGACATATCAATCGAGGTATTTAATTTTTAAAGCAGTAGCAGTGGCTCGGCTATGCATAACCTCACTCTGGGGGCAGAAAGAACCCCAGTCATTTGAAATGTGGAGAGGCAGGCTGTATGCCATATGTAATTTAGAGCATAGTCTGCATGCCCTCAAAGGGCTCCAAAAACATAGACTTGGCATAAAGATCTGGGGAGCCATGGTAGATCATTTGGCACATACCATGGTATGAAACTCTCCTTTGTTATTATTGAATGTGTAGATATCTATGTTTTATTTAGCTCGCTCTCATGAATTATATGATGCATGATTTTTGTATTTTCTGTATTATGGATTTGCTCTAATCCTAAATTATTCTATTTTGTATAAAGGCTTATACCCCTAAAAATATTTTTAATTCACTGGCAAAACAAAGTTTCAGGGACATTATATTTAGGGGATATATATTTTTTTAAAAATATAGAAATTTACTACAAAAACTAAATGTTACTGAGACATTATAGTTTGGCTCAGATTTCACTCGTAAACAATCATAGAAATTTAGCAGTTATAGTTGCCTCAGCTAAATATAACTTACACCCCCACAATGCACTGCTTATGATCTCACATATTACATCGCTCATGACATGGTCAGGGACATCACTGATGACATCTCAAATTACATCACTGTTGAGATCACCCACAGAACCGCTCACACCCCTGCAAAGCGTGATACACCCACACAACCACTCACATACCCTTTCACAGACCCATACAACTACTCACACAACCACACGCTCATCCATAGAGAAACTCACACATCCACTGGTTTATCCATAGAGAAACTCACACACCCACTCGCTCACTCAAACAGCCACTCACTTTCCCATACAACTACTCACAATACCACTCACTCACCCATTCAGCCACCCACACCCATACAGCTACGAAGACATTCACTTATTCACATTCGCAGGCACTCACACAATCATGTACATACCCATTCACACATCCATACATCCACGCACACAGCAGCTCCCTCACCCATACAGTTACTCACACAGATACTCACTCTCCCATACAGCCACTCACACACCAAGTCACTTAACTAAACACCCACTCAGACAGCTACTCACTTACCTATACAGCCACTTACACACCACTCATACATGCATACAGTCACTAACACAACCATCACTCACCCATAAAACCACTCACACACCCAGTTGCAAACCCACAGAGCCACCCCCCACGCAATCACTCATAAACTCAGAGATCCACTCAGACACCCACTCACACACAGATACACATAGTCACACAGCCACTCACATATTATATGTTAGAAGTAGTATCACTCATTAGAAATACACAAAGTATAGTCATTTAACTTTGTAGTAGCTTAGTATGTATCTGTAAGCCTCAGAATGTTCTACAAAACACTAACACTCACTGAATGATGCCATCAGTGATGTCCTTTGAGATGTCACCAGTGATGTCATTTGAGATATCAAGACTGATGTCACTGACCATGTCATGAGTGATGTAATATGGTAGGTCATAAGCAGTGCATTGCGTGGGCATTAGTTATAGTTAGCTCGGTTAACTATAACTGCTGAATTCTATGGTTTTGTATGAGTGAAATCTGAGCATAACTATAACGTCCCTGTAACCTTTGTATTTTTTCTGTGAATTTCTAGGTTTTTTTAAATTCTATTTCTTAACTATAACGTCCCTGTAACCTTTGGTTTCCTTTGTGAACATATATATTTTTTATATATATATATATATATATATATATATATATATATATATATATATATATATATATATATGGCCGACTGAACAACAGCTTAATAAACCAGCAAATTTTAAACTTACTTGGGTCTGTGCTCCACGTTTCTTTTCGAAAGGGGAGAGCGCTTGCATCTTGCTCGTGGGAGTGGAGTGGCGAAGATATATATATATATATATATATATCTCTCACACAGCTTCTGTTTCCCCGGTGTAGCACCACAGAATAACGGACCACCAAGCAGCGCATGAGTATTCAAGCAAGGTTTATTATCCTTCCATAGTTATTTCGGCATGACGCATTTCGGGTAAAGACTACCCTTGATCACATAGCGACCATGCAGTACCACATCATATTTAAATACTTTTTTTCTCCATTTGTTAACCACCACGTGACAATAGAAAGTGAAAATATACTATAGTGCTGAATGGCAATGTCAAAATGCTTAAAAACACTTTAAACGGTGATTTAACCGGTTCAAATTAGCATACATTTTTGTCGATCTTATTTCATTTATAATAATGTTGTTAGCAGCTTAAATGCGAATATACTTTTGTGCACCAATTGCAATAAATAGAAAATAAATACCATAATAAATAATTATCATACTATTACACTATATACATTTAAGAGAATCTGTTTTAAAAAAACATACCATCTCATAGTTAGTATAAAAACCTGATGCTACAATTTCCTAAATATCAGCTTAAATGCTGTGATTGACCTGTGCGTTTTTATATATATATATATACTTATCTTAACTTTAATTACCTTGCGTGGTAAAGGCATATGCGTAGTAAAGACATGCGTGGTCAATGATGTGTGGAAAAGGCGTTTCTTAGTAAAAACAGCATGCTTAGGCACCTCCCAAATGATGTCCATGGACAATTGTATTTTCGTCTGCTCCCCCCTCTCTCTTCTTATCTTAAAATGCCCCACCCCAATAACTTCTAACCACCATTAAATTAGGACAACCCTGATCTATCCTGTAGTTTTATACTTACTCAGACATCCCTACTACCCTTGAAATATCTACACTGCCCTATGATTCTCCTCGCCAAGCTGAATTGTCTTTGGATAAAAAACACATTTTCTCCTAACTTTACTACTACTAAATTGAGAAAAATCCTAATTTTAAGACTTTTGGTATTCACAGAAGGCATTTAGGCGTCCTAAAGTTAGTAGTCCTAACTTTACTACTACTAAATTGAGAAAAATCCTAATTTTAAGACTTTTGGTATTCACAGAAGGCATTTAGGCGTCCTAAAGTTAGTAGTCCTAACTTTACTACTACTAAATTGAGAAAAATCGTAATTTTAGGACTTTCGGTATTCACAGAAGGCATTTAGGAATCCTAAAGTTAGGAGTCCTAACTTTACTACTACTAAATTGAGATAATCCTAATTTTAAGACTTTCGGTATTCACAGAAGGCATTTAGGAGTCCTAAAGTTAGGAGTCCTAACTTCTGTGAATACCCAAATGAGTAAGTTTATTCTGTGAATACCAAAAGTAGTAGGTGCATTCTGTGAATGCCAAAAGTAGTACATTCATTCTGTGAATACCAAAAGTAGTAAGTGCAATCTGTGAATACCAAAACAGTAGTAAGTTTAGGATTGAGTCTTAAGTTCATTCTGTGAATCGGGCCCATTGTGTTAGTGTTATACATGTAACTGTGCCACATATGGTGAAAAGTATGTCCTGTGCCACAAGTACATATGGCATAGGCTCTCAGTCAACCATACACTTATAAACATCCCCAGAGACCAGGCTGTCACTGACATACATAGCAGCCCTGTCATAGCACCCCTAGTCAAAGTATTTTGTTTAAACCATAGTATCTGGCTCTATGGGCATTAAGCATGGGCGGATTTTGCGGATCCACGATCCGCGGATTTTGCGGATTTGCGGATCGTGGATCCGCAAAATCCGCGGATTTTGCGGATTTGCGGATCCGCGGATTTGGGGCGGGGCTTCCATGCGATTGCACATGCCTCTTGTGTGCATAAAAGGTCAGAGAAAGATCAGTTCAGCAGATGAAGAGAAAGACGCCCCTGGTCACAAGAACAGCACGGGTATTGTGCTCGTGAAAGTCAAGGATGCAAAGGCCTCTATACAGCATCACAGCTGATTTTCCACGGTAGAGTTGGGAAAAAAGGCACACCTGTCCAGCCTCGACGACGCTCACAATTGTTTTTGGGCTAATGAATGAGTCACTGAATTTGAGCATCAACTAGTTCGAGCGACCATGTGTGTGTTACTATGCAATCGCCCCGAAGGGCGCAGGGGTCCCTTGAGTGAGCTGTCCATCATAGTGGGTGAATGGCGGGAAGACGGTGCAAACCGCGAGTGTTTGCGCGGGGCCAAACATGCGGGGCTTCCATGCGAGTTCACATGCCTCTTGTGTGCATAAAAGGTCAGAGAAAGATCAGTTCAGCAGATGAAGAGAAAAAGCTCCTGGTCACAGGAACAGCACGGGTATTGCGCTCGTGAAAGTCAAGGATGCAAAAGCCTCTATCCAGCATCACAGCTGATTTTCCACGGTACATTTGGGAAAAAAAGCACACCAGCCTGGCCTGTTGTAACTATTTTACGATGGCGCCGGCAAGCTGCCAGCGCCATCCTAAAATAGTTACTAAATTAGCTTCAACAGGAAGCTCTAATAGATAAAATCGAGCACCTGCTTTATTTTATCTATTAGAGCTTCCTGTTGAAGCTAACTTAGTAACTATTTTAGGATGGCGCTGGCAGCTTGCCGGCGCCATCGTAAAATAGTTACAACAGGCCAGGCTTCAACTTTTGCCCCCGGATCCGCCGCTCGCGGATTTGCGAATTCTCTGTAAATTCGCGGGAGTTCGCGGATCGCGAATTTACCGAAAATTCGCAAAATCCGCGAGCGGAACGGATTTTAAGCTCATACTTAATGGGCATTAAGCTTAAAGTCAATGGAGCTGAGCGTGAGGGTGTCTGGTAACAATGCACAAGTTGTTTAGCCTTCACTATCTCACAATGATTTTCTCTGATCAGAAGTAGCTCTCACTGCAGAAAAGGTTGAAGACCCCTGGTACAGTACAAGCATATCACCAACATAAAATGGGGCAGCAAGGGACTATTATACACTGTAGCCCGTTCCTAGTGAGAGCTGTGTGGCTGCCAGTGGAGGTGCCCAGGCATGGGCAGTGTTATAGCCTGTGGGTCATGGGCTCTAGAGCAAGCAATTAAACTATGTCCCCAGCCAGTATCAAAATCGTGCTATGAATGAAGTGTAGAGTGCACATAACACCCCGGACCCTGGTTCCACTGCACCTGCTACACTAATGCAATTTATGAGTCTTCAAGTTAATCATTCTACTCTTCTTTCCTTCTTGCCACCACCCTATCGCTACCCACTCTCCTCACATCTCTTTCATCTACTCAATGCTCTCCTCTGTATCCCCCTTCCTCAGTTTCTTTCTTCCCCCACTCTGTCTCTCACTCATCCTCATATCCTTCCGCCCTTCTCTCCCTACTTCTGTTTCCATCGCTTCCTTTTCTTTTGTCCACTTTGTTCATCCCTAACTCATTTCTCTTTTTCAATCACCCATATTTCCTTCTACCATCCTGTCACCTCTTCCTGCTTTCCTCCCCATTTTTTCACCTTCTCTTTTTTTTCCATTCCTTTCTTCTTAATGTTCCCTTATCCTCTACTCCCTCTGTACCTCCTCCGCTGAAAGATATACACAGCCAAACCCGTCATGCACCGTGTCTAGAAAAAAGTAGGCCGCCTTTGGAATAATATTAGCCTGTCCAGGGCAAACTGGGCTCCTCCTACCTCTGATCGCCGGTGCCCTGCACCTGCTGCACCAACGCTAGCTACATCCCTGCACGGGCAGCCTGTTTCCACATCTCCGGCTGTCAGTGCTGGAATAGATTGGGAACCAGACGGATTCCGGGTCCAATAGATACTTTTGTGTGAGAACCGTGATTCGTGCTGTGCTCAGGGAAGCATCCAACCGTGTCTGAGACCATCTCATTCCTGTGTGATGGTGGGGGCGGGGCCAAGCTGGGCGCAGCTGAAGGTCACCAGAGGCATGTCACACTTGGCTCCCTCGCGCAGCAGCGGATCAGTGGAGCGCAGTGTCACTTTAATGCGCTGCCAAGAACTATAGGAGATTGGAACATAATATTAACTTTCTCAGGCTCTGTGCCTCTGTAAGATGTCCAAGTCTATGTACGATCAGAGTCCATTCATATTATACCGGGATATTTATTGAGTGCTTTTTTGCAAAATACTGTCACACAGTGCATAATAATGTACACAACTAACATGTCGGAAACAGGAGTGAGTAGCGGCTTCTTTCGTGTTGGCCGGGATTTGTTCTAAGGCTTATAGACAAGAAGATGAATTAAAGTGCGCAAAGGTCAGGTTTTATATTTAAAAATATTAATTATATAGTGTGAACTGCACAGTGGTCGAAGTGGGGGAAAAAAGTAGGGGAACTGTGGGTGGAGAATCAGGGGGCGGGAATAACCGAAGATTGGATCAGTGGGCGAAGTCAGGGGTGTGGCTAGAAATAGCAAAACATTCCAATTTTTAGTACGTTTAGCATTTCACTGACCAGTTACAGCTTATAACGTTATTTAATTCAAACAATGGATAAACATGTTTATTTTAGGTTTAATTCAGGAAAAAGCAAACACTCATGGAGAATGCAGGTTTATGTAAAGCGTGCAACATATGCAAATCAGTCTTGATCCTGCACCCAATGGGAGCAGTCCAGCCCAAACTGCCAGGCCAGGTCCTCCCTGGACTGGAAACAAGCATCTTAGGACCGGCTTCGGGCTTTCAGCCCGCATCAGCCAGGATAGCTTTATTCCAGTGGCATGGAGAGCACGAGACCCACGTCTGGGCATACCCGTCCCACTTGGGGTGACAAAAGCAAAAAGAACAACTGATGGACAGAATTCAGAACAATGTCATGCATTCACCCCAGTACAGAGATCTGGGCCTAAATCCATTGTTTCATTGCTCACCATGCCATTCCAGTTTGGACCCAGCCATATGCAAATCAGTCTTGATCCTATGCCCAATGGGAACAGTCCAGCCCGAACTGCCAGGCCAGGTCCTCCCTGGACTGGAAACAAGCATCCTAGGACCGGTTTCGGGCTTTCAGCCCTCATCAGCCAGGATAGCTTGATTCCAGTGGGATGGAGAGCACAGGACCCACGTCTGGGCATACCTGTCCCACTCGGGGTGACAAAAGCAAAAAAGAACAAGATGGACAGAATGCAGAACAATGTCATACATTCACCCCTGTACAGAGATCTGGACCTAAATCTATTGTTTTTTGCTCCCCATGCCATTCCAGTTTGGACCCAGCCATATGCAAATCAGTCTTGATCCTGCACCCAATGGGACCAGTCCAGCCCAAACTGCCAGGTCATATGTATTCAAGTGTCCTTTCATTCGAGAAGTGAGCACAAAGCAGTACCCACTGAACTATGCACATAAAATATTGTTCTTTGATATGCATGGTACACGTTCTTTGCAGCAGGCATATTACCCCTCTGCGCTACCTTAGATGAGTAAAACAGCCACTAGACAAAACACACTCCCATCTCTCTCCAGCAGATACATTGATCACCAAAGTTATCTTGGCACTTGTATTGTTGACCAAAACCTGCTGAATATACAAAGAACTTTGCTGTGTTTTTAAAACTCCTGCACTTGTACAAAACCGGTCCCCCCAAACTAAACTGGCCCCTACCCTTCCAGTAGCCCTGGGAAACGCCTGATGCCTGGAACGGCCAGTCTGGCATAGTTACCTTTTTCAATGCAATACTGCAGATATGTATACTTATTAGATATAAACGTCATGGATCACTGTTAGTGTAAGATACAGATTCTTCCTGAATATCCTTTGAATTGGGTTCCTGCCTGAATGACACACATGAGCATGTTTGGTACACAAAAGAAGGTATCTGGGTAGACCTCTGAGGTAAGTACATTAATGTTATTCATAAGGACCCTCACACAGGACCACTTACCCTTTTGATCTTCCTGTACAATTCCTGCCTGTGCTTAACTATGCATAATCTTTTGGCAGATGTTTTAAAGTTTGCACCTTTAACATAATCTTTCTAACAAGCAATATAATGTTTTTTAACTTCTAGCCAATTTTGTAAATTTTTTAGGGCCATGCCGAACAGAACAGAAGTAAAGGCAGAATGCATTCATTGCATCTGCAGTCCTGTGACTTTGAGTTGAAGAGAAGTTGTATTGTGCAGAGATGGGTTTGGGTCCAGGCCTGGGAAACTCCCAGCCGAACCCTTGCTGAGGCAGAGGTTCCTGTGTTGTGCCAGAGGCTAAGCTCTCCTCTTGCTGGTTCAGAGACATGCTTGCCATAAGTGGATTGGAAGCAGCGTGACCCAGACGGTGCTTTGTCAAGGAAGAGGATCACACAGCTCTTTAGAATAGGAGCTGTGTGTTCTGCCTCTTCATGGCCTTTCTACTAGTCCCAGATTTGGCGGCACTGTCTAATCCCAAGTCTCATGTGTTATTCAATGTGTTTCCAGTTTAGGGCGCACAGGTACTCAGTTCAGTGTAGTCAGTTTGTTAAAATAAACTAGTTTGTGTGCTGTAGATAGAAGGGAAGGGGAGGAGGTTGTGGGCACTCCAGACTAGGGTGGCCAACTGGCATGGGTGCAAATTCAGGATGGTGAGTGTAAGAGTTCAGGACAAGGGGTCAAAATTCAGGACAAAAATTTGGGGCAACAGGTATGCTTTGCAGACATATCAGTAGATGTCACGCAATAGTATATAAATAAATAGGCAAGGAACATAAGTACAAGTCACTTCTCCTGCCCTGTCACTTTCTCCTGCCCGGTCACTTTTCCTACCCTGCCACCGCCACTGTTCCCTGGTGGTGGCGCGGCAGTCAGGGGCTCTGCAATATGCTGGTGGGGCTGCTGTGGCAGCGACATGCATATTACGAATTTCAGGACCACCAGCGGTGTCATAGAGGTCTTTACTCCAAGAAAACGCTGGTGGCCCTGAACCAAAGGGGGACCTACCCTATTGCCCATGTGCATGAGAATGCATGCAGGGGGACACAGCATGTGCCCCCCTGTGTGCATGTACCCCAGTTCCTGCATGGCATGGACTTTACATTCCATGCGGTACTAGAACTGTTTTTGGCATGCCCATTAAAAAAATATATTGAAGTGGGAAGAATCCCCAGGGGTTTAAAGATCATGATAACCTCCAGCTATGAGCATCCACACCCAAATGTAATTAAAGAATTGGTGGAATCCAGCAACCAAAGCTCTCACAACATGATAAAGATACTTATTTAGTATACTGAAATTGAAAGGAAAATGCTACTTGAACAGATAAAGGGATTGAATGAATCAATGAATAAAGAAGATAAGAAAGAAAAAATAAACAAATTTAAAGAGGACATGAAAGTGCGGGTGAAAAAACATGAAGAAGGAGTTAAACATAGGAAGTCGCATACATTTGTGAGAGACAAGCTTGATTACCAAAGAGGACAGATTTTCACTTTTGCAAGACTGTTTGAGACAATGCGAAGACAACGGTGCAATGAAATAAATCAGATAAGAAGGAAGCCTCACAAAGCGATTTAAGTTCAGATACAGGGTCAGAATGGGAATCAGACAGGCTGGGTATCGGAGGAAATGAAAAGACAGGTACATCCCTGCAAGAGGAGTTTCGATTTTTATGCAGGGATCGGAGGATAAATGACAAACCCCAGAAACAAGAATACCAACAAAAAAAGAAGTACGAAACTCAGATGAGGGGGCCAAGGGAAAAGGAATGGAAAACAAAGGAAGATCAACGCGCAGCACAAAGAAATAATTCAACAACAGAAAACGGTGATTAATCTTAATAATGTTCCACTTACTGAGACAGATGAATACATCCTAGTTGTTGGACTCTCTTTTTGTCAAGTCTCGGGTTATGACTATGCCCAAGCAGGATAGACTTGTTTACATTTATACGTAAATTAAGACTAAAAAAGTTTTTCTATAATAGATAATACCTGAGATTGACAAGAACAAATGAGACTGGCAATCATGAAATATAACAAGTTACCGATGTGGATTGTCTAACAGAGTTGGTGACTCTTGAAGGAATAGAGACTGATCCTGCATTGGGTAACACCCAAATACTTATTCTGGCTGGCATTAACATAAACAAAGAATGAATACGAAATTTAAGGCAAAATCGAAATTCATCCCACCTAGTAAACATGATAGTATTAATGAAAACAAAATAAGGAAAATGTTTAAAAGCAATAAAAAATTCAGACAAATGCTTAAAAAGTGGAGTGAGAATGAGAGTTGTGTGGTTAGAGGATTAGATAAAGGGGGCAATGTTGTCATATGGGATTAAAAATGTACATAGATGAAGCCTCTCGCAGTTAAATGACACTGAATGCTATGCCAGAATCGCCCATGTTTTGGTTCCAATCACAGTTGAGTGTACATTAATATATTTGTTGCACACCGAGCCAAGGCCTGCACCCAGATACCAGAGACACCTCATGCAGATCTCACTGGCATATACTAACGGCAGGCAGCGGGCGGGCGCATTGCCATTCCAAAGGGGATAATCAGCCTCGATCAGCCTCAATCGGAATGACAATGGGCCTGCCCTCGGTCTGTGCTTGCTCAGGGAGGGGCTGCTGCAGCCTCTGGAGTTAACAGAGAAGTGCGAGCAGCACCTGAAAGATGAAAAAAAAGTTATTGTTTTAAGTAGGACTATTCTTGCCGTCCCAGGATGCTTTTTTAAAAGAAAAAAGTAGGGGAACGGACTGAAAACATTTTTAGAAGTAGGGGCACGCCGTGCCCTTCCGTCCCAGCCCACTTCTACCGCTGGAACTGCACGCCTGTGAAGGGTGAGGAACATGTCAATAATAAATAGGGCTCCCAGTTTTATGGTATTTATTTTTTCTTCATTTCCGTCTGTATTTATCCATATTTATTTTGTGCAAATTTTTTCTGTATTTATCAATTTTTATTTTATGTTTTCTAAATAAAGAAAGCTGCAATGGGTATTTTTCCACATTTATTTGACTGATAAATGTATACTCGCATTTGAATGTCCAAAAGATTTCAGCAGTATACAGTGCAATAGTGTTATCTGAAAACACTTGCATTGTAGAATAGCATCAATACCTGTAGATCTGCACTAGAGCCCTCATTAGGATGGCGGACGGACCTGGGACCGTCCGCAGGGGCAGCGGCGATCCCTCCGTGCAGATTAGGATGTGACCGCCACCCTGGCGGTCACATCCTCTGTCTTTGACATTGCGGCGGGTGCAGCTTCGAGCTGCACCCGCCGCAAGGCTGAAAATGCATGCATCGCATTTGCATGAACAAAGCGGCAGGCACCGCGCAGTGCCTGCTGCTTTGTGCACGCAAATGCAGAGGGGTACCATAGGTACCCCCCATGTGCACCCCCCACCCCCCATTCACCCAGGGGGCCCACAACGGGCCCCGAAGTGAAAGTCCGTATGCTTTTCCACGGCGGAAAAGCCGCCGCGGAAAAGCATGTCTGTCACACCATCCTAATATGGCTGGCGGTGTCTGATAGACACCGCCAGCCATGTTAGAGCTTTTCCGCCGCGGTCGGAAGGCGACCGCGGCGGAAAAGCGGCGGACGTAAAAATGACCCCCAGCCATCCTAATCGGGCTGGGGGTCATTTGTGTGTCCGCCGCGGTGAATCTGCATACGGTGGCTTCCGCCGGGCCGGAGTATGCGGATTCACCGCAATCATAATGAGGCCCTTAATTAGGAAATCTTTTGTCTTTTTTCATCTCCCCTAACTCTTAATCTGTACTCCTACTGACCTGTCACTCATGATTGACTGTAGGAAAAATCATCCAAATAAGACCTATTTTCTGTATTTTTCTGTATTTAAAAATAAATACAGACAGGAAAATAAAAAGTTTTCTGTCTGTATTTATCTATAAAAATCAGTAAAAACGGAAAACAGGGAGCCCTAATAATAAAGCTTAAAAGTGAATTATTATTTATGTAGAAGACCAGTCAAACTGACTTGTCTGGAACTTATTACTCCCAAGGGTGCCTATCAAGGTTATAACAAAAGACTGAGCAAAACCTTGCAAATCTTTCACTTTAATTCATTGCAGCTCATATGAATCTGTATGAGGCGGAGCATTGCTCAGTGGGTTATTTCACCAGCACTGCAGTGTTACTAGCAGATAACACATTGGCCTCTGCAACAAAAGCATTATATCTTCAATACTACCAATCAGTAACATACACGAACAGAATATTCTCTGCAGGAAGCACATTAGCCAGCTGAGTTATTCTATGATGATTCTACCTGTGACCAACAACAGTAAACAGATCTCCCCGGTAAATGCACTGGCCACCAATTATCTTCCTAATATTATACCACGAAAAGGGCCACAAACACATGGATATGTGCAGATGGTCATTTACCCAAGCTAACAAAAAGAACAGGCACCGAGATTCTGACCAATTAGGTAAGGCAAAACATATTTACAATCAAATTTTAACTTGTTACCCATTTCTTTGGGGTCAGCGTATGTAAAGAAAAAGGCACAAACTGACTTGACTGTCTTTGACACCATTCTTTATGACGCTGTGGACGCTGTACCCCTAAAAGATCAATAATTTAATAGCGCTTGCAAATGTTGGTCGGATCGACGACGGTGTTAACCTTAGCTCACTCCGCCATCCCAGTTCAGACATGGCCATATGCAAATCAGTCTGACCCTGTGCCTCATGGGAACAGTCCAGCCCGAACTGCGAAGCCATGTCTTCCCTGGAAGGGAAACAAGCATCCTGGGACCGGTTTCTGGCTAGCCTGGCTGATGAGCGGTGATACCCTGAATCCGATCCTAGGATGCTTGTTTACGGTTCAGGGAAGACCTGGCTTGTCAGTTCGGGCTGGATTGTTCCCATGAAGCACAGGGTCAAGACTGATTTGCATATAGCTGGGTCGGAACTGAGGTGGCAAAGTGAGCTAAAGAAAAGTTTCAGCGCTCCATCCATCATCTCCTTGTGTTTACCTTTTTTTATAAACAAGATTGCATTGGAAAACATGATTAAAATTAGTACTCTTACAATGTCACAATTTGTAAATTTAAAAGTAACTGTGCTTTGGCTTATGATAGCTTTAGTAGGCGGGTGTTCGTACCAGTTTTAATCATGTTTTCCAATTAAAATTCACGAACAGCCGCCTACTAAAGCTATCATAAGCCAAAACGCAGTTTATTTTAAATTTAAATTTACAAATAGTGGCATTGTAAGAGGAGGAAAGCAACACAGAGGTTACAAAAAGCAACACAAGGGTACCCCTATTTATCTTTAAAGAGAGGGCTACCCAGAGCCCACTCTAAATGGCGCCACTAGATTGCTAGTCAAAAAGGAGCACATACAATGTGAGGAACAGGCATCCTTTTTCTTGTGATTTATTGAAATTATTGAATAACATGCTTGTTGTAAATAGACACATTAATTATTAATGGAGTATTACTCTTTCTTTTATGTTCTTCTTAATGGACGAATAACTTTAACAAAAAGACAAACACAAAGTTAAATGCATTTCCTATTCAGGCCATCCTGAGAAGGCCTGTAAGCTGTTGGGGCCAGGAGCAGCAGGTCCTGGCCTCATCAGGATTACACGATGGAGTATTTCACACTGACACTTCGGCTGCTGATAGCAGTAACGAGCTACCCAGGAACTACTTGGACAAAGACATGCTGGAATCAATGAGGGAACACAGATTCCTGCATGTTAATGCCCCAATCAGGTAACTGGGAGTATTTCCGCTTCCCCAGATATACCGATGCCCCTGGTTTAGGTAACTTTGGGGGACAGAAGTGTGGAGGTGAATCCCTGGCTGAAATCCCCCCAACTCGAAATGCAGCCTTTTTTTTTAGGTTTAAAAGAAAACTTTATTTAAGGATAAGAAGGTGTCAATAGACAGTACAGGAGTATAATCATCAAACAGTATATCATAAATGTATTCCAACATGCATTCATGAAAGAAAACAAAGGCTAACAATCATTGTCATGAAAAAGTAAGGTATAATATGAGATATATGCATAAATACCTAGACGAAAAAATAAGTTGAACTATGGAGGTTTGAGTACTTCTTGTTGGGAAGGATTCAGTAGGGAATGTTGTTTGGCACAGGTATCAAATAATGTTGTAACAGGTAACCATAACTGAATTCTCTTTGTAATCATAAGTGTGGGTGAGTTGGAGCATGTATCTAATCTATGGTTGTGACATATATCATACCACCAAGCCTTATATGAAATTTTTGTAGTCTTTCCAATTTCTTGTTATTTGTTGAAAGGCGACTGCTATTATTAGATCAATTATTTTGAAATTAGTCGCAGTATGATCGGAAAAATGGCGAAAGGCTGCCTAAAAAGATATTTGTTACAGAAAACGGGGCATTTATGCCAAAGATTACATTAATTTGAGACCAGACACGTTTCCAGAAATTATGTACTGGTGGACATGAAAATAACATATGAAATAGATTGGCATTAGGAGATGTACAAGACCAGCAAGTGTTCGGTATATTAGATAATCTTTTGTTCAAGAATTGTGGAGATAATAGGAGCCTATTATATATATAAAACAGTGTTTGTGTCAAGCTAGCTGCTCTTGAGGATTTACGTATTTTAGTCCAGATGTTATTCCACATTATTAAAGACGATGCTACATCAAAATCTTTCTCCCATGCCTCTTCAATGGTTGATTTATGTCTCAGTGTGGTAGTGGACTGAAATAAAGCGTATAAGGTTGATGCTTTGGAATGAGTGTGTAAAAGATTGGACAGATCTTTATGTGAGTGATTAGAATGAACTATGTAAGCATTGTTTGATAAATGCTTGTATGTATCCAATACGGTTTTACGAAGAGTATGATATTTAGAAAGGAATGAAGTGGGTAAAGCATATAACTGTCTAAGCGAAGAAAAAGAAAGAAATTCTCCATTTGAGAATAATTGGTTGATCCATATTAAGCTACGTTGTCTCCAAGTTTTCCAATAAAAGGGTTTGTTACGTATCAATAAAGTTTTATTGTGCCATATTGTTGAGGTTAAAACGGAGTCAAGAGTATCTTGAGCTAAGGGATATATAGGGCTTAGTAATTTGGAGGTAAACTGAAATAGAGGAGTGGATATTGTTTGGGGCTTACAAGAGAAAGAAAGATATTCTTGGAATGAAAAGGGAGAGAGAAACGAAAGTTCAACTGACGCCCATAGAGGATAATTATTCGTAGAATCAGGCAGCCAGTATGAAGCTTGTCGTAATGAAAAAGCTTTTTGGTAAACAGAAATATTGGGACAATTGACCCCTCCTTCATCTTTGGGACGTGCTAATTAAGAAATGGACATACGCGGTTTCTTCTTGTTCCATAAAAAGGAATATAGTACTGAATTGACAGCCTTATAGAGTTTAGTAGAGATAGGGACTGGAATGTTGGAGATGGTATATAAAACAATGGGGGAGAGCATCATCTTGATAGTATCCAGGCGACCCCACCAGGACAGATAAAGAGGATGCCATTTAGTTGTGAGTTCTGAAATTTTTTGGATGCAATTATTCATGAATAATGTAACTGTACCTTTAATAGTTGGTGTGAAATATAAGCCCAAATATTTAATATGAGAAGATTTCCAGGTTAAATTGGTTGAGGTGAAATCAGCTTTAAAGGTATATTTAGCCAAGGGTAGAATTTCGCATTTATCATTGTTTAGCTTGGATCCTGAAATGATTGAGAAAGCTGTGACTTCCTCTAAGAAGGCAGGGATCGACTCATTAGGGTTTGAAATAAAAAGTAAAATATCATCGGCATACGCCACAAGTTTAACATTGGTTGTAGGGGTTTGAAACCCTTTTATTTGCGTGTTTTGATGAATTTTTTAGATGAAGTGTTCAAGGGCCAAATTAAAAAGAAAAGGGGATAAGGGACATCCCTGACGTACCCCTCTGCCAAGAATGGTGATATTAGACCGTTAGCACATACAGCAGCACGAGGATTAGAATATAATAATGAGATTAGGGAGATGAAATTTGGGCCAAAGCCAAACCATTTGAGGGGGTAAAATAGATAGCGCCATACCACTCTATAAAATGCTTTTTCTGCATTTAGTGCTATAGCTGCTAAAGAGTAATTCAAGTGCGAAGCTTTAGATAGAATGTTGAAAAAGAATCTTGTGTTGTCTTGTATAACTCGTCCTTTCACAAAGCCAGTTTGTTCCTTTCCTAATATTTGTGGAAGATAAGGGTGTAAGCGAAGAGCTAATGCTGTAGAAAAAATCTTGTAATCTATATTAACAAGCGAGATGGGTCTAAAGTTTTTGCAGTACTTCGGATCTTTTCCTTCCTTAGGAATTAAGCAAATGTGAGCATCTGAAAAAGAGCCCCCAGATTGTCCCAGAGAGTAAAAGGAATCAATTAGAAGGTGTATTTTGGGCTTTAATACATTAGAAAAGTGGAGAAAAATTAAACAGTGAATCCATCAGGCCCAGGTGCTTTGTCTTTTTAGAGGTGTTTGAGTGCATCCAAGAGTTCTTGTTGTGTCATCTCAGTTTTTAAGAATGATAACTCAGCAGAGAGCTGTTGAGGCTTTTGTAAGGTTGAAAAACAGTGTGTGAAAACGCATTGTCTGTGGGATCTGTTTCAGAAGAATATGGTGTTTTGTAAAATAGAGCATATTCATTTAAAATTTCCACATCCTTGAACTTTAAAATAGAGCTGTCATCATAAATAGAATCAATATTCAGTTTGTTGTGCTTAGTTTTTAAATAGTTGTCCAAAAGTTTACCTGCTTTATTTCTGCCACCATAACATTTTGCACTAGATTTCAATAGATGTAACAAATCATTATCTGTGGATTCCTTATTGAACTGTAGCTTTGTTTTTATAAGGGTATTAAGAACATCTTTTGATTTGGATGTGTAAAAAGAATGCTCCAGTCTCTTAATATCTTGGAGTGGCAAACGTGTACGGTTGCAAGCAATACTGCGTTTTTTTGCCAAAACTAACCTACACGAAGGAATGAAAGAAGTCGCCGAATGGATGAAACAAAGCCGTCTGAAACTGAACTCAGACAAAACAGAAGTCCTCATCTTAGGTAAATCCCCCTCTGCATGGGACGACTCCTGGTGGCCGGAAGCCCTCGGAAAAGCACCCATCCCGACAGACCACGCACGGAACCTTGGCGTCATCCTGGACTCTTCACTTTCAATGAACAGACAAGTCAGCGCCGTATCCTCATCCTGCTTCAACATCCTTCGCATGCTCAGAAAAACATTTCGCTGGATCCCCACCGAAACCAGGAAAACAGTCACCCATGCCCTGGTCACGAGCCGACTGGACTACGGAAACACCCTCTACGCAGGTACCACCGCCAAACTCCAGAAGAAACTACAACGAATCCAAAACGCCTCAGCCAGGCTCATACTAGACATCCCACGCAATGAACACATCTCTGGCCACCTTAAAGACCTCCACTGGCTACCCGTCAATAAGAGGATTACTTTCCGACTGCTTACCCACGCACACAAATCACTCTACGACATCGGACCAGATTGCCTCAACTCTCGACTGTCCTTCTACACCCCCTCCCGCCAACTTCGCTCTTCCAGCCAAGCACTCGCCACTGTCCCTCGCATCAACAAAACCACCATGGGAGGCAGATCCTTCTCATACCTGGCTGCCAAAACATGGAACTCACTCCCCGCTTACCTTCGCCTCACCCAGAATCACCTAGCGTTCAGAAAACAACTTAAAACGTGGATATTTGACAAATAATCCCCCTCCCTAAGGATATCTAGCCCCCCTCCCCTCCCCAAGCGCCTTGAAACCCTCCGGGTATGTAGTGCGCTATATAAATTTTATGACTTGACTTGACTTGACATACGTTATAATAAAATCCCTTGCTGAGGCATTGAAGGCATCCCAAATAATTGAGAATGGTAGGGACTCAGTTTGATTTATGAGGAAATATTCGACACAAAAGGCATTAAATGAAGAGGAAAACTCTGGATCTAGAAGGAGAGAGTTGTTAAATCACCACCTTCTCAGAGCATTAGTTTTGGACAAAATGTCCAAATCGATTGAAATAGGAGCGTGATCATAATATAGGTCCTATTTCAGCGCACATAAGCGTTTGCAAAATATTATGTGATACAAAAAAATAAGCTGTTATTGAGAATGATGCACCGGGGAGTAAAAAGTATATCCTCTTGTTGTTGGGTTACATAACCTCCAGGCATCGAGGAATTTATGCTGCGTAATTATATGAGTGAAAGATTTGTGTGTTTTGTTAGCTATGAATGAAACTTTAGAATTCCTATCTATAAAGGGATCGAAAACCTGGTTACAGTCACCTGCCAGTATAAAATTATCTTCCATATGAAGGGTGATCTGCTTAGCTACTGAAAGCCAAAAAGAAGAATCCCCACCAGTAGGGGCATAGACATTAAAAAAAGAAACTGAAATATCCTTCAACATCAACTTAACATTAAGCCAGCGGTCTTCTGCGTCTCATTCTTGTGAAATGAATTAAAAATGAAGAGATTTACGACATACCATCATAACTCCATTATGTTTACCATCACAACGGGAATAAAATATTTCTCCCACCCAACCTTTTTTTAATTTTGATCACTCATTTTCTGTAAGATGAGTCTTTTGCAAGAAAACTGTATCTGCATTTAATTTATCTAAATAGGATAGGACTCTTTGTCAATTGATGGGAGAGTTTAGCCCTCTAACATTCCACAATATTAATCTTAATGGCATAATGGACCAGGGGGAGTAGAAAGTGATACAAATCCAAATTAATCAAACCATTAAAAGAAATACAAGAAATAAAAAAGACCTTACATATGGTAGCCATGGCTAGAAAGAGGAAAGAAGGGTGTATAGAAAATAGTAAGAGAAGAAAAAGTATTTGATAGGATAAACCGGTAAAGTAGAAGGACACAGGGCTAAAGCTGTGATTTGGAAGGAAAGGGTGAACAGTAAATTGTAGAGTGACAAAAGGGATTAACAGTAGGAGCTGGGAAATAGCAGCATCAATAACATAATTAAATAAAGAATGCAAGAAAGTGTGAAGAAAAATATTACAGAGAAATAGAATAACAATGACACCTAAAAAGAGATAAAGGAGAGTAATTGAAAAAAAGAGGAAAGAGAGAGTTAGGGGCAAAGGTGGAGTGGAAATGTTGGAGAATGACATACCTACATAGGAAAGAAAACATGTAGAGATGGAGGAGGGGTGGAACCACATGGGATAGACGACACATCCAAGGTCGGCTGAACGGCAAACCAGGAAGACATCATAGGACTGGGATTGGGAACCTGTGGAGGCGAAGGGAATGATAACAAGTTAGGATAGTAAACTAGAACGAAAAATGACAACAATAATAATACCTAAGAATGACAATTAACAGTTATGTAAAATCACAAACTGTGAGCAGAGCACACTAAAAGCAGTGCTATCTTAAGAACTCAATTTTCGATTAGCAAATGTAATGTGGAGAGCAAATATTCAAACAGCATTTTTAAGCAGAAATGATATCCAAAATCAAACATTAAACGAAGAAGAAGGTCCAGAAGAATCCATGGTAGATGTTTTGCATGAGTTTATGAAATTTTGCAGGCACAGTGGATCTTCATACGTGGTTGTCCTGTTATTATATGTAACTTTGAACAGACAGGGGTGAAATAGACCATATCTGGCTCCAAATGAGCGGAGATCGGCTCTCATATTTAGATAGGGTTTGCGGCGATTGGCAATGGCTTTAGCATAATCCTGAGCAAAAAACAAAGAGGAACTTGACCATGTAATCTTTGGAGAAGATGTATCTGCCGCCAGTATCTTTAATAAGTCTGTATATTCTAAGAAATATAACATTACTCCTCTTGGCCTTTGTAATATTGAGGCATGAGATGGCAAACGACCAAGCTGGTGTGCTCGTTGGATATTTAGTATTATGCCTTCTGGCATGTGAAGTGTCTTAGGAAGAAATGATTTGAAGAAAGTAAGAGAGCCAGATCCTTCAAGTCCTTCTCCCAATCCGTAAATACGTAAATTGTTCCGCCTATTGCAGTTATCCAAGTCCTCAACCTGTTTTTAGAGCGTAGTAACTTGAGAATGAAGGTGAGAGACGTGGACACAAGTTTCTTTTAAAGAGGTAACACTTTGCTCAACTGAAGAGGCCCTTGCTTCAAGTTGGGACCAGTTGTCCGTTAAGACTTGCAATTTAGTGTTAGTCACTTCCATGAAGGGTCGGACGGCTCTGATTTCCTCTAGTAATAACTCCATAGAAACTAGTAATGCTGATTTAGGAGGAGAGAGAGGGTCTTTTTTCAGACGTTTAGTGTTAGATTTCCCAGAAGCAGCTTGAGAGGATTCCATTGTTGTATCTGAGCTTTGCAAAAATTATGTTAGAGATTCTTTGAATTTGGAAATTTCTGAAAAAATCCTCACATTTTTTACAAAAATGTGTTTTGGTTTGGAAGACAAAGGATATGATGTCTTTAATCTGCCCATAAATCTCACATAGCACACTCCTTCTTAGTGCGGACTCAGTAAAAATGGAACAACGTGCAACTTGAATCTTACAGGGGAAGGAGGGCTTATGATAAGGAGACTCAGTGTAGTTGTTGTGTGTGAGCCTGTGGATTTAAAACATAGAAGTCACTTTTATTTGAAAAAGTTATCCACGAAACAAGCGAAATACCTCCTTGAAAAGCATGCAATGAGAGTGTTGCATAACAATATTTGAGAATGAAACCCAAGATGGCCACCTCGCAGCTCACCTCATCAGTGCCCAGTCAGGGGTCAAGTAGAAAAATGCGGCGCAATGCAATATTAAACAGCAAATTCCAACTGGTAAAAACCAAACCAGTCCATGGTGTGCTTGAAGTGGAGCATATCGTTATTTGTGAGGCGTAATGACACTAGTCCAAGGAAAGGTTCTTGAGGAGAAGCGGTGCTCCTAAAATGTCTGCCACTAATTTTACATTGATAATGCTGAAAGTAAGCTCAGTCAGTAGAGCCTAGCGCCTAATGTCTCATTGTGCTGCCAAAAGAGATGCCCACTTGATAACTATGACCTTCTGGGAACATGATAGGTAATTCTGTGAATAGGGACCTGTAGAGGGGGTTTATCGTGAGGGAGTGCATATTCGCGCGGGTGAATCAAAAGCCGCAATTAGATCGGAACCGTGAAACACTCACTGCGCTGATTTAAGGTGCTTAACGTGCACCGAAAAGATGTTCTCAGCGCCGTCCGACGTTCGTTCATATCCTTGGCACAGAGGAGAAGCTGCATGCAGATGTATGTGTTCAAGGTGAGCCACGGAGCCTCACTCGCCCGCCGCCATATCCCTCGGGCGCCAAGCCATGCCCCAGAAATGCAGCTTTTAGTTGGTGGAATATGCATCCTTTGCAAGGATGTTTACCCTAGAATCTGAAGACATGCAAACATGTGCACATGCGCACATGTCAACCAAGAGATCCAGACGTTTGTCATTGTTTACCTAAACCATTTAGTCCCGGAGTCTGAGGTTTTGTAGAAAACTCAGAAATTAGGTAGGAAGCATCAACAAGCATTACAATGCAACGGTCTCGCCTTTGCAAAAGTTAGAGCTATTGGCATTGTAAATGACAAACTTTTTATTTATGTGTTGGTTTTGAAAACACAAATAAATGGCATTGTCATTTCCAATGCCAATAGCTTAATCTCTCGCAAATGCGAGACCTATTGCATTTGCAATGCAATAGGTCGCTTTTGAGCTATTGACATTGTAAATAATGCCAAAACCAAAACATAATAAAAGGTCTCTCACATTGCTGTCTCTCACACTGCTGTCTCTCACACCGCTGTCTCTCTCACACTGCTGTCTCTCCCAAGAACACACACACTGCTGGATCTTACATCGAACAGGTTTAAATTGGGCTTGGGGGATAAGTTGGCTCACACTATTAGAATCAATGCATGCTTTATGAGGTCTTGAACAGGTCATGATCCAGAGTGGGCAAATGTAGGGTCAGTATAGATATCAAACTAAGATGCACTCGGTTCTGATATCACATACCAGTAAGAATGTGAATGGGCCGCAATGCAGCATAGTACAATACAACATCTCTAATAATCTGCATTACTTTTCGATACAAGTCATCCATAACGCTACCCAAGTGCTTCAGCTTCTCCCACCTCACACCAGTGATTCCAGCCATCCCAAACGTCTATACACATTGCATTCTGGGCTTTGATGACCAGCAAGATCCAGACATACCCACAAAATGTATCAAACAGCTAAAGGTTGAGTGGCTGCACCAATCTGATGGCAATTACATAATGACGAAAAAGCCTTTAGGATCTGGGGGCATCTTTGACCGGTCCACCTTTTGTAGTGGCGAGAACTACAAATCTAGTTTGATGGGAGGATGGCATTTCCCAAGTAGGATCAGAAAGCTTACAAAACGGTCACATGAGATTTTCTTACTATGTCCAACACTGATGTAAACATAACAGGCCTCATTTATGAGGCCGCACGTCACTTTTACGCCGCTGGTGCGTCACTTTTTGTTACGCACCAGCAGCGTAAAAAATGTGCCTTGTTGCACCAAATTTACAAAGTGTGGCATCTAGGTAGGTAGATGCGTCACTTTGTAAACCCCTGCGCTACATTATACCTGCGCCAGGTATAATGTATGCGGGGGGGCATTCTGACGCAAGAAAAGGTCATAGAAGTGACGCAGTGAAATCTATAAGATTTCACTGCGCCACTTCTAAGACACAAAGGCATCAATTTCTTATGCCTGCCTCACAGCAGGCGTAAGACTGACACAGGCCCTTTCACAATGGGCTTGCCCCATGTGAAAGGACACATTGATGGAGTTGCGTCACTTTTGTGACACACTCCAGCAATGCGTCACTTTTGCGGCATGCAGATACGTCAGAAATACTGACGTATCTGTAACTCCTTGCGCAATGATGCGTCATATTTAGAGTATGTCGCAAGGAGGGCGCAATGAAAAGTGACGGATCGCTGTTTTGACGCAGCGATGCGTCACTTTTCATAAATGAGGCCCAACGTGTGTTTGTTCACTCAAGGGTATCTTTGCACTGAATAACAGATGTGTACTGTTACCCTATTCAATAGTACTCACTTTATCAACCTTAGAAAGGCTGAGTGGTCCCGCCGGGATTTGAACCTGGGACCATGAGGTCAAACACCGGCCCCTACAGTGGGCCATTGGTCCACTAGGCCACCAGACTTGACTAACATGAAGAACTGAGACTCTCACACCGTTAATGTTGTAATGTTCTGCAAAGTGGGCGCGACCACCCTGGCCCACGAGCAGCGCTAATGTGTTTGGTCACCTTCCCCCCTTAAGCGTAGGTTAAATGGCTCCGCCCGACGTAGGGACGGAGGGCACGTTGGTTTGTTAATAAAAAGCTCAAGACCCTGGGCGTGGCAGGCAGTTGACTGACCACTAATCTTATACACGTGTGGTCTCCTTTAATGCATGCTGTGAGGCCTATTCACAACACGACACTGGCGACGAGGTGGTCTCGCCACCCCACCGCGTGCCGCGCTCTGCCCTTCCACTCCGGGCGGGCCCCCGCTGTGCATTCCATTCAGCTGTCTTGAAGCGCCCCCCAGCGGAGCCCTCCCGGCCGCCCTGCACGCAACCCTGTGCCTCACCGTGTTGAGGCCCAACCGCGACGACCCGGCACCATGCCGCCCTGCCTCCCTGCCTCGAGACGACATCCTGCGGACAGTGCCGCGGTCCTCCTACCTGCCAGCAAGCGGCCCCCGCCGCCTTCACTCAGCGGAACCGGCCTCTCGGCCCCAGGTGCGTGCTCCCTGCCTGTGCGCCATTGAGTGCCCTGCCGCGCTGCCTCGGGGACAAGCTCCCCGCCTCCACTGCCCAGCCGTGCTCCGGCACTTGCCTGCTTCCGGCCTGTCACCACGCGGCCTGCCGGGCCCGCCGCACGCCTCCCGTGCCATCCCTCACGCCTCCCGCGTGCACCGTTGCGGCCCGCCTGCCGTAACCCACGCATCCCGCGTGAGGACAGCCTGCTGTTTCCCACGCATCTCACGTGAGGACAGCCTGCCGTTTTCCACGCATTTCGCGTGTAACGCTGCCAGAACTTGCCGTTTTTCACCTGGAATTGCCTGCAGTCGCCACCTGCGTGTCTCTGGACCCCTAACCCCCTGGTGTCCGGGTGCTTCCTAGCCATCAGCCCTTCCCGCCATCCCCGATGGCCATGGCCGCCGTGCCGCCACTGGAACCCTTCGCGGTCACGGGCACGCCTCCCTCCCAAGCTGCCCGGTGGAAGAAGTGGGTGGAACGCCTGGAGAACTACTTTGTGGCAGCGGACATCGCAGTTGAGCGGCGGCGTGCAATGCTTTTACACCTAGGAGGAGAGGCTATCCACGACATCTCGAAGGACGTGGTGGAAGGCGGCCCGCCCCGGAACTACACCACGCTACGCGACGCCATAACACAGTACTTTGAGCCTTTCGCCAGCGCGGATTACGAACGATTCTTGCTCCGCCAAGCCCGCCAGCTCCCAGAAGAGTCCGTCGATGTCTTCTATGCGAGACTCAAAAAGCTAGCCAGCACATGCACCCTGCCGGATGTGGACGACGAGATCCGCGCCCAATATATACAAGTCTGCGTCTCCTCGAAACTACGCGAAAGGGTCCTAGAGACAGACAACATGCCCATGCGCGACATCCTAGCGCTCGGACGGTCTAAAGAACTATCGAAGGCCCGAGCAGCTCACATGGAGCCAAAACAAACGGTCGCAGTCAAAGTTGAACCTGTGTGCGCCATCAAGACGAATGCCACAGACACACGCACAAAACCACCCCGAAGACCTCGGCCAAGCCCCGCTCAGTCATCTCACGACTGCCCCTGCATGTGGTGCGGAGGGACAACCCCCCACAGCGGAGCATGCCCGGCGCAAGGAAAAATCTGCAGCGCCTGTGGAAAAGCCAACCATTTCGCGAGCATGTGTTTGTCCTCACAGAGGAAGAAGCCCAACGGCCCACCCCGAAGAGTGAGACAAATAGAGCCAACGCCAGGTACCGCCACCAACAGCGACATGGACGACGACGAAGCGGACGCAGCGTCTGTCCACGTGGTACGAATGCTCAACACACTAGCTGCAACACCATCAGCAGAACCTATGTGCACATGGAATGTACAGGATCAAGCATTAGCAGCCCTCATCGACACCGGGGCAACAATCAACCTAATGGCAGCCAGTGTGTACCGGACATTAAACGAACCGCCGGTACTCCATCCCACGAGAGTACAAGTATACGCCTACGGCACCAGTCGACCCCTCCGCCTCTGCGGAGTGTTCCGGACAACAATCTCACATGACTCCCATCACGTACACACCAAAATCTATGTGTCGCAAGAAGGGTCTGGGTTCCTGCTCGGCTGTCGGACCGCTCAAGACCTCAGGCTGATCCACTTCGCCCTCGCGGTCCAAGCCCACAGCCTCGACCATCTCGTATTGCAACATACGTCACTGTTCGACGGGATCGGCTGCTTGAGAGGACCCGCCGTCGGCCTCCACATAGATCGCTCAGTCGCTCCAGTGGCCCTCAGACACCGGCGCATAGCGGTCCACCTACGGCCCAAAGTGGAAGCAGAACTACGTGTGCTAGAGAGAGCCGGAATCATAGAAAGAGTCAGCGGACCGACTCCATGGGTGTCACCCATCGTAGTGGCCAAGAAACCGAAACAACCTGACGCTGTGCGGATCTGCGTGGACATGCGCATCCCCAACCTCGCGATCAAGAGAGAACGCCATCTGACACCAACCATAGACGACATCATCGGTGAGCTGTCAGGTTCGAAGTGGTTCTCGAAGATGGATCTGAGGTCCGGATACCATCTGATCCCTCTACACCCGGACTCCCGCTCGATAACTACTTTCTCTACCCATCCAGGCCTGTGGAGATACACCAGACTCAACTTCGGGATATCCAGCGCGGCCGAAGTATTCCAGAACATCATTCAAAACGTCCTGCAAGGCCTAGACGGCGTACCGAACGTGAGCGATGATATCTTAGTCCACGCGGCGACGCTCGACGAACACATCCGACGCCTCCAGGCCGTCTTCACCAGGCTGCAAGAGAGAGGTCTGACCCTTCACAGGGAGAAGTGCGAGTTCCTCCGGAAGGACATCAGCTTTTTCGGGTACCGTTTCTCCGACCAAGGCGTTGGGCCAGACCCGGACAAAGTAAAAGACATCCATGATGCTCCCGCTCCAACATCAGTGACTGCCGTCCGCAGTTTCCTTGGGATGGTAACGTACTGCGGGCGTTTCATTAAAGACCTGTCTGATCTCACCGGCCCCCTTCGCGACCTCACTAAGTCCACAGCCACCTGGGAGTGGGGACAAGAACAGCAAGAGTCCTTCCAGAAAACCAAAGCGGCACTCTCAGCAGACACGACCCTAGCCTACTTCAACCCTCGATACGAGTCCCAACTCGTAGTGGATGCTAGTCCAACCGGCCTCGGCGTGGTCCTGGCCCAACAGCAACCCTGCGGAAAGTGGGCACCCGTCGCGTACGCAAGCAGGACCCTCACTGCAACAGAACAAAGATATTCACAAATCGAAAGAGAGGCCATCGCTATTCTATGAGGGTGCCGCCACTTCCATATCTACGTGTACGGACACCCATTTGTGGTAATCACAGACCACAAACCGCTCCTCCCACTGTTCCAAGGGTCCTCCTCACGTCCTCCTCCACGCATCGAGAAATGGGTACTCCAGCTCCAAGAATACCAATTTGCAGTGGAGTATCGACCAGGCTCCAGAAACCCCGCCGACTATCTGTCGCGGCATGCCCGCCCGGCCACTGAGACAGAAGCCGCGGAGGCCGACGCCACCGAAGAATATGTGAGAATGATAGTGGAGCATTCAAGGCCATTACCCATCTCCCTTGAAGACGTGACATGAGCCACCAAGGACGACGACTGCCTACAAATCGCCATCCAGGCCATCCAATCAGGAAACTGGAAGCCGCTACAAAGCCCAGCATCGTTCCGCACCCCAGAAGCCCAAGCCACACTAAGAGCGCTTTACCAAGTCCAGAGCAAACTATCCATCTCGCCAGAAGGATGCCTCCTGCGAGGCCCCCGCCTAGTTCTGCCCGAGAGCCTCACCCAACAAGCAGTCCTCCTAGCCCATGGTGCTCACCAGGGCATTGTGAAATCGAAGAATCGCATCAGAACCAAGCTCTGGTTCCCGGGGCTCGACAAGAAGGTTGAAGATGTCATCCAACGATGCCCAGTATGCATAGCGACCAGCCTGCCCAATCCCCCAGCACCGGTAATCACAGAAGAAGGGCCGACCGCCCCGTGGACACGAGCCAGCGCAGATTTCGGTAGCCTCCCAGGTGGGAAGTACATGTTTGTAGTGGTGCATGACTTCTCAAGATACCCCGAAATCGAAATTCTACCCTCCACTGCAGCCTCCGAAGTGATCCCAAAGCTAGAAAAAATCATTGCGACCCATGGCCTAATAGGAGAATTGCACACTGACAACGGACCTCCCTTCAATGGCGGTGATTTGGCAGAATATCTAATCACACCGCATCAAACATCGGAAAATAACCCCAAGATAGCCTCAAGCCAATGGCGAAGTCGAGAGACTAATGAGGACTCTGAATAAGACAATCCAAATTGCCATGGCAGATGGCCAAACCCTAGAACTAGCCCTCTTCCAGTTCTTACGAGAGTACAGACTGACCCCCACTGCACCACCGGGGTCCCTCCAAGCCGCCTATGTTTCAACAGAGCAGTGGTGGATACTCTCCCACACCATCCCAGGTGGGCCTCAGCTCCAACTTCAAACAACCGGTCCATGGAACAGCGAACCAAGGCTAACAAAGAGGCATCAAGATAGAGGAGAGCTGCAGACAGCCCCATTCAGGTGGGCGACCGTGTGCTAGTGAAAAATCGTCATGCAGGAGGCAAATTCCGTCTCCCGTTTGAGTTACATCCCTGGATTGTCACCGGCGTGAATGGCACCATGATCACCGCAGTGAAAGGGAGAGAGACTGTCACCAGAAACGTATCGTTTTTCAAGAGACTGTTGAATAGGGAAGATGACGAATTCCCGGACTCAGCTGAGCAACTCCCAGGGCTGACCCAAAGTCCACGAGAAACAGAAGGAGAGGATACCCCCGACGAGGAAGAGACTCCGCAAGCAGACGCCACGGTACCAGTCAGGAATAAACAGGAGCTGCAGGTGGCCCAAAGCCACCCTGGAGATGGTGTAGCCAGAGACTCTGAAGAACTGACCCCCACCCAGTCGGGTGAGCGCAGCCAAAGCAGGTACAACTTGCGCCCCTGCCCGAAGCCATCCCAGAAGTACCAAGACTTCGTGGCCTGTTGCGGACGCTGAGAGAACTTGAGTTGCGCTGCAACCACCTTATAAGTAAGACTGTTCCTTTTGCATTTATAGACCTCAGAGACTGTAAGCAGAGACGTTGATACATGATGCCATGTTGTTTGTTTGTTTTTCTTTAGGGTAAAGGAGGAATGTAATGTTGTGCAAAGTGGGCGCGACCACCCTGGCCCACGAGCAGCGCTAATGTGTTTGGTCACCTTCCCCCCTTAAGCGTAGGTTAAATGGCTCCGCCCGACGTAGGGACGGAGGGCACGTTGGTTTGTTAATAAAAAGCCCAAGACCCTGGGCGTGGTAGGCAGTTGACTGACCACTAATCTTACACACGTTTGGTCTCCTTTAATGCATGCTGTGAGGCCTATTCACAACACGACAAATGTCACCCTACATTAAAGACGACAACTGAAAAACAGCAAGACTTTCTGAACTAAAACAAGAGTACTCTTCATTCGTAGTACGGGCACCAAACCCTCAGCCTTGAAACGTCAGCCATGTTAGCTACAGTAAGCCTGACTTCTGCGCTGGTATTCAAATCTGAAGGTTGGTAGCAGCTGTGCTAGTTAAATTGCCATGTTTGTTTAAGTAGTTTGTGTAGCCTTAAGTTAGGTGATTCCATGGGTGCTTCGGTGTGCTCTGAGACACTAAGCATGCAAATGCAGACATCTCTCTCAGGCCATACATGTTATACACGCTCTTTCTGGTGAGCCTCGCCTCCTAGTATTCCCTGAAGGCAATCCAGAGAGGAGAGTCCTTACAGGGGACAAATGCTGGACCCAGCTTTTGGTTCTTCTCAGCTGAAACTGAACTATAAGAATATATATGTTTCCTAAGACACGCACATTTAAATCTTATGCTCACTGGTATTTTTAACTCCAATGTATTTCTCTTTATTGTATAATTTGTAAAGACTTACTATATAACAACAAAAACACACAAATCCATTTGTATGTTTAAGGTCTATTAAAACACGTACCCGTCCCTCTCACTGCACAAACGCTGCAAAATCAGAGACACTGCCCTAGGAAATGTACGACATATGGAAAAACATGATAACTACAAACATTGAGAGGGGGCGGCTCGACCTTCAAAGACAACGCGATATTCATTTCCGTGCACGTCAAATCGCGACACAAGACAGATTTAATGCACCTAATGCAAACATATGTGCGCAGCCCGTTTGCTTGAACCCTGGAGAGGCCACCTCAGATTGGTAAAATGTGCGCCACTGAGGGAGGTTACTGGGCATGAGCAACTGCTCTTAAAGTCTGTTAAACTAGAAGTACCACAGCTGCAGGGAAAGTGCACATCGAACCAGATGGATTGGGGAAAGAGGCATGTGACTCACTAGATCGCAGACTGGGGAGGGGTGTCTGCAGCTGCACAGTAAGAAGAAGGGAAAATAAACGAACATGTGGAGAATGACAGATGAACTAATGGGCAGTTCTCCAACATGGTACACAGGGAAAGGTCGTGCCGATGTGCCCTGGTGGTTGAAGTGAACAGGGCGTGACTCGCCAACCCATGCAGCTTTTTTCCACGGGTGACTGTACCTGAGCAGTTGATCCCTTTGCCGCCCTGGCCTGCTATCTAGAGGCGAACCATGTGTCCACAACAACCGGTTCCCTCGGCGCTGAAGAGCGTGCTGCTAATGGAAGAAATGCGAAGAACACCCAGGAGTGCTAAGCCTAGCCGCTACACTGCCTCTAGGTGCTAGGTGCAGCGCTTAAATGCCACTAACCCCGGGACTTCTAGCTGTTCCTTCCAGCCTGGATCGGAAGGTCGAGTGCACACAGCAAGAGAAGAAAGGTCGACTGTGTGCCTGTAATATGCCATGCGCAGGTACGGGGTGGGAGTGATGTCGGCATGGCGTGTACAACTCTCATCAGCCCAGCCAACGCTGCTTCCTCGTAATTGTGCACTCAAGGCCCTTGAGGAGTCTGACACAGGCTTTCATTTCCAATCCCGTGAAAGGCTCCCAGGCCAAAAGTTGAGTTTCAGGCACTATACCTCACCCTGGCATTCCAGCCGTTTTAATCAAAGGTGTTGTGGCATTCGTTGTTGGACGCCAGGCTGATGGACACGCAGGACACGGCCAGCACCAGAAGCACCCAGGTAAGTCACAGCGGTGCCTCCGCCATGGCGGCCCGGAGGTTGGGGCGGGACTGAGGGCCTGGGGTCTCAAGCTGAGCACAGAGCGCCACCGCCTGTCTCCTCCTGCACAGGGTGGCCCTCCAGTATGCCCGGCCCACCCAACGTCCTGTGTCCAGGTCTGCCCTCAGCACCCAGTGCCTCTCAAGGGCATGTTGTGCGCCGCAGCTGCAGATTTCCTGTCCCCGTCTGGGAGCCGAGATTTGGGACACAGAGTCCTGGCACCGCTTTGATACTGTCACAGTGAGCGAGTGCAAATGAGCAGAATTCCCAAACTCTTGTTTTTGCCGCCCTCTCCCTTCTGCCGCCCCAGGCGACCGCCTAGTCTGGCCTAATGGTGGAAACGGCCCGTACTTTGAAATGGTAAAATTAAACCAGCCTCACAGAACACCCACGCAGGTACACATAATATGAGTGGCTTGCACAACATTAACCACACAGACCTGATCGGCGAAAACATGCACATGCGGAAGACAGGCACCACCCAAGTCTGTCTCCGAGATAAAATGAACTTATGTTCCGCTGAAATGCAAAAAGGAGGAATCCTCAAGGAGAAGTGGAAGCACTATCTAGTGTAGCCCCAAAAGTGAGAAAAAGACCAGTGGGGTTACTACAATGGAGTATCAAAAGAAAGCACATTATTTTCACATGTAAATAGATTTTTAATATGTTCAGAGCGCTTTACATAGCACCAATTACGTTACACAAGGACACACATTCATTTTGTGAGGCACGGGGATTTGTCCAGAATCACAGGAGGTTTTTGCGATATTCCCGAGACTCGAACCGTGTTCCCCAGGTCCGAGGTCGAGCGCCCTAGCCGTTAGTCCAACTCCTCTCTTCTCACCACTGAATGCAGGAGCAGGTTAACTGAGTCATGCCTTTCGTTGCAGAAGCAGCATGTACTATCTATGTTTGGGTGATGCTACGATGACCCATGCTTATCACATGTGGTGTACTTGTAGGAAGAGAAAATAAACGTAAGCACTTTCCCTCCCTCGATGCTTCGATGCACCAGAAATGCTTTAATATCAACGGGAGGCAGGCGAGAGTGGGTGAAATAAAAGAACAAGCGTTTGTCGGGCGATCCGCCCATCCTGCATAAAGAGAAGACTGCAACCTGTGTACTTTTGAGAAGAGGGAGGAACACTACAAGCTGCTCTACCAAGTCGCACAGATGAGAGAGTGCGTGCCCTGGGAGCAGGCGTGAGCACGAGCAGCGTTCTGAGTTGTGGGAGGCTGCTTTCCAGGAGGACAGCACCTGGCCACTGCGAGCGCGTTCGCGCGCGCGTGGCCGGCGCAAATCGCCTTCTTTCGGCAGAGATGCGCGCGGCCAGGTGCTGTCCTCCTCGGAAGCTGAGCCGATAACTATAGGTCTCTGGCGAGAGCGAGCTTCGCTCGCTTCTAGCCGAGACCTAAAAATGGGAGTGAAGCAATTTATTGAGTCAAAGAAACTGGTAGTATGACCACAGACTACTTAATTAACCTTTGCTATAAGCAGCTGAACTAGCAAACCACCCATATCGTACCAATATCCTGGAAATCCACTGTCACCTCACCTGTACATTACCCAGGAGCATCATGCTTAAGAAAAAACGCAAGAAACTTTTGTAGGTCTCTAAATATACTGCTCCCTGCAGAGAACACACTTTCCACTATTAGCAGAGTCACTCTTTACTAGATTCACAAGGAAAATCCAGTCCCAAACATAGGCTTACAGCTAAATGAACCTTGTGTACGCCTGTCAGGAACCCATAGAGGAATTCCATGTGGGTGCAATTACATAAATGCAGAAATAATCCAAACTTGTAAATCCCACTCAAAAAATATAATGGGTGATTCGAAGGGGTGGTTTGCCTTAGAAGTTAAAGAACACTCCTAAACATGTATATTTTTGTACATTTCTAAACTGAAATCAACCATTTTCCAACCTCCAAATAGTCGGTGATTAACTCTATACAAGGACTAGGGCTAGAATTAAACAAGCATTGACATAGCCAATAGGTCCAGCCTTTGGGACCTTATAAGGGTTTAGCCATGCAACAGTTGATGTTGTTGCACCAAGGATATTGGGCTGCATAACTAAACACTTATAAGATCCCAAAGGCGAGACCTATTGGCTGTGCCAATGCTTGTTTGGTTTAATAGCCTGTTGCATTCTGGGATTTATAGTTCTGGTCCTTTTTAGAAGAGCTAATTGAATGAAATTAGGGGTTTATAGAAGAAGCGCACAGGACTGGAGCACTGTGTCTTCAGTGACATGGTGCCATCTGGTTCCCTTCCCCGTAGAGCTTGTATCACAGGTGCGGGCCAGGAAACAGCAACATATGCGGTCTCCTTCCCACTGAGTCTAATTGACAGACACAATCAGAAGCAGACGGCGGGGTCTGCTAACAGGTGAAATACAGCCACGCGCTGGTAGCCCATCCACCAAGCCACCAGCTCTAGTGTCCAAGCAGCAGCGCAGGTAGTGAAGCAGGCAGTAAAGGCCGGGAGGAACGTGGCTAACGCTGCCGAGAGCATTCTAGGCTTTCTGTATGAAAACAATCAAACATACGCCGAGTGACCTCTCCAGACGTGTGCGCAGCAATGACATACTGCGCCAGAAAGACGCCTCCGAGTATTTCTAGTGCATCCTTTTCATGCCAGGAAGAGAAACACCTACATACTCTGACTAATGTATGTAGCTGGAGTGACAGCCCACATGTTACAGAACACGTTCTCATGCCTTGCTTTCTGGGCACCATTCGCATCTCAGGGGAGGCTGGCATGATGCTAGTCAGAGCTGCTCTTGAAGTGGAGAATGCCTATAACCACAGCCCGGGGCAGTTCTCTGCACCCTGGTCACCCTGACCACGAGAAAGGGAAAAGGTTAACAGATTAATCTGTGTCACCAAGGATGCGGGGCCCCAGCTCGGGGATTTCCTTTTACAAATCAATGTTTTGAAGTGCGTTACATCACTTGGATCACTTGACGTGAACCTGGACTACAAGTCCGGGCATGCAGTAGGTCATTAACCAAAAACCTGCGTGTAATATTGTAGAAAATCTGCTGAGATCCAATGTTGCGACCCCTGGCTTCAGAGGTGGCAAATTCAATGCCAGAAACACAGGGGCAGCTGGGACGCCGCTCTCTGTTTTCTGTCAATTTTTATTACACTAATAGGGAATAAATAAAATATACTATTCACTAATAGTGTATTAAAAATGGAGTACAATAAACTGGAATATGCCCTTAAATGGCGACTGAGGTAAGTATAACATGCTTTTAAATGTATGTTGTATGTGTGCTTGCGGGTGAGAGTGTGTTTATGTGTGAGAGAGTGTATATGTGGGAATTTGTGTGTATGTGTGTGAGTGAAAGTGGAGATCAAAGGGCGTGCGATGTCACTTCCGTTACCCACACTCAACAATGGCAAAAAATAAAATACTGCACTTGGTGACACTATATATTTGCTACTTTCGAGGTCTCTGGGCTAGTCTGTGGCCTCGGATGTATTTACATCCACATAGCGGTCCATCCGTAATTACGCTACAGATTGCTTTTTATTAGCAGGGTTTTTTGTATGATTCCAACCAAATGGGTGTCACTTTACCAATGCCAGAATACAAAGATGAACATAATAGAAAACACATTACAATAAGAGTACAATTTGAAGAAATGGACCAAAATTAATTGAAATATGGAGAGTTGTGAAAAACAGGCGAGTATGGAAATATGTGCTATGAAATTTCCATTCTCGTTCTGTGTTCACAAAATACATTAAGAGATCACTACATGGGCCAACTATATGAAGAGCTATGACCAGGAAAAGCCTTGAAACAGCATTATTTCATTTCCGAAGCCTCTTTTTCAGATCGTTTAAATAAAGCAACTGGTGCTGCAAAGCTGAATGTAAAAAGCAAGGAAAACAAGAAAAAAAAGAAATGTAGAATAACACAGTTCCAAAATTTTACAAAATGTACACAAAAAGCCAGCAAAATATGCTAACACATTACCAAATAAACAAGCATGGCTGCAAAGGAATATCAGGAATGCAGCTGCCATCCGTCCGCCCTGCTGCTCGCTCCCGAGCTCACTAGGCCAGGTGAGTTAACATTTGGAGAGAAGGCGGGACATGCACCCACCTTTGGCCAATTGCGTGCTGTCTTAGAAAGACACACGCAAAGGCCAATAGTGTGTCAGGGGAAAAAAACACACGCAAGAGCGCGTGGTCCGAGTGTGAAGCCCTTACTAGAAGTCTCGCAGAGTAGCGCATGTGCGCTGGCTCAGGCGAGACCTAAAAAAGTAGAGAGAAAAAGAATGTGCTGGTACAGAGGGCTCCATTACCCTTGTGAGGACTTCACGACTATGGAGAATTCCATAAAATGAGAAGAGGAGCACTTGAGAATAGTCACTTAACATTCCCAGAACTAACTTATATCTGGAAACTTGCTCCTGGTGCATCTTTCCTGCCATACTTCTGGAAATGTTTGTGAATTATAAAAAGGAGTAAATCTGCACCCACAAGTAAAGATATATTTACTGGTGCTAGTTTACTACTGTTTTCGTGAATCAGGTCAAATTATGTTAACAATGTGGCCAGATTGACAAAGGAAATTTATAGCTTTGTGTTATTTACACTTATGAGTAATTTTACTTCCACATGGTATAGGGAAAAATACAAAAAAGTTTATTTAACCTGAAAATAAATATAAAGAATCTTTTAAATGTAAATTCATATTATATATTTATTTTGAACGTAGAAAAAAAATGCAACTTAATTTTGAAAAAATCTTTGATTAATAGAAATATATTAAATTAAACAAAAAGTATTTTTATGAAGCTTAAGTGTTGCAGTACCAGTGGTTGTCCATGTGTAGTGTAGAGCCCACTGCTCTTTTAGTTGTACATTTACTCAAAACTGTAAAGTACTCAAAAGTGTAAGTTACGTTTGTAAATCAGGCCCAGTATATTCTGATCTCCTTTAAAACATACAAAATATCTTGCATAACAGAATAAATAAATGGATGAATTAAGGATTCTTCTATAGGTTACAGCTACTCAGAAAGAATGTCCAGGCACTTTTGGGCAATGAAGAGGGAGTAGAGCAGAGAACTGCGGGAATCCTGTTATCAATGAAGTCTTAATAAGAGTGTTTTTAGCTCCTTTTTAAATTTATTTTCCTCTGAGATGGACCTCAAATGCTCAGGCAGCTGATTCCACATACCTGCCACTTTAACAGTAAAGGAAGAGCCTCTCCTCCATTGTCTTTGAAAAGGAGAAACTGCAATAAGTCTAGCATTGCTAGAATGCAGGGGCCTCTCTGGGTAACATCCCTTAACCCGTTTATTGACATACATAGCTTCTCTGTTGTGGAGGGTTTAGTGTGTTAGGGTCAGTGCCTTATACACTATGCATTGGCAAACTGGCAGCCAGGATAGTGTCTCCCAAAATGATGACACTGATGCATATTTGAGTATTTTATACAATAGGCAGACTGCCATGTTCTGCATAACTTGTAACCGCTGGTTCAGACATTCCAGGAGGCCCCGGTACAGGAGGATATAGAATAGAATAGAAGCCATTTGTAAAGCGCCTGGTTACTCAAAAACAGAGTGTCCCCGCGCTGAAAACTGCAATAATAGCTCAGAGGAAAGAACACAGGTAGATCCAAACAGGGCAAGGGAGGAAATAATAATTAAGTGCGAGGGAATAGGAAAGTTAAGCATAATTCAGCATACAAGGAATCAGTGTCCTCACCTCTGTAACTTGGGCCTCATGGGGAAGCAAGTGAAGAACCTTCTTCCGCATGTGAAAGATCTAAAAAAGCACTGTTGATTCACTCACAAAACCTTAATTATTTAATGGTTAGTACTCAGGGCCTTATTACAAGTTCGGCAGTCCTCCTGTAGGTCAGCACCCGCTGTGCCGACAAGATGACCGCCAAGACCGCTGAGCGCCCGCCTGGCGGATTACACCTTTAATCCATGGCGGGTGGGCGTTGTTGCAGCGGTCTCACAGCAGCTGCTGTGAAAGGCTCTTAACTGCAGACTCGCCGTGACAGTGCCTGCAGCATGTTCCTGCACAATGTGGTATGCATGCCACACTGTGCGGGATATGTTGTGCAATTACGGGATGGCAGAACATGTGCCACTCCAGCATACACCCCCAGACCCAGGCTCAGCAGGGGGCCCTCTTAGTAGCCTCTCCACCTCCCTTTTCATGGTGGGTTCACCGCTATGAAAAAGGGTTCTGGGTAAGCGTGAGCGCAAAATCCGTTCCGCTCGCGGATTTCGCAGATTTTCGGTAAATCCGCAATCCGCAAACTCCCGCGAATTTACCGAAAATCCGCGAATCCGCGAGCGGCGGATCCAGGGGGCAAAAGTTCAAGCCTTCAAGCTTGAAGTTGTAACTATTTTAGGATGGCGCCAGCAAGCTGACAGCGCCATCGTAAAATAGTTACTAAGTTAGCTTCAGTTAGCTTCAACAGGAAGCACTAATAGATAAAATAAAGCAGGTGCTTCCTGATGAAGCTAATTTAGTAACTATTTTAGGATGGCGCTGGCAGCTTGCGGGCGCCATCCTAAAATAGTTACAGGATGATGGATGGACAGCTCACTCAAGGGACCCCTGAGCACATCGGTGCGATTGCATAGTAACACACACATGGCCGCTGGAACTAGTTGAAGCTCAAATTCAGTGACTCATTCATCAGCCCAAAAACAATTGTGAGCGTCGTCGAGGCTGGGCTGGTGTGCCTTCTTCCCAAATCTACCGTCGAAAATCAGCTATGATGCTGGATAGAGGCCTTTGTATCCTTGACTTTCACGAGCCAATCCTCGTGCTGTTCCTATGACCAGGAGCTTCCTTCTCTTCATCTGCTGCTCTGATCGGTCTCTGACCATTTATACACACAAGAGGCACTTGAACTCGCACAGAAGACCCCCCCATTTTAAAAAAATCGAAGATTTTGCGGATCCGCGAATACGCAAACCCGCAAATTCACGGATCGTGAATCCGCAAAATCCACTCATGCTTAGTTGTGGGCAGGCAACTCATAATCTGCATGGTGGTGCAGCAGCAGCACCATTAGCATATTGCTGCCCCCTTCCTCTGCACACCCACACAGGATCCTGGATCTTCGGCAGACGCGACTGTCCTGTGGCGGTCTGACCACCACATGCGCTGACCTACAGTGGTATTTACAACAAGGGGTGGTGAGGGACAGAGTCTCTGAATTAAGCAGAAAGCTCTCACCCAGTCAAGAGATCAGGGCTAGATCCAACACCGTTTTTTAGCTCACTGCACCATCCCAGTTTCAGAACCTGGCTGTATGCAAATTAGTCTGTTCCTCTCCCAGTGCATGATGGGAACAGGGCAAACCAAACTACAAAAGCCAATTCTTACACTGGGAAGGAAACAAGCTCCCGGGGACCGGTTTCTGGCATTACAGCCGTCTTCGGCCCGGTTTGCTTGAATCCTGATGGTGCAATGAGCAAGGGTCTCACATCTGAGAATACCCTTCCACGCTTAGGGTGGACAAAAATATTTACAACAAGGGGTGGTGAGGGACAGAGTCTCTGAATTAAGCAGAAAGCTCTCACCCAGTCAAGAGATCAGGGCTAGATCCAACACCGTTTTTTAGCTCACTGCACCATCCCAGTTTCAGAACCTGGCTGTATGCAAATTAGTCTGTTCCTCTCCCAGTACATGATGGGAACAGGGCAAACAAAACTACAAAAGCCAATTCTTACACTGGGAAGGAAACAAGCTCCCGGGGACCGGTTTCTGGCATTACAGCCGTCTTCGGCCCGGTTTGCTTGAATCCTGATGGTGCAATGAGCAAGGGTCTCACATCTGAGAATACCCTTCCACGCTTAGGGTGGACAAAAATATTTACAACAAGGGGTGGTGAGGGACAGAGTCTCTGAATTAAGCAGAAAGCTCTCACCCAGTCAAGAGATCAGGGCTAGATCCAACACCGTTTTTTAGCTCACTGCACCATCCCAGTTTAACTCAGACACTCTGTTCATCACCACCCCCTTTTGTAAATCGACCTACAGTGGTGGCGGTGTGCAGACCGCCACCACGACTACGATGATCTAGTGGACCACAGTACTCGTTAAAAGGCCCTCAGTGACTTGGCAGCCAAGCATAAGCTTGTAGCATTCAGTGAAACTATGGGTAATTTTCATTTAACTTCCGCAATCTATTGTAGACTCTGATTACTGGACTATCCGTATCCTACACTTATACCTTCAGTGGGGCTATGCTGGTGTTGTTTTAGATTAGGAATGTAGCACAAGCTCAGTGAAACTGAAGGGATGTTGCATGAGTTGGACTGCACTAGCAACAACGGCGGCTGGCTGGGGACCATGGTGGGGAGCCAAAAAAAAATCCACTCACCTTTTGCTGCCGGCGGCTGTCTCTCCCCTTCGTTCCCTTCAGCCGCCTTCTCCTCTGCTTCCATAGCGGAAGGAAGCAGGAAGCGCACAGGCTGCCCTCCCTAAGCCAATCACTACACTGTAATACAGCGTTATGACTCGTCTAAGCACCATGGGTCCGCGCTCAGATGGGTACTGTGAGGCTTTGCATGTTCCCCACCAGGCTGTGTTAAGCAAGCCTGGTGGGGAAGATGTAAAGTGTGCAGGACTGTTTGGCCGGCCTAAAAGAGCCGGACACCCAGTCATGCGTACTTGTAGTGGGCAAACCACTCCTCTCGCGTAACCCCAGCCCTGCCTGCCCTAACTCAGCCCATAGTGAAAAATAAAATAATAATAATCAGGTTATTTTTCTAACTGCACTTCCCCCTAAAGCATTTCTATCATCCGTTTGTAAAGAGCACTCACCCTCAGAATCTAGGCCCATTGAGACATTGTGAGCTTGTGCACATTTTCACTAAGCGACACACAGATTTTACTTTAATGGTTCCAAACATATGGTCAGAATAATTACATCTTCTAAAGCAGGATGCTTAGTGCACAGGTAATCACAATACATTCTACTTTTCTACCACATGTTACAGTGGATGCATTTTCTAATTTCTCTACTTGAATAGTATTGAGAAAGAGTCCCTGTTATACTCACAACATCTGACTATTGACCTCATGGATACTGTTTTCTTCAAAAGGCCTGGGCTGCCCATTGACCTCTATGACATCACAGGCTGAAATCCTTGTTTTGATGTTCAACAGCCTCGTATTTGTTGTTGAGGTCTACAGAAAGAGTGTAGAGTAGAAGCTACAGAAAACAAATAAGACGTCAATTAACTTTTTAGGTCTGATCTAAAGACAGCTTTAGCTTTCTGGGAAGAGGTGTGGCGCCGCGGCCAGGGTGACTGACTCTGGAATCTGGGGATCACGGTTCGATACCCAGGGCCGGCGGCAGATTAGCCCAGCACCATGTGACTCTGGGCAATAGCTTGCTTAATCTTCCCGACGGCCCCCAGCGCCTAGAGACCCTTACGGGTGATTGTGCGCTTTACAAATGTGGATTATTATTATTATCTTACCTTCCACATGTTTTCTAAACAATATCATACAAAAACGCATACATAAATAGGGGCTCCTAATCATTACTCTTTCACCATTGCTATGTTGAGATGTCACTCAAATTAGGCTCCCTCCGACCACAGCACAAAGTATAGATCAGCGGACCTGCCCGCTCCAGCTACTGGATGCTTTCACTTTGAGTGACTGCAAATTTCCCTTGTACATATTTTCCTACATCTAAAAAATAGTGCCTCAAGAATAGAACATTTTAGACAGACGTACTTCCCAGTGACTGCTTTTCCCTATGTATGGTAGGGATTCCTCAGGTATTTTCAAAATTCTCAAAACCTTTATTGTAATTTACAATGTTTATTCCTCAGTATAATCCAGTATTGGCATATTTAGTTGTCCTACAGAAAATGAACTAGCGTCTCTATGATAATTTCTAGGTTGAAGCCACACCTTCTAAGGTGTGTGATTGACATTTGAGGCACTTATATTTGACTAAGTTGAGAGGGATCTCTAGTAACTACTTGTGGTACTGCAGATTCGAGGAAGAACTTGTTGTTCCTGGAGGTGCCTTCGTTACACTTCGGCCATCCGCAGCAATGAGGGCCGGTTGAAGCAGCAGCTGCTTCACCTTGTCTAGTAGAAATTGATATCCACGCTGAGCGAGAGTATTACCCATAAAAGGCACTTCTTCAGGGGGGCGTGGCTTGGACGGCAATGTGGACGGTCGTCTGAGTCCACTCGCTCCGAACCCCTGAGGCCAACTACGGCGTTAACTACCCGCCAAACAAGTCTGATCTTACATCAGAAACAAGAATAAAGCATGGGAAGAGCGAGGCTACATGAAGAGCCGAGAAGCGTGCGAGGGAAGCAGTGCTAAACGGAGATATTACACCGCGAAGCCCCAAGGACCCAGAAACAAAGCGGAGGACAAAATGGCGCCCAGAGGGTAGGAAAGAGAGAACTTCCTACAGGCACCAAAACGAGCGATCGCAACGAAGAGGAGAAGAGGTGAGCTAAGCGCCTGCAGCTAACCCACCCTCCCTGCCTCCCGGCACAAGCCCAGCTAAGCTAAGGCTCTCAAGCACATCTGTCAGCCGAACGCGATAGCGAGATAGGCGGCGAGAGGCGACGAGGAAACAAAGGTGCATCGAAGGCGGGCGAAGCGCAGAGCGGACCTCCAGAAGGCTTGAAGAGGGATTTCAAAGCAGCGGGAGGGCTCCGAGCGGGTACCGATCACCGCTAGGAAGACCAACGAAAGTGAAACCAGCCTCACACATGGGCGCCGCCATCACCGGAAACCACGAAATCGGTCAATAACAACCGACAGGAAACGGAAGACTAACAAGCGGAAAGGCGAGCGCTGAGGTAAACATCCAACGCTGGTTCAATCTCAGCAGCCTGGCGCTTAGCGAACAAGGGGAAACGCAAACAGTGTATTTCCAAGGGGTGAGAGGCGGAAGCAGAACACAGAGGAGGCTGACCGCTGCATGCACACGCCGAGAAAGTCACTCGGGGCCAACCGGCGAGGTCATACAGCCCTAACGAGCCACAATCAAGCCACTGCCGCCCAATTTTTGAAGCGATACCCAGTGCTGAGAAACATGCGGGGCGCGACTAATAGCCGCAAAGGCGAGAGGCGAACGCGGACCCCCAAAGGGGGAGACACCAGGGCACGTACCCACCCATTCTAGTTTGCCTGCCGAGTGGAGCCAACTAAGCCAACAGAGCCAACGGCCAAGCGAGCCAGGGCCATAACCACTACCACCCGCAACCAGCCACTCATAAAAAGCAGCCGGGCCAGGCTGCGAACAAGACAAAGCACACGCTGGCAGGGGCAAAAGCCAAGACACAAACGAGACACATTAGAGAACCAAGTCGGTACAGAACCCACACAACTGCCCCGACCTCAAAAGTAATCCCAACCAGCAACTTAACATCAGCTCAAAAAGAGGGGCGCCTGGGCAGCATCCTGTCGAGAAGAGGCATCGGCACAATGGCAAACAACGAAGGCAAAGCAGCAGGAGACCTAAAAAAGGTAAAGAAGGACATCCCTGACTCCCCGCTGAAGATAAAAAGCGAAACGGTCACCCTAGAGACTATCCTCAGGAAGATCAATGAAGGCAACACAGTAGCGAAGGAAACAAAACTTAAGATAGACAACATGCAGCTAGAATTAGCGGCAATAAGAGCCGACCTGCACAGCACCAACACCCGAATGGAAGCCGCAGAGGGCCGCATAAGCTCTGTGGAGAACGCAACTGTAGAGAACACCAAGGCAATAGCAGAATGTCAGAAAGCCACTAAAGCCATACAAAGACAGTTAGCAAAACAGGACGACAGGTCCAGAAGAGGCAACGTGAGGATCCTAAGGGTGCCGGAAGGAATAGAGGATAAAGCAGGTTCATGTGCAGCCATGCTTGAGGACATGATTCCAAAGCTCACCGGCATCAATTTTGACAGGCAGTTCGAAGTACAAAAAGCTTACCGAGTACCGGCAGGGAAACCAGTGACGGGAAAGGGAAAGGGACCCAGACCAATAATATGCAACCCGCTGCCAACGAGCCATACCGATGCCATTTTCGCCTTTGCCAGGAAGAATCAGAACCTCACATGGGTGAGCAGCAAGATTGTGCTGACCCAAGACTACTCCAAACCAACGGTTGAAACCAGGAAAGGCTTCTTAGCCCTAAGAGATACCCTACGCAAAAGAAGCATTAGCTTCAGTTTCGTCGGCCCGGCTCGCTTCAAGATCACAGACAAATGGAGAACAATGATATTTGAAAACCCGGAAGACCTGAGACGCTACATGCAAGGTCTGCCGACAGAGGAGACGGAAACAAAAAGCCCCGGAGCAGCAAAAAGATGCACCTCACCAGACGAGGCTGCGCACTCGGAATGAAAAAAAGCTCGAGCAACAGGACAACACGTCTACCTCAAGCAAGCTACCGAACGGGCATGATCCACGGTCGCAAAGAGAGCTGCTATTAGTTTACATGTTTTGAACAACCAACCTCAGTGCTGACAAAGACCTTACACGGACGGGAAACACCAAGCAAGCAGGAAGGACTGTGTTTCTCCTTTTGTCACAAAGAGAACTTGGGCGATCTACAGCTAAGTTTACATGTTTGAAACAATCTACCTCAGTACTGAGAAAGACTCTACAAGAACGAAAAACACTAAGCAAGCAAGAAGGACTGTGTTTTTCTTTTTTTATTCTGCACTCAGCCATCGATAATCACGAACTCTACCTCAGGGATGATGCGGAGCAAAGGAACTTTGTCGTCGCACACCCACTCAGCAAGTAAGGGGAGGGAGGGGGACGCGGGGAGCACATACATGGGGTTACTCTTTTTCTCTTTTTCTATTACTCTATCTTTCACTTTTCCACACTTTCACCTAGAAGCAGCAAGCGCAGGGATAAGCACAGCCACTCACATGCAAGTGAAGAGCAAGGTAGAGACCAGCAAAGGGAATCACAGAGATCGAGACCACATAGATCGCCAGATGCACATCAACACAAATGACACACAACAACCAAACCAACCTCACAACTGATATCAAGATAGTATCCCTAAACGTCAAAGGTCTCAATAGCCCGGTGAAAAGAAGGAAAGTCCTAGAACACCTGAGGAAGCTTAAAAGCGACATCTATGTACTGCAAGAGACAAGACTAGAAGCCGAAGACATAGGGCGCCTCAAGGCTAGCTGGATAGGCGAAGTAACAGGGTCACCAGCACAGAACAAAAAAAACGGGGTTGTGACACTAACTAGCAAGAAATCCAAGCTAACACTGGTGAACACGCAGGCAGACACCGAGGGTAGAATTCTAGTGACTAGCCTAAGGAGAGCCGAGGAGGCCAACATTTACAGTCCTAATACTGACAACAGGTCTTTCTGGGACAAGGTAGGAGCACAACTACACACACTACCACTAGGCGAGCTTCTAGTGGTTGCAGGAGATATGAACCAGGTCCTGGACCCAGCCATTGACAAATACCCGCACAGACCGAGCCAAACATCACATATGGGCAACATCCTGAAAAACCTGTGCTCCAAACTTAGCCTCAAAGACCCGTGGCGGCTCCAAAACCCAGATGCCAGAGAATACACATTTTACTCAAACCCACACAACTCCTATAGCAGAATAGACCACATCCTCATATCAGACACACACACCCACCTCATAGACCACACGGAGATTGGGCCTCGGAGCATCTCAGACCACTCTCACATTAGCCTAGTCCTGTCAGGGAAACACAATGAGAAGCCAACTCGCAGATGGCGCTTCAACGACAATCTGCTTACCGACACGAAATCCTGAGTGAAAGAGCAGGAACTTGGATTAATAAGTACAAAGCCATCAACCTGTGCACCGCAAACAAAGCAGGGAAAAACCTAGCATCCTACCTTAAGGGGAAACAGAAACAACACTCGATAGAGGCCATCAAACACAGAAATAACAAATCCCAGACCGCAAACAAGGAGATACTTGAGGTCTTCAGGGATTTCTACAAAAAACTCTACACGAGGGACGAAACCCTACGAGAAGACGGAGGCAAGGAACTCCTAGAACGCATATCCACACCAACACTATCAGACAAGGAACGAGACATGCTCGACCTAAACATAACAGAGGACGAAATAGGGAGAGCCACAGCAAGTCTCAAAGATAACAAGGCACCAGGGCCAGACGGCTTTACGGCCGGCTTCTACAAGCAGTACCTCCACATACTCAGGCCCACAATGACGGAAGTCTTCACGAACTGCGTCCAGAATGGACACATGACACCCTCAATGGCGGAAGCCAACATAATAGTAATGCCAAAGGAAGGTAAGGACACACACCAGGCAAAAAACCACAGACCAATCTCACTTATAAACGTAGATTGTAAAATCTATGCCAAAGTATTAGCAGCCCGACTCAACGCACACCTACCTAAGCTCATACACTGTTCACAAGTAGGCTACCTTAAAAACCGAATGTCCCACGACAACACTAGGCTGCTGTGCCACATAATAAACCACTCCTCCAAGAGCAGCAATGCAGCGGTCATGATAGCCCTAGACGCTGAGAAGGCGTTCGACAGAGTGTCCTGGCCATTCCTAGACTAGTGCATGCAGAAATTCGGGCTTGGCCCCAACTATAGAAAGATGGTATTAGCCCTCTACAATGATCCCAAAGCACGAGTGGTAGTAAACGGGGGGACATCAGAGCTACTCCGTCTTGGACGTGGGACCAGGCAAGGGTGCCCGCTCTCCCCAGCCCTGTTCCTGCTAGCGATAGAACCACTCCTAAACATGATCAGAACCAATACAGACATAGCAGGGATACCAGTAGAAGGGGAAACCTTTAAGCTAGCGGCATATGCGGACGACGTCCTAATAATCACCGAAAACCCAGAGAAATCAATCAAGGCACTGATGGAAACGATAGAACAATATGCCCAGGTCTCGGGATACAAATTAAACAGGGAAAAATCTGAGTGCAAACCTTTAAACGTCCACACCACTAAGACAGTACTAGGCTCATGTGGCCTGAAATGGCAAAAGAAACCAATCAAATACCTGGGTCTCCTTTTCGAGAGGGACCTTAGATCCACACTAGAACATAATGAACAAGCCACACTACGCAAAATAAAGGAAAGAGTGGAGGGATGGTCACCCAAATTCACCACGTGGTGGGGGAGAGTGGAGGCGATTAAAATGATGCTCACACCAATGGTGAATTACATGCTTAACATGCTGCCATTGATAAATACAGAAGACTTCCATAAGAGATTAGATAAAATGCTGAACACCTTTCTGTGGAGGGGGAAGAAGCCTAGAATCAGCCTACATAAGCTTAGACTGACGAAAGACCTAGGTGGCCTAAACATAACAAACTTCAAAACATTCCAAAAAGCGTGCATAGCTAGACAGGGACTATACTGGCTCACTCCGAGACAAGATTATACCCCGGCATGGCTCACACTTAGTAGTAGAGAGGACTACTGAAAGGGATGAACCCCATCGCCCTGCTTACCGCCGCTCGTCACCTAGCAATCAAAGACAGCCCCATCCTAAGGAACACCAAGACGGCACTCCTAAGTGTTGACAAGCTAATGGGGACAAGCATAAAGAAAACCCAGTTTGAGTCCATATGGCACAACCCTAGAATATAATACAGAGACAAGACTTTGAACATGCACTCATGGTACGAGCACGGCATTTCCACATCGAGCAATCTACAGAAGCAAGGCACAAACGTAACCTTTGACACACTCAAAGAAGAAAACAATCTAGATAGCATAGAATTGTACAACTTCCTGAAGATTAAGGTAGCAATAAGGAAAGCAGGCCTGAACGGACTAATACCATCACTCCTACAATACGCCACTAACCTTAATAAACTAGGGCACCAAGTCGCACACCTCTACAAGGCCCTATGCCCAAAATCCACCAAACTCCACGATAAAGTCACGACCTATTGGGGTACACTAGTGGGTAGGGTGCTAAGTGAGGAGGAAAGGGCTGAGTTATGGAGATCCACATCCAGGAAAAAGGTTACAGCAACTCTAAACCAGACTAAATTCCGGCTCATACATAAGGCATACTGGACCCCCGCCCGCCTAGCATCCATGGGAATCCGTGACAGTGATTCCTGCTGGAACTGCAACAAACAAAGGGGGGACCTGGCACACCTACTCTTTCATTGCACCAAGGTTAGAAAGTTCTGGAACATAATCGAAACACTAATAAGCGACATCACAGGGGACACCATGCAACTAGACTTCCACAGCCTGGCACTGGGGTTCACGTCCCCCTCAATCACAACCAAAGAAGACTGGGACCTCATTGACTTACTGCTGACAGCGGCAGTCAAAACAGTTCTGAACAATTGGAAAGACACAGGGAAAGCCACGCCCAGAGCATGGCTCAACTGGGTCACATTCCTAAGAGGGGCGGACACCATCACAGCGACACACTCACCAAAAACACACAGGCAGCCAAATATGTGGGAGTCCCTAGACAACTACCTATCCTAGCACAAACCCCCATAGGCAGTATAGCCAGACACCCAAGCCGATAGGTGCCAAATACCCAGCCCACTGGATAGTGCAAACACCGGAAACCTGTGCTGCTCCTTTCTCTCTCTATCTTTCCTGTCCATGGTCGGGGAGAGGGCTTAAGAGCGACAATCGATTCAAGACAAGGGGAAGGAGGACCCAAGCGACAAGGCCGAGTTCGATCGACTCGCGGCCGGACTAACACCAATAAGACTGAAAAGCTGAAAGCGAGGTGGACCCCTCCCCCCCGGCGTTTTTTTCTTTCCTTTTTCTCTCTAATTTCTTTCCCCCCTCGTTTTTTTTTACTTCACCTCTTCCCATGTATATGTTGTGCTCCATGTAAATATATGCTTTTTTTCAATTAAAACTTACAGAAATAAAAAAAAAAAGGCACTTCTTCAATCAAACACCTCACCGGGGAGGCTAGACATAGCTCCAGACTCAGGCTCCGCCGCGTGTCCTGTATGAGCTCACAGAACACTGAGGGGGTCTTGTTTCACTTTATGTAAAAACAGTTGAGTGAAAGATGCTAGGACAGGTATGCTTATTAGAGGGATTTATATCTCATATCAATTATTCATCAGAGCTTGACCCAATTTTCACCATCTACCAAGCAAGAAAACAAAGGCTCTTACTTTTAGGAGATGGTTGGTGACCTGAAACTGCAGACACAGCAAAGGATTAGAACATGTAATGGTCTGATCTAATTAAAAAGAATATCCCCTTAGAGGTGCCGCAACTCGAAGGTAAAGTAAAAGCCTCCAGCTATGGCTGAAGATCTGCGTTTGCTGCTCATGGCTCATGTTTTTCCTCCAGAAGCATCTAACAAACAGGGTCCACATTTATCGCAACTGAAGGAAACCTCCAGTCTAGAGGATTGCCCCATTTGATAGTCCTTATGTTCTTACAAGCCTAAGGGTTTGATTTGCAGTTTGTTGACATCGGGAAAGGCTGCCATCCCTATGGTGGAGAACATTCCACCAGTGGACGTTCTTCCAGATTAAAAGCATCCTCCAGAAATTGGAAGAATATATGATCTGTAAATAAATCATTCATTCATAAACTTTATTCGACAGTTAAGTCATAAAAGTACATATTCAAATACAATTTTTAAAGACCAATTAATAAATATTTAAGATACAATTAAACCATCTTGTTACCATCGAATACTTTTAGAATATACACCGCTAATTCGCTAAAATTGTATGTACAACAATCATCAATTCATTATATAGTTAAAATTATGATTCTAAAAGAGTGCCAAGACCTGACACTGTCAAGAAAGCACAACACATCGAAATAATAAGCAGATAATCTTATAATGCTGGGATATTATAAGCCTCGATCACTAGCTACTTCAGACAGCATTTTTGAACGGATTGACCATGCTCAGCTCAGGAACTTCGCCACAGCAATAGCGATAGGGGGGGCGGGGTCTGAGCACAAAATTCGTAAGGCAACGGCATATCTTCTAATGCCCATTGTCTGACAAATAGACTTAATCCACAATCTGCGTGGTGCAGTATACAGAGGGCAAAAGAATAGTATATGGCCCACTGTTTCACATTGTTCCAGGCACTTGCCACATCTCTCAAGGCGAACCCCCCCCCCATTTACAAGTGTATTCCACGGTTGGAAGAGCACCCACTCTTAGCTGAAAATAGAGCTTACGGTCGTAAGGTTTCTCAATCAAGTCCCAATATTTCTCCAAAACTGGATAAGACTTGAATTCGAGAAAGCGACCCGTGAGGTAGGAAGAAAGTCCTTGAGAACGCACTGATGTATAAACCATTTCCCAATACCTTTCTTTCAAAATTTCCTTAGAGGGAAACACTGCATTTGGGAGATCATCTCAACGTTCTGACATCCCGAGCTTTCCTAGTAGGGATCGAATCTCCTTTAACCATTTAATTTTATGAAATTGGTCAGTTTTTACAACATCCATTAGACCCCAGGAATAGTGTGCTAGCTCTTCCGTACACCATAACCTACGCCAGTATAGTAGGGGGTGAAGATTTGCTAAGTATGACACAGGTATTTTACCAAGATCCAGCAATGGTGGTTTAAGGGGGGGTGCTCTGAGGGAGGCTTGTGACCTTGCGTAAGAACACATTCTCCAGCAGGGTCAGACATTTCAAATTTTCAAACCCCCACAATTCAGCTCCATATAGAGCCAAACTTAAAACCTTCATTTCGTAAATGTCCAAAACTGGGCTAATTGGATTAGTTAGCGAGGATTTAAATTTTGTTAAAAGCATTCCTGCTTGCTGTTTATGCGTCAAAACTGCCCGAACAAGTTGGCTGTTCCATCGCATGCCTTCTGTAAGGTAACACCCAGATATGTGAAAAACTCAACCTGTTCCAGGGGAGAATTATTCATGTACACATTGCCCCTGAATGATTTACGTCCATTAAAAGACATAAACTTGGTTTTAGCAGTATTTACCTCTAGGCGGCGATGACTACAAAATTCATCAAATAGCTGGAGGGCTTTCTGAAGACCACTCGGAGTCTTTGAGATTATTAAAGTATCATCCGCAAACATGAGGATTGGGATGTGTATACCGGCCAGCACTGGAGCATCCGTGGGGCTCAGGGCGAGATAGTCAACCACCCCATTGACGAAGAGTGAAAACAGGGTAGGCGCCATAACGCATCACTGTCGCACTCCCCTGTCAACAGGGAAGGTCTCAGTTACCTCACCCTGAACCCCCCACCGGACCCGTGCAAAGTTATCCTCATGTAGCCGGATGATAAGGGACAGCAATTCTGGAGCCATCCCCATCTCTCCAAGGACTTGCCATAGTTTGTTACGCGGAACTAGGTCAAAAGCTGCCCTTAGGTCAACAAATACCGCGTACAGGGCCCCCTTTCCTAATATCACCGTCCTCCAGTACAGGGTGATAAAACGAAAGACTTGATCAACCATACTGGTTAGACGGAGGAAGCCCGCCTGCATGGGACTCAGAATATCATTATCATCTATCCATGTCTGGACCTTACACAAAACCAATCTGCCCATAATCTTCTGTGCCGAGTCAATTAAACTGATTGGTCTATAGTTACCTGCTACAGACTTATTGCCCTTTTTAAACACTGGGACTATTTCCGCACCCTTCCAGGAAAGTGGGACATCAGCACCCTGCGCAATTGCATTTGCAATATTGGCAATATATAATCACCAGGTTTGTTTATCATTTACGAAGACATGTGCCGGGATACAGTCCATGCCCGGCGCTCTGCCCCCAGTCACTGCGTCCAGTGCCCTATCTACATCTTCAGGAGTGAAAGCCACCCCATCATAATAGGTGTGCGGGAACTGTTCATGGTACTCATCACCGCTACTCCTGGCATACTCTGGCTTGAAATAGTCCACCCATTGGTGTTGAACCACGTTATTCTGGGGACGGTCCGGGAAGCCTCCTTTATCCCACTTGAATATGTCCCAGAACTGCTTGTGGTTCTTAGCCGCACAAGCATCTTTGAGTTCTTTCCACTTCTCCCCATCCCAGCGCTTTTTTGCCTCCAGCTGGGTTTTCCTTTAGTAGGTCCGAGCTGCCCTTACTTTACTTGTATCTCTTGCTTTTAGGGCCCTGCCAAGACTAACCCGAGCTAGTCGACATGCCATGTTATACCATCCCTCTACTTTCCTGCCCCGTTCATCCTACCCGTGCTGGGCTTGCAAAAATAGGTTTTTAAACGATCAAAAAGTTTAGTATGGACATCAGTCACACTGGAGCGGAAATCCACACTAACAATGTTGAGACCCAGCACGGATAGTGCGTTAGTTACATCTTTGTTAATTGCAGCAAGAATTTCGGGATGTTCAACGATTCTACTCCATTTTAAGTAGCGCATGTCGTTGGCAAGAACATGATCAGGCGCTATTACATCCTGTGGGGCTGGTATACACACAGATAAAGACATGTTAAAGATAGAGCTAAGTGGGTTATGGTCGCTCTCTATTCGGTTAATTGCTACCATATCCGCAAGATAGGGCCACAATCGTAGATGAATAAGTAGATAGTCTATACGGCTAGACCTATGGCCATTGTCGTAGGTACTAGTTCCTTGTCTATCTGACGGAGTGCGCCCGTTGGCTGCCCTCAAATGGTTACCCCTACACAGTCCTTTCAGCTGAATGGCTGCCTCTGTCCATTTTTTTAGAGGGTCTACCTCAAGAGAAGGAATACCCCACCTAGAATCTTCCTCTTCTGTGAGGGATTGATCGTCATGCCCTAAGGGCTCAAAGGTTGTATTAAAATCCCCTGCCACAAGAGGCAAGATGTTTGGGGGCATTGTTACTGGTACACAGTCAAAATATTGAATCTTTAATTTCGACTTACACTTATATCGAGTTGCTAATATCGAAGGGACAGAATATCGATGTCCAGAATATCGATGGCCAGAATATCGACCCTAAGGTAAGTAATATCGAAATTACTTATATCGATAGCATATATATCGATGTAAGTAATATCGACATTACTTATATCGATAGCATATATATCGATGTAAGTAATTTCGATTTACTAATATGTGTTAGAAATTTTAGTTAAGTATTTAAATTAATTGTTATAATATGTGTTTAATATGTTTTTATAAATAAAAAATATATAAAAGTAAATAATATGTTTTACTACCAGAGCGGATTGTGGGTTTTTAGGGGAATAGGGTGGGAAGTAATTTATTTGTAATTAAATAATTATTTTTTAATGATTAATTTATTTTGCAATTACATATTAATTGGCAATGAATTATTTTAATTGATTAATTGATTATTGAATTGATAATTTATGTATATTTTTAAGTAAATTATATGTTTTACTACTGGAGCGGGTTGTGGGTTTATAGGGGAATAGGGTGGGAAGTAATTTTTTTGTAATTAAATAATTATTTTTTAATGGTTAATTTATTTTGCAATTAAATATTAATTGGCAATGAATTATTTTAATTGATTAATTGATTAATTAATTGATAATTTATGTATATTTTTAAGTAAATTATATGTTTTACTACTGGAGCGGGTTGTGGGTTTATAGGGGAATAGGGTGGGAAGTAATTTATTTGTAATTAAATAATTATTTTGTAATGATTAATTTATTTTGCAATTAAATATTAATTGGCAATTAATTATTTTAATTGATTAATTGAATAATTAATTGATAATTTATGTATATATTTAACTAAATTATATGTTTTACTACTGGAGCGGGTTGTGGGTTTATAGGGGAATAGGGTGGGAAGTAATTTAATTGTAATATTAATTAATTTTGGGTAAAGGAGTATTTTTAGGGTTCAGGGTCAGTTTTGGGTTTTTGGGTAAAGGGGTATTTTTAGGGTTCAGGGTCAGTTTTCAGTTTTTGGGTAAAGGGGTATTTTTAGGGTTCAGGGTCAGTTTTGGTTTTTTGGGTAAAGGGGTATTTTTAGGGTTCAGGGTCAGTTTTCAGTTTTTGGGTAAAGGGTTATTTTTAGGGTTCAGGGTCAGTTTTCAGTTTTTGGGTAAAGGGGTATTTTTAGGGTTCAGGGTCAGTTTTCAGTTTTTGGGTAAAGGGGTATTTTTAGGGTTCAGGGTCAGTTTTCAGTTTTAGGGTAAATGGGTATTTTTAGGGTTCAGGGTCAGTTTTCAGTTCTTGGGTAAAGGGGTATTTTTTGGGTTCAGGGTCAGTTTTCAGTTTTTGGGTAAAGGGGTATTTTTAGGGTTCAGGGTCAGTTTTGGGTTTTTGGGTAAAGGGGTATTTTTAGGGTTCAGGGTCAGTTTTCAGTTCTTGGGTAAAGGGATATTTTTTGGGTTCAGGCCAGGTCAGTTTTCCCTACTGTTGCACCCACTGGAGTGGGAATAGTAATTTTAACCCCTACGCTATCCAACGCTTTCCCTACTGTTGCACCCTCTGGAGTGGGAATAGTAATTTTTACCCCTACGCTATCCAACACTTTCCCTACTGTTGCACCCTCTGGAGTGGGAATAGTAATTTGTACCCCTACGCTATCCAACACTTTCTCTACTGTTGCACCCTCTGGAGTGGGAATAGTAATTATTGTTAAGTAAGTATATATTATATATGATTTGTTAATATTATTTTTTTTTATTAAATATGTATTATTATATTTTTTTACCATTATTAAATATATTTAAATATGTTTAAGTAATTTATAAGTATTATTTACAGTATTTTACATGTTATTTTAAACCCAAAAAAACCCGATATATTTGACAACGATATTTTTAACATCGATATTATTTTTTCGATATTTTGGTACTTACCATGTTGTACATAGGGCGTCGATATTTTTGCAATCGATATAATTACGCCGATATTTGTGTAGGTCGAAATTCTGTCTGTCGAAATTCTGTCATAGATCCATTGTTACTAATAGCTCTTCCAAAACAGTAACAACCTCTGATTTTTTCCCCCCTGGGTGACCTCGGGCATTGACATTATAAATGTCCAAGTTAATACCTGCGGGGATACTAAGTCTCACTACAAGTATGTCACTGTTGTCTACCGGACTTTACTGAATTTTACATCCTAAGCCCTGCCTGGCCCATATAATTAATCCGCCAGCCGGGCGACCCTTACCTGTTTTTTATTGCTGGGACATAGAAATTATGGTAACCTACACAGAGGACAGGGTCAACTGAACATGTCTCCTGGAAGAGACAGATGTCAAACTTTTCAATAAAAACAGACCACTCCGGTGAAACTAGTTTAGCACCCAAACCCGCTAGATTCCAAGATATAATTGAAAACGTCCGATTTCCATGGGACCCACTTCCAACAGGGTTCAGCGTTCCTGGGGAATCTGGTTCGCTATACGTATTGCCAATGCCAGATGGTGTAAAGTTTTCCTATTATTAGGCAGGGTTAAATTGATTGTCTCTAGTTCTAGATCCGTATCAATTACATTAGCTACTAGTGGATCTGCATTACCATTATCACTACCTGCAGATAAATCACTTCCCCTGCATAGAGTTCCCTCGGAGGGCTCTAAATGGTATACCCCATTTCTGGACAGGAGAGACCGTCAATCACAATCCTCCAACCCAGACAACCTATCAAAACGATTATACAACCTTACAACTTCTTCATTGTTTCCCCAACGATCTATATCCCTAGCTGGTACAGTATTCCTGGTGGGCTGCTGCAACGCTCGATAGAAATAAGTTAGGGGTAGGGGACATATTGAAGTTGCTGAACTTGCTACGGGCCAAGCACAAATATGCTCCACGGCCCTTCTGTCCCTAAAATTAATAATAATACAGTCTCCCTCAATAGTCTTTTTTTGAGGACCCACCCAATCTACACGCATTGCAAACAAAATTTCAGCCAAAACCACCACTGGCAGGGGACGATTAGAGTTAAGCCAGTGGACACACTTCTTCTTAAGGTCCCTATACTCCTCCCTTTTATCTTGACTTAGAGGAGGGACCCCCGCAAGTACTACCACATAGGGGATCGATTCAGGAGGGAGGTCTATACATGGTAATCTTTTTAACAATGGCACACGCGTGGTATCCAGATTCATTTGAGAGGAGTGAGATACAGCCTTAGCAACTTCCCTCCTTCCAGCCCCACCACTCAACCCAGTTTGAATAGATACAGCTTGGTTTCCCGTAGGAGGTGGGGAGGGAACATGCAATGGGACAACAGTATCTGCGGTACCAATAGGTTTGTTAACAATCACTTGTCCGTTATGGTGGCCTGTCTCATTTCGGTGCCCAGTCAATATAGAATGGTTAACATTGGGACCTTTGGCCCGTGATTCAGACCGTGCCTGAGCCGAAGCAAATGATAGTTCAAGGCATGCTAGTCTGTTTTCAATTATATCTAGTCTATCGTATATTGGGAGACATGTTTTTCTAAAGATAGATTCCAATTTAGACCAGAAGTCGGACCCAACTCAACAGGTAACTCCACCGGGCGTTGGAGGCAGAATTATCACTTGACTAGTGGGCTGGTCTGATTCCAAACTAGAGAGCACAGGTGATGCAGCATTCGTATTGTCTATGGTGACTTTCCGGTTCTTAACGTTCCTTCCTTTGACATTTACACCACCACGTTTCCTTTTTGAGCTTAGCTCTTGGTACTTTTTTCGACCGATAGTTGTGCCAAACCCTGCTTAATACTACATGCATGCGGACCGAGTTTTAACACATTGTACCGATGAATCAGTTAGGGAGCTAAGGGGTTGCTTAGATACAGTCCTGCTATGCAAGCTTGCATCATCGACTACAGGTTGGCAGGGCAGGCTTTCTGCCTGCTGCAATATATTTTTTCCTTCTCCCAGATTATCACAGTCCACCTCGCTTGAAACTAAAACTTGAGGTTGCGGCGGTGACCGTGCCTGTGCCAGTGAACCCAATGAGGAACGCTTTGCCAAAGCTATATCCAGGGATAGTCTTTGTTCTGTCTGGACAATTTCATGGGCTAAAATAGAGGATGCTCTTATTAAGAACTGATCCAAAGTTCCTACTATGGAGCCGCCAATGATGGACTTTCGGCCTTTCCTCCCCTGGGGTGAAGTCATTATGCGGATCAAAACTGGAGTAAAAAAGGACAAATCCTTGATGATTACTCACATATGTAATAACAGATTGTAATAATAATCGACTTAACACTAACCTCCCAATGAAAATATTAGGGGAAGGCCCGTCCCGTCCTCAAACGTTCGCTAACGGGCTCAAATGGGCACGCCCTTGGCCCGGGCTTCGCCCGTCACCGCCCGCGCGCGTCTCGCCATGCGGGGGCTCTCCTCGTCCTTTAAGCGCCTCCGGGCGCGTAATGGCATGGGCGGCTGCCTACCGTAAAGTCTCCTGGGTAATGTAGTCCCCCCTCACCGCCGCCGCGCCAAGATGTCAGGAGGCTGCAGCAGCGGGGGAGACCAGGAGCAAGAGAGGGAGTCCTGTGGCAGTGACAGAAAGAAATAAGGTAAATTTCAGTATCCAGAAGAGAGCACCCGCTCCACTGGGGCTCTCCTCGTCTTTTAAGCGCCTCCGGGCACGTAATGGCGTGGGCGGCTTCCTGCTTCCTACCGCAAAGGCTCCTGGGTAATGTAGTCCCTCCTCACCGTGGCCGCGCCAAGATGTCAGGAGGCTGCGGCAGCGGGGGAGAAAGGGAGCAAGAGTGGGAGTCTTGTGGCAGTGACAGAAAGAAATAAGGTAAGTTCCAGTATCCAGAAGAGAAATAAATCATGTCCAAAAGGCTTTCAGAGGATCCTGTCTGTGATGTGCAGGTGCTCTTCATACTCTGCATTGTAAAGGAGAGCAGGCTGATATGGACATACATCATGACATCTTGGCCATGGCATACGACTAGATCCAGGCTCCGCGTGGGCCATGGCAAGCTCAGCGCCTCACTGCATATAGTTGAGCCCTTCACACAGCCGCGGTGCGTCCATTGGGGCATAGGGGCGTAGCCCCACTAAGCCTGGTGGACGCACCTGTGGCTGCAGCACTGGAGAGCACCTAAATAAAAATGCAGCGCTTCAATCGGGTGTTCCGACCGGGACAGGCCCGATGGAATAGAGAGTGTGCAGGGGGTGGGGATGGGTTAGTGTCTGACTCGTGACTCCTCGACTGACTCTGCTGCGCATGAGTAATTCAGGAGGAAACTTGCCTGCGCTTGCGCTTTAGCAGCCAACTTCGTCACGTTGACTGAGAGGGACCGAAGGGGCCAGGGGGGTGTGTCTTTGGCTGGGCCCCATCCTTGAGAAGGCGCCAGGGCGAGTAGACTCTGTGTCCCCCTAGCCAATCCTGGCGCTTATGCAGAGCCAGGATTGGCTGGTCCACCGCGCCGAAATCCATTATTGGATGCTGCGCGTGGGTGGGTGGCACACAGGGGCAGGCTCAGCTGTAGCGTTCTAATCTAGGACCCTGATCGATACTGTGACCTTATGCCCCTATTCGGCTATAAATCCATTTATTCCCTATATTGGCATAACCGATCAAATGCAATATTCAGAAACTCGTCTCTGGCCTCACACGAACAGAGCCACATTTCAGAATCGCTTTCTCTGCCACTTCCTTTGCAACCAATTAGTGCAATGACATAGCAGAAGTTACTATCTAAGATTCCTAGATTAACACTCTGAGTTCTTCAACAAGATAAAAACTCAGCAACCTGGAAATCCCCGCTTGCTATGTTTTGATTAGTAATAGAACTCTAATGAGCACTGATAGACGATCACTTCCTAGTGACATCTTTATTGACGTCTTATGTCCAAAAACTTACGTCAAACAAGGCACCTTTCAGGTATAAATATTACCAACGTTGCCTTAAGCAAACGCTGCTAGCTGCCTCAATGCCATCGCTGCTGACGAAGCTGCTGTTATGCTGATGATACCATAGCTGCTATCGCTACTGCTATCGCTGCTAACGAGCAAACGATGGTGTGGTGAACTTAGGAGATGAACAGCCGTCCCTCTGCAAAGAGCCCAGCAGATGCAAGCTGCCCGCGGACGCTGCCCCTCCTCCTCCTCCTCGACGCGCTGAGAGAGACGCTGTCTTTTCTCCTGCAGAGAAATCCAGCTCCGGCGTTTCCAGGCTACCCTCGCGGGTGACTGGGATATCGACCCCCTGACGGAGATACCAGACCTCCATCATTCTATTCCAGAGGTATGGTGTTAACTAAACCCTTAGAGAGAATTCTTGAAGCAAACCTTGGCAAAACCAACTTAACTTAAAGCTACTTACTTACTCCCCTCCCAAGTATTAGGCTTAGGTCAGGTACACTGGGGTAGGCGTAGTTAGAAGCACAAGTTGAGTATTTTAGCCTAATGTATATATGAATGTATATATGTTTTATTCATTTTAAACCATTGTATGGCTAAGAAACCATATCAATGCTTTTACAGTATTATTTCGTAATACTCATCTTACCGTACGTACTTTTTATAATAAGTCTTGCAATTGTGGCAATTCATTTCTCTTGTACGAGAAGAAAGACTGTTCAATAAATGTTACCCTTTATTGAAAACGCCCGTCTCTCTATTCTCTACATATTGTGAAAGTAAACTGCACAACCATTGACTGAGTAAAATAACTGTCTATTGTTTCACACGACCCTAGAGATTGACTCTTATCTGAGGAGCAAAGTTGTCATGTTGCACGGTTGTTGGAAAACTGAATCCCTTCTTGTCTGTATCAGGGAAGCTGATCACTTCCTATTCAGAGAAGAAAGGTTCGAGTGACCTCTGAGCTAGTTGGTAACAAACCCAATTAAGTTTAGCATAGTCAGTGGAGGCCTGGAAGATCCGCACTTCTACGTCGATACTACTGTTTATGTTATTCCAATGCGCAGGGCCTATTGGGAAAATAGGAACTACACTACATGGCGCCCAAACGTTTGGTAAGGCGATAAACTAATGCACGACGTTAGAGTAACTCAGTCGTGCATATTTCACACAGACCCCTTTCTCCCGTAAATACTCCAATAGACGTCTGGAGTGGGTGAAAGGTTAAAATCCGCCCGAACTCAGTAGGAAGAGATTCCTATGTAAAGCTCTGGTTTATTCAACGTTGAAGGATACAGTGTTCCAAAATATTGTGCACCTAATCTTTGTCTCCTTGGAGACCTGCTCTGCAAACCCTGCATTTATAAAATGTCAGACAGTGAAGAAGAAAGGGAAGCAGCTAGGCTGGCAACCCTACTAATAGAGGAAGACACGAGTCTCCTACAGACTGAACCGGATGCAATAATCATCCCGGTACATTTAAGAAAATCTATAACTTTAAAACTTATAGAAAACGGACTGACACCACAAGGTGGTACAGTGATTTTCGTGATAGAGGCACACAAAAATCGGCAGACAGAGGTATTCTATTCATGGATAGACTTTCCAGCGGCAAACGCTAGAACAAAAGAGTTTCACTATTACAAAATAGAGAAACCACCGGATGAGTACGCTCCTTTCGAGGAGACTGAAATCCCACTAAAATTCCAAGAGCACCTGCTCTGGTTTAATGGCGCCCTAAAACATAATGATCATATTACCAGGCTCGGTCCACTAGGTAGACCAGGAGCAACGTGGCCGGTTCTAGCCAGCTACACACCACATCCGGACATTGAAAAAATGTCAAAAGAAGAGCTGTTAGTACAGCTAAAAACATTAATTAAAAATACATAGGCAATTAGTCCAATATGTAATGCGGACTGCAACAGTCCAACCAGCTGTTAATGTACCACAGCTGACCCCTCATCAGGGGAACACTAATAAAATTACACCACAGAACATACAGTCATGTCTTGGTAAAACACCCATAAAACGGGAACAAATTCCTTTCTGGTTAGCGCAAAAAATCACTCAAATAGAGGCAGTATTTCTGGATACTACCCCTGTTGAGAAACACAGAATCTTGACCATCTGCCTTCCTATGGGAATCGCACCACACGTGGAGGACTGCGACACTTGGGGTACAGTCTTTGCTTCCATTTACACAAAAACACATGTTGTTCCGTCTATGGCGGTAATACCAGATGTACTAAGACAGATTCAAAATGAATACGGTCCAGAACCTGCCTTAACTCTTGGTATGAAATTACTGAAAGACTTCAAGCAGGTCTCGGCTATATTATTAGCCAACATAAAGGGAGAAGCAGCATCTGTGGTGATCCGCCAGAAGTTGAAGGAAACAGATATAACAGATCAGCCAGTTGAGCTTGCCAGAATCATAGAAAAATGCTATGAAGAATTAGGTAGAGGAAGCTTGGGTGGGAAACCAGTAAAGCCCCAACTGCTCGAAAATCCTGAAAAAGTATTTATTAAAAATAATTCAAACACTCCTAAAAAGAGCTGGGATGGAAATAAACAATCCACTCCCAAGGAAAAAGTTTTCCAGTCCAGAGGAAGGTCTCCTCGACGGAGGGAAAGAACTCCGACTCGAGAACACCAGTCTCTCCAGAGGGAACCCTCTGAGAAAAGATATAACCTTAGAAATAGGGATAATTTGGAAAAACCTGATAGATATCAAAATATTGATACGCGTCCCTCTCGATCTTTTTCGCTGAAATCGGAAAGAAGAGGACGGTCAGACCCAGGAGAGCATGCCAAGTCCAAAGACAAGGAACCTGCTCAGAGTAAAAAATCTCAATTTCCAAAAAAGAAGGTAGCCAGTATTAGAGTAATCAACCATGCCGAGAATACTGAGAACACAGTTGAAAAACGGGGAGTGGGCACAGACAATGTTAGACAGTGCAGCAGAAATCAGTATAGCCCGCAAGATCTTGATGAGTCATCTGGAGACAGTGGACACAAATGAATACATTCAGGTTGAAACTGCCGACACCAGACTTAGCGAGCCCCATAAAATATACGAAATAACATTGCGTATAGAGGGTGATAAGACTAGGAAAATAAAGGGTCTATTTTGGGATAAACTCTCAAAAGGCTATGATATTCTGTTAGCTGAAAAAGATTGGCCCCCAGAGTTTTTCAGGGAGTGCCCTCGTGGCGAAGAAATAATTATGCCTGCCTTCTCGAATCACATTCCGATTCACAAAAAATATACTTATGCAAGGAAATGGGCAGTAGCCCAGGCACCGGCATTATATAAAAATCATGTAGAATGGGATGAGGACTCACCACCTCACAAAATCCAGTTAAAAAGTGAACCAACTGCCCAACGGCAGTATCCCATTAAGCAAGAAGCTAAAAAACAAGTCAAGGAGATCTTAGATCAACTTGAATACCAGGGGGTGATTGAAACATGCACCTCTCAAATGAACAATCCTTTGTTTCTTGTCTCCAAGCCAGACAATTCATATCGTCTAGTTTTGGACTACAGACACCTTAATGGATGTTGCAAAACTTTTGCAGTACAAAACTCGCATAGTGCTGCACTAATGAACAACATAGTTAGGAAAAAATATAAAACGACATTAGACATATCTAATGGTTTCTTTTGTTTAAACATTGCACCAGAAAGCAGGTATTTGACCGCTTTCTCCGTAATGGGGTCTCAGAAAAATTTCTGTAGGCTCCCACAGGGGTTCAAGAACAGCCCAGGACTATTCTCAGCTAGAGTAACAGCTTTGGCCGGAGTGGTCGCTCCCAGTGCCCCTAGCGTCTCACTGGTATCGTTAGCAGCGCTCTTGCCGAATTTGCATCGTGATTTTAGCCTTCAGCTGTGCCTGGCTGCCGCTTTGTGCCGCTTTGCTCTGTATGCGCTTTAACCTGTGATTGTGATTGTACTTTTTATGCTGCATTAGCGCGTTCTCCCCAAGCGCTCTGTTGTGCTCCCCCCTCCTCCATTTTGTTGATTGTTGTCGTGCGCAGCCCGCCCCGCCTCCCAGCTGAGCCGCCCTCCCACAGACTACAAACGGCGCTTCCCGACCTGGAAGCGCTGTGACTCGCTCTACGCTTTGGCCGGAGTGGTCGCTCCCAGTGCCCCTAGCGCCTCACTGGTATCGTTAGCAGCGCTCTTGCCGAATTTGCATCGTGATTTTAGCCTTCAGCAGTGCCTGGCTGCCGCTTTGTGCCGCTTTGCTCTGTATGCGCTTTAACCTGTGATTGTGATTGTACTTTTTATGCTGCATTAGCGCGTTCTCCCCAAGCGCTCTGTTGTGCTCCCCCCTCCTCCATTTTGTTGATTGTTGTCGTGCGCAGCCCGCCCCGCCTCCCAGCTGAGCCGCCCTCCCACAGACTACAAACGGCGCTTCCCGACCTGGAAGCGCTGTGACTCGCTCTACGCTTTGGCCTGAGTGGTCGCTCCCAGTGCCCCTAGCGCCTCACTGGTATCGTTAGCAGCGCTCTTGCCGAATTTGCATCGTGATTTTAGCCTTCAGCTGTGCCTGGCTGCCGCTTTGTGCCGCTTTGCTCTGTATGCGCTTTAACCTGTGATTGTGATTGTACTTTTTATGCTGCATTAGCGCGTTCTCCCCAAGCGCTCTGTTGTGCTCCCCCCTCCTCCATTTTGTTGATTGTTGTCGTGCGCAGCCCGCCCCGCCTCCCAGCTGAGCCGCCCTCGCCCCTCCCCCTTCACTATCCATATATGACAGTAGTTCCCGCGCGCAGCATTCACGCGCAGCGACCGCGCCCCTTGCGCGCCGAAGGTGCGCCAAAGGTAAGCCCGTCTACGCCCGTCCGCGCCTGGACCGCGCCCAGCGCCAGACCCCCTGCCCCTCGCATTGCCCAGCCCTCCCGCATTACCTACGATGCCGCCACCCTCCTAGCCCTGAACCCCGGTTGCGCCCCTAACTGCGTCCAAGCCGCTCCTGGACACACCCATGGACCTTTCTCCTGCTACTCCTGCAAATTCAGCGGCACCGACAACATCTCCGCTACGACCACACCACAGATTCCCGACCCCAACCACCTACAATGCATCCTTCTCAACACCCGCTCGGTCCACAGACACGCCATTGACCTATGGAATCTACTAGACACCATCTCTCCAGACATCGCCTTCCTAACGGAAACATGGATGAACGCTTCCTCCGCCCCAGACATCACCATTGCCATCCCTGAAGACTATAAGATCACTTGCAAAGACCGTACCGGCCACACAGGAGGAGGAATCGCTATCGTCCATAAGAAATCATTCCGCATCTCAACCAGCTCTGACGCCAACCTCGCCAACTCCGAACACCTTCACTTCCAGATCCACATCGACCCCAAGACCACACTCAGAGGCACCCTCCTCTACAGACCACCAGGACCCCGCGCAAAATTCAGTGAGGACATCACGGACTTCATCACGCCACACGCGCTCCCCTCCAAAGACTACATCCTTCTGGGAGACCTCAACTTTCACCTTGAAAAGATCAACGACCGCAACACCACCACCCTCTTGGACAACCTCGCCAACCCCGGACTTAAACAACTGGTCACTTCCCCCACCCACATCGCAGGTCACACACTCGACCCCATCTTCACCTCCAGCAATCATGTCTCCTTCAGCCACACTACGGATCTCCTCTGGACTGACCACAGCTGCGTTCACTTCACCTACAACAAGCCAAAACCCACCAACCACCTCCAACCAACTCTGCAAAGAAACTGGAACAAAATCACCACCGACCAGATCTCCTCATTGCTCCTTCTAAACACCCCAGCCCACTCTTCCAACCCAGACCAAGCCGCCGCCAACTTCACCCTATGGTTATCCAACACCGCCGACACCTTAGCACCACTAAAAAAACGTCAAAGCAAACCTGGCAACAAGAAGGCCTCATGGTTCAACGATGATCTTAAGAAGTCCAAGAAACTCTGCCGCTCCCTTGAAAAGGCCTGGACAAAAGACCCAACCACTAGCACCAAGGACGCCTTCAAAAACGCCACCCGCACTCACCACCAACTAATCCGAAAGGCCAAGAAAACAGCATTCAAGGATCGACTTGACAACAACGCCCACAACAGCAAGGAACTTTTCAACATCGTCAAGGAATTTTCCAATCCCTCGGCCAACTCCAATGACATCACACCCTCTCAAGCCCTCTGCGACTCCCTAGCCTCATTCTTCCACAACAAGATTGCAGACATCCACAACAGCTTCGACAACCAACCCGGAGACCAACCCACCCAACCATATGCTGAACATTCTCCCCCCGTGAACACCCTTAACGACTGGAACCCAATCTCCACTGAGGACACCATCCGCCTGATGAACTCCATCCACTCAGGATCACCCACAGACCCATGTCCTCACCACATCTTCAACAAAGCAGACTCCGTCATAGCACCGCACCTCCGAGACGTCATCAACTGCTCCTTCAACTCCGCCACCTTCCCGGAAAACTGGAAACACGCTGAACTCACCGCCCTTCTGAAAAAACCCACAGCGGACCCCACCGAACTCAAAAATTACCGCCCCATTTCGCTCCTTCCATTCCCGGCCAAAGTAATCGAGAAAGCTGTCAACAACCAGCTCGCCGCTTTTCTCGAAGCCAACAAATCCCTCGACTCCTCACAATCTGGATTCCGAGCAAAACACAGCACTGAGACCGCCCTCATCGCAGCAACAGACGACATTCGAACTCTACTGGACAATGGAGACACAGTCGCCCTCATCCTCCTCGACCTCTCTGCAGCATTCGACACAGTCTGCCACAGCACCCTTTTACAACGCCTCAGAAACATCGGAATACAAGGAAAAGCACTTGAATGGATCACCTCGTTCCTCACCGGAAGAACCCAGAGAGTCCGCCTTCCACCATTCAAGTCCGAGGCCTCTGAAGTCATCTGTGGCGTACCACAAGGATCCTCACTCAGCCCCACCCTCTTCAACGTATACATGAGCCCCCTCGCGGCCATCGCCCGCCAACACAACCTCAACATCATCTCTTACGCGGATGACACTCAACTGATCCTTTCTCTCACCAATGACCCAGGCACCGCCAAAACTAACCTACACGAAGGAATGAAAGAAGTTGCCGAATGGATGAAACAAAGCCGTCTGAAACTGAACTCAGATAAAACAGAAGTCCTCATCTTAGGTACATCCCCCTCTGCATGGGACGACTCTTGGTGGCCGGAAGCCCTTGGAAAAGCACCCATCCTGACAAACCACGCACGGAACCTAGGGGTCATCCTGGATTCTTCACTCTCAATGAACAGACAAGTCAATGCCGTCTCTTCATCCTGCTTCAACATTCTTCGCATGCTCAAAAAAACATTTCGCTGGATCCCCACCGAAACCAGGAAAACAGTCACCCATGCTCTGGTCACGAGCCGACTGGACTACGGAAACACCCTCTACGCAGGTACTACCGCTAAACTCCATAAGAAACTCCAACGAATCCAAAACGCCTCAGCCAGGATCATATTAGACATCCCGCGCAACGAACACATCTCTGGTCACCTGAAAGACCTCCACTGGCTACCCGTCAATAAGAGAATCACTTTCCGACTGCTAACCCACGCACACAAATCACTCTACGACATCGGACCAGAATGCCTCAACTCACGACTGTCCTTCTACACCCCCTCCCGCCAACTACGTTCTTCCAGCCAAGCCCTCGCCACTGTACCTCGCATCAACAAGACCACCATGGGAGGCAGATCCTTCTCATACCTGGCTGCTAAAACTTGGAACTCACTCCCCACTTACCTTCGCCTTACCCAGAACCACCTAGCATTCAGAAAACAACTTAAAACGTGGATATTTGACAAGTAATCCTCCTCCCCTTCCTTAGCGCCTTGAGACCCTCTGGGTATGTAGCGCGCTATATAAATTACTTGACTTGACTACAAATATATGATGATGAAGCATTATCTTACGTAGATGATATCTATCTCACAGACGACGACTTGGATACTCACTTGAAAAGAGTGAACACCATTATACTGGGGTTCGCAGCAGAGGGTTACAAATTCAACTTTAAAAAGTCTCGAATTGCCCATCTGACAGTATTATTTTTAGGATACGAATTATCAAGTGAAGGAAAAAGCCTAGCGGACAACTTCTTAGAGAAGTGCGCTGTACTCCAAGCCCCAAAAAACGCTGAAAAATTTACAATCCATACTAGGTTTTCTGAATTTCGGAAGAACTTACATTCTATATTACGCAGAGAGGGTTAAACCTCTCTACAAACTAATTAAACCTGATTTTAAACAAATCACCTAGACTCAAAAACACACAGAAATTTTGAGATCACTGCAAACAGACATGTTAGCAAAAACAAAATTAGATACACGTGACAACACACGCGATCTTGTAATCCGAGTCATCCCAGGAACATGCGGATTCACGTACCTGACCTCTAATGAGGGAGAAAAGGTACCAATTTCAATTAAATCTCACTTGTACACACAAGTAGAAAAAACATTCAGTCACACAGAAAGAACTGTGAAAGCAGTGCAAATTGCATTATCAAATGAACGAGAATTAGCAGATGGTAAAAGGATTAATATCCTTACAGCGGAATCCGCCTTCGAGGCGCTATTCAGCCCAGTAAACCTGCCTACAGTGTCACTGGATCCGAAATGGATACAGTGTGTAGATTCGCTTGGAGCGGAAGATGTGAAATACTATTTCGCCCCGCAATTCGAAGAACTGAATGATTTAGAATATGAAGAAGAATATCCTCTGCCAATCGAACTTCTGCCTCTCCCACAATACGCCTGTATAATCTATACAGATAGATTTGTACAGCATTTCAACGTAGAGAGCAAATCCTACGATGCAGCCTGTGCGTTGTAAAAGGTCGTTGGCTGTGCGGTAAATTCAGACCGAAAGTAACAAAAACTGAATCAGTAAGAAACTGTTCGGCTCAGAGAGCTGAAATCAGATCTTTAAAGATTGCGCTCGAAAATGCAGAACGTGAATTCCCGACACTAATCGTGTGTGATTCTCATTTATGCGTCAACTCTTACAATAATAAGCTGCAGAGTTGGATTGAAAACGATTACAAAGATGACACAGGTGCCACAATAAAGCATAAATTGCTCTGGAAACAGGTAGCTCTTTTACAGAAAGAACTACAAAAGACTCACGTGATACACGCACAGAGTCTTCAGCGTGATGGCGTTCACGTTGCAGGGAATTAATTGGCTAACACAGCCATAGCAGAGCAACTAAACCGGCTTCTGTAGCCACAAAAAAGCGTGCAGAAAAATACATAGACGGGGAAACCATGCTGGCAGTAAAAACTACCGTAAAAGGCGACTGTGCAGCACTACCCGTGAACTATCCACTCAATTATGCATACGTAATCGATGCAAACTCTGTTCCTTTTGCTCGAATCCCTGGAGTGGGGGATAGGGTAATTCCAAACAGGGACCGGAGGGGATTCCTATTACAGGAAGCACATATGAGATTGGGTCTGAGACACCAAACAATCAGGGACTCTCTGAGAGAATTAGAATCAGAGTACTGGTGGCCGGAAATGAGTGAAGGCATTCACGAGTTTGCAAACAACTGTGAAGACTGCAACAGAGATCGCAGTGGAGAACCGGCAAGTGTAGTGTCAGAAGCCCTAATAGAAAGCATCAGGCAATCTATCCGCGCTATCAAAAAAGAGAAACGCATCCCATTGTACATCATTAAGGCTAAACACACTTAAAAATGTGGCCTCCAGCGCTCGGCTGACGCCAGAACGGTTATAAAAGATCTGCGAGTCTTTATCGGCACATACGCAATTGCCATGTTCCATTCTGACCAGGGTCCTGCTTTTAGCTCTCGAGCTTATAAGGAGTCCATGGCCAGCATGGGAATTGGGTTGCGGTATTCTTGTCCGTCACACGCCGAAGGGAATAATGTGGTAGAAAGAAAAAACCAAGACATAAAGCAATCTATAACAGCGAAGGTATTAGGTTCAGGCGCTGGATGGGTCAAACATCTAATAAGTGTCCAAATCAGTCTTAATAACTTGCCAAGAAATTCTCTAAAAGGTTTCAGCCCATACGAACTATTGTTCGGAACTAGAATGATAGTTCAGGACTTAGATAGTCAAGTATCAGTGGTACAAGATAAGAAAACAGACTTTGACATCAAAGATCGTTTATCTGTTTTACAGGACTTGAATGAAACAAGAAAATCCTTAAGCAACACAAAGTTAAAGCAACGGCCAGATACCACTGACGAGGCACCACAAGCAACAGCCCCAGCAAGGCCTGTCTGGATTCCAAAGATTGGCGATCTAGTCAGAGAAAAAATTACGGTGAAGAAGGAATTTGGGACTTCTTACAGAAAAGCAGTACCTGTCTTGGCAGTCACCGGAACAAGATCAGTAGTACTACCGCCCCTTGCTGGTAAAAAGGAGAACAGAGTTGTATCTATCGACCTGGTAAAACCACAAGCATGTGGCCTACAATCAACAGTAGGCCCAGTGGACTCCCAAGAAACAACAGAATACCCAAACTTGCAACAATCCAAGAGGTTCAAACTGAAAGACTTATCACATTCGATCAGCCTGCAGTGCACAGAGATGGACTATGCAATAATGCCATGGAACTCGTGCCTCTTGAGACACAGATTGAAACAGTTCGTCAAGAAACACCAGTCTACAATAATGTGGCATCAGAAAGTGCTACCGAAAGACAGATTGAAAGAACAATCCCAACAGTTGACAGAACTGCCTCTGGTTATTTCATCGACTTCGACAACTTTTCCGAGGATCAAAGCAACCCCGAAGTGATGCCAGAATTAAAAAAGACTTTTAAAGAAAAAGCAACAGAACTCTTTCAACAAGTCAAAGAAGTATATCTGGATGCACCATTGATTGAGCATTGGATTATTTCAGGGGTATTTACACTCCTACTATGCCTAATTTTAGTTTTAATTTTAGGAAGGTTTATTACAATTGAATGGACACAGCAAGTCAGAACATCAACTTAGTCCTCAAACCACACAGATCATCCCACGTGAAGAAAAGAGAACTATCAACAGTAAATGTCACAGCCATTCCAATACCCGGTGGGGTAGTATGGGAGAAAACTGACTATGAGATCTATGGTCCGGTCGAGATCCTGAAGTATCCTCATCAACTGAAGGTTTCCTTAAGTGACTTTGTAAAACCTAGTACATTCTCTGATGATTGGGACTTTAACAGTATTAATGACATGATGTCTGATTTAGTAATGTCAGCTAGATTCACAGAACATGATTATTTACAAGGTTCGTCTAGTTATGAACAGTTGTTCTGTTATACACATTATGGCGATCATTATTTGCATAAATCTGCACAGCCTAGAAATGTTTTTAAGTATAATCAATGGGAACATTGTGCTACACCACCTAAAAGCAGTTCTAAAACATTCTTTGAGAAATTCAAGTACTTCTCAGGGTTTAACACCAGTGATGCAGAAACGTTTTATTACAAAATGTTAGATAAAACAGGAATGAAAACAATGCTGACAAACACTAAATGAATATATTCAGAAGCATTTTATGAAAAAATGATGACATTTGGTTTTGATTATTGGAAAAATAACATTGAAACAAAAACCATTTGGGGTACGAAAGATTGGCAGGTACAAGGCCTAGAAGCACTATTCAGAACCTGCATGATACCAGAACAAATGATGTTTTTAAATGACACAATTCACCAAACATCCTGTCTTGGCCTAGCTAAGATCAAAGACCTAAACAAACCGTCTATTCCAAAGCCAATACCTGAAAATGCAACAACAGATATTGAGATAGACGTATCTAAAATTTTACATTTTAACAGAACACATCCTGTTTGGAAAAAGTGGTTAATCTGGCCTACTGACACAAACAACTGTCAAGATAGATTCCTGAACAAAACACAGGGGTTAAAAATGACCATACAAGACCCTAGATACTCCCAGAGACAACATCCAGGGATAGTAACAACATACAGTGATGGGAAACTCTGCCTCGAATGGCTAGGATCATCCACACTGACTGAAATTAAGCAACACTTATCTTTACTTAAAGATGGTGCTGATTTGCGCGATTTCATTCTTGGACCACGCAAACAGCGTCAAAAGCGTTTCATAGCGGCCAGCATCTATGCTGCATACAACGAGGCTTGGAAAGTCACACAAACTGAAACAGCAGAAAAAATACGAGAAATTGATCGTATTAATTTGGAAAAATCACTTTCTGTAGTGGACAATGGGTTAATGACTCTGTTTTCCAGAATATATTCGTTGGACAATATTGTATCCTCTGCCTTTGATATAATAGACAGAGACTTGCTAATGTTACAGCATGGCCAGTCGCAATTACGTTCTATTGTACAATTAGGCTGGACGCTGCAAAATCTTCGTTCAGGCTATGTGCCTTGGCGTTTAATCAACACAACGTCATTGTTTTCCATTTTTAAACTTACTGATAAACAAATCAGCTTGGCACAGAAAGGAGCAGACTATACAATCCTGAGCATCGAAAAACTTGAGAGATTACCATTGACAATGTCAGAAAGTCCTGTCATTGAATGGATAATACACAGAATTATCACTATTCCGATAACAACTTTCCGATTTAAAAAGTGCCTTGAATACATACCAACTGGCCAGTATGAACGATTGGGTAAAGGATATGTTAAGTCAGCATGGAAATTACCATACACACATTCATGCTATAGTGACAGCGACAAAAATGTATTTCTTAGTGGTGAAAACTGTAAACGTTCACTAAGCGGTATACTTTTGTGCCAGGGTATTAATTTACATGGAGCCTGTGAAGGTAATTCTAACAACCTTTCATGCCACCAGCTTGTCACACCTGCAACGCAGATAGAGCCTTTCTTAATGCAACTCGCGAATGGGAGTTCATTCTAAGAACGGATCACAGATGTTGTGGCCTTTTGCCAGGAAAAGCGTATCTCGTAAGCGTAACTTCCATGGTCAAATGCTGTATGCAAGCATTGTTCCCGAGCGGCCCTGGAGACATAGAGACTCCCATTTGGCCTCGTCTGCATTTCTCTTCTATACGAATTGATACTTTAAGCAAAATGAAGTCTGTGCTTTTGCAGACAACAGTGCTCATCACGTCATCAAAAGAGACGTATGATCTCCTAGTTGCAAGGACAGCTACGGAGGTTCATGACCTTTTATCAACAAAGTGCCCCATGCATTTCGTAGAAATGTTGAGCCAACTCCTTAACATGTCTAGTGCCACAGGCATCCCAGGCATATTTAAGACGATTTATACGGGACTGCTTACACCATTTCAAGCAATTCTGGGAATCGTTCCAAATTTTGTCCACTCTGTTTTTGGCGGCATACCCCTATTTTTGGGATTTGTAGCAGGGATTTTATTTTTGACCCTCCTGCTTCGTTATGGCAAGCCACAGCTCAGATATGACTCCTATGAGGATGGAAGAAACAATCCTAGCAATTCGCTACCGGGACAGAATAACTAGAGTCCTTGGATTGGCCAGGCTGAGAGATCTAAACATGACCTGGTTCCTTTCATTCAGACCGATATGGCAAAATTGCATCTTACCTGTACTACGATGTATGCTATGCGGAGATGAGTGCGTGTTGGACACCTGTCTTTCACTTCCATCAGCAGTACCAATGGATATCGATACTTTGCTAAGTCCGATAACGGCTCACGCATTGTGTTGTCCCCAGCGGCTGCCAATCCTGATGACGGCATTCGTTGAGACTCCTGTGCTACGATTAGGTGGTAACAGTGGAGCGAGTGACAAAAGCAACATCACCCAGGTACGACCTTCTGTGAGCATTGTCTGATCCCGACTTTGATGACAGCAATCATTCTCACACCTGCCAAGTTACAGCACTATCGAATTTGGTCGAACTGTCACCTGATTTTGTAGACCAATTCTTTGAGAGCCTGTCTGATATGATGTTCTCACCCGAACAGAAACAATAACTTTAGAGAAGCATTCCGACACACAGCGTTCCCATGAACTCTGGATTCGGCCTTCAGTTTTGAACAACAAAAACTGCTAAAAGCGTTGGAACTCTAATTTCCCCATTCAAGCAATAATTCTTTTGAATTGAACACTTTTTAATATTCACCCTTTTTCTGGCACAAAAAATTCTTTGCTTAAGGTAGAACTATTCATAGAGAACAGAAGCTTATACTTCTATTTCCAAATACATCTAGAGACATAATAACTTTACACCAGCCTCTAGCACATTTTTACTGCAATGCATTTATATGTGATGAAATTATCTCGCCCTTCTTCTGTATTCAGAGATATTTCATGTGTAATTCTTTTTGCAGAATCGTTCATTGATTGCATATGCTATAATTTGAATGATTTCTATGCTTCAAAAACGTACAGTACCTAAATTTTCACGTATTACAATATACGCCTATTTCAAATGCATATATGTATTTTGGGGTGGGCAATGTTACACATGCATCTTATTGCTCTAGTTTTAGTAATTTGATGGACATGAAATCGTGGAGTGGGTGTAGCGTTCTAATCTAGGACCCTGATCGATACTGTGACCGTATGCCCCTATTCGGCTATAAATCCATTTATTCCCTATATTGGCATAACCGATCAAATGCAATATTCAGAAACTCGTCTCTGGCCTCACACGAACAAAGCCACATTTCAGAATCGCTTTCTCTGCCACTTCCTTTGCAACCAATTAGTGCAATGACATAGCAGAAGTTACTATCTAAGATTCCTAGATTAACACTCCGAGTTCTTCAACAAGATAAAAACTCAGCAACCTGGAAATCCCAGCTTGCTATGTTTTGATTAGTAATAGAACTCTAATGAGCACTGATAGACGATCACTTCCTAGTGACATCTTTATTGACGTCTTATGTCCAAAAACTTACGTCAAACAAGGCACCTTTCAGGTATAAATATTACCAACGTTGCCTTAAGCAAACGCTGCTAGCTGCCTCAATGCCATCGCTGCTGACGAAGCTGCTGTTCTGCTGATGATACCATAGCTGCTATCGCTACTGCTATCGCTGCTAACGAGCGAACGATGGTGTGGTGAACTTAGGAGATGAACAGCCGTCCCTCTGCAAAGAGCCCAGCAGATGCAAGCTGCCCGCAGACGCTGCCCCTCCTCCTCCTCCTCGACGCGCTGAGAGAGACGCTGTCTTTTCTCCTGCAGAGAAATCCAGCTCCGGCGTTTCCAGGCTACCCTCGCGGGTGACTGGGATATCGACCCCCTGAAGGAGATACCAGACCTCCATCATTCTATTCCAGAGGTATGGTGTTGACTAAACCCTAAGAGAGAATTCCTGAAGCAAACCTTGGCAAAACCAACTTAACTTAAAGCTACTTACTTACTCCCCTCCCAAGTATTAGGCTTAGGTCAGGTACACTGGGGTAGGCGTAGTTAGAAGCACCAGTTGAGTATTTTAGCCTAATGTATATATAAATGTATATATCTTTTATTCATTTTAAACCATTGAATGGCTAAGAAACCATATCAATGCTTTTACAGTATTATTTCGTAATACTCATCTTACTGTACGTACTTTTTATAATAACAAGTCTTGCAATTGTGGCAATTCATTTCTCTTGTACGAGAAGAAAGACTGTTCAATAAATGTTACCCTTTATTGAAAACGCCCGTCTCTCTATTCTCTACATATTGTGAAAGTAAACTGCACAACCATTGACTGAGTAAAATAACTGTCTATTGTTTCACACGACCCTAGAGATTGACTCTTATCTGAGGAGCAAAGTTGTCATGTTGCACGGTTGTTGGAAAACTGAATCCCTTCTTGTCTGTACCAGGGAAGCTGATCACTTCCTATTCAGAGAAGAAAGTTTCCAGTGACCTCTGAGCTAGTTGGTAACAAACCCAATTAAGTTTAGCATAGTCAGTGGAGGTCTGGAAGATCCGCACTTCTAGGTCGCTACTACTGTTTATGTTATTCCAATGCGCAGGACCTATTGGGAAAATAGGAACTACACTACACAGCAGCACTGGGCATGATGGCCAATCACTGTGACTTCAGCAGCATGTGAAGCCATTCAGTGATTGGCCATGATTCGGGGACGTACGGCTGTACTTAAGTTTCTATAGGGGGCGGGGGCTCCCTCTCTGTCTTGTGCGCCAGGCAGCAGCCAGCAGACCGTTGTCATTACTTGACTTCAATCACTGGACTCTCTCTCAGTCTTTACTAGTCTACCTGCTCTCTACTACACTACTCTGAGCACTGAGTTCGTCGTTGTTGTTGTCCGGACCGTCCGTCACTGAGTCAGACCGTCACGTCACACTGAAGCTGGTGCCAGGCAGCCTGGTTAGTAGTGGTTTTCAGGGTTTTTTAAAATTGTTGGTTGGCGCCTTCAGTCAGTGTCGCTACCGCGGTGCTGCTCGGTCAGTTACCGGACTATCGACATTTGGATGGTACTCCAAGATCCAGGCGGCTAGAAGACTTGCTTGAAGCAGGTCTTCTAGCCGCCTGGATCTTGGAGTACCGTCCTGCTTGGACCGAAGGCCTGGTCCAGGCCTTCGGTCCAAGCAGGTCTTCTAAGTTCAGAGATCCTTACCTGATGAAGTAAAGGTTGCTTCGATTATTTTTCATAGCACACCCTGTGAGGTCTGCACAGGTTTTAAATTCAACATGTGAAAGCATGCCGGCTTCTGGGACTCCAATGATTTCCACACACAGGCGTACACATAATTGCTTATCACACTTCAAATAACAGCAAATAAAAATATTTGTTTTAAAGTGAAGTCGGTATGACAACACGCAGGCTTTAAATGATCACTTAACAGAACGTTTGTGATAAGACAGAGCAATGAACACAATGAAAAATGGCATGCCGCGGAAAGTCAAACGATTATCATTCACATCAAAGGCCCTGCCTCCCCACATATTCAAGAAAAATGTAACACAGGCATTCAGCTGATGAAATACTAACGTCTTTTCGTTTCCCCCCTCGGGACAGTGTGCCATCCTAGTGGCTTTGAGCTATGCCCGGCTTCCAGGAGACCTATTTCAAAAGGTGCTTTATGGTTCGTAGTGGGTACACTGGCGGGTACGGCAAACCCTATGTTGTCTTTCTTTTGTTGAAACCTTGTATTGTAATTCTATTAATATAGCGCTTACTACCGCTGGGCATTCGAGCTGTTTACTGCTCATATTATACTACACCCAATCCAAGTTTGGTGGCTAATTTGGGGTATTTTTTGTTAGTGCTTTAGGCTTGTGTTCTCCGAAGAAACTCTTCCATGCTTTACCCCAGTGCGTTTATGGTGGAAATCAAGGCGACATTAGATGGCATTGCTTCCTGGGGGTGAGGGAGGGAGGGAAGGGGGGGGTGTCACTTCATGCGAGTCATTGGTAGGGTGAATAGATAGGTCAGACAATGATAAGGTTATCGATTTGGGGAATACAGAGGATTAGTGTATGGATAAAATCACAGGCTATTGATTAGCAGTGTGGGAGTAGAAGGAGGTTGTAGGCTATAGGTGCGGTAGTGGGTAATTCGCAAAAACACATATAGAAACGTAGTTCAGAGGGCATGCAGTTTTGAATAGGAGTGGATTAAGGGGAACAAGGCTTGCAGGGGATAGTAAGTATTTGATGGGCATAATCAAAATAATTTTTGTTTTGTGTAGAGTTAATGCAATTTTGTGGATGCAGAGGGGTTAATGACAGATCAGGGTTTGCCCAGTTCATATGGCCACCAGCTAGGTGGCCAAGTATGGGAACATTTGCTGAACGTAAGTACCTCAGTTTTGTCTCTATTGTGTGTGGTCGGGAGCTGGCGCCTGGCAGGGCAGAGGGCAGGTATTTGGTAAGTGCCCTCGCTTGAGGGAGTGGTCATTTCAGGAGGAGGCAGCCTGAGTCTTGGGTAGAAAGGGTACGGACGGAGGGGATGGGGTCACTAGCTTTTGAATATGTGAGCTAGGATTAGTGTGCACTGCTTTTGATTTTCTTTTAATAATAGTTGCCTTTAGTCATTTCAGGTCCATGATGGGCGTCAGTCTTCAACGTGCTTAGTAAAGCATGCGTGGTTGTGGAAACATTTGTGGTTGTGTCTAGTTCAATGTAACACTAATTTATCTACTTATTTAAGGACTGTTGTAAAGCACTAAAATAAGTCACTGAGTTGTCACTTTTGAGCGCTCATCTTGCTCCATATCACAATGCACACTCATCTTCTTTCTGTGTAAATTTGATTCTGTCAGTGCTTGCGCAACACTGTGTAAAATAGTTATTCTAGGATTCCTATTCTATTCCACTGGTCAGAAACATTTTTTTCAGATAAAAGCCGAACAGCGTTGAGAAACAATTAATTAAATCCCTGTTATTTCAAGACATTGAAAAGCACTTCCAAACTTACTGAGTAAAATACAATTTGCGTTAAACAACAAAATCTTTACCAGTTCATATATGTTTTATTTTGAGTGAGCATTGGAGCAAGTTTAATTATGCCGCTGAAATACAAAATATCCCAGATTTCACATTACACAAAATTCATAAAATTTCTCGAAATTAGCCATTACTCGATTTTCCATAATTATTTTTACCCCAGGTCGCATCTCACATTGTCTTGCAACTTACCAGTGGGTGAATGGTTTGAGCAGAAAATGTTTCACCAAGAGACGTTTTCTATTTGAATAAGTCTTATGCCGCTATCTCGTGAGACTTTTTTCACATGAGGTAAGCGCTTGGGTAAACTAGTGATGAGTGATACTGGCAAATCACATTTCATAATATAAGAGCAAATTTGTGAAATTTCCATGATTTAAAAAAAAAAATCTCACAAAAAATAGTCATTTTCGCCCATCCGTAGTGTTAAGTTCCGCCTAACCATGCATTTAAAGACAGACTGTGTGGCCGGCCTCCATGAGGATGGGTAGTACCTTTACTAAACTTAGAAGCAAGCTATGTGGCTTACGGGGGCCCAGCATGCATTAGGCACACACTCCCCTCCTGAAAGGTGGCCAGTGAATGCGAACTGCCCTCGGGTTGGCGATGGTCTACAAAGGCCTAACAAAAGTACTGCCCTCTCAATGAATGGAAGGGATGGTCACCCCTCTGGTGTGGGCGGCGACCCTCAGCGGCCCAACATTCTGCGGTTCTGGGCAAATCACTTAATATCCCTGTTCCTGAAAAAATTAAATGGACGTGACCTTGTGTAAAGTTACTGGTGCTTATGTAAAGCACTCTAATGCCTTCGGGTCGAGTTTGCGCTATATAAAACGGCAAAAAACATACAGAAAAACCTCCAAGGGGCTAATCACACACTGCAAGGTTTCTCTTTTTACCATGGTGTGCTGCAGGAAGTTTCCCTGGGTCCTACTCCTACATGAATTTCAGTTGGCAGTAAAGAGCTATGTGACGATATGATGTGACCACCGATTTTCCTCCCAACTAGATAAATTAGCTGAATCAAACATTTGTGAACCACCTCTATTTAAGGGAGAGGATCAGAGAATTTATGAGCCCACTTTAGGCACTGCTGCTCCGCTTTGACTTCAGCTGGTGTTGGGAATCAAATCTGTAAAATGTTGTTGCAATTAATTAACTAGCTATCTGGTCAAAGTTAAAGTGTGCTTCACTGAAGCCTGTATTTGCCATCAATCATAAGGGGTTTCGATGTGCCTCATTAATATTCATTAGGCAGGTAATCTTGCGACACTCTGTGGAATGGGACAACGTGATAGGGAGGGGGGCATGTGAGGAAGAAGGGTTGAGAGGGGTGATAGGGAGAGAAATGGTGGAACATTGTCCTTGGTAAAAAAGAAATGATCAAATAAATTTGGTAAAGACGACGAGGCAGGATCGGGAATGGATGAAGTAAAGCGGCGGGTCACAGGTGGGGTATTGGGGGAAACATCATTTCATGGAGGGAGGCGGGCAAGAGGCTATTAATTGGGGGGGGCTCAGGGTCTGGCAGAAAAGAGGAAGCATAACATGGAAGAAGTATAGCAGGGAGTGGAGAGCGGGAGCATGTTAAGAGGTAGGGAGGAGGGTGTTACCAACCGTATAAGCCTCAGACAGTTAAAAAGTCACCCCTCTGTCCACTCTGCTGCACTAAGAGGTGTTTGTGAGGTTTTCTTCCGTTTGAGGGCTGGGCAAGTAACGTTGATTAAGTGTAAATGTTGCTGCCGTGCTGTGAATAGGTTTCCTGAAAAGTAACGTGCGTGCGTTACACATTTAGGAAATGTCTCGCATAGATCGATTGAAAGACATTTTGAGCAGGTGTAAGTTCGAGTCAGGTCCATGTCAGGCAGAGCTAAACACGAGTGTCTCTGCCTAGCCCCACCTGCCTTTCAAAGGCATGTTGTTGTATTATTAAGCGCCAGCGTGGCCACTGATGTGTTCTAATGTTGATTTAGGCAATAATGGTGAGGTAACGAAACTGGTGCTCAATGTCATGTAAAGCACTCTGATACCCGATGTCTCAGGTCTACTTCGCTATATAAAACACAAAATAGAAACATCAGTTGTTGGCCTATATATGTAGGTGCGTTGGCAGTCTGCCAGACTATGTTTGTGGTGAAATAGCAGCAGGCGGCAGCGCAGAAGGTTAATGTGCCTGCTGTAAAGAACATATACCTGATGCAGATCACAAAATGCATATGATGTAAATAGGTCAGTGAGTCACTGCTTTTGTCAGAGAGATCCTTTTGTTACTTGCAGTTCCTAAGTTAAAATCCTAACATACAGGGCGAGCTATTAGCTGTCATTTAAGAGCTGCATGCAAAGTGCAAGGAAAAAATTGGAGCGTTATGTTTTTTCCCCACAGTCTTTGTTTCATTACCCTACTGTTTCAAAAATAAATTGTTATCTTTTCATTTTCAGCACCTGACAACCTGAAACATTACCGCATTTGGGGCAATTTTTCAGCAAACAACACGAGGACCCCAACCTCCGTTGCTGCGCTTTCACCCCGGCTACAACCCAGCAAACACCAGTGTTAAAGGTAAGGAAACTGATGCTATATATTTTTTTACATGGGAGTTAGGGCTATATATCTGGTCACTCTCCAGGCCCTCAAGCAGTGTCTCTTTCAGGGCCTCCTGCAACCACTATGGCACAGAGAGGCAGGAGGCAGTACGGCTGTATTTTAGCAGTCATTTTGTGGGAAGGGGAGCTGTTGGAGATGTATTACGATGCACAAGATATATTTATTTGTACTGAAATTTCATATTATTGCACTGCACCTTATATGTTGGACTTTGATTATTGACAGGTTTCTTTAATATATATATATTGGTAAGGCCAGAAACACACCATCATGAATACAGTACAAGAGCTGATTGCAAGGTCATTCCAGTCACGGCCACATGAACAAAAACTACAGATAAAGCAATTAGGACCTCATCAGCCTGAAATAAACCTACAGTGGTACAAAAGGGGGTATAAAAGGGGGTGGTGATGGACGGAGCATCTGAATCAATCAAACACTCACACCCAGTCAAAAGATCTGGGTTTAATCCATCACCATTCTTTAGCCCACTCTGCCACCCCAGTTCAGACATGGCTATATGCAAATCAGTCTGACCCTGTGCCTCATGGGAACAGTCCAGCCCGAACTGCCAAGCCATGTCTTCCCTGGACCGGAAACAAGCTTCCGAGGACCGGTTTCTGGCATTCCAGCCGTCTTCAGCCCGGCTTGCTTGAATCCAGTGGCAAAGTGAGCAAGGGACTCACGTCTGAGCATACCCTGCCCCACTTATGGTGGCCAAAAGCGGTACAAAAGGGGGTGGTGATGGACGGGGCATCTGAATCAATCAAACACTCACACCCAGTCAAAAGATCTGGGTTTAATCCATCACCGTTCTTTAGCCCACTCTGCCACCCCAGTTCAGACATGGCTATATGCAAATCAGTCTGACACTGTGCCTCATGGGAACAGTCCAGCCCGAACTGCCAAGCCATGTCTTCCCTGGACCAGAAACAAGCTTCCGAGGACCGGTTTCTGGCATTCCAGCCGTCTTCAGCCCAGCTTGCTTGAATCCAATGGCAAAGTGAGCAAGGGACTCACGTCTGAGCATACCCTGCCACACTTATGGCGGCCAAAAGCGGTACAAAAGGGGGTGGTGATGGACTGAGCATCTGAATCAATCAAACACTCACACCCAGTCAAAAGATCTGGGTTTAATCCATCACCGTTCTTTAGCCCACTCTGCCACCCCAGTTCAGACATGGCTATATGCAAATCAGTCTGACCCTGTGCCTCATGGGAACAGTCCAGCCCGAACTGCCAAGCAAACTTCCCAGGACAGAGGAAAAATGTCAAAATGTACATTCTCAAATGCCTGGTACACAAAAGCTGATTGGCTTACAGGGTGCCCTATAAAAAATTCTCTGTTCTGCTTCCCCTGCTTGCTGTTTGGTGGTGACTTTTCTTGGAAACGACAAGGCCTAGTTGACTTGAAGCATATTTCTGAAAAAATAAAGAAGCATGCGCTAACAAGAAATCATCTGGAAAACCTGACAAGACTGGGAATGTTGGGGGAAGACGCACCAATTGAGCAGCAGATAAATGATGCATATCGCAAATCCATTCAAAAACACAATGAAGCTGTTAATAAGAACAGACAAAATCTATCCAAGATCATTGATTGCATTCGTTTCTGTGGTGCTTTCGACCTGGCATTGCGAGGCCATGACGAATCAGAAACTTCCTCAAAACCTGGGATCTTTCTAGGCCTAGTGGATTTAATGTCAACCATAGGCCAGGATTTGGAAACACATTTAGCACGTGCTACAGTCTTTTAGGGCACCTCTAATACAATACAAAATTAACTCCTTGACTGTATGCTCGAAATTATAGGAAGCCATATTGTGCAAGAGTTGCGAAACACAGACTTTGTGGCTATTCAGGCTGATGACACCACTGATGTGGCCACTAAAACACAGTCCGTGTTAGTGTTTCGGTACCTTGACAGTGACAGAAACGTTGTGGAGCGGTTCTATGGCTTCACGCATTTAAGAGACTCTAGTGCCGCAACCATCACTGAAGCTATACTGTGTCAACTGGACTTAATTTTCCCGGACCTACCTCAAAAACACAAACTTATCGCACAAAGCTATGCTGGTGCATCCGTAATGAGTGGAAGCCTTAGTGGAGTACAGAAACGAATTAGAGATGTGTACCCTCATGCTCATTTTATGCACTGTTACGCCCACCAACTCAATCTTATTATGCAACAGGCGGTATCAAAGATCAGAGAGACACAAGTTTTCTTTCAGGATATCGGAGGCATAGCAGCATTCTTCACACGTTCCCCCAAAAGAACAGAAGCCCTTCATGAGATTGTGGACAAAAGCGTACCAAGGGGATCCTCAACTCGTTGGAACTTTCACATTCGTACAGTCAACTTAATCTTTGAACAGAGGGAGGGCCTTGAGAAATGTTTTGTCGCCATAGCATCCAGAGAAGACTTTAATCACACAAGTCAGAATGAAGCCCATGGCTTTATTAGAACACTACAAGACAAAGAGTTTCAGTTCTTACTGTTTTTATTTCATGACATAATGTTTCATGTTGATGTGTTATACGATCAGTTGCAAAGAAAAGACATAGATACTGTCTCTGTGAAAGCCAATATATCTACATTTGTACAAAAGATTATGAAAGTGAGAGATGGGGTTGACGATTTAGAGAGCAAACTGCCGGAGCATTCTACTTTTGCAAACCGCAGACAAAACATCACCTCTCTGGTTTGAATTGGAAAGGAGATATGTGACATTGTAATTGTGCAGGCACAAGAACGTTTTTCATTAACAAAACATTTGGTGAGTGCCACTTTATTGCAAAGTAAAGAGTTTGCACAATATGAAGAATCCTTGCCTGAGCGTGCTCTGAATCAGGCTGTGGAAGCATATCCTATGCTCAAAAAAGAGCAGCTGAGAACTGGGTTAACTGTACTCTACGGAATGCCTGTGTACTGGAAGGCCACAAGTGCCTTGACTTTGCTGAGTTTAATTCATAAACTGCATATGGAAAACTCACTTACAGAGACAGTGACTTTACTAAAAATTGTGATTACGACTCCAATGACAACAGTAGAAGCTGAACAATGTATTTCAGCCTTAAAGCGCATAAAGACATTCCTCAGGAACACCATGCTAGAGGAAAGACTAAGGGCCAGATGTAGGAGCCCAAATACCGGTCGGTAACGGCCGAATTCGGCCGTTACCGACCGGTATTTGGTGATTGGGATGTAGGGGCATCATTTTACAGATTCTGTAAATTTACTGAATCTGTAAATTTACCGATTCTGTAAAATACCGAATCGGTAATTTTACCGATTCGGTAAAACCCAGATGTAGGTGGGACTCTTCCGAGTCCCAAAGGCCTTTCAGATTCGGTATTTTACCACCCAATCCAATTTTGTGGTAAAATACCGAATTCAGGTGTGCATGCACATCTGTGCATGCACACCTGTGCAACGTGACACACAGACATGCCCTTAGGGCATGTCTGTGTGCCACATGGCACACAAGTCCGGAATTGGGGTGCTAGAGGGTGTCAAAGTGGCACCCCCTGCACCCTTGCAGGATTCGGTATTTACCGATTCGGTAAATACCGAATCGGTATTGCCCATTGATTCCTATGGGCTTCATGGCCCATAGGAATCAATGGGCAATACCGATTCGGTATTTACCGAATCGGTAAATACCGAATCCTACCGATTCGGTAAATCTCAATTTGGAATTACCTACATCTCCCACCTTCATATTTACCGACTCTTAAATACCGAATCGGTAAAATTCGGTATTTAAGAGTCGGTAAATATAAATTACCTACATCTAGCCCTAAATGCTTTGGCGATGCTATCTGTAGAGAGCAAGCTTGTCTAAAAGATACCGGACTTCAACATGAAAGTAATTGACAAGTTTGCTACACTGAAAGACAGACGTGCTGATTTCATTTACAAAAAGTGAATGCCGCTACTTGTTTGTTGAATACAAAAAATTCTGATTGAGATAAGAAATTCATTGTTATCTCTGTTTTTAAAAGTTTTGTAGTGTTTGTTCTATTTGGAGACTACACAGATTTGCTCACCTTTGTTCACTGGCCGGACCTGTCTCCCGCAGGGTGAACGATTCATTGCTTATGTTGCCTATCAAACCTTTCCCCTTGGCAAATTGCGAAAACCTTTATACCATTTATGTTTGGGGTACTTGCGTGGACCTATGTGAAGTGTGAGTACAAAGCTCAGCTCAACCAGAATCACGGTAACAGCGCATTGCGCTGCCTCTTTTATATTTAGTATATTGTAAGACTTTCATGTGACCTTTATGACCACTCTCTCCTGGAAGATTATTCTTTGAACGTATAACCTACAGAAGAATACTCACTCCTCTTACTCCTCTCTGGGAATAGAGTGGGGAGCCATACATACCTTATCATTGTATATACTGACATTGTGTTGGACCATAGTGCTCATAATCTTATCCTTCTGTTGCACAGGGGTACAACCTATGTTAACTATTTGTCTACTAGAACCAAGGCTGAAAGCTGTGTAGGTTGTATATACAAGTGTGTGCTGGTTCATACTCCCTCTGGTATAGATAAGAATAGAGTGTAACATCTTCCTTTACAGCCTGCCAGTGCCTATTCTTCAAGAATTCACGAAGAGGTTCCCACGCTCAGGACCTGTTTTTCTTCCCCCGCCTTTCCTTGTTTTGTTTCCTGTTTTTCCCTTGCGTGCCATTCGTTACTCTAGAGTCTAATAGAGTCTGAAGGCCGTAGGGGAAGACTGTGGACTTTTCTTCAAGTTCCTGACACTCCTGCGGAACGAGCCTGGCAACCATTACACTGCCGTGCAACTTCTTCTACTCTTAGAGCTGAGATTTCCATGAAAGTCTTATAGTCTGAATTCAGCACCTGAGCATAATAGGCCAGAATGTATGAAGCTCTGTGGTTATACTGAATAAGCAGCTACCTATGTTATGCCATCTATTAATGTAATAACTGCACTTTCACAATTGCTTTATTAACCTTCCTGCTTTCTCAAATTTGCTTGAAAATGCACGACTTTTCTTCTTTTTATCCAAAATTTTCTTGGGGGGTAACGCCCCCAAAAACCCTTTTTGGGGTTCGGGCTCGCTCACTACGGTGCTGTATGCAAATCACTTTGCGCCCCACCACTTTCAAATCTCACCCACCGCCCCTGCCTTCACATAAGGTACAGAGGTATACCTTTGTTCCTTTTCTGCTGACCCATTAGTCACAACCTCTACAGGAGTCTTGGAACCCATCTCTACCTTTTTTTTTTTGAGAACATCTTTTGTGCATTTTCAATCACATCAGCCCCATTTCTGTACACTACTTTAATAGGGTGCTAATTCAAAGCAACTATCAATTGCTGCTAATTGCATAACCGCTAACAAATCTTTACAACATAAATATTCCAAGTCACCTACAATCTCAACCACTTTGGTGCGCATTTCTAATCTCTGCAAACACATATTGTTTTTTTGTTGGGAAACATTTTTATTAAACTTAACAATGTGTTTAAACAATACGAGCAAACTCCTAATACACTTCAGAAATTTGAAATAATAAATAATTTAAATGTTGAATATAAAAATTCCCAACAAAAGCCAAAACAGAACAGAAGAATAAGACTTAACAGCAAACTAAGATGCCTCCAAAATAATTAAACATTATTAAAACGATGTTTAAGAATTATGTTGAGCATGTGCATCAGGATATCATACTGTTTTGGATCCGATTTCTGACTGTCTCTGAGTTTGCCAGTGTGGACATTCTGCAAACCAACACAACAAGATGATGGACAGAGTGCTGAAACTTTTCAACCACTTACCCCAATTCAAGAGATCTTTGTTTGATCCATCGTTCTTTTGCTCACTGTGCCACGCCACCCCAGTTTGAACACAGCCATATGCAAATCAAACTTGACCCTGCTCCTCAAGGGATCAGTCCAGCTTGAACTGCCAGGCCAGGTCCTCCCCGGACCGGAAACAAGCATCCTGGGACCAGCTTCAGGGTATCACCCCTCATCAGCCAGGCTAGCTTGAATCCAGGGGCACAGCGAGCAAAGGACCCACGTCTGGACATACCCTTGGTCACTTAGTGAGAACATAGCAAACAGAACAAGAGGAGGGACGGAGTGTTGAAACTTTTCAAACACTCACCCCCAGTCAAGAGATCTGGATGATGAGGGGGTGATACTCTGAAACCGGTCCCAGGATGCTTGTTTCCGGTCCAGGCAGGACCTAGCCTGGCAGTTCAAGCTGGTCAGTTACCATGGGAAGCATGCTCAAGACTGATTTGCATATGGATGGGTCCAAACTGCGGTGAGGTGGCAAGCAAAATAACGATGGATTAAACTAAGATCTGTGACTGGGGGTGAGTGTTTGAAAAGTTTCAACACTCTGTCCATAATTTTAATTTGTGTTGTTGCTTTGTGCACCCTATGTGGCTAAGGGTATGCCCAGACATGGGTCCCTTGCTCACTGCACCACTAGATTCAAGGTAACCTGGCTGATGAGGAGTGACACCCTGTAACCGGTCCCAGGATGCTTGTTTCCAGTCCAGGAAGGACCAAGCCTGGAAGTTAGGCCTGGATTGTTACCATGGAGAGCAGGGTCAAGACTGATTTGCATATGGCTGGGTCCAAACTGGGGTGATGTGATGAGCAAAATAACGATAAATTAAATCCAGATCTGTGACTGGGAGTGAGTGTTTAAAAAGTTTCAAGACACCGTCCAACATTTTATTTTGTGATATTGCATTCTACCAACAAGTCAAATGTACAAAACTTCTCTGACTTCCAGTAACAAATAATAATTATCTTGACAACTCTTTTTGCCTTGAATTGAATTCCCGTCAGTAAGAAATGGTAGCAATGAGGGTGCTTAATATTTATTGTTTAATAACATCCTGACATTCTAAGGTCCAGCAAGGTTCCTTTCCCTAGAATAGGGAGGGGCAGCTATAAAAAGGGATCACTGGGGGAAGAACAGAGACATCAATAGCCTCAAAATCTTTAAATTGGGTTTTTACCATTAAGGTTTGGTGCTCGCAGTGTTTTGATGGCAGTAACAAACAAGTGTAATAAATTGGCTTAAACATACGGATGATGTAACTGGGTCCATAATGCCATAACATTAGCCATACTGTGTCATCATGGTGCAATAAATGAAAGGGAAGCTCACCCCATTCTTCTCTCTCCATATCACATCCTCACATCTTCCATTTACAAATCTCAGTGTCATGACTCACTCCAAGGCTCTTATCAATATGATTTTCAAACAATTGCATTTTTATCACCTTTGATGTCGGCCAGGCTCGTTTGTCAGTTGTCAGTTAACTTTACCATTTTTTTGTTGATTTCCTATAATGCTGGCTGCATCATGAGTGTCAATTCACCAAAATGCAAGGGGTAGCCGAAGTGACATCATCTAAATGGTCAAATCATAAACAATTGGTTCTTTTGGGTACGCTATATTTCTTACTTCTTTCTTGACATTTTGCAAATCTTACTCATTCATTTAAAGATGAATCAATCAAAGAGAAATGAATTACAGAAAAGAAGAAAAGAATCCAAACTATATAGAGTATCACAAAATACTTTATAAATTGTATTCATTTATAAGTCGTCTTTTTTATAAATTCACAAGGCTGTCATCATTATACAGTGGTGCACAAAGTGAAAAATGGTGACAATTGGTGCTCAGTGAGGTTTGTGCAAGTGTAATATATACAAGATATACAACAGCGATTTCAGGTATCAGGAAGGGGATTTAGAGGGAAAGGGGAGAGTGGCCAGTATTACAAAGTCCCTAAGAGTGTTCTGTACACCACACTAGTCAGTCTTAAATACAGAATCCTTAAAAACTGGTCCACATGTTTTTGTTGTCGATGTTTCAACCCTAAGAGAGTGCTCTTGAGGCGTCAGCGCGGGTCTTCATCAGGACTAGATGAAGGCAGGGGAGGTGAGGGGTATGCGTGGCAGCCTCAAAGCAGGCCCAGCCGGTCTCTCCTTTGGTGTTGTACAATCGGAGCGTGGTAATCAAGGGGTAAAGGACACCCTTGGTGTCGGGTTCTCAAATTCGTTTGTAGAATCCGGATATATCTTCGGTGTCCAACAGCACACGTGTGACAGTAAATGGTCCGTGTGTGTTCACGGATATAACTATCAGCCGTTTCTTACGATATGGCCGTGGCCCTTCAATGGTTTCAATTATTTGACGTTGGGTCTAACTACTTAGACCGGGGGTGATGAATGCTCCGTCCGAGTTCGCTCCGTGAATGACCAGCCACTGATGACATTACAGTAATTGATATCACTTGACCTTTTGACACTGATAATGTTAGAGAGAATGCTTTTATATGTTCTGGAAGTGAAACCACGAGCTCAAAATGCCAGCAATAAACATAGGTGTAAACATTAAATGCAAGATTAACACCTTAGCTGCGTGTAAACATTTCTCCCCAGTGCTGCGCTGTCCATTAGAACTAGTGCTGAATGGACGTTCAATGGTCGTGCGCAGCACTGGGGAGGTAGCGCTGCTGACGACCATTGGCCGTCAGCAGCACTTAAGGGGTTAATAAAATAATGCAAAAGGTTTTTAAAACAGTTACACATCAATTTTTGTATCACACATATGTATTAATTCACATAGTGCCATGATACGCTATGAGTTTAGGCATTATATGCCAGGAATGCTGCAGTGATACGTCAGATGGTAAACAGCCTTTACAACGAAACTTTTACAACGCGCTACCATTACGACGCAACCATTACAACGCAAACCATTACAACGCATTGTGCTGGGGGTCGCTCTAGGATAGGGAACAGATTTAATTTACTATCCAACACCTTCTCTACTATCCACGGGGACTGGAGTTGGAATAGTAAATTAAACTATTCAGTATCCAGCACCCCAAAGCGCTATGCGTTGTAATGGTATGCGTTGTAACGTCATACATCCACGTCAGATATGTACTAGTCATCTACCCAGGTATGGCCAATATGGACACATTCCCACTTGCATATGCACAAGCACATATACCAAGACACAGCTCAAAATGACCAGGCCCAGCCAGGGCACAAACACATCAGCCAGTGCCCAGACACAGCATCATGTTCTTGTGCACAGTGTCAAATGAAAGGTTCAGCCAGTATTTCTCGCGTTTATCACTCACCAAGACCCAGATTTTCGAACATTTATTGAAAGGCAATGCAGCAACTACAGTTGCTGTGCTGAGTTGCGTGAAAGCGGCAGGACAGAGCATACCTACTAAGATACGGCGCTATTTTCCTGTCTGTTTATGCTGGCACTCTTTAGACTGCCATATACCAACACACACGCTTATGCCATGGTGCAAGGGTGTGTGCATTCTGTATGACATTTTTTTTCCAATACAAAAGCTATTCTTTCACACTTATCCTCCAATGCAGCAGGCATGAAAACTAGGAACAAGTGGGGAAGAATTCTAACATTTCTCCGTGTACCTCCTGCTTTAAGGAGACCTAAGATTTTGCCACAAATATCTGTCTATGAATATTTGTAGAGAGGGATTTGCACCTAAACCCATGTGTGGTTGCACAAGAACACCCAAGTACCACCCATGCAACGCCACTGTGAGTAAAATAACAGAAATCAGTATATAATGCAGATTTGCATTACGTTGGGAAACTGCAACGCAAATCCTGATTTGCAATGTATAGTAAATCTCAGCATAATACTTTGCGTTGAGTTTGCATTACAAAAGTAACACAAACCTGGTGCAAAGCATTAGTAATTCTGGCCCCAAGTATGCATCTAATGGGCAGCAACAGAACAGAGGCTGTCAGTCAAATGGCTACCGTAAGTCAGGGCGATGCAGCTATATCCTGCCAGGTCACCCCGAGGTTTGTTTTTCTTATCTCCTCTCCTGGAGAGAGACGTCCTAAAAAGACTCATGCGAGCCTACAAGATTTACTTGAGGGTCCATTAAACGCACTTCAGAGCATTATTTATTTGCAAAATAAAAACATTCTGAAGTGTGAAACAAAATTCTTTATGAATTAAAATGGTCAATTCTGCTAGAGCATCAGAAAGTACACAGGGCTAATGGGAGCCCCATTTTCCTTTTGGCCCTGCGTCTGCCTTTGTGTTCTCTGATGCCAGGGGTTGCAAAGGCAGTGCCCGGGGTCTTAGCGAGCAAGTCAATGCTCGCAACTGCAACCCTGGCTTCCCCTTAATTACTTTCACAGGATGCATCAGTTTTGCACCCCTATATTCTGAATAGACGTGTTCACCCATCTTCTTTTCATCTTCTATATGTCCTGGTTGTGACCCTATGTACATCCAAAAATATGAGTGTAATACTTGAATGCCCTCAAATTACAAGTCCCTATCTATGTTACACAAAGAGTCATACATACCATGCAGTGCATACCCTTTGTTGTTTTTCGTCGTAGCTACATCAAAAAGATGTCGCGAAAGACAAGTTTGAAGAAATATTTTAAAACATTGTATTTTAGTATAGCTTTAACCTGCTGCCTCCTTGTTTTTTTGCACATGCTACCTTTGCCTACTAGATGTGCCCATCTCTGATGTTTATATGCGTTGCGCCTTGGTACATGAAAGAGAAAATTTGCTTGTTCAGTCGACAATATTTATATTTTTGTTCCTTGTGAAGGATATCTGTAATTCTCATGAGCTCAGCTAGACACCTGCTTGTACTCTTTATGAGAATGTAATCATGTAATCGATGCTAGAAACCGAGAGCGCGATTCACAAACTGCATTGTAGTATGTAAAACAGCATTACAGTAATACCACTTAGTACAAAATACAATTCATAAACCTACAAATGTAAATTTCCACTTTCACCTCACCTATATTTTCTGCAGGGAGAGGTCCACACATGTAAGTTTACTACTTAGGACCCGAGTACGATGTCATCAGGAAGGGCTTCAGATGGGATTTGATATTGCAGAATCCGATTCGGAACCCTTGTTTCCGAACGAATCGCACACATTTCCCAACGACCGATTATGATTCCCGGAAACCGTTCGTGAATTCCGAATCGGTTTCGAAAGGCATTCTGACAGCCCTTGTCTTTAGGAACCGATTCATACAGCTTTATGGACATGGTTTCCGAACAAGTGAGAACGATGACCGATTCGGTCAGCCATTCCGATTCAGTCTGCCCGACACGAAACGGCTGTTGGACTCTGTCTTTGGGGTCCCGATGCGGGCCCCAATTCACCCAGAGGTGTCTGATTGGGGCCCGTGGGGGTACACTAGGGACCCCTCTTCCCAGGCATGCACAATGTAGGAGGCACCATGGGGTGCCCGCCACAGGGTGTGAGGTTTTTCCCAACCACTCCACTTTTTTCAATGGGAGCCTGTGTTCTTATTTGGAGCACAGGCTCCCATTGAAGTAAATGCGAGCCTAACGAACGATGTTGGGAGGCATTGTGATCGGTCATTCGGACTCGCACAACCCAATTCATACAGAAAGCATTCCAGTACCGATTCGGTTGGACTGCATCCAGGCAACATCATAAACAGGCCCTAAGGATCACCGCTCAGCCCCACGCTCTTCAACATCTACATGGCCCCCCTCGCCACCATCGTCAGACAGAATGGGCTCAGCATAGTATCCTACACCGACGACACCCATATCATCCTCTCACTCACGAAGAATCCCAAAGACACCAGACTCTGCTTCCATGAAGGAATGAAGAATGTCACAGCCTCGATGAAAGACAGCTGTTTTAAGCTCAGCTCAGAGAAGACCGAGGTCCTCATCCTCGGACCATGCACCTCTGCATGGGACAACACCTGGTAGCCTTCCGCCCTCGGAAACCGACCCACCTCTACAGACCACGCTCGAATCCTCCGCATCATCCTCGACTCCCCCCTCTCCATGAACTGACATATCAACGCCGTTGCTTCCACCAGTTTCAACTGCCTGCACATCCTCCGCAAGACCTTCAAATGGATCCCCCGACTGAAGAAGGACCGTCACCCACGTGCTCATAACTAGCAGAGTAGACTACGGCAACGGCCTATATGTCGGAATCATCAGAACTCTTTTACACAAGCTCCAAACCATCCAGTACGCTGCAGCTAGACTCGTACTCGGGACACAGTGTCACAAACATTCGACCCAACACCTACAAGATCTCCACTGGCTCTGAGAAGAGGGTCACCATCAAACTCCTCACCCATGCCTATAAATCCCTCAACAACATCGGACTCAAATACCTCAACGAGAGAGTATCTTTCCACATACCCAGGAGGAACCTCCGGTCCGCTGACCTCGCCCTGGCAGAGGTCTTCCGTATTCGCAGAAACAGAGCCGGTGGGAGAGCTTTCTTCTACATCGCAGCAAGACCCGGAACGAGCTCCCTGTGAACATCAGACACTCCCTGACCCTGCACATGTTCAGGAAGGACCTCAAGACCTGGCTCTTCAACCGATCCGAAGCTGCTCTCCCCCCTAGTACCTTGAGACCCTCACAGGTGAGTAGTGGGCGCTACAAATCCCCTGATTGATTGATTAATTGATTGATTGATAAGTAGTAAATGTGGAAGTGACCGGGGAGAGGCTGGAAAGTAGAGAACACTTACTAAAAAATAGGAGAGCTTTAAGGAGGAGTAAGGAGTGGTTTATGAAGTGATAAGGAGAGGACTAAGGGGGACTTTCCAATAGAAAAATCCACCCACAAAAGGGTGCGACCATTACTAATCATAAACAAAACTTCTAAAGTTACTACAGCCTGCAGGGTCTCTAAACAGTTGTATGTGTACTTCAGTCCACCATTGCAGTAAGTCTAGCACCACACATGAGCGCTGCACACTGCAACATGCTCCCACAGAAAATAATGGATGCAGGGACTTAGGGGCTCCCTTCTATTCTGGAAGTGGTAACAATTTCTACCTTTCAGGGGTATGATAGATTAGGAAATCTTCAGAGATTATGAAAAAGACCTGGCAGCTGAAGTACTCTGGGGAATATTCTGATTATCATCATTACCCTGAATCCAGGCTTCCTTGTCACAGTCCTAACGCATAAGGTGAGTCTTCATCCAAGACACCGAAAGTTCATATGCCCTCCAGCCTAAAAACAATGGTGTTTGGACAAATTATTGAGAAAAAAAATATTGTGATACAAAAATATATTGTCGACAGGAATATCAAAAGGTAGAAATATTGTTATCAGTGTTGTTTTTAATATTAGAAAAAATATTGATGTGGTAAGCATTGTTATATAGTATGGAATTCACTGTAGAGTATGTTTATTATTTTTTATTTGTGTTTTTAGGAAGATTATTTATTAGTTATGAAATTGTTTACATTAGTATTTTTAGTTTTAATAATGTATATAACTAATAGTTTTATACTTTTATTTAGTTGCGGCATATTGGGTTTTTACGTGATTAGGGTGAGAAGATTGTTAAAAAGTTTATATTTTAAATTAGGTTTTATGTTAATAATTTTAATGAAATGCAAATTAATAATTTAGAATTTTAAAATGTATTTGGTCACATTAATATTTTTCATAATGTTGAATTGAACAATAAATATATATAGACTAATAGTATTACATTAAAATTCGTTTTTTAAATAAAAACTAGTAGTTTAAAATTTGAAATGAATAACATTTTTTAGTACAGTACAATATTTACAAATAGTTTCTATAAAATTATTTTAAAAGTTTCTATAAAATTATTTTAAAAGTTACCAATTTTTGTTAAAAAACGTTAATTGTAGAAATATTTTAAAATGCTTAGTTTTAAAATTTACGTTTACATTTTATGTTAAAAATATGTAAAAAAGATAGATATATTTTTACATTTTAAAATGTATTCAAATACTTTTTTATGTTAATCATGTAATTTTGGATTATGATTTACATTTTTAATGTATGGTTTAAAGTTTAGGAATGTTTGTAAATGTTTTTTAAAATACATTATTTATTAATCATAATCAAAATATTTTTAATTTTTATTATGGGATATGTAGATAAAGGTTTGTAGGTTTGGTTACAGTGTTTTTAGATTAAGTCTTTTTTAATTGTATAATAAAAACTTCTGTGTGAGTATGGAGCATTATTTTGTATCTTAATTTGAATTATCTTGTTTAAAATAGTTTATATTGAAGTGAATATTATCAATTTCACCTCTTTAGCATCCACCACCTTCTTTTTGTTTAGCCTAAGATGGGGTGGGAATAGTAAATGGCACCACATTAGTGCCCAAAGCCTTACCCATATTGGTTTAGGCTTGAGTGGTTATAGTAAATGTCACCTCTTTAGTGTCCAACCTATTCCTCAAATTGGTTTAGATTGGAATGGGAATAGTAAATGTCACCCCTTTAGTCTCCAACACCTTCCCCCAGTATGGTTAGATTGGAATGGTAATAGTAAATATCACTGCTTTAGCGTCCTGCACCTTCCTCCAATATGGTTGGATTGAAGTGTAAATAGTAAATACCACTCCTCTAGTGCCCAGTGCCTTCTCCATATTAGTTTAGACTGGAGTGTGTATTAAATGTCACCCCTTTTGTGTCCAAAGCATTCCTTAAATTGGTTTAGATTGGAATGGGAATAGTAAATGTCACCCCTTTAGTCTCCAACACCTCCCCAAATTGGTTTAGGTTGGAATGGGAACAGTACATGACACCTTTGTAGTGTCCAACACCTTCCTCCAATATGATTGGAGTGTTAATAGTAAATGTAACCCCTTTACTACCCAATGCCTTCCCCAAATTGGTTTAGATTGGAGTGGGTATAGTAAATGTCACCCCTTTAGTGTCCAATGCATACCACAAATTGTTTTAGATTGGAATGGGAATAATAAGTGTCATCCCTATAGTCTCCAACACCTTTCCCCAATATGATTAGATTGGAATGTGTAAAGTAATTGTTACCCCTTTAGAGTCCAACACCTTCCCCAAATAGGTTTAGATTGGAATGGGAATAGTAAATATCACCCCTTAAGTGTCCAACACCTTCCTCCAATATGGTTGGGTTGGAAATAGTAAATGTCACCCCTTTAGTGCCCAACACCTTCCCCAAACCAGTTAGATTGAAGTGGGAATAGTAATTGTCACCCCTTTAGTGTCCAACACCTTCCCAAAATTAGTTAGCTTGGAGTGGAAATAGTAAAGATCACCCTTTAGTGTATGGCTTTTCCCCCCAAATTGGTTAAGATTGTAGTGGGAATAGTAAATGTCACCCCTTTAGTATCCAACACCTTCCCTCAATATGGGTGAATTGGAGTGGTGTCACTCCTTTAGCGTCCAACATCTTCTCACAATATGGTTGGATTGGAGTGGAAATAGTAAATGTCATCCCTTTCATATGCAACGCCTTCCTAAAATTGGTCTATATTGGAGTGGGGAGGGTAATTGTCATACCTTTAGTGTCCAACACCTTCCCCAAATTAGTTTAGGGTGGAGTGGGAATAGTAAATGTTTCACCTTTAGTGTCTAACACCATTCTCCAACAGGATTATATTGGAGTGAGCATGGTATATGTCACCACTTTAGTGTCTAACACTTTTTATTTAATGATTTATGTTGGGGTATGATTATTTAATTCTGTAATTTTAGTCTCAAATATTTTCTTTTAATTTTATGTGTATGTTGTATAAATAGTTTGTTTAATTGTATTAATGTTGTTGGTATTTAGAAATATAATAAAAACTTAGTTTATTCTATGTTTGTAACCAATAATTATCATTAATATTTTTTTTATCAAGAATAAAGAGGTCACACATTTTTCTCAATGTATTTGTTTCCAAAGTTTACTGTTTGTATATTTCTACATTTGTAATCATATACATTTTAACTTAAAAATAAACCTGTTTATAAAGTTAAGTAGATAAATCATTTATATAATATTTTTTATTATGAAAAAATGTAAAATATATAAAGATAATGGGCTTTCTGATCACTTTGAGGTGGTCTGCAACTTATATTGGGCATGTTTTGCTTGCCAGGTGGAATGCTTACCCTCCGGCTTGAGCATGTATCCCATCTATCAAACACTGCAACCCCCTCAGTGATAACAGAAGTGGTGGTAAACCCACACAGTATAATTAGTAAAGGTGTTATTACCACAGGGACGTGTGTGTACCAAAACTTCTCAAATGTTGGAACTTCTTTTAAATGAGAGCATAGGTTTTTTAAATTACAGAGAGTTGGAGTTGAAAATGTTCAAATGGCTAATTTGGGGAAGGCGTTGGACACTAAAGGGTTGATATTTACTATTGCCACTCCAATCTAACCATATTAGGAAAAGTGTTCCAATGGCTGTTGATTCATTTTCTTCACAGAATTGTATACATTGGTGAATGTGACGGATCATAAAAATCTGTCTGGTTACATTGGTGTACATGACCACTCATAATAGTCTATCATGATTGCCAAGGATGAACACACTTACAAGTGCTAAAAAAAGCTTTGATTAATTTGCCTGAGTGTTACCTTACCACTAGTGCTTTCTTCATCATGTTTTCACATTTCTCTGCTACAGGTTTTCATATTTACTTCACAAGACTTTAGTACACTTGCATGATTACTATTTTCCCTGATGTTTTCACTTCAATATTTGGACGCTCAAGGCTAGGACTCAGTCCCTTGTAGCACAGGGATCTATGTGATCCTGAAAGAGACCCACTGACCTTTTTGACATTACTTGGGCTGAAACATGTTAATCATATTGGTACACTTGGACAATTAAATTCCAGCATTTTTCTCCTTTCCTTTTATCATGCCAAGGGGGGCCACATTAAAGGGATACCTGTGTCACCTGTGGACCTTTTTATTTACTCAATCCTGTCACTCCCACAAGAGCTCCACCTTTGTGTGGTTGAAACCTCCCTCCGAAACATCTGGATAAATCAGGGTGAGACCCTATCATCGAGCATTCCACTATACGGTGAGTGAAGGTCTTCTTTAAATTTAGGCGCTATCGCAGGTAATACAATGTGGCTTTCACAAATGGGAGGATGTGAAAGTGGTGTCTTTCCTATCCCTGTTCTTTAGTAGTTTACCAGAAAGAATTTTCCGGACTCAAAATCAAACCGAAGTCGCTTAAAAACAAGACGGCAAAACAAAGATCTCAGAGCCACTATTCAAGAAATATTTAAGGATACCATTCGCCTGAACTGGCCCTCTACCAAACAATCCATTGCTATGCAATTAAAATAAATGTGGACAACCCCGGACTTAAAAGGGCCAGAGACCAAACTCATGTTCATGCCAAATAGACCCCCAGGGGAACCATCAGCAATAGGAAACTAATCAATCGCACATTTGGAAAAACCATAGAAAGAAGAACCAGCTGTAATTCCTAGGAACAAATGCCAGTAAAGCACACAGGTGAGAAACAATGTCTGAGGAATAAAAAAACGTGCGGGAAGAAATGAGGCACCAACCCTTCCTGATTGACAAGGAAGATAAAGAAAATAAAATGTTAACCCAAACTGAAAAACAAGAGTTCAACAGGTCTGAGCCGAAAATGCTAGGGGTTAAACTCATGAGCTGAAGATGACTGCAAATGAGAGTTAGCACACTTAAACTACTGCGCCAGCCTGTCACTGTACACTGGCCAAAACTGTTTTGCCTCTATCGCTACGACCAATCATGTTAAACGTATAGCAAAATATGAACATTTTTTCTACTCTTTCAAGATGACTGCTGCTGCTTGACGCAACACACATGACCAGACAACACAATGCAGCAGCCATCTTCTAAGTATAGAAAGCATTGTTTTTATTGCTTTCTCTACTTTTAACTCAACCAGTTGTATATTGGCAAAGCCAACCATGCTCCTCAATCAACATCAGCAAAGCGAGACCAATTGGCTTTGCCAATGTTGGCTAAATTTGAGGAATAGCGGGAATCTACCTATGTGTGCAACAGTGAAAACGTGATTGAAGAGGGAGATAGAGGAGTAGAAAAGCCCACCCAAGAAAGACGTGAGTGAGATGGGAGCTGGAAACAGAATAGAGGAAAAGGGAGAGGGCAGGAAAGAACAGACCCTTACGGGCCGATTCCGATGTCGGACGGAAGGGCACCGAACGACGGTCGGAGCCCTTCCGCCTGCATCGGAATGTGCTGGCCGGATTCCTATCCGACCGAGCCATTCTGATATAGGTGTTCTTGGAGGCTAGGGCGGTCGGGACCCTACCTCATAATATGCATCTCATGTTAAAGCAGGGTGGTGCCCCACAGAATCCATCCTCCTATCGCCCCCTGACTATGATCAACTCCGATGTTAAAATACTCTGTAAAATACTTGTGAACCGGTTGCATGAGATGGTCACTGGCTTGGTACATGAGGATCAATGCAGCTTTATGCCAGGTCGTAGTACAATCCATAATCTCTGGAGACTGACGCAGGTCTTGCATGAAACCAGGGGTAGTGATCAGGATACGACCTTAGTGTCAATAGACCTAGAGAAGGCTTTTGATGCTGTTAGCTGGCCTTATCTCATGGCAGTGCATGGGCGATGAGATTTGGAACAATGTTCCTGGGTTGGATATGCCTGCTATATAAAGATCTCGTAGTGTGACTGTGGGCAGGCGGTGAACGTTCCGAGACCTGGGTGGTTGGGAGTGGCACCAACCAGAATTGCCCTCTCTCGCCACTTTTGTTTGCCTTGGCTGTGGAGCCCATGGCGATATTATTGCGCAGGTGACTGGAGCCTTGTGTTATACAGGTGGTCAGACGTAAACACATTATTTCATTACATGCAGATGGTGCACTGAATTATCTCCACATGCCTGTGGAATCGGTACCCCGCCTGCTTAAAATGTAAAATGTAAATTGATACTTGTATAGCGCACTACTCACCCGCAAGGGTCTCAAGGCGCTTGTACGAATACCGCTGTGTAACCCATCCTGGCTTTCCCTGTGAGGCGTCCACTCCTGGGCACCCCCAAGGTGGAGGCCAGGCATCCTTAGCATTGTGGGGGCCGTTGTGGAGATTAAGCAAGCTATTGCCCAGAGTTGCAGAGTGGGACTCCATGATTGGAATAGGCACTGAGGCGAGAATTGTCAGGTCCATGGAATTTTTAGCCCAGGACCCGCCGAGGCGGGGAATTGAACCCTGGTCCCGGGCTAGACCTCTGCATCAGGGTCTGCCGCTCTAACCATTGAGCCTTACTTAAGATCTTAAGAGGGAGTTTGGTTGTGTCTCTAGTCTGGGAGTCAATATTAATAAGACCTTATTGTTCCCATTGGGGAGATTGGCAGCGGTGCTGCCTGAGCAATTACCTGATCTCGAGATCCATTGGAAGAAAATAGGCTTTCTCTATTTGGGGCTGTGGGTTGCACACACAGAGGACACATACAGATGCCTTAATGTGGACAGAGTGCTGAGGGGATTAGCTGGGTCTATAAAGCCTTCTGGAAGATGCTGCCTTTATCAGTGATTGGGTGGGCGGCCATTGAAAAGATGGTGTTTAGTACTCATTGTTTATATCTTATCCCGAATTCACCTTTTCCTCTTTGGAGGGACTTCGTTTAGTGCCTGGATTGTTTACTGATTGCATTGGTATGGCCTGGCAGGTGCAATAGTGTTGCCTTAGTGATATTGAAAAGAGACATGGAGGAGGGAGGTTTGGTACTGCCAGGCATGCAGTTTTATTAGGCGACACAGCCCCAGCATGCAGTTCGATGGTTGACTGAGGCTGACAAAAGGGAGAAGCGATTATTGGGGGGTATGACTGGTGAGAGCACCGTCCCTATCTACGTATGAGGGGTTCCCTATTTGGTGCGGCACACAGCTAGGGTCTGGGAACAGACGGTCAAAAAACTATTATATAGGGCTCCCTTCAACAGAGAACTATGGGCCAGATGTAGGTCGCCAAATACCGGTTGGTAACGGCCGATTTCGGCGGTTACCGACCGGTATTTGGAGATTGAGGGGGCCTAATATTTACCGATTCGGTAAATTTACTGAATCGGTAAAATACCGAATCGATAAATTTACCGAATCGGTAAATCTAGATGTAGGTGGCACTGAAAACAGTGCCACAGGCCCTTAAGAATTCGTTATTTACCATGAAATACTATTTCATGGTAAATAACGAATACCTGTGTACATGCACATCTGTGCATGTACACATGTGCCATGTGACACACATACATGCCCTTAGGGCATGTATGTGTGCCACATGGCACACAAACCAGAATCAGGGGTGCAACAGGGTGTCAAAGTGACACCATGTCCCCCTTGACAATTCGGTAATTTTACCGCTCTTTGCATAGACACGCTCTGGACATTTTTGAGCTATTGACCGTTGAGAAACCACTTTGTCTAATGCTTACAGAAACCTGGCTCAATGAGTCTTCTAACCCTGATATTGCGGCAGCCATTCCTCCCGACTATATAGTCTATAGACAGGATAGGGCATTGGGTAAAGGTGGGGGTGTGGCTCTTGCAGTTCAAAGATCTTTTGCTTGTGCAATCATTCCTTCCTCACCGATCTCTGGTTGCGAATCCCTCGCCTTCTCTATTACACTTTCCCCACACCAATCATTCTCAGGGTTCCTAGTTTATAGACCTCCTGGTCTGCGTGGTTCCTTCTTCGATGAGCTTCAATCAGCTATTTCCACTCTATGCCTGAAGGTGGAACACTGCATAATGCTCGGGGATTTTAACATTCACATGGATGTCGAGTCAGACAGTGAAGCTATTAAAATCACGGACATCACTGCTCCCCTTGGTCTAACTCCCTACATCTTTAGTGCAACTCATGATAAGGGTCACACTCTTGACCAAGTGTTCTCCACCATTCCCCTCATTATGTCCCGTCCCACTCCTGTTTTGTGGTCTGACCACTCCCTGATCAGCTTTCTAATCCAAGGTAGAAGCAAAATCTCTTGTACTAACTCTGACCAACTGAGGCACCCCAGTAGACCCTTTCATAAAATTACTCAGGAGAGCCTTGTTCAAGCGTATCAAGAACATCCTTGTATCCTATCCGGCCATCTGGAGAGGGACCTTGAAACTTTTCAGAAATGGCTTACGGATAGGCTTGATGATCTTGCTCCTCTTTCTACGCCTCGCTCATCCATTAAGCATAGCTCGGCTCCTTGGTTCTCTAAATCACTGACTCTTGCTAGGCGAAACTGTAAGTTAGCCGAAAGACTCTGGCGGAAACAGTACGATCAGGAAGCTAAGTCCGCTTACAAAGCATCTATCAAATCTTATCATGCGGCTATCCTAGAGGCCAAAAAGAATTATTTCGCAAACAGAATTGCAGCTGCGTCAAACTCGTGTAAAGACATTTTTTCCATTGTCAAAGAGTTTGTTTCTCCTAAATCGAGTTCAGTCCAGCATAAGTTCTCTGAACCTTGGGTAAAGGAGCTGGCCATCTTTTTTAATATGAAAATCAAACTCATCCAAGAATCCTTTCCTCCAGCTGTCCCCAATGTACCTATGATTGATTCAAATCTGTTGTCTTTTCCATCTGATACTTGCCCCACTCTATCGGAGTTCCCACCTTTATCGGAATCTACTTCTTTGGATCTCCTACTCAGAATTAAATCAGGCTCTCCGCTTGACCCCTGTACGGCGAGTTTTCTAGCTAGGAATGCCAAGATTCTTAATTCCCTGATCTACTCTGTCTTGAATTCATCCTTGTCCAGCGGCATGGTTCCGCCAGCCTGGAAGAAGGCAATGGTTGTTCCCCTTCTAAAAAAACCAGGCCTTGATCCAGAGATACACGCGAACTATAGGCCCATATCTCTCCTGCCCAGTCTGGCTAAGATCGTCGAGAAGCACGTCCACTCTGTGCTCTCTTCCTTCTTGGAAGATCAGGGGTTACTCCACTCTACCCAATCTGGCTTCCGCTCCAATTTGAGCACTGAGACCGCTCTTTTGGAAGTAAACGAAGCCATTAAGGAAGTTCTCGACGCAGGGGGAAGAGCTATGCTGGTGATGTTGGATCTGTCGGCGGCCTTCGACACCGTCCCGCATGAGGCCCTCTTGAGAAGACTTCACGAGATTGGTCTCCGTGGAACGGTGTTGAGCTGGTTGAGATCTTACCTAGCGGGTCGTCGACAAATGGTCTGGGCCCCGCCGTACTCCGCAGAGGTGCCGCCTATGGATGTTGGAGTCCCACAAGGGTCGGTGCTGAGCCCGACCCTTTTTAACATCTTCATGACTCCACTGGCGGTACTTGCGGAGTCCATGGGTGCCCAGATCATATCATACGCTGACGACACCCAGCTTCTCTTCACCTGCAAGAAGGGCATGGAGTTTGACGGGGAGAGCATCCGTGGTAGCCTGGGGGCTGTCTTCGACTGGTTTCAGCGAAGCAGCCTCAAATGCAACCCTGATAAATCTGAGGTGCTCTTCTTCGGCTGTCAAGCAGATCCACCGTGGCAGGAATGGTGGCCGGTGTGTATGTCACCCCCTTCCTCTTCCTCTGTGGTTGCAAAAAACTTGGGGATCAAAATCGACAACACCCTTTCGCTGAAAACACAGATTACAGGTCTCACCAGCACCTGTTTTGGTCTGTTAAAAATGCTGCGAAAATTTCTTCCTCTGCTCCCTTTAGTCCACAGGAAGCTGACGGTACAGGCTTTGATTTGCTCCAGGATTGACTACTCAAATGTCCTCTACCTGGGTTTACCGGACTACCTCCTGCACCAACTTCAGGTAGTTCAAAACTCCGCGGCAAGGGCGATCTTTGGCCTACCCCGACAAGCTCGGGCTTCAGAGCTGCTTTCTTCCCTTCATTGGCTCCCAGTTAAGAAGCAGATTACTTTCAAGGCTCTCACTTTAGCCCACAAGGCACTCCATTTGGTCGGGGCCTCGTACATTCAGAAACGGCTTCTTTTCTATAAACCCACCAGATCTCTCCGATCTGAATGTCTTGGCCTGGCAACGGTTCCTCCCATTAGGAGGGTCAGGATAGGTGGTCGTTCCTTTACACATCTTGCCCCTAAACTATGGAACTCCCTGCCTGTAGATCTGCGCCGTACTTCTAATCTGCTTGCCTTTAGAAAGGCCTTGAAAACTTGGCTTTACAAGCAGTAACTTGTTATGTTTGTGTTTTCTTTCATCTCCTTTCTCAGTTTGGGGTCAGAAAGCGCCGGGACACTCCCTGGAGTAGCCGTGCGCTATATAAGCAACCCCAATAACATAACAATAACATAATGATTCAGTAATTGACATTGATTCCTATGAGCCTCAAGCCTCATAGGAATTAATGGCAATTACCGAATCGGTAAATACCAATTCCGTAATTACCGAATCATACCGATTCGGTAAAAATTACCGAATTAATACCTACATCTCATTTACCGAATCTAGAATACCGAATTGCTAAAATTCGGTATTCTAGAGACGGTAAATGAGACTTACCTACATCGGGCCCTAAGTGTATGGGATCTTGAACCCTCATGGGCCATAGAAAGGGATATGTCCATGGTGAGGTGAAAAGAGGAGGGATGCCACCTGGCGGGTGATCTTTTCTCAGGGGAAAGTTTCCTTACATTTCAAGGTGCATGGGATGCCTTCCAGGTGGGGCGCGGGCTGTTTCTGCACTACGCCAAGTTGGAGAACACGGTCAGGGAAATTTGAAGTAGATATCCGTCTGTGCCACACGCTGGGAGGCCTGATTAGATGGGGGAGGGTAGAAATTTCATCATACTTTTTTTAGGGGCACTTAAGAAAGATTTCACTGAGCCTCCCTACCGTAGCAGGACAGCATGTCAGGGGGAACTGTGGGATCCAGGATAAGGATTGGGACCTTGCGTGGGGCTTAGTGTGGAGAGTGTCCTATAATCATAGATTCAAATTGCTGCACTTTAATTACTTGCATAATACCTACATAGCCCCTGTAGTGCTCATAGGGTAGATCCTACAGATGTGTTACTTGTGGAGAGGATGAGGCTGGTTTCCTTCACCTGGCCTGGCACTGTGCTGAAGTTCTGAATTTCTGGAGGGAGGTGGTTTCTAGAGTAGGGGAGGTCACTGGCATTGCAATTCCCTGGACACCTTGGGCATGCTTGCTGGGGATAATAAAGAAACCTAGAGGATGCAAGATGCCTTACAAATTTCCATAATTTACGCTGCTTCTAGCGAAGCGCAGAGTCACTGTGGGTTGGATAGGGTGTAGGGTGCCAAGTATAGAACTATGGGTACGTGATGTTTTGGAATAGGAAACTGCTGAGGAACATCATATGCGGATTTCCCGCACTGATGAAAAGGCCCCTGAGGCTGTGGCAGCCTGGAGACAACTAATAGAGCACTTTTATACATATGGGACTCTGGATTCTGACTCTGATTGGGATAGATGGTTTTAGCGCTATTTATGGGGTCACCTAGTGTGGATGAACATAATGTATGAGATACTTTGCTTATAGGCTTGGAGTGAGGAATATTGTTACTTCACAAGCAGTGTTGGGCGAGGGATAGCAGGTTGGAGGGTAATCCGACTGCAGAGTTGATTTGCACTGAATGTTATGTTGTATTGCTTTAGTGAAAATCCAAAACATGAAGAGGGTTTGACCTGGAGATACAAGGGGCTCTGGGGAATGTTTTATTACCAGCCAAAAACTGCACCAAGTGATGGCAGTGATCAAGTCTAACACTCTCCAGGATTAAGTAGACGGTGGACAATGTCTTATGACTGTTTTTATTGTTTAAATAAAGTGAAGTGGTTTGTTTCATCGTACAATTTTTCAAACATATTGACTAAAATGCTGTAGGCTCTAAGAGCATTTCTGCATAGAAACATATGACATATTTCGGTAAATCAGAGTCTGGCATGAAACCCTGGAGCACTGGTACATTGAAAGAGCAAATCATACATGCACTTGTAAGAATATCATCTGCCTCTATATTGTCAATGTTGGATGGGCTGAGGCGCTGAAACCATCTCCCCATCCTCAAGCCTACCAGGGTTTCCTTGCATCCTTTATGATCATCCCAGAAAAAAAGAAAAATAGAATTGAAAAGTTGAGCGCAGAAGGAGGAAAACAAAGCAAAGATATTTGCTTCATATGCGCCATTGTTATGATAAGCTGAAAGATGTGGTGAAAGTGGTAAGTGGGTGTGTACATAAAACCAAGAGTCGCCAAAGGACTGAGCACCGGGGACCACTGAAGCAAAGAGGAAACTGAGAAGGTTTGAGCCTAGGTAACAAACTGGGTGAAACCAAAAGGATAGAAAGACACACAGGTTAATGCAGAACCTGAGATTCTGAGTGGTGACAGTGGAACATATTATAGAGAGCCACTGTATCAAAGAAGAAAGAAAAGTGTGCAGTGACCTGCAGAGTTCTTCATGGTGCCATCTTGTCCCATCATCATCAGCCACTACATGGAGCCCCTTGTAACTGTACTCACAAATAACAACATCAAAAATCACTAATAAGCCAATGGCACACAATTATATTTAAAAGTCTCCTCTGCGCCAGCAGTCCAACACCCCAGCCCCTGCTTGGACCTCTTCGATAACTCGGTGTTCACCCCCTCCATGAAGCTTAATGCCACCAAAGCAGAATTCCTGCTACACGCCAAGAAGACCAAGCAGCAACTTGTACAACCTGCCTCAACAACATGAACCTGGATGGATTAGAACCCCAAATGTCATCCAAAGCCATGTCACTCTACAACCTTACCCTCAAGGAACACATCACCACGATAACAAAGACAGCCAGGTACTGGCACTCTGTACTAAGGAAAACAACATAATTCCTCCTAAAAATTACTTTAGAACTGCTGTTCAAGTTCTAGTACTCTTGCATCTGAATGGTGGTCATTCCCTTCTCCATGACCTCTTAGGCTTCACCCTGACCCCCTCAAAAGGGCATTCTACTTGCCACAGCATTCCTTGCACGGCCTTGGTGAAATGTGACTACTTGGCCCCCACCCTAAGCAATCCTCTTTCAGTACCCTTTTTAAAAGCAGCTGCATCATCTAAAAATCCATCTCGACCAGCAGTGCTGCCTACCTGGGTGGCAAGCTGACCATTTCCGGTGGCTCTCTGCACACCTGCAGCCAGGCCACTATCAGACAGCTGACAAAGAAGTGCAATAAATGCAGAAGGCCTGCAATACCTATGTACCCAGTATGTAGAACAACATCCCCATATCCATCAGGACTGCCCGATGCTCCAATTTAAAAGAGAGCTGAAGACACTACGCTTTCATATATTTCATGATGGAGTAACAGTTCCCTATTAGAAAACACCGACCCCCTTCAAACACACGTCGACTGTGTCTTTGCCATTGATCCTGTATTGCACCCCCATGCCTTATAGCTAGGTTTGTGCTATATAGATATGCCGTACACACATATAGACAGTCTCTGACATATGTATAGAAATAGGGAAGAGAGAGAAGGGCATACTAAATAGAGAAGAATTAGAGTCACAAATATTATTGTGTTTTAGTGGGGCAAAATACATCAGTTGTGGTGATAGGTGCTCACTAGGGAGATCCATAATTAGAATACAGGTACAGGGATGGAGAATACTTTTGTCCTTTAGGGGGTAGTTTCACTTTGGAGAGACATTAGCAGTACACAGATACAGGTCTGGAGGGTTTTTGTGTCCTCCTGGCAGTGGTTTCACTCAGGAGAGACATTAGCAGTACACAGGTACCGTGCTGGGGAGTTTTGTGTCCGCTTGGCAGTGGTGTTACTCTGGAGAGACATTAGCAGTACACAGATACAGTGCTGGAGAGTTTGTGTGTCCTCTTGGCAGTGGTTTCACTCAGGAGAGACATTAGCAGTACACAGGTACAGTGCTGAGAGTTTTTGTGTCCTCTTTGCAGTGGTTTCACTCCGGAGATATATTAGCAGTACACAGGTACAGTGCCTGAGAGTTTTTGTGTCCTCTTGGCAGTGGTCTCACTCTAGAGAGACATTAGCAGTACACAGGTACAGTGAGGAGAGTTCCTGCGTCCTCTTGGCAGTGGTCTCACTCTGGAGAGACATTAGCAGTACACAGGTACAGTGCTGAGAGTGTTTGGGTCCTCTTGGCAGTGGTTTCACTCAGAAGATATATTAGCAGTACACAGGTACAGTGCTTGAGAGTTTCTGTGTCCCCTTGAGAGTGTTTTCACTCAGGAGAGACATTAGCAGTACACAGGTACATGGCTAGAGAGTATTTTTGTCCTTTTGGGGGTAGTTTCACTCTGGAGAGACATTAGCAGTACATGGATACAGGGCTGGAGAGTTTTTGTGTCCTCTTGGCAGTAGTTTTGCTCAGGAGAGACGTTAGCAGTACACAGGTACACTGTGGAGCGTTTTGTGTCCTCTTGGCAGTGGTTTCACTCAGGAGATATATTGGCAGTACACAGGTACAGTGCTGGGGTTTTTTTGTGTCCTCTAGGCAGTGGTCTCACTCTAGAGAGACATTAGCAGTACACAGGTACAGTGAGGAGAGTTCCTGCATCCTCTTGGCAGTGGTCTCACTCTGGAGAGACATTAGCAGTACACAGGTAGAGTGCTGAGAGTTTTTGGGTCCTCTTGGCAGTGGTTTCACTCAGAAGATATATTAGCAGTACACAGGTACAGGGCTTGAGAGTTTCTGTGTCCCCTTGGGAGTGTTTTCTCTCAGGAGAGACATTAGCAGTACAGTGCTGGGGAGTTTTGTATCCTCTTGGCAGTGGTCTCACTCTGGAGAGACATAAGCAGTACACAGGTACAGTGCTTGAGAGTTTTTGTGTCCTTTTGGCAGTGGTCTCACTCTGGAGAGACATTAACAGTACACAGGTAGAGTGCTGAGAGTTTTGGGGTCCTCTTGGCAGTGGTTTCACTCAGGAGATATGGTAGCAGTACAATGGATACAGGGCTGGAGAGTTTGTGAGTCCTCTTGGCAGTGGTTTCGCTCAATAGAGACATTAGCAGTACACAGATACCCTGCTGGGGAGTTTTGTGTCCTCTTGGCAGTGGCGTTACTCTGGAGAGACAATAGCAGTACACGGATACAGGGCTGGAGATTTTTTGTGTCCTCTTGGCAGTGGTTTCGCTCCGGAGATATATTAGCAGTACACAGGTACAGTGCTTGATAGTTTTTGTGTCCGCTTGAAAGTGGTTGCACTCAGAGGAGAGATTTTTAGCACACAGGTACAGTGCTGGGGAGTTTTTGTGTCCTCTTGGCAGTGGTCCCACTCTAGAGAGACATTAGCAGTACACAGATACAGTGCAGAGAGTTTTTGGGTCCTCTTGGCAGTAGTCTCACTCTGGAGAGACATTAGCAGTACCCAGGTCCAGTGCTGAGAGTTGTTGGGCCCTCTTGGCAGTGGATTCACTCAGGAGATATATTAGCAGTACACCGGTACAGTGCTGAGAGTTGTTAGGCCCTCTTGGCAGTGGTTTCACTCAGGAGATATGTTAGCAGTACATGGATACAGGGCTGGAGAGTTTTTGGATCCTCTTGGCAGTGGTTTCACTCAGGAGAGACATTAGCAGTACACATGTACAGGGCTGGGGAATATTCATGTTCTCTTAGCATTGATTTCACTCAAGAGAGACATTAGCAGTACACAGGTACGGTGCCGGAGAGTCTTTGTGTCCTCTTGTGTGTGGTTTCACTCAGAAGAGACATTATCAGTACACAGGTACAGTGCTGGAGAGTCTTTGTGTCCTCTTGTATGTGGTTTCACTCAGAAGAGACATTAGCAGTACACAGGTACGTGGCTGGAGAGTATTTTTGTCCTTTTGGGGGTAGTTTCAGTCTGGAGAGACATTAGCAGTACACGGATACAGGGCTGGAGAGTTTTTGTGTCCTCTTGGCAGTAGTTTCGCTCAGGAGAGACGTTAGCAGTACACAGGTACACTGTGGAGTGTTTTGTGTCCTCTTGGCAGTGGTTTCACTCAGAAGAGACTTTAGCAGTACGCAGGTACAGTGTTGGGGAGTTTTGTGTCCTCTTAGCAGTGGTTTCACTCAGGAGATATATTAGCAGTACACAGGTAGAGTGCTGGGGAGTTTTTGTGTCCTCTAGGCAGTGGTCTCACTCTAGAGAGACATTAGCAGTACACAGGTACAGTGCGGAGAGTTCTTGGGTCCTCTTGGCAGTGGTCTCACTCTGAAGAGACATTAGCAGCACACAGGTACAGTGCTGAGAGTTTTTGGGTCCTCTTGGCGGTGGTTTCACTCAGGAGATATATTAGCAGTACACAGGTACAATGCTGGGGAGTTTTTGTGTCCTCTTGGCAGTGGTCTCACGCTGGAGAGACATTAGCAGTACACAGGTACAGTGCTGAGAGTTTTTGTGTCCTCTTGGCAGTGGTCTCACTCAGGGGAGACATTAGTAGTACACAGGTACAGTGCTTGAGAGTTTTCGGGTCTTCTTGGCAGTGGTTTCATTTGGGAGAGACATTAGCAGTACTCGGGTACAGGGCAGGAGAGTTTGTGTGTCCTCTTGGCAGTGGTCTCACTCAGGGGAGACATTAGCAGTACACAGTTACAGTGCTGCGGAGTTTTGTGTCCTCATGCAGTGGTTTCACTCAGGAGAGACATTTGCAGTACACAGGTACAGTGCTGGGGAGTTGTTGTGTTCTCTTGGCAGTGGTTTCGCTCAGGAGAGACATTAGCAGTACACAGGTACAGTGCTGGGGAGTTTTGGCGTCCTCTTGGCAGTGGTCTCACTCAGGGGAGATAGTAGTACACAGGTACAGTGCTTGAGAGTTTTTTTGGTCATCTTTGCAGTGGTTTCACTCGGGAAAGACATTAGCAGTACACAGGTACAGTGCTGGAGAGTTTGTGTGTCCTCTTGGCAGTGGTCTCACTCAGGGGAGACATTAGAAGTACACAGGTACAGTGCTTGAGAGTGTCGGGAGAGACATTAGCAGTACACAGGTACAGTCCTGGTGAGTTTTATGTCCTCTTGGCAGTGGTTTCGCTCAGGAGAGACATTAGCAGTACACAGGTACATGGCTGGAGAGTATTTGTGTGCTCTTGGCATTGGTTTCACTCAGGAGAGACATTAGCAGTACACAGGTACATGGCTGGAGAGTATTTTTGTCCTTTTGGGGGTAGTTTCACTCTGGAGAGACATTAGCAGTACACAGGTACAGTGCTTGAGAGTTTTTGGGTCCTCTTGGCAGTGGTTTCACTCGGGAGAGACGTTAGCAGTACACAGGTACAGTGCTGGAGAGTTTGTGTGTCCTCTTGGCAGTGGTCTCACTCAAGGGAGGCATTAGTAGTACAAAGGTACAGTGCTTGAGAGTGTTTGGGTCCTCTTGGCAGTGGTTTTATTTGGGAGAGACATTAGCAGTACACAGGTACAGTGCTGGGGAGTTTTGTGTCCTCATGCAGTGGTCTCACTCAAGGGAGACATTAGTAGTACACAGGTACAGTGCTTGAGAGTTTTTGGGTCCTCTTGCCAGTGGTTTCATTTGGGAGAGACATTAGCAGTACACAGGTACAGTGCTGGGGAGTTTTGTGTCCTCATGCAGTGGTTTCACTCAGGAGAGACATTTGCAGTACACAGGTACAGTGCTGGGGAGTTGTTGTGTTCCCTTGGCAGTGGTTTCGTTCAGGAGAGACATTAGCAGTACACAGGTACAGTGCTGGAGAGTTTGTGTGTCCTTTTGGCAGTGGTCTCACTCAGGGGAGATAGTAGTACACAGGTACAGTGCTTGAGAGTTTTTGGGTCCTCTTGGCAGTGGTTTCACTCGGGAGAGACATTAGCAGTACACAGGTACAGTGCTGGAGAGTTTGTGTGTCCTCTTGGAAGTGGTCTCACTCAGGGGAGACATTAGAAGTACACAGGTACAGTGCTTGAGAGTGTCGGGAGAAACATTAGCAGTACACAGGTACAGTCCTGCTGAGTTTTATGTCCTCTTGGCAGTGGTTTTGCTCAGGAGAGACATTAGCAGTACACATGTACAGGGGTGGGGAGTATTTGTGTGCTCCTGGCATTGGTTTCACTCAGGAGAGACATTATCAGTACACAGGTACAGTGCTGGAGAGTGTTTGTGTCCTCTTGTATGTGGTTTCACTCAGAAGAGACATTGGCAGTACACAGGTACATGACTGGAGAGTATTTTTGTCCTTTTGGAGGTAGTTACACTCTGGAGAGTCATCAGCAGTACACGGATACAGGGCTGGAGAGTTTTTGTGTCCTCTTGGCAGTAGTTTCGCTCAGGAGAGACGTTAGCACTACACCGGTACACTGTGGAGTGTTTTGTGTCCTCTTGGCAGTGGTTTCACTCAGAAGAGACATTTGCAGTGCACAGGTACAGTGCTGGGGAGTTTTGTATCCTCTTGGCAGTGGTTTCACTCAGGAGATACATTAGCAGTGCACAGGTACAGTGCTGGGGAGTTTGTGTGTCTTCTTGGCAGTGGTCTCACTCAGGGGAGACATTGGTAGTACACAGATACAGTGCTGGGGATTTTGTGTGTCCTCTTGGCAGTGGTCTCACTCAGGGGAGACATTGGTAGTACACAGGTACAGTGCTGGGGAATTTGTGTGTCCTCTTGGCAGTGGTTTCACTCAGGAGAGACATTAGGAGTACACAAGTATAGTGCAGAGAGTTTGTGTGTCCTCTTGCCAGTGGTTTCACTCAGGAGAGACATTAGTAGTACACAGGTACAGTGCTGGAGAGTTTGTGTGTCCTCTTGGCAGTAGCATCACTCGGGGAGACATTTTTAGCCCATAGGTAATGGGGTTGAGATGGTGTCAGTCCTCTTGGGGTGATCTCAATCAGGGGGTCACTATTGGGACAGGCGTACATCAGCTGAGAGGGTGCCTGTCGTCTGGGGAGTGGTATCTGGCAGAGGAGACATTGTTAGCACAGGGGTACAGAGGTTGAGAGGGTGTCTGTCCTCTTGAGGGGAGTGGTCTCACTCTGCAGCAGGGCTTTAAGTGGGATGAAAAAACTGTGTGGTCTGCCAAGGGGCGTGGCCAATGTAATTAAGGGCGTGGCTTAAAAACGGATATGCTAAACATTTGTGATTATCCTAGTGTGCTGCCCGTCTGGTATTTTGATGCTTCTGTCACTGCATTCAGATGTATAATACAAGAAGTAACATTACACCTACAACCAGTCTGGACTGTTGGCTTTGTCAATGGTTGTTAGCTGCAGCAGATAAATAAGCAACAACTGTCTTTGTTGTATATATTAGAGAAAATGCTTCCGTGCCGACAGGATGAGACTGTGAGAACTAAAGCGAGTCTCTTTTGAGTTGCATTGAAGGCCGTGACTGGTGGCCCTGCTGCAGAAATGAGAATTTTTTTTTTAAATCCCTGCTCTATGGATGGAGATATTATTTGGCACACTTTCAGGGTTTGAGAGGGTGTCTCTCCTCTTGAGGGGAGTGGTATCATTTCAGGGAGACATTATTAGCACAGGAATACCGAGGTTGAGCGGGTGTCAGTCCTCTTGACAACCCTTTCATTCAAATATGGGTACAGCGGTACTAGTGTCTTGCTTTTTCATGGTGATGAATTGACCCCTCCCATCCATGTCAGTGATACTTTTAATGCCCGCCTGACAGGGATGTTGCTCAGTGACAGACCTGGACTGCGGTTGTTAGAGCCTGGGATGGGAAAGGAGATATTGTGGCTGTGGGAGGGCTCCACAAAGTTAGTGCGGGCAGCAGGCGCTGCTGGGGCGGTCTGAGGGTGCAGAGCCGAGGCAGAGGAAGGGGGCTGCGAGGGCTTGGAGCGAGTGAGCCTGGTCGTTAGAGCACAGGTCATTAGTGTGTCATTAGACCAGGGGTTGTTAGCGTGTCATTAGACGGGGTGGTTTTTGAGGAGCTCTGTCAGTTTATCTGATCAGAGCTGGAGTCGTTCACAGGTGTGCCTGGGAAGGATTAGAGTCCCCAGCACCTAATTGACCATTAGAAGAGAGGCTCCAGGGGTGCACTGGCTGAAAAACGACACCGGCAGCAAGATTTCGGCTCTGGGAAACCACATCAGGCGCTGAGTTATGTTATAGGTAAGGTGGGTTTCTCAGAGCCCAGAAGTAACAGTGGAGCGCTCTCTGAGCTAAAAAAGATGTGTTATACCACTTCTCTGTTTGTAAAAATAATAATAAAAATAATATTAGTAATAATATTAAAAATAAAAATAATAACTGCACAGACGTAAAGTTTTTCTTCGACCAACGTCATCTGCCCCATCGATTACCAGGGGGGTGGTATCTAGAGATGCAGTGTCTTTATTCCACTGCATGCTTCTTTCTTCCTCCACCCTACAGTTCCGCTCTCCTTATCTCACTCTTGTTGGTTTTTTTCATTACTGCTTTCATCTCTTTGACACTGTTTTCCTACCTTTCTCTTCCTCCCTTTACTGCCTTTCTGTCTTTTGCTCTGGGTCAAAATATGAAAAATAAGATCTGATGCTCAAAAATCACTCCTAGCACCCACCACATTCAAACACCATCTCAAGTTAATCAAGAGAGCCAGCTGCGTCAAAGGATCACGGAGGTAGCTGAATGGTATCCCTGATTGTACTCGTGAGGTCTTGCAGGTACATTTGTATATCAATATCACGTCGGTTGTTGTTTCACGTGGAGCAAGCGCTATATAAATGCAAACCTTTTTCCCTCTTCTATCCCTCCACTATCCTTCTCAATCCAAATAACTGACTAGCATTTCCACCACTCAAATTACGTTCATATTTTCACTATACTAATTCACCACTAATCCTTTATGGGTCCTGGAGTAGCAGGCTGCTCGCCAAAAAAGCGATTTGATGTCTTGTCTGAGGTAGTGAGCGCTAAATTAATGGAATTACAATTATAATTACAATTACTACAAACAACATAGAGCAGCTGTAAGGATGTTTGAAATGTGCGTAATTTGCATTTGTGTAATTCCACAAACTTTCGCAAAATGCGAATCTGTCATTTTGTACTATATTTTAGCACCAAACGCATCCTTACGTCAACTTTTGCATGACAACGCATTCAAGCAAGAGCACAGGGAACAACAACCCCTCATATTCTGTTGTTCCCTTGCATTCGCAGTCAAATTTTAAGGCAGATTGCACCATTCACTGTAAAATTTTTATTGTAAATGCTGTGTACTTACACAAAGTGGCATAATTTCAAGAACTGAGCATAGCAAACGTAACGCAAAAGTGCAGAAATTATGCACGTCATGCTGGCATAATTAAAATTTCACCTAGGCCTAGAAACAAACTCTTAGCTCCAGATACTGTGGAGTCCTTAAATTCAGAGCATGAAAGCAGGAGCATGACAAGGGGGCGACTAATGAGGCTTCGTGTTCTAACCAAGATCTAGTCCTACCTTGCACATTCTCAAGTCTGGTAATCTTCATTGTTAGAAATGGGGGACTCTAGTTGGCAGAGGTAGGCACCTTTGTCCAAATAGGGACCGTTGCTTCAAGTCAGGGTAAGGGAGATACACTCCTAAAATAACCCCTGCTCACTCCCTTGGTAGCTTGGCACAAGCAGACAGGCTTATCTCAGAGGCAGTGTGTAAAGCATTTGTGAACACATACAGTAATACAGTGAAAACACTACAAATGGACACCACACCAGTTTAGAAAAATAAGTAATCTTAATCTAAACCAAAACAAGACTAAACTACAAAAATCCACAATACAATATTAAAAATAAGGCTTTCAAATGGTAGAAATAGTTCAGTTCAATGCAAGTTGTAAATGCAACACTTTTCTCAAAAGTACCTTAGATGAGTCACGCAAAACAAACAAAATGGACGCAAGGAAGGTGATGTGTTGGTTCCTTACACTCAGGGAAGGTGATGCATCAGTTCCTTGCTCCGGGGTAGGTGATGCGTCGGTTCCTTACCGGAGAGGAGGTGATGCGTCGGTTTCTTACTGCGTGGGGTGGTGATACGTCGGTTTCCTACTGTGTACCCCAATGATGCAACAGTCTTGGCGCCTCGATGCGATGCGTCCATCCAGTGTGGGGTTTTGTGCAGCCGCACAGTAAACTTGTTTCAGGATCGGTGCGGTGATCTCAGACTTAGGAGATCATTGCACCCAATAGATCATGCGGCAGTTTCTTAAGCCGCGGCAGGCGCTGCAACGGTTTCTTTGGCGATGCATCGGAAACAGGCGCAGATGCAACACATTTCTTTGATGTTGTGTCGATTTTCCAGCTCCCAGCGACAAACAGTCTTTAGAGGTCCTAAACAGCAGCATGCACCACTTTGCAGGTTGGAATTCCCAGCAAGGAAATTCAAGGGAGATGGTGGTGACGTTTTTGTGTCATGAGACTTCAGAACAGGAGGCAAGCTCAGTTGTAAGCCCTTGGAGATATTTTCTTCAAGCAGGGGACAGAGCAAACAGCAAAGTCCTTTTCTCCTTTCCTTGGCAGAAAGTAGCCTCTGCAGGCCAGACAGCAAACAGCACAGGGGCAGTATTCCTCCTCAGCTTCCCCGGCTCTTCTCCTTGGCAAAGGTTCCTCTTGATTTCCCAGAAGTGATCTAAAAGTCTTGGCCCCTCTTTTCATACCCACACATCCTTTGTTCTCTGAAGGCAGAGAGTGTCTGTACCCAGCCAAAACTAGTTCTGTGGGGCACTTTGCAAGTGCACAACAACCTCTATTGTCAGTGTGAGCCCTGGCTCCAGAGACACCACAGGGGGGCAGAGCCATCATTGTGAAAGGGAGTCACATCCCTATTCAGATCCAGGTGCTACTCCTCCCACCACTCCAAATGCAGAGCAGGTCTAGTCAGCCCATCCCTGACTCATCAGGCTCTCTTGAGCCATTGCTCCATCCCAGCCCTTGATACTACAAAGCGAGACATGCAGTACAGAAACCCAGCAGAGGCACATTGGATGGTTAGGCAAGAAAGTACCTACTTTCTAAAAGTGGTATTTTCAAGCACAGAATGTAATAATCACCCTCACTAAAACATGCACTTTAACATTCTGAATTCAGGCATGCTAAACTTTACTTTTCGATCTTGTTCCCATGGTCAGTTATGTTTATAAGATGTTATAAACAAACTCCCCATTCTGTCCTATGGGAACAAATAGCCTTGCAAGGATGTATGACGTTACAACGAATGCTTTTACCACGCATGCTGTTACAACTGTTTTTACAACGCATACCATTACAACGCATAACGCTTTGGGGTGCTGGATAGTGAATAGTTTAATTTACTATTCCAACTCCAGTCCCCGTGGACACTAGGGAAGGTGTTGGATAGTAAATTAAATCTATTCCCGATCCTCGAGCCCCCCCAGCGCAATGAGTTGTAATGGTTTTCGTTGTAAAACCTGCGTTGTACTAGCACTGCGTGGTAAAAGTTGCGTTGTAAAGGATGTTTCCCACCTTGCGATAGTGAAAACAAAATTGGCAGCATTTCACTATCAGGACATGCCACACACATCAGGGCCTGCCCTACCTTTCACATACAATGCACCCTGCCCACAGGGATACCTTGGGCCTACCTTAGGGGAGGCTTTTATGTAGAAAAGGGAAGGTTTAGGGACTGGCAAGTGAGTGCACTTGCCAAGTCGACATGGCAGTCCCAGACTACACACAGGCTCTGCAATGGCCGGCCAGCATATCATTTTACAGGCTGCTTCTGTGGGTGGCACAATCAATGCTGCAGCCCACTAGCAGCATTTGATTTATAGGCCCCGGGCACACACAGTGCACTGTACTAGTGCCTGACAAGTAAATCAAATATGCCAATCATGGAATCACTAATCCATAACAACAATTTACAAGGAGAGCATATGCACTTTAGCACTGATCAACAGTGCTAAAGGGCCCAGAGTCATACAATCAACAAAAACAGGACAGAACCAGGAGGCTAAAAAGCAAAAAGTTTGGGGATAAACCTGCCGAAAAAGCCAGGTCTAACATTCATCAGTTGCATTCTTCTGCTTTAGACATCCTATAAGGACCGCTTTCCGTTGGGAGGCTTGATACTACCAAGATGTACATAGCGCCATTTCTGGTCTTTCACCACACAAGATATTCTACTTCTGTAAATTGTAATAGCATGAACATTCCTGCTCCGAAGTTTACCCTATAGAATGTCTTTTACTTATTCTGCACCAAAGCATCAGCACATTTGGGAAAGGCAGCAGTCCTACTTGTTTCAACTCAAGCAGCATGTGGTAGGGTTCGTTTGTTATATTGAATGGAGTGAAAGCAGGGTCAGGATCTTGCATATTCCCAGTGCAGCTGCAAGAATTAAACAATAGCACCTGAAAACCAACATTAGAAACTAAACTGGATCACTCCATTGAATACTGTCTCCAAGATAACAAAGCTTTCAGAGCTCTCATTCACTTTTTTGCAATGTGTTGTCTGTCTGGGGGTTGTTTGGTGGTGTTAAGAGAAGACAGACTGGGGCGAGGCCCCCTGCTGAAATCAGAATCAGATATTGAAAAGACAAAGTAATTGTTTTATGTTAACTTTACGAAGTGGCTTTCATTAAGCGTTCTCTTTTGACTCCCCAGAGAGATAATGGACCGAAATTAAACATTCCAGCAGTATATGCCGGTGGGTGAACAGTCATTATAAGTTAGTACTCCTGGAATGGAGAACAAGACATGGACCTGGGCGTACCAGGTCAATCAATCAATCAATCAAGGACATTTGTAGAGCGCACTACCTACCCATAGGGTCTCAAGGCGCTGGGGGGAGGGGGGTGCCGCTACTGCTCGAACAGCCAGGTCTTCAGCTTCTTCCTGAAGGAGAGGTGGTCTTGGGTCAGGCGCAGGTCGGTCGGGAGTGAGTTCCAGGTCTTGGCGGCCAGGTAGGAGAAGGACCTTCCTCCTGTTGTCGCTCTTCGGATGCGGGGGACGGCGGCGAGGGCGTGGTTGGCTGAGCGGAGGTGGCGTTTGGGAGCGTAGAAGTTGATTCGGTTGCTGAGGTAGCTCGGGCCTTGGTCGTGTAGGGCTTTGTGTGCGTGGGTGAGGAGGCGGAAGGTGATTCTTTTGTTGACGGGGAGCCAATGCAGGTCTCTGAGATGTCCGGAGATGTGGCTGGTTCGCGGGATGTCGAGGATGAGTCTGGCTGCGGCGTTCTGGATCCGCTGGAGTCTCTTCTGGAGCTTGGCGGTGGTGCCGGCGTAGAGGGCGTTGCCGTAGTCCAGTCGACTGGTGACGAGGGCCTGGGTGACGGTCTTCCTGGTCTCGGTGGGGATCCACCAGAAGATCTTCCGTAGCATGCGTAGGATGTTGAAGCACGCCGAGGAGACGGTGTTGACTTGCCTGGTCATGGAGAGTGAGGAGTCCAGGATGAAGCCCAGGTTGCGTGCGTGGTCTGTCGGTTTGGGTGCGGTGCCCAGGGCGGGAGGCCACCAGGAGTCGTCCCAGGCGGAGGGTGAAGAGCCTAGGATGAGGACTTCCGTCTTGTCTGAGTTCAGTTTCAGGCGGCTGGTCGTCATCCACTCGGCTACCTCTTTCATCCCTTCGTGCAGATTGGCTCTGGCGCCGGCGGGGTCGTTGGTCAGGGAGAGGATCAGCTGGGTGTCGTCGGCGTAGGAGATTATGTTGAGGTTGTGTTGGCGTGCGATGGCCGCGAGGGGGCTCATGTAGACGTTGAAGAGGGTGGGGCTCAGCGAGGATCCTTGAGGGACGCCGCAGATGACTTCGGTGGCCTCTGACTTGTACGGTGGTAGGCGGACTCTCTGTGTTCTTCCGTCGAGGAAGGAGATGATCCATTCCAGCGCCTTCTCCTGGATTCCGACGTTGCTGAGGCGCTGTACTAGGGTGCGGTGGCAGACAGTGTCGAATGCCGCGGAGAGGTCTAGGAGGATGAGGGCCGCTGTTTCTCCGTTGTCCATCAGGGCTCGGATGTCATCGGTGGCGGCGATGAGGGTGGTCTCGGTGCTGTGGTTGGCTCGGAAGCCAGACTGTGAGGGGTCGAGGGATCCATTTGTCTCAAGGAAGGCGGCCAGCTGCTTGTTGACGGTCTTCTCGATGACTTTGGCTGGAAACGGGAGGAGCGAAATGGGGCGGTAATTCTTGAGTTCGGTGGGGTCCGCTGTGGGTTTCTTGAGTAGAGCGCTGAGTTCGGCGTGCTTCCAGCTCTCAGGGAAGGTGGCGGTGTCGAAGGATGTGTTGATGATGTCTCGCAGGTGGGGTGCGATGACAGCGTCGGCTTTGTTGAAGACGTGGTGGGGCAGGGGTCGGTCGGAGATCCTGAGTGGATGGAGTTCATCGTGCGGATGGTGTCTTCGGTGCTGATCGGAGTCCAGGCGCGGAGGGTGGTGGTGGGGGGCGGTGGTTCGGTCGTGGTGTGCGTTGGTTGGTTGTTGAAGCTGTTGTGTATGTCCGCGATCTTGTTGTGGAAGTATGAGGCGAGGGAGTTGCAGAGGTCTTGCGATGGGGCGATGTCGTTGTTTCCTGCACTGGGGTTGGAAAGCTCTTTCACGATGTTGAAGAGTTCCTTGCAGTTGTGTGCGTTGTTGTCCAGCCGGTCCTTGAATGCAGTTTTCTTGGCGGCGCGGATCAGCTGGTGGTGCTTCCGGGTGGCAAGCTTGAAGGTGGTCCTGTGGTCCGGTGTTGGTTCCCTTCTCCAGACTTTCTCGAGGGCTCGGCAGTTCTTCTTGGAGCTCTTGAGTTCGTCGGTGAACCATGGGGCTTTCTTGCTGCCGAGTCTGCAGGGCGGGGTCCTCAGTGGGGCGAGCTCGTCCGCGCAGTTGCTGATCCACTTCGTGAGGTTGTCTGCGGCCTGGCTGGGGTTCGCTGAGCTGGCAGGAGGGTGCTGGCTCAAGGAGGTGGTGAGCTGGTCGGCTGTGATCTTGTTCCAGCTTCTGCGGGCAATCTGTTGCTGGTGGTGGTGGGTCATCGTTCTTTTGAAGGTGAAGTGGACACAGCTGTGGTCCGTCCATTGAAGCTCTGTGGCGTGGCTGAAGGCGATGTCTGTGCTGGATGAGAAGATTGCGTCGAGTGTGTGTCCGGCGAGGTGGGTGGGAGTGGACACCAGCTGCTTGAGTCCAAGATTGGCGAGGTTGTCGAGCAGGGTGCTGGTGTTGCGATCGTTGTTGTTCTCCAGGTGGAAGTTGAGGTCCCCCAGGAGGATGTAGTCAGCGGAGGGGAGGGCATGCGGGCTGACGAAGTCGGCGATGTCCTCGCTGAATTGGGTGCGTGGTCCCGGAGGTCGGTAGATCAGGGTGCCTCTGAGGGTTGTCTTCGGGTCGGTGTGGATCTGGAAATGCAGATGTTCGGCGGTGGTAAGGGTGTTGTCGGTGCTGGTCGTGATGCGGATGGTGTTTCTGTGGATGATGGCGATGCCTCCTCCCATCTGGTTGGCTGTGCGGTCCCTCCGGGTAATCTTGTAGCCCTCTGGGATGGCGATGGCGATGTCGGGCGCTGAAGAGGCGTTCATCCAGGTCTCCGTGAGGAAGGCAACGTCAGGGGCTGTGGTGTCGAGGAGGTCCAATTCCACTTGAATCTCCCCCTTCCAGGGGTATTAACAGAGCAAAGGTGGGGTGTCTCCCTCCACAGAATGATCAGGTCCAGTGTTTGCCAACATGATAGCTCCACGCCAAGAGACATAGAAAAGCTGGAATTGCAGAGCGTGGTTTCCCACATGGGATACAGCCCCAGTCAATTCCTAATGAGGGTCTGTGTACCCCATTATTGATTGCGACCATGTCCTCAATTGTAATTGGTCGTGTCTGAAATATTTGTTTTTTAAATATGCTTTTTTCACGATGGTTGCATTTTTCATGGTGTTCCAGGTAGTCATATTGTCAATACTTCAAACAATGATTGTAGTTTACCATTTGTGTCTTGGAGCTACAACACTGTTGATCTCAAACTGATTGACTAAGTACTCCCTTCTAGCACTTGAATTTTGCTTTCCAGTCCTACTCCTGGAGGTGGTGTGGAGCAATGAACTCAGAAGAGTATGATACCGTGGATAATCCATAATAATTAGGATGTCCAGGCAGGTCTCTACTTTGACCTATACTTAATGACCTTGTTCCACTTAATTAAATATTCTGGACATTAAAAGCAGGCATAACGAAAACTAGAAGTACCTAATGCCACTGTGTGTGTGTATTTGTGTGTGTGTGTAGTTGTATGTGTGTGTGTGCGCGCGCACACATGCATGGGTGCGTGTGTTTGTGTGTATGTGTGAGTTCTTCTGATTAGAACCCTATTGATTTATTCTCTGACCTTCTAAAAGGGTAGATCTTGATAAATTCTCCACTTTACTCTGAGTGATCATTGATGGACATTTATTGATTTCTTTTTAAGTCGTAAACAAATCCGTTTACTCTCCTCTTGAAGTCCTTGGAGTGCACTTTAACTTCCTTTTGCTTTAATCACATCTCCATATGGAATACTCCTGGTAAGTGACTTCGGATGGCAGAAATCCGCTTGTAAAACTGAATTCACTGCTGTTGTTTTCCTTCAGATATGGTTTAAGGCAATTGTTTTCTAGTCACAAAAGTACAACTAAACTCTCTTTGCTATAGTTTATTGCACGTTTGATTTTAACATTAGAATTGAGTCTTTTGCACATTCTACTAGGTCTAAATGAGGATCCACCAATTTAACCAAATATTGTCAATAAACTCCTTGCGTTATGAAGCCTATGCAGCAAGGATATAATCCTGCTATAACCATGAATTTGAAAAATGCCTTATTCATCTTGAAAAAAGATGCTAAAATGCCCAAGTGTAAATGCAATCCACCCCACCTGCAAAATCATCACTAGTCATGCTCTTGTTAGACCTACCAGACCCATTGAAATCAATGCTGGCAGCCGGGCTATAGTACCGCTCTCGTAAATCAGTACATTTTATTTCTAGACCCCAATGGTTTGTTTTACTGGTTTCAAATTAAAAGCAATTTGTAAGAATTAGAGCATAAAAATGTATTTTATTGAAAATCTGTGAGTATTTAGCACTGATGGGAATCCACTAATTAAGTCGGACCATGGGACTGGAAGCTCGGAGGCCAAGGTTATCCGTGGTTTGTTATCCTTTGGGTACAAGCGGCATGAAGGTTCAGTCCTGATGGCGCTAATTGCTTCATTAGAAATTGGAGAGGGACACTTGCTGGATTTGGCTTACCGACATTGCCATGGCAGCCAAGGATTAGTGTAGCTCACCCCATTGGGAATCAAAGTTCTCTGAGCATATGGCATGGCAGAAAGCTTGGGATATTTCTATATATATATCAGCATTGGTACTTTGGCTACCCGCTTTACTTCAACTCCTTCCTCTTCTCAAGCAGGGCCTTCATCTTGGTGCGGAATGACGCTTACGAAGGCTCCTTATGAGGTGTCCACCTTGAGACAGCTGGGCCGGGACATTCTCGAGCACACCTCAGCTCATGGCATCCCTAACGTGTTCCGCTCCAGGCACTGGTTCCGCCGGCTGCTCTGGACGGTGTTCGTCAGCTTCGCCCTCTGCTGTGCTCTCTGGCAGTGCTCTGAGATGGTTCGCACCTATTACTCTTACCCATCTCACGAGAAGATCATGCTGGTCTCCAGCGCCCGGTTGAAGTTTCCAGCTGTCACGATCTGCAACCTCAACAGTGTGCGACTGTCGGCCATCAACAAGAATTTTGTCATGTTCACGTCCTTGCAGGTAGGCGGTGCTGCGTTCTTTTCACCATTGTTACTTTTTCATGGAAGCTTTAGCTGTTTTACAATGTATCATTTTGGTAGTCTAGATAGAGATCTGGAGACACCTCTAGAGACCGAAAGCCTTCACCGGCGGCTAAGAATGGAACAAGACCAGTGGTTATCTCCTGCTGACATGTGATTCTGTGATTAATAATAAGCTGCTGGTCTTAGCGTAGGGTCCCAGTGCTCAAGTCCATAAGCAAACAATAACTCTCATGCGTTTTAGTATTTTGAAAAGGGAGCTTCAGACTTTCTTAAGATAAGAGCACCTAGAGCAGGGGAGAGCATGTTGCTGAGGTAGTAGGGGGAGGCTTGCAACAAGCAGAATAGGGAACATGGCAGCCACATGCCCTGTCTAAATCAGAATTGTAGCACATTGAAGGGTAAGTGTTTGAGTTATTGAATTGCCACTGCCTGCTATGCCTGATCTGTGCCTACATCATGCGCAGAAAGTGCACTCTGACTGCCTGTACCTGATGTGAAGCCCAATAAATGTGATCTCAGTGCTAAAAAGCTTGATCTGCTAAGGTCTGGTTCCTTTGTAGCTACATACAGGGATCAAATTAGGGACATGTGCGCTGCTACTTCCGGTACCTGATCTGTGGCCGCTCTGGGGAGAACGGCCTAAGAGAGCCACTCCAGAATCTAGCCTGCACTTCCATGAATCCTGTACCACGTAGAATGGTAATACAGCTACTTACACACAAGTAGGAAGATTGTGAGGAAGAACGCCCTCCTTTGATTTATACAACACAAGATATTTATGGTACAGGGAAGGAGCAATGCTCGTAAGCTTGCATGGCTACATCCTACACTAAAACATCCACTTCTATAATGGATCTGCATACTACATAAAGGGGAGGATATCAAAGACCTTCTATTGTCACTAGCTATGTTATACATGACTCCTATGCAATATGGACTGAGCTACTGTGGAAAGTATGTCCTGTTATCGCCTATAGCAGTGGTACTTAACCTTATATCTTCTGAGAACCACCACTTAATCATTACTGGAAACCGGGGACCCCCACTGAATCGTTATTGAAATCTGGGGACCCCCACTTAGGGCCTGATTGCGAGTTTGGCAGTGTGAGACCGGGACCGCCGCTCTGGCACCGCCAAACCTGCGTTTGCACTGTCTGCTAGTTTAGTAGTTTTCTCCTCGTCTCACGGCAGTTCTTTGGCATTCCCACAGTGGTGCCAATGGAATAGGCACCGCAATGGAAAGTTCAAAATCAGTACATGCACAGCATAGACTGCTGCATTCTATACAGTGCAGGTAACGGAGTGCATGCACACAGGGGGGCACACCATGTGCCCTCCTGCATGCATCCCCAGGTCCAGAGGCAACAGGAAGCCCTGTAGGGCCCCCTTTGTTTCCTCTCCACCACGGTTATTATGGTGGTGGAACCGCCATAAAAACAGGAGCGGAGAGGAAACTCGTAATATACTTGACAGGACTGCGGTGGTCCTGCCAAGTATTGCAACATCAAGACCACCGCGCCACCACCAGGGATCTCTGATACATGGCAGTTGCCCCAGGTCAGCTGACCGCCTTAGTTGTACTAGGGCAATCGGAAGACTGCAGCTGCAGTGCTCCCCCCTTCGAGGCTGGCAGTCCATGGACGACCCGTCTCGCAATGACTGCAGTCATTACTGGAAGCAGGGACTCCAGACTAAGGATTTCAATGATATGCACCAAAAAACTATATACAAAAGATATAGAAGCAAGCAGTCATCAAACAAATAGACAAATTATGATTTTTTTAAAAAAGATTTGCAAATATAAAAAAAGAAAGGTTTTTAATAGGAAACTTGGAACGTTTCTAACTTTAGCTATGATACTCATCGTCCATACTATATTCTATTTAGTACACTTGCACTGCTCCCACGAATCAATGAATCTGAGGATCATAACTTAAGGCCTGATTTACAAAGGGCCTCCCGCGTTGTTTCAGAAACCCTGCAGTCATGGCGGGGGCCCAAACTTGTGGACCTCCACAATGAGAATCTGTAATGCAGCAGCAGGGCCTTCGCCAAGACCGAGGAGGCCCTATGGGAATCTGAACCTTCAATTTTAATCTCCAGTTTCAAATTCCTTCACATTACACTTTAAAATTTTAAGTTGTACATTTTGCTTCTTTTTTATAGACACTTTATTAATCTGTCAATGTTATTTAATTTTTTAAGCAGACACCAATCCCCTGAGCTGGCTTTGCAGACTCCCGGGGGTCCCCGGACCACAGGTTAAGAACCACTGGTTTAAAGTATACTTAAAGTGCATGCTATATGAAGAAAACAGTGTCATGAAGACCATATAGCCAATGGCTTTGTACTGCGGAGCTCGCATGCTATAGTATCAGAGCTACTGTCGTTTAGCATGCACTGGCAGTGCCTAACCTACTGTCGCTATTACTGCCTCGGCTATATTACACAAAATGTGCATGCCTTATATATATCTGTGTGGCGAAGCGTGTAAAACCACGGACTACGCTATACTATATGTGCATGCTGCGTGAAAGGGTAGTGCCAGCATGTTTGCATGACTACTGGCTAAGCATAAGAGAATGCACATGCCATACAAACAGTACTGTCATGGCTATATTGTACTGGACCTGCTGCTGCATGGAGGGGCCATGTGAAGATGCGCCCTTTGCCAATAACTAAATTATACGGAATGTGCATGCTGTATCAATATAACCAATCGCTGTGATATACTTGACCTCCAGCTGTATGAAGGAACAGTGTCAAGAATGACTCAGAAATACCGGCCATATTTACGAGATTAATATGCTGTGTGGTGAGGCGTGTACTGTCATAAACTTTACCCCACTATACTATACTTGATCTCCATGCTATGTTATATGGAAAGAATCACAAAACAGAATTGTCATAGCCTATATTGCCCAGAATTTGCACACACTGGGCCTGGAGTGTTTAACGTATAACTACAATAGTACTACTAACTTACTAGAAAATGCAGTGTGCAAACCTATGGGTGGAAATCTCCACTTCCACCTGTCTTATCTTTTCCATACAGAGCTCCTCACACATGTATGTCTACTTCTTAGTAGTAAATGATGGTGGGTCTGGGAGAGTGGCTGTGAAATGGGGAATACTTACTACTAAGTGGGAGGGGGTTAGGAAGAAGTAAGGATGGAATTAAGGAGGGCTGTGAAGGGGTTTAGGGAGGGATATGTCATATTCACAAAAGAAAAGGCACTTTACTATTCAGAAAATGCACTTATAAAGCTACTACAGCCAAAAAAGGCTCCACAGCTGTAGTAAATGTACTCTAACTGAGACCTTGAGTAATTCAAACATGGCCAACTGCTGGTTTAACAACACCCTCACTGTTGGAGCAGAGACTTAACATAGAACCCTATAGGAAATAATATTAAAATACATTAATTTATTTGGACTTTTTAAAGATATACATATATATATATATATATATATATATATATATATATATATATATATATATATATATATATATATATATATATATATATATATATATATATATATATATATATATAATTCAACTGAATGCAAAAAACCTTGTAATTGTATTTATATAGGACTTACTAGCCCTGATGAGGCATTGAATCGCTTTTCAACGAGTAGTACGCTACTCTGAACCAAAAGTGGATTAGTGGTGGATTAGTATAGGGAATTATAAGTTGTTGATTGGAGCGGTAGACATGTGAGTCTGTTAATTGGATTGAATAGGATAAAGGAGGGATAGAAGAGGGAAGAGTCTGGGAAGGGTTATTTGTGAGATCACAGTAGTAATATGAGGTTTAGGATGAGTCAGAGTGGAGGAAGAGGATGTATTGTAGGTTGTATAGGATGAGACAGACTTGTGATTTGGAAAGAGTTGATGATTTTTTTTAAATGTACAGTGGGAGCAAAGTAATGCATTTATAGATACTTACATACAAATAAAAAAGGTATACATTTCTGTGTAAAAAAATAAAGAGAAATGAAATTGTATTACGTAAAGTACCACATGTACATGCATGGTTAAATATTTAGAAACCAGACAAATAAGGGCGACGGTGGCCTATTTAGAAAGGTCCAGCATACATGCCCAGGCTGAACATCAAGAGAAAGGGTATGCAGTTCCTGATATGGAAGGGCTGAGAGGGAGAGAGAGGGGCATTAAGAAGTCCCTGACTACACACTGGTAGTGTTAGAGAGAAGGGGGAGGGGGGACTGGGAAGTCCTTCCTTTTGGAATAAGGGCCCTCACACACCCAGCCTGCTGGGTGTCATGCTTCATCATCGGGCATGCTCCTTGGCAGGGAGGCGCTGCAATACCCGACGGGCACCCTATGCAGGGGCTCTTTGGCGGAGATCTTTTTATTCCTAGCCGTATGGTGCAGTGGGTGTGAGGGTCCTTGGTAGTGTAGGAGTGCAAAAGTGTGAATTAGTGTGAATTAAAACAGGGAAATGGAAGAGTCAGGTAAAATAGACTTTAATAGTCATGTCTTACCCCTGGTTAAAAATGGAGTTGGCGACTCACTGCAATGATGCTGCAGGGTGTTGCGCTCAGTTTAGCGCAACACCCTGCAGCATCATTGCAGTGAGTCGCCAACTCCATTTTTGTTTGTGTGAGTGAGAGGGTGTCTCTTCCAGTAGGGAACTCAATAATATTTCAAGGCATTTGTGTTCTGTAGTATGTTTCATGTAATCTTTATCCAATTTGACCAAATATATTTCCTTGTTATTAATTTTTCAATGAAAGATGACACACCACTTCAAAAACCCTCTCTTTTCACTATATAAGGAGATTCCCTACACGGTGAGTACCTCACACCAGTCATAAAAAACCTGACCTTTTTTCACTGTCTTCAGTAAATGTGTTATATTGATAAGTAGAAACTGTAGGTGGTGAGCAACTATTAACCTGGCAGCTGGCCTCTTGCGGGTGTGGCACGTAATGTCAAGGTAGGAATCTTGATGGCACCAAATATTACGGACACAATGTCAATGTCACTGGACAACATATTGAAAGGTAAATAAGTGTCAATTTTCTATACCTCACTCTACATATATGTAACCTGACGATATATATATATTCAGTGTGCATAAATGTGGAATTAGGAATGTTAAATATATACTTCTTCTATATGCACATACCTTTTGGAATTCTGTCCTCAATATTCTGTCCATGATATTAGTGTATTACAATATTCCTAGCCTCGATATTCCATAATACAGTTCTCTTCTGCTCCTGTGGAGGAAAGCTGTGCATAGTTTTATGTAAGGTTTTAAGTTCATCTCTTTACATGCTGGATTAATTTTGTCTATAGCTTAAAATGCATGCCTTTTCCCAAAGTGCTTTATTAAGGTTGGCAAGAGGTTCAGGTTGACACCTAATGGGGAAAGTTTTATGGAGGCCAACTATTTGTTTGGGACCTCAGTGCTAAACATGTGTCGTAAATGTAAATACACACCATACGGTTTGGGCTGTGAGTTTTATATGTGGTTGAACATATAGGTTAAAATAGAGCATTTTGCAAACAATGGGATACTCTAAAAAAAAGGTGTTAGAAATGTTAACAGGGTACTCGAAACAGAACTTAACATATCTTTTTTGCTCAGCTGTGACTCTTGCCTCCTTCACCCAAGTGCACACAATCCAATTGCTCCTGATTGGCCAGCTCTGAGCGTGCATGCGCCAGTGAATATATGTGCTTGCGTGTGCTTTTGTCCGGTCTCTCTCAATACTTGCTACGAAAGTATTTGGGACAATTATAGATAGACAGCTAATGAGCATATGCCAGTGCCTTTACATGGTGTCATAGATGTAAGTAAGGGCTGCCGCTCGGTGATGCAGCGCGCGTAAGGTAAATTGTTTTATTTATTTAATTACTTACCTTACTCCTGTCAGTCGTATGTCGGACTCTACTACCCCACCCACCCTGCCCCTCCCCCGCCTCTCCCCACCACCCCACAGCACCTCACCTAGTGCCCACACCGCCAGCGCTCGCCCCGCAATGCCAATTCCACTTAAATACCCAAAGGAAACTTATGAGACATATTTGTGGGAAAGAAGTGCTGCAGGTTTATTTCGTACAACACAGGTATGGCATTAAGGTGGGTCATCTTACAGGCGATCCAATGCGGCAGCCCCTCGCTGACCCGCATGCCTAAGGAGCCATCTTGCACGGCGATACATTTCTGACGGTGCAGTATATTACCATTTCGTTATACTCCCGCCCCCCCTGTCAGGGGGGAGCGATGAGGCGCACCCCCGGTCAGTTCAGGCCCCCCGACCGCCCGAAGGACTAACGGGGCGCCGACGCTGTTTCCCGGAACCTCCTTGGCTCCAGGTGCTTGGCTCAGGCACCCTTACTGTGCCAGGCAGAGGTATCTTGACTGTATCCTTCTGCCGCAGAGGTACCCTTACTGTCCATCTGCTTCCAGATCGCCCTGTACTCCGCCACAGCTCTGGAGGAGGCCCCCGTCGTGGCTGCTCAAGTAGGGAGGTCGGCTCAGGGGGAGGGGTGCCGCGCTAAGGGCTCTGCTCGCCCGTCGTGTGGGACTAGGGTGCTGTCCCGCCCATGCTCCCCTGCGTGTCGCGCGGTCAGCGGCAATACCTGACTGAAAGCACATGTACCCAACTATTCCTCCGAAAAAACATTTAATAGGTGGGTGTAACACCCCAAACACTCCCCCTGAAGCGACGCCCAGGGATCCAAGGGTGGGTCTGCCGACGGTGGCTCTCTGGCACCCCCTTACTCCATTCTCCTGTCCGTTGGGGGTTCTGCAGAGACTCATGGCTGACAGGAGGCTTCCAGTCCATGCTGACCGCACACGTTGAACGCCACTCTCGCCATGATGCCAGCTCCTCACTCCTATGGAGAGCAGAGAGCATGGCGGGAGAGAATGACATGTGATGATGCAGAGATGGTTCAGAGAGTGCTGAGGGAGGGTGGATTGAACCTATGTACTTGGATCTAGATTTGTTCGGTTGGGGAAGGGAGGCAGGACATCACATATTTACTTTTGATGTATTTGGTATGGAAAAGGAACGTTGCTGCTGAAGGTGGCAAGACAAAAGGTATTTTTTACTTATCCAGATTTTGAGGAAGAGTGGCTGAGTGGAACAGAGAGAAAGCAAGAGGCAGAGAACGAGCGAGAGGTGGCAGTGCGGTGTATGACTCCCTCATGGCACCTCTTCCCCGTACAGCTTCTCCATGCCACCATTAGTTTACACAAGGGTGCTCATGGGGACGAAGAGGAACCCACAGCATATCATGCATAACATGCATAACTGTCAGTAACAGGGAATGTTTCACCTCAGGGCTCCAAGTGCTAACATAGGGGTCGATTAGGATGGCGGTGAATCCGCATCCTCCGGGCCGGCGGAAGCCACCGCCGGCCCGGAGGATGCGGATTCACCGCTGCGGACCTCCAAAACACCACCAGCCACATTAGGATGGCGTTGGGAGCAGCGGCGGATGGCAAGTCCGTCCGCCACTGATCCGTGGGATGTTGTCCCCAATTTGGTGGCGGTGCCAGCCAAATTACGAAGGGTGAGGAAACATGCTATCCGCGGCTGATTTTCCGCCGTGGAAAAGCATGTGGACCTTTGCTTCTGGGGGCCCGTTGCGGGCCCCCAGGGTGTTGGGGGGTGTTGGGGGGTGTTTTAAGAAACTGCTAAAGACGTGGCTTTTCACCCAGCCACGTTAACTCCCCTACGTCTTGCCTCAGGCTACTTGTGGTCTACTAGCGCCGGGACACCTCCTCGTGAGGTAGCTGTTCGCGCTGTATAAAACCCAGTATTATTATTATTATTATTATTCACATGGGGGGTACCTATGGTACCCCCCTGCATATGCATGCACAAAGCGGCAGGCACCGCACGGTGCCTGCCGCTTTGTGCATGCATATGAAAAGCATGCAATTTTAACCTTGCGGCGGGCGCTGCTTCAAGCAGCACCCGCCACAAGGTTACAGATACGGGATGTGACCGCCAGGGTGGCGGTCACATCCTAATTTGCACGGAGGGACCACCGCTGCCCCTGCAGACGGTCCCTCCACCTCAGGGTGGCAGACAGACTCAGGTCCGTCCGCCATCCTAATGAGGCCCCTTGTCACTTGGAAAACCCCGGAAGAAAGCAACCCTGTTATTGATGAAAGCCCATTCATTAATTCTAAATATTTCTTCTGCCTACGTGATCCCTCCATTATTCATGACTTTCCAAAGCATTCATCAACATGAGTAAAGTTATTTGTGTTTTTTAAAGTTGTGAAGGGGTTGTGGAGAAATCAACTGCAAGCTTCCCAAAGCATGTGCTCCCCTAAACCAGACTCAGGGCCGAAGTTAGAACCCAACAGCAGCGGCTCCTCCGTAATGGCGGAGGAGCATCGCCCCACTGGTCAGAGCCAGCATATGAAAATTAAAATGATAATAAAGCAATTTTATTATAATTTTGTTTGCACTGTGAGCCCAGTCAGCCGAGATTAAGGTGAGGCGGGGCCATCCTCAATAGAGAGCAGAAGGGAGGAGGAGTGGTGGGCACTGTAAAGGCGTATGTTGGTTTGGCCGGCCATCGTTTGATGGCCAAACTGACAGGCGCACGTAGATTTCCCCAACCCAGCAGGTGGAGAAAAGGCAGAGACCAGCCTGTTCAAGCCAATCCTGGTGCTTTTCTCACGCTACGTATAGCATGAGAGCATCATCTGAATGGGGTGGGGAGCCTGTGCAGAAACCAAAAAGCTGTGAAAGAGCACCGATGCAGCGACTGGTACTGGGAGTGGCAGGTGATTGTTTTTTTAAAATTATTATTTCCCCCCCCCCCCCCCCCCCACATGCTGGCCCACCACTCTTTATTGGTAGCAGCAATTGCTGGAACCCAAGGCAGCCCTGGCAAATTTTGTCAGACTAGTATTGGTACTTTGCGCAGCAAGCAAGTGCAGCAAGTGACCCTGATCACTACAAGGGAGGTTCTCCACCCACATGCAAATTTGGGCAAAAATGGCAAAATGTTGCATTCTACAAAACATTTTTCATTGCATATTAAATTGTATATCTTTTAAAGCATAATAAATGATGACCCTACAGTGCACCAGGATACAACAGTCTTTGTTGGGGCACTTTAATGATTCCCTCACTATCACCCTCCAACAGAGCCACTCATCTCCCCAAAGCCTCTTTCTCACATGTATTTAATTTGCTTTATAGCGCCTCTTTTACCAGTGTAGTGTGCCAGAGCACTTTACATCAAACACACATAGAGGCAATGGATCATACGATGGTAAATCGGTGTGTAGAAAATATTTCATGTGGTAAACTGAACTACAAGGTATAGGATTCACATGTCAAGTCAAGTCAAGTCAGGGGCATTTGTAGCGCGCACATATCACATCCAAGGGAGTCTCATGGCGCTTGCAGACGACACTGACCAGAAAGAGCGGCTAGAATCAGCAAAACAGCCAGGCTTTGAGTTTCTTGCAAAACCTGAGATGTTCAGTGGTGGTTAGCAAATCCAACGGCATCTTATTCCAAAGAGAGGGTGCCAGGAAAGAAAAAGCTCGACCCCCGTTTCTGGCCATTTGGATTAGCCGCGGGGTAAGCAGTGATTTGTTACTTTATCTGAGTTGTCTGCTTGGCTCACACCAGGTGAGTTTGCGGGACCAATATTTTGGGCCTTTTCCGTACATTTGTTTATGTGTCAGACACAAGATTTTAAACGTGATTCGCTTCTTTACCGGGAGCCAATGTAGCTCCTTGAGGCAGGGGGCAGAGGAGGACATTCGTGGTAAGTTCAGCACTAGACGTGCTGCAGTATTTTGCAAAACCTGCAACTTTTTCAAGAGATTTTCATTCGTTGCCAACAATAGGGCGTTTCCATAATCTAATCTATTTATAATTAGGCCTTGAACCAGGGGTTTTTGTGCCTCGTCAGATATCCATTTAAATTTTTTTCGAAGCTTGCGCATAGTTGCGAAACACGTTCCCACAATATGGTCAATTTGGCATTTCATAGAGAGTTTATTATCCATATGGATGCCCAGGATTCGTACTGATTCCTTAGGGACTGGGCAGTCACCTAGCTGCGCTGGCCACCAATCCTGCGTCCAGTATTCGGCAGCCTTGCCAAACAGCATGACTTCTGATTTATTGCTGTTTAGCTGCAAGTGATTCTTGCCCATCCAGTTCTAAACCTCAGTCATACACTTTTTGAAACGAGCTTTGGTTTCATTAATGTCGGGGCCAAGAGTGACCAGGATTTGGGTATCATCAGCGTAGGATAAAACATCAAAACCAAACGCCCTAATCTTCTTGGCCAGAGGTGTCATGTACACATTAAAAAGCGTCGGGCTCAAAATAGAGCCCTGCGGGATACCCCTTTTGACTGGTCGACTGCTGGCTATGTTCTTACCCACTTGCACTGTAGTAGTGCGGTTGGATAGATAGCTCTTAAACCAGTCTAGGACCCTCCCTCTGACACCAATCTCCCATAGCCGTTGGATCAGAATGCGATGGGAGATGGTGTCAAAGGCCGCAGACAAATCCAGGAGGATTAGAATAGTTGCTTGATGTTTGTCCAGCGCCATCCTGATATTGTCTGCGACCTCTATTAATGCAGTCTCCGTGCTGTGAGCAGCACGAAAACCAGACTGGGAGGGGTCCAACAGCTCCTTGCTCTCGAGATAGTTTACCAATTGCCCATTTACAAAGGATTCCAATATTTTCACAAAATAGGGCAACAAAGAAATAGGTCGATAATTTAGGTGGACATCAGCATTGGCACCAGATTTTTTCAATATCGGCCTAATTCTTGCCGCCTTCCACACTGTGGGGAAATCCGCTTCTGAGAGAGTTTTTTTTAGGAGACAGGTAAGATCTTCAACAAGAGCTGGGGCCACCTATTTCTAGCGTCTTCTTGTTGTCAAACATATCAAATGTCTCCCATCTAAAGAAAGGATCGTTAGAAATGGCCATAGCGTCTTGAGAGAATGTTTGTGTAACTTCTTGACTAATGGTTTTCTGTATGGTATTAATTTTTTCTTCAAAGAATTCCGAAAGGGCCTCGGTCCATTCTGCAGAATCCGGGATGGACGACACATTCGTTGGGGTAGTAAACTCTTTTAGAATGTGATATAATTCCTTGGAGGAATTTTCAGCTTTACTTATACGCTCTACAAGGTGTCTTCTTTTCGCTGCTCTTATATCCCTCATGTAGCCTATATGGAGAACTTTATATATCTTACGGTCATTTAGATCTCTGCTTTTTCGCCACTTTTTTCCCGCTGTTCTGGTAAGAGATTTAGTGCATTTTAACTCAGCTGTGAACCATTGGGCTTGCTTCTTCTTGCACTTGGTAACACGCCGAGGAGCTATCTTATCTAGCCTAATCTCAATGGCAGTCTCAAAATGTTGTGCTGCTATACTAGCACTTTTTACCCAGTTCATAGGATCAATCTTAAAATAATTGGAGAAGGAGGATAGTGTGATTTTTTTCAATGGGCGACAGACTCTGGAATCTACTTTACAGGTTGGTCCATCCATTTGGGCAGATATTCTAAATTTTACTAAATAATGGTCTGTACAAAGCAATGGAGTCGGAGGGGACACCCTTATATTGGAAAAGTTTGTAAACAAAAGATCGAGCGTATGGCCTGCTCGATGGGTCGGGCCCTCGACCCTTTGACTAAGATTCAGGGTAGTAGTAACAACAAGAAAGAGAGGGAAAAAGGGACACCCTCAGTCCCCCAGGCATATGTAGGTAAACAACAAGAGAGTGTCAAAAATCACACAAGATTAGCACAGGTTCAGAGATGAAGATATTCATATAAGATTCGCATTGGAAGTCTTGCAGATGATTTTGAGAAGCCCTCACTCACCACCCTGGGTGGTGACATGCTTCATCAACGGGCCCACCAGGAGAAGCCGAATGCTTCCCTGGTGTGCTACAACGCCAGGTTACTGCGGAGCAGGTTTTTGTGACAGTGATGTGAAAAAGGATATGTGAAGTTAAAATTGTCAGAAGCTGTACCAGAAAAAACATTTTATTCAACGGTCAGTCTTGACAAGGTTAAAATATGTGTCGGGAAATGTGCCAATTAATGTATTGGTTATTTCCACTCAAGGTGGGGTCGACATGTTTCAGCCCTTATGTGTATGGTTACTGGGCTTTCTTCAGGACCATGTATTTTGTGTACCTCAGCGGTGTGGGCGCGCTAAGGTCCACCATACCAGAGGACGTGAAAGTTAAAATACAAATGTGTAAAAAATAGTGCGGAAAAAGTGTACAAACCATCAAGTAATGGGGATTACCTCTGTTTGAGAGTAACCTGTATAGTTTGTACAGTGTAGGATCCACGCCCCATAGGTCTCGGGAGGTGGGTGGGGCGACAATGGCACACCGCCCGCAACGCCCTGCACCCGCTCTGCACCTAGCGTCTCCTGCTACCGGACCTCGTGGATCAGGGTATACATATTGGAGACTAATTTTTCGGTCTCTGCATCTGATTGTTCATCAGCATGGTAATTAACGTCTCCTAGCAGCAGAAATTTGTCCGCAGTCAGAACATGGGGCGCAATTATTTCTAACAGGGTGTTGGCAAAATCTCCCTCTGTCCCAGGCGGACGATAGAGGGCCCATTTCCAGATCTCTTTTAAAGGGACATTCATCTTAAAGATTATCATTTCTGTCCGGTCTATCACCAAGCTCTCTATAACGGCGATATTAATAGATTGAATTGATGCAATTAATAGTCCTCCACCTTTAGATTCCTTCCTATCATACCTAGTTATTACATAATGGAGGGGAAAGGCTATATACAAATCTGGGTCAGCCTGTTCATGCAGCCATGTCTCGGACACAAAACATATATCTGGAGCCTCTGCGTCAACAAGGCTCCATAATTCCAGAGCATGTCTGGGAATGGAGCGGGCATTTAAATATATAGCTTTAAGTTCCTGAGAGACTGCAGTAGACACATTAGAACATGGATGGCCAGTATTTGTCTCCCCTCCAGTAACAGGCTTGGGGCCAAAAAGAAGCAGAAACCTATTCATATCGGCCATTAACGCTTGTGAGACTGGAGTCTGATAGAGATTTAAATCCATAAGTTCTTCACTAGTGTACCTAAAGAGTGGCATGATGTTACAGCTGAATGGAAATCAGCCATGGAAGACGACATTTCAGAATCCTCCAGTTCCCTGGCGACTGGCGGCAGTCTGGCGCGGGCGGGCGCAGACGGGCTTGCCTTTGGCACGCCGCTGCGCGCGTCCGCCCCTCCCCACCGCTTATGTAGGGAGAGGAGAAAAGTGTCTGGAGCGCTACACTCGCATCCAGGAATGCTACCGGAAGTGAGGAAAGCCTGAAACCGACCCTCCGCTCAAGCAGCACAAGCCGTGGCGGACCGGGGTCATCAGGAAGACACGTGTGTGCAAAAACGGTATTAGGTAGGGTATTTAAAAGAACTTAAAAATAATGCGGCGAAAACAGAATAAACAGATTTAAAACACAGTTATTCTGCCCAACACATTGTATTATTAGTACATTTCCAGCTAAAGATGGCTCCGTCGCCAAACAGCGTAACCTCTTACTCAGGCGCCATATGTCATCCATACTGGTAGGCATTTTGAAAGAGTGCTTGGTCTGGAGAAGCACAAACATAGGATTCAAAACACAGTGATTAGGGTTGACTTTCCTAATAAGAATTTATTTCTACTCAAACAAATATTTTTTAGCAACATTAGGATAATGTCATACTGGGGGTACGCATAATGTTCTAACCTGCACCATGCAGTTTGCATGCAGCTCTTTGATGGCAGTTCATAGCTCACTGTGCTAGATTAATCACCAGAGATATCTTGGCACTTTTATTGTTGTTGAAAACTACTGTATATACAAGGAACTCTGCAGCAGGTACTTTGAAAACCATAACATGTTTCAAAACAGACTGCCCCGCCCTGAGCTCAGCGATTGGTACGGTGGGGTAGCACCGATCACATTGCCCTAAAGCTGGAGCTGGACAGGGCAGCCGGGCCACATGATGTGCTATGCTGGCAGTGCACCTTTATGTAGCAGGGCAAAGGCTATGTGGGCCATAAGGAAGCAAGGAAGAATGGTGGGAGCACACAGTTCTCCCTTCAAGGCACAATCACATGGTTAGCAAAGGGCAGGACTGGGTACAAAAAGTAGCTTTGCATACAGCCCTTTGATGGCAGTTTATTGCTCACTGTGCTAGATCATGGCTGTAACTTATGAAATGCGCATTAACAAAAGGATCTCTGTGACAAAAGCATTAACCCACTGAGCTATGCACATAAATACAGTTCTGTGATCTGCATGGTACACCTTGGCAGCAGGCATATTAAACCTCTGCGCTACCTTAGATGAGTCAAAACTGCCTCTAGACAAACTCCATCTTTCTCCAGCAGGAATACTAATCAGAGCTATTGTGATACTTTTATTGTTGCCGCCAGCCAGGGGACCCACCGCATGCGACACCATCAGCATACATTAAAAATGGAAGCTGGCTGGACAAGCGCTGCCAGCACTTAACAAAGGTAGTTGCTGCCAGTTGCTGTTGGTGGCGGATTCTAGAGGCTGATGGTGACTGGCCCGAGCTAGGCTGCTGGCCTGGGCCTAGCTGTGTGTCTCCTGCAGTGCACTGACTTTGAGCGTAGCCCCAGCATGAGATCCAAGGAGAGGCCTTGTGTGCCACGGTGAGGAATAGATGAGAGGGGGGAGAGCACCTACATCAGATTGACAGCCCAGTGAGCAAGGGGTGGTCACCCGGTAGCAAGGGGTGTTCACCCAGTACAAGGGGTGGTCTCCCAGTAGCAAGGGGTGGTCACACAGTGTTCATTTTGTAGCTTTTTTAAAAAAGGTTTTAAAAAAAGCAGTTGAGTACACCTGTGAAGCCTGGCTGGCCCCAGGAGACTGGAAACGAACAGGAGTGCTGAGTGGAATATGCTGGGCTTCTGATGTTTTTTTACTGGGCGCCAATATTGTAACACTGCTGCAAAACCAGCCCTCCAGCAACAAAACTACCCTCCCCCACCCTTCCAGCCTCCCAAGGACACGCCCAATGCCCGGCACGTTTAATCCGGCCTTGACCAGACTAGCTCTTTAAAACCACTTCAATGCATTCGTCATTTGCTTCTGTAGTAGCCATTACATGCAAGCGGCCATAGCAACGCTCTCCCTCTGGGCTACAGCACCTGCTCTCTTCTTTTCATCCCAAAACAGACCAGTAAGAAGCTTTTCTGGTTTAACTAGCCACACATAAATGCTTGTTGAATAAAGGAGTGGATGAATAGACAGCAAGGAGTGGGTGGCCTCTATGTGATGTTGCTGATAACTACTTCACAACCTGTGCAACTCAGCAATTTCTATGTGACTAAATAGATTAACAATCAAACTGTTTCCAGCACATGAGTTATTACAGCTCTAATGGCAGTTTCAAGGGTGTTATAAACTTTCAGTGCAGGGGATTTTGTCGACCATAGGACCATGTGGTGTTGGTGCATGATATCTTATTGAGTAACATTTGCTATTCCACCACAAGAATTAGATAGTTACGTTTCAGACTAAGAAACTATGGAATATCACTCTGTCTATGCTCTTATATGACGTCCAGTTCCAGTTTACAGACACTACCTCTCTCCTTGGTTATTCCATCTAAAATGTAAATTCTTTGAAGCCCAGACAACTATAAAACCCCTCAGAAAATTCAGTGTCACCTACTTCAACAAGTCATTGTTCTGGTAGCATATCCTTCCAATTAATCCAGATAGCACCCCTAAAAAACACATTTGGCGACTGCTAAATGATCTGAAAATAAACATCACCCAAGGAACTGGGTGCAGTCACAACCTCTCTATGGAGACAACTGGAAATTGTCTTCTAAAGCAGGCAAGAAATTAAATAATCATGGTCTTGCCAAAGTGAAAAAAATAGACTGTGTAAGAAAAAGGGATATTAGGTGGGAAGGATGAGAGTCCTAAAGTTAAACATGTAGGGCCTCATTTATGAAAACTGTCGCATCGCTGCATGAAAACAGCGATGCAAACGTTTTCACTGCGCCCTCTTTGCGACAGGATGGATACGCTGTATTTAATGTACGGCACTCCATGTCATAAGGAGTTACAGACATGTCAGTATTTCTGACTTAGCTCTACGCGCATAAGTGGTGCATTGCTGGGGTGTGTCTGAAAACAGACGCAACTCCAGCAATGTGTCCTTTCACAGGAGGCAAGCCCCATATGAAAGGGCCTGAGTCAGTCTTACGCCTGCTTTGATGTAGGCGTAAGATAATGATGCAATAGCGTCTTTGAAGTGGTGCACTGAAATCTTATAGATATCTATACGTCACTTCTAGCACGCTTTTTTCGGTGTGAAGCCCACCCTGCATACATTCTACCTGGCGCAGGTATTATGTGGCACAGGAATTTACAAAGTGATGCATCTGCCTATATGCGTCACTTTGTAAATGTGGCGCAACGTGGCCCATTATTTACACCGCCGCAGCGCTACAAAAAGTGATGCAGCAGCGGCAAAAAAGTGTTGCAGGCCTTCCTATATATAGCTCATGATTTCAATAATTTAAACCTGGTCTGATCCTTTGGTAGCTATTGCACAGAGCAGGCAGGCTTAAATGGAAATATGTGCAAAGTACTTTGCAATACTAAAGCAGTCAAAAACTTAAACTATAACTAATTAACAATTCCACACCCAATTACTGAAAATTCAAAAACTTTAAGAGGAAAAATGGCATCAAAACAACTGACTCTGAACATAGCACCAATAAGCATAGCGTAGCATCCACTAAAGGGGACCAGAGATATGATTTTTTTAAGGGTTTAAGGCAAAAATCACCATGAAATTGTAAAGCACCAATCAGAAATCACTGTTTACGGTTGACCAGGAACCTGGCCTAATTTTAGGCTAACTGAGATGGAGCGGAGGTCGGCTACACCAACCGGGTTGTCCGGACTGGACAGGGATAACAGGCACTGAATGTTTCAGTAGGCTAACAGGGTGGGACCCAGTTTCACTGCTGGTGGGGGCTTGTTTTGTTGCTGGGTACATGCCGGAAACATTCTTACATCAATGCTTCTAAATAAACATTGCAACACCAAATGGTTTTAAAGTAGGCTTTAAGCATGTTTTGAAACCATTTGTCTTTGTATTGGTGCAAGTAGGAACATGGCCGGCAGGTTCCGGCAACAAGCCAGCCCCCCTTGGGCAGTGAAACAAACCCCCACCCTACTAGGCAACCAAACCGCCTGGTAGCCAGTACAGCCCTGGGGGCTTACCTGTTCAAAGATTTAACGTTCTCCCTTGGACTCTTTTTGTGGAAATCAAAATCTTCCAGCAGGACAAGGTTGAAGGCTGTACATGAAGAAATCCCTTTGAAGTGATATAGTCACTGGATGAGGTCCTGCTGAAGCTGGTAATTTTGGTGGAAAAGCTATAAGCTGAGAAAATTCAAATTTGTGGCTGCCTCTATCCTTCACTTGGGTGGATACATTTTCAGCCTTTGACCGGTCAAGATTTTTACCTTCGGACTGAGGGCCTAATTAATATTTTAGTGGGAAGGGAACTCCGTTGCAGTGGCGATGGAGTTAAATCCCTGCCAACATAGTGGTCACACACCCTATCTGTATGCGAGTGGCCACGGCAGATACTACTTTGTTTTCACCATGGGTAAACTTCTCCAACAGAGTAAGATCCTTCAGAGAAATGGCAATATAGCCACCCGCCAAATTAGTATGGGTGGACAAATGACCATTTTTCACTGTCTATCACTGGCATGTAAACCCTAATGGTGAGGGACAGTAAAATGCAAATAATTCTACCTCTGCCATGGGAGATAAACTCCCAAGGCGAGGGGAGGATTATTTTTTATATTTACAGAAGGAATATCACATTTCGGGAATATCGTTTTGTAAATAAAAAAATAATACTCTTTGCTACAGGGCTGTGTCCTGCTGACGTAGTCCTGAAGCAAAGAGTAAACTGCATTGACAGGAACTGCTGTGACAGCAGCTCCTGCCAATGTTTTTATAAACGACTGCCTGCTTCGTGGTCCTTTATAAATTAGGCAGACGGTCTCTCCGTTATGGGGATGGAATAATTTACTCTGTCTCCATGGCAGAACAGCAAACCATCCGCCTTAAATTAAATAAGGCCCTAAGTCTTTTTTTGTAGTGCACAATGTTCCAGAGAAGTAAGCCTGAAGCTGTATTTAATAAAGTCCTTCCACATTAGGACACCTTTGCCCCGAGGTCCTGCTGAAGCTCCGCAGGTCTTGAAAGTCATAAAACCTCCAATTCTCAACTTTTCAAACTTTCCTGGGCAGTTCCTCATAGCCATTTTCTAGGCTCCCAGGACCTCAGGGAGAGCATGTAGGGGCCAGGACATATTACAGCAGAGGCCACCAGCAAGCTCTTGCAGCTTTTTATGCTCCTCTACACAGAAGGTCGGACAACTGACCCTTGGAGTCCCTTTTAGTCCTGAGTAAATGTAAGAGCAGTACCAGCTTTCGGGTCTCCACATCGATTACAAGCTGCTGGACCAGTCCTCGTCTGTTCTGCTGTCGGTCAAGAAAGTCTACAGAGGACCTAGCTGTGAGGCTCTACTTTTATTCAATTCTATAGTCAAAGGGTGGGAGTGACTTATGTTCACTCCTTGACTAATGGGCAAAAAGTTCCCACTTTTGCAGCACATTCTGTTTGTTTTACTGCAGAACATCATACATTTGCAGTAAAAACCCAACATGACAACATCTTTCTGCCTCCTGAGGAAGGATGTGGCATTCCTAGGGATGTGTATAAGGTAATGAGCAGTCCCCTTCCACTCAACCACTCCAAACTGATTCTGTGGTCAGCCCCTTCCTCCTCTGAGCCCACCGTGACTCATGACTGCTGGGGGCTGTCATGAGCACGGAAGAGGTTATACTCCCACACCGAGCTCCATCTTCATGCCACCAATGGTTTTCCCAGTTTTGCCAGCCATGATGCCTGGTGGGTTGAGTTGTCAGTCAGTATTTGGCAGACTGAGGTGCCTGTGCCCACCCACACCCACCCTTTAGGGCTGTGCGAATGGTGCAGCCGCAGTGGGTGCTGACCTCAGGGGGTGCTGTATTTAGCAATAACTTACAATTTAAAAACACATTATGCAGAGTTCCTGGCTTGTACATCCAGCTTTCATGCAGCAATAAAATATCAAGAAAACTCTTGTGATTAATGTTCCTCGAGAGAGAGAGAGAGAGATACCGGAGTTTTGTCTAGTGGCATAAAGTAGCGCAGAGGGTTAACTTAATATGCCTGCTGCAAAGAACTCATACCGTGCAGCTCACAGAACTGTATTTTAAGTGGATAGCTGAGTGGATTACTGCTTTGTCAGAGAGATCCTTGTGTTACCGCAGTACATAAGACACATCCCTAATGTAACAGTCAGTGACTGTTACAAACTGTCATCAAAGTACGGCATGCAAACTGCATAAAATAGTTAGGACGTTATGTTTCCCCCCCCCTCTTTTTCATTATCTATTCAAATGTTGCTAAGAAGGCTTCGTTTGGGGAGATACACATTATTGGTAAAGCCAGCCTTTACTAGTGCTTTACAACAAATGTAGGTGTGAGAGGGGTTGTGTAGAGATAAGAGGCACTTTTGCCCAGTGGTAGTCAGGGAATCGGAGGGCGAGGTCATGTGGGAGGTGGGGGGGGGGGGAGGGGGGCGGGATTGGGGCAGGGGGGATGGGTACGGTGCCATAACTGATTGTTGCACCGGAGGCCACCAGCGCTAAAGCCGTCCTGCCCACCCAAAACCGTATATGTCCACTTTCAATGATGTGCACCAAATCATATGGCAGGAGGGATTGCACTGCCTGAGAACCAACAAAAGATTAAAATTAATAGGAAGTATGTAGTGATGCCCAGCTGCTGCCTGTGATCTCTCACTCCCCAGCTCCCAGAGGTCAGCTACATCTCCCAGAGCTCCTCCAAATGCATCGGAGGTAGCAAGGCTCGTGTGATTCTCGGCTCACCTACATGCGCACAGCAACTGTGAACTTGGGCAGAGAACTGTGAACATGGTACCCATCGGTGCTCAACTTCTGCTTTGAGCTTGCTTAATGAGACTAACTGTAGGAAATCGCAATCCATGACAGCTGTAGGCAACCACTTGTGTAGTTGTTTCTAAGTAGTCTGAAGGGCTCTAATGGAAAGCAAAATCATCCCTGGCGAAAGTATTCAAATGAGCTGCACACCGCAGGAGGCCATGAGGGTTTTTAGGTCGAGGACTGCGTCACACTGCGTAGCAGTGTGGGCAGAGCTCCGAGATTTTATGTGTCTTAGTTAGGGGGCTTGAACCCACCCCTCTTCTCCATTGGCTGGCTTCCTAAACGGAGGCTAGCCATTGGAGGAGAGGGGCATCACTCGGTTCAAGCCCCGTCTTTCCCCGATTCGGGCGTGTTTTTTAGGTTCTTTCTATCTGTGACGTCTTCAGTCACTCAAACCTAAAAAACACGCCCCCCAGTCTGAAAAGTAACCTAGAAGGTCCGTTTAATTTCAGCAGCCTCGCCACACATTAATTATGCTCAACACAGGCGTCAAGCTCTTAGAATAGATTTTCAATTCGCATGCATCAAGCTGTGTGCAATCCCAGCCTCAATGCTGCCCGTCCTCAAAATGTGGACGGCCTCCAGTGGTGAAAAATGAACAAGTGTCAGATAACGTACGGGTTAACCAGTGTCAACAAATGCAGGAAGCGTGCTTTAGACAAAAGCCGCCATTTACCCTACCGGGTCCAGGTCAGAGCAGGTATGTCTGAAACGCTTCGTCTGAACTCCAGATTAAATGCTAAAAGACCTACACAATTATCAGTCATGAATAGACAGTAACAGGGTCCACCCTGACCTGTCGCTCACTCTCATAACATAGGGGCCCAAACCGAGCTGCGCCATCTCCCCTTACAATCTAGAATGGCAGGCCTACCGGCCAGAGACAGTTATCAAAGTCAATCTCTAATACACTTGCCTCAGTTGGAACTCCAGCTTTAAACCCATAACACTCCAAGCTGAGCGTCACTCACTGACAGTATGTCATCGGACCTCCACAAAAGCATGTGTGAACTTTGCATCCAATCATCACTTCTGAATTCTCTATGGCCCGATACCCTTGACTGGAGTGCCCCCAATGGAGTGCTCCAATCCTAGGCCACTGTACTCGCTAGCAGTACCGCCCCCTCCAGGCGCTTCCCAGAATATGTTCAACCCTAGGATTGGTTGTTATGCGACCCGGAAGTGCTAGAATTATAGACAAAATGACATCCGTTAAAAGATCGGCAACGGACAACGGACGAAGTAAAATTCACGGACGTTCCGTGTAAGTAGCAAACGGTTTATTACCGTACCCTTACATTGTCCCTCTGTGTTCTCCTTTTGCCTCTTGAAGGCTCTGATACAATTTACATGTCCAGGGAGGCCAACACTGCTTACTGTTTGCTTCAATTTCTGGTGGTTGATTGCTATTGTGCTGTAATTTCATTTATGTAGCGCTTACTAATCATGACGCGGTGTTGAATCGCTTTACGGCACGCTGCTTCAGAGCCATATGTTAGCGGTAGATGCATTGAGTATTGGTTTGTTGGTAAATGGTTCCTATTTGTTATGATTGGTTATTTGGATTAGTCCTGTGCTACTAAGGAAAGCATTCCTTGCATTTAATCCAGCGTTTTTGTAATAGACTAATTAGGAGGCATGTAAATTAAAGCAATTGCTAGTGAGAAGAATGGATACACAAATACACTTTCTTTGTGATCGATTGTATTGACAGGATCTAAACGTCAGTCGTGGGCATATGATCTCGTGCAATGGGTAACAAAAGGACATGCCTATGAGATTAGGTATAGTTAGGTTGCAGGGATAGGGTTTCAAAGAAGGGCTTGTGGGCAAACTGCAGAAAAACAATAATGGAGAGGTGGCACATATGAATATAGCGTAAAGTAGAGAGCGCACAGAGAGTAAGTAATGCAAAGGGTGGAAGATAAGAAGATCTTTCAAAAGAAAGCTATAAAAAGCGAAATGGTAACTGTGTTTAAATAAAGTTATTTTTTTGTAAATGTTTTTGGCAATGTAGAGCAAGATGGCTTGCGTCCAGTGAGTTCTGCTGACTGGAGAAAGCTGAAATCGGAAGCATGCTGGAGTTAGCGACTACATTTTTTGTTACGCCTCACAGGCATACATTTCTTAAAAGCTTTGCAATTTCAGAGAACTCATCACATTCTCTCCAATGTACCAGCATCGGCAATCAGACTATGGCTGTTAATTGCCACACCACGAGACCACAGTTCTTGGTACTTGGGCCCTGCTTACATAAACTTGAAATTCAGTCTCTTAGACCCCATTATGATGCTCATCACTCTCCACGAAAAGACTCCCGCGAAGATGGAGCGCTACCTAGTTTTTTAGGTCGAGGACTGTGTCGCACTGCATAGCAGTGTGGGCAGATCTCCGAGATTTAATGTTTCTTAGTTAGGGGGCTTGAACCTGCCCCTCTTCTCCATTGGCTGGCCTCGTAAATGCTGGCAAGCCATTGGAGGAGAGGGGCGTCACTCCCTTTAAGCCCCATCATTTCACGATTCAGGGGCGTGTTATTTAGGTTCTTTCTATTTGTGACGTCTTCAGTCACTCAAACCTAAAGAACACGCCCCTCCAGTCTGAAAAGGACGGGGCTTGGGCGGGGCCCGGCCTGTTTCTGGCTCTCTCCTTCGGGCCTGTCCGCCTCTAGCCCCAGCGGGGCTGCCAAACAGTATCTTCCCTTAGGAATTCCACTTAATGGGTACAGTGCTCTCCACAACGCACCCGCTTCTTCTAGCAAGGCCAGGAGGGACCTCCCTCACCAGCCCTTGCACCTGCACTCAGTCCTCGTTTCTCTATGAGGCTTTGCAGAGGAGGAGATATCACGGTCAGGCATGGTGGTCAGGAAAACCTTTGTAGGCCCTCCTTTCCTCTGCTCAGTCTCGGAGACACTCTGGGCATTCACTGTGGCCCAATACACCAGCTCTAGCTCGAGGGCAGCGTTGGGCCCCACGCTGTTACTTCCGCCGGCAGAGGATTCAAAGTTTTGCCCCCCCGGGCACGGAACACAAACCTCGCCCGCTGCTGTCAGGGATATGCTCGCTGATCGACCGACCTCCTCAGGGAAGCTCTGCCGTCACCACTACCGGCCGCTCCTGGGCCGCAACAGCCGCTCGCCAACCAGCCCTCACATTTAGCACATGTCTCTTCAGTCCACAGGCAGCGGGCCTCTCCCCCGGCCGGCGCTCTTCTTCAGGCCGTCATCTTGCTCGCACACCGCCTCGGCTGCCACAGTCTCGCCACCGCCACCCGGCAGGATATGCATTCGGCAGCTTTAGCCTCTCTCGCCTGTGATGTCAATAACGGACCTGTGTCGGGGTGTTCACAGGTCCCTGCCTTCAATGGTGTAAACTGATAACTTGCGAGCCGGCGCAGAGCTCCCGGCTCGTGTTTCCACCATCATCGACTCCCTGGCCACGCCCCCGGGCGACTGCCCACTTCAATGAATAATCACAATTCTTATTTCTATTTCTTTATTTATTTTTGCCTTAAACTTTGTTTTGATTGGGCAGTTATTTTAACTCATGGCCCTGTAAGGAAAACGAATTTTAAATCAGTGTGGAACTCATTTGCAACACTCCATGGAATATTACTGCTTATGACTAAAAACAATCAAGACAAAAACAGTGGCTGAAAAGACTAACACACTACGAGTAAATTGTTACCCGACACTAACTTTAAAAACGAACATCTAAATCTAACACATTTGTAGAAGCTAACAGAAAACTGCTGTGGAACACAACTGAATATTCACAATCCAGTTTTTTACAGTAACTTCATTTGGGTGGTTAAAAAACCTACTTTTTCAGGACAAACATAGAAAAATAGAGGTGTTCTGTGTGTGTGGCTCTGTTCTGTCTGTGCGTGTGGCTCTGTCTGTGTGTGGCTCTGTTTGTGTGGGGCTCTGTGTGTGTGTGTAGCTCTGTGTGTGTGTGTGTGTGGCTCTGTCTGTGTGTGGCTCTGTCTGTGTATGGCTCTGTCTGTGTGTGTGTGTGTGTGTGTGGCTCTCTGTGTGTGTGTGTGGCTCTGTGTGTGTGTGTTTGGCTCTGTGTGTGTGTGGCTCTGTGTGGATAGCTTTTTTGTAGGTGGCTCTAAGTGTAGGTGGCTCTGTCTGTGTGAGGGTGGCTCTGTGTAGGTGGCTCTGTGTGTGTGGGTGGCTCTATGTGAATGACTCTGTGTGGGTGGCTCTGTATGTGTGTGTGGCTCTGTGTGGGTGTAAATGCAATAGGTTGTGCATTTGCGAGCGATTAAGCTATTGGCATTGTAAATGGCAATGCCATTTATTTAACGATTAAGCTATTGGCAATGTAAATGAAAATGCCATTTATGTATGATTTTAAAAAAAAATGTCATGAGCAATGCCAATAGCTCTACCTTTAATAATGCCGAGACCATTGCATTGTAAATTCTTGTTATATTTTGATCAGATCAGTCCACTCGTTGCTGAAACCAGACCCCTTAGACTGCAGTTGACTGTGAAAATAAATGTGTGAGTGGCAGAATGGCCAGTCCCACCTGGCATCAAACAGACCAAACACTAGTGGATTTCATATAAGTTGACTCTTCCCTAAGGTAGTTTCTATATTTTTTTGATGGGCAGCATTGGAATTTGGCACCAGAAGCTAGTGCATACACAGTGAGTGGGCCAGAGGGATGGATGAAAAGGTGAGGGCAATTCATTTCAGATAAGCGCAATGCTTCCTTCTGAGGCTGTATCAGGCAGTGCTTATAACCTTTCCAGTACCCAAAAATGTATTTTTGATATGTGTATTTTTAAAGTTTTCAAACTGATAAATTTTTGTACTTTTCATAATGCTATTTAATCAACATGCCCATCCAGTCCTTGGCCTCTCTGCAGCAGGGGACCCTCAAACAAGTCCTAATTGTAAATACCATGTTATGTGAAAGATATATGGTATGTGTGTGGGAGAGCGAGAGAGAGAGAGAGAGAGAGAGAGACTGGTGCAGGGGCCACGTAAGGAAGTACATGTAAAAGGACAGAGTGAAAGACAGTGATGACGAGGAAGGAGATGAACTGTAAGAAATGCACATGGAGAATTTCAATTAGACTGTGGAGGAAAATAGAGTACATGTCTAAGGCAGTGAGAGAGTGCAGAGCAAAGTGATGTGAAGGGGAAACTTAAGTGATTAAGGCACTCTGAAGACAACTATCCTTCCACAGACCATAGAGTAATGTTTGATTCAAAGTCTAATACTTTCAGAATTGAAATATTTTAAATTTTAACTATTCAAAAGAAAATCAAGGATATTACTCATACATGCAAAAACGCTAATAAGCACTGCCAGTGCCCATAGATCTGCCTTGTTTTACGGCTACGTTCATTGTTGTAGTATAACTCTGAATACAATATTAGAAAATTGATAAAGGAGCGTCCCAGCTGGTGTTTGTTTTGATTTACTCAGGAGAAAGTGGCACTCAAAGTGTCACTCATTTGGCAGTAGAATGTCACTCATATGCACACTGAAAAGGTAGAAATATCACACGTATGCAATCTGGAAACTTGGCAGTCATGTAAAGCCATGATGCTGAAGTGTATTTTGGGATCAGGGGCCTCTCTTCTACAGGCTTCCCTTATCGCTAAACTGCAAATGTACAGGTGCCCGCCTGGTCCCTTTTGAGCTAGTGAGGTTCCCGTGCACTCCTAAACTGCTTTGCTTGAGCTAAGCTCGGGCATACTCCCTCTCCCAAGCCATCCTACCAGGCCCACGCCGTAGTCTCTGCTCTGTGAGCAATATTTCACTCCTCATCAAAGCAGCATTGACAAGCCAGCTGCAGGTAGACAGGCCAAGGCTTATCAGTCTGCAGGGGTTTCAGGCAGGGAAGGGAGAACTTTTTAGGTCGAGCCTAGCAGAGCGCATGCGCTGCTCTGTGAGGCTTCTTGTATTTACTCCATGTGGGTCTGACTCCTCCCACACGGTAAACAGTCATAATATCTATTCCAAAATATAGAATGAACATAATATCGAAGTCAAAATATAGAATGGACAAAATATCGAATGGACACAATATAGTGGTTAAAAATATCGAATTTAAGGTAAGTAATATCGATTTTCAAAATATAGAAGTCAAAATATCGAAGTATACAATATAGGCATTAAATATATCGACTTTTTAATATCAATTTTTTTAAGTGTTTTGTATGTTAGTATATGTGTATAATAATTATTGTAATGTATGTTTAATGTATTTTAAGTAATGAATTTTATGTTATTTAATTTTTGCGTAATTTAATTCTGTAGCGGGTTGTGGGTTTATAGGGGAATAGGGTGGGAAGTAATTTAATTGTAATGAATTAAATATTTTTATTTATTTATTGGTATTAATTTTCAATGTATTGTTATTTTTTAATTGGTAATTAATTTTTATTAATTGCCAATTAATTTGTATTAATTGATTGATTGTTAATTATGTTAATTTTCTAAATATTTTTTTGTAGCGGGTTGTGGGTTTATAGGGAAATAGGGTGGGAAGTAATTTAATTGTAATTAAGTAAATCATTTTTTTCATTTATTGGTATTGATTTTAAATGTATTGTTAATTAATTTTTAATTGGTAATTAATTTCTATTAATTGGCAATTAATTTTTATTAATTGGTAATTATTTTGTATTAATTAAATATTTGATAATTATGATAATTGTAATAATGTATTTTCTGTAGTGGGATGTGGGTTTATAGGGGAATAGGGTGGGAAGTAATGTGTAATTGTAATTAATTATATATTAAAAATACTTTTTGTGTATTGATAATTAATTTACTGTTAATTTTTAATTGGTATTAATTTGTATTATTAATTAGTTTTTGTTATTGAAAATTAATTCCTTGTTGAATATTTATGAATAGGTTATTAATTTGTAATAACTAATATGTAGTTGTATTTCTAATTAATTATTACATAATATTACATTGGTTATTAATTTCAATTAATGTTCTATTGGTATTGATATTTAATTTATTTTTAATAATATATTAAATCATTACTTTCCCTACTGTTAAACTCACTGGAGTGGGAATAGTAATTTTCACCCTCCCGCTATCCAACGCTTTCCCTACTGTTGCACTCTCTGGAGTGGGAATAGTATTTTTTACACCTACGCTATCCAACGCTTTCCCTACTGTTGCACTCTCTGGAGTGGGAATAGTAATTTTTACCCCTACGCTATCCAAAGCTTTCCTTACTGTTGCACTATCTGGAGTGGTAATAGTAATTTTCACACTCCCGCTATCCAACGCTTTCCCTACTGTTGCACTCTCTGGAGTGGGAATAGTATTTTTTACCCCTACGCTATCCAACGCTTTCCCTACTGTTGTACTCTCTGGAGTGGAAATAGTAATTTTTACCCTTCCAATATCCAACGCTTTCCCTACTGTTGCACTCTCTGGAGTGGGAATAGTAATTCTTACCCCTACGCTATCCAACGCTTTCCCTACTGTTGCACGCTCTGGAGTTGGAATAGTAATCTTTACCCTCCGCTATCCAACGCTTTCCCTACTGTTGCGCTCTCTGGAGTGGGAATACTAATTTTTACCCTTATGCTATCCAATGCTTTCCCTACTGTTGCACTCTCTGGAGTGGGAATAGTAATTTTTACCCCTACGCTATCCAACGCTTTCCCTACTGTTGCACTCTCTGGAGTGGTAATAGTATTTTTTACCCCTACACTATCCAACGCTTTCCCTACTTTTGCACTCACTGGAGTGGGAATAGTATTTTTTACCCTCCCGCTATCCATCGCTTTCCCTACTGTTGCACTCTCTGGAGTGGGAATAGTCATTTTTACCCTTACGCTATCCAAAGCTTTCCCTACTGTTGCACTCACTGGAGTGGGAATAGTATTTTTTACCCCTACGCTATCCAACGCTTTCCCTACTGTTGCACTCTCTGGAGTGGGAATAGTAATTTTTACCCCTACGCTATCCAACGCTTTCCCTACTGTTGCACTCTGGAGTGGGAATAGTATTTTTTACCCCTACGCTACCCAATGCTTTCCCTACTGTTGCACTCACTGGAGTGGGAATAGTATTTTTTACCCCTACGCTATCCAACGCTTTCCCTACTGTTGCACTCACTGGAGTGGTAATATTAAATGTTACCCTCCTGCTATCCTACGGTAAAATATTGTACATTTTTTATTAATAACTTAAATTAATTATATCTTAATTTTAAGGTTATTTGAGTATTTTTAAGTATGTTTTAGTTAATTATATTTATTATTTCATTAATTTTAAATTACTTTTAAGACATTTAAAAAAAATCGATATTTTGACTGACTATATTTTTTACAGACTATATTTTGGATTCGATATTTTTGTACTTACCTGTTTGTAGATAGGAATTCGATATTTTTGCATTCTATATTTTGGTGACTATATTTTGGTAAGTCTATATTTTGTCATTCTATATTATGTCAGTGATCCCTCCCACACATAGGATTGGCTTTTGCGTGTGTCTTCTAATAATGAAAGCACGCAAATGGCTAAAGGTGGGTGCATGTCCCACCTCCTTATAATGTATCCTCCCACAGCGTTTTGCTCTCGGGAGCGAGCAACGGTGCGCAGGGTGGCAGCTGCATTCCTCTTCACGGATCTGGTTACAATTTAAACACAACGCGCCGTGCTTTTTTGCAAGTGCTTTTTGTATTTGTTGTGAAAACACACACATACCGAAGATACCATTTCTGCCGGGTCTGTTCGGATTTTCTCCTATGGCCACTAGCAAGCTGTGTTCATCCTTCAACAATTGTGTTTATTTTATGTTTTGTTTTTTTCTCTTCCTATTGACACTTAAGGTTTACAGCGGCACAGGGATGAAGGATTGACAGCGAGTGCTGTATAAAACACACTGTAAATGTGATTAATCTAGACCGGTAGTCCCTCAGCTGAGTCAGGGAATGTTAGAACTGGCCGGTAACTGGCTTTCCAAAGCAACTCAAGCTTGGGAACCCGCTCCCCCTTCCCCCAATAGCCTTATGGTACTGCCAACTCGCCGGCAGCACACTTGTGTGAGTCAAGAGGACGGTTAATTTTACATCATTTGGGCTTTGCCTTCTCTTTAAAGCCCAATTGCTTTGAGTATTTCTGTACACGCTGCACATCAGTAACATCTTTAACATGGAAGTTGATAAGAGCCTGTCAGAAACAGAATCTAATAAACCCATCTGAGCCACCGAGAGGCCCAGCCCCGCAGGTGCGCAGAGTACCCTGGGTCATTACTGTAAACTGTTGTCAGCCAGGAGCTCAGCCGGCTCCAGCACAGCATAAACACTAAGCATGGGCGGAAAATCCGTTTCGCTCGCGGATTTTCGGTAAATTCGCAATCCGCGAGATTCGCGAATCTCCCGCAAAATCCGCAAATCCGCGAGCAGAGGATTTTATGGCTTGCTCGCACTGTTCGCGTGAGTTCGCGGCTTTCCAGTACAACTTCGCGCCCCGCGAATAAGCGCTAAATTGCAGAAATACGATCTTAGCAAAACTGAAACTACTTACCAGGTTCAAAAGTTCAGGCTCATCATTAGTAGCCATTTCCTGTAGTGCTTCCTGAGGGGCCCCTCCAGAGTTCAGTTGCCAGTTGCAACTATTATGTGACCCTGCTCTGAACCTCAGAATAGTTACACATATGCCACAAAGGTCCTGAATTACAGCTAAGGGAGACAAGCAGGAGCCAGGCTGGAAGTTCAAATCCATTAATCAGCCCCTAATTCATTATTGTCAGTTGGGGCAGGGCAGGTGTTGTAACTAATTTTGCAACAATGAAAGCACTTAGCAAGTGCAAAAGATCACTAACCAGGAAGCACTATGGAAGCAGGTGCCAGCTAAAAAAATATTCTGTGACACATTAATCAGCCCCAAATTAATTCAGGTCACTTGAGGCAGGGAAGGTGTGCTTTGCTTTGCCACAATAATGTAAAACTGGACAACCAGAGGGTGCTGTGATGAAACAGAGGGTGGCATGGGTGGGCCAGAGGGTGGCATGAGTAGTCAGAGAGTGGCATTGGTGACAGAGAGTGGCAAACACAAAAAAAAAAAATCCGCAAATTCGCGAGAATTCGCGGATTTTGCGGATTGCGAGTTCGCAAATCCGCAAAATTCGCGAACGCGAGATTCGCAAAATTCGCCCATGCTTAATAAACACAACACTCTTGCCTCTCCTAATTGAGCAGACCCACGTGCTGCAAACAGATGATATTCAGGGCACTTCCTGGCGATTGGCCTGGTGCGGTATTGTGGTCCATGGCTAGAACACAGTGTCTCCTCTGTCTTTGGCCTGCAGTAGTACGTTTTAAAGTTTCCGTTTTCAGCAACAACATGCTTTCACAAAATACCCACTAGTGTGCATTGCAGGACCTTAATAAACAGAAGTTTATGGTGAAAGCAATATGTTAAAACATGCACAGTTCATGGGTGCCGGTAAAGTAAAAGGGTGGTGATTGAAAAAAATGTAACCTACACAATGAAAACACAGTACGTTGCTTCAGCCAAACGTTGTGTACATTGCTATTTGCACCATCTCAGTCCCTCAGCCGTCTAAAGTTGATATATATAAACACCGCACATTGTACTAAAACATTATGGTCTTTGTATCGTTTTAATCCATGCGTACAAGATCTCCAATCATTGGGTACTTCAAACGCTCTCTTTTCTTCTTAGGCACCGGTTGGGTCACATAGCTTAAAAACAAGCCAATAGCTCTGGCTATGCACTTGAAAGGTCCCATAGGCAAGACCTATTGGCTATGCCAATGCTTGTTTAAAAGTTACTTTCACTATGCAATTATTTTAAATACAGCTTCACAAATAAATTTAATTTGAGTAAGTATTAAAACAGCGGTTGATATAGATCTTAAACACAACTAAAACAGACCTTTATAATTGGTCCAAACTTTTTCTAAACTTATTGGGATGGCTTGCCCTTATGAAACTGTTAGTGCTCCCCAGTTTCTTGTATGTATTACAAAATGTCCCGTTTCATATTCCCATCTCCTGGTTCACCTTGGTGGCAGCCCTGAGTCAGTCTTTCCATTAGGGGGAAAGACCTCCTCGTATTTCGCTAGACAAGTGTCGTAGATCTGTCTATGATGGAGGACTAGGGTGGCACATATCAGACTCTTGCTGGGTTACTGGAGGATCAGGTGACTGGGCCTACCAGCTTGAGCTAGATACTTTGGGCCCTGCTATGGTGTTAGGTCTATTATATGGCAGGCCCATTCGGTCGTGCACCCTGGAGATTACAAAGATGGTTCTTTTAGGCTGGCAGGCAGCAAATATGTTCACGGTGGGACATAAAACGGAGGCAACAATCCCCTCTTTGGAATGGCCACTGGCTGCAACCGACTACCCAGATGGAGGGTTTGGGGAAATGGGGCATAATAGGGATCACTACTTTGGGAGACATTTAGAGTGACTCCCACATTAAATCAATCCAAGACCTATAGCTCTAGTTTCGTCTATCACACATGCAATTCCACAAGTACCTGCAGCTCTGACACGCATTGGCTAGCTATGAAACAGAACTCATGCACCTACTAGACTTCAGCCCAATGGAATCCAAACTATTGAAGGGCCGCCTTGGATGAGGCGGAGTCTTCCAGATTTACTGCTCATTAGTATGTAATGCCCCCAAACAATCTGGGAATCTCAGACCTGCGTAGGAAGGTACGGCTGGGTACCCTGGAGGATACAGACTGGAGAGAGGCATGTATGACCCCCAGAGAAATCAAAATGTCTTCCTGGCTGCGTCCGATTCAACCACATTATTTACCCATGACCTACCTCACACTACAAAGCCTTTGACGCGTAGGTATTCTTGCCACACCCACTAGTGCCAGATGCAGGTTCATAGAAGCAGACGTTTTCCACATGGTATGGCAGTGTCCACACATTTCCAAAAACTGTCAGCAGATAGCCATCACCCTTACACAGGTGCTGTAGAGACTAGATGCCTAGACTGGCTTTTCTGGGCCTCATGGAGGACTTGGGAGGCAAATGGGGGACCATGCACTGGTGGGTTTGGCACCAATTGCTGCCAAAAGCAACATAATTCCCAACTGCCTAGCTTGACTGAGTAGAGGGCAGCAATGGATTGGTGTACCAAATAAGAAGAGCTGCTATACGCAGCTAGAGGCTGTTATAAGAAGCATCAAAAGATATGGGTGAGATGGTGAGAATTTTATGGCCAGGGGAAATGTATTCTGCAGTGCTGGGGGCTCTTTGGGAGACAAGTGAATTGGAGGCTGTGGGACGGGTGTGAAGTACTACTCTTTTATGAATGTATATAAGTGAGAAATTGGGTTGTTGGTTGACTGGGGTGTGAGCCCTGGTCAAGCAGCAACCACAATCCTTCTCAGGGAAAGGCACAAGCAAACCTCAAATTAACCTGTGCTTAATCCCCTGTTAGCTTGGCACAAAGCAGTCAGGGTTAAATTAGAGGTAATGTCTAAAGTATTTGTGCAAACGTAAAAACGGTAAAACAGTAGTAACAACAAACAAAAAAATCCCACACTAAGTTTGAAAAATAGAGTATAATGTAATATATAAAACAAGACCAAAATGACAAAAACCCAATCAGTAGAACTGGAGATTTACATGTATGAAAGATTTTAGTAAAATAGTGCCAAAAAGCACAGGGGATATCTGTTCGGCTGGACTGGGTCAAAGTCACACTTTTAGGCAAACCGCGATGAAGTGTAGGTTCGATAAAGTCACCAGGTTGGGCCCGGTGAAGTTTACCTTTTCAAATTCATGCCAAGATTCCCATTCGCATTGAGGAGGGCCATGAGGAGCATGGAGAAAGAAGAAGGAGGCGGTCGGCAAAGTACAAAGAGATGGGTGGCATCGTGGCCTGATGTTGCTGGCGCTTCATGTGGGTTGGCTCTGTGAGTGATTGATGTTGAAGTGGGAAAAGTCAGGCTGACAGAGATTTGCGCTGATCTGCGGTGCGAGCACTGAGGACTTGGTGCAAACAGCCCTGTTTGCGGTTAAGGAGAGCACAAAAGGTGGCTTAGTCCCCTGAGCCACACCAAGGGTCCAGGGCCTGAGATGCACCACTTGGGGGTCAGATACTCGCTGCAGCTGGATCCAGTGGCAGGTGCAGAATGTTTGGGAGCCCTTTATGTCCCTGAGGTTCAGATCAGGAGGCCAGCAGACTAGGCCTAGGAGTCATTTTGGGGTCCTGGGTTCAAGATGAATTTGCAGGTCCAGTTCTTCTTTTCCAGTCAAGAAGGCAGCGGGTTTGCACAGCATGGCAGCAGTTCCTTTTGAGCAGCGTTCCCGCAGAGTGGCAATCCTTTTAGCAGCCCAGCAGTACTTTTTCCTGGCAGAGTATATACAGGTCCAGAAGTGGACAGAAGTGGTGGTGTCTGAGGGCCAATATTTGTGCACAGTTATGCCTTTGAAGTGGGGAGTAGCTTCTAAAGGCACGCCTACAGGGGTGTGCAGCCCTTTGTGTGGAGACAGGAAACAGCCTATTCAAATGTAAGTAGGGCTGGGCCCAGCTCCTCCAACCCATCCTATCAGTGATGGCCCATCCAGTCTCACCTAACCTCCATATTGTGGGTGACAGTCTAGAAGGAATACCCAAAGCCCAACTGCTACACTCAGTCATGTGACCCAGAGACAGCTGCAGGCACCAAATGGCTAAGCAAATAAAATATTAATTTGGTTAAAAAAAGGCATTTCCAGAATTGCAATTTAAAATCAGACTTCACCATAAGTTAGAATTTTATATTGTTGTTCTAGAAATGCAGAACAAAATGGGGCTCCCTGTTGCAATTTGGAAATTACACTCATAAAATGTAATACAATAACTCAAGTGTTACCCTGTGAGAAAGGTAGGCCTTGCAGTAGTAAAAAAATAATGTAAGAGCTTTACACTATCAGGACAGCTAAAACTTACGTGGCCTGCTTTTTACATACATTGCACCCTGTCCACCGGGTTGTCCAAGTCCTACCCCAGGGTAACTTATAAGTATTAACCCTTTCGCTGCGGCAGCTATTCCGCCGCAGCGCTAACAGGGCGGGGCGGCCGCGCGGCGGCCGCGTGCTGGTGACAGAACCGCTCCGTCACCAGCCGCGGTTGAGCTGTGCTCGTGACGGAGCGGTTCCGTCATGGCCCGCCCCGCCCAATAGAACCCGCCGCGCAGGCGTAAAAATCAGCGCCGCGCAGGCGCGGCGGCTGGGCCATGACGGAACCGCTCCGTCATCAGCACAGCCCAACCGTAGCTGATGACGGAGCGGTTCCGTCATCAGCAGGGGAGGGGTTAAAAAAGAAGGTTTGGGCCTGGCAAAACATTTACTTTGCCTGGTCGAAACGGCAGTTTAAAACTGCACACACAGGCTCTGCAATGGCAGACCTGAGACATTTTTAAAGGGCTACTTAAGTGGGTGGCACAACCAGTGCTGCAGGCCCACTAGTAGCATTTAATTTACAGGCCCTGGGAATACGTAGTACCACTTTACTAGGCACTTATAAGTAAATTTTGGGACTGATTACGATGTTGGTGGCACTGCAGAATCAAGACCGATTGACCTCTGGTCGGCGGCCCTGGACGCATTATTACGATGCGACAAAACATGGTGTGGGCGCACACACTCCCATTTCTCCCTGGGAGCTTGTGATTCAGTTAGAAAACGGCCGCAGCACAAATTTCCATAGAGAAATGGGAGTTTGTGTAAATCCCTGCACCCTGCGACAGCCACCTCAAAGTGCCTGCCACACAGTGCAGGGATTTACAGGGGGCAGCATAGGTGCCCCCCAGTCCCACAACCATAGACTACGGTGGCAAAGGGCCCTTGTAGGGGCCCCTAAAGTTGTTTCTCAACAGCCTTTCCATTTCCGAAAGGCCGGAATGGAATGGATGTCTGAAACCGACATCGTAATCCCGATGGCGAAAACACCATCCTAAAGCGAGTACATGGCGGTTTCAACTGATCAACAGGCTCCTTAAGCCTGTCGGAAGTAAGCCTGGGCAGTGAACTCTGCTCCATTCGTGGAGTTTGCAGAGTTTCCCGCACTCAGTGTTACGGGGAGCTCGTGGAGTTCCAAAAAAACTTTGCTTCGCGCAACGGAGTAGAGTTTTTTTTCCTCGCTCGCGTTCACCAACATCAAGGTGGCGAGTGCAAGTGAGGAAAATCAACCTCCCGGGGAGATTTTCCTCGTTCGCGAACTTCAACATCAATTTGGCGAGCACGAGCGTGGAAAATAAACATCCCGGCGAGATTTCTCAACGCAGGGTGGTCAGGTTTCCAATTGTAAGTGGTTGTGTATGCTCGTGACCGCTGGCGATGAGAAACTGCTTGTTCGCGTTGAAAAAGCTGCTGCTCAAGTAAAAATCAATTTGAGCAGTAGAAAAGAGAAAGAAGGACCACTTGCACTATGCAAGGTGCTGTTCGCAATGATTGCACAGTGAGGACAAGCATCCGCTCTGTGCAATCACCGCAAACGGTATTTTTCTATGGAACTCCGGTGCTTGCGGAGCTCTGCGTAGTGCGACTGAGGTTTTAGTGCACTTTGGTAGCTCCGCGTAGTGTAAGTGTGTGAACTCCGCCCAGGGTTAGTCGGAAGCCAGTTGGTCAGAACAGCCGGTTTACACTCCAACCGCCTTCATTGTAATGAGGCGGTCGGACTGTAAACCTTAGCTGTGGGTTGGAGAAAATGTTGTGACCACCATTACAGTACTCAAGGACTCAGTCCCTGTGTCCTGAAGGAAAAAACAAGATTTAAGGGGCAGGGTAGGGACACCCTGGCCTCCTAGCACTGGTGGGAGATACCAAGAGGAATCCCCTTAGCTTACAAATAAAAAATAAATGTTTTTATCTATTTCTGGTACCGCCATACTCTAGCAAAAAAATAAAAAATATAGTTAATGAAAAATAACAACGGCTAAAGTAAACTTATAGACATTTTCTTTAAAAAACAGGTATCTTTACCCCAATCTTCCTCCAATTACATTTGGAACTGGGGTTACCATATCTGAGTGATTGCATTAGAGTGGCCCCACTTTCATTGTGGCTTTTGATCTGGCGGAGGACTACTGTAGATCTGACTCAGTGCATTATTAAGGACTGCTGTACATTGGAACATTATAAGAAGATTGGTTGGTTAAATTATGTGGAGACACAATTGACTGTATTAGGGTTAGGTGAATTGTTTCAGGATCCTGAAAATTGTAAAAAGATTACTAAGACAAGGCTAACTGAGCTATTTTTGCAGAGAGCGAAGGGTGCCGAAGGGAAAAAAATGTACTCAAAGTTCTTCTATTGCCTATGATTTAGTTCCACCTAGAGTGGAGGAAGGTTTTATTACCTTACGTCTATTAATAATCCCCAGCACAGATTTATTCTTTTACGGTTTCAAATGAATCTGATCCCTTTAATGTTAGGGTACCCGGAAAAAATATACCAATTTTCAGACTTGCCACCTTGTCCATGTAATAATTGTTCCTCTCAGTCAGACCTTCATTTAACATTATTCTGCAAGTTTTATATAGCAGAAAGGAAAAAGTTTATTTACCCAATTATGAGGTATCACAAATTTAAACAATGCAGGGTAGCCATGTACTTTTTAAAGACCTTGTGTGACCCGTTTGTATGTTTTTCCCTAGAATTATTTTTATGGTCATGTATTAGAAGAAGGAAGACCGGGGGTAGTAGACTAACAAATAGAAATGAAGATAGACGTGATTCACCTTTATAACACAGGTTTTAATTTCTAGTAAGATATTTTTATTATTCATAGTATTTTAATATTTTTAATTGGGTTTTATAAAATGGGCTATTCTGAATCACAAGTTTGTCAAATCCTGCTTGATTGAATTTGACATTTTTAACTTTGTATATTTGGTCATATTAGGTGTTGTAATATTATAAATGAATTTGTACTTTTATGACTTGTTTAATCACGCTCGAATAAAGTTGTATTTGATTTGATTTGACTCAAGGACTCAGTCCCTGTGTCCTGAAGTTAAAAAAAAAGATTTAAGGGGTAGGGTAGAGACACCCTGGTCTCCTAGCACTCCTGGTGGGAGATACCAAGAGGAATCCCCTTGGCTTAAAAAATAAATGTTTTTATCTATTGCTGGTACCGCTATACTCCAGCAAAAATAATAAAAATATTGTTAATGAAAAATAACACAGGCTAAAGTAACCTTATAGTTAGGTGTAGAAATGAGATAAAAATGTAATTTGAGGTGTCATCAGATATGTCATCAATGATGTCATTTAACATGATGAATGATGTAATATGTCAGATAATAAGCAGTGCATGGTGGGGCACATATTATAGTTAGCTCAGTAAATTATAACTCGTGTATTTTTTGTTTTTTTGTTTTTTAAATGTTAGTTTTTAACTCATTTCAACACCTAACTATAACGTCACAATAATACTTTGTTTTGTCCATGATTTTCTAGGTTTAAAATGTAAACTAAGGGGCTCATTCGGATGACGGCGGATCCTGTCGTGTGTAGGGACCGCCCGCCATAAGGGCGGGGGTCCCGTTTGGGGTATTAGGATGCACCCGCCACGGATTGTTGTCACTACAACGCATGCTTTCACATCGCATGCCTTTACAACGCAGTTTTTACCACGCAGTCCATTACAACGCATAATGCTTTTAGGCGCTGGATAGTGAATTATTTAATTTACTATTCCAACTCCAGTCCCCGTGGATAGCAGGGAAGGTGTTGGATAGTAAATTAAATATATTCCCTATCCTAGAGCGCCCCCCAGCGCAATGCGTTGTAATGGTATGCGTTGTAATGGTTGCGATGTAATGGTAGTGCGTTGTAAAAAATGCGTTGTAAGTGATGTTCCCCACCCGCCACAGTAGCTGGTGCATCCTGTATCTTTAGCATTGCGGCGGGCGGTACTTTCAGCACCGCCCGCCGCAATGCTAAAGATACATGTTGTGCATTACAAAGCACAACGTGACAGGCACCGCACGGTGCCTGCCACGTTGTACTTTGCAATGCTGGGAAGTACCATAGGTACCCCCCATGTGCACCCCCCACACCCCTCTGAGTCCCCGGGAGCCCGCAACGGGCTTCTGCAGGGTGTCTCCGCATGCCTTTCCGTGGTGGCATTGCTGCCACGGAAAGGCATTGGAAAATGCCCATGCTAATATGGCTGGCGGTGTCTGATAGACACCGCCACCATTTTAAACCTTTTCCACCCCGGCCGCCAGCGGTGGCTACCGCCAACCTGGCGGGGGGGATCCGCCCGCCATCCTAATGGGCCCCTAAGTTTCTATTACCATACCTAAGTATAACGTCACTTTAACCATCGTTTTCAGTGAAAATGAGTGTGTGCACGCACGTGTGTTTGTGGTGCGTATAGGTGTAAGTGTGTGTGTGCGTTGTTTTGTATTTTGTTAAACGCGACACATGTTCAAGGCAGCAAAGAACACCAGGATCAATGTGCGATAGGCTTGTTTATAATGCCATAGTGCATTCTAAGAAGCACTACACAGGCTGATACACAGAGATGAATAATTATGTTAGCTTGCAACTGAGAGCATGCATGGACTCTCCACTAAAACATTCTCTGACCTCTAACAAGGCCCTGTTGCAGAAAGGTTGAGTCTAAAGGGGGTGGTAGTAATTAGGGAAGTAATACTCTGATGCTGAAAATAAACTAATCTACTTTAGGCCATAGCCTTTTGGTATAAGGGCCAAAATACCACAAATTATGAAGTGGCCATGGGGAACTGAGATAAACCACAATGTTCCAAGAGAGAATGGCTAGTAATTTCCAAACACTGGATGAAGCTTAAATAGATGATTGATAGGACAGATAAATAAAACTCATAGCTGGCTCTAATCATGTCTAATGCACTTTCAGATTTGTAAACCTAAAAGAATAGGTTGAAATTAGGGTGCAGAATTGGTTGGGGCTACAGTCATTGACAACACATATGATCTCTTCATGCATAGACCTTGTTGTCTTAAACCATTATTTCCTTCTAATGGTCGCAGGTGTTTATTATTGCTAGAAATTATTGTTCTATAAATGTATGATTATTATTTGATTTATATGGAGCAATGTGCAAATATCTTGAAAACAAAAGTCATAAATACAGTCTATTAAAAAAGGCAACAATTAACAGATGTTAAACAAAAGAGTCATGAGAAAAGACCTGCGCGAGAGAGGATGTGATGAATGTATGGAAGTTTATCCAAAAGGCACGTTAGAGCAAAATCAGTATCAGAATTTAAGAAAAAATCCTGTTGCAGACAAGGGGATTCAAGTCGTGAAAGATCAAAAACAAGGCTGCTCAATGGGGAAACATGTGGAGTATGGCATGTGGCCCAAAGGCCTGCCACATCAGTGGAGGCTCCTGCACTCTGCCTACCATGCATCCTTTGGGGCAGCAGGTACTATAGGCTGGAGCGAATGTTGAGCGGGTGACTGATTTTCCCCCCACTCTTTTTTTTGTTTTGTTTACACAAATAAAGTCTCCAAACATGAGTTTGTTTGTATAAACCCAAAAAATGAATTTGCCATGAGGCACAGAGAATTTTCTCTTTGCGCCATTAGGCCTGATGTGAGTTTCCCGTCTCTCACAGTGCTGTCAGGAATGGGCCCCAGTGATGGTCCCCCTGTTTAAATTAGTGGAGGGTAAATGCCACTGTGGTCTGTTGCCCCAATGCAGACAGGCCATCAGCTCAAGGGTTTCCAATGAAGGAGCCAGTTGAGGTCCTCCCCAATCAAAAACCCTACAATTCCCCAACCTTAAATGAGGCAAGGAGCTTTCGAGTTTGGCGGGCAGGAGGGCCAGACATGTATGGTGTTCCCATTACACTAAACTAAATAAACCCTAACTTACTTATTGTGTCTTGTGTACCAGTTGGAAATCAGTGTTGTGTGGAATTTTGCGCAGATGATAATTATCTCACACAATAATTAATCAACAACCATAACACATTTTATCAGGAAAAACTTGGCAAAATTTGCCGGGAAAAAATAGGGAGATAAATGAGAAAATCGGTAGAGAAAATACTGGTAGTGCGTGTAATGCCTCATTCCAACAAGTGGATTATGTGGTACTTGTTACACTCATTAAATACCACACCCGGGTATAGACTTCCTATACCGGGTGCTATATGAAGCCCTGCTTAGAGTGTTAGTGTAGTAGGAAATGTGGAAGACGAGGTAGTTCTGACGGTACTCCCATCAGTATTTGTCTCTCTGCAGTTGCAACAAAAGAAGGCCACAAAGGAGCTAATGTGGGAGGAGATGGTATTGTGCAGTGCATCAGTGACATTTTATTCCCCAAGTTTTCTAGCTCTTAAACTGTCTGCAATTCCTTATGCCCCAGGATTCAGGCCTCGAGCTAACTCACCGGCGCAATCGTTCCCAAAACTCAAACTCAACAGACGAAGTGGACGACCACATCCAGTATGCAAGCGCGTTCAACAAGTTTGCCTCTGAATTCAACCAACTTTCAGATGAGCAGAAAATTGAAATGGGACATCACCTGGAGGACATGTTGATCTTCTGCAACTTCCATGGGCAGGAGTGCAACTCAAGGTGAGGGAGTGAACCCTGTATTTTCTTCACCTAATGTAAAACACTGTCCAAGGGCAAGACTCAAAGATAATACCAGTCTTAAGATGTTGGTACAGGTAGTTGGGGAGGAGTGAGGAAAGGAGGTGAGGGACAACAGGAGTAATACCTCAAACTAATACAATTTTGTCAGATGCATATTAAAAGTCTTCCAATGAGGAACTGCTTTCAAAATTATTTCCAAAATTAATTTTTGCGCTGTTTTGTTTTTAAAGCTCTTATGAGTCCTTCGATCTGCCTTTATTCTTTTGACCTTATTCAATGTCATAGAATCTGCTGTAGGGCCCCCAAAATAGCAGGCCGATGAAGATATGTTACGTTAAAATACGAAACAAAATTATATTTAAACATATATTGGATTGAGTGTACTTTTCCATTAGCGCATTTTATAAACTTTGTATTGCGTAGTTTAAAGTATCAAAATTAAAAACATAGCATAGGTTAGTTGTTGTTCTATAATGCAGTAACATCCTACTCTTACCATAATCTCAATCACAGTCGTATGAGTGGAAATTCTGAATGCTTGTTGTTATTCAATAGTCCATTTGCATATATATCTATCATATCTATCTATTTAAATATATATCTATCTCTATCTATATGTATATATATATATTTATATTCCAGACGCTCCGTATTTCTCACAACAGAGACGGCACTCCACGTAGTGCGGTTTGAAGATATTTATTTTCAATTAATCCATTAGAAGACACAAGCGTCTACGAGTTTCGGCTCCCATTGAGCCTTGTTCAAGACTACGAACTAATGCATCTACAGTCCTTGAGAGCATGGAGTGCTAAACAGAGAATGTGGACTAAAAGCTCCACGACATCACACACAATACATGGTGGCCATCTTATAACATGTGTACAGTGATTCACAACGTAAGCAATTTCCATGATTTGTCAAGAAAAAGCAATGTCTTAACACAACCAGTGTCCTGTTTCATAACATTCCATAGTTGAAAATGAATGAAAAAATATTAAATCAAAATGATACAATAGAACGAATCTCATCTCAAAATATATGTCACTTTGAGCAGCAAATATCTTTCTTTGCGAAAATTGCCAATTTTAATATTGATAGTCTTTAAGCCCCATTGGGCAGTCGTTGCATATGATTTATTTATTTATTATTAGTCCACTAATATAATATATTAATAAAGAGAAGACAACCTGTGTAAATATCTCCAAACTGCACTACGCGGAGTGCCGTCTCCTTTGTGAGAAATACGGAGCGTCTGGAATATAAATCACCGGGGCACAGGCTATCAACGTGCACCAGTGTCACCTTGGCCGCATGCCGCACCCTCACTGCTTGAGTCTTATATATATATATATATATATATATATATATATATATATATATATATAATGTGATCAAGGCTCGGACGAGCCAACGTTATGGCAGCAAAACAATAAAGAAAGCTCTACTGATACCTTTGTGGTCTGTGTCCATGTTTGGAGGAAATCCGGTAATGCGTGGAAGTTGTTCATATATTACCTACTGGCAGTCGCCAGTAGGTAGTTATAGTTAGGACCTAGTTTCCATAGGAAATCCGCAACATTCTATTGGGAATAACTTCTCAAAGAAGATGGCCCGCTCCGCTCGCTCCTTCCCTGAAAGTCTCGGGAAGATTCGTTAAGCGGGGGCCGAGAAAAAAGGGGGTCCCAAAATGTGTTTTCCCCATGTTAATTTCCAGGTATACAGATCACGCTTTTGGTTAAATGGTGTAATCCCTCCAGTAGTTGTTGAGAAAATCGAATTTGAAAAAATGTATATATCTATAAGCGCGCACCGTACGCGTACCGTACGCTACCGTGCGCGGACCTTTGCGTGCGTGAGCTACATTCTGATTGGCTGCCAATGTCTGTCAACATTCCAAAACAGAAATTGTTGGCAGCCATCTCACAGGAAAGCAGAAGAACAAACGTGTAGAACTCACAAAGGGGGCAGGGTAGAATCACCCTAGGCCCAAATTTAAAAAAATCGCTAAGTACGCGCAACCCGCGATTTTTTGAAAAATGTGGGACTCCCTGAGCAGGCTTAGGGGGTCAGGGTGATTCTACCCTGCCCCCTTTGCCTGTTTTCCACCTTTCTACCTTTTCCACCTTTGTTTCACTGCTTTCTTGTGCTTTGGTTCTACTGAGGCACAAGATGGCACAAGATGGCGGCCAACACTTCCTGGTTTGGAGTGTTGACAGCCAGTGGCAGCCAATCAGCATGCCTTCCTGAGTAAGCTGCATGCTCATTGGCTGTCAACCCTTCTAACCAGGAAGTGTTGCCATCCATCTTGTGCCAATGTTGACAGACAGTGGCAGCCAATCAGCATGCCTTCCCGAGAAAGCTGCATGCTCATTGGCTGTCAACACTTCTAACCAGGAAGTGTTGGCATCCATATTGTGCTCGGTAGATCGAGGCACAAGAAAGCAGAAAAACAAACGTGAAGAACACAAAAAAGGGGCAGGGTAGACACACCCTGACCCCCTAGGCCTGCCCAGGTGTTCCCACAAGGACAAAAAAGGCCCAAATTTTTCTTTTTAAAAAACCTGGTCTTTTTTTTTTAAAATTACCCCCCGGGGGGACCAAATCGCGGGGGCATAGTGATAAAAAAGTGTGGGGGTCCCCAATCCCCCCCACACTGCCCCGGGGACCTCCGCCCCCGGGGCAAAGCAAAGCAGCCCCTTGGTGCATACTGGAGGCTCCTGGTTGGTTAGTTGGCCCCCAGGGACCCCCAGTATGCAAGGGGAATTAGTTCCGCCTCTGCAAACACGCCAGGGGGCTGCGTTGCAGAGAGGTGTACAAACATTTTTTATCAATTTATAGTAAAAATATGTAATGTAATTTAAAAAATAATATATCTAAAAATAAAACATTTGTAATAATGTAGTAAATCAGTATAAAAAATATAACAATTATTACATTTAAAAATTATCATTTACAAAACCATTGAAATTCACTGAAAAAACCATAGGTTTCAGCCACGTTATAGTTAGGAATTACCATTTAAAAAACCTTTGAAATTCACTTAAAAAATCATAGGTTTCAGCCGCGTTACAGTTAGGAATTAGCATTTAAAAAACCTTGTAAATTCACTGAAAAAACCATAGGTTTCACACACGTTATAGTTAGGAATTAGCATTTTAAAAACCTTTGAAATTCACTGAAAAAAACATAGGTTTCACACTAGTTATAGTTAGCTGGTCATTTTACTCATACAAAACCTATGAAATTCCCCTGTTATAGTTCAGCTAACTATAACTCGCGCGCCCGCAATGCACTGCTGAGGACGTCACATATTACATCACTCATGACATGGTCAGTGACATCACTCATGACATCACTCATGACATCTCAAATGACATCCCTGATGACATCACTGATGACATCATCCTTGTGGCAGACCTCCTCTCCTTTGATACACACGATCAAAAATAGAAAGTAACATTTTCAAAAAATGGAGATACCAATTCCAGTTAGAACAACCTATTCAGTAATTCAAAAATCTACATACATATCCAGTCATTCACTAACAGTTCTATATAGGCACTCATACATGTACTCACTCATCATATGTACTCATATACCTATATTATTACACACCGACACTCATCTATAGAGTTACTCACAAATGCAAATAAACTATCAAACATCCATTTACTTGCATATACAGCTATACACCCACCACTACACTAATTTCTACAGAATCGTACACATACTTACTCTCTAAAACAATCACTTATAGAAACACACTTATTTATACAGGAACTCTTACAATCTCTCGCTCTCAAATATACTCATTTATATACATCAATACTCACCTATACTAGTTTAAAACAAATGTAGTTACTCATAAAGATACTTTTGAGACAGTCATTCACTCACTAACACACTCACTAACACACCCATACACACACTCCTCCATCTATACAGTCCTGCACACATGCTGTCTTCAAAACACATACAAACAGTGAGTCAGTCATTCATGCATCTGTGCGCTAAGTAATACTCCCCACTGAACCATACAGACACTCATTCTGATACTTAAAAAACAACTAATAACCCATATGCACACTCATGTAGCTACTCACCACCCCATGCAGCCACTTATATACAAAGTGAGACACTGATACAGATATTTAAATATTTAAAGATTATTGCTAATACACCTATTCACTAAGATATACTTAATACGTCAGTTATACAATCAATTTTACAAACAAAAACATCCATTTAGAGACTCATTTACCCATTCAATCTTCCATCGACCTTTAGATATACATTTATAAAAAATATGTATTTATTTTTCAGAAAGAGACACATTCACTGGATGATGTCATCAGTGATGTCATCAGGGATGTCATTTGAGATGTCATCAGTGATGTCATGAGTGATGTCACTGACCATGTCATGAGTAATGTAATATGTGACGTCATCAGCAGTGCATTGCGGGCGCGTGAGTTATAGTTAGCTGAAATAACTATAACAGGGGAATTTCATAGGTTTTGTATGAGTAAAATGACCAGCTAACTATAACTGGTATGAAACCTAAGTTTTTTTCAGTGAATCTCAAAGGTTTTTAAAATGCTAATTCCTAACTATAACGTGTGTGAAACCAATGGTTTTTTCAGTGAATATATATATATATATATATATATATATATATATATATAGAGAGAGAGAGAGAGAGAGAGAGAGAGAGAGAGAGAGAGAGAGAGAGAGAAAGAGAGACAGAGAGCTATAGCTATACAGAATGACTACTTAGGGAGAACAAGTGCGCTCTTTTAGACTACAACATTAAACAGCAGTTTACTGTCTTTATCCTTGGTTAAAAATTGTGCTAACAACGTGGTCAGCATTTGAATCTCCATCCTGATGATTCTGACATTATCCCAACTTAACAGCAACTGTATTTAACATTGTCAGGTCATGTTAGTCGGATGTCAGTTTTAGGAAGATGAGAAACCCCATTCTTATCTTTTTTCATTCCCAATTGTCATGCTCCCTTACCATACTTCCCTTCTTCTCTTCTTTCCTTGTCCCCATTGTGCCTTACTAATGTCACTCTCTCATGCTTTTTCTTCCATCCTTCATTCTCTACCCTCTTCCTGAATCCTACTTGATAGTTTTTTGGGAAACCACTTCCCCCTTAATTCGTTCACTCTCCCTTCTCCTCTCCTGTTCGTGTTAGCTTTTCCTCCTCCTCTTCTTGTACACCATATATTCTTTCCAAACCGTCCATGTTCTTCCTTCCTACTTCCTAGTTCATGTCCAAGCCCTAATAGACACAGAAAACAGACTGCAGTGAACTGTATGTTTTTTTTTCTTAATACTCTCCACAATTCCTCACACTGTGTTCTATTTTTCAATCAAATATATTTTAGATAGTAGATGTTTTAGAAATGATAGGGGCTTTTTTTATTCTTTATCACACTGGGTGCACTATTTGATCCCTGTTCCAAGTGGTGAAATTAGTATTTTTTTTATTTCACTATTCATCAACTTAACCTTTAATCAAATTAAACTCAGTAAGTAGTCATTCGTTATTTTTTTTTTAAATAATGAAATGTCCTTGTTAATAACAACAACAAACAGCATATTTGACTTCCTGGTCAAAATACATAATATGTATTTATCTCCTTTTGGAGAAAAATTGTTAGTGCTAAAACGTTTTCACCAATCGCGGATGCAAAACAACTGAAGAGCTGCTTTTTGGCCAATTAATGAGTATGAGAGTGCGCTTTGGCACAGAATGTATTATTTTCAATCCAAAGTGCAATTATTTTTATTAATTTATGTTAACAAAAGTCATTTAAAAAAAATAGACCACAGCCTTTTTGTTTTTCAAAAAATGAACCTGATTTTGTAAAGTTAGAACAAGTTATTTTTATTACCAGACTTTGGGCCTTATCTAGAGCTTGAAGACAAACGTGGTGGATAGCCCATCCATCATAATATAAGCGCAATATAGCCTTTAACATGTGTAATGGGGTGGATGGGATCTTATGCACCAAACTCTAAAGCCAGTGGAATGGAGTATTCTGTATAATCAGGCAGCGGAAAATGGCTACTAACCCCTTGCTGTCTGTCCAACTATGTACTCCTAGTAGAACTGCTAATTGCCTAGTTAGAGAGGTTTTCTAAAGGCGTCCGGTTGGCAATATGGGTTTTGGACACTGGATTATTCATGTCTTCCAGATAAAAAACAGATAAAAAACAGAAAAGAATATATCAGCTAAGGCCAAAATCGGCCGAAACCAATTAATAACAATAGACCCCAGAATGCATCTGGAATCAACTAGTACTTCCTTCTAGAAAATATTTAAATGTCCAAAACCACATGCAATGGAGCTTAGGACATCTAATGCAAAAAAGAACAAAGTGTTTAAGGGAAAACTTGATTAAATCTCAGCTACTGGTGATTGCCTACAGCCGCATTCCAGACTATCCTTTATCACACACTATGCCAACCTATACAGAGACCGGCCCTATGCAAATCAGTCTTAGTCCTGCTCCAATAGGAACAGTTCAGCCTCTCCTGCAGCCTGATCTCTACTGGCAGGAACTCAAACAACCCCAGTCTCAAACAAGGAAGGGGTATGCGCCCCTGGGTAATTACCAGTGGCTGAGATTAATTCAGTTGTCAACCCATCACCTTTTCGCTTTCTTCACATCTATGGACTATCACATACTCGTCAAAACAGTACCCATATTTTGTGGAGGTATGATCTCACTATTTATGTACTCAATAAAATGTACTGAAGTATAGGACTTATTTAGAGCTTGGCTAAAAACGTGGTCAATTTCCTGTCCACCGTATCACGAAGTGCCAAAAACTAAAATATTCTTGTAATACAGCAGATAGGACATTCACCACTTTTGCGCTAGAGCAACCCATTAGCCAAACACTAAATAAGGCTACAAGTTTCTATAGTGGGTGGTGGGAGGATTTAAATAGATTACAGAAAATAACAAATATTTCTTGCACAACCTATTTTTAGTACCTGATTGTGCATGGGTATGTTTGATACCCATCACACCACCTGCACTAATTGATGGACAAATAATTCTGAAATATTCGGACATTATTCTGCCAGCAACAAACCCCATTCCAGTAAAAGCAAAACACTCCCATAATAATTCAAGATCTTTTTTCGCTAGTATCACCCATTTACTTATAATCTGTTCGATTTATGAGCCAACGTGTGAAGAAAGTTGTACTAGTCTAATAGACTTAACAGAGCTTTGAAATTGTATTTTAGTTGATGCTCCTCACTTTCCTCAAAGGTCTAAGTAGGCGGGATCAATTGGGAACAATGTTCCCAAGACCTCTTAGCACTCCCTAATCCCCACTTCACCAACCATGACTCTATTCCTTCTGTATGTTCACAGACATCTGCAGTTATTTTATAACCAACTGAGCTTTCATAACGTAAAAATGCACATTTCCCACCAATTAGTTGTACTTGCTTTATTTTTCATTTCATGTGTGTGTTATGTTTTGTGTCATTACCTGAAGGTAAATGTAACACTAAATAGTTAAACAATAGTTTCTTACTTGCCACATCTTTGACCACACCCACACACTCGCTGACCCCACCCTCAAAGCACAGATCGCCATTTCCTCACTTTTTTTATGCACTTCAACTGCTGTTTTCCTCGGTTGTACCATGCAGGTAGGCATTTTGGGGGAAAAACCTTAAATCATGGAGCAGGACCTATTCCCTGAGATGCTGTACATCATGCCTAAATATGGCTCCCACCACCTACTCTCACTTGGAGGACTCTCCTTTTTTCATTCCTTTTCAGCTTCTTTTCAGGATTCATCAATTATAAGTTCGGCAACTGCTTCACCTTTAACTCCCAGAAGGCAACAGACCTGCGTGGGAATCCCATCAATTCGGAGGCGCTGAATATCACCAAGGCGGGCTTCATGTACGGTATGTCCCTTGCCGCGTAAGCCGCAGCCAATAGGTGCAGCAGAAAGGAAAGGTTAAAGGGTGGCCCTGGACCAATGGTCATACTGGCCTGTATGAAACTCTTCGTATTATAGGCCTTTAAAGGAGCATTACAAGTACAGCCTAATGTTCCTCAGCCTAAAATCTGCTATAATGGCTTTCATTACACATGGCCAGTTCATTCCAATATGTGCAATGCCTGCGGTTATCAGACATATCACAATTATGAGTGTTGTGATAAATATCAGCATGTCAAAACTACCCATATTTATTGGAAGAAAAATGGTTGGCATTTATGGGAGCATGTAGGTTTTGGTGCGTAAAGCATCCAAGACACAAATCATTCCCCAAAACCTCATAATAAGGCGGTATTTATCACACCTACTAAATTCTGACTTGACAGTGTTGAATTTTATCAAGAGTGATAAATATCACACCAATTGCTGGTCCTGGCAGCTCGTAATGAGTGTTTAGTGGAATTATGAGTTGGGTGACAATTGTCACATTGTTGCAGTTTCCTCTGATAGATTCTGGTAGGTCAAACCTGCCAAAATGTGTGTCGGGGAACAGGCCTATAAAAAAGACAAAACATCAGTGGCGGCCGCTTTGAAAAAGTAGTGGTAGGATGGGCGAATTCGATAAAAAATGTTTATTAAAAAGTTCACTTATCTGAAGGGCCACCGCCTCGCCTCTGTCCTATTCTCTTCACCCAGCATCATGGAAGCACTCAGGCTCCCAGACTTCCTTAGTCAATCACAACTCTGCTGTAACTAGCATGACAGCAGCATCATGATTGGTCTGAGCGTCCTGGTTCAGTGCTCGAACATGGAGTGGGACCCTGCGCATGTTCTCCACTAGGCCTTGCAATAAAGCAGGGTAGAGAACATGGTAATTGCTGCATGACGGTTTGGCTGGTACAAGACTGCCGGAAAACCGTCATGCGCACTTAAGTGCATATTATACCACTCCTCTTCCCTCTCTGTGACACAGCCCTGCCCCAGCCTGCCCTAACCTGGCTCGGGCTCCCCCACAATCAAAAAGATTCGAAGCAGGGGATGGGGACTGAGAGCATATGAAAAATCAGCCCTGAAGAAGCATAAATGGTGAGTAAGTATGAGTCATTTTGAACACTCACCAATAGATAGCTCCTTCAGGCTGTGCAAGGTAGCATTTGGTGTAAAGATGGGATGTGTATTGTGATGTGTGCCTTTCCCTTCGATAAATCAATCAATCAATCAATCATTTGTAAAGCGCACTACTTACCCGTGAGGGTCTCAAGGCGCTGGGGGGTGGGGATGCTGCTACTGCTCGAAAAGCCAGGTCTTGAGGAGTCTTATGAAGGTCAGCAGGTCTTAGGTCTGCCCTAGGTGGAGGGGGAGGGGAGGAAGGAGACATATGCAATACATCGTACACCTTAACAATAACTTTCAATGTACTTGGTGGCGTTTGCATGTTCTCCTGGGACCTGTTGCAGCTACTGAAGTAAAGTGTTGAGTTTGACAAATTTAAATAGCTCTTCTGAGGTGTCCTGTTTACATCTGAGGTACTTCTTATTTCCTTGCTTTTTGTCTGCATCCGGTGAAGTGAAAGTTTGGTGAAAGTTTTCCAGTTCTCCTGACTTGCGGTATGTGAACCGCTGCAGCGGGCTCTCTCCTGTCAGCGTGTGACGTCAGTGGACTGCAACAGTTCATACACAGAGGCTATTTATTAGATACAGATAAGCAAAGAGAATAAAAGGGAGAGCTGAGACAGAGATCTAGCTTGCTTCTTTGAGTCAAGGGATAAGATCTGTGTTTTCCTTATCACACATTTTATATTGAAGCACAGGATGTTTATCTGAATTTCTCTGACTTATCAGCATCAGACAAGGCTTTGTGCTGTGCACTGCCTCAGGGTGAAAAGCAATTTTATTTTTTTAAAGCTTTCTGCTCAGGTAGACCTGCTTTCTTTTGCACTATTGTACAATTTCAGTTGGTCTGTATGCAGTAGTGAGTTGTAAAATGATCCCAGACCTGGAAGGGTTGAAAAGTACTGGTCGAACTGTGTAAGGGTGCCTAGCACTGCGTATGTTGATGTGTATTTGTAAAGCAGTATATTCTGTAATGGCGAAGCATTGTGGAGATCCCTGTTCCTTGATGGGTTCAAGCGCATTGGCTTAGAGGTCTGGTTGGCCTAACCCTTGATAGATTAGTTGAAGTGAAATGAGAGGTTCCATCCTTAAGAGTTATGAGGTTCACTGAGAGAGCAAGGTGGAGATCCCAACTCCCACGCCTAAGTGTGTTACAGTGCATTCACTGAGTAGTATGATGTCCCAGAACCGGAAGTGCAAACATACTTTAGTGGAGAAGTAGGATGGTCTCTGTTCTAAAGTGGATAAGGTGCATTTGTGGAGCTGTGTACTTATCCCTACGATTAATGGATTGAGATCCATTTGCAGAGCAATAAAGTGCTGTCATCGCCAGATGGTTTCAAGGGCCTTGGTCAGATAGTGGGTGGTTCCAGCACTGGATGGAGGAAGGTCCTCTATCTATGAGAGCAGTGTGCAGTCCCCCGAATTGGGAGAGTTAACATGCACCAGTAAGGCAGTAGTATAGTGTCGTCCCGGATGTTTGATGGTGCTCTGTCAAACCAGTGCTGTGAAAGGATGGGTTCAGGTTCACTTACTGCCATAACAGATCACAGGTTCGTCCTAGCCTCTAGTGCCTTGGCATCTACTTTTAAAATAGTGAAATGATCAGTGCTTGGGTTTGTTTGTAGGATCAACCCACAGAACACTGGCCTAGTTCACATATTGGACAGATATGATAGTCATTACTGGGTTACTTAATGGGGGACACACATCATGCATTTTAAAACATTTAATGGGATTACGGCATCTGCTTCAGAGTACCCAACATGTTCTACCCAGCATTAGCAGTGAAATTCCTATGGGGATTAGCGCACTTGCTTGTGAGATCTGTGTGCACTCTAGTCACACCTTCGACTTGTCAAAAAATAGCAAAGAGAGATAATGTGCCCGCTACAAAGCACTGGCATGGTGTAACTGTTGAAAATATTAAACACTGCAAAATACAGGTCGTTCTCACATTTGCACCTGAACGCTCAACTCTTTCAGGTTTTTAATGAATTCAAGACTACACCATCAGGATTGGTTTATAAACCTTATTGCTTATTCACCAAACTCTTTCTTAAAAACAGCTTTAAAAAGGCACCATTTGCCCCTCCTTTTTTCAAAATTTTCTTATGGGCAGAACCACATTGAACCCTCCTTTTATTAGTGTTGCACGTTCACTTCACTCGCTCTTTAAGTCAACCTCGTCTGCCCAAACTCTTTACTTCCTGTTTTTCTGCTGCACCGAGGGTGAGTGGAGGCACAACATGGAGTTCCCCTCAGTGGGCAGCCACAGCGATGGCCACAATGTTTGAACCCGCCTCAGTAAGCTTCCTCTTCCTTTTCAGGAACATCGGCTCGTCTTGTGAGCGTAAGTCTTGGCTGATGTACCGAAGAAAGGGACTTTTGCAAGGATTTGGGAGGAGAGAGAGAGAGGTTCTTACCCCCCGTTCATAATGCTGTGCAATGTATTTTTGCACAGTGGAACATTCGGTCTACATCATGTACATGCAGTATTGTTGTCTATTCACAGAAACTATGGGGCTGATAATGATGGCGGGCGGACGTAAGTCTGCCCACCACCCTATCGGAAATCGGGACTGCCTGACAGACTGTCAGCCGTCCCGACACAGGCATTATGATGCGACCGCCACCACAGCGCGTCGCAATGCCTATCTTTTGTATTGCGGCGGGTGCCGCTGGCTGCAGCCAACACCGCAATATCAAAAGGGGTCACTAAACATATCCCTGCACTACATGCCAGGCACCATGCAGTGCCTGTCACATGGTGCAGGGACATGTATGGGGCACCATAGGTGCCCCCCAGTGCCCACACTGGAGGTCCAAGAGGGATGGGGGTCCCGCTACGGGCCCCCAATGTCCCTTTCCACCAGCCTTTCCATGGTGGGTGAACCACCATGAAAAGGCTGGCGGGGAGGGACATCGTAATCCCTACGGCGGTGCCTGGTAGGCACCACCACCATTGCAGGGACTGCGAGGCCCTGCGCTGCCTTGGCGAGCTCAAGGAGCCTGTCGGATGCACGGCATTCGGTGTTTCCGACCGCCATCACACCGCTGGCCACCCTAATGAGGTCTCAGCAGCTGCCTGCAGCCTCACAGATGTATCCAGGTCCGGTGTCACAGAGGCTGTATCTATCTGGTCTGGTGTTCGCAGCCTGGAGCCATTGACAAACGAAGTAAGTGGTCACACTCATAGGAAGTTAACACTGTCCTAGTAAGCTTACAGCATAGTCCAACAGCAAACAAAGAATGGCCTGGGATGATATCCCCTCCAGCCTCTTTTAATGGGGGGTGTAACATCTCTGTGAAACACCAGGGTCATGCTATATAATTGGGGATGTTATCTGGTCCACCTCCGGGCTGGAGTAAGTTGGTTTAGGCCCAGGAGTCATGTGACCAGGACAAAATGGTGCTGAGACTTCGACCCAAAGTGTTGATGTTACCACAATCCAGTAATTGGCCATGGGGTTTGGGTGAATCCCCTTCACTGCTCTCCCATCTTCACACACCAGGCATGCCACCTCATTCCGCCTGTATGGCTCACTCCTCTCTGACAGAACCAGCTGGTGGCGCCAATGCATCTGCAGTTCCAAATCGACCTGCACAGCGGTGGGAAGGTGCCAGAGGTGGTACGGCAGCTCCTTTACTGGAGACTCAGCGTTGGAAGGTCAGCGCGGCCCACCAGCCCCATCTGGAATGATGCAAGAAGCCCTCACCAGCCATGTGAGTTGGTGAGCCTGCACTGGTGACGCGGCAACAAGGGGCTTTTCACAGGTCCTGGGGGAGTCCTTGTCTGTTTGTGCACATCCAGCTGGCCGGGGGAAGGGTGCGGTGTTGCCCTGGCCGACTTTTGTTGGGGATAGCACGGGACTCAGCCCCATGGGACTCGCCTTCACTGACAGCTCTGTAGCTTTCACTGTATCAAAATAGGTGAGAGTGTTGTCTGGTAAGAGGCTATGTAGCAAAGTCTGGTGTCCTCAGCTGGACGAGCTCGTGGCGATGATGGTCATCATTGATGACTATTCCACGTATCCGGAGTTCAAGCTGGTATCCACACGAGCTGGATGAGTGTGGTCTCGCTGCCCTATATTTTCCTCAATATCTCTGCAGCTTTCAATTCAGCATCCTATGTCACACTGATACATCAAGTCAGTAATTGAGATATACTAAATGTATGTATTGAAAATATATCTGCATCAAAGATAGAAAAGAAGAAAGCCGCCCACTTTGCAACTGTGCTACATTCACTGCTTCAAGGGAGGTGTTCGGTGCTCACACAGGCTCACATGTTGAAAATTATCCAAAAACATCTGGTGTGTACAAAACGATATGATATTGGAACCACACAAATTGATAATCAGTGTCACTGGATATTCAGTATCTATAGGTCACGGGGAGGGAAAATCCATAACAAGTTCAAGTTGCCATATGCATTGATGGGTTTCAATCCTTGGCAATGATTGTGTCATCATCATGACTGATTGTTAATGCTGGAAGCAGCAAGCCATGCATGTTTCCGACTTGCCCGAATTTGAGGAGTATTTGTGGTCTGGGAGCAGCCTATCTGGAGTCCTGACATGGAGGTCTGAATCTTTCCATGTTCTTCACTAGATGTGAGGAGTACATTGTTCAGTTGAGTGCTGCCGTCTGTGGCAGCCACCTCTATTCGTTGTTACTTGTACGGCTTTAGTTTCAATCATATCAAACGCTGGCAACAAAAGTACTGTTATTAGTTCCACAAGGTGATCTTGAGCTCTGCACCTGAAGAAGATCCCCACACACACAAACCAAACAACTCTCAGTCTCTCAGTCCATCTGAATATTTAGCTAGTAACTGTGGCAAGTTCTGGTGCAATCCTAATGCTCAAGATGAGTATTGAGGGACAGTATGGCTAGTAATGGACAGTATGAGCAGTGAGGGACAGTATGACTACATCCCTTTTTTTACCCAGATGCTTTTGACAAACATGTTGGGTACCACATTGCCCTAAAAGAAGCTGCAGCCCTGAGCTACCAAAGATGGGACATGGCTACATACCTACCCTAATTTTCTAACCAGTAAGATAGCTCTTTGTAAAGCACCTCCTGAGGCACAGCCGGGAGTAGGTAGTAGACAGCAGCTTTATAGTTTGTTTTCACTGTTTTTAATCTGGGAAAATCTTCCTTTTTAAACGAACTCACCCTTCTCCTGACACCTGATTACTTGGTGCAGGACTGCCCCAAACAGCGGAACGAGCGCTGCAAGAGGGAGAAAATCGCCGTCCCACAACTACCGCCATCACCCACGCCCAAACAGGGACACGCCCACTTGGAGGCCACGCCCCCTTATTACTGCTTAAGAGCGCGCTGAAATCACGAGCGCCTTTGTTTGTAAAGCACCTCCTGAGGCACAGCCGGGAGTAGGTAGTAGACAGCACCTTTATAGTTTGTTTTCACTGTTTTTAATCTGGGAAAATCTTCCTTTTTAAACGAACTCACCCTTCTCCTGACACCTGATTACTTGGTGCAGGACTGCCCCAAACAGCGGAACGAGCGCTGCAAGAGGGAGAAAATCGCCGTCCCACAACTACCGCCATCACCCACGCCCAAACAGGGACACGCCCACTTGGAGGCCACGCCCCCTGGTCCCCTCTCCACACTATAATCATGTGTTTGTATCGGAAGCGCAGCGGACGAGCGCAGCGGGCGCGACGAATGGGTGCCGAAGGCGGGCATAAGGCAAGCTCATCTGCGCTCGTCCGCGCCGAGTCAGGGTCTAGGGCCATCCCCCCTACACCCCAGCCTCCTGAGACTAGACACTACAATGCCAAAACTCTTCTTAGCCTAAAACCCCCTGCTACGAACTGCACACGCCACCACTACGCAGCAGAAAACATTCCACAAATATGTCCTAAATGCAACTCTACACTTAAACCTAAGCTCGCAGTTGCACTAACCCATGATTACCATATGTTCTTGTTAAACTGCAGATCACTACCGAAACATAGGACAGAAATCGCTCTGCTACTACAAGAATCTCTCCGGATATAGTCTTACTAACGGAAACTTGGCTCACACCAGAGTCCGACCCTGCCTTAGTTAGCGCTCTCCCTCCTGGCTTTCAAATGACGCGAAAGGACCGGCCTGATGGGAGAGGGGGAGGCCTAGCAATTATTCACAAAGAACAGTTTCTGTGTCGCATAATCCCAGAAACCATCCCTGACTGTGAGAGCCTCGCATTCAGTATCGGCCTCTCACCAAATAACTGTTTTTCCGGAACTCTTATCTATCGCCCCCCAGGGCCCCTTAAACAATTCCACATCCTTCTTCCGCAGACCGTCGCAGAACGCGTTAGTACCGCTTCTTGTTTTACTTTACTAGGCGACCTTAATCTGCACTTTGACTCTGCTTCAGATCAGGTAGTCCCCACACTGGCAGACGACCTAGCTGCATTACAACTTACCCAATACGTTAAAACCCCCACCCATGTTAAGGGTCACTTACTGGACCCAGTTTTTAGCAACTGCGCATACTTCACAGCTGATCCACCAATCCCCCTCCCGTGGACAGACCACCTTCTGGTTCCTTTCACATGGACCACACTCAAACCCCTACAGACCGGACCCACCACCAAAATTACCCGAGTCTGGTCCCGTCTCTCAATTGACGACTGGTCATCCAAGCTCGCTACTAATCAACCATCTTATTCTGACGATCCAGGCCTAGCCAACCTTGCCTACGTTAACTGGATCTCGCAATCTCTCGATAACACCCTACCAAAAAACAAAATCACGCTAAAACGCGTCCATAAAACGGATCCCTGGTACACTGAGACTCTGAGGGACAAAAAACGTATATGAGGAAAAACGAAAGAAGCTGGCGGTTAGACTATGCACCAGAAAGTAAAAGCCGTTATCGAGAATCTATTCGAGATTACAAAGCGGAAATCAAAACCGCACAGACTACTTATTTTTCAAACAAAATCCTCCTGGCCAAATCAAAACCCAAGGAAATCGTTAATATTGTAAAGAAACTATCAAACCCCCCGCCACCCCCTGGCCTGCATGTCACTAAATCCATAACTCACTGCAACAATGTTGCTGAGTTTTTTCATCAAAAAGTCAATAACATCTACTCCACCTTTCCCCCCAGTAATATCACCCTCCTAACTCAGTCCAAAACAGCTCCAATTACCCCCATCCCCCCGCCTCAACCCTCTCTGGATCACTTTCCCCCTCTGGATATCGCTACTCTTGAAACTCTAGCCCGCAAAGTAAAAACCGGCTCACCTGAAGATCCAGCCCCGCCAGATATCGTAATGTCAGTATCTCATATCACTCTCCCAATCATCAGGGATGTACTAAATGCCTCCATCAACTCTGGCAGAGTCCCTCAAGAATGGAAGCAAGCCATGGTCCGCTCTCTATTAAAAAAGCCTAACCTTGACCCGCTGGACCTTAGCAACTACCGGCCCATCTCTCTGCTCCCGTGGCTGAGCAAAATCCTAGAAAAATTCATTAACCACCATCTGGTAAACTTCTTGGAAGACGCTCAGTTGCTTGACCCCACTCAAACGGGTTTCAGACCCAGATACGGGACCGAGACCGCCCTCCTCATGGTCACGGAGGAGTCTAGAAAGATCCTGGATCAGGGAGGATCAGTGGCAGTGATCCTCCTTGATCTCAGCGCTGCCTTCGACACGGTCAGCCATGACACCTTGCTGCACCGTATGTCCAGTATCGGCATTAAGAACAAAGCCTGGCGCTGGTTTAAATCGTTCCTGGAGGACAGATCCTTCCGAGTCTTTGACGGGTACGTGGTGTCCACTAGCAGACCACTGAGGTGTGGAGTCCCCCAAGGCTCCTTTCTAAGTCCCGCCCTCTTTAACATATATATGAGGCCACTGGCCGATGTCGTCCGTCGTTTTGGGATTAAGATCATCTCATATGCGGACGACACACAGCTGGTGGTCTCCCTGGCGCAAGTAGCTCACACACCGGCGTCAGGCGGACTTAGAGAATGCCTCAAAGAAGTTAAAAGCTGGATGTCCTCATCATCCCTTAAACTGAATAAGGACAAGACGGATTTGATGCTTCTGGGCCCCTCCGATCCCCTCTTTTTCAACTCCCTGTGACCCTCTGATTTAGGCCCCCCTCCAGCACCCAAGGACAACATCAAGAGCCTTGGGGTATGGTTGGACCGATCCCTCTCCTTCAAAACACAGGCCAACAAGCTCTCTGCAACCTGCTTTGGACTCCTCAAAATGCTCAGGAAAATTCTGCCCCTCCTCCCCTGGGAGGCCAAACAGGTAGCAATACAGGGCCTGATACAGTCCAGGCTGGACTTTAATAATGTGTTATACCTGGGCGCCCCGGACTACACTCTTAACAGACTTCAGACAGTGCAGAACTGTGCGGCCCGTCTACTGCTTGAGTTGCCCCGCACCCAATCAGTGAGGGCCGGTCTGGTCCACCTTCACTGGCTGCCAGTACAGCAAAGAATTCTTTTTAAATCCTTGTGCATTGCCCATCAGGCTTTCTGGGAATCGGGTGCAATGATCACCCGGGATCTGATCACCCACTACGTCCCCACCAGAAATCTCCGATCTGGCCAGACCTTCTTAGCCACACCTCTCCGAATAGAAAAGACCAGGTCGGGCGGGAGGACGTTCGCATATAATGCGGCCAAGACCTGGAACGCTCTCCCGCTTCATCTCCGATCCAACTGCAACCATTCCCTATTCCGACAGCAATTGAAAACTTACCTTTTCAACCTTCCCTACTAATTCCCAGGCAGTCACTCCACGAGGTCCTTCCCTTTACATTCTCTTAGCGCTTGGACGCCTCCGGGCAGCAATTAGCGCTCTACAAATGTACTTCCATTTCCATTTCCATTTCCATATAAGTTCCTGGCCCAGAGATGTGTGTTTAACCAGCAACAGAATCAGACACCAGCAAGGCAGGGCTCTGACTTTCATTCGTTGAGGTCAATACTTTGAATGCCATTTGGGTTGAGTAATGTTGATACCAGTGATTTAAGTGCCAAAGCACTTCAGTCTGAGGCATGTGATAGAAAAAATCTTATAATAATGCTACTTTCTCAAAATTGCATAACAATGGCCCGCACGGCCAAACGCACTGCACGTGGTCCACTTCTAAGCAAGTAAACTGCAGGCATGGCTTTGTGATGCATGTGAGGGATATGTGTGCCATGCAGGACTGCCTGGAGATTCAATTTCCATAATTTCTTTTTTTGCTTCTTCCATTCCGATTAATGCCAGGATTGCACCTAGAACTCTTCATCCAGCAGATTGAGTACGTTCAGGACATGACCCATGCTGCTGGCGTCCGCCTGCTGATACATGACCAATCGCAGATGCCCTTTCCTGAAGACGAGGGAGTGAATATTCCACCCGGGGCAGAAACAGAGATTGGCATGATGAAGGTAAATCACACTTAGAGACTTCATTAACAGCACTGACCGCAAAACACAGACCAGTGGGGTCAAGCAAACATATAGAATGAAAGGGGCGGGTCTATACTCAATATCTGAATATGGCTATATCGGTCACTATAGACAAGCACGAAATCCTTGTTTAATGCATAAACAGAGGCCTGGTGCATATAGAAGCATCTCTTGGTCCATATACATGCAGCACTCTACAGCGGCAGAATGTACCACTTGTGAAAAACACATACAGTGCCCTGTTCTAATGTTTTGCACTCCATTTGTGATACATATGCAGTGTTCTGCAGCAATATCTGGGGTCCTTTGTGTAATACACACATAGGGTTGTATAGTGGTAGAATGCACTCATGGCTAATCCACACACTAGGCTCTGCGCTGTTCATTTGTACATCTTAGTTAATACACATACAAGCCTCTTTGATGAGACTAACAAGTCTTTGGTTAATTTGCAAACAGGGCAAGGGCTCCACAAATATGGGAATATACCAGGCATGAATAGAACTACTTGGTGAATCAATGTCTTATATTTAAAAAAAAGATGTTCCTTCAGAGAACTTGGTCAATTTTACAGAAACCTACAGCTAATATATATTCTTTTACTTAGGCCCTCATTACAAATGGCCTCTTAGATTTCGAATCCTGAGGAAATTTCTGTTTACAAGGGGTTCGGAATTAGGAATAATACAGAATTTATCACACTGGGTAATTACTGGGTATGATAAACTCCGCCCGTATGAGTTACATTTCTATTGGTAAACCTGCTGGAATTAACTCTGGAGAAAGAACCAGCAATTACCAGAACATGGAGACTGAAAGATAAGCACCAAAACCCAAATGTTCTGCCTCAAAATCTTGTAATAGGCAATAATGATCTCACTAGTTAAATTCTAACCCCCATGGATTGAAAATGTATTGATTAAACAATATTCATTTTTTATAATATATATTAGGTATTAAAATAATAATTATAAAGGTATTCATATTAATAATTACCTCTGATTCCGAGATGCTCGTGATGAGGGCCTTAGAAGCAAGAATCTTGAAGCAACCTCAATTTATTATAATAAATACACCTTTGGATACTTCACTCGCCTATTTTTTTGTATTTTCAACAGCAGAAATAAAATATAAATATATAAGTCAATTTTCCCATAAAACAGAATCAGCTGCATGGACTTGTGACACTGAGCAAATAAATATACATCTAAGCAAAACGAAACCTGAGAATCACTGAAAGTAAATCAGAAGGGTTGTTGCATTTACCTACACCTCATAACATCTCAAAAAGTAAGGGTGTCAGTTGGAGTCAGGTGGGTTACCTGCCTGCTGGCAGGTCAACAGGAGCTCTGGCCTCAAGCCCTACCAGCTTCCTTTGGACAGAGGACTGCACACCTTATTTAGAGATCCCTACCTGCCTGGCAGTTATCTGTGTGTCAACGTGAAATCGACGCATTGTCAAATGTACTTTCGTCACAAGAGGCTGCCATATTTTTTTGGCTCACTTAGCATTTTATTTAGATTTTCAGAAACAACCGCTAAAACAAGGGGGTGTGGCTGAAAAGCGAGATAACAATGGTCCTGATACACTGGACGTTTTCTCCTTGCTCGTTGAGCCATGTCCACCATGCTTCACGTGTCAGACAGACATGGAAAATTAATGTCTGTAGCCAGGGCTTTAAGTGGGATGAAACAACTGGGTGTGGGTGGATCTCTTAAAGGGGCGTAGCAATGCAATTCAGGGCGTGGCTTAACAACCCAAACTAAAAATCTGTGCGTAGCACAGCGTGCTGCCAGACTTGTATTTTGCTGTTTCTGTCATTGCATATATCTGTATGATGTAACATCATACCTACAACAACTCAGGACTATTAGCTTTGTCAGTGGTTGTTAGTTGCATACGATAAATAAGCAGTAACTATGGAGTGTATATAATATTGAAAATTCTTCCACTTAAAACCCTGGTGACACCACAACAATGTTGCTGCTCCTGAGATTTAAAAGAGAAGGGAAATCCAGAGAGAAAATAACTCTCTTTAATGAATTTCGCTTCCCCTGAAACCTTCACCTGGCATGAGGTCATGCCTTAACTTCTCCACTACTGAGAAGGGAGCCGTGTACGCACGCGCACATCGATGTACCTGCTGTCACTGCAGTCTGGAAAAAACAGGCCGCCTGTGCCAGGGCACAAAACAGAGCAATACAAAAGGGGATGATGGGCACAAAACAGAGCCAGATGGAGACCCGTTTCGAGGCCCCCTTTAAAAAACTGCTGGTGCTCAGCACCGGTGAGACCCGGCCTACTTAAAGCCCTGTCTGTAGCCTCAACTTAAATAAGGCGGAGTCACCACCACAGCGGCCCAAAGGCAGCCGTTCCACTAGGTCAATTGTTCCCGAAAGCACAGTCAGCTGAGGCTCCACCATCATAAAGAAATCTGTTGTTTTCCTACCACTAAATGCAGCCAGGGAACCCCAAGCCGAGAAACTCATGGATAAATCAAATGAGTTCCTTTTAGACACTTTTTTCCACCCCTGTTCCACATAACAGCGGGGTCAAACTCTTCCATTTCATTTTTTTTTTTTTAGTTTGATATAGCCCGAACTCGACCCAAAGGTATTGGAGCGCTTTACATGAGCACCAGTTATATTACACAAGGACACATTCATTTTTGGTAGGCACAGGGGCAATTGTATGAAGTCAATTTCCCTGGTCCAGCTCAAAGGTGAGGCACATATACAAATGTGCTAAAAGACACTAAAAGAAGCAGCACACCAATGCAGCATGTCTATTTCTTTCAGGTCCACATCAAGAGGCTGAAGTCACCCTACAGCAGCCGCTGTACAGACGGAGAGAACATCAGGAATTTCTACCGGGACAAATACGCTGCAGGGTACACACGAGAGGTAAAAGTATATATACTCTTCTAGACTGCGCCGTCAAAGTCAAACGAGGGCAAAAAACATCTGGACACTAGTGAGGTTCAAAGAAGGCTTCCCAAGGTCAGGGGTTGAAGAAGGAAAATGGCTGCCCTGTAAACCAGCGGCAACAGGGCAATGAAAGTAACAGCCCAAATGGTGTTTGTGGGTACCCCGGGTTAGTGACAGCTGGCGGTTGCAGAATATAGCTTTGTATGAATGCATTACTGTTAAGGACAGTTACATGAACAATATTCGTAAACTATAATCAGACAGACATTGGACTTGAACCAAATTTACATGTCAAATTGACATGTGTCCTAAACACCTTAAACAGGGACATCTAAGGATTTTAGGGGCACGGGCCAAGCATATTTTGGGGGCCCCCATTAAGATCAGTTTTCAATTTATGATCTAATGTTAGCTCTTCCATGCCCCCTTTGTCCGAGTCACTGACAGCACACTGGCACACTCGTCCATATTCTAAATGTGTTTACATCTAATATTCAGGTATAGTGATGTGTGTTTCCATTCCACTATTGTAACACAACAGCAGCTCACTAAATTTACTACAAATAACCTCTGTGACACCCTCCCATTTCTCAAATGTGCGGTCATGATTTGATGCAAAAGAAACTATTTTATGGCTGTTGCATGTAACATAAAAACATTTCTCTAAAACAATAAATATCGAATAGACTCACACATCACCACATCAAAAATAAAACAAAAGAAAACGGTATTTAAATCAATGTGTCTAAGAATTACTTGAGGTCATTAGGGCAAGACTCTCTGAAGAACTGTACTGGCTTTATCAGGGCCCCCGCTGCAAGGCTGGGGCCCTGGGACAGACCCCACTTTGCCCAAGCCTTAAAACGTCTCTGACTTGAATTTCACAGTCTCACAATGCTTAAGAAACCTATTGGAGTTGCTCACTTCTAAACCAGTTTTCATTAAGTTTTTCTCAAAGGTTTAGCTCAGCTGGGTTGTTCGCCCCAATTTTATAAGAAACAATTGTTCTGACAGATTATTCTATTCTTCCAATGTGTAATAATCACAAAGAGACGACAAGTGATCTGAAATTAGTCATAGTAACAGGGCTCTTTATTGACACTCACCGCGAACCCTGCCTGCATAATTAGAAAAAAATAATTGTGGTTCTAAATATAGTAATTTAAAAATACAAAGCCTGAAACACATTTTTATTAGACACACTGGATAAGAAAGATCCTGAAAAGAAAAAAATATATAAAACCAGTTTAGCAGTAAAAATGATGGCAGGCACAAAACAATTTAGTTTGACTAAAAGCTTGAAGTGGAAGAGAGTTTTATGGTGCAGTTTAAATAGACTAGAGGTTGGGAATTCCAATGTTTAGATTCCAGCGCTAGTAAATGGAAGGCCAAGATTACAAAGGACACAAAGGTTTATGTCTGACAGGGACTTTAAAACAGCTGAAAGAAGTGGTTGGGGAGGAGCAGAAAGGAGTTATCAGGGGTGAGGGTCAGAGCTTTGTAAAGACTGTAAACATTTACCCAGAATGAGAGGGAGTTCACTGGTTTGAATGATGTAACTGTGGAAAAATGCAAGTAGCTAAAGAGAAACTGCACAGAGACCAACCTGCAGCATACAGAAGAGGTTAAAAACGATAAAGAAAATACAGGGAGGCTTCTCGGTTGACTAACCCTCTCCCTCACACTGATACTGAGGTCAGGTCTCCTGCATTCTGTAGGGCCCAGCATTCATCAGGTGCCCCTGAAATACCCTACATCTCCATGGCACTCATTACATTGCAAATAAGCGAATCTCAACTGCATTTCTGTTTGAAATTCTAGCAACACGGATATGTTTTGAGATAGACTCTCTGAAGTTAGTGTCCCAAATTCGAGCCTCAGACCGAAGTCATGTGCAGGACAGAAACAAAGATGCGACAAAAATAAGTCAGTAGTGTAGAAATATTGAAATAAAGTTATGTTAAAAAAGGAAACAGAAGAATAAAAGAACAATCGGAAAATAACAACCACAAATAGAGAATGTTATATCCGAAAATGAAAGAACGGAGCCTGTTCCCTTCGTCAGGCTTACCTGATATATAGGTATAAAGCATACCGCCCCGGTAAAGGTGTGGATTGTTCAAGTGAAAGTGGGCCTTCTCAGTAAAAGATGTGGGACCATTATCCTGAATTAGGTCCTTGAAATAGTGAACTTGCTGAATCAGCAGCAATGCATACTGGATGCTGTGGGAGGACCCAGAGGTGGGGCTGGGAACCGTGGTAGCCAAGGGGGATATTGCTTGACAGTGGAACTCATCCACAGCCCCATCTCTGACAGTCTGGATTAAGGGCATAACCTGATTTGGCAAATTGGAGGAGGGAATACACACTGCCAGGGGTCGCCGTCATAAATTCAAGGCCATATAGAGGAAATGGTGGGCCTATCAAGGGCTCCAGGTCTAAAACTGGACATGGTCACACCAGAACGCTGGAATGCAGTGGGTGGAAAGGGACAAGGCAAATGGGAAATTGCCTGCACAATGTTTGCAAAGTGTATTTCAGAAAAAGCAATTATAATTTACATTGTTGTCTTCATTAAATTAAAAATTGTTTCTATAAAAAAAATAACAGCAGCAATAAAGGAGGATTGGAAAGATTGATACACTCTACACAGCAGAAAGAATGGGCATGGTACATCAGCGGTGCTACGCAGGTACCGGCTATGATGCTGCCTGGCCTGTGATAACTCTTTAGTTCACTCCTCTTTTGACCCCTTTCCTCTTTTCTTATTATGTATCAAGGGAGTCCTTCACATCCTGTTTGGTGGACTGACAGCTCGCAAGGTCAGTGAAGGCCACAATGAGTAATATCATTTACACATTCAGGTTAAGGTTGGACATTTAGAAATGTGGCAGAGGAGACATTTTAGAGATACCAGCCCAGCTGGAGGGTATTTGTGCATCAAAAGTGCATCTGCACACTGAGAACTGATAGCTTTTAAAACTACCTAACTCTGCCTCTGCTCTAACATCATAGAAAGTGCAGGTGCTTCTGTCTTTGATTATACAAACGCATGAGGTATAATGTCAAATGCCAATAGAGGAAATCAAGGACAGACAAGAAAAAAATATTTGTAACAGACACACCAGGAAGTACCGCAAGATGATTAAGAAACCCCCCCAAAAAAGACTTTCCAAACAAATCAGGAAGGACACATCTCAAAGAAAGGAGAGGTGACTGCAGTGCTTAATTTGAGGCAGTTTGAGGTGCGACCCACAGCACTCTTTTTGGGTACCGGGACTTATTTTTCATTGTCAGACTTTGATCCATAAGATGAAAGATGAACAGAAAAGGAGGAGTAGGAAAAAGACAGGGAAACAGTAACAAAAAGAACAAGCATTTACAATACAATAGGTCTTGCAGCATTAAAGATTGAGCTATTGGCATTGTAAATGACAATGCCTTTTATTAATTTGTTTTTAAAACCTGCAATCGGTGCATAAACACGCACTTTGAACGTATAGTGGTGTTAGGTCGTTTTTAGGGCTGGAGTGGGGTGCATTGCAAGGCTATGGGGCGTTTTTTTGGGGCTCAGGGCGGGGGCTGGGTGCCGTTTTACGGCTCAAGATGGGGGCAGGGTAGTTTTTTTGGGGTGAGAGCTGCTTTAGGGATTAGGGAGGGGATGTGGTTCGGGTTATTTTTTGGGCTGTTTTGGAGCTGTGGGCAGGGGGCTGAGGACAAGATTGTTTTTAGGCCTGGGGGCCGTTTTAGGGCTGAGGGTGGGGGTCAGGGATCGGGATAGCTTTTTGGGCTGGGTGCTGTTTTAGGGCTCAGGGCGGGGGAAGCTTTTGGGGCTAGGGGCCAGGGTTTAGGGTGTCAGGTTGTTTTTAGGACTGGAGTGGGGAGCATTGCAGGGCTATGGGGCACTTTTAGGGGCTTAGGGCGGGGGGTGATATTTGCCATGCCTTGCTTTTACCAATCATGACTTTACAACGAAATTTGTTGTAAAGGCATGCATGGTAATGGCTATGGTTGAGACTGCGTGGTTTAGGCAAGCATTATTGAGGTATGCGTTGTTCTATCATACAACTGTGCCTAGCTCCGAGCAGCCGGAATGTTTGGGTTCTCTTTAATTAAAGATCTGATTACAGATAATTACTAAAAATGTTCAGATGATGTACTCGACCATCAGGTTCAAACTACAATATTTGTAAGGATATTTGCCCTTCATCTGTATGGTTATGTTTCCAATCAGAAAGGCTGTATATGTTTAACATGCTGGGTGGGTTGATTAAGAAGTCAGTGACTTTTTTCCTCTTGACCAGTTTGCTGCCTCCACCCTCTAAAAACACTTTTGCGCACACACACTTCTATACATGATACTGTTAACTGTACTTTTGTTGAAAGAAATAAAAACAGATAAGGGCTTGGAGCTAGACCCGGACCCAAGCGCCTTAAGCCTCCTCGGGAACACACACATGAAAGCTTCACAAGCCACAAATTTTAAGTCTGGATAAACTTGAAAAAACACCATCACTGAAAATAACTTTTAGCACTCTTGTCTCCATTCAAATCTACTTTTCGCCTATACACCAACCACAAAAATAATTAATTAAGAACCTGATGTGTACGAGGATGCACAAAATGACAAACAACTCTTCTTAGCCAACAAAAAGGAAAATAAATCATGAAAACAAAGTGATAATTTTCCATTTTAGCCAATGTTGTCTACACTAACGTAAAACACCCTCCAGAGTGCCTAAAGTGGCAATGGGCTTGCAATGAATGAAGAATGTGCAACACCCAGCAGGTCAATTTTATGTCACAAGAAAAATGCATATACTTAGCTATTTCAAATTCTAATTGATGAACTGTAATATTTCTCCCAACAATATTCATATTCAAATAGGTGGTTCTTTTGGCCCACTCAACAAGAATGGAAAATAATGGCATATGAATCGCCATGCTAAGCGATTTTAACAGAAGTCGGTAGACTCACAATTTTCGCAACTCTGCTTTCAGTTCCTCGCTGCCACATCCAGTGGACACTTTGGCTTGGTTCAGAACTTCATCAACAAACGGCTTAGCAAATTTCACCAAGACGTTACTGCAAAGACAAAGGCCATGCTTGTCGTCTTTCATTTGGTCTTTGGTGTAGGGTACTGGAAGACTGGAAAGTTGATTCACAAGAGTAGAGAGAGAAAGTCCGACTGAATACGCTTTCTTGTCACCGAGTTTCAGCAGCACTGGAAACAAGGCACACTCTATTAGCGCTGGCTAATCTCCCTAATGGCCGTGATTAGCTCCCTCGTGGGCTTCAATTCGTCCTTCCTAATTAAATTAAGCCGTGAAATAATGCAGGCTCCATCGATCAGCGATGACTCACCCAGGGAGAGGAATTATGAACCAGTGATGCGCGCGCAGCATAGAGGAGCAGGGCCGGGAATCGAAAGTAGTGGTGCTCGGGCACCACAGAGGAGCAGGGGGAGGGAGCGAGGCGAACGCGCAATGCTGTGGGAGGCGGCCGAAGGGCAGAGGCTACGAATCTTGTGCAGCCACCGTCCTGCCCTGCCCGTGCACCGCAGCCGCCGCTCCCGTACTAGAAAGTTAACCGGCTGGAAGTTGTTAGCCTGTCCCTGGCCGCGTCGTCCCCTCCCACCCATCCACCCATCGGGAGCCGAGGACCCGGCGCTCCAGATATGATGGTCAGCAGTGGGAAGCAGATGTGAGGAAGGCCCCGCGGGGGCCCGTGCAGGAGCGGACTCCCTAAACTCAGACTCTACCCTGCGCGTGTGTGTGTGTGCGTGTGAGTGTGCGCATGCGTGTTTGTGTGTGCATGCGTGAGTGTGGCTGTTGCGTGTGTGTGTGTGTGCGCGCGCGGAGGGAGGCGGGTCCTCTATGTGTGTGTGTGTGTGTGTGTGTGTGTGTGTGCGGCGTGCGGCAGGGGGGCGGGGGGTTCTCTATGTGCGTGTGTGCGTGCGTGTGTGTCTGCTTACAAGGAGCCATGAGAGAGGAGATTGTTAACGCGCGCGCGACCTGATACGATTCCGCAAGGTTGCGCGTGCACATCACTTGTCTCCTGTCTCCCTTGACTCCTTGAAAGCAGATCTGATTGCAATAGAGTCTTGCAGTGACGATCGCTTCGCGATCCGTTCGCAGGTGCGAGACCTAATAACTTTCAAGAGTGAGATAAAGTGGCAGGAAGTGTAGGATAGTGGATAAAAGGGGCATGAGGTTAAATCAACACTATTCTGCAACCCCAACGTCAGCAGCATTATTGCTGGGCTTCTGAGGAAGACTTTGGGACCTGGCACTTATTTCTTTCCAAAGTGAGCACTTGGTGCCGGGCCCTTGAGTGAACATGTGGAGTTACTGAAACTCCCAACTCTGCTAAGGGCATTTGCGAACCTTCTATTCTGTTTTCCTCTTTTTTCTTGCACAGTAATAAGTGTGGCCCTAGGACAAAGAGCAGGACTTTGCAACAACTAGATCACTAACTTTGGCAAACGGGTTGCATCAATGCAGGATGTCTGGCAACTGCTGAACTACAAAAAAACACCCAAAATAGCAAGTGGAAAAGAACTTGGAGTAAAGAGCTAGTCATGGAGTGGGGAAGGAGAGAATGGGGGAAGGAGAGAATGTGGAGGAGGTAGAAGATGTGAGGTGCTTCAGCGGAAGAAAAGACACTGGTCGACCAGCAATGGAGTAGAGGCCACAGAGGGAAGAGTAGATGTCAGGTGGACCAGGAGAGGTTAATAGAATGTGGATGAGGTGCAAAGAAGCTGAACAGAAGTGAAATGGGTGCAGTGGAGAGAGAAGTTTAAAGAAGGGCCGCAGACATAGAGTGGGTAAGGAGGACCGAGGATGCATGAGGAACATCAGTGGAGGAGGAATAAAAAGACAACACAACTGAGACGAATGCATCCCCAACGTAACCCAATACCCAGATGCCACCAGGAGAAGAACAGTGAGTCACCGTCGGCCACAATGCCAATAATAGATCATGGCTAAAGGCAAGTCTTGGATGTTCCACCAGTTTGAGCTTTTGTTAATTACCTTCCCCTGACTGGCAAAGCACATCTGTTCTGGAAGAAAATGGAAAAATGTATTTGCAATTGTTTTCTGTGTGGATTTTTCAACATGACACATCTGTGTTTTTCCCTTCTCATCTAAAGCTTACCTTGTGGTAAGCACTGTTCAAATCTTTATTTCGGCAACACATCTCCTTTGTCTAGTGTTGTCTGGTTGTTTCATATTTCTTTCTGGAATTCCCATCTATGCAATAATATTCCAGTCTTGAACCTCCTGGTGTGCCTGCCCTTCCACGGTTGTGCTGTAGCACAACAGTTCTCTTTGTGAGAGCTGATGGTCTATTTTCAGTGCTCTAGTGTCGCTTCCTCCACACTGGTGCTCATTTATGTTGCTGTGCTCATCATAATTTCAAGCCTATCCTTCAGGGAAAAAGTAATGCTGTGTAGGGTCCCTGTGCAATATCCCTGTGCTGCCATCTCTTGCAAATAAGAGCCTGACAATGATGGAGGTCCCAACTAACTTCAGGGGTCTCAGAAGATTATCTCACGTCCCGCAAACTATAGCAAGCAATGATCCAACCTCATAAAACCAAATGGGAGATTGCTCATTGGCCACACTTCATTTCAGTGTCATCCACCCAGGATACCTCAACTAGTTGAGATCCAGATAGCTGATGTCTTGACTAATGCCTTCATCCTTGAATTCATGCATTGTAACTGACCGTCAAATGTAAATTCTGACTTTGCTAGCAGCTGTGTTGTGGGTCTGATTTTTTGGATTTCCTACTGCCAGCTCCTCCAAAGGATAAATAGCCCATGAACCATCTTTCTGTTGTTGGCCATAAATTGACTTTGTGCCATCCTATTGTCAGGAATAAAGCACTGACACATTATTAACATCTCCAAGGGGAAACACCTCCAAAGCAGAGAAGAAAAGCACCTCCAAAGCAGAGAAGAGAAGTGGGACATAATACATTAGGGCTCTCTTACTGGTCTGCATGTCCATGAGGAGGTGGCTGAGAAGAAAACAACTGCTCAGGTGTATTTGCTGTGCTCTAAGTGCCAAGTGCTCTAAGTGTCTGGAGAATGGGGTTACAAGTAGGGAACACTTGCCTGAGTTTTGAGACTCCTACGACAAATGTCTTTGCTGGGATCCTTGGATTTCTGTGAATCCACGCATACCTTTTAAACATCCTAAACCTTATGAGCCACGGGATGAGAAACTATGCGTTCTATGTCGAAGTTTGACTAGTAAGATAGGGTTCTGGAGACAAGGAAGCGGGGCGACCAAATGCTCTTAGCACTGCATTCCATAAACACAGTGTTTTTTATCGCGGTGCCTTCTAGGACCCTTCATATGTATTTTGAATTTACAAAGGCCCTTATTTAAGGTTTGGCAGAGCAGAAGGAATGCCTTGTTTTTTGGAGTTTTATATAGCGGGAACTCGACTCAAAGGTATCAGAGCGCTTTACATGAGCACCAGTTGCACTACAGATCGACACATACCTTTTGTTAGGCACGAGGACATTAAGTGATTTGCCCAGAATCACAGGATGGTGAGCGTCCCTGCCGAGATTCAAACACTGTTCCCCAGCTTCTAAGTCGAGCTTGTCTAGCCATTAGGCCACATATTCCCCTTAGGTTGGTGGTCCTCCTGTATGTCAAACCCTTGGCTCCCCGCTCTATTTATAATTGAGTAAAATGCTCAGTTATGGTTAGGGGAGGTTCCGCTGGCTTCCACAAGAGTAATCCCTGACCCAGCAGCAGTCTACCTGCCACTGGACTGCTGCGTCCCAGTGACTGTTGCCCTTGCCCCCCTGAGAGACAGACAGCCGTCACGTTTTATTTTTGCCCTTGTTCACGATGTGAGGTGCAGGGAAAAGCCTTCCCCCACTCTTGGGCCATTTACTTTTTTGTTCAGAGCAAACAAACTCTTGCTTTGTGAGTTTGTGTTCTCTGTACAAAAAAGGTTTGCTAAACTGGTGTTTTAAACATGGCGCCTGCCTGGCAAGCTTCACTGCTGTGAAGTGAGCCCCTTCACAGCAGCTCCCTTTGCAGCAGAGAGACCAGCAGCAGGAAGGTGGGGGACTCCAAATGCGGTGGACAGTCCTCTGGCAGGGGCCTGGTGTTAATGACTTCTGGCAAGATGGTGGGACAGCGGACCGTCGCCAAAGCCGAAATGAGGCACTAACAATTGTGTGGATTGCAAAAACAAAGATTAAACAACTCAGTTTCCGAAATGCCTTTTCGTTGGTACATTTCTCTGCTCATCCGTTGCTGTAATAACCCCCCCCCCCCTAGCCCCATAGAACAATTCTACTGGCAAGACCACAAAGCTATGAGTTACATCAGCTCCACATGAGATGAAAGTTGTTTAAAGCTTCACAATTCTTGTCTCATTTTCAGTTCACAGGCCTACCTGACATACGTTTAGCTCCCACTCACAACAGAAATGTTCTCTTTAACCTCACATTGTTTTGTCTGTTTTCTCCAACCTCAGTGCTACTTTAACTTTTTATTTATTTTGATACCTTTCCAAATACATAGGCTGTCCCTTCCCTAGATCTTTTAAAAAGTTAAGAAGAAAAAATCTGGAATCTTTCCGAAGGAATTGTGTTTGGGGAAAATGCACATGTATAAGATGCCAATTTCGAACATAGTAAGGATATGGAAGAATTTTTATTTTTTGCTTGGAAATGTTTTGAGAAGTTCCTGAATCTTACCCTTCGTGAAGTTTCCAGTTTTACTTAGATTACTGCAATGGCCTTCTACTAGGAGCTAATGAAGGGCAGTTTAAAAAGCTACAAGTCATTCAAAATACGGCTGCAAGGGCAGTCCTTAATGCTCCTCCCAGGACTCCCTCTCTTCCGCTGCTGAGTAAGCTCCACTGGTTACCAGTGAAGAAGCGAGTGCAGTTTAAGACCCTGTGCACTATTCATAAAAGTGTGATAGGTGAAGGCCCAAAATATCTCGCCAAAATCTTCCAGCCATATGCCCCTGGGCGAACCCTGCGCTCTGGTAACCTGCAGTTTCTGCAGGTGCCTAGAATAAAAAAGTCCAGACAAGGAGGCCGCGCACTGGCCCATATGGGACCAAAGCTCTGGAATTCTTTACCCCTCGAGATGAGATCACTCACCAGCCATCTGACTTTTCGAAAGATCTTAAAAACGCATCTATTTTCCAGCAACTGATCTCTCCTTGATAAACTGTACCATCTTATCTGATCACGGACCATCTGGAGCTATGTTCTTACTGGCAAAGCGCGGAGATACCCCTCCGGGGGTCTATTCAGGCGCTATAGAAGAATATAAATAAATAAATAAATAAATGTATGCTGTACATGTTCCATAAGGTTACTCTCTGTGATATAAAAAGACAGAAGTTCATAATGTTGTAAATTCACGTTTTTCAAACAAAAAGGCAAAGCATACATTCTCGCAGCCTTAGCCAAGCTGCAAAATCCTTCATTGAACATTGTGATAGTTGCAACAACGAAAAAAAGAAAATAGAGCACCCCTTTAAATATGAGTGGGCAAAGGGGTGCGGTATTCAACTGATATGGTAAATACATCATAATATGAATTTTGTTCTGTAAAATAAGGAATGTATTGTTTTCAGCACCAAATCCCCAATGTATTGCATTATGTTGTATGTTTTCAACTGGTATGTTTTAGCATGCTATTCTCCAAGCATAAATTGCAGTGGGGAAGAATTGGGGAGGGGGGGCAAGGGTGGAGTGATTACAGTAGTACTTGGTATTCTGGTCCTCGCACACACAATTATTTGGACAAGGACTTGACCTTACAAGTCGATTTATAGAAAGGGCTTGACATGTAAGATATCTCAGAGCGCATATTAATACCTGGTTTTCCTTTCTCCTAAGGCCTGTAAGAGGACGTGTGCTCAAACGAGTATCATGGAGCACTGCGGTTGCACCCACTGGGAGTTTGCAGCGCCCAAGGAGCCAGCCTACCCAAAGTGTAACCTCAGCCTCGCAGGAGTCAGTAAGTCATTGTAGGACACTGTAACATGCTCACCACAGGTTGTACACAGTGCCATGAGGTGCAGGACATTGACAACACATTGTTTCATGATGGAGAAATTTAGACATCTCTGCGGGTACCTCACCTGTGAGGTGTTTGATCAGAATGTCGAAGAGAAATAATAGTCTGACAGAAATATATCGTAGCTGCGGTTTCATGCACTATACCTATGTGATTCTTGTCTTTCCTTAGGTGACTTCTCAGTTTTCTCAAATATTCTATTTAGATTATCATATATTTAGCAATGTGTCGATTTTCTCTACTTCCTGTACTGCCAACGCTCTCGTCTGTTTGAAATAGCACAGAACAAAAAAATATATATATTACTTCTTTAAAGCTGCTGTTATCTGTGGATTGTTAATCCTTAACTTGAATAAACATTGGAAGACCATTTGTTTGTTATCCCCCATCTTTGCAGCCAGTTCTCCACCTGCAAATTTCACAAGGTTATACCTGCCGAAATCTGCACAGGCAAAAAAACCGGTGTGCCGCACACCTTGGAACAGAGGGACAGTGAGAAAGTCACCATCCTGGGAGCGATGTAGTAAAGCCACCCCCACTCCCATTTCCTGTGGTTGTCCTCGCTTTCATCTTCCTCTGAGAGCTACTCACTATTCAGATGCCCTGTGCTCGTTTACAGCTACATCATTGTATAGGAAACTTCTTGCAGGTGTTTCATTTATAAGCTTGTCTCTCTGACGGTACTTAAACGTCATATACAATATAATGTGTTCCTGTTTTTTTATAACATTTGATTGTTCCAATTTCTCAACCGTCAACTTTCTGCTTGAATGAGCGTAAGTACCCTCTCATACATTTATTCTTAGAACTGTACACTCGTCCCATCATCCAAGCCCTTTCCTCCAGGAAACACCTTTCTTTCTTGGACATAGTGGGGCAGACCTTAAAGTCGTGTTTGCAGACCTCTCTTTATATTATCAGGCCAGGGTAAAACATAATCTCCTCTCAATCTGAGACTAACAAATCTTGTTTAGACCCCGTGCAACCCTTTTTTTTCTATTTATTTATGGTGGCCAATTTGTCACCAACCACTAGATGTAGAAATGGGAATAAACAGCAGTAGTATGTCTAAGTATCAGAAAAACGTGGTAATAAATACAATCGTAGAAATGCTTACCAGGTGCAGTACTATTGACTTCCACTAGATGGTAGCCCACGCACTCTTCAAATGCTTCTGTTTTTTTAAGGTCTCGCCTACGCAGCGCGCATGCGTTGCAGAGGAGAGGACTTCAAAACGTGCATGTGTTGCATTGCTTTCTATTGCAACGCATGGACGTTTGGCGATCTCCTGCGGGAAGCCAGCGCCACCATATGTTGCGCCCGCTCCCGCGAGGCAAACACTGGGGAGCCAGCAGGACGCGCAGGGCCATCTGCCTGGTGTCCGGTTTCCTTCAGGGGGGAACCTCATATGCAGACCTGGAGTCCGCTCCACTACTCACTGTTTGCGCCCGAATCTGCCACCGGGTCCGACTGCTAAGGACCACCAAAAGCAATGGGGCAGGGACCAGGGCCTGCCTCCACCTGTGTTCCAGTCCTCGTCAGCCCCCTAGCACGGCTGCGGTCCCCGAAGTTGCCGGCAGCACTCTGATCACCAACCTGGGACCAAACACGCCCCTCCAGGGTCCCGCAGCTTACAGAAAGCCGACACAGCACCCGTCCGCTTAGGATTCGTTCGCGTTGCGGCTCAGCGGGCGGGGCAGTCGTGCAGAATATAGAAAAAACAATTAATTAATTATATGCCAGCAACAGGTCAGATGCCACGGTTTATCGTCGGCATGAAAAACAGCACCGCAGACATTCAGTCAGAGCGAAGATATAGCAAGAACCCAGTGCACAGTAGCATAAACAACAGGGTCTAATTTCTGAACACTTACCTGTGGCGGTAGGGAGCCGTGGGGGGAGCAGCCAGGAAGGACCCTTCGCCCGCCCAGCCGTGAGGGAAACGGCCAACGCGACACGAACCCAGGGATGCTCCTGGCCAAACCGAGCGCCAGGAACCACAGTTCCCAGCAGCCCCGGCACCTGGCGCGCTCGTGACGCTCCCGCTGCGCCTGGAGGCGCCTCAAGAACGCGGAGCGCCGAGCGTGCCTGGGGGCATTTCTGAACACTTACCTGTGGCGGTAGGGAGCCGTGGGGGGAGCAGCCAGGAAGAACCCTTCGCCCGCCCAGCCGTGAGGGAAACGGCCAACGCGACACGAACCCAGGGACGCTCCTGGCCAAACCGAGCGCCAGGAACCACAGTTCCCAGCAGCCCCGGCACCTTGTGCGCTCGTGACGCTCCCGCTGCGCCTGGAGGCGCCTCAAGAACGCGGAGCGCCGAGCGTGCCTGGGGGCATTTCTGAACACTTACCTGTGGCGGTAGGGAGCCGTGGGGGGAGCAGCCAGGAAGGACCCTTCGCCCGCCCAGCCGTGAGGGAAACGGCCAACGCGACACGAACCCAGGGACGCTCCTGGCCAAACCGAGTGCCAGGAACCACAGTTCCCAGCAGCCCCGGCACCTGGCGCGCTCGTGACGCTCCCGCTGCGCCTGGAGGCGCCTCAAGAACGCGGAGCGCCGAGCGTGCCTGGGGGCATTTCTGAACACTTACCTGTGGCAGTAGGGAGCCGTGGGGGGAGCAGCCAGGAAGGACCCTTCGCCCGCCCAGCCGTGAGAGAAACGGCCAACGCGACACAACCCAGGGACGCTCCTGGCCAAACCGAGCGCCAGGAACCACAGTTCCCAGCAGCCCCGGCACCTGGCGCGCTCGTGACGCTCCCGCTGCGCCTGGAGGCGCCTCAAGAACGCGGAGCGCCGAGCGTGCCTGGGGGCATTTCTGAACACTTACCTGTGGCGGTAGGGAGCCGTGGGGGGAGCAGCCAGGAAGGACCCTTCGCCCGCCCAGCCGTGAGGGAAACGGCCAACGCGACACGAACCCAGGGACGCTCCTGGCCAAACCGAGCGCCAGGAACCACAGTTCCCAGCAGCCCCGGCACCTGGCGCGCTCGTGACGCTCCCGCTGCGCCTGGAGGCGCCTCAAGAACGCGGAACACCTCCAGCCCCGCGGGACGCGCGCGGGACGGCGCCGGGCTAAGCCCGGGCAAAGGGCGGGCCCTCTGTGGCCCTCAGAGGCACAAGGAGGACGGGACGGGCCACCACACTTGGCTCCATCACAGAAGCAGGTACAGAAAACATCTAACCCTTTTTGCTTCCTATTGTCATTTGTCCCTGACCCGTCCAGTTTCTATTTTGGAGCTCTTGTAGTCCTAAAAATATGTCTTTCTGGGAGGACCTGAATGCCTTGTGTGGCACTAACTACGCCCCTATCATATCAACTCCACCCACATCTGGCAGGAATATTGACCTTATAAACAGCTCTCCCCAGGAACTACCTTTATTGCCTGTAATGATTCCCACCCAAGCTAACACGCTGCCCCAGGCCCTAATCACCAAAATGAACATTGAGGAGATTCCTGCTAATGTTGATCAAATGTCCTGTAGCCCCTCATCACCCCCCGCTATTTCAACTGTTTCTACGCCACAGAAGGTGGGGGCCACATCAAATGATTTTGCTTCCCCCTTCCAATCCACCCTATTGGCCCACATTGAACGATTGCTGAATGCGGCCCTAGCACCCCTGGTCACAAAAATTCAGGACCTGGGAGAAAGGTTGTCCAGCGTGGAAAAAATAGTACAAAGGATTAATCCTTCAAATGTAAACACTGCTTATACGCCTTCCACCAACCATGAGAAACCAGACACAGCCGCTAACTCTGGAAGAGCACCTCTGTTCAACCTGCATTATACACTCCAGTCTCAAAACTGAGGAGTCACCGCACTCTTAAAAAGGCCTTTGAGGCAGAGTATGTCAGTGTGATTTTGAAGCAAATCTCACTCTATCCCAATCTCATGGGGTGATCCTCAAAAGCCCCTGCTTAGGACTGCAGGCGCAGTTCTCAATTCTGATAGGTTTGGCTCGCTTGAGGAAAAACTCCATCCTTCCAGAATGCACTGCCAATGGGAAGGAGCCAAGCAGTCATTCTTACCCAGATAATCTGAATATATTATGGCCCATCACCAGCAAGATTTGGATTTCCAGATATAAACAGCTAATAACTTTCCCTGATTCCATTCAGGAAAATAAGTTGCTGTCAAAAACAGAAACTTGTCAATTTCAATAGAAACATTTTTTTAGTGTGGTACAATGACATGCTGTCAAGTCTCAAATGTGTGCAGTTTCTGCTTTAATTGTTGTCACATGGTATTTAAAACCTAGACAGCGTTTCCATTAATCTCTTGTAGCTCAGATATTGAATTGCAGGCATGATCGTGAATCTGGACTTTGATTCGATAAAGTAGCGCCCATTAAAGCTGGTTCTAGCTAGGAAGTCATTTTTAGATTTGATCTCAATAGTTCAGTGCCATTTACATGGCAACCATTGTGCAGGTGTTTTCCTTGAAACAACTCCTGGCATGTCAACAGCTGATACAGGTCTTTGCTAAGTAAGTCAAGAACTCTTGTCATGCACTACTTAGTAAAACAAGCATTGGAAATGCAATAGGTCTCGCATTAGGAAAGTTTGAGCTATTGGTCTTATAAATTACATTTCTTTTATTTATGTGTTTGTTAAAATAACTAAATTAATAGCTCTGTCATTTACAATGCCAATAGTTATAACTTTCGCAAATGTGACACCTATAGCATTTGTAATGCAACATGTTTTTTATTTAAGTGACTTAGATGTATTAATATTACAAATAACAATGGCTTTTATTATTTTTGTTAAATTAATTGTTAAATAATTTATTTAATTTGTAATGGCAATAGCTTAAACTTTGTAAATAACTTTTGTGAAGATTATATTCAGTGTTTTTTATTGTGACGAAAATCCAAGAACAGATGTGAAATATTAACATCTTTTTTGTGATTTGTAATAAAGCTTGAAAGCTTGAAATCAGCTTGAAACAGTGTCACGTGTCGTGAACTGAGGGCTGTAACTCACTGTGTAATGCACTATGTAAAGGCGACCACAAAATACAGAAACTGTGAATTGAACTTTACAGGAAATGGGAGCCGAACAATGGGGAGAGGGAGGGCGGGTGATTTATGCTTCCAGATTATGAGGTGGAAGTGCTCTGGCGACTAGACCGCCCCCTCCCCACAGTTGCAAGTCAAACTTGAGCGAAGAGAAGAACATGCAGTGTTGCAGATCCTGAGCTAACTTTTGTTTACCTTTGTCAGTGGCAGTGTAATCCCTGTCATAAAGATTACATGTTGTTTTTTATTTATTATTTACTTTGTGTTTCAGCCTGCCGCTAGTTGTGCTAGTTGTGCTAGTTGTGTGCGTGTGTGTCTGAGTGGGAGTATTCATGTGAGTGTGAGTGTGTGTGCATGTGTGTGTGTGTCTGTCTGAGTGTGCATGTGGGTGTGTGTATGTGAGTGCATGCATGTGAGTCTGTTTGCAAGTGCATGCATGTGTGTGTCTGTGTGTGAGTGCGTGCGTGTGTGTCTGTGTGTGTGAAGAATTCTCTCATGCTGTATTTTGAGAAAGCTTTTGTGTATGCTGTCTATGTTTGTAAGTGCTGCGTTTAAAAAACAAGACGGAGGGAAGGCAGAGAAGGGGAGGAGAAATGCGACACGGCGGGCAGGGGAGGGGGCGGAGTGGGTAAAAAAAAACAAGACGGAGGGAAGGCAGAGAAGGGGAGGGGGGAGGAGATATGCGACACGGCGGGCAGGGGAGGGGGCGGTGCGGGGAGAGCCAAAATTACACACGTTTAAAAAACAATGAGTGCTCTTGTGAATGCAACTAGCAGTCTCAGTTTAGAATCCCAGCGGAGTGAGCTCAGCCCATCCTCCTTCTGAGGTCGATAACTTGCCGGGCTACTTGGCAATAATCTTCAGTATACTAAGTCTTACTTCTTATTTCACTCATTTCTTTTGAGGTGACCTACACCTCTGTATACGAGATAGAACAGGATGTGAAGGCACAAACGGTGTCCACCCATGTGGGTGCTATACGATCCTAGCCTTCCCATCATGCTTCCTGGCTTTACCAAACCAACTGAAAGCCGGCAGTTAGTTCGTAATAAGTATGATGAGGATGAGTAGGATTAAGTATAATAAAGATTAGCGGGAAATAACCAGTGCATTTGTTCCATGTCCCGCATCCCTGTCATTACATTTGAGGAACACCAACGCCATGCTGGTCTTGAAGTCAGAAAGAACACTATTGTTAGGCGACACGACTTTAATTAGAGCAGTAAACCAAAAAAGAATACATTAAGAGAACTCAAAACACTCTGACCCAAAGAACTATTGCCAGTTCCAACACTTGAATACAGAAGTGTCTATCTAACAAAAGTGTGAGATGAAATCAAAGGGGCCGCTCAACAAACCTCTGTCAAAGTAACCCCTGGTGCATCAGCCCAAGAAAGTGCAACACCCCTAGTAGACTGGTTAACCTCCAGAAATGAAATGTCCAATCAAAAAATAAGCAATGGCAGATAGTAGAATGGATCTGTCTACTGAGAAACACTGAAGCTTTACGACCTTGACCACAACCTCCAAATGTCACAAATAAATGATCTAAGTAGATAGACGATGCTCTTTATACAACTAATAAGTGTAACAACTAGTCTTCCCTAGAAGAAAAAGAAGGAAACTTAATCTCCTGATCGGTATAAGCCGTAGAAGCAACCATAGGAAGGACATCAAAGTCCAGTTTCAACATCATACCATCTTCTAAAACTCTAAGGAAATGAGATTTCCAGAAAACTGCACTGAGCTCGCCAATTCTCCTAGCATAGGTGGACTACAACGTTTAAAGTTAAGAAACTAATTTTACCAAGTTCACGGTCTCCAAAGGACAAACCCGAAGACATTTAAGAACCAGAGGTAAATTCCTAAGTGGTAAAGAAGGACACACCAAAGGCCTACAAATGGAAAGTCCATTCAGAAGTCTAAAACAAAGGCCGTCCTCATTACCATGAATCCCCCAAGGCTCAGGAAAAGTTCTAATTGCTTACCCTAAGGATAGCAACCTTTAGATTCTCCTCAAACCCTTCATATACAAATTGAAGAATAAAATAAATATTACAGTCAACAGGACACATAGGTTGTGCCAAAAGTTCTTCCAGTATTTAGAGTAGGGATTCAGAGTAGAAGGGCATCTAAACCTCTGAAAAGCCTCAGCTAAGTGGTCTAAAGCCCAACTCTCTCAACCTCCAAACAGATATAGACAGCAGTGGAAGAGAAAGACACCCTGGTGCTCGAATAAATGTTAAATGTCGTATTCTTGTAAAGCGCACAGCTGCCCCAGCAAAGGGGCTTCCCGGCGCTGTATACCGCTGGGGAACCCATCCTGGCTTTCCCTGTGAGATGGTCCCTCCTGGGTATCTCCAAGGTGAAGACAAGCATCCCCGGCACTGATGGGGCGTTAGTAGAGATTAAGCAAGCTATTGCCCAGAGTTGCTGAGTGGGACCCATGGTTGGAGTAGGCACCTAGGCGAGAATTATCGAGTCCGCTGACCATGGCCCAAGACCCTGCCGCGTCGGGAATCGAACCCTGGTCCCAGGTCGACCTCTGCTTCCGGGTATGCCGCCTCTAACCAGTGAGCCACACCACTCTACGAATAGGTAAAGAAGATAATTTAATTCTCCAGGGAAGAGCAGACACGGATTGCAGAAGCAGCAGAAACTCAGTCCTGCGAACCCATTATCACATTCGCTACTCCCTCCTGAGTTCTCAGAAGATGAGGGATTAGTGGAAAAGGAAGAAAGACATAAAAAAGCCAAGGGGGCCAAGCTGTAGAGAGCAGCTACTCCAAAAGCCCCTGAAACAGAAAACTGAGAGCTGAATATGGGAAGTTGAGTGTTTTCCAAGAGGCAAAGAGGTCTAGAAATGTTCTCCTGAATGTTATGCATATGTTCTGAAGATTATCACAGAGATATCTTGTGAGGTAAGGAGTAACCTGCCTAGATAATCTACTGTCACATTGTCTTTACTTCTGATTCGTACAGCCTTCACATGCAGGAGAAGATGCTCTGACAATTTTCAAGGCTACCATATTGAGGGTTTTTTATCTGGTGCTACCCTGTATATTTATGTAAGGAAGGGAGTCGCCAGATTGTCAGTCTTAATCAGAACATCCTTTTATAGAAAGGGGTGACACTGGATTAAGGCATGCTGCTCCCCATACAGTTCCCTCCATTGTAAAGAGCTCTGCCTCTCCTGTTAGGACCACCAGCTCCGGATGGACATGTCCATCAAGGCTGCACATCAATCTTTTGCACTGGCATCCACGGCTACCGCTCTTTATTAGTGTATTCTGATAGAGCCACCGGTGAAGGATGATGGGAATGTTGAGGAATAGCTCGAATTTTCTCCCCGAATATCATAGAAGCAGATCTCCAATGTGAATCAGTAGTCTGATATACCGTCTTAGCCAAAGAACTAGGAACATGCAAAACACCATATGTTCCTTTGCCCTAGGAGATGGCGTGTGATTCCATGACAATAATCAGGAAAGCGCCAACTTCAGTTTCACCGCACTCTCGGACAGAAAACACACAACTCCAATATTTATTCTGAAATATGCTCCTATGAGAATTCGCTAACAGCTTGAAGACGTTTCACTTCCTTCTCCCTTGATGAAGCATGAAGAAGCCAGTCGACTACATTAGAGAAAGTTTTCCAGCTGCTCAAATGCAATGATACCACTATGGACTCTATCATCTTTGTAAAGACTACTAGAGAAGATCTGATGCCAAAGGGCAGGACCTGGAAATGATAAGGATTTCACCAGAGACAGGAAAAACAGAAATCTTTGATGGCAAACTATATAGGAATGTGAAAGTAAGCATCCATTTAGATCTAGAGTTACCATGAACACGCTATCTGGGGCTAATAGTATGATCCTCTATAAGGTTCCATCTTGAAAGGTATAGGTAGGATTACAGCCGGTAGAAATGGGAATAAACAGCAGTAGTATGTCTAAGTATCAGAAAAACGTGGTAATAAAGACAATCATAGAAATGCTTACCAGGTGCAGTACTATTAACTTTCACTAGATGGTAGCCCACGCACCCTTCAAATGCTTCTGTTTTTTTAAGGTCTCGCCTACGCAGCGCGCATGCGCTGTAGAGGAGAGGACTTCATGTAATTGATCAGCTTTTTTCAAAAACGTGCATGTGTTGCATTGCTTTCTATTGCAACTCATGCACATTTGGCGATCTCCTGTGGGAAGCCAGCGCCACCATATGTTGCGCCCGCTCCCATGAGGGAAACACTGGGGAGCCAGCAGGACGCGCAGGGCCATCTGTCTGGTGTCAGGTTTCCTTCAGGGGGGAATGGAGACCTGGAGTCCGCTCAACTACTCACTGTTTGCGCCCGAATCTGCCACCGGGTCCGACTGCTAAAGACCACCAAAAGCAATGGGGCAGGGACCAGGGCCTGCCTCAACCCGTGTTCCAGTCCTCGTCAGCCCCCTAGCACGGCTGTGGTCCCCGTTGTTGCCCGGCAGCACTCTGATCACCAACCTGGGACCAAACACGCCCCTCCAGGATCCCGCAGCTTACAGAGAGCCGACACAGCACCCGTCCGCTTAGGCTTCGTTCGCGTTGCGGCTCAGTGGGGGGGGAGGCAGTCGTGCAGAGTATAGAAAAAACAATGAATTATTTATATGCCAGCAACAGGTCAGATGCCACGGTTTATCGTCGGCATCAAAAACAGCACCGCAGACATTCAGTCAGTGCGAAGATATAGCAAGAACCCAGTGCACAGTAGCATAAACAACAGGGTCTAATATTCTGCAAAGTCGATGTCTACCATTTATGCAGAGGAGAGCATGCTTGATAGCGTTTATCTTTAAAGGGGGTGTTTTCCATCAAAGAGTCACTACAACAGAGATAGTTTTCAAATAAAGGTCGCAACGCAGGATCATCCATTGGGTACTGTCAACGAAGGTATTGAGGGTACATGCTTGGATTCCTGCTTGGGCAACCAATCATGCTTTAATTGATGACTCCACTCAGGGATTGATGGGGAAGTAAATACGGCGTTACTGAGACCTACTCCGACTCTCACTCTCTACCAACGCCAAGAGTGATGTCAGCCATCCATTACCAAGATTGCTCTAGTTGTTAACTTTCCCTCTCTGTTGGGATATGGCTACAAAGTTGACTTTGTTGATATCATTCTGAGAAGATATATGGTCGAGCAGGAGGAGTAGGAATAAATAACGAAACGTGTCAGTCAATTCTTAAAACAATTTTTCAAGTCGTGTCAGTTATCTGTGGTTTTCTTATTCTAAAAAGCTCAATTCTTCCATTTGCAATTAATTCCTCTGTTACTTGCACCCCTGAAGACTATGGTACAGCGCGCAATTGCACATTTACTGGTCTGTTTAGGTAAAGTGTTTTCTGAGGTGAAACAACCCTCCTTTCCCATAACCGCTCTCAAAATGTAGGGCTGTTTGGAGGCATTTTCATAACGTGTTCGCAAACGTCAACTTTAAAAAAAAAATAGTTTCATAAGTCAATTTTGGGTGGGAAACGCCTTTGGGAATGTCAACAAAGTTTGTGCTCCCAAGATTCCCAGCAGTCACCCCTCTTCCGGCAACTCCAGTGCTCTCCCCTGTTTCCCAAACATTCCAGTGGCATTCCAGACATTTGGTGGACTTTCCACATTTGTGAATTTCGCTGTCCACATACATTTCCTCGTGCACCTCGGACTGACAGCTATTCAGAGAATCCGTACGATAGTGCATAGAGACCCCGCATCGAAAAGTAGAGGCTGATTTGGAGTTTGGTGGATGGGTTATTCGCACAAATGCGACGGATATATCCGCTCCGCCCTATTACAGATGTCTAACAGAGTAACCTATCCGCCAAACTGTAAATCAAGCCCTTGGTTACTACAGTTTCACAAGTACAGAACTCATTTACAAAAAGTTGTCTTCTTTGGGTTACTTAGCTATGCATGTGAGACAGTCTCAAGCTGTGTTATATTTCTTATAAGGTTTACCAACATTATCTTCCTGTATTTAATCCACAATAACACGGTCATCAGTTTCCCAATAAAAGCAGCTCTGCATGCTTGCCTTCTGGACCTTACCACATCAGAAGAAGACGAGATCGGCTTGAAAGGACAGCCAAGATCCCATCAGCTTTACTTTTGGAAATGTCGTTTTCCATCCTGTTCATGTGTGTTTTTATCTGCCACAATGCTTTATTGTTTAGGAAGTGTAGTATCGTCTGTCTCACCAGCGCCATCAAAGCTAGTTCATTAAAGTTAATAGTGTTTGCCTTACAAAGGATCTTTTATCACAGAAACACACTTAAAAAGTGAACCCTTGGTTAGATTTCCAACAGGAAATGCATCAAATAGATGTAATATCATGAGCTATCTGGAATATGTCTTTTAATTATTCGGGAGAATGCATTTAAAAATTATATTCGTCATCTCCCAAAGAGGTTTCATTATGCGTGAAGGTAAATGCAGTAGGATGGATTAAGCATCATGTGGAGGTGACTATGTCTACAGTAAATTGATTTCATTTATCCAGCATGAGCCTAACATTCTTGTGGGAAGGTTATTTGAGAGAATTGTTCCGATGGACTCACTTAAAGGAAAATGGGTTGCGTTTAAAAAAAAAAAAAAAAGACAAGTTTTCTTTTGATGTTTTAAAAGCAGTCAGTGGATGGGACCACTGCCTGCTCTTAAAAAACGTTTTTACTACCATTCCTACAGGGGAAGGTATCAGTGGGACCACTTCCCATTTGCGACTGGGTTACCACCTACTTGAAGTAGGTGGTAAAATGTGAATGTTTTGCAGCCGCATTCACAGTCACAAAACATTCATACATACCATTAGGATTTGCTATTTGGAAGGGACGCCCTAAACACGCCCCTTCCAAATACTGAATCGCAAACTCCTTTTGCGATTCGGTAACAGGTTACCAAATCGCAAAATAAGTTTTGATACATGTAAAAAGCCTTTTTTGCGTTCGCAAGCAGGCCGATTCTGTGAATCGACTCATTTGCAAACGCAAATTTGGTTGATACATGTGGCCCATTGTGACTTCATCAGCACTCTACTTGGGAGTGCCACTAGTAGACGTTTGCCTAGCTGCAATAGGGACTAACATCACACATTCACGAAACACTGGGGCATATTATCAAGACAGGAGATAAAATTATCGCCGCTTTATCGGCAGAAAACTGCAGATAAAGCGGCGATAATGGTCTTGATAATACGCTCTCTGGGATTCCAATCGAAGGCCATGTTAGATGTCTTCACATCTAACATGGGCTTCGATTGGAATTCCATAGAGCACATTATCAAGCCCATTATCGCCGCTTTATCGGCAGTTTTCTGCCGATAAAGCGGCAATAATTTTATTTCCTGTCTTGATAATACGCCCCACTATTCTTTAGTACCAGTTGCCGATATCTATTTCCACTTTTTGCTAGATATCTGACGTGTGAAGACTTCTGGGATATTGTCATATTTACTTGGAAAACACCACAGCTGCATGATTGTACTTTTATATTAGCACTGACCGCTAGTTAGCTTAAAGCCCACCTGCTCAGTGCTCAAACAAGTTTTAAATCAAATGTGAGGAAACGTAAATGAAATTAAAGGACTTTTTTTTCATATAACACCTTACATTTATATAGGTCCTGTCTATAAGCTCAAATGGATTTTAAAGAAGGAATGTGTGGCAGAAGATGCCAGTTTTCTGACTGCTTACTGACTGGTAAAAGTCATCACTTCCATCCTATTCGGTTTTTGAGTCTCTGTAGGTTATGCTCTTGGTACATCGGAAGAAAGATTGCTGAATTGGCACATGCAGTGACCTACTATCTATAACGTTATTATGCTAAATGCTCCTTTATTTCTGGTCTAACCTAGTCTATAATGTACCCCATATTTCTTCCAGTCCTTTTCCTGGCCATGATGTAATACTCAGTGCCTTAATTTCGTTATTGCCAAAATCTTGGGCCTATAATTCTTGGGCCTATCGTCAATAAAGCACCACACTATACAACAAGTATTTGCAATGCAATAGGTCTCGCATTTACGCGAAATAGACTATTAGCTTAGGAACAAGAGCACGTATTACATTATTCGGAAATTAGGACTCCCAAAAATATGGTTCCAGTACTGCAAGACGAAAGTCAGGTTAAACTTTGATGGGCTCCACCACAGAACCCATATTCTGCTCACTGCAAATGCCCAATAAAGAGTTAAACCTCAAAACAAAATGCTTACTCAAGCTGGAAGGTGGTGACGTTTCGCTGGGTTTTACTTCCCGATTTGTCTTTAATTCAAGAAAGATATTTTATTCCTTGCTGGAATCGATGGTAACCTGAAATCTTAAAATAAGACACTTGGTCACTAGTCCAACCAGGATTAGTGGGGAATTAGTATAGGGAAATATGAAATTAATTTGAGCGGTGGACATGTGAGTCTGTTAGTTGTGTGTATGCATGTTTATCCCCAAGACATCCACAGAGTACTCGAAGTGCTCTTCTGCCCGGTCACCAGTGCAGGTTAGTATGCCCGGCAATTAAAGACAATCTGATTGTAGTAACCATCTAACAAATGCTAATTATAAGAATAAGAATAAATAATTCAAGTACTAGTCAGACACTAATAATAACCAGGAGACCTATCCTAAGAGAGCTACAAAACTCTCCCAAAAACATCTCCACGGAGTTTCCTCATAAACTTGAAAGTTGGTTCTGATTCATCCTCAGACCTCTAGCAAAGCACCTCCACCCTGACCTACACACAAATGTCATTACCGAGACAAGCAGAGACCTTTCACCACTGGTGTGGTTAGTCACAATATGCGCTTGTATACAAGACCAGACACAGCCGCTAACTCTGGAAGAGCACCTCTGTTCAACCTGCATTATACACTCCAGTCTCAAAACTGAGGAGTCACTGCACTCTTAAAAAGGCCTTTGAGGCAAAGTATTTCAGCGTGATTTTGAAGCAAATCTCACTCTATCCAAATATCATGGGGTGATCCTTAAAAGCCCCTGCTTGGGACTGCAGGCCCAGTTCTCAATTCTGATTGGTTTGGCTCGCTTGAGGAAAAACTCCATCCTTCCAGATTGCACTGCCAATGGGAAGGAGCCAAGCAGTCATTATCTGAATATATATGTCCCATCACCAGCAAGATTTGGATTTCCAGATATAAACAGCTAATAACTTTCCCTGATGCCATTCAGGAAAATAAGTTACTGTCAAAAAACAGAAACTTGTTAATTTCAATAGAAACATTTTTTTAGTGTGGTACAATGCCATGCTGTCAAGCCTCAAATGTGTGCAGTTTCTGCTTCAATTGTGGTCACATGGTATTTAAAACCTAGACAGCGTTTACATTCATCTATTGTGTTGGACAGGCCACATGACGGGCCGCTCTCCCCCGGCTCGACCAGGCCCGAGCCCAGTCACGCAAGCACCACACACCACCATTGCACGTCCTACGTCCCCTCAGGGACCCCTGCCCTCGAACATGATAACCTCGTGGGTCCGATCCACTGCCGGCCCATGCGCCCAGCCCGGGCCGCCATCTTGGACACTTCGCCACGAGGCCGCCTGGCCCCTGATCGACCTCAACCCTGGGCCTAGCCCGGCCTCAGACATTCCGGCACCACCCTCCACCCAGGAGGTGAGCGGGCTACTTGGCAAGTCAATGGGAGAAAGAGGTGCCGATGGCTCTCCCCCGCCCAGTGCCGCTCGCCCATCGCCTCCCCGGGCGCTGGCTCCACCCCCCTGCTGGGTGTCTGGACTCCCTCATCCCGGACCCCCCGACCTCCAAGTGCGAGGGTCCGGACATCAAAGCACGTCAGCCCTATAACTGGGGCAGCTCCGGAGCAGGAAGGCAGTTGTATCTTGGAGTCGAGAGACGAAAGAAGAACTCATCCTGGACGGACTACTGGCGCTGCCGTAGCTCTGTCCTGTGCACCATCATCCTGCCTGTTGGCGCTGCCACAGCCGTCGTAACCTTCATCCTTCACCGTCGTCCGGATCTGCTGGCGAGGCCGCGGACCGTTGTAACCGTCATCTGCATCGGGACCTGCTTGGCTCCTCCACGGCCCGTCGACCATCCTTCATCCATCTCGGGACCTGCTTGGCTCCTCCACGGCCCGATCAGCAAACACGCCGAGCTCGAGGATTGAGAGCTATTGAACTCATTGGTAACTAAGACTGTCCCGCTACCCTTTTCCTCATCCAGAGATCAGAACCGAGGGGACCCCTGAGTCCAGACCTCCTTGTATTATATCACCGTAACCTAAGAATTGCATATAAAGTCTCGTTAACCTTCAATCTTGTGTGGTGTCCGTCTGTGGGGGGGAAGTTACTTATCTGTACAGTCGTTGGAGACGGCTCTCCCTGGAGACCTCTCCCCGTAATCTCGGCCGACCCTCCCGGTCCGTCTAACATTGGTGGCCAGCGGCGCGATCCGAATCACCGCATAACGTACAGAGAGTAGCTCACCCCACAACGAACAACAATGTCGACTAAAGAGAGCGGATCAACTGAGAAGTTCCAAATGGAAAAACTAGAGGAATACAGCCATCGTGAACTAAAGCAGTTCTGCATCGAACTAGGTATCGCTACCACCGGACTAAGCACCAAAGATGATTTCAAGCATGCCCTAGAATCTTGGGCAGAGACCGGGGATGTCGAAGCCCCTGAGCAAAGCACCGCGAAAAATACCAACACGGCCCCTGAGGGCCAAAGAACCAGTCTCTCGCAAGACGAGATCCAAGAAAGAGAAAAAGCCCGACTACACGAACTCGAAATGGCCCGACTCAAGATGGACATAGAACTCAAATTGGCCGAGCAAAAAATAAACTTAGAGCACCTTCGCCTCCGAGAAGAAAGAGAGGAGAAACAGAGGCAAAGGGAGCTCGAGGAAAAAAGACTAACGTACGAGCACGAACGGAACCTAGCCGAGATCAACCTGCGCAAACAAAATAAAGAGCTAGGGGTGCCCGACAGACCGTCCACCCCAGGGACCACGGAGAAAAAAGTGCACATCCCCAAGGATGTGGTCCGAGAATATTTTCGAGAAGACGACATCCAGCAATGGTTTAAGGCCTATGAAATCGCGATGACTGCGCACCGGATCGATAGAGCCGACTGGGGAGCCGGCTTATGGGGCAAATTCCTCAATGAGGGCCGAGATACTCTGTTACAGCTCCCAGACCACCAGATGACCTCCTACGACCATATGAAAGCGGCCCTCCTCACCCGCTATGGCCTCACGCCCGAGATGTACCGCCAGAGGTTCCGAGACTGCACACGCATTCCAGGTACAACTTGGGTGGACTATGTAACGTACTTTAGCCGAGCCTTCGAAGGCTGGATCAGAGGGAACAACGTCACGACCTACGAGCAGCTGTTCAATCTGATGGTATGGGAGCACCTGTCCAACAATTGCTTCATTGAACTGCGCCAACATCTCCTCGACAGCAAGTTAACCGATCCCCGGCAGCTCGCAGCCGAAGCTGACCGGTGGGAGATCACCAGAGTGGGCCGGAATGGGTCCTACGAGCAGAACAGGAACAACAATGGTCACCACCGATCCAGAGGAGGAGGAGGGGGCCAAGGACGAGGAAGAGACAACACTCCGGCCACCCCCACTACCAGCACCACCCCCCCGGCCAACCGGGGCAGCACCCCGGCGCGACCGGGGTACAGAGCCAATGTTACATGTCACCGATGCCAACGAGTCGGCCACTATGCAAACGACCCAAGCTGCCCGCAGTATCAGAGTCCAAAACCCCGCCATGTGGCCGCCGCGGCACTAGGGGAGGAACAGATCTCCGAGGAACAAGAAACAGACGAGCAAGAGTATCAAGAGTGGGAGCCAGCCGCCATGACTCTCGCGTGCTTAGGGGGAAGAGACATGGTCCCGCGGGTCCCCCTACCCGCTAACACCCAGAAGTACAGCCAATGGGTGAGCATCAATGGACAACGGGCCGAAGCCCTTCGAGACACCGGGGCTAGTGTGACGGCCGTCCGCTGCCATCTGGTGACTCCAGAACAATACCTACCGAACATTCTCTGCCCTGTGCGATCAGCCGACAACTCGGAGAGTCTGTGTCGGATGGCCTGCGTCCCCTTTGAATGGGGAGGGGTCTCCGGCATGTTGAAGGTAACGGTCCGAGACGACGCCCCCGTGGACTGCCTTCTCGGAAATGATCTGGAAAGCTCCCCGTGGGCAGCCGTGGAGCGAAAAGAACACTTGGGGATGTTGGGCGTCCCGGACTGGGCGTGTGTCACCACCCGGTCCATGGCCGCCCGGGCCAACCATCACCCGGAAGAACCAGAATGGCCGGCGCCACCGCCTCCGGTCGCCCCCGCCGAGACCCCCGACCATGGCACCCCACTCGAACTTGCTCAACCTTCCGACCTCGCTAATCTTGACCAGTGGGCTCAAGAAGGGGGACCCACACAAGAACAATTTCGTCAGGAACAGAAGACCTGCCCCTCCCTTGAGGGACTCCGACAACAAGCGCTCGCCCAAAGCGCAGGGGACACCTCCGGAACTCATTGGGTCTACTGGGACAATGATCTATTATACAGCGAGCAACGAATCGCCGAGCTGGGGGCCAATCGAGTACTAGTGGTGCCCCTCCGCTTTAGAGACTTCCTGCTAAATCTGGCCCACGATGTCCCCCTGGCAGGGCACCTGGGACAAGATAAAACCTACAGCCGCCTAGTGACCCACTTCTTCTGGCCCAAGATGAGAAACGATGTGCACCAGCATTGCCGATCTTGCCCCACGTGCCAAGCCAGTGGGAAGAGCGGCCGCAAATTAAAGGCCCCCCTGCAACCCTTTCCAGTAGTCACGACCCCATTTGAGAGGGTCGGGATAGACATTGTGGGACCCCTGGACCCGCGTACAAGACAAGGCCATCGCTTCATCCTGGTACTAGTGGACCACGCCACCCGCTACCCTGAGGCTATTCCTCTCCGGACCGTGACAGCCCCAGTGGTCGGCCGGGCCCTGATGGGGATCTTCTCCCGGGTGGGGTTCCCCCGAGAAGTCGTCAGTGACAGAGGCACGAACTTTATTTCTAAATATATGAAGTCCCTCTGGCAACAGTGTGGGGTCACCTACCGCTTCACGACCCCCTATCACCCCCAAGGAAACGGACTTGTTGAGCGGTTCAATCGCACGCTAAAAGGGATGATCGGGGGATTGGAAGAGCCCCTCCGTCGCCAGTGGGATGTGCTGCTACCGTGCCTCCTCTTCGCCTACCGGGAGGTCCCACAGAAATCCTTAGGCTTCAGCCCCTTCGAACTGCTCTATGGGCACCCAGTGCGGGGGCCGCTCAGCCTGATCAAAGAAGGCTGGGAGATGCCTCCGGCAAAGAACCCTCCAGATGTCTTCCGGTACCTCCTCACCCTCCGCAACCAGTCCCGGCGGTTCAGAGACCTAGCAAAAGCCAACCTAGAGGCCAGTCAAGAGGACATGAAAAAATGGTATGACCAGAACGCCTCATCCATCGAATTCGAGCCGGGGCAACAGGTCTGGGTAATGTCCCCCACAGAGCCGTGCGCTCTCCAAGACAAATGGACGGGACCCTTCAAGGTAATCGAACGCAAAGGTCCTGCCACCTATCTGATCGATATGGAGTCCTCCCGGAACCCACTCCGAGTCCTCCACACCAACAGACTGAAGCCCCACTTTGCACGAACAGAACTCAGCCTACTGATGGCCACGGACAATGGGGTTGAAGACGACTCCGAGCCTCTCCCTGACCTCTTGCGGACCCAGGAGCAAGACGGCTCCGTGGATGGGGTCCGACTCTCGGAGACCCTCTCCGGAGAACAACGCCAAGAGTGCCAAGCCCTCCTATCACGGTTCGCCAGTCTGTTCTCCCTCACCCCAGGTGTCACTTCCTGGTGTGTGCACGATGTGGACACCGGAGACAGCCCTCCTATCCGCCACCGGGCCTACCGCGTACCTGATCGGGTACGGGCCTGCATCCAGGCGGAAGTGGCTAAGATGCTCACACTCGGGGTCATCGAGCCCTCAGACAGTCCATGGGCCAGCCCGGTCGTACTGGTCCCCAAAGCAGCCGCCCCCGGAACCACACCGGAACTCCGGTTCTGTGTCGACTACCGGGGCCTGAATGAGGTCACCAGAGCGGACGCACACCCCATCCCCCGGGCGGATGAACTGGTCGACCGAATGGGCGCTGCCCGCTACCTCAGCATCTTCGACCTGACGGCAGGGTATTGGCAGATCGGCCTCACACCCCGAGCACAAGAACGTTCTGCCTTCTCCACCCCCGATGGCCACTATCATTTTACGGTCATGCCCTTCGGCATGAAGAATGCCCCAGCGACTTTCCAATGGCTCGTCAACCAGGTCCTGGCGGGGCTCGAAGAGTTCAGCGCCGCCTACCTGGACGACATCGCTGTGTACAGCCACCAGTGGACCGAGCACCTCCACCACCTCCAGGCAGTGCTGCAAGCCCTTCAGCGAGCTGGCCTTACGATCAAGGCTAGCAAATGCCAAATTGGACAAGGGTCAGTGACCTACCTCGGACACCAGGTGGGAAGCGGCCTAGTAGCCCCTCTACAGCTGAAAATTGCCGCCATCCAGAACTGGCAACCCCCTATCACTCAAACTGAGGTGCGAGCCTTCCTGGGCCTCACGGGCTACTACCGAAGGTTCGTGAAAGACTATGGTACCATCGTGGGGCCCCTCACCGAACTCACGTCAAAAAATCAGCCCAAGAAGGTGAACTGGACCCCAGAATGTCAAGCGGCCTTCGAACAATTAAAGGCCGCCATGTGTTCCGCTCCTGTGCTCCAGGCCCCAGACTACAGCCGGGAGTTCGTCGTCCAGACAGACGCCTCCGACCAGGGCATTGGGGCGGTCCTATCCCAAGTGAACACCGAAGGCCTTGATCAACCGGTGGCCTTCATCAGTCGGAGCCTCCTACCACGGGAACAACGCTGGAGCACCATAGAGAGGGAAGCCTTCGCTGTGGTATGGGCCCTCAAGAAGCTCCGGCCCTACCTTTTTGGCACCCACTTTCGGGTGCAGACTGACCACCGACCCCTGCAGTGGTTGATGCACATGCGGGGGGAGAACCCAAAATTGCTACGCTGGTCCATCTCCTTGCAAGGTATGGACTTCACAGTCGAACACCGGCCTGGGGCCGACCACGCCAACGCGGATGGCCTGTCCCGGTTCTTCCGCCTCGACGAAGAGAGTCCCCAAGAGGATGGGTAACTCTCCCCGCCTTCAGCTGGGGGGGACGCATGTTGGACAGGCCACATGACGGGCCGCTCTCCCCCGGCTCGACCAGGCCCGAGCCCAGTCACGCAAGCACCACACACCACCATTGCACGTCCTACGTCCCCTCAGGGACCCCTGCCCTCGAACATGATAACCTCGTGGGTCCGATCCACTGCCGGCCCATGCGCCCAGCCCGGGCCGCCATCTTGGACACTTCGCCACGAGGCCGCCTGGCCCCTGATCGACCTCAACCCTGGGCCTAGCCCGGCCTCAGACATTCCGGCACCACCCTCCACCCAGGAGGTGAGCGGGCTACTTGGCAAGTCAATGGGAGAAAGAGGTGCCGATGGCTCTCCCCCGCCCAGTGCCGCTCGCCCATCGCCTCCCCGGGCGCTGGCTCCACCCCCCTGCTGGGTGTCTGGACTCCCTCATCCCGGACCCCCCGACCTCCAAGTGCGAGGGTCCGGACATCAAAGCACGTCAGCCCTATAACTGGGGCAGCTCCGGAGCAGGAAGGCAGTTGTATCTTGGAGTCGAGAGACGAAAGAAGAACTCATCCTGGACGGACTACTGGCGCTGCCGTAGCTCTGTCCTGTGCACCATCATCCTGCCTGTTGGCGCTGCCACAGCCGTCGTAACCTTCATCCTTCACCGTCGTCCGGATCTGCTGGCGAGGCCGCGGACCGTTGTAACCGTCATCTGCATCGGGACCTGCTTGGCTCCTCCACGGCCCGTCGACCATCCTTCATCCATCTCGGGACCTGCTTGGCTCCTCCACGGCCCGATCAGCAAACACGCCGAGCTCGAGGATTGAGAGCTATTGAACTCATTGGTAACTAAGACTGTCCCGCTACCCTTTTCCTCATCCAGAGATCAGAACCGAGGGGACCCCTGAGTCCAGACCTCCTTGTATTATATCACCGTAACCTAAGAATTGCATATAAAGTCTCGTTAACCTTCAATCTTGTGTGGTGTCCGTCTGTGGGGGGGAAGTTACTTATCTGTACAGTCGTTGGAGACGGCTCTCCCTGGAGACCTCTCCCCGTAATCTCGGCCGACCCTCCCGGTCCGTCTAACATATTGTAACTCAGATATTGGATTGCAGGCATGACCATGAATCTGGACGTTGACTCTATAAAGTAGCGCCCATTAAAGCTGGTTCTAGCTAGGGAGTCATTTTTAGATTTGATCTCAATACTTTAGTGCCATTTAAATGGCAACCATTGTGCAGGTGTTTTCCTTGAAACAACTCCTGGCATGCCAACAGCTGATCCAGGTCTTTGCTAAGTAAGTGCAGAACCCTTGTCATGCACTACTTAGTAAAAAAACTGTCAGAATTGCATGCACACTAAATCATTCCTCTGCCGACATTGCATGGCGGAAAAAGCTACTGCAAACACATTTGCACATGGACACATTGCAATAGCCTCGACATACCTCAGTCCCATGAGAGGACCTTGCTAGTAGAACTGAACATTCATTGACGCTCACTGGAGCACACTGGAGCCCAGCAGACAGATGAGGCTAGACAGAGGCACACCTGAATACCCCGAGAGCTCCCACTAATGTACTGATCCCCCCTCCCACTAGACTACACCAGCTTTAGAGAGACCCGCCTTCCACCTGACTGGCCTTCAGATTTCCACAGTTATAAATCCCATCCCTTAAGTATTTATGGTTAGGTCTGGCAGTGCCATGGGTCTCCAGTGAAGGCCTTGTCTGCCTTACTGAAGTACACAAATAATGATTGATGGACAGCTTGAATTAATCTCAGCAATCAGTAATTACCCCGGCCGCATCCCGGTCCATCGATATTTTGCACACCATGCCACCTCAGTTTTGGACCCAGCTATATGCAAATCACTCACGACCCTGCTCCAATAGGAACAGTGCAGCCTGAACTGCCAAGTCCGATCAATCAATTAATCAGGGCTTATTAAGCGCGGCTAGTCATCTGCGGATGTATCCAGGTGCTGAAGGCCTTACTGCATTGGGAGGGATCAGTTGAACAGCCATGTCTTGAGCCCTTTCCTAAATTCCAGATGGCAGGATGAGGTCTGTAGGTGAAGAGAGAGGTATTTACAGGACTTAGCAGCGATATAGGAGAAGCAGTGTCCTCCACTGTTGCTTCGGCGGATGCACAGGCTGTGAGAGAGGGAGAGGGAGGCAGAGCATAGGTGTCTGGAGGGTTGGTGGAAGTTCGTGCGGTGGATGACGTACGCTGGTCGTTAATTGTGAAAGGCTTTGTAGGTGTGGGTCAGCATCTTGGATTGACATCTCTTCTGAATGGGGAGCTAGTGGAGCTTCTTGAAGTGGGGTGTGATGTGGATCCATTTAGGGAGGCCGAGGATGAGTCTGGTGAGTTCTGTATGGTCTGTAGTCTCTTTAGGAGGGGGGTGGGGATTCCTACGTAGACAGGCTTGCCATAGTACAGCCGGCTGTTGACTAGGGCTTAAGTAAAGGTTGATCTGGTTATGACGGGGAGCCATTTGAAGATTTTCCAGAGCATACAAAAAGTGAGGAAGTAGGCAGATTAGACTACGTTGATCTGGCTTTTCGTGGTGAGTTTGCTGTCTAGGATAATGTGAAGGTTGCGGGCATGGTATGTCGGAGTGGGCGAGGGTCCTAGTTTGCGAGGCAACTAGCAGTCATTCCATGGGGAGTGTTGTTTTCCAAAGATCACCACTTCCGTTTTGTCCTAGTTGAGTTTCAGGCAGTTGCTTTTCATCCAATCAGCGACCCTCGTCATGCACCTGCAGAACTTGTGCTGGACGAGGGATCTGATAGCGAGAGGATGAGCTGGGTGTCTTCTGCATAGGATATGATGCTTAAACATTGGTTTCTGACAATGTTGACCAAAGGGGTCATGTAGGTGTTGTAAAGTGTGGGGCAATGGGGCGAGCCTTGAGAGACGCCAAAAATGATGTTCTTGGATTCCAAAGTGAACTGTGTTAGGCAGATTCTTTGGGTTCTTCCAGTGAAGAAAGAGGCGATCCATTTAAGGGCGTTTCCTTGGATTCAGATCTGAGGAAGCCTCTTGATAAGAGTGTGCTGGGATATGGTGAAGAACGCTGCTGATAGGTCGGAGGATCAGGGCCACCATTCTCACCTGGTCAAGGAGGGTTCTGATGTCATTGGTGGCAGAGATCATGGTGGTTTCAGTGCTGTGGTTGGTGGGGAATCCGGATTGGGAGGTGTCCAGGTGTTCTCCAGGTGTCCCATGAGTTGGCAGTTGATGGCTTTTTTGAGGACTTTGGCTAGAAGGGGGAGCAGAACGATGGGATAGGAGCTCTTGAGTTCACTGGGGTCTGCGGATGGCTTCTTGAGAAGGGGTTTAACTTTTCTGTGTTTCCAATCTTCAGGGAAGGTGGCCGTGGAGATGTATGTGTTGAAAATGTCTGTGAGCTTGTTGCTGATCTTCTTGCTCCAGAATTTAAAAATGTGGTGGAGACAAAAGTCCATGGGTGTTCCTGAGTGGATGAAGTTCATGATAGCAGTAGTGTTCTGTGTGGTGAGCTGCGCCCACATGATGAGTAGGTGGCATGAGTTTGTATCTGTGGAAGCTAGGATGCTGTTGGGGTAGGACGTTTTTGGAGATTGTGGAGATTTTGTCATGGAAGAAGTCCGCCAGGGTGTCGCAAAGTTCCTGAGAAGGGATGATGATATTTTCAGTGGCTGAGGGGTTGAAGATCTCTCCGATGATGTTGAAGATTTCTTTGCTGTGGCTAGAACTGGTTTCGATGTGGTAGCTAGGGTTCTCCTTTTCGTCTTCTTTAGGAGTTGGTGATATTGGTTGAGGGATGTCTTGAAGGTGGCTCGGTCTGTGGGCTCCCTGCTGGTGCACCATTTACTTTTTTTTGTGTTTAATAAGCTTTATTGAGACAAAAGTCAATACAATATAACATAGGCCTAAAGCATAATAATATAAAGGATAACAGGTAAGCGAAATATAGTAGGCAGCAAATCATAGTAGAAAGCTATTTACATTTTAGGAATATTATGGGAAAAATAAGAGGAGGGGGAGGGGAAGAAAGATGGGAAAGAAGGGGTAGAACAAATATTTTACAAACCATAATTAAGAAGTAATATGATAATATGCTCCAAAAAACAATAAAATATGGTAAACAAGTAAACTGTTGAAATAAAAATTGCCAGAATTAGAGAGAAGAAGGAAAGAGTAAAGAGGGGGTTGGAAGTTTTCAGAACGATGATGAGAAACAGCATTGATTGAAACTTTGTTTAAATGAATAGTTAATGGCAACCAAAAAACATCTCTATTATCATGTGGATTACATTGGGAGGCATAAGCAACATCTAACCTATGATATTGACATACAGTATTCCACCATGACTTAGTTGAGAGTTTTGACAAACATTCTTTAGGAGTTGGTGATATTTTATTGAGGGATGTCTTGAAGGTTGCTCGGTCTGTGGGCTCCCTGCTGGTGCACCATTTACTTTAAAGTCACTTGCAGTTGTGTGTCGTGGTTCTGGGTTTCACAGTTTACCAACTGGCCTGTTAGGTGGATCTCTTGAGTTTGGTGTGCTTGACGGGGGTGACTCTGTCAGCGCAGTCGGTTATCCAGGCAGATACGTTTTTGACAACCTGTTCTAGGTTGATTGCGGTGTCAGGTTTGGAATGTTGAGGGCGTCAGTTCACTGGCTCTCAGAGAATTTGTTCCAGCTGATCCCCCCCTTTACCAGAAAAACAAGCAATCCAAGAAAGGTTTTGCCCTTGTTATGGGCTCATCAGCCGGGTATAGCTTGAGTATGTTTAGCCATCCATTTCTCCAAAAGCCAATGTCCAACAAGACCAAACCGAATGCATTTGTAAATAGGGGTTAGAATCTGTTAGAATATTTCTGCCAGCGAGATCATTTTTAGGTGACCCTGATTATCACACTGCTCTGTCATCATTCCTCTTCAAGCTTTAGTTGCTTACTTATCAACGAATGTTGTGCACAGTGTATGCAGTGGCACTGACGATCAGTGCAAAGGTTTATTGGAATATACTTGAGGGGTGTAATATAGGCCTCTATTGGACATGATATATACTGTAAGAGGGAAAGAGCTTCAATACTCACATGTAGCCTTGCCATTAATCAACAGGAAACTTTAAGAGTGGTGACCAGTCTACTTCCCAGAGCATGGGATTTCAAGTTACAAGGAAGCAACATATTCTTCTACACCTAAGACCCTTTCTGCTACAATAGTGAAATGAAAAGCCCACAACAGCATTGAGGTCATATATGCCCATTACGTCTAATATACGGCACTCAACCATGCCCATCTTGGCCTATTATCACAGTTGACTCCTGAATTCTGGGGCTAGTGCGAATTTTTTTTTTGCAGGCTGTTTCGGTTTCCAGTCTCGCCCTGAAGAGCAGAGGCAGAAGTTCACAATCAAATCATGTGTACACTATGTCTGCTGAGACTAATATAGCCTTAGAGAGGCCCTCTCCAGTGTTCCATGCCGAAGACTACGGCAGGCTCTAAGGCCATTAGAACATTCCGCTTCAGAGGGCAGAATGTTCTAATTTGTAAAACAAAGGCTTCACAGAGCCTGAGGGGATTGAAATCCCCTCTGGCTCTGTGAGGCCTTTTGTTCACAGCAAAAGCTGTGAAAAAACATTGGAATTTTGGAACTCTGTGCTTCTACCGGCCATATGAAGTCCGGAGCACTCCATTGTTTTCAATGGAGCGCTCGACAGTCCAATGTTCTATTAAGCATTCCAAAACAAGCAACTCTTGCTGAATCATATTCTATTAGTGTGATTTTGTTCTTTATTGTATGATGTTTTCTTAATACTACTGTGTTATAAATGTGTACATTTTGTATATTCCTCAATAAAAAAAGATGATTGGTAGCCAGTCCTGCTGAGATATGTCTGTCTTTCCAACAGGAAACTGCGTGGAGTTGTACGAGTTCAAATTTGCCCATGATGACCTGAACTGCCACTGTCCACTGCCATGCAAGTGAGTGACGCTCAACCCAACTCTTGAGCAGTTATGCATGTTGATACCGCACCTCGGGCTCTGGTTCCTGCTCACAACTGGGATTCCCACTCTTTTCAACACGGGTGCCCTTCATTACCATCCAGGCCTCCATAGTAGTAATGAGGGAATAGTCAGTGACGGTTCAGCCCTTGCACAAAGCCAATGCGTCTCAGCCTTCTTTTTGGTAGGAAGACCCATTGTGGATGCAGCCTTATGTAGTTTGGTGATTGGCCATGTATATCTATCTCATTGTATTTCTGTAAAATTATTAACACCGCACACATGGTGATGGATGGAATGCTTAGGTTCATCTCAGCCATTGATATTTACTCTGAAACTGTTTTCTTTTGTATGTTGTAAGTGGCATATGATGGTTCCTTATGTGTTTTAATGTTTTACACATTATTTTGTTGCAATTTTAAACTGTGAAGGGATCAGTGGCTGTGCTTCTTCTGAGCTCTTTGTGCCACATTCAACTTCTGGCTCACCTCTAGCCTGGACCTGCCATGGAATATTATAGCTCCCTGAGCCAACCTATAAGTGGGTAGTCTATAGGTACTGACAATATAGCACACTCAGGCCCAGATGTACAAACATCTGCTCGCAACATACTGGTTGCAAATTGCAACCAGTATTATAGGGACCAGTACAAATTCTTTAAGAACCAATATATGCACTGGTAGGTCGATTCTTAAAAGCCTGAATCATAGTGGGTCACAATTGGATCCCATGAATATTAATGAGGTGGGTTGAAAATTACGACTCACTGCGATTGTAGGCCACCACAGGGATGGTGGCCTGGTGGAGTCAGTAGGCAAGCAAGTATGTAATTGCTTTTAAATAAAGCAAACTTTTTTTAACACAGCCCATTTTCCTTAAAGGACAAGGTGATGTGTTTAAGAAGAAAGACCACTGCCACCCCTTCCATGCTCATGACGAGCTCAGCTCGTCATGCAGTACAGTGCTCCCGTGCCTCGTCATGACCACACACGTTTTTATTGCTGCCCAGCACAGCAGAGGAATCTCTCAACCAGTGATGTGGTTAACACACCTTTTTTTAATTCATAAATGGAAAGGGGTCCCATGGGGACCACTTCCCTTTTGTCAATGGGTTACCGGCACCATCTCTTTTAAGGTCTCAGTATCTTTTTGATGTTTTGCAACCAGATTTTGGTCATAAAACATTGATATGTAGCATATCATTTTGGTATTTGGATGGCATGCTGCATTCAGGTAAATAAACAGTATCAATTCCCAATCCTATTTTAGTAGTTTAAAAAACGTTTTTGACTCGTAAATGGGATTAGTACATCTGAAAAAGCTTTTTTACAGTCACAAATACAAAATCTGAGCATCTGCAGCTCTAAAATGCTTAGTACATCGGACTCTTACAGTCTTGTTACCAAGAAAAAGTTGGAGTTAAACTGTAGTTTTCTAGAAGTACAGCACAAAGATTTCTGTCCACTAGACTTATTCTTCGAGATACAAAGAACAAAGATTTTCTCATGCACTCAGGAAAACCACAGTTTTTCATGGCTGAGTGCAAACTGCCTCTGATGGTGTTTTCATAGAAACACTATGAATGTGTGACAGAGGGTTGAATCCTGACTGGTAGTCAGTGACTTTTTTTCTCTAGTTTTGACAGAGGGTTGATTCCTGACTGGTAGTCAGTGAGTTGGCTTTTTTCTCAAGGTTTGACAGAGGGTTGAATCCTGACTGGTAGTCAGTGAGTTGGCTTTTTTCTCAAGGTTCAACAGAGGGTTGAACACTGACTGGTAGTCAGTGACTTGCCTTTTTCTCTAGGTTTGACAGAGGGTTGATCATTGACTGGTAGTCAGTGAGTTGGCTTTTTATCTCAGGTTTTGACAGAGGATAGATGCCTGACTGGTACTCAGTGAGTTGACTGTTCTCAAGGTTTATCAGAGGGTTGTACACTGACTGGGAGTCAGTGAGTTGGCTTTTGTCCTCAAGGTTTGAGCAGTATTGGGTGTGCCTTAACAGATGGGCCACAATGTAAACAAGGAAAGTGGGCCCTCATCCTCTGGTTATGTAGTAGAAACCAGTTATTGTATGATGCAATGGGCCCTGATGCTTCCCATCTTTTAACTCCAAGTAATAAGTCTGGAAAGGGTACCTCTGCACAGGGGTACATTCAGGTTCCTACTAAATAAAAACATGATTTTAAATAACAATGTAAAAACTGCACAGTGTGTTGGTCCAAAGAGGATCTGGCCTATGGGCAGCTGAAGAGATAGGCTGATAGACTGAATTTAGTGGGGCATACCCAGGCAATTGCTTAGTGAGGTAAGGTTGTGTAGCCCTGATAACATTTTATTAGAATAATACTTTGAATGAGCTGAAACCCAGAGGTTATTAGACAAGCTGTTGACTATTGTATTGTATTGTATTGTACTGTAATTGCATTTATATAGCGCTTACTACCCCTGACGAGGCATCAAAGTGCTTTTTTGGTGAGTAGCACCCTACTCCAGAACCCATAAGGGATTAGTGGTGAATTAGTATAGTGAAAATATGAAAGTAATTTGAGTGGTGGATATGTTAGTCAGTTATTTGGATTGAGAAGGATAGTGGAGGGATAGAAGAGGGAAAAAGGTTTGTATTTATATATCACACCTCCAACACAGCTTTAAAAATGACTCATTAAGCAGTGTGTCTCTTTTGCTTTCTCCACCTACCGCTCTCCAGAAGACATTCCTTGCCCAGTCCCACCCTCCAGATTGTTTAGAGTGGGTGTCATAGTAGTATTACCGCTGTTCTGTTTATTAATGCCTTCTTGCTGAAACTGTATTTGGGTATTGTATTGTATTGTATTTAAATTTGTAAGGCGCGCAGCTACCCACAGGGGGTCTCCCGGCGCCAAAGAGGCAGTGATTACGCATTGCAGGTGTTATTGAGAAAAGAGCCAGGTTTTAAGGTCTCTGCGGAATTTCAACAAAGATGGTTCAAGTTTCAATGTAGCCGGAAGGGAGTTCCATAGCCTGGGGCGGCACAGGAGCAAGGGCGTCCGCCCATTCTCGTTAGTTTGAAGCGTGGTATTCGAAAATTACGTGACCTGCTGATCTAAGATGACGGGATGGAGAATATTGTTGAACAAGGGCCTGGAGGTAAACTGGGGCTGACCCTTGCTTGATTTTGTGCATGAAGCAGAGGGCCTTGAATTTGACACGATTGGCAATGCAGAGCCAATGAAGGTCTCTAAGTGCAGGGGAGATAGGGGATCTCCATGGGACCTTACAGAGGAGGCGAGCAGCTGAATTTTGAACTAGCTGAAGCCTTCTCTGAAGCTCCAAAGTGGCTCCGAGATAAAGTACATTGCCGTAGTCCAGGCGGGAGGCGATTAAAGCCTGGACCACCGAGCGCCTAGACCCTACTGGTAGCATCCATAATATTTTTCGAAGCCAGCCCAAGATGGAAAAACACGTGGCTGCCACCTTAACCACTTGGTGTCGCGTAGAGAGCGAGTCATGCAGGACAAAACCAAGGTTGTGAACCTGGGTCACTGGAAGGGGTGGTGGGCCCATTTCTGGAGGCCAGTGCACAGGGCTCCAGAGGTGCTTCTGCTTGCCCAGGATGAGCACCTCCGTCTTATCTCCATTCAGCTTCAGGAGATTCGCCTGCATCCATTCGGCCACTCGGCTAAGTCCAAGTTTAAGAGCGGATGGGGCGTTTGCTGCGGCTGAAGAGAGGGAGAAAAGGATCTGGGTATCATCTGCGTATGAGTAGAAGGATAGACCGGCGTCTTCCACGATGGTAGCCAGGGGTCTCACGTAGATATTAAAGAGCATAGGGCTCAGTGAAGACCCCTGCGGGACGCCATACGCAGATGAACGGACCGAGGAGGAGGAACCGGAAGAGACAACCTGAAAAGTACGATTATTCAAAAACGAGACCAGCCAGGCAAGGGCAGGACCGGTCACTCCAACCATTCTTAGAGCTGGCATGAGGATAGGGTGTGAGACAGTGTCGAATGCGGCGCTTAAGTCTAAAAGAATAAGCGCCGCAGTCTCACCATGGTCGAGACGAGTGCGTAGGTTCTCAGGTAAGCAGTTTGGAATAGAATCTCTTTAAGAGGAAGAAAATAAACTAGTGTTCCTGGAACCTTTATGTCCTAAGGCAGAAGGTGAGGAAACCCCCAAACGAAACAAGCATTGGAAATGCAATAGGTCTCGCACCATTAGAGTTAGTGCTTTTAGAATTGTTTATGGTTTTTTTTGTAAATGTTTAGCATTTTTGTTTCCTGTAGCCAATGCTAAAGTATTACAAATAAAAAAAGCCATAAACATTTCTAAAAGCTCTAACTGAAATGGTCTGAGAACTATTGCACTGTGTGAGGGTGAGGGTGAGTGAGGGTGAGGGTGAGTGAGGGTGAGTGAGGGTGAGGGTGAGTGAGGGTGAGTGAGGGTGAGGGGTTGAGGGTGAGTGAGAGTGAGGGTGAGTGAGGGTGAGTGAGGGTGAGTGAGGGTGAGTGAGGGAACATTCTTGGCGCTATAGCTAGCTAATTTTTTATTCCCAGATTGCAGCCAGCGTCCACTAAGGAATTCAAATTTAAGTCACAGCCAAGGTCATGAGAAAATATGCGAACATATCATCAGGAGGATGGATAGTGTGCAAAGTACAGATATGTCCGTGCAGCCCTTCGAGAGGCTTGATGGAAATATCAGGAAGCAGCCTGGTGAGGTAGGGTTACGTACTCATGAGAGCATAGGGTCAAAGGAGACAGGGAACCAAGTGCAAGGAGCCAGGGTGCGGGGTGGGGTGGGGGGGGGGCAGACCTCACCGTGGGAAAAGTGTGTCCCAGGGGAGAGTGACAGAGGCATGGCTCAGCAGTGTTAAAATATTATCAGGGTCTTACTGTGGGAAGTAGGAACAAGGCGCAACTCCAATGCAGCGGCAGAGACGTAAACGGATTCTAAAATAAAGGGTATAGGCTAGGTAAGTCAAAATAGTTAAACAATCGCCTGAATGAGAAATAGAACATGACAGGTATATAGCAGGCGTTACCTGTATTAAAAATATTCTGAGGTGGAAGGTGCGTCTGGGCACGGGCCGCACGGGATGCCGACAGCAGCCAGGAACGGCCAGAGGCGAAAACAAGGGTGAGTTGTGGCAAGCGAGCTGGGACGGAAACAGGTCACGTTGGCAGTAACGGAAACGGCATTTCCACGGGAGTCACACGCAGTCTGAGGTGGGGCCGAGAAACAGTTTCCGTGGAACGGCCTGTCGGGAGCCAAGCTACTTCCGGTATGTCAATAACGTATAGTGAGCACACCGACGATCGAGCTCAGGCAACAGCGGCCACCATGTTGAAATACGTCAAAGGAAAAGATGGCGCCCTCCGAGAGACCTCTGTAAAGGTTGAAAAGTGCTGCCATGTTGAGATGATGCTATGTACCTGGAGTAATGCCCTTAGCACGAGGTGTCAGACACTTCACCACAGAAAGGCAACAACGCAAAAGAAGTAAAAAGTAAAATAATGAAATAACGTACAAAAATAAAATAAAAGGTTATGCATAGGGTGGCAAAGAAGGCTCATAACGAGTGATGAGATAACTTGAATTAAATCCAGCTACCGAGGAGAAGGGAACACAAGAGTCTTGGACAAAGGTCAAAGAAAGCATAGGGTCCTCACCCAAAGGTATACTGAGAAGAAGGGTGCAGCCATGTCTGGACAAAGTTTAAAAAAGTATAGAGTGCTCACCAGATGGGCAGGGGAGGGGGCGGAGCGGGGAGAGGGAACAGACGAAGGGAAGACAGATAAGGGGAGGGGGGAGGAGAAATGCGACACGGCGGGCAGGGGAGGGGGCGAGGGGGGAGGAGAAGTGCGGATGAGGGAACTGATGTGCACGCGCTTTTAAGCTCAATGCGCATGCGCATTGAGCTTAAAAGTCACGGGCACTGCAAGGAATCGCCACGATTCCTTGCAAGTTGGGCAAAGAGTGGATAAGCCCCCATAGTCTCGCTTGCTCGATGCGCATGCGCATCGACAGGCGAGACCTAAAAAGGAATTCCGAGCATAATGAATGCAGAGGCAGTGCAAGTTACAGGAGGAGGAATTGGGGTTTTGGGAAACACATAATCCGGAGCAGAGGTTGTTCTTGGAAGGAGGGGGGAGGATTCCTCGACAGCATATTTAATACAGAGCAGGTTCAAAATTAGGAATGCATGTTCTAGAAACCAGTACCTGGAGACAGCGGAGTCCCTAAAATGAATTTTACGGTGGGCACACATTGGGCCACAGATAAAAGTGCCTGGGCCCCCTATAAAGGCCATATAAATTACACAGTAGGAGGTCAGGCTTTCCATGGGAAGGACATTTTTTGTTAAGCAAATAACTCTGCCATCGTTTTATGGAGCTGCATGTTTCCCAAAAAAGTGTATCGACCTCCGTTCCTTCCTGGAAAGGGTTGCAATGATACGTCAACTGGGGCCAAGGAAGGAAAAGGAGTTGATGGGTACTAAATTCTTCCATGTTAATTTCCATAGGAAATTGTAATGTTCGAAACCGAAAAATGTGCTAAACAGAATTGCACCACATTTTTTTAAAAGTTAGAAATGTATGCAAAAGGCGTGCTTTTTGTGATGTGGTGTGAATTTAGAAAAGTTTGCATTTAAATAGGTGCCTGGGTTGGACTTGAAGTGGTTAAAAAGTTAGGCACAAATAGATGGTTGGTGCTGCGGGAGTCTCACGGGACTCCTGCAGCACCATACATTTTAAAAAAGCGCTTTCTAATTAGCCTAACAGCTTTTTCACCCATTAGCCAATTAATTCTGAGTGATCTGATTGGCTGACTGCAACCCAGAGGAAAATGTTGCAGCCGTCATGATAGCACTCAGGGTTTCGCTCCTCGTGACCTGGAAATGTGATAAAATAGGTTATGAGGATGCAGGGTAGGGATAGGGATACCCTAACCTCCAGCCAGTCGTGGGGGTTTTATCATGTGGGTACAGTGGTACTCCCAAAGGACACAGCCGGTCCACCCGTGAAGTATCATGGTACTCCCACAGGAGTCGCCGTTCAAGCTTTACCCCCATGGTACCACAGTATTGTGCAAGCTTCACCACGGAAGCTTGCATGGTACGGTGGTACCATGCAGATGAAGCTTGAGCAGTGGGTACCACAGAAGTACTGCAGTACCTCAAAAATATTTTTCAAAATACTAAAACGAATGTGTGTTGGGTGTCCATGGAGAGATGGGAGACAGCAGAGGGTTGGCTGCCTGCAGTGGGTCGGGGACCAACGCAGGCAAACAAAATTCTACAGCACGCAGCCCGATGAAGCAAGCCCTGTGGCCAACCCCTGCTGCACAGGGTTGAAGATCACCCACATCTGGGGGTTGACTGTCCATGGGGTACTGGGTGCAGGGCCTGGCCTATGGCCAACCCCTGCTGGCTATGTACAGCAGGGGTTGTCTATAGGCCAGGCCCTGCACCCAGTACCCCATGGACCTAGGGTTGGCTGTGCCGGTAGTGGTTGGCAGCTGGTGGCAGAGTTGTCCGCACAGCCAGACCCTCTTTACCAACCGCCCGCTGCGTAGGGTCAAAGGTCGTTTGCAGTGGGTAAAAGGTCATTTGCAGTGGGTCAATTGGCTGAATATGATCAAAAACGCCCAAAAAGCACTGGAAAAATAAAAGTTAATTTGAAATATAGTTATGAATGTTAATAAGATCTTCCCTTATGTTAAATAAAGCAGAGGAATTAACAGTAAAATCCAAAGTGACATTATAAAATATTCAAAGTTGTTAAAGTGCCCTCAGACACCTACGGTATTTTAAAAACGTATTATTCTCTAGCCTCTCCAAATGCTGGTAATATCAGGCTGAGGCCAAAACAGAAGAGGGTTACAATCAGGGGCATGGTGAACCCCCTGCTTTAACAGCTACAGCAGGGGGTGGAGTTCTTAATGGGCCTCTTCTGTCTGAAACTCAGACAAAAGCTCCTCATTAACCCTAATATAAGATGGGTTGATGGAAAAGGGAAAGTAGGATTCAAAGTTAAGAGGAGGGTTGGGTGAAAGTGTGGGTGGTGAAAGGGTTAGATGGGTGAAAGATTGCAGGGGTGGGTGTAAGGGTGGGTGAAAGGGTGGATGGATGGAATGATGTGTGGGTTGAAATGATAGGTGAATGGGTGCTTGGGTGAAGGGATGCGTGGGTGGGTGTAAGTATCGGTGAAAGGATGCATGGGTGAGGGAAAGGGTGGATGGGTGAAAAGACGTGTGGGTAGGTGAAAGGATGTGGGTAAAAGTATGTGTGGGTGAAAGGATGGCTCAATGGGTAACAGGATGAGGGAATGGGTGAAAGGTTGGATGAGTGAACATGTGTGAGTAGGTGAAAAGATGGGTGAAAGAATAGGTGAAAGAGTGGATGGCCAAAAGGATGGGTGGATGTTAGAGTTGGTGAAAGGATGTGTGGGTGCTGACAGGATGGGCACAAAGGTGTATGGATGAAAGGATGTGTGGGTAGGTGGAAGGGAGGATGGTTGAAAGGATAGATAGATGGGTGAAAGGATGCATTGGTGGATAAAAGGATGGGTGAAAGGGAGGATGTGTGGGTTGAAAGGATGGGTGAAGGCTGATAGGGGAATGGGTGGTTGGGTGAGTAAAAGGGTGGATGGGTGAAAGCAGGGCTCGAGTCGGGGTACCATGCGGGTGGACGGCGTCCGCCGACTTATTTTACCGGTTTTTTACCGGGTGGACGCCGTCCCCCCTGCCTCACTGTTCTTTCCTGGAAGAAGAGATGGATGCCTGAGGCTCCAGAGCTCTTCCGGTACAACCCGTGAGATGGAGAGACACCAACAAATGCGACCATGCCACAGTTGGTGAGATCCCGACCTGTAAATATACAAGAGTTACAAGGATGCGCGTGCTAATTGTGGTTTAAAAGCCTCAGCAATTTTGAACCCATAGGATAGAGCAGAGAGGTGCCTGTCACTGTTGAAATGCATGAAGCTAAGAAGTCACAAAGGGCAGCCGGGCTGGCTCAGTGTGACAGAGGGTCAAAGTGAAGGACTCCCTGTAATGAGAGAGGACTACCTTTCGTGACGTCACTTCCTGTCGTGACATCACTTCCAGTGACCACCTAACTTGGAGCGTCCCCCCACTTCTTTTTTTAGGACTTGTTCCCTGGGTGAAAGGATGCTTGGGTGAAATGGTGGATGGATAAAAGGATGTGAGGCTGTGAGAAAGGATACTTGGGTGGGTAAAAGGATGGGCCAGTGGATGAAAGGATGGGCCAGTGGGTGAAAGGATAGGTAAAATGATAACTGAATGAAAAAAATGTGTGGGTAGAAGAAAAGTTAGGTGAAAGAGTGGATGGCTGAAAGGATTGGTCCGTGTTAGAGTGGGTGGTTACAGGAAGGGTGAAAAGGTGGATGGGTGAACGGATGTGAGGGTGGGTGAAAGGATCTATGGATGAACGAGTGAAATGATGTGTGGGTGGGTGAATGGGTAGAAGGTTGGATGGGGGGATGGATTAATGGAGAAAGACTGAATAATGGATGAAAGAAGAATCTAAGAACAAGTGGTGGATATCGGTGAGTCTATGGAAGGGTGAAAGGATGCATGAATAGATGCTTGGATGGAAGAGAGGAGATGGAACTCTTCAGGGGAGGTTCTTGGCTCACTTCCTTTACTTGCTTGCTGCCATCACCGCTTAGCTCATAGTGGGGGTATTTGAATGTTCTGCCTGCTCACATGGTTCTAATTTTCGATACTCCTCGGGAAAAGCAACGTCCTGTTCCCTCCTGCAGCAGCAATCAGAGCAATCAGGCTGTTTACATTGGAGGAGGTAAGCATAGAGCACAGAGCGGCCTTTCTGAGCGCCTCCTCTTCCCATTCCGCGGCACGAGCCAGGCACATCACGTGAGCGTCACCGCTGCATCACGTGGATGATTGAATCATGTTCCTCCTGAGGTTGGAAAGTGAGAAAAACAGATTCATCACATATTTTTAGGCACCTCAGCAGACTACACGAGGCCGCAAAACCTTCATTCCAAATAATATCACGTGGCTGAAACTGTTGCCGAAAAGTATGCCTTTTCTGTTTCAGATGAGGACATTCTGCTGTGTCTGACGCGTAGACAGAATGCTAGGCAGACCGACCTTGTTTGTTCCCAACATACCTCATGGGTTCAATAAGGTTATGGTCTTATGAAGCTGTTTATACACCAGTTTAATGAACTTCATTGAAAGGAGACTCGAGAGATACACGTATTTACCGAGAACTTAGCAGGCCTCACGCATCACAGGCAAAGCAGCGCCTTTAGAAAGGCTGAGCGAGCTGGGGAGGAGTCAGACAAAGCCTATTGGCAAAGTCCCCAATTTTTCAACTCACCCTTTGTCTGTCCCAGGAACTAGGCCACTATAAATTTGAAGAATCGTAGCCATTTGCGATTTTGCAGACCCCGCAAATAATCCAAATAGATTGCTGTAGTTACAGGAGGTGTCAGAACAGGCATCTAATAGTTCACGCCAAATTTTGTTCACGCCGGTGGGATCTTGCCAAATTACGCTATCAAGCCACGTCATACAATTTAGGTCGCGTTTGGGTAAAAATCCTATTGTAGTAACATGGGAAGAAAGCAAACACCCTGAACTATGAGTGGCTGTATTCACATCACAAGCATTTTTTTAGTGTGAAATGCATCCTCGCATCCCAAGTAGCGCAGGCAGGAATTTTGAGTATTAATGTGGAATTTCACAAATGGATTTGGGTATATCACTTAATTTGCCTGAAATCTGTGCACACAACCTAATTCAGAGGCTACTGCCATTATGGCAGCAGACACTGATTTAATACATAGAATGCCTCAGCAGTCATATATTGATTGAGCTGTTCTTGGGGGTTCAGGGACATGGTAAGCAAATTCCAGAGTGTGTGGTCTTAGCTGGAGAAACGGGGCACACACTAACACACACAGACAATTCACTAACTCTGACGATGATTCATGGCCTTGTGTTTATGGCCTTGTATGGATAGTAGGGTGCTATATGTAATGATGCCCATATACACAGACAGTTTCTTAGATGTGCTATCATAGGTTTCTGACAGTTGATGAGGATTACCCTCTAGTAATTCAAAAATATGTGAACCCCTACCATTCAAAATACGTTGAGGGCTCCTAAAATCCCACTCAGACATTCCATCTTATAATATAAACATGTCTTTAACATTGTAGGCAACACAGTTGCTCACATTATGCCCCTAATGGAGAAGGGTGCTCTGGGCCGGTTGTTTGGAGCAGGAGCGGCTCGTGCAGGTAAGAGCGGTGGAGTGCAGTTGGGAGGGAGTCGACAGGCAATCATGAGGGAAAATGAAATTTAAAAAAAGAAAACCACTTGCATTGTGCTCGCCGCATAGCCGAGCCGTCGATGCTGCAAGCGCTAGGTAAATGGTTTTATTTTTTAAACTTTTTATTGGATTTTAACACCAACCAAAGACCGGTACATACAATATAAAATCGCTGTAAGAAGTACCGCTTCCAGAACATACATGCATTATCATAGCGTTGTTCACCCCGTGGTGGGATGAGGCCCAAACAGAGCAATACTCATTATACATTTCACCAGGCAGTAATACGAGACCAAGGTATACATAAAATACAAATAGGTCACAACAGAAAGCGGTGGATGGAGAGATCAAGAGCGCCACCCTCAAGGGGGAGAAGCCAGTACCTCCGCTGTCAACTGGGCCATCAGTGTTCGCCTTTCTCGGCGGAGTTCCACCCTCGGGGAGATGCAGATGTCCCCTCTGTATCTATTACATTTCCCCCACTTCTGGTCCCATTTCTTGGGGCAACCTCGTCCTTTGAATACTGACTTTTTAGCCACCATGGTGGTATCCATGTCCCTGGCCCAGTCGACCAGGCGCGGGACCGTCGCCACCCCCCAGTGTCGTGCAATATTCCGCTTCGTTATAATGAAACCCATGTCTGTTCAACCTGTGTGAGATCAGACGCCCCCCAAATATTGAGTAAGCATAGTTGAGGAGATAACTCCAGGGATTTGCCGCCCGCCCTCTCAAGTCGACTAGCAATTGTCACCCAGTAGTCCTAAATGTGTGGGAAATCCCATAAGATGTGAAAAAAGTACCATCCTGATTACAATGCCGGAGACAGAGTGGATCGGGTGCCTGCCTAGCCTGAACAGGAGTTTGGCATCAAAATATGCTTGGTGGAGGATCTTAAGTTGGAGAAGTCGCATGCGCATGGGAATGGCTATTTCTCGGAGTGAAGCTAGAGCGTCCCGCCACATGTCATCCTCCATCTCTCCCAAATCTCTCTCCCACCCCTGTCCCAATTTCAGCATCGGGTCAGGGCGGTTGTTGACCAGCTTTTTGTAGGTGAGCGAAATGGCCTTATGGTCCATGGGATCTTACAACAGGCGGTCCTCCAAAGGGGACGAGTCGGGGAGAGGACAATCCCTGGGCAGGGCGGAGGACACCGCGTGATGGATTTGCAAGTACCTGAACGTCTCTGATGAAGCCAGTTAATATTTAGCTTGGAGCTCCGGAAACGATGCTAGCCATCCCTTAACCCAGATATTTCTAACCATGGAGATTCGGATTAAATCCCACTTGTCAAACCCTGGACAAGCGCTGAGATGACCTAGAATATTGAGCTCCCATAGGGGGTCGTCTTTGTCAGGCGCCCGTGCCGTCCTAATTTTCTGGTAACTTCATGTCAGATCTCGACCATGCGCGCCGTGGGACCTGTCAAGTTAAGCTTACAGGGGTTGGCGTAGAGTGCTCTGTGGTAACCGCCCGTCCCAGGAGCCAATGATCCATACCGAAAGTAGGCTCATCGCGAGGTTCAAACACCCAGTGGTTGACTACAGTCAACTGGGACGCCTGGTAGTACAACCTGAGATCTGGTAAACCGATGCCCCCATCATACCAACCCATGGTGAGCTTGCTCATTGCGATGCGTGGCTTACGGCCCTCCCATAGCAGTCCTCGTAATACACCGTTGATTTGGGAAAAATAAGAATCTGGTATCGGGATAGGGGTATTCTGTTGGGCATAGAGAAAGCGTGGGAGCGCTAACATTTTGAACAGGGACGCACATTTTTCTTTTTTTTTTAATTGAAGTTTTCCTCGTCGTCGGCTGTGGACTCCCTCCCCACCCTGCCTCACCACTCTAACCTGCACGGGTTATTCCTGGTGTGGAGACTAACATATTTGCTAACTTCTTGCTTGCTTTGGGAGCATTGCATACTTGTCTGGCAGATAGCATCCACATGATCAGGAAACTTCAACGTTGGTGATATTGTGGCACATGTAGCATGACTACTTGAGAGCCAGCTATCCTATTCTTTAGTGCATAGCTGGTGTGAATATATGGGCTCTTGAGTTGAGTCCAAGGTACATTTCAGATTCCACATTCAAACTAAAAAAGGTCCGTTTTAGCAATTGGGGTTTCTCTTTTCTCAGTGCAAAACGTGCTACACAAAGTGGTATGCTGTGCAAAAGGTAAAATTCAACATGTAATGTACTGCAAGCAGTAATTATTAATGTGATTTGTAACGCAGACATTGTGAGACCTTAAGTCACAAAACTACATGGTTAGAAAGGAGTTCCACTTTTACAAGTACTTGCCATGGACATATATCCGTACTTTAGGACCTCTACTGAGTCGAAAGGGTTAAATGGTACAGACTTACATAGGGCAATCATGGAAAGGGGCGACCACTCGGTCCCCCCGAACGTATGGCGGAGTACCACGATCCCCCCGGGAAGCCATCTTGGGCGGGAAGCGAGTCTCGGCTGGTATGCCCGAAGCGGCGTAGCCGGGGCGCGTGTTTTCCCGCCCTAGAGTGGGCTGGCCTAGACACTGACGCGGCTGGCCACGCCCTTGGGGCAGGCAGGGGCGGGTTCACGCCCGCCCTGAAGACGGATAAAAGGAGAAGCAAGACCAGAAGGCATCCTCTTGTTCCTGTGCTCTGAAGCTGCACCTCCTCGCTGCACGTGAGCTCAAGACGGAACGAAGAGCCAATTTTGAGCGTTGTAATCGTTCTTGTTTGTTTTTCAGATACTCAGTTGGAGAATGCCGAAGAAGGCGGGAAAGCGCATGACTACTGACCAGATGTTGCGCGTTCTCATGAAGGAGGTGACCGACCTAAAAAGACGGATGGATAAAGACGAGGAAGGGGGGCCGAAACGTCCTTTGGCAGGAGCAGCCCCGGGGGGGAAGAACAAGAGGCCCAGGAGGGGAGCAGCGGGGGGAGACATCCCAGGTCCGAGTGCCCCGCTCGAGGCACCCACTCCCGTGCCGGAGGAAGGGAATCCGATTCCCGTTGTGGTCAATCCCGTGTCCAAGGAGGATATGCCGCCCGAGCTGGCAGCACAACTAGCAGCGTGGTTGGGTGAAGGTAGCGAGGGCGCCACGGCTGCCGAGGCGCAGGTGCTGATGAAGCAACTGCGTGAGAAACGGGAGGCAGCGAAGGTGTCCACGCCGGCTGCAGCAGTAGACAAGCCACAGGGGACGAATCCGATTGCTGAGGCAGCGTCCAGTTCAGGTAAGCGGCCATTGCCGATTGCGAGGGACGAGTCAGCACCCTCTCGTAGGGAAAAGTTGGGTCAACATGTTCCGTTGGCTATTAAAGAGAAGATTTGGGCAGGGGAGTATGTGAACATCTTCTCGTTACTTACTGATCACTATGAGGTGGAGCATGTTAAGGGCCAGAAGGACCTTATGCATCCGAGTGTGTGGCGCGCCAAAATGGCCGCTTTCAAGGTAAATGAAAACATTGGCAATTGGGACAAAGCATGGGGGGTTTTTACGTCGATCTTGGGGGAACGAAGGCCCGAGTTGCTACCCGAATTGCCGACTTATCAGTCACGAATCATGGGGTACTCGATATCACACGAGGGTAATCATTGGTTCTGCTATGATAATCTTTTTAGAAAGGCTAAGGAACACGAGAAAAACTTAACTTGGGATTGTTACGATTCTGTGTCATGGGATAAAATGAAGGAGACCGGTATGTTAAAAATGCCATTGGTGGGGAGTAACGTTGGCGAATCTTCCCGCCAGTATGCGGGGACGCCCTTTCGATCAAATGCGGGTACCGACAATTACTCGAGGCCTGCCGGCAATACAGGAAAAAGGGGGGTTTGTTGGAACTTCAACAGGGGTAAATGTACTAGGCCCCAGGGATCGTGCAAATTTAGACACGAATGTAGTGGGTGTGGGCAAACATCCCATCCTGAGTCCACGTGCAGAGCCAAAACGGGTGATAACGGGGGTAGAGGAGGCGCCAAACAGGTCTAACGTAGTCCGAGGGGCGCCTTTACCTACCCCGATTGATACCTTGGCGATGATTCCTTGGCTCAGTGAATACCCGGATCGTACTTCTGCTGGGGTGTTGCGGAACGGGTTTTCTTATGGTTTCCGCATCCCAGTAGGGGACTTTCGGGGTGTGGAGAAATGTAAAAATCAACTTTCGGTCCTGCAGCATACAACCGTGGTACAGGATAAGATCCGGAAGGAGGTTGCTCGAGGTCGAGTCGCCGGCCCATTTAATGTACCTCCGGTTCATGATTTAGTTTGTTCTCCGTTAGGAGTGGTCCCCAAGAAGGACCCGGGTGAGTTCCGGCTGATACATAATTTATCAGCCCCACGTGGTCTTTCCGTGAACGAAGCTATTGACCCGGAAGTGTGTTCGGTGCGGTACGCATCCTTCGATGAGGCCGTAGCCATTTTGAATCGCCTGGGGCCCGGGGCGCTGATGGCAAAATCGGATATCGAGTCGGCGTTCCGGTTGCTCCCGGTACATCCAGACGATCAGCGTCTTCTAGGTTTCACGTTTCAGGGTCATTATTACATGGATAGGTGTATGCCGATGGGGTGCTCTATATCTTGTGCCTATTTTGAAAAATTCAGTACTTTCCTACAATGGGTCTTCACAAAGAAGACGGGTTTCCAACATGTAATGCATTACCTCGATGATTTTTTGTTCCTGGGGGCAGCCGGGGATCCGGAATGTGGTCAGGCCTTGGCCGAATTTTGTGTCTTAATGAATCAGTTTGGCGTGCCATTGGCACCAGGTAAGACTGTGGGTCCTTCGACTTGCCTCGAGTTTCTGGGGATCGAGTTAGACTCCAGAGAAGGTTGTTTTCGTTTACCAGCTGACAAAGTGTTAAAGTTCAGGGCAGCCCTGCAAATGTGTATATGTGGACCTAAGGTTAAACTGCATCAATTGCAGCAGTTGGTGGGACAGTTGAATTTTGCCCTGAGGGTTATACCAATGGCCCGTCCTTTTTCCCGTTCAATTGCCCAAGCCATGGTCGGCCTGAAGGAGGGCCATCATCGCACAAGGCTCTCGGCTGAGGTCCGCCAGGACATGCGCATTTGGTTGGCATTTCTGGCGGATTTCAATGGTCGAGTTGTCTGGAACAAACCGGCAGTCTCCTCTGAGGAGCTGGGGCTATGGACGGATTCGGCAGGGAGCATAGGTTTTGGTGCCATCTTCGGTACAATATGGTCGGCACAAAGGTGGCCGGCATGGTGGCATGACAATGGACTGACAAGTAACATCGCTTTCCTGGAACTTTTCCCCATTCTGGTGGCCCTGAGAACTTGGCCCGGAGGGTTCAAAGATCACTCTGTGGTATTTTGGTCGGACAATATGACCGTGGTCGAGTGTATCAATAGCCAGGCAGCACGATGCAAATTGATGTTGAGACTGCTCAAAGAAATTGTGTTACTGTGTATGCAATTGAATGTGCTATTCAGAGCAAGACATGTCCAAGGGGTAATGAACCAGGCGGCTGATGCACTGTCTCGTTTTCATATACAGGCTTTCTGGGGTTTTCTTCCCACAGCGGACCCGGAGCCGGCACCCTTTCCCGAAGCTCTCTGGTCTCTCGGTGCCCCGAACTTCGTCACCTCGTGGGAGAGAGTTTAGCACTCAGGACGAGGAAGGCATATGAAGGGGCGTTCCGGTCCTATTTGGCCTTTTTGGGGACTGATAGAGAGGGGCTTTGGGGCCACGAGGAATGGGTGGTTAATTTTCTGATGTCTTTACATCTGGCTGGGAAATCGGTGGCCACGGCTCAGAGGCATCGGGCTGCCATTTCCTTTGTTGCTAGGGCTCATGGGATCCAGGACCCGACAGCGTCTTTCGTGGTACAGAAAGCGCTACGTGGGTGGCAACGCCTTGAGGGTCGCAGAGTAGATGATAGGCGCCCGATAGGTTTGGATAGGTTGGCCCAGTTGTTATCCACACTGCCTGCTACATGTTCATCTCAGTTTGAGGCAGTGTTGTTCCGAGCCGCTTTTACGCTGGCATTTCATGGGGCGATGCGGGTAAGCGAACTAGTGGCGAGGAACAAACGGGACGTGACAGGAGGTTTGTGCCAGGAGCACGTCCAGATCAGGGGGGAGACAATGACTGTCTCATTTGTCAGGTCCAAGACTGATCAATGTGGGATGGGTGACTGCATAATCATACGCAGGATTCCCGGGTCCTCCATGTGTCCGGTAAAGTGTTTAGAAGATTACCTAGCACGAAGGGTGGCATCATGGGGGGGGACCTTGTTAAGACACGCTGACGCCACCCCACTGACAAAATTTCAGTTTCAGCGGGTGCTTGCGATGGCGATTGCCGCTGCGGGCTTGAACCCGGGTGAGTTTGGGACCCATTCCTTTCGGATAGGGGCTGCTACAGAAGCTACAGCCAGGGGTCTGAATGTGGAACAAGTGAAACGAGTGGGGCGTTGGTCCTCCAATTGTTATAAAAGGTATGTGCGGTTGCACATGTTGTGAAGCTGTAACGATGTACTCACGCTTCTTGTTTTTGTTTGGTTTTCAGTTGCGCAAGCCTACGAGGCGGGGCGGACTATGCAGTCGACCCAACACCGGGCCAGCGGTCAGACATCACCGGCTGTGAAAAAGGAGGTGTGGGTCGTGGGCCACTCATACGTGAGGCGTGCCGCGGACGTATTCAAGGCAGGTGACATGATTCACGTAGCTGGGGAATACGGGTACAGGGTGTCCTTCTACGGAAGAGGCGGTCTCTGTATTGACCAGTTTCAATCATTTTTCGAGGGTTTGTTAGGGCGGACAAGGTCACCGCCGTCTGTAGTCATAGTGCATCTTGGGGGCAATGATTTGGTCACCACTGGTAGACGACTTCTCCTTGAGGCGATGCTTTCCACTGTAAGTTGGTTAGCAAGGAGAGTTCCAGGGTGCACAATTGCGTGGTCCCATATGATCCCACGAAAAGTGTGGCGGGGGGCTATTTCGGTTCCTGCTTTGAATCATTCTGTTAGAAAGCTTAATAACAAAGTGAGTAGGCTGTTCCGTTCCAAGACACTGCATTCTATTTCGCATGGGTGTATTAATGATGACAGTATGTATTTGGGGGATGGTGTGCATTTGTCTCGGGTGGGGAATGAGTTACTCATAGGAGACTTCATAGCTTGGCTAAAAACGTTATAATATGACCTTTAGGTAGGAATGTTGTGGGGGGTCCGGATAGCCGGTCAACTATCCGGCCTGTGGCGGTAAGGTCATGATCGGTGAGCACTAATTGGAAGATCCCTATGAGTGGGCGTCACCCAACACGGATGGGAGCGCTCGGGGGAGGTGGCCATTGGCCCCTCAACGGGGAGGCGGTCCCTTCTAAGGATGGGTCGCCGAAAGAAAAGGAAAGGCGGTCAAGGCCCCTTCCTGGGTAGGAGGGGTTACAGCCCCCTCCTGGGGAATTTCCCGGGGCCAGGACGTCTGCGACGGCAGATGTGGTAAGTTGTGTGGGGTTTGGGGGGGGGTCTACGCTACCTTCTAGATACCTCACACGAGTCCTCGGACGACCTTTAAGTGGCGTCGAGTTTTATTGGGGCCCCCGTCAAGTCAAGGGAAATTGGTAGTTGCACTTGAGGTACGCCTCTGTGCGGTCGCCCCTCACAAGTGAGGGGGATATTTCTGGTTTAGGGATCTTGACACCGGTTACGACCTTGCCGTTGGCCCTTAAACGTTAGGATGTACAATTTCAAAATTTCAAGTAAATGCTTTGTAGGATGTTAGTTCGGCTAGGAGAACCTTTGTATTAGAGAATCTGTTAAGGTTAGCCAAACATCGCAATGTGGTAATGAAATTGTACATTAATATGAAACTGTTGATTTAATGTTTTAATTTTGTTTCATATTTTAATAAATACGGCCGGGAGGGTCACTCCCTCCCTCTTCCAAAAACTTCAGAACTGTTTCCGGTTTCCCTTCCTTTGGGGATTGTGTTGAGAGGGGGTGGCGGGTATCTCAGCCATATTAACCATTCACAAAATACAAGTTGTTTAGCCTGAGTATCATGCTATTTACAAAGCTACATACACCTCAGACAGCCTTGCTGCAGGACCCATGTCACATAAGGATAAATATAAATTAAACCTTAATTTAAGTCATGAAAATAGTGGTGGCGATAATTATTAAATTTGAATTCATTATGTAATTTGACCCAAAATAGATCAAATCTGCAATTAGAAAATTAGATTTTACTTAGCTACAAAATATTTAAAATTGTGCACTTGACCCTGCTTCAATGAATCATTGCAGTATTCACACCTTGCCTTTACTCCTTTAACCACTTAGCTGTCATTTGCTAGCCCACTGCTTTAACGTTGTTGGCTGGCAGATGACAAAGGGGAGTGGTTCAAGTGGACTTGCTTCCCTGCCATGTATAAGTAAATGGCTGTGCTCTCTTCAAAAAAAGACCATCCTACATTCTGTTTCTTGTGCTCTATGAGACATTGTTAGAAAATGCCTAATGTGATAGAATGCTGTTGAAGTGGACTAGACTGAAATGGCTAGTGGTGTGTGGGGTTTGTAGACAGGAAGGAGCTCTTTAGCCACAATGCTGCCCAACTGAACATTGCCTGCAAAGGTTTCTGCGAGACTATGAGTGTTCTAGAAGAAAAAGCTACCCACTTGTTATCCTAGTTCTCCATCTTAGGAATCTTTATTGAAATCATAAACATAAAATTACCTGACAACTGTCATGGCTTATTATAAGAAGACCTTCTCAGTCATCCCTCTTCACTGTCTCACCAACTAAGGGCATTTTGGAGGCTATAAAAGGGGATTCTTCTGGGAAGAAGACCGACTCTTTAGGATCTCAATATAGTCATCTCAAAGTTGGTGAATCCCTCTGAAGAGCATGCGACTATCTTGACATCAGCATCTTTCATGGAAAGCTACTTCCTCTGTGGCTATAACTTCTGTCTTGAGAGTGAAAATAATTCAAGCACTATGTTTCTAGGAACCTACACCCTTCTCCAGAAAAATGGTATAGTCATTGTCATTTATCCAAAAGGTGGTTACCACAACTGGGTGAATGAATGGACATCATAAGGGATAACGGGGTTGCAGCGCCCTCTCCTGGTTTGCCCCTTATGACCCTTTGGCACTGCCTTTGCATCCCTGGCTTCATTTAAAGTCAAAGTGGACTGAGCAGATAAAGGATCAACGGAAGCCAAGGACAAGTTCACAGGGTTGTAATTATCTGCTGTGGACGACTTGTGCCAGGTGTAGAGAACCTTACACAAATGCTTGTAAGAGAGTTTAGATCCATGAAACTACCTAAACTGCTTCAGAAACAACTTGGGAAGTCCATTGTGCCATAATGTGTTTTGTGGAACACACAGAAGTGGTAACCGAAGACCTCCACTGTAACTATAGAGAAAAAAGGGAAAGAATGAGAGAGAGAAAGAGAGAGAGAGAAAGAGAGAGAGCGTATGGAATAGTGTATGCTGGTACCAGTATTCTACCTGCTCTGAGTGTACAAGGGTCTGTTACACTGATGTTGCCAATAATGTATGTGATTTGGTTATGTATGTGAAGCATGAAGACACTTTGGCCTCATCAAAAGTTACATTGAAAGTCGAGTGTTACCTGGACATAGTATAGAAAATAAAAGTACACTATTGTGAGGTAATTAGAACAGGTTGTTATTGCCACAAAAAGCTTCTTTTAAATAATAACATGTTTTCATATCTTTTTTAAGAGAAGAATTATATGAACTAACAGTGTCTGGATCCCAGTGGCCTTCTTCATCCTTTATTGTAAGTAGAAGATGTCACTGCTTTTGCACAGACCTTTTTGCATAATCTTCACTGAATGGCTTCAATTTGCTATATCAAGTTGCCTGACTATATTACATGAATATGTGATAATCAGCTTTTAGAACAGCATTAAGAACATTACCTTAAACATCTGATTCACAAGGTGGGTGGGGGGAGGGGGGGCTTTTGCAAATGCTCCACACTCATATCTGCTACTATTAAAGTTATAAGCCCAAATGTTACCGAAATGGCTCTACAGGCTGAGATACACTCAGCCATCCAGTTTACATAATAGCACCAAACAGGATGCCTAGAAAGTCTCCCTTTTATTCTGCCAACAGTCAGATGGGAACTGTCATAAATGCTTCTAGTTATATTCTAGAAAAAGAAATTACATGTTTAGTAAAGTTTTGTCGATGTATCACTCCTTCATCATACATATATGGATGCATGGATGCTGAGTGAAATATGCCCTACATTTTATTGATAGACACACCCTTCTTTGGGATTGTTACTGCAGTAATAGGAGTGTTTTCAAAACCCACACTCCACAGGAAGTATGTCAAACCCATAATATACCAGTCGCACATCACAGAAAAAACATTATTCCTGTGGAATACTTTTCTCATGCATCTACTTTTTCTGGCCAAAGTTGAGCTCACTTACAATGCTTATGAAGAATTAGCGATTGGTTATTTTTCAGGCTTGATTCAACTTCTACCTTTAATTATGTGGCTATCCGTCTGGCTTAGGAATGAATGAAAGTCTTGATTATGCCCATAAAATCCCATGGCACAACTATGCCAAGGGCAGCTTCCACAAATTAGTTTTACCAGACTTGTTCCACAACCCTGATTCTATTAGGAAGGAGGACATACTTTGGACTAAGAAAACCTTTTTGTCATTGAGAAGAAATAAAAGGGAAAGTCGATTCTCAGAGGTTAACTACTTAGAGAACCATTATTTTATTATCCGTTATACATAACCTTTTATGTACCACTGAGCAGCACTTAAAAACTTCCGATAGAACAGTACGAAGTCACAAAACACTAGAACATACAACATATTAAAAGTCCCCAACATTCCAATCTCATCCTCTTTTGTTTCTCTTCTCTCTTCCCTGAATATTTATCCTTGACTCCCTCTTCACATATTCCTTTACCATTTTAATGTGAATCTGCAAAAAAACAACATATTGTATTGTAAAACAAATTCTTCTAAAAATGACTTCTTACTTAATCCTTCACTAAAACAATAACAAGCTGTTAAAGTATTACAACATTTCAAGCTTCTAACACCACCAATTCTCAAAAAAGGGAGGGTGGGAGGAAAAATGCTAGCCTCCTAGTCTTTATTAAAATCATAATTCTCTAAGCAGTTAACCTCTGAGAATCGACTTTTTATTTCAGGACTGGAGGCTAGCATTATGCATGTCTAAAGTTCTTTATAGTTTGTTCTGTAACCTGCTCACTGGTCTGAAATAGAAATCTTTAAAAACGTTGTCATTTGACCAATCTGCTGCTTTAAAAATCCTCCTGAACTATACGCATTAGAAGCCATTGCCCCACAAATTGAATGTGCTTTAAACTTTTCTAACTTTACTCCTGCCTCACGCATCATGTTCTTAACCCAGCTAGCAATAGTAGGCACTGAAATCACACCATGTAGTTTCACATATGAAATTAATAATTAATCCACTCCTGCACACCTAAACTCACTCATCTTAGATTCATACACCCTAATGCATTTCTCCACACACAACTTAGGATGATCAATAAATCTAGTATACAAAATTCTTTCAGACATTGTTTTAGTTCTTGTCTTTATTTCAAACAACACTCTCTCTGGATTGTAGTATCTACCCGAAATATCTAAAACATTCACATCAGAAAATCTCCTAAACAAGATCATACAAAGAAAGGTCGCCAATTTCCAAGACAATTGTTTTAATGCCAAAAAAACTATTCACTGGCCATCCTCAACACATAATTTCCAAATTATATTAACATCTCAAACACAGGAATATCTTGATCCTGGTGGTTTCTTTAAATGAATTTCCTTCATAATTCTACAAACTAATTGACCTTTCCCTACTGAAATACCATCAACCTTGCTGGCAGGGCTATCTTAGAGGATGCGCTTGTTATGCTATGCCCAAAAATAATATCCGATCACAAAGCCGGTCATGTTAACTATGCAGCTGCAGTCTTACTCCCATGAACCCGCTAGGGAATTTACTTTTCCTAGGCATCTTCGCAATAATTCGGACTATCTTGATTTTTAAAAAACTATATTAGAAGAGTATATAGACAACAACAGGGGTACGGATGCTATCGCAATAGTCTGGGATTGTCTTAAAGCATGCGTCAGAGGCGCCACGCTCCAACATGTTATTAAACAAAATCGACAGGACTCTTCCAACTTGGAGCAAGAACAAATGCGCTGTGTAGATCTTGAGAGTTTACATGCAACAGCCATTGTCTCTAAAGATCCCACCTGACAAGTGATTTACCAGCTGGTTATCGAGGCTAAAGCAAAGATTTTGAGAAGGTTACAGGACAAAGACGCTCATAGCTATCACAAATTGCGAACAAACCAGTACGAATATGGCGAGAAAGTGAGTCGACTACTGGCTAATCAAATCGCGGATCGAAGGGCTAAATCATTTGTCAAAACAATTAAAGGGGTAAATGGTCTGACTTATACAAGATCCATAGATATTTTGGAACAATTTCGGTTATTTTACGCTGACCTCTATGGTGATTCTGGTAAATTTGATCAGCAAGCCGCTTCGGCCTATATTCAGGAGTGTGCTATGCCGGTTTTGGACCCTCGTTATCGCTGGCTTCTCCAAAACAACATTCGGGATCGGGAAGTTGAGGATGCAATCGCAGCTTTGTCGCTGGCAAGGCAGTCGGAGAGGATAAGATCCAGCTTGAATTTTATAAAGTCTGCAAAAGTACATTAGCCCCTAATATATAGAGCTCTGTAATTCTAATATGGAAGGTGGCGAAGTCCCCTCCTCTTGAAATGGCACGAATATTGTGGTCTTTCCGAAAAAGGTTGAAGCCTATCAATGAAATGGGTTCTTATCGGCCAATAGCATTGATAAATGCTGATGCAAAACTTTTAAAATTCTTGCTACACGACTGGCTCCCATTATCCATCAATTGGTTTCTGACCAACAACATGGTTTCGTTCCCGGAAGAGATACGGCGGAACGTATTTATACTGCAATCGCGGCATTCAACATCTTGGGGCATTTAGGTCAGCAGCTGCGGATGCTGATGTTAGATGCCGAGAAGGCCTTTGACCGAGTTAGCTGGGGAGCTTTATGGACAACAATGACTTTCATATGCCTCGGTCAAAGGTTTATCTCAGCTATACAAAAAATGTACAAGAGCCCAACTGCTGCAATCAAACTCAATGGCCAGTCATCCGCCTGCTTCGCAATACACCGGGGCACGCGGCAGGGCTGTCCACTATCCCCACTGCTGTTCGCCATTTACATTGAGCCTTTTATTAAACATCTACTATCCAGTGCTGATATTAACCCAGTTACTTTAAACAGGATATAGCTCAAACTAACAGCATACGCGGACGACATCTTGAGTCAGCCAATAACTGCTCTGGCTGCCATAACCACCGAGGCATAGGGATTCGGCTCCTTTTCTGGGTATAAGCTCAATTTGAATAAAACACAGACATTACTCAATTTTGAACACAATATTCTCCCCACGGCTTTAGGTACTACAAAAAGTGCAGGATACTTGGGAGTTACTTTATATAGTCAAGTTAGGGACATCACATCTTTGAACTATGAACCTCTTTTGAGGAAAGTAGTCGCTAACCTACGCTGTTGGCACCGGCTCCCATTGAGTATATATGGGAGATGTAATATCGTCAAAATTAATGTTCTTCCCAAATTTTTGTCTTTTTTTCGCACTATTCCACTGAAGGTTCTTCAAACTTTTTTTAAATGCCTGGATGGCGCCGTAGGTAGTTTTATTTGGGGTTATCGGCGTGCCAGGAGAGGTTTACGATATATAAAATTGCCATTTAGGCAGAACGGTTTTAAACATCCCGATTTTAAGTTATACCTTTGGACCGCATTTACAGGGCGAATACAGAGCTTAGTCAAAGGACTTGAAACCTGTCCCACTTGGCTTTCATACCAGCTAGCCTTTGGATCTGATTCTGGGTATTTGCTCTATAAAACATCCGATCCGAATAATTTTAAGAGGGTGCGATTCAAGACATTCTGGGACATAGCTAATATATGGCTCGAAATCTCTAAGGCATACACATTTCCCGACTTACATTCCTATACGGTATTATGGGGGAATCCTCTATTGTCGAGTATTTTTCATGATTGTGTTGGCAAAGGATGGCAATGTAAGGGTGTGACCCGGTTGGGTCATCTCTACGATGGGCAGGGTTTTCGATCCTTTCAGTCTCTGAGAGAGGAATTCTCCCTACCACACAGATAATTTTTTAGTACCTGCAAATCAGGGATTATTTAGTTCGAGGCCTAGGCATGTCAGAGCTGGAGTTAAAGGGATCTTCTTCTGAAGTTCTGTCTACTTTCTTTGGGGCAGCCAGATGAGGGGCCATTGGCAAAACCAGAAACTAATCGGGCGGCTAGCGATGATGGGATACAGATAGCAGCCAAGTTAACTCGGATTCTTAACTGTAATATTACTAAGGAGAGATTAATGAATCTCTGGAAACAATAGATGCGGCAGTAACCTCAGTTAATCTGAAACTCCAGCAAACTATATTAATTTTCATGCTGTATTATACCCCGGAGCGAATATCTAAATGGGCTACCAGCTCAAACAACCCAATATCATGTTGTCTGAAATGCTTAGAATTTGCTGCAGATTTATGTCACATGTTTTTTTCTTGTCCTCATCTGAAGGAATTCTGGGCTGGTATCTCTCTTGCTCTCGCAGTCAAGCTGGTTACGACAAAGTAATCAGCGAGAAAGAGCTTGCTCTGGGAATGTTTTCAGATTTAGGCTGTCTTACTGAATGTTTTGTCTCTATTGTATCTGCTTGTGCTCGCCTATGTGTTGCATGTTCTTGGATTCAAAGCAAGGGCCCAAGAGTTAACAAATTTTGGGGTTTGCTAAGAGACATCTACGAAATGGAGATGGCACTAGCTAAAGCTAGAGGTCCTCGGTCTTGATGTAAATTTGAAAGGACATGATCTTGCCTTCAATGGGATTGAGAGCATAATTTCTAAATTATTGTAAATTTCAATGTGGCCACGTCCCTGTTCTCTCGTGTCTTTCTTGTCTTTATCTGTATCTTTATCTGGTATTGACTTCCTTTTGTTCCTCCCCGGCTTTCCTTTTTTCCCTTCTTTTTTCTCTTCGTTGTTTGCGTATTTTTTCTGATTTTTCTTTTTCTTACCTAGCTGTTTATGAGTACTATTGGTAAAATGGTATATTCTGTAAGAAATATTTCTGTCCATGTAACTTGTTGCAACTTTATTTATTTTTTGTCTATGGCTACCATCAAACAAAGAGTGACCCGCCGCTATTGCCGATCTATAACAATTGACAGTTCTGTAACTAAAGCCCTTCTTATACAAGATAGCAAAAAAATTAGCAATCATAACCTCATCTGCCTCAACAGGATCCAACTCCCTCTCCACGCACTAACATAGCCAAACTTTCCATGCACTTGAATATCTTTTCCTTGTCCCTGGGGCCAAGGATTCATACAACAACTCTGCAGTTTCTCCTGATAAATCATTGAATCTTCCGGATTTCCTGAAAATGCTCCAAACTAGTAGGTTGAGCACCCCTGCCTCCAATGAAGGTTGTTCGTGTCTGTCCACATCTTGTAAATGTTCTCTCCTCGCTCTTACTAAAAATGAATCCTCTTTAGCCAATTACATCACTGTACGATACCCACCTTGAGTCACCCAGAAAGGAGTCACTAACATTATTTAGCAACTCTGAATCCTCCCCTGTTTCAAAACTCTCTAAATCATTGAGAATGGAGGGTATGCATAACCTTTCATGCCCCTCCAGTTTATGGGGAATGCATCTACAGCCATTGCACCTGGATCTGCCATCCAACTCACATACCTCTCTAATTGATTTGTCAATCTTGAAGCCAATAAATCTTCCTCCAAAGGACCCAGTTCCTCCTGTATCCTCTGAAAAACCATCAGATTCAGCTTCCAGTTGCGGAAATCCATCTAATAGCAGGAATTCCAGTTGGCAACCATATTCTCTTTCCCTGGAAGATATTGCGCTGACCCACTTATCTTGTGTTCCATACAAAATTCTCCAGACATATTTCGGCAATTGTGTCAATTCTTTTGATCTGCTGCCATCTAATTTGTTTATGTACATTACCGCAGAAAAATTGTCCATTTTTAACAAAACCGTAGCCTTCTGAATCTTATCTTTCAAACTTTGAACTGCCAACACAACTGCTTTCATCTCCAGACAATTTATATGTTTTACTCGTTCTTCCAAATTCCACCTTCCACCTGCCTGCACTGCTCCTAGTCTCGCACCCCCTCCTAAATTGATTGCATCTGTCTCTAATACAAAATCTAGACTTGTTCCAAATGTTGCACGCCCATTCCATGCTTGAAGATTTTCCAACCACCAAATCAACTCCTACTGTGCTTCGACATCCAACTTTACCTTCTCTCCATACCAGAGACCCTTGTTCGGACCTGACTTCTTCTCTCTTTGCAAAGCCCTGTTATGTAACGGTCCCGGAAAGCCCACTTGTATCGAATAGTATAAAAGACCTATCAGCCTTGTCAACTGTCTCAAACTCACCTCCTTTTTCTTCAACAACCACTTCACTTCCCGTCTTATAAGACCAATTATCCTCTCTGGTATTTCCAACTGCTTCTTCACTGTATCCACTACAAATGCCAAAAACTCCATCTCTGTGCAGGTAACAAAACTGACTTTTCCAAATTTATTACAATTCCTATATTTCTCAAAACGCTTTATACCAGAAAGCAGTGCTCTAATAATGTCTTCACATCCCATTCATTATCAATATGTCATCTAAATAGATTAACAGACGTACTCCTCTTTCTTTTAGTAAACCTAGAACTGGTCCCATCATCTTCGAAAAACACCAAGGGGCTGGTGACGATCTGAAAGGGAGACATATAAACTAGAAAAGGGAATCTTTCCACCTGAACTGAAGGTAACACTGACTTCCTTGAGCAATCCTGGACCGAAAATTACGCATCTTTCAAATCTATTTTCACCAACCAGTCCCTGTCTATCAGAAAATCTCTTAGTAGATGAATACCCTCCATCTTGAAATGTTTGTAAACCACATAACGATTTAAATCCCTTAAATTTATCACTGGTCTCCAAACTTTGTCCTTCTTTTCCACTACGAAAAGTGTACTTACAAATCCCTTTTGCCATTCTGGTACCTCCATTATCGCTTCTTTATCTAACATATCTTTTATTTCTTGTTCCACAATTTCCTGAGTGCGGTCCTCGAACAACATTACTCCTGGTTCCCTTTCCTGTTTCGGTTCTGACACAAAGTCTATCAAAAAACCTCTTACAGTTTCTAAAATCCATGCATTCTATGTCATCTCTTTCCATTTCTCGATGTAGGGGCAGATTAACATAACTGGCACATCCCTGCAGATCAGCAGAGATGCGCCAGTTATGTTGCGTGACATTAGGACCCCCTTGCGCCACCATGGATGTGCCGCATTTACAATGCGGCGCACCGTGGTGAAATGAGAGACTTATGCTTGACGCATCTGTCAGCGTATAGGTGACGCAATGCTGTAGTCGTGTTGTAAGCGCAATGCAACTCCAGCACTGCTCAGGGCCAGCCTATACTTTCTGGGCTGCGTCACCCCTTACGCCTGCTATAAGCAGGCATAAGCTTTTGACGCAGCAGGGATGTAAAAGTGACTCTGTGAAATCTTGTAAATTTCACTGCATCACTTTTACAGGGCTTTCTTGCGACCTAACACCCACCCTGCATACATTATACCTGACGTAGGTATAATGTAGCGCAGCGCTTTACAACGTGACGCATCTCACTAGATGTGTAACGTTGTAAATCTGTCACATAGTGGTGCATGGTTTACTGCGTCACAGAAGTGACGCAACAGTGTCGTAAAAATGTTGCAAGGGGCTTGTAAATCTGCCCCGACGTATTTCAACCTTCCTCCTGTGTTTCTCTGCGTAAAACCAATTATATTTTTCGTACTCACCTTAATGTGATTAATTTCCTGTTTGGAAACCCCCTCTTCCACGACTTGCTCTGCTTCTGCCAGCTCTTCCTCTCTGCTTATATAGAGTTCCCGGATAAGAGGTTCCTCTATATCCACCTCTTCCTTGGAATATTCCTCCTCCTTGATAAAAGGGCCCTCTTCCATATGAACGGCCGAAAGTCTGACCCGCCTTCCAGCCCTTCCATATAAACCACCATTGCCAAAAACCTTCCTCATGGAACCATGAGCTTTATCAAGAGCTGTGAATGTTTGAACACACTTGTCTAATGACTTTACCACACCTTCTCCAAAAAGTAGTCCCTTTGACTCCTCACTCGTTTCCTTCTTAACAAAATTGCCAAATTTTGGACTTATTCAATATAATACTGCTTTTAGCCTTTTGGCAATTAAACTTGCATTTGCATTACCAGTAAAGCATATTGCTCTCTGGCTCCAACCCCAAAGTAAATGTAAATCCAGCTCTGTTCCATTCACATAAGATTCCTCCACCATATCAAAAATTCTAGATTTGCACCTAAAATATCCAGCCGTTTATCTTCACATTGCTTGAGTGACCTCTCAAGCCCTTTCTTTGTATCACGACCTAACTTAAACAAATATGTTATTAGATCAGGATCCAAATTCGGGGTCATGGACTCTTTCACATCTATTATAGGACCTAAGCATTCTGCTCTCATAAGATGAGGTTAATTTCTTTCAAGACGACGTCTTATCCAAAATTTAATGTAATCAGCCACATGACTCAAATGCCACCACTCAGAACTCCTTGGGTGCCTTATTTGAGCTAAATTGAAAAATGACTGACCCATTGGCTCTCTAACCTCCTTTAAAATATCCTTCTTTGAACTTCCAAATCTGAAAACTCACCTGGATCCTCATTGTAATTAAGATCCAATACATACTCATCCAATTCCTCATTCTCCTCATGTAGAGACCATGTAGGCTGTCCTCCTTTTTCATTTGCCGGGTGGTCCGGCCTCTTTTTTGTGTCGCAAAGGAGACCATCCAATGAATTTCCACTAGTTGAAGGTCCTGCTTTCTTTTGTAATGATTCAGAAAATTCCTTCAGTGTAACTCCATGTTTAAATGTTTTAAAATACTTTCCCCCGGTCCTCTATTTTGGTACATTTTTTCTTCAGAAATACTCCAAAATTCTTCCTCTTCTCTTTCTACATCTCCAATATCTCTTTTCCCTTTCTTAACTAACTTTTCTAAATTCTCCTTCACCTTAGTACATAATTCTCTCTAAATCAGTCTTTTAATAATCTCTTCCTATACTTCACTTGAGTTTTTCTCTGCTCCTTCACTCATTTTCTTTAAATCTTAATTTCTTAAACTCTATGACTTTCTTTTTTTTAATTTACTTTAAAAAAAAATCTTAATCAATTTGTCAAAGGATTGATATTCTGCGCCGTTTAAAAAACGTTAGTAAACTATCCTCTGATCGGCAACAGTCATAGTAATTGAATCCATTGACTTTCGGAGATGAGTTGCCTAGTAACCCTTGTATATGGCAATGCGTCTTCTGCCATGCACAAGACAACCCCTATTTCCTGTAAAGAGACGCGTAGCTCCCTCACGTTGGCTTAAAAACTCTATTTCCTTCTGAAAAAGGCCTAAACCCTTCATGCTTCAACTCCATTCTGAATCATTCGGAAAAGGAGCTTTGCATCATACGAGCGCCTGTTCGTGTGCCGGTTTAAAAAAACAACCATCTGAAACACGGTTTGACCATTTATATGACCTAATTTCTAAATACCTATATTTAGCAATTTGAACTTCATGTTAACAAATAATGCTTATCTATTCTGAACCTCTGTAAAACCAATGAACCTAAAACTAGATCAATGTACCGGTAAATTGGGTAAAACACAAAAAAAAGAAAAATTATATCATTTAATCTTAAATCTATAAACATACTCACCAATTCATTCTCAAATATACATATTATATGACAACCTAATTAAAACAAACCTTTCTAAGATAAGCAACAATATACCCTGAAAGATAGTTATTCTTAGAAATATCAATATACTTATCTCCTCAGAAGCAGCAAACAAAAGTGGATGAGATTGGAATGTTGGGGACTTTTAATATGTTGTATGTTCTAGTGTTATGTGACTTCATACTGTTCTATTGGAAAGTTTTAAGTGCTGCTCAGAAGTGGTAAATAAAATGCTAGCCTCCAGTCTTGACATAAAATCTAGTGCCCTGCCCATGACTTCAGTCAAATCTTATGTCTCGGTGCAAACTACTCTCTCTATGGAACCATATTTAAATTAATAGATGTCAAATGCCTATTGTTTTGTAATAACCCGCTTCAGTTCTAATCAAATACACCACGTACTATGAGTCCCAAAGTGTTGGGTCAGTGAAAGAGATAGTAGTCCATGTCTATGTGGTGGTGCATCTGTTCAAGCCACTATGGACTTTGTTTTTATATACTCTTTTTACAATTGTTTACATAAAAGGTTTTTAAAGCTATTATATGTCAATCACATCTTTAAAAAAGTTAGACTTGCGCTTTTACATTTACAGATGTTGCCGAATACTAGAATCTGTTTGATGTTGTTTGCTTTTTAAAAGTGTGGTTAGAATGAGGAATACAGTGAATACAGAATAGCACTAGGCACCATGTTGCTATCAATTTGTTTTCCTGTCTGGGACACTTAGTATTATGTTTTATTCTGTCATTTTTATCGATGAATTTGTATTTTAATGATGCTATACTGTCGTATTGTCTTTTATGGTTTACTTGTTTTAAAACAAATAAAGTGTGATTTATTGATTGGTTGATTGATTGATTGATGATTAAATGGCAAGTAATGTGAAGGCTTGATAATGTGTTCATCCCACTGCTAAACTACTAAACTCGTTTAGAAGTCAGCGGGTGGACCACCATATTGCTGGTTGGCAGATGGCCCACCTCCGCGATATTTGTTTTTTTTTTACCAAAAGTGCTTCACTGACATGGCAAATGCATTTTTAAGAAAACTCCAGGATGGGGTTGGTTTCTGAAAATCAAAACACAAAATGTCTATAACAGAGATGTTTCTCTTAGTGAATGGGAGACATTTTTTTGCTTTTATTTGTTTAACATCAGCAATGTCATGAATGGCAGTGGTGAACAGGAAAAAGCAACATTGAAGAACTGGTGTTAAATAGGGCAGGCCTAGCGATGCCCCAGATATGGAGATCTGTGGCAGCTGGCCTTCAGGCAGGCTGTTTCCGCAGACATAGGCTGTATCTCTACATAAACTAGGAAAATCAAGGGAATGGGGTATAAATGATCTCCTATGCCCTTTTTTAATCTCAATTCTATATTAAATGTTTTGAAAATTATACAAACAATGATCAAAAATCAAATATCTTCATATAAACAGACAATGCTGAGGATACCTTATGGGATACGAGTTACTGTTCATTCTTGCGGCACTTTGATCTGAACTACTGCTGCTCCCATATGGCACCATTTGTTTGTTTGCCTTAGTTGTCTGAACAAAGCTAAAGAACGCCCTGTGAATTTGTGCACACCCACAAACTAACATGTTTAGGGGTATTCACCAACCCCTCTCCAATCTTTATCCACACTACAAAAGGTTATAAATGTACTCCTGACAAGGGCCGAAGTTAAATTTTTCCAGGGAGGGAAAAGGGTATATAGAAGGTGAATCTACACTCAAATAGTGGATTTTGCATTCAAATGTTTGCTAGGAGTGCAGTTTCCAAGACCAAATTCTGTAAACTCATGTGAATTCCTTAAAGGCATAAATTAGCATCAATACAAAGATATATACTCTTGGTGCACTTTTGTGTTTTTCTTTAAGAATCAGGGTCTTCGTGTATTTGTATATTACCCATAACAATGCCTATAATGGTTTAAAAATTGGCATGCATCAAACACATTTTACTAAATGCTGCCTCAGAGATATGGTATTTAAAGTTGCACAATAGTTTAGAAAAAAACTTTTCAAGCTTCAAAATACTTTGTGTACATTATATTCTGAAAGCAAACAATCACCAAACTTACATTCATGCGTATGCATTTATTAGCATTAAACCAGGGACCATTCAGAGAGTATTACAAACAGCCAGAGTTTATTACATTTTGCAATCCTTTGTACATGTTTTTATGAAGGAAACCACTGTCTGTATTGCAAACTGAGGTCACAGCTCCTCATCCTCAGAATGTTTGCCATATTAGTAAAGCCTTCGGATTGATGAATCACATATACAGTTTTGAACAACTTATACATGTGGGTACACATTTTGCCTTAGCGGAAAACAATCCTTTTTCACCGATTCATACAGTGATGCTGGAAACTGGCAGCCTAAGTATTTGGGCTGCCAGGTGTTGGGCCCACTCGATCCTTCGTGGAAAAATACACATGATGACTTTGGGCATCGAGTGATGGGAATTTCACATGACCACATCCCTGCCTCCTAATTGAATTGGAAATCAAACGTAAAAACCCTTCTGTGAGTTGGAAAGGAGTTTCCAAGTCATGCAAGGGGTTTGGTGTCTGTTAAAAATAAATTTTGCTGTTGCAAAGGCTGTCTTTTTGTGAATGACATAGTTTATGAACACAAAGGTCCTTTGTACAGCAGGCACTTGCCATTGCATCTTAGTGACTGTCTGCAGAAATGCTGCTCCAGCAGTCTAGCCTCTATAGCTGTTTGGGTTTTATCAAAGACTGCCCTCTCTACTCGTGTAGTGTGTCCTGGAATATCGTATCAGCAGTATCGATGGGGCAGTATATTAAGGACAGAACATCGAAAATATAATATCAACAGTTAAGTAAGTCTAGATTTACCCTACCTAACTCCACATATATGTACCTAGGCGGTACATATATCTTCAAGGTGCATAGAGGTGGAGTTAGGAATGGTAAATCTATTACATCCCTATATGTACTTACTTTTCGATATTTTGTTTATCAATATTCTTTCTTCGATATTAGTATGCCAAGAACATGTCGGGTCTGATATTCAGTAGTACAATCGCTCATGTGGAAGAATCTGAGAACACAGATCAGGGACTTCAGACCAGATGTACAAAAACATTTTGCTTTTCTTAATGGGCCAAATAGCAATTTCGGCCCAATAAGAAATGAAAAACAGCCTTTTTATATGTGTAAAGGCCACAAAACTGTTTAAATTTGCGATTTCTACCTGGTAGACACTGCAAGTTGCGACCGCAATTTAGGAAACGCACATAGGTATTACCTATTTACGATTCCTAAAGCATTTCCTAAAAGCGACTCAAAGGTGATGGTAACCATGTACAAAATTTAAAAATGCATTAAAAAATGCCTTTTTTTAAAGTGACATGTGCACTATGAACTTCAGGTGCCTCAAACCCAGAGGCACTCTTGGGTTTAGATTTCCTAAATTACGATTTCCCGTTAGGACATCATAATTTAGGAAATGCAAACCATTTCCTGTTTTACCCACAGGTGGGAATGGAGTAGCATTCTCTATTTGTGATTTCCTAGGAGCAATTCACAATAAGGAAATTGCAAATTTTGTACATACCATTTTGTATTTTGCATTCCTACGGAATCAGTATTTAGGAAATGCAAAATAAGAATTTTGTACATCTGGCCCATAATGAGGTGATGTCACACTGTCACTTTGTCAAAGTCTCTTTGCAGTCCTAGGCACATTTTTGCTGTCCCTGGCAAAGAAGGTAGCATCAGTTTATATAGATCTATACAAAAAGTAAGAAAATACTCTAATCGGAACAATGCAAAACTAAAAGCCATGATTGTGTTATCCTAGCTGTGGGAATTATGAGAGCAGCTGAGATGTTTTGAACTCTGAAATATACCAAAGGTTTAATTACGATTTGTTGTTGGATAGGATAAGCACACATCATTTTTCTCAGATTGGTGCATTCGATGTTGCCATCAGCAACTAACGTGTTATTAGTGGATCTTAGGGAAGTCATGAAACTTAACATATTCCATTATATTCACATTTTGGGTTTTGTTTGCAAGCTAAACCTATAATCCTTAGAAGATATAGAGAGTCACATAGATAAAACAATCCTGCTGGGATTCTGTTTCAGATGCACTTAAAACATAGACATCAATTCAACAGAATGACAGAGCTGGTAGTTGTTATATCACGCACAACCATAGCCCCAAAACTGCTTCCCATGTGCTTTAGGGGCCTTGGGGGTGAGAACATCAGAAAATAAACAAGTCTCTAAGAGTTGCATTTCTCTTCCTGATGCTGCCTTCATGACTCCAGGGACCAGAGGTAGCATGTTCAAAGTTAGGAGTACCAAATAGCAACCTAGGCGTAGCTCCTCCTACCAGGCCCGGACTGGCCGTAGCGGGCACCGGGCAATCCCCCGGTGCGCCGCAAGGGTGGGGGCTGGTTTTGGGCCCCTGGGTGCCGTTTTTGCAGCATGGCTGCAAAATTAGCCATGTAACAAAACCAGCAGAAAAACGACCCTGGCGCCCCCAACCCCTCCACCCCCGCCCCCCATGGGGGAGGGGGGCGAGCACTTTGCCAGGGCCGGTTGTAGTTCCCAGTCCGGCCCTGCCTCCTACCCTTGGTTGTCCGCAATTTACAGCGGTGACTTGACAGTCAAGATATAGAAATTACATAACTCAGAAATGTACACTAGGAGAAATTGAAAAATAATTTGACAACACTAAGTAGCATGACAGGAGGTTACAAGCAACTACTTACGAGTCAACAATTGAGTAAACATTTATCTGTGGTGATTCAGTGTCAAAATGCTTGGCTCACTTAACCATCACCACGGCCAATCAGGAGCTGGCACTTAGCCAATAAGTAAAAGTGTCACATGCATACTGAGCGTCAGAGAATGCAAGGGATATAGAGGGGTCCCAGTAAAAAGGTATCAAAAGTACACAATAGATATAACAAAAGTTAAATAAAGTAAGCAGAAAAAATCCATTCAGTTAACACACTGTTATTTAATCACACTGTGTCATTTAAACTGCATGTATCATTCTGGCAATACAATTATTAAAGTGCCCCGGGAAAAGGAGGGTGGGATGGGGTGTTAGTGTGAGAAAGGAGGGCTGTGCAGAATTGGTCATAGTGCAGGCAAATACATCAAAACATTAGAGCGTATAGAAAAACATCAAACTGGCTTCAGAGCACTGAGTCAGTATATATAGGTGGAGCAACTAATGCTCTACAAATTTACATTAAACACAAACGCTGGCCAGACAGGTTTGATTCCGCACAGTACCACACCTAGTATACAAATTGCTAGGTTGGTCGACTATTTGATTTAGTCAATTATACTTTATATACACTCTTTTCAAAAGTTTGTTTCATATGTCATAGAAAAAAGACACAGTCATTGACGAATACAGACATTCAAAGGATATTCAGAAACCTAATACAAAATGCACAAAATACATGTAACAAATTACTGTACATATCACATAGAAAACTGTGCAATGCCTCAAATTAATTCGTTATGAGGCACCATTCCTTCATATTGTATATACATGCAGACAAGCGGACATTGAATTTATTGTGAAAGCCTGCTTGTCTAAAAGAGCCAGAGATTTTTCTGTTCAGTGGGGTCTAATTCTAGGGGAATAAACAGGGTGGAAAATCCATCCTGTTTATTCCCCTAGAATCAGCCCAAACACATGTTCCCAAAACATGGTCCAAAGAATGGGATTTTCAGTAAACTTTGTAATAATTTATCTCTCTGCGGTTACTGCTGAAAGAGGGAAGGGCGGTTCTAAAGTCCTGCTAACTCCAATTTCCTTATAGGACTGAAAAGAAGATTACTACAAGGGATGCACTTAAAGCACGTGTAGATGCTGCACATTGTTATTGCGAAGCTTCAGTGTTTTTTTTGTTGCCTATGCACAAGTGCTGAAAATTTCTCTGTAGATAATTCTTGTGTCGGACATTTCAGTACAATTATACCCTGTCATTTGATAAACTGTTTATTGTCTGTCAATGACACAAAGAGTTTCTTAAAACTCATCTACCATTATTACAAAAAGGTTGTTTCTAATTTCAATCCAATAGGCTATAGCCTTTGACTACTCTTCCATAACTGTCCTGTCCTATGTAGAAGACATTGCACTCTTAAATCAAGTATTACAAGGCTATCAAAAAGATGAGTTAATGCTTTGTGGTTAAGAGTTGCAATGTGAAACAAAATTGGCAATGCCAATATTTCTGGCTTTAAAGGAATGTTGTATGGTATGTTTTATGGAAATGTGAAGAATTAAAAGTAGATTGCACAGGAATGGACATGTATTTGTGTAGAAACAACGAACTGTAAAATAATATTGGTGTAGGTTAAAAGGTCAGGTGACAGTTGCACTGTGAAGACAGACCTAAAGATCCATGCAGGTTAATGACTGCCCTCCTCCCATCTGTGTTGCTCAGGCAGCTGGAAACATTAACAAAATGATCACAGCTGTGTTGAGGGAAAGCATGTGTTTGGTGGAAACACACCTTCTGCCCAATTAAAACATGTGGGTGGTGCCATAGCCCCTCTTCTGGTGAGTATAACATCATTGTCTGCACTGCCCGACCATTCGAAGTTTGCAAAACAAAAGTCAATTCACACTCTTTACAAATGGATTTCGATAGTTTTTGACTTCAGGGCACAGAAGAAATACCCAGCCTTTCGGACAGAATTTTAATGGTTGATGGTTCAGCTCAGTTATTTTAAAGTGTATACACAACAGAATTGTGGAGTCATACAAATTATCTCAAACCACAGCATGAAAGCATAATATACAACACTCTGAATGAGGTGCTGCTCCACCATGTACATTGTTGGACCCGGCCTCGCTGACCCCCATAAACCCAGAACGACGGACAGAACTGATTTCCGTCCACCCAGGACTATACACGAGACTCCTACATCGGACCTGAAACGACCTCCAGACCGCGTGCCTGCACCCATGCACGTGACCATCAGACTCCATGTTTGGCCACCCCGGCCAGCCGTCCGCCTTCTTCCCTTTCGGCAGCCTCTGGCCGCTCCCAGCTGCAGCTGGGCGTGCGCGTCTGGCGCGCCCCGACCCGCCCAGGGGGTGAACGACTCACCAAGTACCCGAAACCAAGGCTTCCATCACACCTCCGGCCCCCTCCAGAGGAACTGGATGTCCTCACACCTCCGAACCATCCCTGGGGGCTGGTTTCAATCGCACCTTTTGGCTTCCTAGCTAGCTGGCTCCAGGCCTTGATGAGCGTCTGGGATTCCCGGGGACGCATGGTCCAAAAGCATCAAAGACACAGCCGCCCAGAAGATCAGGCGCCTGGCCCTCGGACCTCCGGCCTCCTGCCTCTGAGGGTCCGGACATCAAAGAGCTCCGTGACTATAAGACAGCCTGCCTTCCATCTAGCCAGTAGTTGTATCTTGGACAAGAAAGCCCTGCTGATCTGATCGCGGCTGACCTTGAGGAGAACAGACTCTGACCCACCGAGCCCTGTTGACGTCGTCGCAGCTCATCCTCAAATCTACGGAACTGAACCATCGGAGCCCTGCTGACCTCGTCGCGGCTCCCTCTCGAAGAGTAAGACCTGAACCCTCGGAGCCCTGCTGACCTCGTCGCGGCTAACTCTCGAAGAGTAAGACCTGAACCATCAGAGCCCTGCTGACCTCGTCGCGGCCCACTCTTGATAACGAGAGACATTTGCTACCACCCAGAGTCCTGCGGACGCTGTCGCGGCTCTACTTGCCTACGAGTACGACGGAGTACTCCTGACCAAGCCCTGCTGTCCTCGTCGCGGCTTGAAGGACTCTCTGGTCCGGCTGGACCATCGACGCTACCCTCACGACCATCTTGAACAAGAAGTGAGTAGGACAGCAAGTCCCATCGCCAGCCCCCGTACCCCCCTGTTCGAGGATTGAGAACTGTGCGCAGGGTGCGTGGCGTGCCAACTGGCCCTCTAAGACTGTCCCGCTTCCCCGTTGCCTTGTTACGAGACTTTCGTGATCCCTTGATCGCTGTGTATTGCTCCTTATTTTTATGCTGATAACGTTCATACTCGATAAAGATTCGCAGTGTGGTGTCCGTTCGTAAGTGTGGTGTGGCGACAGTGTGTACGATCAGTCCTCCCCGGCGGGGACTCCCCCTCGATAAGACTCGGCAGTAATTGTGGGAGAGGAGGTCTCGGGTGGTTAGGAGAGTCATCTTGACCCCCGGGGTCACCGCCTTCCAACATACATGTATTTAAAAGGAAACTAAAGTTACATGTCAGGTTAGATAGGGTGTTAATAAAGTCAAGGAAATCTCCAGAACACACTCAATTAAGTAAGGGTATTAAAAGAAAACACAAAAACCAGATGGGCTAAGGATTTTAACAGTCGCAAACACTTCAATTCAACGTTTGAAACCAATAAAATGATTCCTTCTATGCAGTAATTTCATTCTAAGTCCCTCTTGGGACCCCTCTGTGAATATTAAAAAAGTTTGTAGGGTTGTTGAAGTGTAGGCAGTGATCCAAGGGAAAACTGCCAACTTTAAACTAACTTTAAAAAGAAGAAACGTTTTTTTTTAAACACAGACCAGTTTTCATTATTTAAAAGCAATCACAATCATGATGGTCTGCTGACCCCAGTAGGCCCCCAGACCTGTGATTTTCTACAGTCGTAATGAGTCATAATTTTGCGACCCACCTCATTTTAATTCATGAGTTAGGTCAGATTACACCCACTACGATTTGGAATTTTAAGAAACAACCTGTTATCTGGCCCTTTATCTCTAAGGAATGAAAGGGAACAGTATGTTTAGATTCTTCCTTGGTCTTGAGGGATAGTCTAACAGCATGGGATCCATGCAGGATACTGGCACTAGAGAGGCATTGTTACAGGTAAGTAACGCTTTTCATTCCACAAACAGATGGGCACAAAGATGTTGCACAATTACATCCCCTCCCCAGCATTACTGCAATAGTACGGTAAAACAAGGCTTTGTACAAAAGTACTATGTAATTCTCCATCATACTTATGCCTAGGAGAGTGTGGCTGTGCTTGCCTTACTTCTCTACGTTGAAAACTAGATCATCCTGGATAATCACAAATGTCTTCTATTGTTTACATCATGCAAACTAAGTCTGTGTTTATATTTGTCTATTGTAATCTTCATAACTAGATACACTATTAGAAACTTTGGTTGGTACCTTTCGTTTTATGTTTGACACGTCCCCATAAAATTACAGTATCATAGTACATTGACTTGTATATCTTATATTGCATTATTCCTATACTATATAAATGCTTCCTATTTGAGGTTTTTCAATATATTACAAATACCACTACAACACTGGAAAGCTTCCTCTTTTGTTGCTGAGTCTAGCATCCTTTTTATTTACTGATAATCATTTTCTTCCTGAAGGAGAATTTCTCCAAGGAGCTGAAGGAGATGGGAGGACAAGTCAGCATCATCGCCAATGACCCAGCTCTCATCAGGTACCCTTGGTTTAAACACCCAAGCTGATCTTGACTGTGGTAACCAGAAAGAGTTATTTTACGATAATGAAGCACGTCTGAAAAAGATGAACAAACCTAAACACCAATCTTCTAACAATCTAAAGTAGGATATCCTAGGGAAAACCTAGTTTTAAAAAACTGTATTGCTAGACTTTAATGTTGAGAATGTCCCAAAGAGATTCTCTCAACATTAAAGTTAAAGAATCAGCCAGTGTGGTCTATCCTTGTGACCCAGTAAATATAAGAAGCACCTCGGAGATGAAATACAACTGGAGGTTTATTTTCACTCGTTAGAGAAGACGGCACAGCGATCTTCTTGGGACATTGGAATTAAGTAATTCTGTTGTACTTTATGTGTAAATATGATTTTGTCGCACATGCCTCATAAGTTAATATCAACTGTATAAATAACTCAAACCAATAATAACCCAATATTATTTTGGGGCAAACAAGGACCCAATTTTACACTATGCCGGGTACTGTGCAAAGGTTAACTGGTCACCTTTGACTGTTGATAGTGTTAACATGTCCATTTGATGGACTGAAGGAATAGTATTTATCTGCAACTAGAATCAACCTGGAGTCTATTCATTCACCAGGACACATCAGATAACATTTCATATTGCTTTTTTGTATTCTCCTGCTTTTCATGAGTCATATTTGAAGGGGAAGAATCAACATCTGTTAAACACATTTTATTCTATTCTCATTTGACAAAAAGATCGTAATAATATTACTCAAAAAATGTATTTGGTATGTGTGTAAAAAATTCCGATTTTAACTCTAATCCCTGAACAATAACTCAATTTTCTTTAGAAAAAGGTTACATGAAACACCATTCCATTAGAATTCCATGCTTACCTAGCTTATTCTCTTAATCCAAATATCTCCTGGCTTCATCCACTCTTGTATCCACAGTATTAAATGCCCACTTTTGTTACCACTCCATTTCAATCAACCAATAGTGCAAGTGAATATCCGTCATTATATAACATAATTTGACGTTGTCTCATTGTACTACTAATGGTACCATTTATCCTTACCTAATAAAGAGCTCAATTTAGAGTTTGTTGGAGAGGGTATTCCATCGCAAAGGTGATAGAGTACTCTGTCCATCAAACTGAAGGTCCACCCGCCTGATTTAGTATCGGGTGGGCCTTCAGTATGTCAACAGCGGGGACTACTCCATCTGCTTCACCGACATATACCTCTGACAGCCGGCTGAGGTTTTGCCATTTGTCCGCTCACCGTATTTAGAGTGGGCAAACAATTGGTAAGTTTTCACTGTCCATCACTGACAGGTAAAACCTGGCAGTAAAGGACAATGAAAACTGCATAATGACTCCCAGGCCATGGGAGAAAATTCCCATGGCGAGGGGGCCTTTGCTTTTTCTATTTTCGTAAGATAGCAAAATCCCACTTTGAAAATACAAAAAAATGAAAGTATGCAATATTGCTCCATCACATTGACAGAGCTGTCCATCAAAGTAACAAAGCATTGACCGGAAATGCCTTGATGGCGGCTCATGCAAGAGATGTCCACTAGGCCGGGAGACATCTCTAAATTTGGTGGGCGTGTACTCCTTCAGGGTTATGTAGTTCTTTACTCCATTTCCCTGACACAGTAAATCCTGTCTGCCAAAGTTTAAATCAGGCCCAAGGTCTGAACTGTGTTAATTATAGGCAGCGCACTGTACTCCTATCGTGGTCAAATTCATATTTTCTACCACTACTGACCCAATCCAATGGGTTATCTATATACCTAACACAAGAAAACACTTTTTATACATAGTCTACCCAGCGGCGGCTGTCACAGATCGGGGGTGGGAGGAACCTAGAGAGGAGGTAAAGAATCAAAAAATGTACCTCCTCGCTACGTCTCGCCGCTCTCTCCATGGTCGTCTCCGGAACAGAGCACCCAGGAAGCACCCAGATTCCCCTGAGCCAATCACAACGCTGCAATGCAGCGTTTAATTGGTCAGAGCGCCGTAGTACGGTGCTCAGCCAGGTAATGGGGCCTGGGTATGTTCTCCACTCAGACCGTAACGCAACTAGGGTGGAGAACATGCAAAGTGCGCATGAATGTTTGGCTGGCCCTAGAGGGCCGTCCAAACATTCATGTGCAATTTAGGGAGTGAAAACCACTCCTCTCCGCCCCTGCTGTGTCAGCAGAGCAGCCCCGCCACGTCCCGCCTGCAAAGGTACAGCAACAAGGAAAAAATAAAATTATAGTAACATGGTTATTATCATTTTATTTTTCCTTTAGTGACACTGCTTAAAAGCAGTGAGGCGACGCTCCTGCGCCTTAGTGGAGGTCCTCCCAAAATGGAATGATGTGTGTAATCTATGCTCACTATACCGCCTTATTAATCCAATTACCTTGAGTAAATGAGATGGTAATTGAGCCTTAACACCAGCCATTCCTGACTTTTAACGCCTCCACTAGCTTCAACTGCCTTCGCATCCTCCGTAAGACCTTCAAGTGGATCCCCCTGATTACAGAAAGACCTTCACCCACGCACTCATCACCAGCAGACTGGAGTACAGCAATGCCCTCTACGCCGGAATCAACAAGACTCTTCTGCACAGATTCCAGATCATCCAGAACGCTGCAGCCAGACTTGTCCTCGGGACACCGCGCAAAGAGCACAAGACCCAACACCTACAAGACCTCCACAGGCTCCCCATCGAGAAGAGGGTCACCTTCAAACTCCTCACCCACGCTTACAAATCCCTCCACCACTTCGGACCCAAATACCTCAACGAGAGGGTATCCTTCCACATACCCAAGAGGAACCTCCGCTCCGCCGACCTCGCCCTGGCAGAGGTCCCCAGCATCCACAGAAACAGAACCAGCGGGAGTGCTTTCTCCTACATCGTGACCAAAACCTGGAACGAACTCCCTGTGAACATCAGACGCTCCCCGACCTTGCACACGTTCAGGAAGGACTTCAAGACCTGGCTCTTCGACTGATCAGGAGCCGCTCCACTCCCCCCCACACCCTCCCCCAGCGCCTTGAGACCGTCACGGGTGAGTAGCGCGCTCCACAAACCCCTGATTGATTGATGAAAGAATATAGGGTGGACTATGTAGAACAAGGTTTTTTCTTGTGTTAGGTATAGAGATATCCCACAGGATTGGTACAAAAGTGGCAGCATGTGCTCTATAATCTGCTGGAGGTTATTACTACTTGAAATAATATAGTGCTTGCTGCTGTTAGAGTTGGTAGGGCTGCGGTTAATGCGCCACAAAAGGAAAAATCCCTCTACCTTCAGCAAGGGATTTTGTCTGTGATGCTCTAGAGACCTGGCTGTGTCGATAGCTTTTTTGATAGCCAGGAGAGCCTCATGCACATGGCAGCCGAATACAGGCTCTCTGTCAAAGGCATGTGTAGGATACAATATTGAAGCTCAGGGTCGAATGAGGTGGGCATTAGATATCCTTTATACCTGAGGACCACAGCAACTGGCAATTGTCTAAATCTCATTGTTGCCAAATCCATTTACCACCTTTCAGAGCCGCTGATTCTCCCTGTCCTTCCAGATGTATGGCCATTTCCTCCTCTTTCGTGTCCTGTTGAATCATCTCCTAGTATAACCGTATAACTGATTACACCTGTCTACTGTACTGTCTTAAGATTGCCTGAGCATTAGCTGTCTTGAGGAAAGTGGCTTCCAGCATAAAGACCCTTTTCCTGTAGCTCTACATCTTACTACCCTCCTTATACAGAGGGACAGTACACAATGAGGGGGGGTTACAAGAACAACTTTGGTTAACTTGCATCACAACAGTCATCTTTGGTTCATGATCAAACCGATAGGTGTGTCATTCGTGCCCCAATAGTTGTTGTCAAGGCACAGTACCTGTGCAGAAACCGATGCTGGTGCATGGACTTTTTTTAAGCTTTTTCCCCAGATGTGAACCTCTACTGGAATTGCTTCCACCGTCTTGCTTTGTTGACACTTTAAAATGACACTGTTGAAAGTCTGACTTAAAAGTTTGAACTATATGGATGCCCTCTAGATAAGGTAACACAAGTGGGCAATTATATCTGGTGGAGAGTCCACATGAGGTGGCGTGCAATCTCCCTTGATAAATGCCATGTAGTCGTCACTCTCATCCGGCTGACATACATTGACCTCACCTTCCTCCTTTTCATCTATATCAGTGATGCAGTGGCGGATCCTCCATGGGGGCGTTTGGGCACTGCCACACTGCTTTCTGGCCGTGCGAGAAGGCAGAAACAAATAGTCCTCAACTAAAGAAAGAAAAATCCTAATTTCAGGACTTTCGGTATTCACAGAAGGCATTTAAGAGTCCTAAAGTTAGGAGTCCTAACTTTACTACTACTAAATTGAGAAAAATCCTAATTTTAAGACTTTCGGTATTCACAGAAGGCATTTAGGAGTCCTAAAGTTAGGAGTCCTAACTTCTGTGAATACCGAAATGAGTAAATTCATTCTGTGAATGCCAAAAGTAGTAAGTGCATTCTCTGAATGCCAAAAGTAGTAAGTTCATTCTGTGAATACCAAAAGTAGTAAGTGCAATCTGTGAATACCAAAACAGTAGTAAGTTTAGGATTGAGTCTTAACACCTTAGCTGCGTGTAAACATTTCTCCCCAGTGCTGCGCTGTCCATTAGAACTAGTGCTGAATGGACATTCAATGGTCGTGCGCAGCACTGGGGAGGTAGCGCTGCTGACGACCATTGGCCGTCAGCAGCACTTAAGGGGTTAAGTTCATTCTGTGAATCGGGCCCACAGTTTCTATGAAATCACGTACATTGCAGGAACAACATCACCCAGACAACGGCACAGACTCAGAGTAAAGAAACAACACTGGATAAAAGAGAAACAGACCACAGGAGCATTAAACCATCAATGAACATCCCACCCATTATTGAATCCTATGATGTGACACCCCGGCAGTACTCTTCAGTTAGCATGATCTGATCAACAGTAAAGATTATAACAGAGCTTAGAAGTCTTTTGGTCTATTAGTGTGTGGTAATGTAGAACAGTACATCTCTAAGCAGTGGGCAGCTCCATGCAAGACGAGTGTAGTCGGCATCAGTACATTACATCTTATACAGTAAGAGACAGCTAGCTGCCCCTTAAGTCTCCTCGTGTCCTGCTTCTCCTATAATGTGTTTTAACAATATTTCCTAGGGTAAAAGTTTGGAGATCTGAAGTTCAATACCCCCCCCCCCAATCTTATTGACCAATCTATGCTCCTGCGTACAGCAACTTAATGTGTGAAATGGAACATCCTAAATTTGTCTCCCATCGTGACTTGGACCTGATCAGGATGGATGGAGATTCTGATTGGATGGAGGCAGAAAGCTTGGTGACCAGATGTTTATTTGATCAGAGGATAATAACCAGAGACAGTGTCGTACAGGAAATGGGTTCCTAAGGGAAGAATGGAAAGTACGATCAATACAGTGCACAGAGTTAAAACAAGCATTTGCAATGCAATAGGTCTCGCAGCATTAAAGTTTGAGTTATTGGCATTGTATATGACAATTTGTTGCATAACATTTTTAGCAAAGTCTGTATTGGTGTATAAAGATGATTTGCAAGATGATAGCTGTTGCAAAATATTAAGCAATGTTGTCAATAATATTATATTATAATAATATTGTACGTTACTGTTGTAGTCATAAGCATTTTGGTAGCGCATAGTGATGTTGTGGTGCCCCTGAGTGATGATGGGATAGATAGTGAGGGCGATAGATAGATAGAGGGAGGGTGAAAGATAGATAGAGGGAGGGCGAGAGAGAGATAGAGGAAGGGCGAGAGAGAGATAGAGGGAGAGATAGAGGGTGGGCAAGAGAGAGATAGAGGGTGGGCGAGGGATGGAGTGTGGGCGGGGGATGGAGTGTGGGGCGAGGGATGGAGTGTGGGGCAAGGGATGGAGTGTGGGGCGAGGGATGGAGTGTGGGGCGAGGGATGGAGTGTGGGGCGAGGGATGGAGTGTGGGGCGAGACTGTCCCATTGTTCAGGTGCTCGAGGCGAGTTTGGGGATAGGGAGCAAGATTCTGCCCTGCCAGAGAAGACCGCGCCTGACTCCGACCGAGGTTGTCCCGGCCTTGGACTGAGATCAACGGGTGTACTGAGGTCCCACGGGTGTACCGCAACCCGCACTCCCTTGCAGCAACCCCTTTAATAAAGCATAAATGCATTCCTCCCGGTAACGGAATTACTCGTGTCGCAACCCCAGGTCCCTGAATACAGCAGCCCCCACCGCAGAGCAGAATGGCAAATTCTAGTTCGCAACCACAATGTTTCTTTAGGGAATTTGTAAAGTTTTTCATAAATGTAAAGTTAGTAGGTAATTCTAGGAGAGATCCACAATATCACTTTTTAAAAGTTTTCAGCTAATATATAAATATGCACACACAGAGTTTCACAGCTAAAACCAGGACATATGTGCGGCATTATATGCATGGTACATATGAATCTTGATAAACTTGGACATTGTCCCTTTAAAACCATGGAATCCAAAAACGTGAGGTCAACAGACATCAGTGTGTAATGTGTAGAAGCCTCGTATACCCTCAGTTTCAGCTATTAAGCAATTAAAACTCAGTCAACCCGTTCCTACAAGAAAGGAGGTGGGTGTAAAAGTTCAAAGCCTTCACCTGCAGCCGTGGTGGCATTTCAAGAACGAATGCCTATTGGGCATTGATATTGCCTACACCTGATTGGCCTATTTTATTCCTCAGAATTTGATACCCATTGTCGTGGTGTCACCAGGGCTTTAAGTGGAAGCTTTTCAATATTATATACAAGCCATAGTTCCTGCCCATCTATCTTATGCAACTACAACCTTTGACAAAGCCAAAAGTCCTGACTTGCTGTAGGTATGATGTTACTCGTTGTATCAAACTTCTGGATGCAGTGACAGAAACAACAAAACAACAAAATACAAGTCAAGCGGCACACTATGCTAAACACATATTTTTAGCCTATGTCTTTTAAGCCACGCCCTTAATTACATTGGCCACGCCCCTTTGAGAGACCCCACAGTTTTTGCACCCTACTTAAAGTCCTACATAAGCGCATGTGTGCAGTAAGTGGCCTCGGTGCGCATACCATGAATGAGAGTGCACAGTGCCTACCTGCTGCCCGCTGCCTACCTGTTTTCTCTGCCGCTGCCCCAGCCGCCGCAGGGCCGCCCTCCAAGCCTCTGCCTCCTGTTTCTACCGCCGCTGCCCCAGCCGCCGCAGGGCCGCCCTCCAAGCCTCTGCCTACCAGTTTCTACCGCCGCTGCCCCAGCCGCCGCAGGGACGCCCACCAAGCCCGACATCCTTTTTCCTGCCGCTGCCAGCCCGCGGCCCGGCCCCCCCACCAGCCGATTGGTCTGCCCGCTCCCGCCTCCCCGCAGACCCTCCCTACCGGCTCCCTTCTTATGGCGACCGCGCAGCGGGAGCGCCGATTGTGCGCCGAAGGCGCGCCAAAGGCAAGCCCGTCTGCCCCCGTCCGTGCCTGGACCGCGCACAGTGCCAGGACCCTTGGGCCCCGCAGACACCAGCCCACCCGCCGGACCTACGACGCCGCCACCCTCAACACACTCAACACCGGCCGAATCCCGGGATGCTACCGAGCCACCCCGAGACGAACCCACGGACCCTTCTGCTGCAACGCCTGCAAGTTCACCTGCATCCGGACCTGTCCCGCACCAACACCCGCCAAGCTGAACACCAGCAGCAACCACCTGAAGTGCATCCTCCTCAACACCCGCTCCATCCACAGACACGCCATCGAACTCTGGAACCTCCTCGACACCACAGCCCCTGACGTCGCCTTCCTCACGGAAACCTGGATTAACGACTCCTCAGCGCCCGACATCGCCATCGTTATCCCAGAGGGCTACAAGATCACCCGAAGAGACCGCGACAACCAGACTGGAGGAGGCATCGCCATCATCTACAGGGACACCATCCGCATCAAGACCAACACCGACGACACCCTGACAACCGCCGAACACCTGCACTTCCAGATCCACACGGACCCCAAAACCACCCTCAGAGGCACCCTGATCTATCGACCCCCCGGACCATGCACACAATTCAGCGAGGACATCGCCAACTTCATCAGCCCGCATGCCCTCCCCTCCGCCGACTACATCCTCCTGGGGGACATCAACTTCCACCTGGAGAACAACAACGACCGCAAGACCATCACCCTGCTTGACAACCTCGCCAACCTCGGTCTCAAGCAGCTGGTGTCCACCCCCACCCACCTCGCCGGACACACACTCAACGCCGTCTTCTCATCCAGCAAAGACATCGCCTTCAGCCATGCCACCGGACTCCACTGGACGGACCACAGCTGCGTCCACTTCACCTTCAAAAGAACGACGATCCACCACCACCAGCAACAGGTTGCTCGAAGAAGCTGGAACAAGATCACAGCCGACCAGCTCGCCGCTTCCCTGAGCCAGCACCCTCCCGCCAGCTCAGCGAACCCCAGCCAGGCCGCCGACAACCTCACGAAGTGGATCAGCAACTGCGCGGACGAACTTGCCCCACTGAGGACCCCGCCCAGCAGACCCGGCAGCAAGGAGGCCCCATGGTTTACCGACGAACTCAAGAGCTCCAAGAAGAACTGCAGAGCCCTCGAGAAAGCCTGGAGAAGGGAACCAACACCGGACAACATGACCACCCTCAAGCTTGCCACCCGAAAGCACCACCAACTGATCCGCGCCACCAAGAAAACTGCATTCAAGGACCGGCTGGACAACAACGCACACAACTGCAAGGAACTCTTCAACATCGTGAAAGAGCTCTCCAACCCCAACGCCAGAAACAACAACATCACCCCATCGCAAGACCTCTGCAACTCCCTCGCCTCCTACTGCCACAACAAGATCGCGGACATACACAACAGCTTCAGCACTCAACCGACGCACGCCACGACCGAACCACCGCCCCCCACCACCACCCTCCGCGCCTGGACTCCGATCAGCACCGAAGACACCGTCCGCATGATGAACTCCATCCACTCCGGATCTCCAACCGACCCCTTCCCTCACCACGTCTTCAACAAGGCCGACGCTGTCATCGCACCCCACCTGCGGGTCATCATCAAAACCTCCTTCGAAACCGCCACCTTCCCGGAGAGCTGGAAGCACGCCGAACTTAGCGCCCTACTCAAGAAACCTACAGCGGACCCCACCGAACTCAAGAATTACCGCCCCATCTCGCTCCTCCCGTTTCCAGCCAAAGTCATCGAGAAGACCGTCAACAAACAGCTGGCCGCCTTCCTCGAGACGAATGGATCCCTCGACCCCTCCCAGTCTGGCTTCCGAGCCAACCACAGCACCGAGACCGCCCTCATCGCTGCCACCGATGACATCCGAGCCCTGATGGACAACGGAGAAACAGCGGCCCTCATCCTCCTAGACCTCTCCGCGGCATTCGACACTGTCTGCCACCGCACCTTAGTGCAGCGCCTCAGCAACGTCGGAATCCAGGAGAAGGCACTGGAATGGATCATCTCCTTCCTCGACGGAAGAACACAGAGAGTCCGTCTACCACCGTACAAGTCAGAGGCCACCGAAGTCATCTGCGGCGTCCCTCAAGGATCCTCGCTGAGCCCCACCCTCTTCAACGTCTACATGAGCCCCGTCGCGGCCATCGCACGCCAACACAACCTCAACATCATCTCCTACGCTGACGACACCCAGCTGATTCTCTCCCTCACCAACGACCCCGCCACCGCCAGAGCCAACCTTCACGAAGGGATGAAAGACGTAGCCGAGTGGATGACAACCAGCCGCCTGAAACTGAACTCAGACAAGACGGAAGTCCTCATCCTGGGCTCCTCGCCCTCCGCCTGGGACGACTCCTGGTGGCCCCCCGCCCTGGGCACCGCACCCAAACCGACAGACCACGCACGCAACCTGGGCTTCATCCTGGACTCCTCCCTCTCCATGACCCGACAAGTCAACGCCGTCTCCGCGTCCTGTTTTAACATCCTGCGCATGCTACGGAAGATCTTCCGGTGGATCCCCACTGAGACCAGGAAGACGTTCACCCAGGCCCTCGTCACCAGCCGACTGGACTATGGCAACGCCCTCTACGCCGGAACCACCGCCAAGCTCCAGAAGAGACTCCAGCGGATCCAGAACGCCTCAGCCAGACTCATCCTCGTCATCCCCCGGCGCAGCCACATCTCCGGACATCTAAGAGACCTGCACTGGCTTCCCCTCAACAAGAGAATCACCTTCTGTCTCCTCACCCACGCACACAAAGCCCTACACGACCAAGGCCCGAGCTACCTCAACAACCGCCTCAACTTCTACGCTCCCAAACGCCACCTCCGATCGACCAACCACGCCCTCGCTGCCGTCCCCCGCATCCGAAGAGCGACAACAGGAGGAAGGTCCTTCTCCTACCTGGCCGCAAGACCTGGAACTCCCTCCCTCCCGACCTGCGCCTGACCCAAGACCACCTCTCCTTCAGGAAGAAGCTCAAGACCTGGCTGTTCGAGCAGTAGCAGCAACACCCCCCAACCCCCCCAAGCGCCTTGAGACCCTCCGGGTAATTAGTGCGCTCTACAAATGTCTTTGATTGATTGATTGATTGCCAGGCATGGACCTTCTGTGTCAGTGGAAGTACCTCCTCCACCAATATATCGGGATGCCTATTATTTATAATGCAAGGCGACCTTGCAATGTGTGTGTTAGATTAGTAATTTTATGGATATGTAGATAGCGTTGTCGCCTCGTGCATGAAGATAGGATAACTTTTGTACCCAGTGCATAGAGAGGCCTAGTACATGATGTTCAAGGCATCATGATAATGTTGTGCGAAGCTGGATGTGTAAACAAAGTAGTTTCAGAGGAACTAATCCAACATTGTTGTGCATGCAAAAATGTGCAAAAGGTCACAGCTGACATTTTATTTTCTAGGCCAATGTAAGAAATAAGCTGTTTTGCACCATGGCCTAACTCAGGAATATAACACCCACTCCTCTTACTAAGGGGGTCGGACAATGGGACCGCCCGCCATATGGGCGGGGTCCCGTGGGGGGCATTAGGATGCGCCCACCACAGTGGCGGACGCATCCAGCATTTTTAACATTGTGGAGGGCGGTGCTCTCATCGCCGCCTGCCACAATGCTAAACATGCATGTATGCATTTGCATACACAGAGCGGCAGGCACCGCGCGGTGCCTGATGCTTTGTGTATGCAAATGCTGGGGGGTACCACAGGTACCCCCGTGTGCACCCCTCCCTCGCCTTCTCTCCGGGGGCCACAGGGGGCCCCCAAAGTAAAGACCGCCTGCCTTTCCGTGGGGGCATTGCCACCACGGAAAGGCATCAGATTGGGCCCATCATAATATGGCTGGCAGTGTCAAACAGACACCGCCACCATATTAAACCTTTTCCACCCCAGCCGCAAGGCCACCAGGGCGGAAAAGCGGCAGACAGTCTTTCCGTCCGCCGCGGACCCCCCAGCCATCCTAATGTGTCGGGGGTCATTTCAGTGCGGATGGCCGGCGGATTGCCCCCGCCAGGCCGGCGGTGGCTACCGCCAGCCTGGCGTGGGCAATCCGCCCGCCATCCTAATGGGCCTCAAAGGGTTAATATATTTATAAAAGCTACCTAAAAAGCCAGCATACAATAAATGAAATAAAAGGTTAAAACATTACTTCTAACATCGTCTAAAAGCAAGCTTCCCTTTAAAATATCCTAAGAAGCCGTAAAGGCATTAAACCTAAAGAAGCTGTTTGAAATCCTAAGCACTCTGAAAGCCATGATGCCTGGAAAAAAATAAAACAAAACTTTTGGATACATTAGTTTTTAAAAAACAAGTCGATTAGTTTCCACACGGAAAAGGCCAAATATTTCATGTGTTCCCAGTGGCAGACGCAACATTGCTGTTGCCCATAACCACAGACAACGATCCCAGAGGAGCACCTTGAAGCAGATTTATGGAGCAAAGGTGATTCCATCCAATTACCACAGCAGCTGCGGAGGGAGAGACTGCATCATGTATGTGTATCATAGAGCTGTTGTTCAAGTCACTGGGAGCCGAAGCATCCCAGGATGGCCTAAGAAATGAATTAATCAGCAATGGAAGACACTGGTGACAACAATACCCCAGGGCTATTAACGGGTCCAGCAGTACACCAATGTCTAATGGCGCAACCAATTGTGATCCGCAATGCATTCAGTAGCATATAGGTTGTTTGCAGTTAAGCCAAACATGCCTGAAGGACAAGAACCAGTGCTCGTCCAGTTCTCGAAGTCAAAGTTTGCCAAACGTGTGAACCATGCGCTCACAGCATTGTAGCACAAGCAGTGCTGTCTCCATTCCAAATCAAACTGGGGTGTCCATTGCAGAGCAGAAAAATTTAAATCAGGATTCCCGCCAAAAGTAGCAGGGCAGGACATGCAGGAGCCCTCCAAAAACGCTTCCGAGCACGGAGTGTATAAATGATGGAATAACTGCGAAGATTGTCTAAAAGGTGCTAACCAGTCCAGAGCTGATACATTTAACAAATGCACTATTCCCTTTGTATCAGAAGCGCTAAAGATACGATGTACTAGCTCCCCAAATTGCAGCGGGAAGTTAATGTGGAGTAGTGTCTGTATCTAAGACGAGACCGTGCAACCTGGAGATCAAACGTCTTTATGGCCGAAGTTAAGGCCACATCCTGTTGAAAAAGCATGGCTTTCAGTCTGCTAAGGGAATCAAAGTGTATGTTGGAAACATTTATCAAAGGTCACAGCATTGCCTCCCTATTTTTGCGGGCAGGTGGAAACAGAGCTTATGTACAATAAGTGACTAAGGAATTAACCATCATCAGATAAGCGATGTCTGATTCCATTCTATAGCAACCATGATCATTTAGCATCAAATAGCTCCCATTCAAGAGCAGTTTGAAGACCGGAAGTATCACAGCAGTCGAGGAACCCTTCAGATAACAAGACAAGTTAGCAAAAGAAGCATTACATGCCCCATAATGAGACATGATTTACAAAAGGGGGTGGTGATGAACAGAGTGTCTGAATTGAGCAGACCACTCTTACCCAGTCCAAAGATCAGGGCTTGATCCATCACCGTTATTTATCTCACTGCCCCATCCCAGCTCAGAACCTGGCTATATGCAAATTAGTCTGTCCCTGGCCCAGTGCATCATGGGAACAGGGCAGACCAAACTACCAAGCCAATTCTTTACCAGAAAGGAGCCAAGCTACCGGGGACCGGTTTCTGGCATTTCAGCCTCTTCGGCCCGGCTTGCTTGAATCCTGATGGAGCAGTGAGAAAGGGACTCATGTCTGAGTATACCCTGCCACACCTATAGTGGCCAAAATCGATTTACAAAAGGGGGTGGTGATGAACAGAGTGTCTGAATTGAGCAGACCACTCTTACCCAGTCCAAAGATCAGGGCTTGATCCATCACCGTTATTTATCTCACTGCCCCATCCCAGCTCAGAACCTGGCTATATGCAAATTAGTCTGTCCCTGGCCCAGTGCATCATGGGAACAGGGCAGACCAAACTACCAAGCCAATTCTTTACCAGAAAGGAGCCAAGCTACCGGGGACCGGTTTCTGGCATTTCAGCCTCTTCGGCCCGGCTTGCTTGAATCCTGATGGAGCAGTGAGAAAGGGACTCATGTCTGAGTATACCCTGCCACACCTATAGTGGCCAAAATCGATTTACAAAAGGGGGTGGTGATGAACAGAGTGTCTGAATTGAGCAGACCACTCTTACCCAGTCCAAAGATCAGGGCTTGATCCATCACCGTTATTTATCTCACTGCCCCATCCCAGCTCAGAACCTGGCTATATGCAAATTAGTCTGTCCCTGGCCCAGTGCATCATGGGAACAGGGCAGACCAAACTACCAAGCCAATTCTTTACCAGAAAGGAGCCAAGCTACCGGGGACCGGTTTCTGGCATTTCAGCCTCTTCGGCCCGGCTTGCTTGAATCCTGATGGAGCAGTGAGAAAGGGACTCATGTCTGAGTATACCCTGCCACACCTATAGTGGCCAAAATCGATTTACAAAAGGGGGTGGTGATGAACAGAGTGTCTGAATTGAGCAGACCACTCTTACCCAGTCCAAAGATCAGGGCTTGATCCATCACCGTTATTTATCTCACTGCCCCATCCCAGCTCAGAACCTGGCTATATGCAAATTAGTCTGTCCCTGGCCCAGTGCATCATGGGAACAGGGCAGACCAAACTACCAAGCCAATTCTTTACCAGAAAGGAGCCAAGCTACCGGGGACCGGTTTCTGGCATTTCAGCCTCTTCGGCCCGGCTTGCTTGAATCCTGATGGAGCAGTGAGAAAGGGACTCATGTCTGAGTATACCCTGCCACACCTATAGTGGCCAAAATCGATTTACAAAAGGGGGTGGTGATGAACAGAGTGTCTGAATTGAGCAGACCACTCTTACCCAGTCCAAAGATCAGGGCTTGATCCATCACCGTTATTTATCTCACTGCCCCATCCCAGCTCAGAACCTGGCTATATGCAAATTAGTCTGTCCCTGGCCCAGTGCATCATGGGAACAGGGCAGACCAAACTACCAAGCCAATTCTTTACCAGAAAGGAGCCAAGCTACCGGGGACCGGTTTCTGGCATTTCAGCCTCTTCGGCCCGGCTTGCTTGAATCCTGATGGAGCAGTGAGAAAGGGACTCATGTCTGAGTATACCCTGCCACACCTATAGTGGCCAAAATCGATTTACAAAAGGGGGTGGTGATGAACAAAGTGTCTGAATTGAGCAGACCACTCTTACCCAGTCCAAAGATCAGGGCTTGATCCATCACCGTTATTTATCTCACTGCCCCATCCCAGCTCAGAACCTGGCTATATGCAAATTAGTCTGTCCCTGGCCCAGTGCATCATGGGAACAGGGCAGACCAAACTACCAAGCCAATTCTTTACCAGAAAGGAGCCAAGCTACCGGGGACCGGTTTCTGGCATTTCAGCCTCTTCGGCCCGGCTTGCTTGAATCCTGATGGAGCAGTGAGAAAGGGACTCATGTCTGAGTATACCCTGCCACACCTATAGTGGCCAAAATCGATTTACAAAAGGGGGTGGTGATGAACAGAGTGTCTGAATTGAGCAGACCACTCTTACCCAGTCCAAAGATCAGGGCTTGATCCATCACCGTTATTTATCTCACTGCCCCATCCCAGCTCAGAACCTGGCTATATGCAAATTAGTCTGTCCCTGGCCCAGTGCATCATGGGAACAGGGCAGACCAAACTACCAAGCCAATTCTTTACCAGAAAGGAGCCAAGCTACCGGGGACCGGTTTCTGGCATTTCAGCCTCTTCGGCCCGGCTTGCTTGAATCCTGATGGAGCAGTGAGAAAGGGACTCATGTCTGAGTATACCCTGCCACACCTATAGTGGCCAAAATCGATTTACAAAAGGGGGTGGTGATGAACAGAGTGTCTGAATTGAGCAGACCACTCTTACCCAGTCCAAAGATCAGGGCTTGATCCATCACCGTTATTTATCTCACTGCCCCATCCCAGCTCAGAACCTGGCTATATGCAAATTAGTCTGTCCCTGGCCCAGTGCATCATGGGAACAGGGCAGACCAAACTACCAAGCCAATTCTTTACCAGAAAGGAGCCAAGCTACCGGGGACCGGTTTCTGGCATTTCAGCCTCTTCGGCCCGGCTTGCTTGAATCCTGATGGAGCAGTGAGAAAGGGACTCATGTCTGAGTATACCCTGCCACACCTATAGTGGCCAAAATCGATTTACAAAAGGGGGTGGTGATGAACAGAGTGTCTGAATTGAGCAGACCACTCTTACCCAGTCCAAAGATCAGGGCTTGATCCATCACCGTTATTTATCTCACTGCCCCATCCCAGCTCAGAACCTGGCTATATGCAAATTAGTCTGTCCCTGGCCCAGTGCATCATGGGAACAGGGCAGACCAAACTACCAAGCCAATTCTTTACCAGAAAGGAGCCAAGCTACCGGGGACCGGTTTCTGGCATTTCAGCCTCTTCGGCCCGGCTTGCTTGAATCCTGATGGAGCAGTGAGAAAGGGACTCATGTCTGAGTATACCCTGCCACACCTATAGTGGCCAAAATCGATTTACAAAAGGGGGTGGTGATGAACAGAGTGTCTGAATTGAGCAGACCACTCTTACCCAGTCCAAAGATCAGGGCTTGATCCATCACCGTTATTTATCTCACTGCCCCATCCCAGCTCAGAACCTGGCTATATGCAAATTAGTCTGTCCCTGGCCCAGTGCATCATGGGAACAGGGCAGACCAAACTACCAAGCCAATTCTTTACCAGAAAGGAGCCAAGCTACCGGGGACCGGTTTCTGGCATTTCAGCCTCTTCGGCCCGGCTTGCTTGAATCCTGATGGAGCAGTGAGAAAGGGACTCATGTCTGAGTATACCCTGCCACACCTATAGTGGCCAAAATCGATTTACAAAAGGGGGTGGTGATGAACAGAGTGTCTGAATTGAGCAGACCACTCTTACCCAGTCCAAAGATCAGGGCTTGATCCATCACCGTTATTTATCTCACTGCCCCATCCCAGCTCAGAACCTGGCTATATGCAAATTAGTCTGTCCCTGGCCCAGTGCATCATGGGAACAGGGCAGACCAAACTACCAAGCCAATTCTTTACCAGAAAGGAGCCAAGCTACCGGGGACCGGTTTCTGGCATTTCAGCCTCTTCGGCCCGGCTTGCTTGAATCCTGATGGAGCAGTGAGAAAGGGACTCATGTCTGAGTATACCCTGCCACACCTATAGTGGCCAAAATCGATTTACAAAAGGGGGTGGTGATGAACAGAGTGTCTGAATTGAGCAGACCACTCTTACCCAGTCCAAAGATCAGGGCTTGATCCATCACCGTTATTTATCTCACTGCCCCATCCCAGCTCAGAACCTGGCTATATGCAAATTAGTCTGTCCCTGGCCCAGTGCATCATGGGAACAGGGCAGACCAAACTTGTAATTTGTAAATATTTTTGTCCACCCTAAGCGTGGAAGGGTATTCTCAGATGTGAGACCCTTGCTCATTGCACCATCAGGATTCAAGCAAACCGGGCCGAAGACGGCTGTAATGCCAGAAACCGGTCCCCGGGAGCTTGTTTCCTTCCCAGTGTAAGAATTGGCTTTTGTAGTTTGGTTTGCCCTGTTCCCATCATGCACTGGGACAGGAACAGACTAATTTGCATACAGCCAGGTTCTGAAACTGGGATGGTGCAGTGAGCTAAAAAACGGTGTTGGATCTAGCCCTGATCTCTTGACTGGGTGAGAGCTTTCTGCTTAATTCAGAGACTCTGTCCCTCACCACCCCTTTTTGTAAATATTTTTGTCCACCCTAAGCGTGGAAGGGTATTCTCAGATGTGAGACCCTTGCTCATTGCACCATCAGGATTCAAGCAAACCGGGCCGAAGACGGCTGTAATGCCAGAAACCGGTCCCCGGGAGCTTGTTTCCTTCCCAGTGTAAGAATTGGCTTTTGTAGTTTGGTTTGCCCTGTTCCCATCATGCACTGGGACAGGAACAGACTAATTTGCATACAGCCAGGTTCTGAAACTGGGATGGTGCAGTGAGCTAAAAAACGGTGTTGGATCTAGCCCTGATCTCTTGACTGGGTGAGAGCTTTCTGCTTAATTCAGAGACTCTGTCCCTCACCACCCCTTTTTGTAAATATTTTTGTCCACCCTAAGCGTGGAAGGGTATTCTCAGATGTGAGACCCTTGCTCATTGCACCATCAGGATTCAAGCAAACCGGGCCGAAGACGGCTGTAATGCCAGAAACCGGTCCCCGGGAGCTTGTTTCCTTCCCAGTGTAAGAATTGGCTTTTGTAGTTTGGTTTGCCCTGTTCCCATCATGCACTGGGACAGGAACAGACTAATTTGCATACAGCCAGGTTCTGAAACTGGGATGGTGCAGTGAGCTAAAAAACGGTGTTGGATCTAGCCCTGATCTCTTGACTGGGTGAGAGCTTTCTGCTTAATTCAGAGACTCTGTCCCTCACCACCCCTTTTTGTAACCATAATGAGACATGTCCTTGAAAACTAAGGATCTACTCAAAGCATCCTCACAGTCGGAACCACTAAGGAAAACCTCTGTGTCCCATTACCTGCATCTAAATCTGAATGGTAATTCCTTATATTCGTGCACATATCCTTCTCCTAGCGCTTCGTATCTGCCTTCCTGTTGGTATTTAAGATAATATTGGAATTGGAAGGTTGTGACGGTAGGGTGATATAACCATGGATAATCCAGTCTGTGGATGGTGTCTCAGCCATGGTAAAAGGTAATTGATCTAATTCAGAAAACAGGCTGGTAGTGTTAATGTGACAACGTGGCACATGGCCAGAATGTAGTGTTTGTAACATCCAGAGAAGTATTACGATTGATCGTAATTGTGTCTGTCCATGTTGTAAAATAGACATGTACTGCTGAATTATGTTGCTTGCAGAAGACACAATGTTGCCCAGTGAATACATTCTGGATGACAATGTGGTCATACCATTGTCAACCACAGCCAAAGCCTTTTTTCCATATTAACTCTGCCGATCTTGCGCAATCTCTCTGCTGTTCCCTGCTGAGAAATCTTCCATAGCTCGTTGCATATACCATACAAGAAGTGCTTTTGACATGGGTTTCTGGGACCTAGTAAAAAATCCCTAAGATGCAGATCATCAGAGACAAGGGGCAAGTGTTGTTTCACCATGGAATGTGTCATGGTCTTTAGCCAATATAGGCATAACTTCCCAACACTATATGATGTCACCACCCCTGATTGTACATTGCACAGGTCCGGCCTGTTAATCTTAAACCCTCCCATATTACCAAGGAGTCTAGACTGACATGTATCTGTGTCTAGAGGTCAAACCAACCAAACCTGCTAATCAGGGTCTGATGTATTGTATGATCCATTGCAGAGCATGATATCTAGCTTATCCTCATTGCGTTTTGTGTATTGTTGCCAATGTTCAGAACATGCAAATGTGGGAATGTGAGGTGTGTTCAATTCTTTCGCCTTAGCTAAACCAAGACAGAAAGTCTGTTGTGTGATTTTATTCAGGAAAATCATTTTATGTGGAATGAGGCATGCTCTGAATAAGGTCTCTTGCACCTGAACCTGCCAAACTCTTGTTCCCCATATGGAATTTCTGTCTATTGTGTCTTTCAAAAAGTCGAAACCCTGTATAGACAGTTGGTAAACAAAGGAAGCAGAGTAAATCAGCTTGGTGTTTGTGAGCATATTCTTTGCAGGTGTAGGCACAAGCCTATAGTAATAAGGCTGGTTCTGATGTGTCAAAACCTGAAAAATATTCAAACGTTTGTGCAAATGTTTTTGAACTACCTTTTGGTGGTGTTGGGCAGTTTTCCTATTGGTGTAAATGTAAACAGCATATGGGATACTAGCTTTGTGTAAAAAATGGTGACCATAATGTTGATAACAGAATATGTCGCTAAAGTTAGATGTATCATCATACAACTCAACATTAGAAAATGCAGCTAATTGTTCTAAATCTGAAAGCAAATTATACACAATTTCAATGTCCCAGTCCTCAGAGAAAGTACTAGAGGTGATGATATAATTGAAAGAATTTTAAACAAATCTGGAATTTGCAAAAGTTCAATAGGGCCATACACATCATACAATACCCTGACCCATACAATTCCTTCAGGAACTACAACCGTTGTAATGTTCACCAAGGACAAGTCTCTTAGTTCACTTTGTGACGATGCATGTGGTTTTAGAACCAAGTTCACGTGTTGGACTGCAGAGCATTCTGAGAGATAGTGTCCATTCAGAAGTAGAAAAAAGACAGTTAGCAAACTACTACATAATACCAGGAAAGGGAAGCCAATTGTAATCCATAGCTGTATCAAGGGAACAATGAAGCTTGAAATGAAGAGGCGGTGTTGGCAGCTCAGATTCACTTGAATCTGATGAAAAATCGTCATAATGCACAAAGTAGCCGGGCGCCGTCCAGTCTATTCTTGCCAGCTCATCAGATTTTGTAGAACTGGTAGATTACTCGATTTGTGGAATGTTGACATAGACGTTATCAATAATTCGAAGTGAAATTTCTGTACTTGTTGACTGAACAGTTGTAGTTATTTCAATAGGGAGAAGCATCATCTCATTTTTGTTGACAGCCTCTCTTTGGAAAGTGGAGTCTTCAGTTATTATTAAAGCTTCCATCTAAACTTCCTGTACAGTAGTGAGAGTAGTGCGGCAGCTACCCAGGAGGCCATGTGGCCTACTGTTGAGAATCGGCCACATCAGATCAGATCAATTGAGACAAACCTTTTGTTTTGACTGCCAGCAAGAGGCGGAAGAAATACATTTCTGGTTCCTTCCACAGCTAGGATAGGTGCAGGCGCTCTGTAAGGCAGCCCAAAATCTTTCTTTCCACCATTTTCTCTCTGACCTGGTCCCCAATCTCTGGGACCCAGGCAGGCCTTGCTGTTACCGTTTTCACTTCCCCAAAAGCGGTGCGTTTTACTTGGATGTTGCTTTGTAAAGCTCTGTTTTCTTTTAGGTCCTGTAAAACATCCAAATGATCATTGTCGTCAAATGGTATTTCAGCCACCACTGTGCTGACAATATCGAGGTCGGGTACCCACATTCTTACCATGAAAAGAAGCTCATAAGTAGTACGACCGCACAGGATTTTCTTGGCATGTTGTTAAGTGCCTTCTGGACCCCATATAGGTGATTGACCCAACTACTATCCAAGCCTAATATCCTTGCTGTTAAGGACTGCTTTAAGTCACAGTTTTTCCTTTCGACTACTGAATTTCATTCAGGATGATAGGAGGAGGAGTTCAGCAAGGCCACAATCAAACTTCCCATGGCTTCTTTGTAAACCCGAAAGCTAAACGCCGGGCCCTGGTCAGAATATAGTGTGCCAATTGCGTTTGTCTGGATAAAGACTCGCAAATCCTTTATAACAGTTCAAGCGTCAGCCGAGCAATGGGGCCACACCCACAGGAATCTAGAGCATGAATCTACTGTTACCAAGATGTACTTGTAAGCCCCGTCAGAGTGTAAGGGGCCGCAGTGATCCAAACTGGCACATGTGAGAGATTTGTCTGAGATCAATAAAGGTGTTTGGGGTGGACATGCTACAGTGAAGCCCTTCATCTGCTGACAGATAACACATTTGAGGACAAAGTACACGGTCTGCTTTGTAAGACCTGGACACCAATAGTGCAGCTTTTGTAGTGACACTGTAGCAGTAATCCCTGCATGAGCTCAACCCAGACCCTCATATGCAGTTAGTATTAATTCCAATCTGCGATCAGTATTTGGTATTACTCTAGCCTCAACTCCTGGAATTTGAGTATATGGAATGCTTTGTGCATCTAATTTGTAGGAGTACTTGAGTGGAAACCTTTCGGCAGTGCTGAGCTGTTGCACGTGGCATTGACAGCTATCATAGTTTCTCCGTCTATTCTCGTGCTAGAGCGAGTAATTGCATCAACAGCAGCAGTACAAACTGTTACCTTGGCGGCTTCATCCGCCATTGAATTCCCTTCAATGTGAACGTCAACACGGTGATGACTCAATGTATGAGTAACATGAGCCCATGGCAGGTCTTCTTTTAGCTTTGCCACTTGTTCCCAGAGCATATTGTGTTTTACTGTGCAACCTTTGGAATCCCTAAATCCATTCTGGCCCCAATATTATAAATATTCATTATAGGACTGGACCCAGTAAAATGAATCACACACTGAGTGTTGGAAATTTGTGATCCGTATTTTGTAGTGCCAGTATAAGAGCTTTCAGTTACGCCAGCTGTGCCGTACAGTCTCCTAAAGACTGTGTGTGTGTTTTTCCAGGAAGAAACTTTCCATCCTCCATGCACCCTTTTACAATTGCGCATCCCACAGAATATTGCTGTTTTGTTCCTACGGCTGGCTGGGCAGATCCATCAGTATAAATTATACATTCATATCGATCTAGAGGCATTATTTTATTTGGTAGAGGATATTCTTGTTCATACTGCAGGAATGCTTGTGTTTCTAATGTATAATCAAATCTGTAATCTACATCTGTTCATCTGTTGTAGTGAAAGTGTTAGCCTACTGAATCCATCATGGATGCAGTGCTTTAGCATTCAGAATGATTACCTTTGTAACGGCCTCCAAGTTCGGTATCCTTCACTCCCCCTGTGCTAGTGCTCTCTTGCTCTCTCTCTCACCACTGCAGTCTGTACTGCTGCGAGTATTTTTTCTGTTGGTGCAAAACGCATTTCAGTGTTCATGTACAAATGTAATTTTTATGCAATTGGTACTGTATCGCCTTCAGTAAAAGTAATGTAGGTGTACACGGTTGGTCCAGCGACCACGCGGATCACCAGGTTAGTTGTGTTAACACGTGTGTGTAAATGCCTTGAAGCTAGCATGTCAGCTTGTACGGAACGTAAAATATCAGAATTTTCCTGTGTCCAATGGTGCACTGAAAAATCAGGTCTAATTAAGTCATAGAAAATTTTCACCCTTTCTGCCCAATCCAAAATGTATGTTCTATCAAAATTAAAAAATCCTAAAATGGATTGTAATCTTTTCAGAGCTTGGTGTAGTGCAAATGCTGGTAAAAAGTGTGTTGCCTGGCTTTTCCCTTCACCCGACAAAAAAGACACTTAGGTGGGCAATTTTGATTTTTTGAAATTGAATTTGTAATCCAGGTGAGCAAACCCAAGAATTATGTGGTTTACTTTGGCCAAATGTTCCATTAATTCATTGTCAGTCAGATAGATATCATCTACATAGGACAATGCTTCCTCATCAAAAGTTTGAAGAAACCCTGTTATCCTGGCGGAAAATACCCCTGGGCTGTTCTTATATCCTTGGGGTAATCTAAAAAATTGGTGTTGACAGCCTTGCGCCGAAAATAAGGTCAAATGTCTGCTTCCAGGTGCTATGTTTTGGCAGAAAAATTCATTTGAGATGTCTAGTGTTGTTTTGTATTTCTTTTGTTTGATGTTATTCATGAGTGTAGTACTGTGTGCATTCGGTACTGCAAATGTGTGTGTTGGATAAGTCTAAATGTCTATAATCCAACACTAGACAATATGAATTATCGGGTTTCAATACGGGAAACAAAGGATTATTCATAGGTGAGGTGCAATTCTCAATCACAACCTGGTGCTTCAGTTGATCTAAGATCTCCCTGTCTTGTTTCTTTGTTTCATGTTTAATTGTGTATTGTCTCTGTGGTAGACGAATTGATTTTAATGGGATTTCGTGATGATGTGACTCATCATCCCACATGAAATGATTGCAGTAAAGTGCAGGAGCTAACGCTAATGTCCACTCCTGCGCGTACTAATTTTTGACTGATTCTGATATGAGGTAAAATAACGTCTTACCCCATTGGGCAATGCATTACGAACTCAGGTGGCCAAACCTTTTCGGCCAAAAGAATGTCGTAACCATGGGTCAGGTTCTTCCAAAAGAGACCCTCAACTTTCCTGGGTATGTCCCCCTCCATCTGGAGTGTTATTTCGTATAAACATTGTGGAATACTTAACCTTGTATCAGGTGTTTCTACTGTGTGTTCCCTCAGCACTACTACTACCAGAAAGTCCATCATGTTCTGGCGAGCTATGGTGACTTCTGCTGCGCTGTCCAGCATCGTCACTGCCCATTCCCCGTTCAGAAGCAGAGTTCCTAGTAGCCTCTGCATTTCTAATTTTAATCCTGGCTACCTTCTTCTTTTTAAATTGAGGTTTTGTTGTCTTTTGTTTGTTTTTCTGTTTAATGATGTAATCCAAAATGCGATGTGTCTTCCTTTTTGGCTTGACTCGTTTTTCCGATCTGTGCTCTGACCGTCTGTCTCTCTCCGACCATTTATCGGATTAATGCTGAAGGGAATGAAAGGAGCGTGTATCGGTATCCTGATACCTATCAGGTTTTCAAATATTGTCACGGTTTTGCAAATTATCTCTCTGGTCAGTGTGTTCCTGTGGAGGAGGCCCAAACTGTGACTGTGTTTTTTTATTTTTTGTGTGTTTATTATTCCATTTCTTTTTTGAAGACTTGGGTGCTTGCTTAGAGTTATCTCTTTCAGAGCCACTCTTAACTATTGGTTTCCCATGTTTGGCTCTCAGATTATCACTGCCTAGAGAGACATATGTACCTTGAATAAACTTAGGTAATTTGTGCTCCTGCTCTGTGGGAGTGAATTCCCTCAGGCCACCGCTGCTGCCTCCCCTTTTATGATACTTAACATAATTGTAGAAAATTGCCCATCAGTTTAATTCCAAGATCTAAGGCAGGTTCTGCCCCGTACTCATTCTGAATCTGTTTTAGTACATCTGGTATGACTGCTGTCGAAGGAGTACCTTGCATTCTGGTATTTATGGCAGCAAAGACTGTATCCTAAGTGGTGCAATCTTCTAACTGGGAGCCATCGGCAAGCAAATAGTTAGTATTCTGTTTTTTTCCTGTGGGCCCGTATAGGGAAAGACTGCTTCAAGCTGTGCTGTTTTTTGTGCTACTCAGGATGGAATTTTCTCCCGGCTGGTGGGAACCTTTCCTATAATCGCATTTAGTGTTTAGCTGAGGTAGCCATGTATGGTTGTACAGCCTGAGCAGTCCCCACAGGTTGGACTGTTAAGGTTCTCATTAAATATTGTGTTAGATTCCTGTAACGTTTTGCTAAATCTCTGTAAAAATTGCGCATTGCTGATGATGTTAGGGCAGCAACGTCTGGATGCGATGTTTATGATGCTAAGACTGGCCATGTTGCTCCTTCTATACTAAGCAGACCGAGTCTCACATGTTCTGTTATATGGGGTAGGACGCCTTTAAACCAATTAATGTGCTCTTGGTATGTTAATGGCACTTCTAAGTTCAAGTATGGAATATACTCATCAGGTAGTTCAGCTTCAATGTATTCATGAAATAATCTTGAGTGTGCATCTGCAGGTGGGAATTTAACCCAAGAATAGAATACCTCTGTTCTGGATGCTATGGGTGCCTCAACCACAAAGGTAACATTTCCACCTGTTGCTGGGAGGCGATGTTGTAATAATTTCATGGTAACTGCCTGTCTGCAATTTTGGTGTGCACAGTGTTGTAACCTTCCGATGCTCAAAGCTTGATTTAACCTACAGCTAGTACATAGCTCAGCTGAGGGGAATTTGTTTCCCTTCGCACTACAGATGTCTCCAGGTAAAATGTGAGTAGGGGCCTCTGAGAAAGCACAACTGAACTACTCAGATTTGTCCATTAAATAAGTGTTTAACCAACGTTGGCGGCGCCATGTCATGTTGTTCCTACCAATCCGTAGGATCTGCGCATTGTTCATACAACATAAACTAAGGGTTTGGTGCCAAGACTGATTCTAGACACCCTCGCAGGATATTTTGGCCTATAGACCAGGTAGTCCACGGTGCCACAATAAACCCCCCTAACCTACCAGGGAGCGAATGGTTTCTGTCAAACACTGAACACGACAACCCTGATTCCTCAGGAATCATGGAAATAGTACAGAACCTTTCGCTCAGTCACTCATGCTCACTTATTCTCAGAGAAATATACAGAGAATATACAGTGGGACATTTCAATAATATTTATTGTATCAACATTATTCTTGCTGAAAATACATGTGCTGCAATGACAGAAGCAGATAAACGTGATTACAAGCACCAAGAGCGTAAATAGTAGAAATAGTTCTACTAGTTCTACTCTGGTGCTAAACAGTTGTATATATATGCAGGCATATAAACAATACAGTAATCTAGCGTACTCCTACTAGCTGAACCCCACTCTAAGTGTACCTACAGTGTGTGTAGGTGTAGAGCCAAGAATCTCCCCAAGGGACGATTCAACCCCATTACCTATTCGAACAGATATAAGGACCCCGTCTTGGTCACGAATTGGACACCCCTCACGAGATGCCAGGTTGCTGCATGGTGATTTCTCATAATGCAAGGGCCCCCGGTGTCAGCGGAAGTTTCTTCTCTACTAATCTATCGGGATGCCTATTATTTATAATAAAAGGCAGTCTTGATTAGTGATGTTATGGATATGTAGATAGTGTTGTCGCCTTGTGGATGAAGATACGACGACTTTTTTACCCAGTGCGTAGAGAGACCTAGTGCATGATGTTCAAGGGGTTGTGATAATGTTGCGCGAAGCTGGCTCTGTAAGCAAAGTAGTTTCAGAGAAACTAATCCAACATCTTCGTGCATGCAAATGTGTGCAAAAGTTCACAGCTGATATGTAATTTTCTAGGGCAATGTAAGAAATTATGGGTCCAGTGCTTGCTTATGCTAGGGTAACCATATTGGATCTCAGAGTCCTGAAAAATTGTTGATTCAGAGAGAATCTGATGTCATAGAACAGATATACCTGTTTGGACTGGATGATCATTTTCATCAGGGATAGTCTGCCCATTAGTGACAAGGGGCAGTCATGCCATCCTTTAATTAGCTCTTTGATTTTAGACATTGCCCCCCACCATATTTTTCCGCTTTAAATGTATTCTTATCACGCCTGGATGCCTAGGTATTTCATTAACATCTGGTACCAGGTGAGAGGGAATTTGAGTGGGCATGTGTGCATAACAGGGATAATGGAAATATTGTTGACCTACTGCAATTATTTATTGTTCCTGATGGCCCTGAATTTTGTAAATACTCTGATGGGTGAAGATTTAGAGAAGGATTATTTATGCTTAAGATAATGTCATTTAGGTATAGGGATATGTTGAGATTACATTGAAGAAAATGTAAGCTTTATTTGTATGGAGCTGCCTGACTGTGCACACAAGGGCTCTGATGTCAACGGATATAATATAGGCGAAAGTGAACAGCCTTGGTGGGTTCCTCTCCTAATGGGAACAGTCAGAGTGAAGCTCATTTAATCGGATCAACATGGTAGGTTATGTACATAACAGACAAATTAATTTAACAAAGCTGATTGAACGCCCCTTCGACTTCGACTAGCTGATGTATTAAGGTGAAGAGGGACCGTACAATATGAGCGGTGGACTTGCCTGGGATGAACCACATTAAGCGGTAATAACAGTAATCTATTTGCCAACACATTGGCCAATAATTTTTTGCATCCACGTAAATAAGAAATTATTGTCTTTATGAATCAGAGTGTGTTGGGGTTTTCCCAGGCTTTAGTAAAGTTATAAGTATAATCTCCCTAAATGTGAGGGGGAGGTTTACGATTGGTAGTGCCTCTTTACAGACCTGTAGAAGTTGTGGAGCTAATAGGTTAGCAAAAGCTTTATAGAACTTGCCTGGGAGCTAGTCATTGCCAGGTGCTTTATATACAGGCATGCTAGAAATTACAGATGTTATCTCAAGAGTAATCGGTCTATCAAGGAAAGGCTGATAGACGTCATCAAGCCAGGTCAGGGAAACACAAACGAGCTAATTGAGGTAGTTGCTAAGAGACAGAGATATTTGGGAAATGTAAAGATTAGAATAATATGTTACTAATTCTGACAATATGTAGTCTGCCTCATACAGCATTTTCCCATCATCTCCTTCCAGCTGTGCAATGTCCTGATCTTTAGTCTACTAGGTGAATGATCTCAGAAGGTGTATTGTATAAAACACTGATGGAACCCAGCATCCTTAGAAAAAACTAGCAAGTCTGATACAAATGTGAGCAGTGTGGAAAGAACATCATTCCAGGAAATAGTATAAACCATCCTAGTTCTGGCAAACAAATTTCACTCAAAACCAACACAACTTGTGACACCACGAACGTGGTGTATCTTTTGTGTCCCTGTGGATTACCCTACGTAGGGAAAACTGAGCGCAAAATAAAGACCAGACTCAATGAACACAGGAGCAACATTAGAAACAAAAACCTAAAATCCTGCGTGTCTGCTCATTTCACCCAGTTAAACCACAACAACAGTCAAATTTGTTTCCTCTTCCTTGAGGTTGCTGAGAAACCTGAGGGAATTCGACCCCAAAAAACATTTGCTCCAACGAGAACTATTCTGGATTTTCAAACTTGGTACCACCGCACCGAAGGGACTCAACGAACGTCTGGAATTTAGCAGCTTTCTTTGACTTGTGCCACACATTCGATTTACCATTGCTTGTTGGTTTTTCAGTATTTTGTGCATGCATACTTAAGTGTACCCTATTTTTGCAGTGAACATTGTAGTATACTTCCTGTATATTTCCTACTTCATCCATCTTGCTCTTTACTGTTTCCTTTTGTTGGTTTTTCCACCGTCACTTTGTTTTCCTCATAGGTTCTGTTTTATTCTTTTCGATGCTTACTTCAATCTTTTCCCATTCTTGCTTTTCTTATTTTCTATTAATCTTTTACCTTCTTCGTCACAATCGTTTCCCATCTTTACGTATTTATTTCCCCAACTATTTCCGAGTCACATTTACTTTACAGGCACTTTCTTATGTTTTTTCACTAGTTGCTCCGCTTTCTTTCTCTTCTCCTTTCTCCATTATGCTCTTTCAGAGTTAATCCATCTTCCATTCCCACTCATCTGCTACATTTAGACGAATGCGCAGTGCTACTTGCTACTTCCGCGTCTTCCGGATGGCTCTTTCACCCGCGATTTTCCCCACTAACCCCGACTCACCTGGTAAGCGACCGTATTTCTTAGCCACCAAATTAATTTTGCTGTCTTAAGCACACAGTTCCTTTTGGTGATCGCTTTTCACGGCAATTTCATATTCTTTTGTACGACGCCACGCTACCTCCTCCACGTTTTTGGGTGCACTCCCCGGTGTCTATAGTTTATTTACTTCGACTGATGTTTTCTGATATTGTCACTAGAGTCTTTTCTCACCATTAAGTTTCACCATTCAATAATACACGGGTGACTAATTCGTTTTTACACTTCTGACGCCATTAACAACGCTTATACTTTGGATTTACAACTGAACTCTGACACGTCCATATATTTAGCATTGGTTCTAACTTCGGACTTTACTATTTCTTTTACCTTTAAAAATACTCGGCTCCTGACTTACGTACCTCTTTTTTCCACTTGTTCACAGTACAAATCTAACCCCCTGACGAAGAGCATCCTGCTCGAAATGCATCAGGGATTTGAATTATGTACATGACGCCACTTTTGGAACTTTTGGATATTTTATCATGTGATGAAAACTTTTTCGTTTCCTCTACATGGAGATTATTTGAACTATAAACTTGCAACTACATATCAACTTAAATGATCGATACAAAGTGAATAAAACTTTGAACAATCATACTACATTGGTTACCTTTTGCTTTATTAGCACATAGGAGTGCTCAGGTTATCCACCTTGTGCCTACAAGGTTTCACATTTGAAAGAACATCAGCCACATATGACAAACCAACACAGAGGTCCTTTTTTTTTTTTAGAGGAAATGTGACAAATATATATATAGAAATAAAATACAGGAGCAGAGGATGGAGGCGGTCAAAAGCAAGAGAATGACACATAGGTGTTGATGCAGCAACACAAGACGAAAGCTTGATTGTGAACCGGTCATATTATATACCAACATTGGAAGAAAAATCAGTACTGAATAAAGGAATCTCTTTCTATCAAGATCAACAACACTAACTATGTGGAAACTATAATGTGCCTAAACGTGAGGAAGTTTTAACTGGCAAATTTACATGAGATAAAGAAAAAAGGAAATCAACTCTGACTTAAGAAAGATGTCAACAGGAAAGTTCCAACCTGATGATTGAGCAAATTCCAGATTGAATCAATCTATATGAACTAATAAAGACAAATAAAAAACAATTGAAATTCGAATCTTACAAGAACTATCAATCAGCTGTAGACATAAATAAATCATGATGTTGTTCTATTTGTCACAAGGAAATAAATAGGGTATTTTTCATGAAATGGTATCTCAAAATGTAGAGAAGGTGGGAAAGTTCAGAACTCAAGTTATCATCATAAAACCGGTCAATAAAGGTGAAAACAGTGTAATAATTAGCAAAGAAAAATACATTAAAGGAGCAATGAGACAAATAGATGATTGGAGCACCGTATGACAAACTTCACAAGAACTACATCAATGAAATATTTGATGAATTATTGGAAGCATGGTATAACCAGTTAAAAATAAATGAGAATAAAAATAGCTGAATGTAAACAGAAAGTCCAACACCAACCATATATTTTCTTACAAAAGTACATAAATGTTTGGCTAATCCACATGGGCCACAAGTAGTGTCTACATGTAATTCTCAGTTTGAAAAGATATCACTACTGATACCTCTGATAGTAAAAAAAACTAAGCTTAATTAAACTTTAGAGATATGCAAAACGTACTACGTATTTTATTCAACACAAATTGGCAGAAGGACTACTTCCAGGAAACTTTCGATGAGGTCTCATCATGTACAGCCATCAAACATGACATTAGGTTGAACATCTGTGAGTATTTTTCTGAAGCAATGCAACATTGAGGACATTGAACACTCCAAAATGCTATTAACAATGATTGACTATCTTAACAATAACATATTTAGTTTAACCACCAATTGTATAGACTGAAATGAGGAACAGACATGGGATTTCTTCCTCACCAAGCTACGCAAACCTAATGATTGGATGATGTGAAAAGAATAGATTGAAGTATACAAAATTATCAGTTTCTGGAGAAAGTAATCTAGTGACGAAGATATGTCAATAACTTGTTTGTTATTTGGAATGGATCTGTAAATGAGTTCCAAAACTACTTTTCTAGTCTGAACATCAGCTGCTCTGGTCATAAGATTACCTACACTATCAACAATGAAAACAAAATAAACACATTGTATATTTGACCACACTGTACTAAAAAGAGACATCAACAACAGTACATTTTAATAAAAATGTTTTCATTAAAATCCACTCATAAAAAACATTCCCTCTGGCTAGTTTCTAAGAATGGAAATAAATTACCCTGATACGGCTGAGTTCAATAAAAACTGTGAAGATATAAAACTAATACTCCTTAAATACAATTAAACAAGGATTTGAAAGATCAAAATGTAAAAGAAAAACAGAAACTATGATCATGAGAAGGGAACAAGGCTTGGTAAAATTAGACTGATTCTGACTTACATAAAGATTTGCAATCAGATCAACATTTCCAAAAGCACTGGTATCTTATGAGCAATGACCATGACATTGAACATATATTGGGTAACTACACGTCAATATCTTTCCGGAAAGCACCTGCACTAAAATACCTGAATGTAAAAAGTCATTTGAAGAAGAAAAATCAAACTTGGGACTGGTTATCCAAAACTCAAAGTGGTTTTTTCATATACAAAACATGTAAAGTTTGCTAAACAGCAAAAAACACCAAAGAAATTTGAGACAGAAACACCTGAGATCTCAATCATGAAGAGGATCACATGCAGCACAATGTGTTGCATACATCTTGGAATGCGAGTATGGACTAAAATACGTTTGGCTGCATGTGGGAGTGCAGGGCGGATATACAGATGTGGAGGCTGGATATATTGTCGAACACATGTGCTTTTATTATCAATAGACACAGTTTCCTGTTTAATATGGCTATCACGAGTCTCTTTTCCACTCTCAAGGTGGCTTGTCGCAGTGGCCCCGGCTGTTCCTCACTCCTCAGGTGATAGATGAATGGGGTGGTCTTCGTAGTCGTCCGTGGTGTCACTTCCCCGGAGGCTCGCCCAAGAGAAAAGAAAAAGGGAGTCTGTCAGGTCACTGTGCTATAGAATTATGCCCGTCACCTACACCCAGTAGTGCTCAAGGACTATGGACTGTGAGGGAAGGAAGGGGTTATGGAAATGGTGGGTATGGAATGAGACCTTGTTGGGGTCGGGTTGTCAGGAATTCGAATACCGAGATAGGGTTGGAAGATAGGTTGGGTAATGTAGTGCACAAGATAAACAATCGTGTTTCCCCCTTTTCTATGCACCAGCGTTCTTCTTCTCCTCCCCCTACCGCTCCCCTTAACAACACTCTCCCCAGTATAGAGCACTTACATGGCTCCGCCGTAACTCTCCTGAGTTACGGCCGCTCTCCAGCGTCCTCTGTTGGAATCCACCACTCCTCCGTCCAGTGGTCGTCGGGTTCCTCCATCTCCTGGTCGCGCTGGCTGGTTTCTCTCCTCTCTCTCTCTCTCGGTTCTTCGTCCCGCTCTTCTGTCTCGGCGTCCTGCTCCACACTTCGCGTTCTAGGCCCCTCCTTCCAGTCGGTCAAAGACGCCTCTTCCTGTCCTGGCCTCCACTTTATTGGCTGAACTCGAGCGTTTCCGGGGTCAGCTCCATCTCCTTGTGATATTGAGTCGCTCTGCAAAGAGAGAGGAAAGGTATGCGTTGGCTGCCTGGTACGTGTCTTTCCCGTTTCGGCCTGTGTCCGTTCCCTCCGCGGGAAGGATCCTGGTTTGCTGTAGTCCCGATCTCCCGTGGCTCCCGTGGCTCCCCTTCTCACACTGCATCTATGCATATCTTTTGATCATTGTAAAAAAAAAACCTCAGACTGTAACCTGCAGATTTGTGTTTAAAGATTCTAGCTATATAATCATTTCCAAAACCTTGACATTTGAGTCATAAATATTTTTTTAGTAACCTATTTTACATTTCGCAAACAGCGGTTGAGGAGGTAACAATTCTTGTATTTCGTTGTACAGAATTCGAATTTGTTTAAAGACTTTGTTATTTGAAAATTTCGTTTTGTTTCGAGAATGTTGGAATTTAGTTTCCATGTAAAACAATGTTCATCTCTAGGTACCATGAAAACTGCCAAAACAACAGGTGCACAGTTCCATAGGGTTTTAGTGTCTAATTTAAGATCAACAAGGGATCAAGAAGTTTTTTTCATCAAAAAGTTTTGGGGTAGACACTGGTTGTTGGGTCTTGAGCCTTCATGTCTTTACAAGATCTAATATTTTACAGAACATTGAACCTGGTGTCAAACTAAAATCACTTTGCTCAATCACATTGTCAAATATATTTGAAATCACTTTTTTGTTTGTGATTAAGTAAAAAAGGTGGTTTTGCACGCAGTAGATATATATTCAGTAAAGTTGAATTCACTCCATCAACAACTAGTTTTAAGATTTGCAATCTTCCTTTTGACTCATGTTTCTCTTGTTTCACAGAAACTTGGAAAAGCTTCTGAAATGGAACAGTTATACCACAATGTTTATTAAATTGATAACTGTGTACCTCTAGTCCAAGCCCTCTTGAAATGTTCCAGCTTCCGTTTTTTTTAAATGGATCTCATGCAGTAACATTAATAAATGTAAAAAAAAAATAATTCAGTCACATTGTTCATAGCATTATCATTCCACAGTACATGTGTCAATAAACTAGGCATTTCTACTATTAGTAATGTTCACATGTCCACTTGTATAACAGAAATCAATGTAGATTTCAGAAAGTTGACTTTAACTCTGTTAATTTGTGTCTACAACTTCTGTAGGACTTTTCTTATCCATTTGGAACTTAAAACTTAATAAACACGGTACAGAAGTAAGAAAATACATGTTACATAATAAAAAATAAATCAATTAATAGACGAGATTCACTAACCTACTAGACCACATTGTATTATGTACTGTGTTCTATTCAAAACATAGCACAAAACATATCATGTATTATTTTTTCTACTATTAATTAATTAGTTCACCTATTTATTGAACCAGTATTTAATGATAATTTTACTGAACATATTTACCATGACAATAATTTGCTTCATTTGCGATGCCATATATTAGTTACACTTCTTTGTTAAATTATTTACTTAGTTGTTCTTTGTTTGATCTTCCTGATTCTTATGTTCATATGCATGTTTGCTTTACCTTTTATATATGTGATGTTATGATTTCTAGAGTTGCGTGTGTGTGTGTGTGTGTGTATAGTAGCATTTCTGTAGATGGTATATTGTTGTTTTCTTTTGGAGTAATGGCCAGCAAGAGTGGGCATGGCAAGGCAAACATGTGTCTTTTTTCTTGAATTAGCCTCCCAGTTCAGTTGGTGAATCCTGTGTATACACTACCGTTGGCCATGTTTGCCCCATGCATTGCTCACGTATGTAGTGTGATTTGACAGTTTTTTCCACTTCCATAGGGCCATTTTTGATAACTATGCATGGACGCCTAGAAAGCCTCTTTAGTGGTGAATACGTTTCAGTATGAGGAAATAGAGTGCCAAATACAGTAACTGAGGATGAAGATATAACATGAGATAAAGCAGTTTTAAGACTTCTTATTATAATGCATCACTGGATTCTTAATTTCAATGTCCAGGGGTCTTCTGCTCACTAAGTCTTAGCTCTGGCTTGCATTTAAATTGTGAGCAATTTCACATGTGCCCCTCCTTAGATGTTGCATTGGAGTCCATTAACCTTTCTACTATTTTCCATGCCCAAACTCTGCTCACATCCCTTCACTATCCAGAAACATTTTATACACAGAATTTCTTCTTTTCAATTTCTGCCAGTTATATGCCTGTACGCCCAAGGTTCTTTTCTCAGACCCTGCCATTGATAAGAAACTTTTCATACACAATTCCTTTCAACATTGAAATGCTCACAGTGCACGTTCTCACTCTCAAGCATACATTATCCAGAGACATTTAATGTATAGGTTCTTTGCTCTTACCCTTTTTTATAGAGATACTTTTCTTGTGTGGAGTTTCTTCTATAACATATACACTATTCCAAGGTCTTCAGATCAAATATAGTCTGGTCTGAACACTCCCTTTGCCAGGGATCTCTATTCACACTTTCTCTGCTCTGAATTTGACATTTCCTATTTAATTTGTTTCTGTTCTTGTCCATAGATATTTAGTGCACATGATCTCAGTATTGGTCATTTAGGTACTTAGATGCTTTTCTTGCACGTGTTCTCTGCTCTGGCTCCATAGTTCTGTGGTGATTTGTAGATTGTGTCCTGTCACATTCGTTCCTTGTTAAACTACTCCCAAGTAAATTGCATTCTCATGTATTTCTGTCTTTTTTTTCAGGGACAACTTTGTGAAGGTTGTTGTGTATTTTAAACAATTGAATTATGAGCTGATTGAACAGGAGCCCTCCATGACAGTGAGTATATACCTCAAACAGAAAAGTGTTAGACCTGGTTGTGAAACAACTACATTTCTGAAGCAGTCAATAGAAACCCCTGCAGATTGGTCGAGATTTCTGGATCTGTGGAGACTGGCAGTAAGTGGCAGGAGCTAGATCTGTTCAACATTGCAGTGTGTTCTAGATTCATGAAAAGTAGCATTGACTGCTGGATCTGTACAGAATGACAGTGAGTTCTGGATCTGTGGAGACCCAGATGCTGAAGCCATGCATACATACTGTAGAAGTTGGATTTCTACAAACCACAAATGTTTCCAAATTATCTGCACATCAGCCACAAGTGCTGGTTCCTGGAGTCTGACAGTGGATGTTGGATGTACATAAAAGGGCAGTGATTGCTGGATCCATGGGGACCAGCTATGGGACAAGGGGAAACAACCATTACAATGCAGTCATTATAACGCACTACATTTACAATGCAGTCATTTAAACGCAATTGCCTTTACATCGCATGCCATTACAACGGAGCCAATACAATGCATGTCACTACAATGCATGCCATTACAATGCATGTCACTACAACGCATTTTAAGGTAAGTAATGGGGAATAGTCATTTGTATCCCTACACTATCCAACACTTACCGTACTGTTGCACTCACTGGAGTGGGAATAGTAATTTTTACCCCTACACTATCCAACACTTACCCCACTGTTGCCCTAAAAGTATTATGCATTGTATTGGTATGCGTTGCAATGGTATGCGTTGTAAATGTAGTTTCTAAAAATGCATTGTGATGGCATGCTTTGTAAAATCATGCATTGTTATGGATGTTACGATGTAAAAACCACATTTTAAAGGCATGCATTGTAAATGTTTGCATTGTAATGTGTCCTATTCGGGAACAAGGCTTCGGCTGACTAGCAGTGGAGACTAGTCTGTGCGAACGGGCATGGATGCTGAATCCATGCACAAAGCAAACACAAGGAGATGATGGATGGAGCGCTGAAACTTTTCAGACACTCACCAGCAGTCACAGATCTGGGTTAAATCCATCATCATTCTTTAGCTCACTTCGCCACTCCAGTTCAGACACAGCTATATGCAAATCAGTCTTGACCCTGTACCTCATGGGAACAGTCCAGCCCGAACTGCCAAGCCAGGTCTTCCCTGAACCGCAACCATGCATCCTGGGACCAGTTTCTGGGAAACACCTTTCATCAGCCAGGCTAGCTTGAATCCAGTGGCACAGAGCAGCAGACAGTTGATATATTTCAATAGGAAATGGCCATTTAATCAATTTAAGCATAAAGAGATTAGTAAAACAACAAAGGCTACAATAGCATACAATAGCATACAAAATGTACAAAAGGCAAGACAATGTACTTTGCAAAGAAACACATTCCCCCTAGTAAAATTGAAATGTTTAAGGATTTGTCCTGTCAAACACTTTGGCACTGTGGACAACTTCATTCTTCTTGAATGTGCCAGGATTCCAAGTGCAGACAGGGTGAGTTCTGTCATTTCTTTGCACATAGCATAATTATTTTTGAGGTGCTTTCCCATTTCTTAATCCCCTTGTCAGGCTTGATAACAAGGGATATTTTGTCTTTAAAATGTTGCATCTTTTCCATATTCATGTCACCAAGTCTTTATTGTCACAATCTTGATCATTCAAACCACTGTCTTTCAAAAGAGTCCATTCCGACAAACCTTTGATAGCACCCTCGCAGGCCAGGTAAATAGGCTGAAGAAACCAGGGTGAATATTAACTTCCACGTCCCCATGTCTTGAAAACCATTGACAGGATCTACAACACACCTTTTCAGAAGCTGGATTAGAACATCAGCATTACAAGTTGACATAGCAATCTCTTCTCCATCCAGATTTGGAAGAAAGACTTTTAAGTCAGAGGGACTGTCAAAACTCACTAATATCAAACGATTTTTTTATTTATAAGAATCAAATTTACAGTAAAGAGGAACTAGGGAAAGAGCTGTAATTTACAATTCCAGTTTACAGATGTGTCAGCTGCAGAAATTGAAGAGTAAAAAAGTCAAAACAACATGTCATGACTAGAACGTGCTCCTAGGTCTCCTCCCCAATAATACGGTAAGATAGGCAACTGGCTCCCTGCGTAGCCGATTCTTTTTTACTATTCACTTAAAATAAGTGAAATGTCAAACTGTCTGAAAATATCAGGATTGACTTCTCTCAGAAAAAAGGTCTGATTAGATCCTGATAGCCTGCAAAACAATCATGTACTTGAAGGTCTTCATTGGGTCTTTAAAACCTTGAAGAGAATTGTATCATCCCAGCTCCAGGCTTTTACGGATCATTGTTTGAATCTGAACAGTCATCGATCAGGCTTTAGACCAGTACACAGCACCGAGAGAGTTACTGTGGTTGACGTGCTAAATATTGCTGATGATGGAGACCATCACTATTGATCTTCTTGGCCTTTCTGCAGTATTTGAGGCTGGGGACTTTGATCCATTACTCACCAGTTGTAGGAGAGGAATATCGGATGCAGAATCAAGGCAGTGTTGATGCTTTCTTATTAGCGGGTGCAGTCTCTAAAGTTTAGCTTTTTTATATCATCTGAGGTGAAGGTTTTGTGTGGTTTTGCAAGGTGCACCGTTGTCACCACTCCTGCTCAATGTGTTAATTAAGCCCCTGTTTTTCAACACCAGAGCTAGAGGCCTGAATTATAACTTGTATAAAGATGGCAATACCAGTCAATAAGAGACCAAAATCTGATTTTCTGTCCCTAATAGGAGGCCTAGAAGAAGTGGTTTCTTTGATCACTAGTAATGATCTCACACATACTGGAGTAAAAACGTATGTGTCACTTAATGACTCAAGTCAAAGCCTGCAGAACACAGATAAACTTCCCTCCTGAGCTTTTTGAGAACCCATCTTCCTTCCAAAGTGAAGAATCTGGTTGTAATAAAGGATGCTGACTCAATTTTCATGACCATATTGGGTCGGTAGTCTGCTCAGTATTCGTCAGTATTTGATACTTAAATCTGACATTGCACTGAAAAGTAATATCACAAAAACCTATATTTTAATTAGCTCACTAATTAATTAAGAATTGGTCCTTGATAATGCTTTACTGAATATGTTCCCAAAGAATTGAATAGTGCAACTGCAATATGTGTAGACCATGGCCACACGATTAGTCCTTAGTTTAAGGAAATTATCATAATTTAGCAGGAATAAACTCACTGCACTGGCACTAGTGTATCATTTTAAAAGCTGCATGCCTGGTTTTAGAGTAAATCAAGGGAATTGTCTCAGCCCGAGTCTGTCGACACAGCAAAATCGTCAGACAGCCACCTACTTGCAACCTTTGGTCAAGAAATGTAGGTCTTCTACATGGCCCAAGAATAAATTTGGATGGAATGGGGACCCGAAATTAGCATCATAGGCACAAGAACCAAGAATATTGGCCCATTAACATCAGGATAAAATATTTGTATGGCCTGCAGAAAAGACCTGAAAGTGTTCTTGTTTAACGCCCCCACGTCCCCTCTTTATTCTGCATATAATGTTGCCTTTGGGTTCTTCTTGCATTGTACAAGATATACAATTATTATTTTATAGACCCTGATAACTATAGATAATTAAGTTTTGAGGGCACACCCCATATGAATAGATGAATATAAATACATAAACAATTAAACCTTTCTGACCACTATCTTACTTGATGCGTTTTGAGGAAAGAACATACTACCACCAATCATGTACTAGTTGTTTGAAGCTTTTGAAGGCATCCCCCTCATCTTTTACCCGGATGTTTTGAGATAGATACAAGACAATATCTCTTGTTCTGATTACCTATTTATCACAAACTTTTTATAAACAGAGCATTGTGATCCTTTTCATGAATTAACAGTAATTGTATTTGCTACAGTGGTTCTATTGATTTTGCTTCATATTCTTATTTTATTTGCAATTTATATATAGTTCATTTCTTATGATGTCACTAGTATAGTTAGAGAGACAGTACTAGTATTGTTAGGGTTACTGTGCACTTTTCATAAGAAAAATAAGAAAGTTACAATTTGCATATAAATGTCGCCTTTTGGAAACCACAGGTGGTTACATGTATAAAGGTTGGCCATTACTGTTCAAGGATTCATTCGATTTAAACATGGCAGGTTTTGCACCTTTTCAATATAGGTTCCACCAAAGAATATCTGTTGGTTCTTGGATGTCTTTCTGTGATTACCAATGCTAGTGGAAGTGGAACTTTGAATCTCCTGCTCCCCTTATGCCCAATCACATTTCTATGAACATCAATGGTTTGGGGACCAAGATAAGAGAGAAGAGCTCCTTACTCCAAAGAGCCACACTAAAGCACACATTAGACCCCATTAACCCAGCAGTCACCTATCAATACACAAAACACCCTACACGTTATTTAACAGGGTCGAGCTAATTTTACTTTCGCATTAATCAACACAAACCACTAGTTAAAAAGCGAATGATCCCTGCTTTGTCACCCATATAATTACCTGATAATTAATCCATGCAGATTAATTAGAGATATAGGTGCATCTCTGTGAGATATGTCCAATGATGGAAGAGCAAGAGATTTTGGAAAGCTCTGAGTTTTTACAGAATTGATCCTAGGAGTGGAATTACATAAACAGCCTCACTGGAAAAAGTGGGTTTGGTAGGCAAGAAAGACTGTGGGTCAGTGCACAGTGAGGTGAGACACAGGAGCAAGTACCAGCTGTGAATAGGTTTGAACTGTTGTGTAAACTTACACTTTGGCTTAGCTCTACAAGGTTTGACTTTCTCACCCATGTTTGCCTGAACTTAGGTCAGTGCATCAACACTTGAATGTGAAAATACAGGTTGTTGTAGTCCCACACAACCCTACTCAATACATAGCTGATGTTGTGTCCATGCTTTCTGGGTTACTAATGGTCCCTTTAGCACACACATACTGTACTAAGAGAAATACACTTTGCGGCGGATTACAATGTTGGGCGGAATTGCTTCCTGGCCGACTGATTTGGATGCAACCGAACACTGTTCGGTCACATTCCAGCGTTTCCGTATAGGAGCATGTGTTACAGCCGTAAACTGGCCGTGGTATATGCTCCCATAGGGAAATGGGAGGTGGTGTTAATCACTGAACCCTGTGGAAGGCACCTCAAGGCGCCTGCCATGGGGTGCACAGATTAACAGGGTGGCACATATGGTGTCCCCTAGGCCGCCAACCGGAGGCCGCTGCAACAAGGGGGCCCTGCTAGGGGCCCCCAAACATGCTTTCCAACAGGGTTTCCATGTCGGAAAGGCCGGCATGGAAATCCTGTCGGAAACCGTGCATTGTTATCCCAAGGGCAGAAAGGCCAAGTCTAGCAACCCTTTTTGTCAGATTAACACAATGTCCTCCTTTCCTTTTGTCAAAGAAATTTCTGTGTAGAAGAGCCATGACAAAGAAAAGACCAGTTGGTTGACGAATTAAAAATCGAAAAAAATAATATTCTGACATTAAACTGCCTTTGGGTGAACCCTGTTAGAGGGGCCATTCATCGCAAGAGATCTCCCAGTTCTTGAAAAGACTGGGGGCACAGCTGTTTTTATGCCTGATAAGAGACGGAATAGTTTGGTCCCTAGAAAATAACGAATATAATTCTATAATTACAAATTAACCCAGAATGATGATCATGAATCCTCAGAATTTTTATGGAGTTAACCATATCATATTTAAAATCAATGGTGGGCCACATATTGATCTGGGCTTCAATTCCAAAAACTGAAAGCAGGTTAACTGTATTGGACTGGCTCCATTCAACAGAGTGCATTTTGATAGCTGCAGAAGAAGAGTTTTTGTGAAAGCGTCAGAGACCTCAAATAATAAGTTGCTTGTGTCATCATGGAAGATTTCAGTGAAAATATCAGCCCACTCTGGATCTGCCAGGGTACAAACCAGGATTCTTTTGAATTTTTTTACTTGGCTGATGTTTCAATTGGCTGTTATACCTCAGTTGATGTTTGATGGGCCATGCACATGCAAGCAATCTTTTTCGACCACAGAGTAATTCACTTCTGCTCCTTGAAGGGCGTGAGAAGCAAATGCAACCACTTGTTCCTTGCAGTTGACGACCTGGGTGAGACTAGCACCCAACCCTTTTTAACTTGGTTTAGTGGGATCAAATCTGCCCAACGATGGGGCGGAGGCAATGCTCTCCTTGACTGTGATGAACGCCGCTTGACAATCTTTGTTCCACACAATAGGGGTCCTCGCTTTGAGTAATGACCTCAACGGTTCTCCAATACTAGCATAATTTCTGACAAACTTAGCGTAGTACTCAGATAACCCTAAGTATGATTTTAAGTCTTCAACACACACTGGAGCGGCTATCCCCTGAATGGCTTCAACTAGGTCAACCTAAGGCTTTATTCCATCCTGAAAAATAGTATGACTAGGTACTCTACAGATCCTACCCCTATACAACACTTGTCCTTCTTTAAGGTCAGGCCTGCTGCCTCAAGTTTGGTCAACACACTCCTCAAAATGATGGTATGTTCTTCCAGATCTTTCCCATAAATGAGGATATCATCCTGGAAGCACATTGTACACGGGAGATCCTTAAGTACCTGTTGCATGATCCACAGGAAGGCAGCGGCTGCTGAGGCCAACCCAAAGGGCATGCAAATGTACTGGAACGGTCCAAGCGGAGTTATGAACGAGGTTAAGTGGTGGGAGTCAGGGTGTAGCTCTACCTGGAGGTAGGCAGATGAGAGCTCTAACATACTGAAAAAACTTGCACCTTTCATTAGGGTAAGGACCTCGTATACGGGGCAAAGGAGGCCTCTCCACCCGTATGTTATTGTTTAGGTCCCTCAGGTACACACATAACCTAATCTCCTTGCTGGACGCCTTGGTCGTAAGGACAATACGGGCCAACCACTGCGAGCTTTCTATTGGTTCGATAACCCCCTGTGACAAGAGTTTGTCTAACTCGGCTTGGAGGGGTGTTTGCATCATGTGTGGTATGGGCCTGTCCCTGTGAGCCATTGGTCTAGCATTGGTTATGAGCTTGATGGAGTGCTGGTAGTCTTTTAGTAGTCCTAGTTTGTCTGTAAAGACTTTGGGGAAGTCATTTTAAACCTCAGTGCCTCCCACAGACGGGTCCACAAGGAGAATTTGGACAGGACTGTTGTGGTCTAACTTGATGCCCAGTTGCCTTTGGTGTTTCCACCCCAACAAGTTGGATCCCTTCTGCGCGATGTAGATCTTACCCACTGTACTCCTCCCTTTAAACCCTATGGTCATTGTTGTCATGCCTATCAAGGGTATGGGGTTTTCATTGTAACCCCCTGGATGGATATTAGGAGGCTGCATGCCCTGTTGCCATGAGGGAAACATTTAGGTAAACACCTCAGCTTCCACCAAGGTATAGGGTGAGCAAGAATCAGCAAACACCGTCACCTCTCTTTTGTCCAAGGTGATTGTACAAGATGGGAAATCATTAGTCTTGTTGCCGCTTTGTAATTGAAATACCAGTTTGGCTTCTTGGGGAGGTTCCTGTTCAATAGCCAGTACGGCTGTGGATTGTTGATCCTTACAGACCCTGGACAAGTGACACCTCCTTCCGTATTTATGACAGGTAACTGATCTGGCTTGACACCCTACATAATTAGCTAGATGACTAGGGCCACCACACCTGTAACATTTAAGATTGGTTCCTGCTGGAAGAACACTGGGTCCCTTATTCTTGCTCTCCTTGGTGACCTCTTGTTTGCTTATAGCATTAACATCTGTGTTTTTGTCCCCATCTCCCTTCATAGCTAACATGCAATCTGCAGTGTGTTCAATACCAACTGCTATGTCTATAGCTTGCTTAAGATCTGGATTAGCAACTAAAAGCCTCTCCTGTATCTTGGTGTTGTTGGTGCATCTTACCAACTGATCTCTATTGAGGGAATCTTGCAAAGCATCAAATTCACATGTATTAGCCAGACCTTCAAAGCCGCAATGTACATTTTAACTTTTTCATTCTTCCCTGGTACCCTTGAAAATAACTTGTCCCTTTCTAACACAACATTGATAGTTTTACCAAAATGCTTTCCCAGTCTATTAACTGCGACTAAATACACATTGTCATCATTGTCGCTATCCCCATCCACTTCCACCCATGCAGAGATGTTATCATATGTTTTACGTGGGAAACATCCGTTACAACGCGGATGTTACAATGCGGTGCTGTTACGACGCGTCCGTAACAACGCAAGTCGTTACCACGACTTGTGCTGGAGGGCGCTAGAAGATTAAAAATAGTAAATTTACTATTCCAACACCTTCCCTAGTGTCCACGGGGACTGGTGTTAGAATAGTAAATTATACTATTCGATATACGCGCCCCCAACGCAAGTCGTGGTAACGACTTGCGTTGTAAGGGACGCGTTGTAACAGCACGCGTTGTGACGGTACGCGTTGTACCGTCACCAATCCGTTTTACGCCCTTCAATGCCTAGGTTATGAAGCAGTGTATGCAGTTTCCGCAGAGATGAGAATTTATCCCGCCAATTGTGATGAGATAAGACTCCAGGATTCCTAACCATTGTTTCCACTGTAAAATTGGCTCCCCCACTTCATTGAGGAAAGGGGGTGGTTGCGACATATTTTTAATGGCCATTTTGTCAAAGATTATGCTGTTATGTACTTTGAAAACAACTTTTTACTAGGGACAAAACACCAGCTGCCAACTTTTGGGTTAGGCTCTCACACGGTGATGTAAAACAGCTGTGCCCGTCAGCGTGAGGCAGACAGAGTGGTTGCTTTAATAATCTTGTTCCGATGAGCCTGAAGAATACAGTGCTAGCTGTGCCTGTCAGCGTGTGAAGAGGTGACAGGCGTGTAGAAATAAGAGTATTTACTTTATGACCATACGCTCTTTATGCCCTGAACTTGTGCCCATAAGAAATTTCACCTCAGATAAAGCACGTTGTTAGCTGTGCCTGTCAGCGTGAGAAAACGGAACAGGCTTGGAAAGATCTGACTGTGTAGAAAGGGTTAAGCTGCCCGACCTCCTCGCTGAGGAACACCTCTCTGATGCTGCACCACGCCAGGAAGTTTATGCGCTGAACGTGGAAGGTTGCCTCACCGAGGAGAACAAAACAGCGGAGCCCGCTTCCTTTTGAAAACGACTCTCTCAGAGGTAACACGTTTCCCCTCAGACACCTTGGGCTCCCTCTCACCTTCCCTTTATGTCCTTGATGCCACCACAACGCATGAATGAATTAATACAGGCTGGACTTCCTCAGTGTGTTAGGTCTCTGCGTCTTCTTTATTGCTAACTTTCATAGACCATGATTGGAATGTTCTCGAGCCATGGGCGGTCCCATTGTTTCGGATCGCGCAGGGGAAAGCAACTGCCTACCCCTGTGTACATAATAAATTGGTTGAGGCTGACGTAGGCCAATAAGGAAGGTAATAAAGAGCCCAAGGCTCCAGGTGTGGTTATTGTTAAGCCACTACGTGACTACAGAGTTTGGTGTTCTTACTTTTATGCATGTTAGGGGCCCCATACCCAACACCACATTGGCGACAAGGGAAGCCACGGTGCCCACTGTATGCACGCCCCTCCAAGACCAAGCAGCAACCGTAACGTCCCAGCTCACCACAAGAACGCCCCCCTGTTTTCCACTGCCTCCCGATGCTTCCGTTGCTCACCAGATGTCAAGCGCGTGGTCGAGGCTGGCCGATAGCACCGCCTACTGCCTCCGACGAGCGCTGGCATGAGCGAGCTGTGCATTTCCCGCGCTGAGAGCCGCCTATCTGCCTCATTCCCGCCTGCTCTGTTAAGTTCAAGGGACGGGCCATGCCTTCCTGCCTGCCGTCCTATCTCTCGCTGCAACCGCACCACCATGGCAACACGTGGGGAGGTGCCCCCAGCCTCTCCAATACCTGGCTGAGATCAGGCCCTCGTGCCTTACCGGCCTGAAATGCACACAATTGAAGGGACCCTTAAATAAAGGAAAGCAAACGTCTCTGCATGTACAGCAGCTCACCACATGCAGGTAAAATAAGGGGGAAAAAGGACAATCTGCCTGCACACTACCAAGAGGACACCAGCACTCCGGAAACTAACTGCACCAACAAAACAATAAAAGAAAGAAAAGAGGCCCAACACACGACTAGCCCACCATAAGAGGCTATCAACACTGCTCAGCACCCAGGTCAGAGTAACTCCCCCTGCGCACCACTTTCGCTGTACGACGCTCTGCACCATAGGCGTTGGCTCTGGACTATAATTTACACAGATCTCATTTGCGAAGAGGGAAGCAACGGTACCCACTGTGTGCACGACCCTCGCCAGACCAAGCAGCACCCGTAATGTTCCAGCTGACCACAAGAACTGCCTGCTGTTTTCTGCTGCCTCCGTTTGCCAGACGTCGGGCGTGTGGTCGAAGTTTGCTGACAGCACCACCTACTGCCTCTGACGAGAGCTCAACTGAACCAACAAAAAAAAAAAGGAAAAGAAAAGAGGCCCAAGACACGACTAGCCTACCAAAGGAGGATACCACAACTGCTCAGCACCCAGGTCAGTGAAACCCCCCCTGCGCACCACTTCTGCTGTATCACTCTCTGCACCATAGGCTTTGGCTCTGGACTATAATTTGCACAGACCTCCTATCTCACATTGCGACACGACATCCCAGCACTATGGCATCAGTTCCCCCACTGGAGCCTGTCACCATCACAAGGCCACCCACCGCACATCACAAGGCCACCGCACTCCCAAGACGCCAGATGGAAGGGGTAGGTCGGAGACTTAGAGACATATTTTGAAGCTGTCGAGATCCCGGCTGCATGCAGATGCCCCATGCGTCTTCACTTAGGAGGAGCCAACATTCACAAAATCTCAAAGACCGTAGTTGAAGCAAGTCCCCCGCGGAGCTACACCAGCCTGTGGGACGCCATCATGGCATTGAACCAAACGCCAACTCTATGAGCAGTTTCTCTTACGCCAAGCGCGACAGCTGCGGGAGGAATCAGTAGATGTTTTCTATGGGCGGTTGAGCCAGCACCTGCACCCTCCCGGACGGAGATGACGATATCAGAGACCAGCTCGTTCAAGGGGGCACCTCCACAAAATTGTGTGAACGCATCCTTCAAGGATCCCCATTATGTCCATGAGGGACATCCTGTGGCTAGGGCATTGAAAAGTGCTATCCAAGGCCTGGGCAGCCCACATGGACCCACACTCCTCAACTCCCATCAAGGAAGAACCTGTAAATGCCATCCAACCAGAGTCATGTGGAGGACAGCCAAAGTCCACCAAACCACCTATGAACCCTACCAAGCAGGGTAGGGACCGCAGAGTCGCACATGCGGATGGTGCGGAGGCCCATACCCTCACAACGGAGCCTGCCCCGCTAATGGCAAAACGTGCAGTGCGTCCAGCAAGCAGAACCACTTTTCCAAAGTCTGCCGCTCACTGCAAGGGTGAAGGTTCAGAGGCCCGCAGAAAACGGTGTGCACAGTAGAGCCTCACCCAGAAGACATGTCGGACATCGACTTGGACGAAGATGAGGCGGCAGTCATCCACGTGGTGAGAACTCTAGTTACCCTCAAAGCCGCCCGCCAGAACGCCCCAATGTGCAAAATTGGTGTGCAAGATCACCCCATCACATCTCTCATGGACATGGGAGCCACAATCAACCTCATGGCTGCAAATATTTAAAACATTCCTACCTAACCCGCCAGCACTTTGAAACACCAACGTGCAACTCTACGCTTTTGGTAACCGCTCACGACTGAGACTATGTGGCGTATTTCTGGCAGGTCTATATCACAACTCCACCCATCAGAGAGCAAAAGTCTACGTCTCACAAGAAGGATTCGGATTCCTACTCAGCTGCAGCACGGCTCAAGACCTTAACCTCATTCAATTTGCATTTGACGTGCACGCACATGATCTGGACTGTTTGTTGCAGGACTTTGCACTGCTGTTCAAGGAGATCGGGTGTTTACAACGTCCAGCCATCCATCTGCACATTGACAAGTTGCTTGCCTCGATAGCCCTCAGGCATCGAAGAATCGCTTTCCATCTCCGACCCAAGTTGGAAGCCCAGCTGGGAATTCTAGAGAAAGCTGACATCATTCAACATGTGCGCGAACCCACACCGTGGGTATCCCCCATCATGGTGGCAAAGAAGCCCAAACAACCAGACGCCGTGAGCATCTGTGTCAACATGAGGGTTCCGAATTTAGCGATCAGATAAGAACGCCACCTCATACTGACCATAGACGATATCATTGGCAAGCTGACAGGCACCAGATGGTTCTCTAAAATGGACCTCCAGTACAGCTACCATCAGATACCGCTACACCCGGACTCCCACTCCATCACCACCTTTTCAACTCATGCAGGACTATGGAGGTACACAAGGCTCAACTTCTCATCTCCAGTGCAGCCGAAGTCTTCCAGAACATTGTCAAAGGTGTCCTCCACAGCCTACACAGGGTACTCAACATGAGCGGCGACATCCTAGTCCATGCCCCCACATTAGAGGAGCATCTAACTCACCTCCATGCCGTCTTCTCACGTCTCAAGAAAGTTGAACTTCCTACGAATAGACATCAGTTTCTCTGGATATCGCTTTTCCGACAAAAGAATCGGCCTTGACCCTGACAAAGTGAAGGATATCCAAGACGACCCCGCTCTGTCGTCAGTGTCAGGAGTATGAAGCTTCCTGGGCGTGGTAGCCTATTGCGGATGCTTCATACAGAACCTGTCAGACCTCACTGGTCAACTCAGAGACCTGACCAAGGCAACCAGCCCATGGGTGTGGGGGCCGAGCAGAAAAAATCGTGCCAGCAAACCAAGGCTGCTCTCTCTGCAGACACCACTCTGATGTACTTTGACCCCCGTAAAGAGTCACAACTCGTAGTGGATGCCAGCCACACTGGCCTAGGTGCCATTCTGGCCCAACGACAGGACTGCGGAGAATGGGCTCCGGTAGCCTATGCCAGTCGCACACTCATGCCGACTGAGCAGCGATACTCACAAATAGAGAGCGAGGCGATTGCGACCCTATGGGACGTGGTCACTTCTATATCTACCTGTATGGCCACTTATTTGCTGTCATTAAGGACCATAAGGCGCTGATCCCCCTGTTTCAAGGATCTGCATCACGACCCCCCCAAGGATCGAGAAATGGATCCTGCAACTACAAGAGTTCCAATTCACCGTGGAATACCGACCTGGTACCCGAAACCCCACCGACTTCCTATCAAGGCATGCCAGGCCGGCCATGCTTCCTGAAGCCGCAGAAGCAGCAGCAAATGAGGACTATGTGAGAATGATTGTGGACAGACCCCTTCCGATATCTCTGGAAGAAGTCATCACATCAACTCAGCGTGATCACTGCCTACAGATCGCCATCAAAGCGGTCATCACAGGAGATTGGCTAGCGCTGCAAAACCCAACATCTCTCTGCACAGAAACGGCCCAGGCGATCCTAAAAGCCCTGTATCAAGTCTGCCAGGAGTTGTCCCTGACCAACGATGGATGTCTCCTCAGTGGCCCATGACTTGTATTTCACAGAAGGCTGCACTCTTGCACATGGGGCACACCAAGGAATTGTCAAATCCAAGAACCGACACAGGAGCAAGTTCTGGTTCCCGGGTCTGGATCAGAAGGTAGAAGTGGTTGTGCGGAGATGCCCTGTCTGCCTTGCCACGGGCCCACCAGACTGGCCGGCACCAGTCATCACTGAGGCAGGCCCCAATGTCCCATTTTGGTAGTCTCCCCGGAGGAAGACACATGCTAGTCATTGTGGACGACTACTTGCGTTACCCGGAGGTGAAAATAGTAACAACAATGTGTGCCGCAGAAGTGATCCCGAAGCTAGGAAAGCTGATGGCAACCCATGGACTGTTTGGAGAAATTCGCACTAACAACGGGCCTCCGTTCAACAGCTCAGAACTGACGGACTACCTAGCATCCCACAACATCAAACACAGCTGGATCACTCCTCGATGGCCTCAAGTTAATGGAGAGGTGAAGCGCCTAATGAGAACCCTCACCAAAGTGATTCAAAGTGCAATGGCTGAAAGTCACAGCACAGAATGCGCATTGTACCAGTTCTTAAGGGAGTACCGGCTTACACCCCACTGCACTACAGGCATATCCCCAAGCAAGGTATGCTTCGGCTGGTCAGTGACTGATACCATTCCACATCACCCTGTGTGGGAAAAAACACCTAAATCCTCTGAATCAGTCAGATGCCCGGAGGGCCCGCACCAATGAAGATACCTCCCGGAGTCGGCGCACCCGAGAGAGCCCCATCATGGAGGGTGACCGTCCATCATGGAGGGAAATTCAGGTTGCCTTTCGAACTGGAACCTTGGGTAGTTATTGAAGTCAAAGGCATGAAGGTGACAAGGAGCGTCTCCCAATTCAAAAGAATCCCAAAGGAAACCACCGACAGTCAGTCGCCAGCCCACCAGAAGACCCTGTTGCAACGAGTTCTCAAGATGCCGACAGCGAGTGAAACCAAGAGTTTGATCCAGGAACTTTCTTGGAGGACCTTTTTGCAGCACCCCAATTCTGTACTCCCTGAGACTGTGAGCAGAGGCCCTCAGCCACCAGCTGTGGGAGTCCAGGAGCGACGCATGTCATAAAGAAAGGGGGACCCTCGCCAAAAGTTTCGGCAGGGGGTGGTCAGGGAGGCTATTCGCAGCGATCACACTCTAAACCATCTCAAAAGTATAAAGACTTTGTATCCAACTGACGAGATGGTGATCGATGAGCAGACAGCGGTAACCAGATACTGGCGGACCCCAAGGTCAAGTAAAAATATGTTGTGACTGTTGTGTCCAGATGTAGAGTACCGTTGAGCCTGATGTTTTGCTTGGTATTTGTAGGTCTATATGTTGACCCTGTTTAACATATCCTGGTAAAGAAGGAATGTAATGTTTCCGAGTCACGGGCGGTCGCATTGTCGTGGACCGCGCAGGGGAAAGCAACTGCCTACCCCGCGTACATAATAGATTGGTGGAGGCTGACGTGGGCCAGTAAGGAAGGTAAGAAAGAGCCCGGGGCTCCGGGCATGGTTATTGTTGGTCACTAAGTGACTACAGAGTTTGATGTCTTTACTTTGATGCGTGTTAGGGGCCCCATCCCCAACACCACAATGATCTCTGAAAAGTATGTTCAACGTGTCATAAACATACATTCACATTAGTTCTACATTTCTCTGTTATTTCCCATATATATTGTATCTGTAATTACCTGTCAGCCCTCTTGTACAGAACGTGAGGAATGTTTAACACATATACAATAATAAGCACCCACATTTATTGCGGCTGTGCTGTTTTGTGCTTTTTCGCCAGGAGATTGACCTCATATCAAACATGGGAGGCCTGGTGGGACTATGGGTCGGATTCTCGGTTTGCACCTTGGTAGAGTTCTTTGAGCTGCTGGTCGACGTGCTGCTCTTCTTCCTACGACGCTGCCTAAGGACGGTGCCCTCCACGCTGACCAGGAGGCCCAGCGCCCAGAAGCCAAGGCACATCTACATCACCCGAGAGAACACAAAGCTGTAATCCGCACCCTGGCGCTTCAAGTATTGCAGAATCACGCACAGTTGCAGAGGCTTCAGCATCTTATGGGCTAACCATTTTAGTTGTGTTCATCCAGCTGCTTCCTAAACATATTTTCTTTCAGCCTGGCACTCTTCTGTTGTCCTCCACTGATCAGAACCAAGGAAATGTGGGCTATTCACGCTAGGCCAATCGCTTAAGGACTGTGTTAAGGACTGTGTCAGGTATCATGGGTGGGGGCAGCTTTCTCTGATCCCCTCTATGGCTGCATGCAGGTGGTCTGAAGTGTTGCTGCTGCCCAATCATGGGGTGGGTTTAAAAAGTACCATTTTAACCACCAATAATGCCCAATCCTTCCCTCTCTACTCTTCAGGGGTAATAAAGCCTAAATTGGCCTAAACAGGTCCTAAAAATTTTAAAGTAACCACTTCTACTCACACCCCTCACCCCACCTCCTATTTTCAAGCTTGTTAAATAAATAAATAAATGAATAGGTGTTTTACCCTCCCCTAGCTCGTCATACTGTAAGGGAACAAGCAGAGTTGAGAACTGTTTACTAGGGATGCATGCATTTTTGGGAAATTATTCTGTGAAAAACTCTACAGGCTCTTCTGTCCCCCTTTGGAGCCGGAGGTGGCTAAATTGTGCAAATCTTGTAACCATTCGCTAGAGGCAAGTCCAGAGAAGATCTAAACTCAGAAGCTGCTCTTGTTTGTGCCTTCTGTAGTAAGGTGATATGCAGGAGAGGGCCTTAAACCAAATTTCTGGGCATCAGAATCCTTCGCCTCTTCACTGGGTTGTCTAATGCCAGATCCCTTTGCTTCCTGAATTGCTATTTTATGGTATGCTTTGTGTATTATAGTGTGCTACATTTGCTGTACAAATTTACCACTTGAGTTCTTTCAGGACATGCACAATCAGGAAAATGAAGTTAAAATACATGAAGATAGCAGTAGCAGTCTGCACAGGTTAGAGCGGTGAGGCAGGGCAGAGGCTGGGCGGGGGTCAGGTAAGTCACCATATGACGGAAGAAGTAACATTTCATAAAAAAATCAATGAAGCCACTTATCTTGGGTTTGCCACATCGCCGACTCGGCATCGGCAATGTGGCAAGCGCTAGGTACGTGTTTTTTTTAAATTTAATTCTACTTCTCCCGTTGCATGTCGACTTACCCGGACCCCACCCAGCTCTGCTCTGCTACCTGTGCCGGCCACCACTAGAAGATAGTGCATAAATAAAAAAACAGGAAGAGAAACACTCATTGACAAAGCCAATGGGCCAGACTTATGATTAAAATGTCCCCCACAATAAGATCCAAAATCATTTTCCAACATGTCAGATGCTAATCATCTTAGGCCTGTGCTGTGTAGTGCACAGTCAGAGGTTAAACATCGTCTGGAAATTGCTAAGCTCTATGTAGATCTAGATTTAGATTTCCTCTTTATCAGACACTTGGTAATGGAGTTTTTCAATCCATTCATGGATAAATTAATCCTCCGAGCGTACCAGGGCCGACGACTTGATGACAGCGGTATAGATCTGGCAACGGAGTTGCAGTTATTTTTAAAGTGGACCTGAGGCTCTCGGAACTGGCTTAGTAAATACTGTTGGACGGTAAATTTGTTCAGTTCCATTTAGGTGATGGGTTATCACGAGTCAAACTTGTGCTGGTTTATTGCCCCCGCCCCTCCCTCAAGCCCTGGCCAATCAAACTGCTGTGCTGATGGAGGATATAAGGAAATGTATGCTATATAATACCCGATATTCCTAAGAGACTTCAATCTACGGTTGGAGTCAGATACCCACCAGGCCTGTGAGTTCCGACAGAATATGCAGTGAGTTCAACCTGGAATTACGCAACAGGTCATCATCTGACAAAGAAGGGTATTTATTGGACACCCTTTTCACATTAGATGAAGATCTATGTTGGCATGTCACATACCTAAACCTGCGTATAACAAGAGGGAGAGAGAGGACTAGGTAGCTAGTCCGAGTACCCCAGGGTTTATATGTGATTAAACAAAAAGGACTAGCTTAAGTTGACCAAAGTGTTACAGTACTCAAATTAGTTCTGTCACGGGCACCTTGTTGGTGTATTCATGAAGCCCTCACCCACCAACCTAGTTGGTGGCATGCTTCATCATCGGGCCCACCCAGTGACACCTAGTATGTCCCGGGTGTGCTACGACGCCTGATTACAGCGGAGCTGGTATATTGCTGAGAGTGCAGTGAGGTTGGGTGAGTTGTGATTTAAAACGGCTTGGTGGTGGTCCCAGTACCCGAGGGTGAATTAAATTTTAATAACTGGGCCGTCACCAGAGGTTAAAAGTAAGGCTACAGGACGCGTAAGGGTGGTGAGTTACAGCCCCCTGCGTCCTTCAGATGGCCACACTAAGTCAACTCCTTTCAGTGTGATTTCTGTGTTTTGGCCTCGGTGCTCTGCCACTTTCATTTTTTTTAACTACCCTGTCTCTTTAATTTTTCATCACACATGTCTTTTTGACTCTCTATCTTTTTCTTCTTTCTTCAATACTTCATGTTTGTGAAATGCTTTAACTATGGCATGGCTTATTACCCTAACACTTACCAATCACGTTTCTAAAACCTTGGGATTATCACAATTTAAATCTTATAAATCATGTGGGTCTCAGTGTGATTCTCAGCCTTGAAAAAGCCCTTGGCCTATGGGCGAAACACATGTTGGCTGTTTTCTTTTGTTTTGGCTCATTTGATCAGCTTCAAATAAATTAACTCAAAAACTGAAGAAAGTGTTTTGGATTATATCACTACAGGATACTTTAATTAAAAGCCCAACGGTCTCCCTCTATACCCCTACTAAGCTTTAGATATGGTGTTTAAAGCCAGGGCACAGATGAAAAAGTGGGATGAGTTATGTTTATATCACTAATAGTAGACCTTTTCTTTCTGTGCAATGTAACTGTCATACAAAACTATTTCATAAAATGAAAGTGGCAAGTTGTGTAAAAAGTGAGCAACTCTTTGACAAAGCACTGTTCTGTGTATAACATGCAGATCTAACAACACTTGTGCAAAATATTTTGCTAGAGTAAGTAAATGAAATGGAGGCTATGACCCATCTGTAGCAGACAAATTCATATAGTGGCTATTGTGTGGTGCAGTTAAACATGACACAGTTGTATTTCCCCACCATATTGCTTCTCTAAATGTTTTCATGTTGTTATAACTATTTTCCTAGATTTTGTTCCTATATTATGCTGGTCTCATATTTTATTATTGGTATGTAAGTTTATAGAGGGTGCTTGTAGTAAGCACAATTACAAATTGTATATTTGTGTATTTCTTCACACTGGTCAGAGTATGCTTGAGCTATCCTGTTTTAGGTTTAAACCTACAATAACTGATAAACTCCACTGAAATGGAAGCAGGCCTCATCAGTGTAAACATATAAACACTTTCACCACCACAAACTAAAATAACATTCAAAGAAAACAAAGTGAGAGAGAATGGGTCATTTTTATTTCTTCCGGGAGGGGCTAACACAATGTAACTGTTATACAAGGAAATAGGAAAAAAGACTGGTCTAAGATTAATCTGCATGAGCTTTGCTGTTTAGGGATGTACCATATATGTTGATTCTTCGTTCTTTTGTGTCCTCCAGTTTTGTGTGCTTGGATTAAAAATGCTGAAATTAGAAGCAGGTTTTAGGTCTGGTCTAATTATTGTATACATTGTAGAGAGCCTGGGAATATTAAAATCATTTTTGATCTTTTGACAGAGTTTAATGTTTGCACTAATTGGTGAAATGGCTGGCTCAAAAAAGAATCTTGACATATATCTTGGCACATTAACCCACAGGCACCCTTTAATACACCCACCCTCTTTTCTAATAACTCATTACAGATAGAAGGTCAACTGCCAAACACCCCGGGCTTTAAACATTCAATGAAAGGCATAGTGGTAGGTGCCTGTGAAAAGAGTTCTGTCACCATGCACATGGGAAATTGGTTAAAACATGGCACAATATTTTTCACATATCAACAACATTCATAGCTTTAAGGTGTTTCCTATGGTTATATGTGATACCTCCAGCGAATCCTAGTATTACCTAATTTCACATTACTGCTGGTGTTTTTGAGCCCATAGTTACAATGTTAACAGAACATTGCAAGTCCCAGATTACAATGTGAATTCTGTTAAAAGGTCAGGACTGACTCAAAGTAAGATATGTGCTATGGGGATACTTGCCATCTGTGACTGTCCACACAATAGCACAACCTTACTATAGTCAATCAAAGAGTGCGGAAAAGCAGAGGCAAGCATGCTTAAAGCATCACGTTTCAGATTCCTTAGATGCAGGGCTACAAATTAATTTGGTGTAATTAAAATGTTAAAGGTTTCACAAGGTAGTATACTGTTGATGGGTTTGCCCACTCTTACAATATCATAATATTGAGTAAGGAGTAGGTGAGTGACCTCCAACTTTGTCCAGGGATTTATTTATTAAAACATTTGAATATAGTACTCTTACTTTTTTAATCCATTATTTCTCTTGTAAACTAGAGCCCTGACGGAGTAAGTGTGAGAGGTAATAAGATGTGAGAGAGGGCAATGAAATGTGAGCGTTAGAGAGTGCAATACCCATATTTTCTATGCCTAACACAGGCTAACATAGGTCTATTGAGCACACTGATAATGGAAAGATGCTACATACCCTGCATGACTTCTATAAATTAAATATGTGCTTTATAACAATCCCTACAAAACATGTTTTGTAAACACTGGAAAAACACAGGGGCATATTACCAAGCAATAGCGATAATTATCGCTATTGCTTGGTTAGAGACAAAATTGTACCGCAGAGCTGCGGCGATTTTGATCTCAGATAAACCTTGGTATTACCAAGGTTTATCGCAAATGCGATAAAAATCGGCCGCAATGCATGAATATCGCTGAAAAGTCAGCGATATTCATGCATTACCGAGCTAATGCTCTTAGCCATGTTATCCACCTCCCATAGGATAACATGGCTAAGAACTGCTCAGGGGCAGGTGTTAGCTTTTGGAGATATTCGCGCTTAGAGCGAATATCTCCAAAAGTTGGTAATAAGAGATAGCGATGTTAGCGATTGTTTCCAGTCACTAACATCTTGGCACGCCCACTTTGCATGTCATTAGTGATAAATATCACTGACATGCAAAGTGGGGCCCAAGATGGTCGCTATCTCCTACTAGCTGTCGCTAACTGGTGTTAGCGACAGCTAGGTAATAGGGAGATCATTTTATCTCCGCTTTCTTGGCTTTTAAAGCCAAAAAAGCGGAGATAAACCCCCTTGATAATATGCCCCACAGTTTTGTCTATTGGGGGTTAAGCCGCTTAATAAACATTGATAGGCACTGATTTCAAAAGGTTTGGAGAATACTGAGAAAACACGACCGAAATCCATAAAGAATAACACTGAAAACAGGCCAGCATAAGTTGCAGGCGTGCTTTTGCATGACAGGCTGATTTTTATGTGTATATTATAAATCCCATTGCTATAAAATGGTTTTGTTTCAATCTAGACATGCACCTCATTGTTCATTTGAACTTGTACATGACATAACATCCAGCTCTATGTTCAGGTGTGACGTGGGTAATTGACCAATGGTACATTGCTAGATATCAGGCACTCAGAAGTGAGATTACTTATTGTTGTGCGACCCCACCCCCATTTATTACTTATTGTTGTGTCATCTGTTCATCAGACAACTGCATCTACTTCCAACCTGCTGCTGCTCACACCAAGTGGCTGCAACAATTGTTAAGGAGAGGTCAGAACTGGGCACCATTTTCATTATGAAACAGATACAGGTGGAGAGGTCTTCCGAAACAACAAGCTTGCAATAAAGCGAAAATGATACATGTAGCAGATGTCCATAAAAGGAAGAGTTGGGAAGGGAGGAAGTGCTGGCCTGGTCAGACCTTGTCTGACCTGCATGTCCAACTGTTGGAGAAAGACATACATGACATCCACATCACAGAATCTCTAAAATATTATTATGGGGTCTGAGCATGGCAATACCTCTTCACTCCATTTACTGTGTTGTATCCCTAAGAAATGCACTGCAACATAATTTACAAACATAAGAGATCATTTACATACCTAACCATCTACAGAATGTATGAAGGATGACCAGAATTACATTTAGGCGAGGCAGACATTGATGTAGTGTTTGCTGATCAATTAATTCCTTTATGGAGTTGGAAGCTTGAGCGGCGGTAGACCCAATTGTGGTAAATAATGTCCCAATTTATGTGTTCAAAGTTAAGACTTTTTTATAAGTATGTGTCCGACCCTTGAAATGGCAAACAGAAGCCAGTTGCTTGGCTCCAGTACATTATGACACCTACACCTGTGTTTGAAACATAGTATGATTCCTATTCCTTTGTTCTTGTAGTGAAGCAGCTATCTGAGTTAAATATTGTAACCTACACATTGTTAACAAAAATATTTCTCCATGGATGATTTGCCTGGCTGTGAAACCCTTGCCTTCTCTCTGGCCCTATCCCCCCATCAATCTTGTTTGGGGCTTTTGCTTTATAGACCACCTGGTCCTCTTGGCTCCTTCACGGAGGATTTGCTATCGATCATTTCCACACTGAGTCTTAGGGCAAAACATTGCCTAATACTCGGGGACTTTAACATCCACATGGATAAGGGTGAGGATCCTGAAGTGCAAAAATTCTTGGATATGACGTCGTCAGTGGGACTTCATATGTACCTGCAGTCACCTACACATGAGAAGGGGCATACTCTAGATCAAATCTTTTCAACCGTTCCGGTGGCCCTTTCCTCCCTTGCCCCAGTACTCTGGTCGGACCATTTCCTAGCGGACTTCACGTTAGTACATCAGCCAGGGGCCGCTCGCATTTCGCAGCGGCTAGCTGCGCGCAGCTCTAGAGCTTTCCACAAAGTCTCCCCGGCCATGCTCACCCAGGCTTTAGAAACCCATCCCTGTGCTTTCACGGGTAGTTTGGAGGACGATGTGGTGTGTTTTAAGAACTGGCTCACTGCATGTTTGGAAGCCTTGGCACCATCTCGCCAGGCTAGATCTGAACTGGCAAGAGCATCAGCCCCGTGGTTCTCTGCTGCCTTGGCGGCTAAGAGAAGGCATTGTAAGAGGCTGGAGAGAATTTGGAGGAGGCACTATGATACATCTGCTAAGCAGTCCTACAGACTAGCAGTGAAAGAATATCACATGGAGATCGTTTCAGAGAAAAAATCCTTTTTAGCTAAAAGGATCGATGAAGCAGATAGCTCCTGCAAAGAGATCTTTAAGATTGTTAAAGAATTCACATCTCCCTCCTGCTGTACTCCTGCGTCTGCTTTCTCGGAACCTTGGATCATGGAGCTTGCAGCATTTTTTACTAATAAAATCCGCACTATTCAGTCAGCTTTGCAAGGAACTCAGAACATCTCGAGTATGGGCTCAGCGATCGACGGCCCTCCTACCCTTGGCTATGCCCAACGGCAACGCATATGGGCCCCACCCTGCACTGTTTCCCCCCTTTAGAGCCTCAGGCTTCGCTTGACCTTCTGTCTAGCCTGAAATCTGGATCTCCACTGGACCCTTGTCCCGCCAAGTGTCTTGCGACCCTGGCGCCTGCCCTTAACCCGATCATCAACCCTCTCATTAATGCTTCTCTGAATTTGGGCAAAGTCCCCTCCTCCTGGAAACAGGCCCTAGTTCTTCCCCTCATTAAAAAATCGAATGCAGATGCCAAACTGCATTCGAACTACAGGCCAATCTCGCTGCTTCCTGCCCTGGCCAAGGTTACTGAAAAATATGTGTACACCACCCTTACCAACTTTTTAGAGGGTAACTCCCTATTACATCAGTCACAGTCTGGTTTTAGATCCAACCTGAGCACCGAAACCGCTCTTCTTGAGGTAACCAAGGCTGTGAAGGAAACCCTCGACAGGGGTGGAAAGGCCCTGCTTATCATGCTTGATTTGCCGGCGGCCTTCGACACCGTTCCCCACGACCTCCTCCTAACTAGACTCTGGGAGATTGGGATGCGGGGAACGGTGTTCGCATGGTTTCAGTCTTTCTTGGCCGACCGGAGACAAACGATCTGGGCTCCCCCTTTCTCCGCCCTGATGCCGCAGCTTGAAGTTGGGGTCCCGCAGGGCCCCATACTTAGTCCCTCCCTCTTTAATGTCTTCCTTACACCTCTGGCGGCACGGGTGGAGGAGCTAGGGGCCCAGATCATATCCTATGCGGATGATACACAACTCCTGTTCACTTGTGACAGGGGATGTGACTTCGATGGAGTAGCTATTCGGAAGTGTTTGGAGTTTGTGTTTGAATGGTTCGGGAAAAATGGCCTCAAATGCAACTCCGACAAATCCGAAATACTGTTCTTTGGCTGTTCTGCAGACCCAAGATGGAAGCAATGGTGGCCTTCGGCCATGTTTCCCCCTGCCAGCGATTCGGCCACAGCTAAGAATTTGGGTATGATGGTTGATAACACTCTTTCCTTCAAGGCCCAGGTTGTTGACTTGACTGGGAAGTGCTTTGCCATCTTAAGGATGTTGCGTAAGTTTTTGCCCTATCTATCGTTTGAGCATAAGAAGATCACGGTGCAAGCACTAATAGGCTCGCGACTAGACTACGCCAACATCCTTTATTTAGGTCTGCCTGAATATCTGCTGACTCGTCTGCAGATAGTTCAAAATTCTGCAGCCAGGGCAATCTTTGGTCTAACTAGAAGAGCCAGGGCCAGCAATCTCCTTGTCTCTCTGCATTGGCTGCCGATTCGTAAGCGCATCTTTTTCAAGACCTTAATTACAGCTTTTAGGGTGCTTCACAATTTCGGCGCGGAATATCTGCAGAGAAGGGTCCATTTCTATCTCCCATCTAGACCTCTGAGATCTGCGGCCCAGGCCAAGGCTATCGTCGCAACAGTGAAGCGTGCTCGCTGTGGAGGCCGTTCCTTTAGTTACCTTGCACCCCGTCTCTGGAACACACTGCCTCTGAGGTTGAGGACGTGCACCGATCTCTCTGTTTTTAGGAAGGGACTTAAAACTTATCTTTTTGCCCTGTAATTACTGTTATGGTTAATCTTGGTGCCGTTATGACGTTATGTTAGTTGCTGGTATTTTGGTGTGATGATCTTTAGCGCCGGGACGCTCTTTGGAGCAGCTGAGCGCTCTACAAAACAAATAGTAACATAACATAACATAACATAACATTCCGTCTAGATTTTCAATTAACTCCAATGGTGCGATAATTTCATAAATGACATTTAGGACACAATATTTTTGTTAGATAATATTTAGGCCACAGTAACTGTGGTAACTGAATACTGTGGCCTAAATATTATCTAACAAAAATATTATATTATTCCAAAAGCATGTTCTACTGTGATAGACTACATGCTATCACAGTAGAACATGCTTTTGGAATCTCATTGGGTCTTCCACCATGGAGGTATTCACACAAGTTTAAAATCATCACAGAATGCATACGCATAGCTGTCTTGCATCAACTTGTCATATATAACAATCTACATACTGTCTTCCCTGAAGACTATATGTATGGAGACCAATGGGACCTGTATTTAAGAACATAGTATTACAAATATGTATCATAGTCATGGGTCCTCTGCGGGGTTGTCAGTGCTCAGATGCCTCTCAAACCTGCTCTCTAAGTGTCTCTACTTCAAACAAATCCTCTCCTAGCTAGGATGACAGCAGGTAAGACATATATCACTGATGTTCCTAATAGGACACCTTCAAACATCAGCAGGTAAGAGCTGTTGTATACATAGCCTTGAATAAGGGAAGAGGGAGAATCACTCTGGACATGGGTCCACTTGCCAAATGTGCACATATTACAACACCATGCCTGGTGATGACTCAGCTCATAAACAACATGCTTTGAATAGTACCACTTCACCATGAAGTATAGCGCATACCATTGTCATGAGTACATTTGAGTGTATAGAGAACTGTGTATCCAATGCACTGTTGTGAAACCCCCTTCAATACAAAGTCCTTAAACCTGCTACAACCTTAGATGTGCTTAGTGGCCCAATACAAGTGTCTTTAGTCAAAGGAGTCTACACACTGCCACAGAAACAGAGATCCAGTTTGTCTCACATGCAACAGATAGCGTGCTCTCTGGTACGAAACCCAAAACGGTATGCTACTATATTATGTGGTACCAGTCCCTCTTCAAACTCCTACAGACCAACTACATATGGAACTATGTTATGCGTATATGCGTAGGTGGGCATATATGAATACGCATGTGGACACCATGACTTCAATGTTTGGCCTTTCAAAGATTTATGTAACAATAGCAGTGTATAACGTCCTGGATTTTTTATTACCAAAATTGGAAGTCAACCCCTCCTTTCCAACATAGGTTGCGATGTAATCGCATTATCAAACAAAAATAAATCACCCTCCGTATGCAAGCAATTTATTACAAAAGGTCTTAAATACAAATGCATTTTATCTTGTATTCATAAAAATTCTTTATAATGTGAAAATCCCATTTAACATAGTATTCCTGCATTATAAAATGTTTTTATACCCACAGCACATCTATATCTACCTCAAACCCACTGTTTTATACACTTCATCCTTATTTGATTACATTGGTGAATCCTGCTTAATTGCATTTTGAAATCTAATGTGGAGAAAACTAGAGAATGGACCATTGTTTTAAGATGATTAGAGGTCACGAATCTTCTTCAAGGTGTGCAAGTGGGAACTGGCAGATTTAGCCAAGTTGTTTATATGACAGATTTGTGTCAGAGATGAGTCTAGGAGTCTAAAGAGCTGGCAGATGGTGTCAGAGATGGTAAGAAACCCTCCAGTTTCCAGGAGATTAGAATAAAGTTAATCTTGAAAGATGTGGTGAGAAAGAGGAACAATATTTTCTGTAGGCGTAGTTGGAGGAATTTCTCACTCAACCGGGGTTCAAATTGAGAAAGTATAATATTCTATACTTTTAGAAATAATCTAGAAATAATAGTTTAATAATCTAAATGCCATAAATGTCTTAAAATAATCTAGAATGTCAGCAGAAGGTTGTGTAACAAGAAAAGGATCAAATGTATCAAAAAATAAATTGGGTTTAAAAATAAATATTGAAGATCTATGTAAATAATAAATAATACAAAATATATGCATAATATATCAAATGTTAAAATGGGATTTTACTATTCTATTTATTTTTTATGAATAAAAGCTAAGGTATTTTTGTCTACAAATCGTTTGTGAAGAAAATTATTTGCAAAGTGTGAGGCTTGTTTATTTTTGTTTAATTGCATCCTTGATTGGACATATCAATAATTGAATGAAGTGGAATATGAGAGTGTTACATATGGGCAAACAGACCATGTATTATCAGTTCCACACACCTGCCTTTAACCTCAGTTATGTTTGTACTATAATGCAAAGTAGGAGGAGTCCATGCAAGAGGACTTAACTCACTAATAAACTTTCAGTTATGAATAAAGCACATTACACGAAAGCACTGTGTACCATGGATACGGCCAAAGTCTACATGAAAAGATAGAGTCACATGTTTAAGCACACGACAAGCACAAGGGACACCCTTCAGGGCACCAAGTGGTTAGGCCTGTCACTGAATGATAAACGTGTGGAAGATGGGCAGAGTTTCATGATGTCAATGAACAATGATGTAAACTGCAAGACTCTGTCACATTGTCAGCAGGCACTAGTTGGTCGGTGGAACAGGCCAGACCATTTACCAAGCAGAGGAGACATTCAGCCCTGGGCAGGATCATACATCATCAAGCAAAGGAAGAAGAAGAGCATTCCATGTACATCAGGGCATCAAGAGGATTTACCTTCAAGGTATACAAGAAGACTAACAACGGACTCCTGAGGCGAAAAGCCGGGAGCTAGACTCTGCTTGATTTTAATATTTGCCTGTGATACTGTGTTTTTTACTACTTTCCCGACCTACCTGCACTCTGTTGGCATCTTCTAAACAGCGCTCCACGCTGCAACGACTCCCTTCCTTCTGGACGCCATTCACGAGGGCGAGGCGCGCCTGAAGACACGCCCCCTCGGTTGGCCACGCCCCCTCACCAGGCACATAAATAGCACGCGCCGACGCTAGGCGCTGCACTAACAACGGACTCCTGAGGCGAAAAACCGGGAGCTAGACTCTGCTTGATTTTAATATTTGCCTGTGATACTGTGTTTTTTACTACTTTCCCGACCTACCTGCACTCTGTTGGCATCTTCTAAACAGCGCTCCACGCTGCAACGACTCCCTTCCTTCTGGACGCCATTCACGAGGGCGAGGCGCGCCTCGAGACACGCCCCCTCGGTTGGCCACACCCCCTCCAACATCTTGACCCTTCACCATAAATCATGTGTCTTGGCAGGAAGCGCAGCGGACGAGCGCAGCGGGCGCGACGATTGCGCGTCGAAGGCACGCCTAAGGCAAGCCCGTCTGCGCCCGTCCGCGACTGGCCGGGACTAGGGGCTCGTCACTCTGCCCCACTTATCACCTATACCCCGGACCGACTTTGTAGCTACCAGGGCCCTTGGCCCATCTCGGCCTCTGTCTGCTCTCGCATTTCCTCTCTTGGTCTCACTCCTGCCACTCCCCCTCTCTGTCCTCTCTCTACAGCTGACACCTCTCTCACGTCTTGTAGCACCGTTCCTTCATTAACCCCTAGAGCCTTTACAGCCTTCTACCTCAACACCCGGTCCGCTGTTGCCCATGCGCATGAACTCTCAGTCTTATTGGATCTTCATGCTCCTGACCTTCTTTTTTTAACTGAGACATGGTTCTGCGATGACTCCCTCCCTGCCCTACTATCCACTCTACCGGCCACCTACTATGCCATCAGGGCGGACCGCCCTTCAGGCAGGGCCGGGGGTGGCGTGGCGGTCATCGCACGCACCAATCTTCCCTTCCAAATGTTATCTCTACCTGACATTGCGACCACTGAATTCCTGGTGATCCGCACAGTCTCCACCTCTCCCCCCCTGACCTGCTTCCTCACCTACCGTCCCCCTCAGTCCCCCTTACAGTTTCTCCCCGACTTCTTGGAGGTCCTGGCCACCATTACAGTCAACAATTCCTCCATTCTGCTCCTTGGCGATTTCAATTTCTGGCCCTCCGACTCCGCTGAATGCCCATCCTCCAAGGAATTCTCCGAAACCCTTCACTCCCTCAACTTAATTTCCCATGTCCACTCCCCCACCCACATCAAAGGTCATAAGCTTGATCAGATCTGGTCCCTGAACTGCCCTGTGGAATCACTCTCTATTACCCCTTGTTCCTGGTCTGATCACCACCTAATCTCATTTCTTCTTCCCATCCACCCTCCAGCTAAGCCCCCCCGGCCTAAAAACACCTGGGTCCGATCATGGGGTTGTGTCAACCTGGAGAATCTTTCTTCCCTCCTTACCTCCTCCCTTCCCTCCCTACAGGGTCTTCCCACCCTTTCCCAGGTCGACGCCATAGATCAGTGGCTCTCCTATGGCCGCGACTCTGTTGCCCCGCTCAAGCGCATCACCTCCAAACGCGACAAGGACGCCAATCGGTGGTTCACCGAAGAGCTTAAGGCCACCAAATTAACAGTACGCCGCGCGGAGCGGGCATGGAGGAGAAATTACTGCCCCACTCTGAAACTGGAATACACTAACATCCTTATCCAGTACAAAAAAGACATCTTGGAGGCAAAAACATCTTATTTCTCCTCCAAAATCCTAGCCGCGGAAAACCAGTCCAAGGAGATATTTACCATCGTCCACAACCTGGCGTTCTCGGACAGAACTACTCTTAAGCCGGCCCCGTCCGAAGAACTCTGTTCCTCTCTCAATAATTATTTCATTCACAAAATCACTACCATCAAGGCTAACATCCCGCCCCCTTCCTCCTCTTTTGTTGACCCCCAATGCCCCCCCCCAAGGGCGTGCTCACCTCCCTTCCCCCTATCACTCGGGAAAGCTTGATCACCTTGGTGCCCCTGGTCAAATCCGGCTCCCCACTAGACCCCTGTCCCGCTCACATTCTCCGCCATATCTTTGTTTCCTGCCCTGACCCTCCCCTTCACCTTCTTAACAGCTCTCTTGCCCAAGGCCTTGTTCCTAAACCCTTGAAATCTGCGGTAATTGTGCCCATCCTAAAAAAACCCGGGGCAGATCCTTCTGTCCCTGCCAATTTCCGTCCTATCTCCCTCCTACCATTCTTGGCCAAGGTGCTCGAGCGCCACGTCACCTGCGCTCTGAGCTCCTTTGTGGAGAATTATGGTGCTCTTGCCCCCCGTCAAGCCGGTTTCCGCCCCGCACACTCTACGGAGTCCGTTGTCCTGTCGGTCCTGGACACCCTCAGGGAGGGCATGGACACTAATCAGTACCAGGCCCTTGTGCTCCTCGATCTCTCAGCCGCCTTCGATACGGTGGATCACACCATCTTACTTTCCCGTATCAGGGCGGCGGGGATCGGGGGGACTGCCCTGGTCTGGTTGTCCTCCTTCCTGAGCGACCGCACCCAGGCTGTTCGCCTGGGCGACTTCACGGCGGACGTCCGGAAAGTTCAGTGCGGGGTTCCACAAGGTTCTTCTCTCTCTCCCCTCTTGTTCAATCTGTATATCGCTCCTTAAATCTTCTCTCTTCAACAGATGGAGGTCGGCGTATTTAATTATGCGGACGACCTCCAGCTTGTCTTTAATCTATCTTCTCCTTCCTCTGTTCTAAACTTTCAATCTGTTATGCTTCACATCAGGGACTGGATGAACCACAATCACCTTAAACTCAACCCCGACAAGACCGAGCTGGTGTTAACGGGTGGTTCATCCAGCCCCTGGTCCCCTCTCTTCTGGCCCCCTTCTCTTGGCCCCTCTCCTGTTCCCTCTTCCTCAGTTAAAACACTTGGCATAAAACTTAACTCTCAACTCACCCTTCACTCCCAGGTTAGCTCTGTGGTATCTTCTTCTTTTCTTTCACTGCGCACTATACGCAGGGTGTCTCGTTTCTTCACCTTTTCTGCTCTAAAGCTCATCATCTTGGCCATGGTGGTATCCCGCCTGGACTATGGCAACGCCCTGTATGCCGGCATCCCCGCATACAGTTTGCGTCGCCTACAACAGATTCAAAACCAGGCGGCCCGCCTGGCCTTCAAACTCCCCAAATTCCACCACTCTACCCCACTTCTGAAATCGCTACACTGGCTCCCTGTGCGAGCCAGAATTCAATTCAAGCTTGCATCCATTACTTTCTGGGCCCAACACGGACTGGCACCTGCGTTCATCTCTTCTGAGATCGTCTCCTATGTTCCCACCAGGGAACTTCGTTCGTCTTCCCAGTCCCTCCTCACCATCCCACGCTACCGGAGAAAGAAGTGGGGAGGCTCTAAATTTGCCACCCTCGCCCCTACCCTCTGGAACTCCCTTCCCCTTGAACTCCGCACCATCACCCTCTACCCACAATTCCGTAAACAACTCAAGACCTATCTATTCACGAAATCTTTCGAATAATAACCTTCCTGTTCCCCCAGCTCTTTAACTTGGGATCCTGTTAGTAATAGCGCCAAGAAACCGCAGGTATACGTGCGCTCTATAAGAAATTTTAAATTCAAATTCAAGAAGACTGGTATTGATGGGTAACTGGTGGAAATTAGCGCCACCAAAGCGAAAATTGTCGTAGAATGTCCATCCCTTGTAATTTGTAAGTGTAGTGCCAGACATGTAGGCCACATGACGACCATCTCCACTAACCAGCAGGTCTCATGTCTAGGCCTGACCACCAACCCGAGAGCTGGCAGCACCCAGCAGTATTCGTTACCCATAGCACCTACTCACCTGGTCCTGCATTGCTGCATTTGTGGAAGTCAGCAGGCAATGGAAGCCTTGGGTTTTGGGCAATAATAAACTATATTTAAAGCCCTATCAGATTACAATGCTTCCCGCAGGAAGTGTTTTGCTGCGCTCCTCGATCAGATTCCTCCTGCCCACGTCCTCTAATTGAAGACCAACATAGGTACGGAAAAGGCACAAATTGCCAGTTTAATGGCAATTTCAAGGAATCCAGACAATTAAAATTAAAAGAAGACATCACTTCTATGACCCAGTTTGTAATAATTATTGCCATGTATGGTATCCCTTTTGTTTATATAGTTTGCACAGTATTGTGTTCCTTCCTATCCTGGCGATGGCTTGTGCACTATCAGAAATGGGTAAAAAAATTAACAAAGATCCCTAGGACCAGTTCAAGATATTATCTAATGTTGTCTATTGAAAATGTGTTACCGAAGGTCCCACACCTATTAATACTCAACCAAGATCACTACTTGTATCTGTTATTCTTTGGTGTTCCTTTCAATGCATATACCCAATAAGCATTGAGCACCATGTGTTCTTCACTACGTCATTAGCACTCTTTATTTTTTACTGCTGTCACTCCTGCTGAAGGCACACACGTTTGCAATGTCACTCGATTCTTTGTTGGATTTCACCACCATGCTCACACACGGGCACACTTGACTTTTGCATCAGTTTCATTATTGCAAAGCATTGACTGTTTAGGCAAAGGGTCAGGGTATTGATGGGAACCTAGATCAGCAAAGGATGTTTTAAGTAATTGTTATGTTGAGTTATTTAATGCCTCTTTTTCAGTCTTTCATCCCATCTTCTGCAGTGTCCTGAAAGCGGCCTTGAGCCCATCACATATCAACAGAGAGCCGGCCGAGGCCACTGTTCAACCTTGATGCGTTTCAGCAACATATTCCTGCTTACTATTTATGACTTTGTGTGAGTGCTTGTCGGTTCCTGATTCAACCGGCCCCTTTATTGTGCTTTGCGCCATTTCAATGGTGCGCTTGAAAAGTTGTGGAAAAATCTTCTATACATTTTTATAGGGAGCTTGAATCCACCTTTTTAGAGAGAGCAGATCTGCTTTGAATGTGGTGTTTACTTCTGAAAACACGTGACCTGGAAGCCACTGTGAGGAAATACCTGTACTGTCCGTACAGAAGTTGGTAGCTGAACTGGCAGCCCGTCCACATCACATGACTCTTACAGTTGTTCTGTTTGAACAGCAGGACTGAGTAAACATTCGATTTTCTTGCTGAGGTCCATCAACACACCCATGCACTGAATGTGGAGCATTAATTTCCCAATGACAGAGACGCTGAGACATTTTAAGAGAGATATCAAGTAAAAGCTACTGAGGGAATAGTTTTCTAAAGGGCCATTAAACTGAGGTAGAGGCAGTAAACTCTCCTGTATAGAAAAGCACGTATTAATGACATGGCCCCATGTGCCTTTCTGACCACAATACCTCTTTCCCCCATTGCTGTAGCCAGGAAACCTTGGAAGGGATCTGTCCAGCCAAATACAGCTACCCAGGGGCCCAGACGGGACTCCTCTCTGTGGGGTAGTGTGTCTCAATCTGTCATGTTCTGGAGGAATTCCAGTCTCCGCCACTCAATGCAAGGGTGTCAGGTATAGTGCTCCAGATGCCGATGATACGTTCGACAAATATTTTGTTATGGGGAGGGCGTGTACGCTACATAGTACTATAGGTTTTCCACTTAACATACCCTGAACAAAACGGTATCTGCCCATTGTGTCAGCCCAAGTGTGGGTATGTGTGAAGTGGATTCTATGACGGATTAGTATGGCAACCTGTCCCGAGGGGGTCGGGACGTTAGAGACTGAACTAACTACTGTAGGCTCTGCGTTAGCACTTGGTGAGTACAGGAAAACTGGTGGCTTCAATAATGGATTTAAAGAGGGTTTTATTGGGATATAGGTTTTTTTCATCAAAGCAAACCAACGTCCTGCCGTGGAAAATGTCCCAAAGAAATACTTCTTTCTCCGGTGTTCGCACGTGTTTGACGTTCAATCAGCCTCTGGGTTGCAGCGTTGTCGTCTTACGTCCGCTCTTGTAATAATCTGATACGATAAGAAGGACCAGGAGTGAGGGAAATACCGCCGTGACTTTGTGCACACTCACAATATGAACGCTACGTGATTAGGGAGGGAAGTGCTTGTGAAAGGGTAGGGAGGTTTGTCAGTATAGCGCTTGCAGGAAAGCTTAAGTCTGTTTCCTCCGCCCGACCCAACCCGCGACCCGGCCCCGTACCTCTTGGAGCCACGCTCCTCCCGTGGGAACGTGGCGGGGCGCAGCGTGGAAACGTTGGCCTCCTGGCTTGTCGTCCTCCGTCTCTTCCGGCTCCCTCGTCCGTCCTTCTTCTTCAACGAAGTTCACCACCTCTGGGAAAACGCCTTCCGCCTTCTTCTCTGTACTTCCTGCTTTTGAAGTGGTGCCGCTCTCAGGGGGCGGAGTCCCGTCTCTGTAGTCCGCTGCGTTAAAGGAACCGTCTGTTTTAACAAACTGGCTCCAGCCTGATTCTTCCTCTTCAGTCCATGAACCAAACGTATCCTGTTGGGATAATGGGCACGGTAAGAGGGGGGTAGCAGTCCACCAATCTGTCTCAGTGTGAGGTTTGGACCCATGTGCCCCATCACATTCCTCCCCCCCTGGCTTCTCCCGATCGGGGAGAGGAAAGACCCTCGAAAGAAAGTCTGCATTACCATTGTCTTTCCCTTTGCGATGGAGTATGGTAAAGGAATACGGTTGTAAGGACAAAAACCACCTCAGGACTCTGGGGTTATGGCTACTGTTCTGGTGTATCCAATTTAGGGGCACATGGTCCGTATGAAGGATGAATGGTTTCCCCTCCAGATAATATCTTAGCTTATCTATAGCCAATTTTATTGCCAGAGCCTTCCTTTCAATTGTGGAATACTTGCACTCCCTAGGAAAGAGCTTTCTGCTTCCATATAACACTGGGTGCTCTACTCCGTCTTGATGGACTTGAGACAGGACTGCACCCAAGCCCACGTTGGAGGCATCAGTAGCTAATATGTAGGGTTTGGAATGGTCAGGGGATGCTAGTATTGGAGCAGTAGTCATGGTGGTTTTTAAAAACTGAAATGCTCTTATGGTTTCTGGTGTGGGTTGCCGGAAGTCACGGAGCTTTGTATCCTTTTTGAGGAGGTCAGTTAAAGGGCTGCTACCTCGGCAAAGTGGGGTATGAACCTACGGTAATATCCTACTAGACCTAGGAATGCTCGTAAATCCCTCTTGTTGGAAGGGAAAGGTACTGATGATATAGCTCTCACTTTCTCACTTTGGGGAGCTATGGATCCCTCTCCTAGGACATACCCTAGGTAGTTCACGGTGTGAAAGGCGGCTCTTGACTTCTTTGCATTAATGTGGAGCCCTGCTTTCCGTAATGCAATGAGGATAGTAGTTAGGTGGCCCAGATGTTCTTTCCAATTTTTACTGTAAATGACAATATCGTCCAAGTAGGCCGAACTAAATGCCGTGTAGGGTTGTAACACCAGATTCATAAGGCGTTGAAAAGTCGCAGGGGCCCCGTGCAAGCCGAAAGGCAGAACCGTAAATTCATAGGCACCGTCATCTGTCACGAAGGCCGTTTTCTTTCGATCCTCCTCCCTAAGAGGCACCTGCCAATAACCCTTTGCTAGGTCGATGGTGGTTATATAGCGGGCGTCACCTATTTTCTCTATCAGGTCGTCTACCCTTGGAATAGGGTAAGTATCAAAATGCGACACCGCATTTAAGGCACGAAAATCCATACAAAAACGTTTGGATCCGTCCGGTTTGGGTATCATCACAATGGGTGACGACCAATGGCTCTGGGAAGGACGTATGACACCAAGTTGTAACATATCTTCGACTTCCTTTCGGACGGCATCTTTTCGGGCAGCAGGTATCCTGTAGGGTCTTTGTTTTACGACCTTCCCGGGTAGGGTGTCTATGCGATGTTCAGCTAATGTAGTTCTCCCGGGTAGATCCGAGAAGATGTCGGCAAAGGGTTTCAGAGCCTCGTTTAATTCCTCTTTTTCCTGGGAGGACAGGTCCGCATTGACCACCAGATGTTCCAGGGATGATGTTTTGTCCTTGTTCGTATGTCCCACGAAATGTCCCTTCCGAGGTATCGGACCCAACCACTCTTTTAACATGTTGATATGGTATGTTTGGGTCTTCGAAGGGGACAGACGTAATCTATAGGTCGTCTGCCCTATCGTGTCTATTATCTGGAAAGGACCTTGCCATTCATGTTTCTGCTTATTCATGCTAGATGGTAGAAGCACGAGAGCCCAGCTCCCTTTCTCAAGTGTTCTCAATTTTTTTCCTTTGTCGTAGGTTCTTTTATACCTGTTCTGCTGGACTTCCAAATTAGAGTATGCTAACTCTTGCAACTTCCCCAGTTTGGTTCTTAGTTGAGTCGTATATTCCAGCATGTTTTTCTGCTCTTCTGCCTCTTCATTTTCCCACATGTCCGTAGTAATTTCCAAGAGGGAACGCGGAATTCTTCCGTATAAGAGCTCAAAGGAAGAGCATCCCAGGCTGCTTTGTTTCTGAGCCCTTATGACATATAGGGCTATAGGTAAAAGCCTGTCCCACGTAGGTCCCTCTGCTGTCAGCATTTTCTTCAGAGTTAACTTGAGGGTTTGATTATACCTTTCCACTAGTCCGTCGGTCTGTGGATGGTACACGGATGTCTTCAAATGCCTAATGTCCAAAGAAGCACAAACTTCTTTCATCAATTTTGAAGTGAATGGAGTTCCCTGATCTGTTAACACTTCTTTGGGGAATCCTACTCTTGAAAACAATTCCACAAATTTTTCATCGATGGCTGAGGTTGTGGTGGTCCTCAAAGGGAAGGCCTCGACGAACCTAGTGGCATAGTCGACGATCACAAGAGCATACAGGTATCCTCGACTTGACTTGGGCAAGGGACCGATGATATCCATACCGACCCTTTCAAACGGTACTCCTATAATGGGCATCTTCTGTAATGGGGCCATGGTTGGTCGGTGAGTGTTTTGTCGTTGACAGACTTCACATTTAGCACAATATTCCTGTACATCTCTGTAGATCCCTGGCCAAAAGAAATGTCTCGTTATACTGTCAGTGGTTTTTTCTTTCCCTGAATGACCAGCTGTTAGATGGGCATGAGCAAAAAAAAGACTTGCTCTCTAAAGGACTGGGATACTAGCAATTGTAACTCACCCTCAGCTCTATTCTGTCTATACAACAGGTCATTTTTAATCAGGAAGCGAGGGAAGGAGGGAGGCGCCAAACCACTGGTAGCATGCGCGGCTTCCCAGGCATTGACCAAGGTCCTATCCTCACTCTGTGCGAATCGAAAACTACGATCAATAACCCAAGGCTCTGGAGACAGGTAAGAGGGAAGGCTCTCTCTATGTGTAGAACGTAACAAGGTGTCTTTAAAGAGGGACAGAAATTCAGGGTTGTCTGTTCCCAAGATCATGTCTTCGGGAAGTGAGCCCACCACCCCAACCCAAACTGTACAAGGTTCTCTATGAGGTAAGGAAATAGTAATGGCCGCTACAGGGTACGGTTTTACATCCCCGTGGACACACCTTATATAAACGGGCCCCTTGGGATTCATCTGTTCTGGCTTACCTAACCGGGTTTGTATCACTGATTGCCTGCAGCCTGAATCTAGCAATGCCTTAACTGTATAACCATTCATCCTTATACTCACATAAAAGGTGCTGCCCATTTCTGCGGAATACATCACTGTTCTTGGGAGATAGCCGACCTCCATGGGTTCTTCCGGTGGTTTACGTTTAGCACACATTCTTGCTATGTGGCCCCACTCTCCACACTCGAAACATTGGGGCCCTTTGTTTGGTGGAGGGATCAGGCTTGTAGGGCGTAACAGACGAGGTAGCTCCGTTCCTCCCTTAGGTTTTTTTTCTACTTTAGGAGGTGGAACCACTTTCTGTGTTTTATCTGGCTCCCAAGAAAAGGTTTTTGGTTGAGCTCTAGCATACTGGGAGGCCATTTCTATTGCATGTTCGACAGTAAGTCCCACGTGTTGGCGTAGACAGCGTTGAGTCGCATAAGGCAAGGCCTCCATGAATTGCTCTAGATATATCTTGTTTAATATATCTTCTTTGCTACTCACGTCTGGGCGCAACCATTTGTCAGCAGACATTTTCAGCCTGAAGAATAGGGTCTTTGGGTTTTCCCCCTGAACCCCCCTTTCTTTCCTAAAACGTACCCGACAAGCCTCCTGATCCAAACCTAGATGATCCAGTATCACCATTTTGATGGTGGCATATAGGGTTGTTCCCAGAGGGTTAGCCGCTTGGTAGGCTGATTGGGCTTCTGCTGTAAGTAGCGGCGCTAAAAAGAACGGCCATTTGTCTTCAGGCCAACTTAATGCTCGTGCAGCCCTTTCAAAGTTCACAAGAAAAGCGTCAGGATCCTCACCCGGAACGTATTTCTGAAGGGCTACACCCGGCGGATGGGGGTTGTTCACTCGTACTTCACCGGGGATGACCTGGGGAGGAGGAGTTACATTTTTCATACTTTCTAATTGGGCTGTTATGGTGGTTGTGAACATATCACGGTCAGCCTGCGCAGACGCCATTTGATTTTCCATTGCCTTTTCCAGTTTTTCCTGTCCTTTAATGATATGGTCGATGAGGGCCTCCATCTTTTCCTTACAGACGGATGGTGGAAATCCCACTTCTGACACCAGTTGTCCCGAGGGGGTCGGGACGTTAGAGACTGAACTAACTACTGTAGGCTCTGCGTTAGCACTTGGTGAGTACAGGAAAACGGGCGGCTTCAATAATGGATTTAAAGAGGGTTTTATTGGGATATAGGTTTTTTTCACCAAAGCAAACCAACGTCCTGCCGTGGAAAATGTCCCAAAGAAATACTTCTTTCTCCGGTGTTCGCACGTGTTTGACGTTCAATCAGCCTCTGGGTTGCAGCGTTGTCGTCTTACGTCCTCTCCAGTACCGGCAAAGAAAAGAAACGAGGGTGAGAGGCTTGTAATAATCTGATATGATAAGAAGGACCAGGAGTGAGGGAAATACCGCCGTGACTTTGTGCACACTCACAATATGAACGCTACGTGATTAGGGAGGGAAGTGCTCGTGAAAGGGTAGGGAGGTTTGTCAGGATAGCGCTTGCAGGAAAGCTTAAGTCTGTTTCCTCCGCCCGACCAAACCAGCGACCCGGCCCCGTACCTCTTGGAGCCACGCTCCTCCCGTGGGAACGTGGCGGGGCGCAGCATGGAAACGTTGGCCTCCCGGCTTGTCGTCCTCCGTCTCTTCCGGCTCCCTCGTCCGTCCTTCTTCTTCCACGAAGTTCACCGCTTCTGGGAAAACGCCTTCCGCCTTCTTCTCTGTACTTCCTGCTTTTGAAGTGGTGCCGCTCTCAGGGGGCGGAGTCTCGTATCTGTAGTCCGCTGCGTTAAAGGAACCGTCTGTTTTAACAAACTGGCTCCAGCCTGATTCTTCCTCTTCAGTCCATGAACCAGACGTATCCTGTTGGGATAATGGGCACGGTAAGAGGGGGGTAGCAGTCCACCAATCTGTCTCAGTGTGAGGTTTGGACCCATGTGCCCCGTCACACAACCCCAGGCGAATCCTGAGTGGTACACATGTAGGAAGCCAAAGCGAGCTAGACATGGAGCTTTCATCCCTAGTAAGTGGGTCTCCTGCAAAAGTAGGATGTCTACACCTGGGCGTTTCGCTTGTTTAAGGACAATCCCCAGCTTAATCTTATCTAGTAGGCCTTGCACGTTCCATGTGACCATATTACATTCCCCAATTGGAGTTTGTCTGTTCTGGGTTGTCATCTTGGCAAATAGTATGAATGAATAGAGGTGTAGCTATTGGGAGCATCACAAGGTTCGTGCAATGAGTGCTCAGATTTAACTAATAGAAAGAAACAGAGAACTTGTAACTGAATCTTTAGTCCCAACCACCCACCATCCCACTCCTACCCTAATACCTCAAAAAGCATTGAAGAGTCTGTCGCGGAGGGTAATCCACACCCACCCCAACGGGGTGTGAGGGCTGATCAGTTGCCAAGTGAAGCATGTTATCTCCTCGCGAACGAGAGCGCCACGATGATCTCGATCGGTGTCTCCATTTGTCCATTTCTGTATTTTGATTTAGGCATGAGTTTCTGGATGATGCGTCCGTATCACGGTGTGGAGGCGTGTGTAGCTTGATCGGGCAGTTTTCATCTGACCACTGGAACACTTCCTCAGGAGTTTCAAAGAACAAGGTACGATTTTTGTAGCTGACTCCAAGGCGGGCCGGATAGAGCAACATATATGAAATTTGCAGTTCTCAGAGGCGTGCTTTCGCAGCGATTAAGGATTCTTGCTGTTGTTGTAGCAGTCTGGTGTAGTCTGGAAATATTAACTGGTGAGACTCAAAGGTGAGGGCGTCTCGAGTCCTGGCTTGCAGCAGTATAGAGTCTCGGTCGTGGAAGTCAAGGATGCGTGTGATAATTGGCCGCGTTCTGCCACCTGGGGGAGGCTTCGCAGTTAATGCTCTGTGGACGCGTTTTATGATGAAGCAGGTGGACAGGGCTTCTACAGAAATCTAGGTTTTAAGCCACTCATCGAGGAATGCACCCATGACGTCGCATCTCACGGGAAAGCCCACGAATCAAAAGTTGATTCTATGGGCCCTACCTTAGGCGTCCTCCACATGTGAGGTAAGTCCTTGTGTATGTTTCTCGAGGGTGGTTACCTTCCCTTGGAGTGTGGCGATTGTGTCTTCTGTGCCAGAAATCCTTGATTTGGCTTGGGTAAGGCGTTCCACGGAGTTGTGCAGTTTGTGGTGCAATAGCATTACATCGGATCCAACCATGCCAATTTTGGCATCCAACATGTCTTGCGATTGGGTGATCGCGGTTAGCAGCGCAGCGTTGTCCGGGGCATTGGTCTGGGTGGCGGTGGCCGACCCCGTACCTGAGCCGGGAAACTTATCTATTTTGCTCTGCTTTGTGGCTGTGCCAGAGGCTTTGTCTTGAGACATGGTTAAGGAGTTGTCGGATTCCGTATCTGAGGGGTCTGAGGCTGTTATTGGTCTCGGAGGAGGATGCTTTAATATTCATGGGAAGGGCCAACGTCCATGTTTAAGGATGTATCGCAGTAGGTTGGGGTTGCAAAGTCGTGGTAGTAGGTGCTTAGACGGGTCCCCTCAGCCACAGGTTGCACCGGGGCCTAGCTGCCTCTGCAGATGAGGTTACCCCTCCCCCTCTAACGGGCGCTGTTTTCTCGTTTTTCCTTGTCCCCACTGCGTGAATGGTTAATGTATGATAGATCCAATTTGACCTAGGGCTCCATGACAGTGGTTCTATAGGAGTAAATCTGTGTGATTAACATTTAATCCCAGGGTGTAAGAGCTGTATCTTCGCTAGTGCCTGTTGGGGAGCAGCTGGGAGCTACCGCGCACCAGACGTGCTTTACAGAGCAGCCACTTCCTCGATCGCATCCGCCTGCCCCCAGGGGTGTCTCATGTCCACAGTCTCTCTGCGGGCCTACTGCAAGGTATATGTTTGCGGGGGCCCAGAAGACATCTCTGCGTCTCACCTTCGTTTGTTGTCTCCCCTGTGACAGGTTGGTGGGCACATCACGTTCGCTCGGCTAGGCTTCAATAAGCTTGCCTACTGCTGGATCGGCATTTTGGCAGGACATTGCTCCCGAGCACAGTGTAGGTCGAGCGGCCTGATGTGCTCCTCCCCATCGTACAATGGCTCTAGGGGTTGTCTCTTGGCCGGTGCTTGTCGGAGCCACTGCTCATTAAACGTGCTCTATAGTGCTGTAGCCAACGCGCTCTCATCCGCTCACCCCAAGGGTTGTCTTATGTCCACAATTTCATCATGAGGACCCGACCAGAGTATATATTAGCTGGGGCCCATAGGACCTCTCTGCGCGTTTCATCCTCATTGGTTATCTCCCATCTAACAGGTCGGTAGGCGCTTTACGTTGCTCGCTGGGCTCCGATAACCTCGCCGGCAGCTAGGTCGTGTTACGACAGGACGCTGCTCCCAAGTGTGGCATAGGCCGTGTATCCTGATATGCTCCTCTCGATTCTACAAGGGCGCCAGGGGTTGTCTCTTGGCCGCCGAAGTTCCATGGGTGGTCGCAGGGTGCCTAGAGATCGCCCGAATGAGGTGATATATCAGTGATGAGAGTTATGCCGGCAGGATCGTGTTGGATGTTTGCTGGGCTGCGGGAGCTACACTAAAGAATGTCCGCCATGTTGGACCGCTTGGCGACGCTCTCCGATTCTTCCCATTATTAATGTTTGTCTTTTGATGTTACCCATTAAAATACAAAATGGGTTCTTTTCTAAAATAGACTGTGTACTTTCTAAATTCTTGTGGAATAAAAAGCTAGTGAGAATTGCTCTTTATAAACTAAAATAATTTAAATAAAAAGGAAGAGGTCAATATTCCTGAAATTTGCAAGGTGTCACACTGCTTCTGAATTAAAACAAATAATGCCTTATTTTGTTGATCCAAATTTAAATAATACTGAATTGGGGTTGCTTTTAAAACATTCTCATCTCCCTTTAAACAGAAACACGCTCTTTATGTCTCAACCTCCCAAGTTTTGAATCCACCAATAATCAAGCATTTCTGTTCCTTACTTGACCCTTATTTTGTTATTACCATCCATTCCCTAGAAAAATGTAGAAACTGTTTCATTTGGTATAGCAAGTGGGTCAATAATGGCAAAGATATCTACTAAAACAAAATAAGAGGGTTTTTTTCTCTTGCAACTTATGAAAGATGAGGATTTTTTTTAAAGACCTCACACACAATTATGGGTTTAAAGTTCAAATCTATTACCACAGTTAATAAAAACCTTTCAACATTCTATCCACGCTTATTAAAATTCTGAAATTTAAAACCAGTTTATCAATGCAAAAAGTTAAAAAAGATGCATATATGATTGACAGTTATGTAGATTTCCTGTTCTCAAAAACATAGTTATTAAATATTAAAAAGGCACTCAGTATTCAGTCATAGGTTCCTGGTCTTAATAAAATGAAAGTCCTTGTGGTACAAAAGTGCGATTGTTATTAGGGAGGGATGCCTTTAGCTGTGGAAGTTCTCACATTCTCGATTATTCCTCCCATTCCTGGGAAAAAGTCAATATATTCTATATGGAGGGCATCCTTTTATCAAATGCACAGATTTAGAGGCTGAACAGGCTATTTAAAAGTACAGATTTGTTGGTCTGCCTTCCGTCACTCACATTCCTGACGGAGATGGCTCTGCTTATCTGTTGATGGTAATCTGTGAGTGGAGGCTTTCCTTCATACTGTTGTTTCGGTGAGACCTCTTTTATTCGCCTAGGTTTTCTAATTGTATTGGCAATGTCAACAGTCTCTTTTCTACTGTGTTAAGTAATCTCGCAAAGCGGTAATCTAGTTGTGGATCGTTTGGGTCAAAAAATGCCAGTACCGCATGGCACCCACCGACCACGCACGCAACCTGTGAATCATTCTCGGCTCAACGTACACAATGACCAAGCAGGTCAACGCCATCTCCTCCTCCTGCTTCAACACCCTCCGGATGCTCTGCAAGATACAAGAAAGGCAGTCACCCAGGCCCTCGTCATCAGCAGAGTCAACTACAGAAACGCCCTCTACGCGGGAGCCCCGACCAAGCTCATCAAACGACTACAACGCATCCAAAACGCCTCGGCACGACTGATCCTCGACGTGCCACGGCCACATCACCCCACACCTGAGGGACCAGCACTGGCTCCCCATTGGCAAGAGGATATCCTTAAAGCTCCTCATCCACGCACACAAGGCACTCCACAAGACCGTCCCAGCCTACCTCAACAGACGGCTATCCTTCTACATCCCCAACCACCAGCTACGCTCTGCCGACCTCTCACTCGTCACCGTCCCGCGCATCCGAAGATCCTTCTCCCACCTCGCCACCAAGACATGGAACAACCTCCCACTGAGTCTACGACAGCCCCAAGACCTGCTAACCTTCAGGAGGATGCTCAAAACCTGGCTGTTCGATCAATAGCCCCCCCCCCCCCAGCGCCTTGAGACCCTCGAGGGTATGTAGTGACTGTTTGATTGATTGATTTGATTAAAGAGTGGGCAGAGCATTGTTTGTCCACAAGCAGCTTTGAAGTGCAGCAGATCTTCTCGACCAATTCCACACAGGAATCAGCAGGTCATTGTTGGATTCTGAATCCCGGTTGTTTGGTGAAGGAGCGAAGGCAACGTGTCCCAGCGATGTACCAGGAATTTCTCATTCACTGCCATGTTAAATCATGTGCAGAGGTACAGTTGCAGTATTGCAGCAACATATTTATTCAGATCAAACCAGCCCGGTGCCCTGTACGCCAGCGCCGACTTGTCCTCTATTCGTGAGGCCAGTTTGACTATTTTATTAACCAGTTATTTTAATCTGGCATGGGCCGCAAGAGTTTCCCAGCTTAAAAATCTAACTGATGATAACCAACCTATTTGTTTCCTTAATGAAAAATAAGTGAAGTATTCAATTTAGTATTTTTAAATACTAAGTCCAACCAGACTAATCTGATTTTAAATCTAAATCCTAAGAAAGCTTGAGTCATTTATAGTCCAGACTGATGGAGCTAAGTCTATTATTGAGGCAATCTGGCAAGCTGATTTGAATGTATTTTTGCCTACCTCTGTTTGGGACAGAATCTGGTCCAAAATTCATTCTAGTTTAATTTCTGCTGTTCTTCTACAATAGAGTACACCAGCACAAGATGACAAATATGAGTTATGGCAACTGTTGGTTTTGTGAATCACAAAATGGCAATTATCTTCATATATTTTTGCACATGCCCTAAAATTAATATTTTTTCGAGATGAGTCTGGATTAAGGGTGTTATGCTAGGTGATTTCCCAATGTATTTCTCTACTGCTAATGTTCTCTGTGGATGTGTTTAAACTATCGTATACATAACTCCTCAATGATTAAGGTTATTGATATTTTGATTGTTTTTGCTTTACAAATTATAACTTCCAATTGGAAGTCAGCTGGCCGCTTTACACTTAAATGTTGGTGTAGTTATGTTTTTTTAACCATAGTTTAGACAGTTATAATGTAACTTTACTGCAACTGTCTGTCAAATGAGAGAAAAATGTGGCTTCTTATGACAAATGATTTATCTAAATGTGCCATTTCTTTCACAAATGCCACAAAAGTATTTAAACCACCTTAATACCAGAATAGCTTTTGTAATTTATTTCAGTTGACTCTGTCATTATTATGTAGTTCAGTCAATACCAATTATTTCTGTTATTCTAAAAATATAGTAACTTCTATTGTCAGTCAACAAGCTTTATTCGAATTCAATAAAAAATTCATAAAAGCGTACAAGATAAAAACACATTAAAAACAAACAGTGATTATGTTCATAACGTGGTCACTATTTGTACAAAGGTTAAAAAGAATTCATTATACTAATAAAATCGTTTTTACAATTCATCATAAACAAACTCTAGCAGCTATGGTACAAGGCGTGGCCATATCAATTCAATTAATTCAGCAGCTTTAAAAATAGTGTTAATTGGCTTATGCAATTTATGATGACACATTTTAAAATAAGACAGATAAACTTCAGAGAGTACAGAAGAGCAAAGTGGATAAGTGATTCCTTTGGTAAAGACCATCCCCGGACTTGGTGTGAGTCGTTATCAATTTCAATTATTAGCAAAACCGTTCGGAATTCGGATTAACAAATCAGTGCACCAGGTCTATACCAGAGAATAAAGCAAATCGATTATGCCTACTAGATCCAGGGCCTCTGCTACCCATGCAGAGGTTATTTTGTACATATGATCTTACAGGGGGCAGGTATGTAGCTCTAGGGTAAAAGTCACACAGTTCCCAAGTTACAATTGGGCCATCGCCCATTTGTGGCTGCCAACTTCGTAGATATTTGATGACTCGGGTGTCCCTAAAGTTGACCAAAACCAGGTTTCCCGGTATGTCCTTGGGGATGGATCCTAACCACCCTACCCTTCTGACATTTAAAATCGTTCCATCTATGTTGAGTGGGAGGGGTCTATTTTTGGTCAGCCAAAAAAGATACCTTATTTTCCAGATCCGCTGGCCTTTCAATTTTGCTGTTAGTGAGTTCAGGCACGCCTGAGAGGATGCACACAAAAGGAGCCGCCTCTGGATGTAGATCTATATGTTTAACCTTTCTTTGCATGTTACCATAGTGGTAGGACATCCCCTCTGTCGGCGTCGGTTGTTTAGTCGACCCTTATCTAATGGCAGAACTCTGGGCTATTAGGGGGTTTGATATGAGTAATGTTTTGGATGTTTTTGGAGCAACTGCATAAATTTGTGCGGTATTACTTTGTGTAGAGGTGATGGGGCTGTCAGTAGCGACTAGGGTCTCAACTTGCTTATGTCCTTCCATTCTTTTTGTGAGTATCAGGTTTGCCCTGATGGTTTCCTCTATGCTTGTGAGCTTTTCCCCTATTACCTCAATTCTTTTTTCCAATGGGGATATTAAAGATTTGACCAAAAGTTCAATCTGGACCAGTAAATCAGATGGTGTAATGGATGCAGGAGAATCCAGAATTGAACGTACCTCAGATGTTTTTGGGGTATTGCTGGTGGCCGAAAGGGGACTTGGATGCAATTTTTGTTTTTTAGCTAATCTTCCCCTCTGTTTAGCACCTTTGCGCTTTCTATTAAGAAAGGGGGCCTGGACGTTTGCTGACAGTTGGATAGTGTCTTTAGGTGATAGTAAAGCGGGAGTGCCAAAATGGCTTACGTTTAGTTGAGGTGTAATGCTAGGCTGGGGACTTGTGTTTCTCATAGCACATGCAGGAGCATTTATTTGCTCATTTCCATTTTCAACATTGGTATATACAGTTTTACAAAGCAGATTTAATTCCTCCAGTAAGGTAAAATTTTGGGTTTGATCTGGTAGCACCACAGGAGATTGGATACTGGATGTGGGTTCTACGGAAAGACTTTGTTCTACTCTCTCTAATTCGGACTCGATTGCCGATGTAGCCAAATTAGATAGTTCTCCAATTTCCCCTTCCGTTGAAGGATATTATTTATATGAAGCCCTTTATCAGTCATGATGTAATTAGCTTTCTGTATATGTATATAACAATGACAGGTACCTATACAGATTGTGCACATAATCTAGTAGCCAAAAACTGAAAAGTCAGAAGGTAGCCCGTTTGGGAATACCAAAGGGAATGTAAAGTCAGTCACTTTAATGGGTTAGTTCGTATTACCTCCCTTTTCCGGCGAGCATGAGGTGAAGATCAAATAGGATGGCCCGTACCGTCCTCCTCAGGCCTCTGAGGGCCACAGAGGGCCCGCCCTTTGCCCGGCCTTCGCCCGGCGCCACCCGCGCGTCCCGCTACGCGGAGAGAGCCTCTGTCCTTTAAGCGCCTCCGGGCGCAAGGTTAGGCGTCAGTGGGCGTGGTTCGCGCTAAGATGCCTGGGAGCTGTGGTGTCGACCCTCCAATGCCGTTTGATATTGCAGGAAGCGGCGTCGGGGGAGACCATCAGCGTCAGGACCCCAGGACCCCAAATACGGCTGGCACAGGTGAGGAGAGTGATGCCCAGTTCCCCAACAGCAGCGTTTTTCGGCCCCCTGCTCCACCGAGGGAGCCTCTGTCCTTTAAGCGCCTCCGGGCGCAAGGTTAGGCGTCAGTGGGCGTGGTTTGCGCTAGGATGTCTGGGAGCTGTGGTCTCGACCCTCCACTGCCGCTCGATATTGCAGGAAGCGGCGTCGGGGGAGACCATCAGCGTCAGGACCCCAGGACCCCAAATGCGGCTGGCACAGGTGAGGAGAGTGATGCCCAGTTCCCCAACAGCAGCGTTTTTCGGCCCCCCGCTCCACCGAGGGAGCCTCTGTCCTTTAAGCGCCTCCGGGCGCGAGGTTAGGCGTCAGTGGGCGTGGTTCACGCTAGGATGCCTGGGAGCTGTGGTCTCGACCCTACACTGCCGCTCGATATTGCAGGAAGCGGCGTCGGGGGAGACCATCAGCGTCAGGACCCCAGGACCCCAAATGCGGCTGACACAGGTGAGGAGAGTGATGCCCAGTTCCCCAACAGCAGCGTTTTTCTATTGATTATAACCTTTCTTTCTCTTAGAATATGCATTATCTACTTGATTTCTTATTTCCTTACTTTCATTTTTTCTCTTTAATTTCCTTTTCCCATCCTTTCTTCTCCTTTACATTTTTCTTCTAAGTTTGAAACTCGCTTTTTTCTTTTTTCAGATGTTTTTCCTATAGCTATGAAAATATGTTAGTGATTTTATACAATTAGGGGTACTCTTATTAGCAGTTTTTAAAAATGTTCTTACATTAATCCTGCATATTGTTATAGGTCATACACAATTGTATAACTGATCCACTCTTGCACACACATTTGTTAATTTCTTTGGATTATTTAGATTTCCAAAGCATATTGGGTGCCACAAGGAAGGGGAGTAGCAGGCAGCTCAAAGTTCAACATTACTTTATTCATATAAGACTGTATCCATAAAAGTGCAATTGCATTACATCAAGTTAAAAAATGCAAAACTTCATATTCAGAATAAAACAATGTCAATAGCATTAGTCACAGGTGCAAAGTATGTTAAGAATGCATACAGCATGTTTCTAAAAGGAGCCCACACATTTCAAAGTAACCATTTAAAAACAAAAACGATCCTTCATAAGTTACCATCGTTTTGCGAGCCCATACAGCAGTTCTCAAAAAAGTGCCAACTCGAAAAATCAATTAATCATCTTTCAGTTTAAGTATGTTCCTATAAGCATCTTCTAAATGAATAGGCAAAGTTTGTTTTTTTAAACGGTAATAAGAGCCATTTTGCATAATTTGTATAAAACTTACAGAAGAATACATTTTTTTTAATTGTTTGACCACTCCGACAGTCGCACTGACATGGCAAAGAGTTTAGGCTGGCATTGTATCTAAGGTGAAAACAGAACAGGAATTTTACAGTACCAGCCCTTAAACAGAAAAGGAGTCCCCTCTTCCAGTGACATATAGGTTTTGTGAGATAACTAGGCGTCAAGTACGAGGTGTGCTCGATGGTCATAAAGTTTACAACGGTTGGTTTCTTAGACTCCCTCTCCAGCAAGCCACTGAATATCCATACCCTTCTCACAATTGAGGCAGTCTCCTATTATCTCTATTGTGAGGGACTCTGCTGGATTTTCCCATATAGCTAGCCAAAATAAAGCAGGGTGAGCCCTTATAAAATACTCAATGTAGTGTTGTTCCAATTCACCATGGCAAACGTACTGAGAACCCAGTAGTTTCCGATAAAATAAGTTTTCCTCGCACTGGATACTGTAGCTTTTTGCGGTGCACCAAACATCTGCGCCATAGGTAGCAGTAGGTACGCACTGGGATTTTGAAAAAATGTAAATCGCTAAAATGGCCCCTGTCCTCTTTTGCCGGAGAAGGCTAAGAATTGAATTGGTGGCATTTGAGAACTTGTTCTTACAAAACACCACATGACCAGACCAGGTGCAGGTCGCAGCAAAGACCAACCCAAGACAAGGAAAAGTGCTAGTGCATTGTAATTTTTGGTGACCCACAGATATAGAATTTAGGGAATGTTTTCTTGGCCCAAAAGACATTATAAAAGATTTTAATTTGTTAGATTATTAAAAACAATTAACAAAAGCGGTGCCCAAAATTCAGCCTTGTGCTTGATAAGATCAATGGGTAACCCATCAGGACCTGGGGCTTTGTTACCCAGGCTCTGGTGGATGGCTTCCTCAACTTCAGACAGCAGTATTAAAATCCCAGTTGGGGCCCTATGCACAAGGAGATCTACATCTTGTACTGGGGCTGTATAGATCATAGAGGAATGGGCTTCCCATGCTTCACTGGTTATGTTACTTCTTACTGGGGTCAGTAACTGTCCCATTTACCTCAAATTCTTGATGGCAGCCCAGAATGTATTCCCATTCTTTAGGCTAACGGCATTGACAAGAGCATCCCAGCGATCTTTTAGTAATTCTTCCTTTCTTTTAAAGGTGGCTAGCTTGTACTTCTACCGTAGCGATTTAACAAGTGAGTGACACCGCGGGTTAGTCGACAGGGCCTTGTGTAGCTGTCTGTTAGTGACCGAACACTTGTGGTTAAATTAAACCATCTAGGTCTGCGTTGCACAACAGTAATGGGTTTTGATAGTATGGATTTAATGGCCTCACAGAGTTTAATAAAAGCACCTATTACCTCAGGATTAGGGTCCTGTGCTGACGAGTCGATGAGGCTCAGATTATCCTTTGTCATCGTACAGAACAGGTAGGTATTATTGAGACCCCGCTAGACCAATTTTAAGTTGTATGTGGAGGGTGTTAGGTTCCTGGCACCGATTTCAGTATTATATGTTGGCCTGGGGGACAGTCTCAACACTGTTTTAATCAGATTGTGATCACCATAAGTAGTAGCGACAACTTTGGCTTTCAGTAAACAGTCCTCAAGTGCAAGAGAAATGAAAACATAATCGATGGTGGAAGCACTACCCCTCCCTCTAAATGTCGATTCAGGGGGTTTATTATCAATTGTTAGGGCGGCAATATCCATAACGTTGATTAGATTATGGTTATTCAAATGTTCCATTAATTCCTCACCCCTGTGGCAAATTTGCCCTCTGCTGCTGGACCATTGGTTTAATTTAACCACAAGTGTTCGGTCACTAACAGACAGCTACACAAGGCCCTGTCGACTAACCCGCGGTGTCACTCACTTGTTAAATCGCTACGGTAGAAGTACAAGCTAGCCACCTTTAAAAGAAAGGAAGAATTACAAAAAGATCGCTGGGATGCTCTTGTCAATGCCGTTAGCCTAAAGAATGGGAATACATTCTGGGCTGCCATCAAGAATTTGAGGTAAGCTTAGCCTTTAAGTCACCTCCAGACAAATACCAGCTATTTTATCAAGGGCCAGATGTACGAACCCTAATACCGGTCGGTAACGGCCGAAATTACCGAATTTCGGCCGTTACCGACCGTTATTAGGCATTTGGGATGTAGGTGGCTACATTTCAGGTTCGGTAATTTACCGAATCGGTATTCTACTGAATCTTAAAATGTAGGAAGCACTCAAGTGAGTGCTTTTCACCTGTAAGAATTCGTTATTTACCACCAACTACAAGTTGGTGGTAAATTACGAAAACCCTAAAAAAAGCAATATTTTGCATTTAATAACAATGCCATGTGGCAGACATACATGCCCTTGGGGCATGTATGTGTGCCACATGTCACATGTCAATGCCACATGCCAATTCAGGGGTGCAGCAGGGTGTCAAAGTGACACCCTGCCACCCTTGAATGTTTCCCCCCTTTTACCAAATCGGTAAATACCGATTGGGTAATTCCCATTCATTGCTATGGGCCTACAGACCCATAGGAATGAATGGGAATTACCGAATCGGTCTTTACCGATTCGGTAAATACCGAATCCTACCGATTCGGTAATACTTATCGAGTAATTACCTACATAGCATTTACCGATTCTAAAATACCGAATCGGTAAAATTCGGTATTTTGGAATCGGTAAATGTAGTTTACCTACATCTAGCCCTAAGTCCATTACAATGCTGTAGGGTGCTGACAAATTCAAATAAATTAATAAAATTGCCATTTGGTGTAGACTGAAAGTCATTGTTGTAAAAATTAATTAAATAAATAGAAACATCCCTTTTGTGTAACAAGACTTGGAATGTGTCACTTTTGGTACATAAGACCTTAACGCTACCTCATGCAGCAATGTTTACCCAGATCGATAGGCCGCCCGAAGGTCGACCAAAATTAGGGTTTGGGGCTACAATGTTGTAACATTCAAAACCATCAATATATAAATATTGGGTGACCCGGTTCTCTTGAAACATGAGGATGTCCTGCTGTCTCACCAGTTTTAGCCAGTCAGGTTGGTGTATTTGTGACTGTAAGCCAGCCACGTTCCAGCATAATATGCTCTGATCTGAATTTGCGGTAACCTTGGTTGGAGCGTCATGGCCAAGAATCTCAATTGCAGATGGAGGAGATGCAAACATATAGTCAGAGCCGTAAGACTTCAGTGGTGACAGTAGTCAATCCTAGGTGTCCAGTTCAGACAGAGCCAAAAACCTGTTATATACAGTCAGGAAGGGAGGCTCATTTATGGAAGGACAAAAGCCTGGTTTATAAAAATAGCCCAACAGTAGTGACCAAATGTTGGTGCTGTTGGTTGATGTGGTCTCATGAGCTCTCAATAAGGATCTTGTCATGGATGGTCTATGAAAGTTGATCACAAAAAAGTCTTCTTCTATATTCCTTGGAAAGACATCAACCCGCCCTACTCTACGTACCATAATGATCTCACTCATATGTGACACATTAAACCTTGTATTCTATGATAGCCAATCCATGCATTTATTACGCAGATGGACCCAAGTTTCCCTCTGGTCCCTCTTAAGAGTTGCTACTCCTGACAACACCAGCACATAGGGGCAAGTGGCCAGTGGTAGTCCCAAAACATCTGAGTTGGGCCTAGGGGGATTCCTGCTCAGGATGTCAACTGCATACTACTTGGTTTGCCTGGCTTTGACTTTGGTTGCTCGCCAACCGATTTATTGGTAAGATCAGGCATAGGATTAGGGGGCACATTCGGGGCTGACTCAACTGCAGATGATAGGCCATTAATGTTAGGGAAAAAATTAAGCGCTACATTCACCTTGTGTTGAAAGCACTCCCTAGTTTGTCTGCATGTTCTGCACGAACTACCAGCCAAGGGGCCAGGGTGTAGAGAGGTAGCAGTAGCAGTGAGAGGTGGGTTGACAATAAGAGGAACGCTAGGGATGGAAGTAGACCCCGCCCACGGGGCAACCATGATTTGCGCTGTTTCAAGCGGTTGACTAAACTTATTCATGAGTGTGGCCAAATGATCTAAGCATTCCCAAAAAGAAGTGAATTTCATATCTAACAACTCATTGATTTGTGTGGACACGGTATTAATAACAATATTATTGAAGGTATACCCAGAGCCCCCATAGTCAGTTGCAACAGATGCCACCTCAGTCTGTGTGTAGATGGACCGCTGGGGCTTCACATTTAGCGCTGCATCTGAAATGCTGGCACTCTAAGATGACTGCCTCAAAGCAGACAAGCAAATGCAAGAAGAACCGGTGTGAGGAGGTTATTTCCTATTGGAACAAACAGGCTTTCCACTCTTCCTCTTACGCTTCACGGCCGGGATTCCCACAATTGTTGGGGTGCCCATGGTTGCCTGAGTCTCAGCTATGTCACGCCCACTTGGGCTCTTATTAGGGAGCAATGTGTTATTGGTGCCAGGCCTCTGATGCTGGGACGTGCACAATACAGTGACAGGTTCAGGCGCAGGATCAGTTGTGGCCTATCTAGTATAAAGACTGTTCGGTAGACCCTCACTTCCCAGGGACAGTCGGCGCTCAGTCAATTCGATCTCGCCTGATACAATACTAACCACCCTTTCAAGCATGCTGTCAATACTGCAGGTGAAGGGGCGAGCGGATGATATCCTGGTGTGTTTCCCCATTATAGATGCTCTAGGTCAATTCTTACCAGTTCTAATAATTCTAATAGTTCTAATAGTGTTAATACTGGCAAACACTCACGTCGGGGCTCTTGATAAAAATTACATGAAAGAGGGGTGGCCCAGCCCAGCCTCGGCCAGCCACTGACGGGTGCAGGTGGTCCCACCCTTGGTTCGGGCTTCGCCCGGGCACAAACTGGGCATGCCTGCGCACGTCCTGCACCACGGAAGCCCCAAGCAGCTTTTCAGCACCTGCTGGCGTGACATAAGGGCGTGGGCGGCTCCAGCTGCGGCATTCGGTGGGGGCTGTGGTCCCCTCCAGCCAAAAGTGCTCGTCCAGAATGCGGGCTGATTGCAATGACGGGCTCCCATTGCTTCTTTCTCTTTATGGCAGTAGCTATTATGTGTCAAAGCCCGCTTGGTATAAGTACTGGATGTCCACTCACCGCAGGGTTGTTTTGCCGAAAGAATGGCTCCCAGTCCAGTTGGTTGGCATTTTCTGTCAATTTTCAAGTCTTTCACTGCGTTGAAGCATTAGAGGGTAGTTTCTACTGGCACTGGCAGGGTCTGTTTTTTGCCTGGAAAGGTGCCTAGCATTCTTCATTGCAGTCCCAGGTGGTTGAGAAGTTTGTGAATACCGTCATCAGGTCAGTTTAGATGTTAACTTCTTAATACATTTCCTACAGAATCTTTGGACCCCAGTTGCGAATGTGGGAGGAGATGCAGATTTTATATAGTCGACTTTTTAATCTGTGGATGCGCTATGTAGATCAAGAGCATCATGAAGCCCCCTCTTTAGCAGCTTGAGCAGGGGCAGGGTGCCCTGGGCACTTCCCTGTATGTGTATTTAAATTATTGTTTATAGCTCCTTTGACTGTGACTGGATTCTCATAAATACCACCTCCTGCAGCGGAGGGCTAGGATGGGGGGAGCAATGGAGAGGATTAGAGAGATGGATATACGGATGCAGAGATGAATGGAGAAGATGGCAGAATGGGCGGAGAATGGTGTATGGAGGAAAGGTTGGGTGGATGACCCAGTAACGAGAAACAGAAAAGAATGAATGGATGCATAGAAGGATGGATGGAGAAAATAATGCAAGGAAATGAAGTTGGCAAAGATGGATTAGAGAAGTGTGTATGTACAGACAGAAGTTGAAAAACAAGGATGGATGGATGAAAGACGGAGGGGGGGAAAACAAAGAATGATCGAGAAAAGGATGGATAATAAGGTTAGAGAACAGTGAATGTGCGGGTGATGGCTGGAAAAATACAGACAGAAGAATGGAATGATGGTTGAATAGAATGGATGGAAAAAGAATAGAATGATGAACATAAAGAGGAGAAGCAAGCCGGTTAAGAGAGAAAGAAGAATGGAAGGTGTAGAGAGCCATCTGGGCTCTCTCATACAATGTAACACTCATACACGCATGCATACACCAGAGGGGATAAATAAACGGCAGAAGACCGCTTGGGGTCTTCAGGCTAAGTACAGTATACTAGTGTGGCCTACCATGTGTTATCTAGCGCTGCAGCCGGTCGCTTCCAACACGTGCACTGGTTCATCTGTGTCACCCTGCTGGAAGAGCGCGGTGCCCACCCGTGATGCTCCACCATCATCAGCGCGAAGATCCTGCCCATGCCCACGTGCACCGCCGAATTCAGCCGAGGCCGGCCCCCGTCCCCTCGAGCGCCGCACTGCTACCGCTGCTGGGCCCACACACTGCTCAGTGTAGTGACCCAGAGTCACAGTCAGCAGTCTAGTGTTTTGTATGCCCTACACTAAACACCCACCCACCACTGATGTCACTGGTCAGGTGACACAGTTCTAATAAAAGAGGCCGAGCGCACGTGTTCTAGAGCCAGTTGTACCATGTAGCCCACTGTGTCTGCGTCAATCATTTGCAGCATGAGGGCCCAGGGCCCCCATCATTACATTGGCGACGAGGCGGTAACGCAATGCCATGCCTGCCAGCTGAACGCACAACATCGTGGGGAAAGATGAGGGAGCTGAGAGGCGACATCGCGTCCCCCTCCCCCACAGGATCGGCGACGGCCTGCAGTGAGGCCCGCGGGGCGTGTGCCGTGCCCGGGCCTGGATGCCGCACGAGGTGACCGAGAGCCCACCTGTTGTGGGGGGCTTAAATAATAGAACAACTGTTTAAGGAAGTAAAAGATTATATTTATTAATTGGGTAAAAGGGCCCACAGGGAGCCAGCAGAAGGGACGCAGTCACTGGCAGAGCGGAACGGCATCTGACAGGTGACAGCGGTGACGTCACATATGTAGTCTCCGAACATTCGGAGATGACAGGCCGTGACACATAATCGTGGATATAGAAGACATATATGCTAAAGAAATATAAAATAACATATTCAACATCTCCCTTTTTTCCCAAACTGATACAAGAAAGATTTTGTATGAACAAATACATTCATTTCATAACATAGTCCTCAAAGCGTTTAGGCATCTTGACAGCTCTTCCAGATTTAGACTGAACACCCGAGGTACTGGGGCACACATTGTCAGTCATAGAAACACAAAAGGGTTTATCATGCTCATTGGACTGTACCACAGCAGAACTGTCAATGTCAGCTATTTTGGCACTTGTCTTTGCCAAAGAACCCTTTGCTCTCTCTACATTGTTCATGGAGGTGTTGATGCTTTCATCTAAAGTTGAATAACTTTGGTTTCCAAAAACATTATCCCACTCAAGTACACTCTCGTCCAGACTCTTCTCTTCTTCGTCTATGTTTCTCAATATGATCTTTTCCTGCCATTTTTTCAATGCTACAATGTCATCCTTGCTCCACCATCCTTTTCCTTCAACAAGAACAGCCCCACCAGTTGTTTCGCACACTTTCACAGGCTTGCTGACCTTTGTCTCCCCCTTTGATACCATGGTAGGTTTTCTTATTAAAATCCAATCGCCTGGTTTCACACTCTTCTCTCTGACTTTATTCACCATATCTGAATATCTCTTAGTTTTCTCCTGTTTGTTAACAATGCGCTCTTTAACCTTGATATCATTGTCATTTATTTCATCCGAAATAACTTCTTCATTGTACCATTTGCTAAACTTAGGCGTAAGTATAGAGTTACATTTTCTACCCCTCATCAGATAAAAAGGCGCATGTTTCGTTGTTTCATTTGGCGTGTTATTGTAAGCGTTTATTTTCTCCCTAATGAACTCCTTCACACTACTTTTTGATGCAATGGCCGCTTGGACTCCTTCTTTAATGAATTTGTTTACTCTCTCCACCTGACCATTACTTTTAGGGCTATATAAAGGTGTTTTCTCCTGTTTGATTCCGGCATTTGATAAGAACTCTGTCATTTTATGCGAAATTAATTGAGCCCCATTGTCTGAGACTAAGATCTTCGGCTGCCCTTCATTTGCAAAGGTTTTTTCCAAAAATGTTATCACCACATCTGTTGTAACTGTACTCACAAATTTATAGTATAACCATTTAGAGTAATAATCCGTTAGAACAATTAGGTTTCTACAGTCATCCTGCAATATATTAAAAGGTCCAGCAAAATCAATGGCAACTTTTGTCCATGGACCATTTGGAATTTCCACAATCTGCAATTCATTTTTAGAAACTTTCCAGTGCTTGTCGGACCTTAGGCATTGTTCACACCTGTCAATGTAGTCCTTAATTTCGTTATCTACTCCTGGCCACCAATAATGCATCCTCAGAACATTCCTTGTGGCAGTGCTGCCAGGGTGACCTTTATGTGCCAATGTAATTATTTTGTCTTAAACCTGCTGGTGGTACGAACAATTCACCTCTTTTCAGGAAACCACATTCAATGGTCAGTTCATCATTTACCTGCAGGTAACTTTTCATTTCACTGTGCATATTTCTGATAGGGGGCCATTTGGATTTCACATGACCCATTACATTTAACAAAATAGCATCTTTTTCCATGTTTTCCACCCATTCTTTTTCTGCAATGGATCCTTTACACATGGTAGTTGCATCCACCAATGCTACCATGCACTCAGTGTCATCGAGAGATTCTTCTGTTTGACACCCAACTGGTTGACGGGATAGAAAGTCAGCTCTGCAATAATAATAAACTTTATTGCGTGATTAATAAAAATCTTTGCAATGACTCTTTTAAAAAAACATTGGAGTAGATACATAATCAAAAGTTTTACAAAAAAAGTTAAAACAGTAAAAGAGGGTAAAAGATGTGGACGAAAGATCCGTGCAAACTGATGCAATGCATTGTGTTTGTAAAAGAGAAAAGCATTTCGAGGTTTACTGAGTCTTTGTTAATCAAAAGAGAGTTTCTTGAGATGCAGAAGCGAGTCTTATTGAGTCAAGTTCAATCGCTGGCCTCTGGGTTTTGGATTGTGTTAACTGATTTCATGAAGCGCATTAGGCTGCAGGCTAATTGAGTATCTTCTCCCTTGAAGCTGATCAGCAAGGCTTGCCTGCGAGTTCGCACACCTTTTTGATTCCAGAGCTGTGTTAATTTGCCCCTTTGAGCACTGTCTAGAACTTTGCAGCTACATAACAAGTGCAGAACGTCCTCCTTTGGATATTCGCAAAGCCTGCAATTGGAATTCAGTTCCAAGCGTTTCCATGTGGGAAGATGCACTTTTGACGGAATTACCCCCATCCTCAGCCGCAGGAAATCTTCCTTCACCTTTCTTGAGAAGCTGGTGTTGAGGTATGGCTGAGGTAGGGCGCTAGTGTAGCCTTGGATCACAAACCACCCATGTGATCTCCTGGTTAGGGCGGCTTTGTCTTCTTCCATGGAAAGAATTGTTACTGACTTGTTGACAAGGCGCTTGAAGCACTTGTGTGAACAGCTCGAGTGCCAAAGGTCTTCCAGTGCAAGGGATTTTATAGCTGCTTGAAGATACACTGTTGCGGGGGATCCCTTGTTTGTCTCCTGCTCTTTCCAAAGGTGGGCGTTCAAGGAGTCTGGTTCAGCATTCTTTATTTTGTGCCAGCATTTAGCATATGCACCTTTGCGTGCTATTTGCTGCTTCTGTAAACCAAACTCCAACCTTAACTGTGCTGGGGAGGTGTAGGGGGGGAGTGAGAAGAGTATTCGGGGTGTTTTACTGACCACATTGTCTAGAGTGACCTCATCTCTCCCTCTCATGCATTCACTGCCATATGTTATTGATGGTAGTAATTTTGCGCGCAATATATCCAGCAAGGGGATTAAGCTTGGGCCCCCTACTTTGTTCTTAGTGTTTTTTAAAGCGATGGCCAGTGAAGTCCCTCTGTTTTTTATTGTTGTTGCGTGTCGCTGGAATGAGCCGTTGGAATCAAAAGTTACCCCCAGATATTTGTATTCCTTAACTATTTCCATTTTTAGGTCGTGCAGAGACCATTGAAAAGTTTGCTTTTTTGATTTTTGATTGAAAACCATCACCTTCGATTTTTCCATGTTTATGGTCAGGCCGTTTTTATCCGAGAATGTACTTGTTGTATTAATAAGATGTTGCAGGCCTACTGGGGTGTGGCTGATGAGTATCAGGTCGTCTGCATATAATAGGTTCGACAGTGTAAGCCCCCCCTAGCTTTGGGGAGTGATGGTTGCAGTTGTCCAGATCTTTAGAAAGGTCAGACACAAAAAGGTTGAACAGGGTCGGTGCGAGGACGCATCCCTGTTTCAGTCCTTTTGTGGTCGGAATCTCTTTTGATAAACAATTGCCGGCCCCCAGTTTTATTTGGATCCAAGTATCTGAATGTAGTAAGATCAGTAAGTTGAGCAATTTGTTGTCCACCTCCCACTTTGAAAGTTTTGACCACAATTTCCCTCTATCAATGCTATCAAAAGCCGCTGAGAAGTCGATGTAGCACGCATATAATGTTTTTTTGTGTTTGATTGCGGCATCTATCAGCAGGAAGAGGGCTAAGATGTTTGTCGAGGTCCCTAGATTTTTTTAGAATCCAGTCTGGTTGATGGGGATTCGTTTTTTGTTTGACGCCCAGGAGGTTAGTTCTTCCAAGAGCAGCCCTGAGAAGTATTTTGCATCTATATCTATAAGAGCTATGAGTCTGTAGTTCTTAGCCTCATTCTTGTTGCCTTTTTTATATGATTGGAGCTATTATTGAACCCCTCCAAGAGGACGGAAATTGTTCAACCTTCCAGATTTCTACAAAGAGCGGGAGGAGTTGTTCCGCCCAATAGGTTGGGCCTTGTTTATAGACAATGGGAGGGATTCCGTTAGGGCCTGGGGCTCCCTCTTTCCGTCCTTTCGCAATTCGTCCCTTCAGTTGTTGGGAAGTCGGTGTCAGCAGCTAGGGGCTTAAGGGCCATTGCGATCGGCTTACAGAGTTCCGGGTTTCGGTGGCCCATGCTTGGTACTTCATCATTAAAGTGTTGGAACAGATAGTTTACCCAGGATGCCTCTGTGATGTGAGAGTTCACTCCAGGGGCATTCGGATTATCTATTTTATTAACAGTTTTCCAAAATCTTGCATTGTTATTATTTTTTGAATCTTAAAGAAGTTTTGCCCATGTTTTTTCCGCGGCTTCTCGTTTGGTTCACCACAGGATTTTATTCTTTTTACACTTTAGTGATCTCAGTTTAGATGCTAAGTCATTGTCGCTCCCGGCTTTCCGCAGCTCACGAAGTGTTCTGTTGATGGCTGTTTTTACTGCCCTTAGATTAGGGGTTAGAGAGGATTGAGAGTAATTTTTTGGGTTGCTTGTCGGGCTAGACGATGTTTTGTTTTGGCTTGTCCGTACCCTGTTTTCTTTAGCGACATTATGCTTTATGTTCTTTAGGCCAAAGGATTTCAAGAAGGACTCCCAGGCGAGTTTTTTGCTATTGTTCAGCTCAGCAGCACTTTCCCAGCACATCTTTGCTTCTTGCATTAATCGTACTGGGTCGCTAGTGTTGCACTTAATTCTGTTGTATTTTGCTGAGGTTGTCAGCTTTGGGCCATTTGCTAAAAGTGTTAGCGCTGTCCCTTGTGCCCTCAGTGACAGTTCTTGCGGGAGATGGTCACTGCAGTCAGATATTCCGATTTTAAAATCTTGTACTAATGCGAACAGTGAAAAAGACAAGAAGGTGTAGTCGATCGCCGATGATGTAACCGAGTTGTGGAAGGTTGCTGCTTGGGGACGGTCCCCCGGTGTTCGCCCATTTGCCGCAATCAGACCCAAATTGGTTAGATCTTCTGTTAAGCTTTTTGATAGATTAGTTTGTTTGCCCCAGGGGCACACTTCCAGAGGTAGAATCCTCCTGACATGCAAATAATCTTCCATTGGATAGTTCTTCCCTGATGATTTTGAAAGGAACATATTAAAGTCTCCTGAGACAATAAGGTTCGGATTATCCACTACCGTTATTAGTTTGTTCAGTTCTGTCACCAGGGCAGTGGCCCCCTTTTGTTTTCCCTTTGGGTGCAGATAGGTATTAACCAGGATAACTTCTTGCCTATTGGAACCCGGTATTGAGATTTCCAGCTGAACTGCAGTGATCCCGTTTTCAGTTCCCGAAATATTTTTATTTAGCAGTTCTTTTACGTGGTTAATTGTTTTATCGCGGTGTATATCGTTAAACCACCTTTCTCATGGCCAAATTTTGAGGTTCTCCTTGCTGGGAGGTGGTATGTTTTGAATCCCTGAAGATGGAGCGGTTCTGCTGACCAGGTTTCTTGTAACAGTATTAAGTCATACTGCTGAAAATATAGCAATAGATCCTTGTTGATGATTTTTGCTCTTAGACCGTTTATGTTCCAAGAACACAATTTAAGCGACCGATTTGTATTTAAGGGGGTACCAATTCGTTCTTCAGATTGTCATTGGCTGCACTGTCTGAAGTTAATTGTTTTTGCAATCCAGTCCCATTCTTGTTTTTGGGTCGGAAGACCGTTGGTTGTTTGCAGAGGGGGTGCACCAACCTTTCGTTCGATTGAGCATCCTCCTGCTCCTCTCAATATTGATTTTGTGGGAATATCTGGACGGTGTTTGCTCAAATTCAAGTTAGAATTTTCTTGTAGATTGCGGAGTAGTGGAGCTGGGTAGCCTGGGTTGTAGAATGGTTTGATTCGAATCCCCCATGCTTTTAATTGCTTTTCCTCTCTTAAGATTTTTTTCACTGATTCTCCAGAGTTCCAGATTGTTTTTGTTATTTCCTGCTCGGAAAGATGTTTGAGAGTGATGAATTCAACAGCCTCCAAGTCTTGAGTAGTTAGCCTAGCTAAAGATGTAATAGAGTTCAACACTCGTAAGATATTTCTTCGATTTAAAATATCTTCGCGCCCTTTGGATCTGTAGTCAGGAATGAAGAGTATTATTTTGGGCTCTTCGTGGTTGGTGTCCTCCTGCCTCTGTTCGGGATTTAATGCCCATTCTATACTTTTGCAGTTACTGTATTCATGAGAGCTTTCTTGGGAGTATGGCTCTCTTTGGTTCGGCGGGCCCGAGTTGGCTGTTGATACCCGTGCTGTATTCATGCAATTGCTGTAGACTGAGGGGGCTTGCTCACTTTGCGTCAGCTGACCCAAGTTGGCACAAGGATCACGGGGTTGCGTCAGCTGGCCCAAGATGGCAGTGGGGTCACGGAGTTCGTGCTTGTTGTTGTCCTGCCTTTGCCCCAATGTTAATTCTAAGGCTGTGCTTTGGGTTGAACCTGGATTTTGCTCTCTCTGAATGCGGGGTACCTTGTCCGCAGTTGTGTGATGTTCGTGTTTCATTGCTAGTGTGGAGATACAGATGGCGGAATTCCAAGGATTAGTTCCTCCTGTTGATTGTACCACCAGTTTGTCCGCAGTTTGTAACCTCATTGACTCGATGTGGAAGGGGTTTTTTGAATACTTGCTTGTCGCCCCTAAGTCAACTTGTACACGAGCTTCTTCAGCTGAGCCCCTTATAAGATCAGCGTCTGTTGCTATATTCTTGGCAGACATTTCCTCTGGGCTTATAAGAGTAGGGGATATTGGAGGGTTTTGCCTTGCCCTTTTGCTTAGATCGTCCTTAGTGCCTCTTTGTTCTGTCTCTTGTTCCTGCAGCAGTTTGTTTGCTTGTGGGAAGTATGTACTTATAGAGCCCATCTTGTTTCTCCCTTTTCTCTTCATTTTCCTTCTTTGTTTAGCAGACAGTTGTTTGTTGCATGTGTGTTCCCTGCTTTCTCCAATGGCGGACGCCTCTCTGGTTGATCTCTGCTGGTTTTCGTCATGCCGGAGCTTATGTGCCCCTCCCGTTTGTTGTGGGTTCTGTACAGTCAGTTCCTTAGGGTGATTAATTGAGTTGTTTGAAACCATTGTAGCAATGGGAATAACCGCCGATTGGATTTTTTCTGTTATCTTACAATCTGGGTTTATTCTTTCCTTGCTTGCTGCTGCCCATGCTGCTCTGTGGGAGTCATTTATGGATTTTATATCAATTAAGAGCTCACTCATTACATCTGGTAAAGATGATAATGTATCAATGATTGAGTAACAAGTACAGCTTGGTGGGTTAATTGTGGTTTTTGATTGAACTTTTTTGATCATCTCATTCAGATCTAGTAGCTTGGTGTCAATGTTGATGTCGTGGGTCGTTAGTCGGGTTAGCAGATTTAATTGGATATCCATCTTATCCGAGTGATATTCCATTGCTTTTGTCGTGAGGTTCATGGTGTTTAACTGTGATGCCCAGAGCCCGCACTCTTCTGTGTTTAGAGTCTTTGGGGAATCAACCGTTTTGGTTTCTGTATCATGAGGGAACGTGGCACCTTTACCATGGGCAGGTGTTTCCGCCTTTATCTCCCGTTCTTCAATTATCACGGGAAATGCGCTGTTTGCTAATGCTAACTCTGAGTGCTGAGTTATAGTTGAAACCGAGAGTCTTGTTTGAGGTGAGATGTTTGACTCCAACGCAGCGGTGTGTACGGGACTTGCTGGCACATGCTGGGTTGTATTCGGACCAGGATGATTGGTTTGGTTTGAACTGTTTAACTCCAAAGCCAGATCAGGGGACTCCAGCTGTGATTTTTTTGCTGAGGTGGCGTGGAGTGAATAGTTTAGCGATGATGGCTGTTCTAAGTGCTCCTTGGGAGAATGCTCTTTGTCTTGATCATCAGGCTCATCTGTTGGCTCATCTTCTCTATGTTCTCTTATCACGGTTGTGTCCTTGTTCACTTCAAAGCTTTTATTTTGCCACCTGGGATTATTTCCGTCGGTTTCAGAACATTGAAGGCTCTTTGCTACTGTAACTAAATTAGGCGTTGAGAATCTGTAAGGTTTAGGTGGACTTTCATTGACCAAATGGCTCGCCAATACCGAAGCCGGTTTTAGGGCTCTTGCCGAGTCTGCAACGTCGTGTTTTGTTAGGATGATTATTTCCGGAAGCAAAGGGGAGGGAAGGCCCTTCTGAGTGGGGCTAATATGGTTTAACACGGCCCCAGCATCTTTTACAAAGGCAAACTTGGAGACAATTTTAGGTTGTACAAGAGGTTTTTTTGATTTTTTATGGCTATGAATTTGTTGGTCTGTTTGACCTAGAGCTGATCCCTCTGGACCCTCAGCTGTATGCATAAGGGTAACTAAGAAGTTGTCTTCTGTGTTTGTGCCAGGTTTTTTTGGCCTTGATAGTTTTTCGAGGCTGTCGGAGGAGGCATTAAGTAGCTTGTTTTTCTTCTTCCGATTGCTCACTACTGTAGAAATACTTCTTCTTTCTTTACCTGATCTCATGATGGCTAAAGAAGCTGATGTCAGCCAAGGGGGGGGAGGGGGAGGGGGGTGTAACCCAACGCTGCGTTGTCCTTTCAGGAGAAAACACCCCCGGCACCCCTCACCTGACGTGCAAATGCCACTTCTTCTCGGCTATAATTTCGTGGCTTTTTAAAGAACGTCACTTTAAAGAGCGTCACTTGTGTTTTTTGAGCTTTTTATGCTTTTATGCTTTAAGCGCTGCGCTGCGTTGCGTAACACTTACGGAACAAGCAGTGCTGCGATGCTGCGATGCTGTGATGAGGCCAGTCGGAAGGTTCAGCTGAGGAGCGGCTATCTAAGTCAAAAGATAATTGGGGGGACCACAGTGCCACAGTGCCTCAACTCCGTGGTGCGTGACCAATGTCCACAGTGTCCACGGTGTCCAGGGTGTTCCGGGGTCCATGTCTTTGTTCGTGCTCTCTCTCGCTGTCCAGGTAGTGCAGGCTGGCAGGCTTAGCACACTCTCCTCTCTGTGATCTGCTCCGTGCACCTCACTTCTGGGCTGTGGGCTCTGAGCTCCCGTCTGCTTATTTGCCTGCTGGATTGCTCGCAGGCTCGTCAGAGAAAGCGAGGTGAGGCAGGTGAGGCATAAACAGAAAGACAAAGAGCCACGGAGGCTCGTGTGCCCCTGGGGATCGTAGGGGTCGGGACAGGCGCGAGCTCAAGGGTGGTGGAAATACCGGCGTCTCCCAAAACGTCCAGAGCTACCCGAGTTCACCCGAGTTCACCAGGTCACCAGGTCCCTCGTCCTCTCCCTTTGCTCTTTCTGCGGCTCATCGCCGCCGCCTCACCACCGCTGAACCGCCGATTCTCGTGTTCAGGTGTTTAAGCAACTTCGGATTTCCTCTGAAGGCTTTTCGGCGCTTTTGTTTGGCGCTCACGATCACCGCCGCCGCTGCATCCGCCACTGGTAGCACTCTGCTCGCACTCCTCAGTCTGCAGTCTGTTCTCTGGCGCCACCTACTGGACCAAGTCAGCTCTGCAGTTCTTTCCACCTTTAATGTGTCTTATTCCAAAATTGTACTCTTGAAGTTTCGAAAGAAGTCTTATCAATCTTGAACGTGCCCTGCGATTTCCACGTCCTTCACCATCCATCATGTAAACTAACGGTTTATGGTCCATGACTAAAGTGAACCTTTTACCCCACAAATAGTCTTTTAATTTTTGCACGGCCCAGACACATACCAACGTTTCGCGTTCAATGGTACTATAATTCTTTTCAGTATCATTTAAACTTCTAGATATGAACGCGATTGTATTTTCTTTGTTACCTTGAAGCTGACAGAAAACAGCTCCGATCCCTTTGGCGCTTGCATCTACAGTAACTACATTTTCCAGTTCAGGATCATAAGGTCTTAGAGCGGGAGCACTCGCAATTTCTTCTTTCACTACTTTGAATGCTCGCTCTTGTTCAGTAGACCAATTGTATGCCACATTTTTTCTAAGTAATTTCCTCAGTGGTTCCACCTTTTCAGCATAACCTGGAATGAATTTAGCGTAGTCTTCGCTGAGGCCCAAAAATGACTTTAAACTCTCCTTATCATTTGGATTTGGTGCATCTTTTATGGCCCTCACAAGATCATCTTTTGGAGAGATTCCTTCAGAAGACAATACATGACCTAAGTACTCTATTTTGTTTGTCATAAACTTGCACTTGTCCTTAGAGACGGTCATTCCTCTTTTTTTCAAGGTACCCAATACTTTTTCAAGAATTTTCAGATGATCATGCACAGTCTCCGAATGTATTAGGATATCATCTTGGAATGCTTCGACACTCTTCATTCCACTAAATAAGATGTCCATCAATTTTTGAAAAACGCCTGATGAGGAAGCTAAACCAAATGGTAGGCGGATGTATCTGTACGCACCAAATGGTGTGATAAATGTTGTTAACTTCTTCGTTTCTTCCGTCAAACACACCTGGTGATATGCAGCTTTCAAGTCAATTAAGGTGAAATACTTTGAACCAGAAACAGATTGTAAAATGTCTTGAATCTTTGGGAGTGGGTGGCAGTTTACTATGATGTTCTTATTTAGACTCCTAAGGTCTACACACAACCTAATTTCTCCAGTTTTTTTCTTTTTAGAAACCACAATAGCTGATAACCATTCTGACTCATCAGCTTCTTCGGTCACTCCTTCATTGCTTAATTTATATAGAACTTCTTTCAAGTCCTTTCTTATCGACAATGGAATGATTCTCACCTTATGTTTACTAGGAACAGCACCATCTTTTAGCTTTATTTCATGTGTGAAACCTTTAACACAACCTATTTCATCTTTGAAAACATCCTGGTATTTCTCAATAGTACATTTAATTTCATTCTGATTGTCATCTAAACATACACTGTTCACCCAATCTTCACTCAAAATTATAGGATCCTTTGCACCTGGTTTTAACAACACTCCTAGTTTCGCCAAGTCTCTCCACCCAATTAAAATCCTCCCTTTTTCTGCCACGTAGATCTTGGTATTAATCACTCTCCCTCTGAATGTAACGGCATCACAAAAATATCCTAACATATTTATATCTTGCTCACCAAATGCTTTTGGATTCACATCAGACTCCATTAAACTTACGTCATGCCATTTCTCCTCAAATAGTTTATCTGAAATGGTTGTGATTGGTGATCCTGAGTCTGCCGTGAATTGCAGCTCAACATCACCAATTTTTGCATCTCCTATTGGTCCTTTTAATTTCCCATCAACCATTTCTACATATAAAATTATACTTGCACACATTTCTTCACCATAGTCTACTACAGTATTTACGTTTACACTACTATATACTTTTTTAGTTTTACACAAAGTTGAATAGTGTCCAAATTTTTTACATTTTATACATTTTTTACCTATTGCAGGACATGTTTTGCAGTCTGCCAAGTGCTCTTTTGAACCGCATCTAAAACAACTTAATTGTTTCCCTCCTACCTTTCTCTCACTCCAATTTTTCTCATTGCTTTTGTTCTCACCTTTTCTTTTGTCCTGTAGATAAAATACATTAGTATTACCACATGCATTAGACAACTCTTTAGTAGATACCATTGACCTCTCTATCCCTTTTGCGATGTCTACAACTTCTTGCAGCGTTGGGTTTTTACATGCCAGCAATCTTTCCTGCACCTTTTTTGAGTAACAGTAAAATACAATCTGGTCTCTGATATAAATATCCGTCATGTCCTCAAATTCACATTCTTTTGCTAGGACGCGCAAACATGCATTATACTCATCATTTTCCCCTTCTTGCTGTTTTCTTAGCGCAAACTTGTGCCTTCCTACCATTATGTTACTCTCTTCATCAAATTGAACCTCAAGTCTCTTTATTGCTTCCTAGTACTCATTTAATGGTATAAAGACTCCTGGAGGACTTTCATATTCCGGTAAGCTATCGAACACTTCCTGCCCGGCTCTCCCTAGAAGACCAAATAATAATGAACACTTCCTCTCAGCATCATATCCTTTCCCATCAATGGACACAATATAATTCTCAAATGCCCTAATCCATTTTTTCCATCTCATTGCTGGTTTTCCAGGCTCATCCAAAAAGAGTGGTGGCACACATATGTTATTACTTTGTGCCATATTATTTTCCAAAGCTTTTCCTTGTCAGTTTTATTTTTCTTCAAAATTTTGACAAGTAACTTCACTTTGCAGCCTCAAGTGCTGTTCATTTGGTTGCCAGACTCCTTTATTTATTTATTTACTTCTCCTTTGTTTACTTGCTCAAGTTTATATTATGTGTAGTATTCACACTCTTAAATTTGGTTAAGCGCTTTAATTTTGAACAGTTCAAAACGCCGTTTTTGCCATCACTCGCGCTCTATGTAAATGGTACAGGCTCCGTGTTTACACTGAGGTGTTTTTTTTCTCCAAAATGGCCGCACGCTTTTGACGCTCAATGACGTTTGTGGCTAGCAACCAATGATTATATAGATACCAAGCCTTCCTTTCCCAGCATGCCTCACCCGTCACAGCTGACAGGATTTCCTCAGCGCGCTTACGCCGGCAGCCTTTATCTCGCAAGTGACTTCCCACGCTGCACTTACTTCAGGTTCTTTAGTGTTACTTTCTGCATCCCTTGTTTTTTCCATTTACTGAATCCTCCGCGGTGACTCTTCATTCAGTACCGCGATTCTTCTCATAAAACAATCGTCACCTGTGAGCCCATGTCAGATCCCCGTCCTCGTCGCCAATTGTTGTGGGGGGCTTAAATAATAGAACAACCGTTTAAGGAAGTAAAAGATTATATTTATTAATTGGGTAAAATAGCCCACAAGGAGCCAGCAGAAGGGACGCAGTCACTGGCAGAGCGGAACGGCATCTGACAGGTGACAGCGGTGACGTCACATATGTAGTCTCCGAACATTCGGAGATGACAGGCCGTGACGCATTATCATGGACATAGAAGACATATATGCTAAAGAAAGATAAAATAACATATTCAACACCACCTCGCACCTCTCAAGCCTGCAGGAAGAACAGCGGACCGACCGGAGCCCACCCGCGTCGGCCGCGACTGACCCAGCTAAGAGGCGACCAAAGCAGTGCCACCTGCGTGGTAGAACAGGCCCGCCGGCCGGAAGTGTGCCCCAGCACAAAGCGGACCGACCGGAGCCCACCCGAGTCGGCAGCGGCAGCAGGGACCCCCACCGGAGATGAGTACTGGCCGTGCGGATCCCACTCGCCACGACCGCTGCCAAGGAAGAGGCCCGTAGGCCGAAGGTGAGCCCGTGCTCTCTGAAAGCTGCGGGGGCCACATGAGCCTGAAGCGACCCCCCCCCTATGACTGTATGTGAAGCGGAGCCCACCCGCGCTGAGGAAAAGGCCCGTAGGCGAGACCGGGCGTTGCGAAGTGCCTTGGGGGCCGCGTAACCCAGAAGCGACCCCCGTAGAACTGTAAACGCTGCGGAGCCCACCCGCGAACAGCATAAGTGCCCCAAAGTTCAAGCACTCACTGGGCACCGTGATAAGCAGCGAGCGGCCCCGGGACGGGTGCCAGCACCCCTGCTGTGCCCCGTAGCGAAGCACCGAATGCCGGATATGCCAGGGGGCGTGTGAAGAGCCCCGTCGAAGCAGAGCCCACCCGCATAGGCAGGACTCTATGCCGCCGAAAATGTACTTTATATGAAGCAGGACCAGCGGAGCCTACCCGCGGCCTGCCCGGAGAGTCCCCTGTCCCCGCCGTGTGTGTGAATGGAGGCGGCGGGGTGAACAGCGGAGAAGCGCCCGCAGCGAGTGAAGAGCTGCCGGACACCAATTCATGCAGCGGAGCCCACCCGCGAATGGCCGAGGCCGCCGCCAGCTAGCGCCGCCGAGACTGCATGCAAGCGGTGCCCACCCGCATTGAGGAGCTAAAGGAGAGCTTACCCCGCAACGGGAGAGCCATCTGCCGTGGACTGCAGGTGAGCAGTCCCACAAGAGGCCGGCTGCACCAGTCCCCCCCCCCCCACCCGCGCAGCAAGTAAAGTGAGAGGCTGCCGAGGGCAGAAAAGAGGAAGGTGAAGAGGAGCGGACCCCCACCCCAGGCCCCACAAAAGAGAAAAACACGAAGACGGCCACCCGCAGCAGCTCAGTGGCAATGATCCCCCGCCGCGCAGTGTGAAGCTCAGATTGTGTATGTGTGTGTGTGTGTGTGTGTGTATAGGCATTTATATAGCGCACTACTTACCCGGAGGGTCCCAAGGCGCTTCGACCGCTGCGAAACCCTTCCTGGCTTCCCTGAGAGATGGTCCCTTAATGGGTATCTCCAGGGTGAGACCAGGCATCCCCGGCGGTCTGGTGGGGCCGTTAGTGAAGATGAGGCAAGCTAATGCCCAGAGTTGCCGAGTGTGATCGCTGATCAGAGTGGGCACCGAGGCGAGATTAGCTGCGGCGGCGGGGTGAAAGACTTTAGACAGCCAGCACGGCTGGGAATTGGTGGTGAGACGCGCCCGCGGCACTAATCCTTCCCCACCCCGGGCAGCGCGTGCAGGAGGAAGCTGCCGTGGGGGGGAGGGGAGAGGACAAGTGAGAAAAGTGACTGCCGGTACTGGTAGGCCCCGGCTACAGGAAAGTGGAGCTGCACCAACCCCAACCCCCCCCCCCCCCCTCTCACCCCAGCAATCAGAGGAAGTCCTCCTGCAAGGTCCAGCTGCACAAGAGCGCTCCAAGGAACCCTCGGACATCTCTGCAGCTTTGGGGGCAGGGGGGGGGCAACTGGGATAGCCTCATCCCGAGCAGCCCTCCATTTCGTTGGGCACAGTGACGCCCAGACAGGCAGGCCATGAATCACAATTGCTCCAACGACGCTCGCTCGTGTGGAGGAAAAACAGGGACAGAGATAAGTAATGGATCCAAATCTCATGAGCAAGGAAACCGGCCAAGGACTACAGGGAAAGTAGCACTGCCATCTCGGGACCAATCAAAGGTACTGCACCCACTAAGCAAAATACACTGACTGAACCCAGTGATTTCCCCAGGATGAAACCCTGCTTTTAACCGCAGCCCTGGTCACAAGGACAGTACCCAAGACACAGGACAGCATAGCTTTCAGCCCGGACACAGTGTTCACAAACTCACTGTCACTGCCCAGTGACACAGGACAGCATAAAACTGCGCAGGAACGAGCCAGAACAAGAACACGTCAGGAGATAGCGCAGGAACACGCTGAAACCTTCAGGAACGCGCCAGGATACAGCGCAGGAATGTGCCAGAAACTCCAGGGACAGCGCAAGGAATCAAGAAACTCTCCCCAAGGCAAGCCTGCAGCAACGAGCAGCACAAGAGACTTGCTATACCAGAGTAGCGCCAAGCCTAACCACATAGCTTTAAGGATACAAAATAGACGGCGCAGGAGCGAGCCAGAAGCGGAAAAGAACGTGCTAGAAACCCTAGGAACGAGCAAGGAGTGAAGGAACTCCACACCTCAGGACCGAACAACACTGCGCATGAACGCGCAAGGAGTGAAGGAACTCCACACCTCAGGACCGAACAACACTGCGCTGGAACGCGCAAGGAGTAAAGGAACTCCACATCTCAGGACCGAACAGCACTGTGCAGGAATGCGCAAGGAGTGAAGGAACTCCACGCCACCACGACTGAGTGGCGCAGGGATCGCGTCCTCGGAGACCTGTCAATAGGTCACAGCGAAGATGACTTGCCAGAAAGTCACCGCCAGACGCGGACCAGTCAGATGGTCGCCCGAAAAGAAAAGGAAAGAAGACGCGGACCAGTCAGTTGGTCGCCCAAAAGGAAAGGAAGAAGCTGACCAGTCAGATGGTCGCCCGGAAAGAAAAGGAGAAGCTGACCAGGCAAATGGTCGCCCGAAAAGGAAAGAAGACGCGGACCAGACAGTTGGTCGCCCGAAAGGAAAGGAAGAAGCTGACCAGTCAGATGGTCGCCCGGGAAGAAAAGGAGAAGATGACCAGTCAGATGGTCACCCGGAAAGAAAAGGAGAAGATGACCAGTCAGATGGTCGCCCGGAAAGAAAAGGAGAAGATGACCTGCCAGAAGGTCACGATTGCGAAGACTTGCCAGAAGGTCAAAGATAAAGCAACTGAATATTCTGACATGAAGACCGACGTGAAGTTCAAGAAGAGGTCCATGGACGGGACCCAGAAGAGGTCTGATAACACCGACCCGAAGTAAAGGAGGAGACACAGGAAGAAAGGTGCGATGCCTGGTTTTTGGTCATCGGAAGAAGAGAAGGCGTGCCCTAAGGGTAGGACGCAACCAGGGAGACACGTGTGGAGTGCACGCCACACGGAGATGGCCTGGGTGGTTGAAGAAAAGAAAAGGGACCTACCACGTTGTGAAAGGAAATGAGGAGAAGAAGGGAAGCGAGTGCCACTGGGCCACTAGAAGATCACAAGAAGAGAAGAGGTGTGACCAGCCACCAACTCACACAAACATCAGGAGAAGATGGCGACATGCACCAGAACACCGGAGTGCAGCGGAGAACAAGGCCTGGCAGGAACACCAGCGGCACAAGTCAAAGATATCCACCTACAAGCCATCCATCAATGTGGCAATCGCAGAAGAGGGCAAGTTTGGACTGTTGACAACAATCTACCTTTGGGGTTTGAGCAGAAGATTGGATGGCGAGAGTGCTCACACATCCGGTTGAGGAACTGACCACTCCACACCAACCTGTGGCAGCCCAAGAAGCAAAGGCCTGAAGGGACTCTGGTGGCAGCAAGTCCCGCAAGAGAGACAGGTCCACAACGGTGCGTCTGCAAGACCCACTGAGAGGAAAGCTTTGCGTGCAAGAAAAGAGTCAATAGCGTAACCTTCAGGTGGAACTAGGACACAACGGTGAAGATCGTGGAGCGCCCCGCTCACGGCCCGAAGGCTATGGTGGAGCAACATGACCGAAAACACCAGTCCAGTGGAAGCCTGGCAAAGAGGTCCTCCCGGACATCTTGTGAGAGAGGAATACCGGCGAGAGGGACATCCTAGTGAGAGGGATATATGCATCTACTCCTTCCATCTGCCCAGAAATACTTTGAAGCCTGCCCCGAGACATCACCAAGGACCAGGACTGAAGAGGAGAACCGAGAAGACAAACAGTACTCGGATCACGTCACCCTTCTATCTAGCTACCAACCATTACCAGTGGTGTGAATCAAAGACAAGGCAAATGACAACGTCCAGGCGGCGCAGACAGAAGATAGGACCCGCCGAACAACGGCAAACCATGCCACAGTGACTCATGAGTCCTGGATGCAGTAACTACACCATCTGTGACCTGCAATCCACCAAAGAGACTCACTTCAAACTATAGAGTCCAGTATTATATTGTATGTACATTTTCTTTCCCACAGGTTGAACTTTGTCGTGGGGTTTGAGAACTGCACTTTTTCTCCCACAGGTTGGACTTTCTTTTGTTTTCAATTTTCCCCAAAGTTTGGGAGGGATGTAGTGATCCAGAGTCACAGTCAGCAGTCTAGTGTTTTGTATGCCCTACACTAAACACCCACCCACCACTGATGTCACTGGTCAGGTGACACAGTTCTAATAAAAGAGGCCGAGCACACATGCTCTAGAGCCAGTTGTACCATGTAGCCCACTGTGTCTGCGTCAGTCATTTGCAGCATGAGGGCCCAGGGCCCCCATCATTACACTCAGCACCTCAGCTCTTGCTGGTGCCCTGCACCCGTCGCACGCCTCCCTAACGCCACGGGAGCGCGCTCAAGCAGGTGGTGTGCTTGTGAAGAACGACACAACCAATGAGTCCCTAGACCATTGCGTCTGGCCCTGCTGTGGCGCATTGTGGTACTGCAGGACTCCTGCACCACCTGTGAAGCGCGAGAGGCCCCCCCCCTTGTGACTGGGACATTGCCCATCAACCACGTTTTGCAGAGTGCTGTGGCCCACCACTACGAAAGGGTCAAGGGACACGGTCCTGCCAGCAGGCCCCTGGCAGCCAGCACAGCCCTGCGATTTCCTGCTCACAAGCTGGGGTGGGAGATCTGTGAGCCCTGCACCAATCACTAGGACCACTCCTCATCTGCTGTGCTCCCAGGCTGGCAGGTAGGACATCTTCCGCCCCAGAGCACGTTGAGGGAAGGAGCCACTGCCCCAGGAGATCTGACCAGGAGACCTGCCACTCCCACGTGGCCACACGCCAACACACAGCTTGGCACACAGGACTCCTAGTGCCAGGACCACGCCACTGCACCCGTGCACGAACACACCAGCGTCCTGACCAATCAGGCCCAAGCAGGCGATGCAGGTCAGCAGACCGTGGTGGACAATCCAAATGCGGGTGCCAACGCACTGCCCCCAGACACAGCCATACGGCTGTCGCCCCCCTGCCGCAATTCAGCGAAACAGTAGACCGTGCAACGGCGGCGCTTCGGTGGAAGGTGTGGGTCGGACGGCTGAACCACTACTTCAAGGGCACCAGGGAGACCGATGGCACTGTGAAGAGGTCGCTACTCATCTATTACTGAGGCTCAGAAATCTACGATCTTTTTGAAACGCTCCCCAACACAGGCAATGATGACGGCTACGAGACGGTGGTCGCCGCGCTCAACAAGCATTTTGACCCTCAACTCAACCCCGATTTCAAGAGGTTCAAGTCATCGCTGTCGGACACAGAGTCTGTGGACATGTTTTAGGCACGACTGTGCATGCTGGCTTGCACGTGCGCCTTCCCAAATCAGAGAGACGAAATATGTGGCCAAGTCATTCAGGGGTGCCGCTCGAAACTGCTGCGGAAGCTGATCCTTCGACGAGATCCTCATTTTGGCCCCTTCTCACGATTTATCGGACGTCCGGGCGGGAGAGATAAAAGCTGCCCTGCACAAACCGGTTGCGGCGCCACACGCATCCAGATATGAGCCTGTCAAACAAGAGAGGGTTGAAGCTATCCAACAGCGCCCCAACAAGGCTCGCCAGGCACCAAGGACAGCGACCGGAGGGCCATGTGGCTACTGTGGAGAGGACCACTCGGCAACGGCCGTGTGCGGAGCAAGAGGAAAGGCGTGCTCCCGCTGCGGGAAGATAAACCACTTCGCCAAGGTGTGTCGCGGCGGGCGGTCCAGGCAGGCTCCTCTGAGGTCATGGGGAATATCGCAACGCCTGCGCCAGGTCTCTCTCGATTACACGTCGTCAACAGGGGTCAACCCGCCACAGGAACGCTGTCTCGCCCTCGAAGATGATGACGACGAGGGGCTTGTCGTGTCTTTTGTCAGCAGGTCCGACAAACACCGGAGGCAGCCACCGATGTGCTCTGTCCTGGTAGAAGGAATGGCCGTATGGGCACTCATAGACATGGGCGCATCCGTCAACGTGATGGACACGGAACAGTATAACTGTCTGTTGCCACGGCCCCCGCTCACACCCACCAAAGCCCAGATATACACTTATGGAGGGACAGATCCACTTTCCCTCCGAGGAGTCATCAATGCCAGTTTCACCGGCGGAAAGCATGTCACAGAGGCCCGGTTCCACATTACGGAAGGGAGAAAAAGGCACGCTGTTCAGCTGCCATAAGGCAGAAGACCTGGGTCTAGTCTTCTCTGCCCACCAGATCCATGACTTCCACGCTGAAGCCATTTTGAGAGAGTTCCCAGCGCTGTTTATTGGATTGGGCAAGCTAAAAGGGAAACGGTTCTGCCTCCACATCGACAATACCGTACGACCAGTCACCCTGAGGCACCGGAGGGTGCCATTCAATCTCCACCCACAAGTGGAAGAAGAGCTGAAGAAGCTGGAGGACCTCAACATGATCGAGAAAGTGTCCGGTCCAACACCGTGGGTGTCCCCGCTGGTCATGGCTCCCAAACCAAAGCAGCCTGGAGCCATCTGTGTGAACATGAGGCTACTGAACATGGCTGTCAAGAGGGAACGCCACATCACGCCCACCATGGATGACATAGTGGCCGATCTGAATGGAGCCAAGTGGTTCTCGAAGCTGGATTTGAATGCAGGGTACCACCAGCTGGAGCTCGAAACCGAGAGCAAGTACATAGCCACCTTCTCAACACACGTTGGCCTCAGGAGGTACAAGAGACTTAGCTTTGGGGAGTCGTCGGCAGCCAAAGTTTTCCAGAACACCATTAGGAAAGCATTGTCGGGTCTGCAGGGCATGATCAACCTGAGTGATGACATCCTGGTGTTCTCGAACACCCTAGAAGAACACTACACCCACCTTCAGGCCACCCTCCAGAGACTCAAAGATTGCGGATTGACTCTTCATAAGGCCAAGTGTTCGTTCTACCAAGAGTTGTTTGATTTCTTCGGGTACACTTTCACCAGGGATGGCCTACAGGTGGACCCCGAGAAGGCCGTGGCCATCCGAGCGGCCAGCACCCCGAGAAACCCCACCGAGGAATGAAGCTTTCTTGGCATGGCCACATACTGTGGTAGATTCATTCCAAATCTGGCCGCCCTATCAGATCGGCTCCGCACTCTCACACGCAATGACCACAAGTGTGAATGGACTGTAGCTGCCAACAAGGCATTCAACAGCATCAAGGCAGCACTCCTAGACAAGATGGTTATGGCCTACTTCCAACCGGGGTGGCACACTGAGTTGATCATCGACTCTAGCCCGGTAAGCCTTGGGGCTGTCCTCCTTCAAAAGCATGGTCAGGAAACCTGGAGACCCGTGGCCTCACGGAAATAAGGTATGCCCAAATTGAGAGGTGGCCCTTGCGATAAAAATGGGCGTGCCAACCTTTTCATTTATATCTACATGGACAAGAATTCCAGGTGGTCACTGACCATAAACCATTACTCCTGCTCTTTGCAGGGTTGTCTAGACTGGCACCCCCAAGAATAGAGAGATGGGCCTTGTGAAGTGGTGTGGCTCACTGGTTAGAGGCGGCAGACCCGTAAGCAGAGGACGGCCCGGGACCAGGGTTCGATTCCCGACGCGGCAGGGTCGTGGACCAGGGTCAGCGGGCTCGATAATTCTCGCCTTGGTGCCTACTCCAGTCAGGGACCACACTCGGCAACTCTGGGCATTAGCTTGCCTCATCTTCACAACGGCCCCCCCAGACCGCCGGGGATGCTTGGTAGCACCTTAGAGATACCCATTAGGGACCATCTCTCAGGGTGAGCCAGGACGGGTTCCCCAGCGGTCGAAGCGCGGAGATACTCCTCCGGGAGTCGATGCTAGCGCTATATAAATCCACAATTAAATTAAATTAAATTAAATGCAGCTACAGGCATACACTATCAAAGTTGTCTTCGGCCCTGGGGCAGACTACCTATCAAACATCCGGAAGCCATGCCGCCTCCAAGGTCACCGGCGTATGTTGTGTACTCTGAGGCATTTCTGAGAATGGTCTCCAAGAAGCGTGTCCCACAGCCATGACCCTCAAGGACATTGGCTACACAACTGATGAAGACGAGACACTGTCCCCGGTGAAAGCTACCCTTCTTAACAACGGTTGGGCACACTTCATGGATGGGGCTCCGGCACTCAGAGAGGAAGACAGTCACGATTGGCAACAGATCTGGCAAGTATGTCACGAACTAAGTGTGGGAGAGCAGGGAGTCGTCTTGAGGGGACATGTGATCATCATCCCGAAGAGGCTAAGGGAGGATCCTACAGCAGGAGCATGTCGGACACCAAGGGATGGCGAAGACAAAAGCCAGGCTAAGGAACAAGGTCTGGTTCCAGCTTAGGACTCAATGGTAGAGGAAATGGTGAGGCAATGTCACGCCTGCACAGTCTACAAAAACGTAATACCCATGCACACTCTGAAATAAATATACAATAGTAACGTTATCGTCACGTAAAGTGTTTGTGGAGACAAAGGCTTATAAAACACACGGTAACAGTTATGTAACTAGACAAATCAGGTGATGATGTGTTGTGTCCATTATTGTCCGGACACCGGAAAACCAGCCGACACGTGTTTCGTCGCGTGTGGCACAGTTTGCCTACGACTCTTCAGGGCTGCAATCCAACAGGGCCCAGGACCGGGTAAGAAACGTCTCGTCAATGTGTGGAGACCCTCAAGCAGGTATTAAGAATGGGATCCAATTTGTCATCACTAAGCGTATTGTACATATGAATCAAAAATTCATGTTGAAAGGATATCAGGAAATGCACGGCGAGTTGTGTGCACATCAATCGTAGTATTCCAGTAGGAGGTGCGAGAATTAGGACGTGTGCGTCCGAAAGTGGAATCCCTCGTGTGTGCCGGATAAGCTCCCTTTGTCTCCAAAAACACTTAACGTGACGATAACGATACTATTGTATATTTATTTCAGAGTGTGCATGGGATTACGATTTTGTAAACTTTCTAGTGCCAGCATCCGCTAGTTCTTTTGCTGGGGGGTTACAGGGCTCATCCCCTCAACCTTTTGCACCTCAACACACAAAGAACCTTTTAGTTTGATTTATTAGCGTTATTTCTTAGCTGTATGCATTCTTCTAGAGAAAAAATCCTTGCTCTGACCCAGAACGCCTGCACAGTCACTTGGGGAGACCCGGCGCCGGTGATCACTGAAGAGCCCAATGAAACCCCATGGACCGAGATCAGCCATAATTTCGGGAGTTTTCTGGATGGGTGCACCATGCTGGTGATGGTCGAATCGTTCTCAAAGTTCCCGGTTGTGGAGGTGGTGGCATCAACGGCATTCACGCATTTCCAAAGAGTCCTAAACAAGACTTTTGTCCTCATGGGTCTGCCAGAGGAAATTTGTACGGACAACGGGCCCCCGTTCCATGGCCAGGAATTCCAAGAGTACCTGGAGAGAAAAGCAATCCACCATCGGAAGATCACCCTTCTATGGCTTCAAGTCAACGGGGAGGTGGAGAGCCTCAAGCGAACACTCAACCGGGCCCTGCGTATTGCTGTGGACCAAGGTGAAGATGTAGAAGCAGCACTTGGTCAGTTCCTTGTGACCGGCAGACGCCACACAGTACCACCAAGTGTGCTCCCTCTTGCTTGCTTTTCAAGAGGCACCTGCAGGACGGCATCCCGACAAATCCAACATGGAAGCTGTGAGAAGTTGGCCTGATAGGTAGTGTTTCCAATTCTGGAACCACTGGTTATCAGTCCAAACAAACCCCAAAGATGTCAGGTTGTAAGTCAACCTTGTAGACAAGCTATCCTAGTGGTAGCATGGACTAAGCAGCCTTAAAGGCTTAACTTAAGAGGTCGTGTTAAGCGAGCTTGTTTTACCACATACAATCCTGTAATCAAATGAAAGGACACCACACAAGTATATATTATAAAAATATATGTATTTATTACTAAATTACTCCCCAGTACTCTTTATGAGGAAAGGGGCACAAGCGTTAAATCAAAAGCACTGTTACACATAGAAAGTTGGCACAATTATGGCTGAGGGCGGGGGGCCACTCAGACCATATATCAAAAAAGTGGTATAAGTAACACTTTACGAACAATGGTTAGGCCTAGGGCCTAGAGATTCGCTGGGAGCAGTCAGGACAAGCAATGAAGAAGTCGGGAGTAGCCCACAGGAGACGGATGCAGCACGGAAAGTGCAGCGCGCACCAATGCACTGTCAATGGTGCGTAAAAGTCAGTTAAAGTGAATAAAAAGATACTTCCGCTGAACCTAGGAACACAAAACTTTAGACACAGACCCTAGAGGTGTGTACCAGTGTAAATACACCGGCGTTGCAAAGTTACCTCACCCACAGGCCGTGGGTGCACAGGGTCGAAGTGGCGTCGGGTTCTGTCACGCAGGTTCTGGGTGCTTGGAGCTGTTGCAGCTGCAGGCGCTGTGAAGCAGAAGTGTCCGGTGCGATCCAAGGGTGGATCGATGTAGAAAAGTACCTGAAAGCAGAGGGGACAGAGTCTGGGTCACTCAGCAGTGACCAGGGTGGAACCAGGACGGAACCAGGCAATGTCGGGCGCAATCAGGCGGTTGTCGATAGGCTTCTCTCCGCTGTCACGTGGGCTCTGGGGCATCTGCGACGTCCAGGAGCGGGTCACGATCTGTCCCACGTAGGCTCTCGCCGTCAGCACCGTCGGCTTGAAGATTGTAGCAAACAGCACTTGGCAAAAGCAATCCACGCGGAACCGGGAGATTGCTTATCACTCGAACCAGGAGGGTCAGAGTGGGTGCTCCTTTTCACAGGAGCTGGTGCAGATCTGGAGCAACCAGAAAAGCAAGTCGTATTTCGAAGTTCGTCGGCACAGGGGCCACAAGCCAGCTGGCAAGTGACCGGGCCAACGCGTCGAGCGCACACAAGCAGAAGGGCCCCACGCAGCACTCAGCGAGTGTGGAGGGGTGAGCTTTGGTGCAAGTGGAGCTCGGGGCTGGGGCTTCTCAAACCCCGGTGTACAGCTTCGAGGGTCACTCGTGGGCCGCACGGTCAGCGTCTCGTGGCCTTTTCAAGATGGCGTGCCCCACGCTTCCGGTCGCCTCCACGGGTCTCAGCTCTGCAGGGACTGTGGATCGGGCAGGTAGAAGGCAGGCAAGCTTGATCTCGTCGATCTCTGTCGCTCGAGTTCCGGCGGGAACTGCAACAAAGCAAGGGTCGAGGGCTGGATGGTGCCTGTTTGCACAGGGTGGTCACTCCTTGACCACAAGGGAGATTCTTCAGTCTTCTCACGTCGTGTAGAAAGTCGAAGGGTCCAGATTTCGTTTCTTATGTTTCTTCAGGATGATCTGAGGTCCGTTGGGACTGCTCCCCCTCTTATTCGAATCTAGGGGGTTGGACATCCTGCTAGGTCCCCTCCTATGGGTGGGACCCAGGAAGGGGGTGGTTACACCCCTCTCCTTTGATCCTGGCCGCGCTGGGACAGGGGCTGGGAGGCCCCAGAACCGGTTTGGCCGGATCCTGCAAGGGGCAGCCTTGTGCTCCCCAGGCAGTGTCTGGTTTCATTGAAACCTCCCTACTCCAATCCACTATCTCCTGTCTGGGGTGGTTTGACACCGCCCTGTGACAGGAAACTCTTTGTCCAGGCCTCCTCTGCCGGGTTTCGGTCAGCAGCAGGAGGTCAGACCCGTGTCTGTGGCAGGGGCATCCATTTTGTGGATCTGAGGCTCATTTTAAATCAACCGCGTTTCAGTAAAGTAACATGTCTTCTCCCTCTAGAAGGGTGGAATGCTATCCCCGTCGCCAGAACTGGCGAGGGGATAGTATTCCAATTCGTATGACACCTTACACGACATGTTTTGATAAAGCCAAACCAAAGTTGCTATATAACCGCGAGGATTATAATGCGCTTAAGAGTATATGGTATGGCATTATCCCGGATCAGCTTAGGGAGTTGTTCCCGACAGCTGCAGACAGGCTCAGCTCACGCCAGAGCACCATCTCACATAAAACCACGCACTCTGCCTCCAGGATTGATGAGGCCTTCCATAGGAGTGGCTTACAGGCTATATATGTGTCCAGATATAGGTTTAGATATAGGTATACTATATCTAAGCAAGGGGTGATTACACCCACTTGCCCCAGCTGAGTGATCAGCCAGTTGTGTCAATTTAAGAACCAGCCAGGGGTGGCAAAAGCTATGCTTCAGCCCCTGGTAGGCCTTGGTGGCACCTATGCCCTGGGCACCTATAGTGCATGGTACAGGGGCTGACAAGGAGTCCATTTCCAATTGTGGTATGTACCTATAGCACATGTATTACAAATTTAGAGAGAGAACAGCAGGCTGGGGGTCTGATTAGCAGGCCCACAGCCTCAGTAAGTCGAAAACCAGTGAAGCAAAAAGCAAAAATTGGGGTGACCATAGGATAGCAGACCCTACTCTCCTACATAACCCCCCCCCAAACGCAGGGACATTAAACTTAACCTTGACCAGATAAGTCTTCATGTTCTAAGTGGAAGTACCGGGAGAGACCATCTGCATTACCATGGTCAGTCCCTGGGCGGTGCTCCACTGTAAAGTCCATCCCTTGTAGGGAAATGGACCACCTGAGCAGTTTGGGATTTTCACCCTTCATCTGATTTAGCCACAAGAGGGGCTTATGGTCTGTCTGAATTAGGAAGTGAGTACCAAACAAGTATGGCCTCAACTTCTTCAGGGCCCAAACCACAGCAAAGGCCTCCCTCTCAATAGCTGACCAACGTTTCTCCCTGGGGGTCAGCCTTCTGCTAATAAAAGCAATGGGCTGGTCTTGACCATCTTGATTAAGTTGTGAAAGCACAGCTCCCACCCCCAACTCAGAAGCATCTGTCTGTACAATGAACTGTTTGGAGTAGTCAGGACTCTTCAGGATAGGTGCAGAGCACATGGCCTTCTTCAGGTCATCAAATGCCTTTTGACAGCTAACTGTCCACTGAACCTTTTTGGGCATCTTCTTGGATGTCAAGTCATTCAATGGTGTCACAATGGACCCATAGTTCTTTACAAATTTTCTGTAATACCCAGTCAGGCCCAAGAAGGCTCTGACTTGTGTCTGGGTAGTTGGAGGAGTCCAGTCCTGTATGGTCTGGATCTTGCTCTCCAGTGGTTGAACTTGACCCCCACCTACTAGGTGGCCCAAGTACACAACCTTGCTCTGCCCTATCTGGCACTTAGTAGCCTTGATAGTCAGGCCTGCCTTTTGCAGGGCCTCCAGAACCTTCTTCAGGTGGATCAGGTGATCCTCCCAGGTGGAGCTAAAGACAGCAATATCATCTAGATATGCTGCGCAAAAGTCATCCAACCCAGCAAGGACTTGGTTCACCAACCTTTGGAAAGTGGCAGGTGCATTCTTCAAACCAAAGGGCATTACCACAAACTGATAATGCCCACTAGGGGTAGAGAATGCTGTTTTGGCTTTTGACTCCTCAGCTAGTCTGATTTGCCAGTAGCCAGCTGTCAAATCAAATGTGCTCAGAAACTTGGCAGAAGCCAATTTATCAATGAGCTCATCTGCTCTTGGAATGGGATGAGCATCTGTCCTAGTGACAGCATTGAGACCTCTGTAGTCCACACAAAACCTCATTTCTCTCTTCCCATCTTTGGTATGAGGTTTTGGCACAAGGACCACTGGGCTAGCCCATGGGCTCTCTGATGGCTCAATCACTCCAAGCTCCAACATCTTTTGCACCTCAGCCTTTATACAATCCCTGACATGGTCAGGTTGCCTGTAGATTTTATTCTTCACAGGCAGATTGTCACCAGTATCCACCTCATGGGTGCACCAGTTAGTCTGACTGGGTGTGAGTGAAAACAATTGTCTGTGGGCCTGCAACACCTGTTTGCAGTCCACCTGTTGCTGCTCAGTGAGGCTGCCTGCCAAGGCTACTCCATCAACTGAACCATCATCAGGGTTCTGGGAAAGCAGGTCTGGGAGAGGGTCACTCTCTTCCTCCTGTTCCCCATCTGTGGCCATGAGGAGACTCATGTCCTCCCTGTCAACAAATGCTTTCAAACGATTGACATGGAGCACCCTGTGGGGGCTCCTAGGGGTGCCAAAGTCAACCAGGTAGGTGACTTCTCCCTTCTTTTCAATGATAGGGTAGGGTCCAGTCCATTGGTCCTGGAGAGCTGCTGGCCCCACTGGGTCCAACACCCACACCTTCTGCCCTGGCTGGTACTCAACCAGAACAGCCTTTTGGTCATGCCAGGCTTTCTGTAATTCCTGACTGGCCTCCAGGTTTTTGGATGCTCTCTCCATGTATTCAGCCATCCTGGAGCGGAGACCAAGTACATAATCCACAATGTCTAGTTTAGGCTTTTTGAGAGGTAACTCCCATCCTTCCTTCACCAAACTCAATGGACCTCTTACAGGGTGGCCAAACAAAAGTTCAAAAGGGCTGTAGCCAACCCCCTTCTGTGGGACCTCTCTGTAAGCAAAGAGCAAGCAGGGTAAAAGGATGTCCCATTTCCGCCTAAGCTTCTCTGGTAACCCTTTTATCATTCCCTTTAGGGTCTTGTTGAACCTTTCCACAAGCCCATTGCACTGTGGATGGTAGGGTGTGGTAAACTTATAGTTTACTCCACACTCTTTCCACATTGCTTTTAAGTATCCAGACATGAAGTTGGTACCTCTGTCTGAAAGAACCTCCTTTGGAAAGCCCACTCTTGAGAAAACTGCAATGAGGGCTTTTGCCACCACAGGAGCTGTGGTGGTCCTCAGGGGAATTGCTTCTGGGTACCTGGTGGCATGATCCACTACCACCAGTATAAATCTGTGCCCAGATGCTGTTTGAGGATCCATGGGACCCACAATGTCTATTCCAACTCTTTCAAAGGGTACCCCCACCACAGGTAGTGGTATCAGGGGGGCCTTTGTTGTGCCACCTGACTTACCACTGGCTTGGCAAGTGACACAGGAGCGACAAAACTCCTTGACATTTTCTGACATGTGAGGCCAGTGAAAGTGTGGAACAAGCCTGTCCCAAGTCTTATTCTGGCCTAAGTGTCCTGCAAGGGGAATATCATGGGCCAAGGTAAGAAGGAAGCCCCTAAACTTCAAAGGTATAACCAACCTCCTGGTGGTGCCAGGCTTGGGGTCTCTAGCCTCTGAATAAAGGAGTCCTTCATCCCAATACACCTTATGGGTACCTTGAGCATTCCCTGCAGCCTCAGCAGCAGCTTGCTGTCTGAGGGGTTCAAGTGAAGGGCAATCTAATTGAGCCTGCCCCAGGTCTGCCCTTGAGGGTCCCCCTGTCCCCAGAAACTCAACCTGATCAGGTTCAAGCTCCTCAGAGACAGTCTCCTCTTGGACTGCAGAATCAGTTTCCTGTGAAACCTGATCCTCAACCTGGGGCAAGTGGGAAGGCACAGCCTTAACCCTATTGCTCCTTCTCTTGGGTTGTGGTTGGTCTATTGTTTCAAGATCCACCACTGGTTCAGGAAGGCACTTCTTAGCCTGAGACCTTGTCACTGCAAGGACATGAGCTGAAATCCCTAGCATTTCTGCATGAGTCCTGTACTCCACTTCTGACCAAACTGAGCTTTCAAGATCATTGCCTAACAGACAGTCTACTGGGAGGTCTGCACTCACAACAACTTTCTTTAGGCCATCTACCCCTCCCCAGGAGAAGTTCACAACAGCCACACTATGGGAAGTAGTGGAGTTGCTTGCATTGGTCACTAGGTAACTTTCACCTAGTACAATTTGTCCAGGGTCCACAAAGCCAGGTGCCACCATTGTGACACTGGCACAAGTGTCCCTGTAGGCCTGAGCCAGTTTCTCATTAATTAAGGGAGTCTGCCTATATTTGCCCAGGTTACTGGGGCTTACTGCAGTGGGCAAAGATATGTCCACATCATATAGGAGAACTGCCTGTGTGGGGATTCTGACTAGGCCAGATTCCACCTCAGTACCCAGGGTCAACCCTACTAAACCCTTTGGCTGTGTACCACCACTGCTGACTGTACTAGGGGGTGCAGTTGCTTTAGGAGCTGCAGTGGTGGGGACTGGATTTTTCTTAGTGCATTCACTGCCCCAGTGTGAAACTGATTTGCAGGTATTACACCAAGGTTTCTTTGGGCCATCATTCTTCTTTTTCTTGTTTCCATTTTGGGAACCCCCCTCCTTATTGCTAGTTTGGGGGCCTGAAGACTTCTGGTCCTTTTCTTTATCTTTCTGATTCCCACCCTTCTGGTCTGTTTTCTTCTGGTCACCTTGGTTCTGGTTTTTCTGCTTAATCCTTGTTCTGACCCATTTGTCTGCCTTCTTTCCCAATTCTTGGGGAGAGGTCAAATCAGAGTCAACAAGGTATTGATGCAACAGCTGGTTCTGACAGTTATTAAGGATCTGTTCTCTCATCATAAGATTGTACAATCCTGTATAGTCTGAAACTTTACTTCCCTGCAGCCAACCCTCCAGAGCCTTAGTGGCACAATCTACAAAATCAGTCCAGTCCTGAGTCTGTGCTTTTTGGGTGTCTCTGAACAACAACCTGTATTGCTCAGTGGTTAGGCCAAACCCTTCAATAAGAGCACTCTTCAGAACAGAGTAGTTTTTGGCATCCTCAGGTCTAACAGTGAGGAGCCTATCCCTCCCTTTCTCAGAAAAGGAGTACCATAAAATTGCTGCCCACTGATCCTCAGGGACCTGCTGTACCATGCAGGCCCTCTCAAGAGCAGTCATCCATTTGTGGATATCATCCCCTTCCTTGTAGGGGGGCACAATTTTTGTCAGGTTTCTATTGTCATAGGCCCTGTCTTTTTCTTTAGGAACTTTGCTGCCACCAGTGGCATCTAAGCCACACAATTTTTTCTCTCTTGCTAAAGCAAGTTTAGCTTGAGCCAAGGCTACCTCTTCCCTTTCTATTTGGAGTTGGACAGCCCTCATCCTGGCCCTATGCTCTTTTCTCTGGGAGGGAGTCATCCCTCTTTGAGATTCTCTTGAGGCACTAGAAAGGTGAGAGTCCCTTGACAGAGATCTCTCCCTTCTATTACCTGGGAGAATTTGGTTATGAGATCTGGAGTGGTGCTGGCCCCCTCCATTCCCATGTAGGTCCAAGTTGGCCTGGTTAAGCCTGGCAACCTGTACCTGGTTTCCCACCTGATCCTGATCTTCAGGCTCATCTACATCAGAGCCTTCCTCTTCTTCTTCCTCCTCCACTACATCATCTTGAAGATCCTCATTCTCAGGGGAGTTTATCCCTTCCTCTGTTTCTAAGGGAGTCTGACTCACCTTGTCTAGGTCATCCTTTTCTAGGAGAGCTACTAGGGAAGGAATGGTAGGGCCTCTGCCCTTTTTTAGCCCCCTGGCTGTGCACAAGGCACTCAGGTCTTTGTGGCTAAGGTTGTCATATCTGGATGTTGTCCCTATAGGATCAACTATTACAGGAGCAGAGCCTGAAGCTCTATCTGTATCAGACATGACTGCTAGTGAGGTGTAAGTGGTGCACTTACCTACACTAAGTGGTTTCCTACTGTACCTTGCTAGTGAGTTGTAGTCAGGGTGTGCTAATCCCTTTAATCTACAACTACTAAGTTCAGTAGAACTTAATATGCTAAGCTTTTGATTTATATGTACCTAGAGGTACTTGATGTGATCTTTCAATTTGATAAAGATTGCAATGGTAAAACAAACAGCAAGCTCAAATCCGCACCGCTGCACACCAATGTGAGAAGTTGGCCTGATAGGTAGTGTTTCCAATTCTGGAACCACTGGTTATCAGTCCAAACAAACCCCAAAGATGTCAGGTTGTAAGTCAACCTTGTAGACAAGCTATCCTAGTGGTAGCATGGACTAAGCAGCCTTAAAGGCTTAACTTAAGAGGTCGTGTTAAGCGAGCTTGTTTTACCACATACAATCCTGTAATCAAATGAAAGGACACCACACAAGTATATATTATAAAAATATATGTATTTATTACTAAATTACTCCCCAGTACTCTTTATGAGGAAAGGGGCACAAGCGTTAAATCAAAAGCACTGTTACACATAGAAAGTTGGCACAATTATGGCTGAGGGCGGGGGGCCACTCAGACCATATATCAAAAAAGTGGTATAAGTAACACTTTACGAACAATGGTTAGGCCTAGGGCCTAGAGATTCGCTGGGAGCAGTCAGGACAAGCAATGAAGAAGTCGGGAGTAGCCCACAGGAGACGGATGCAGCACGGAAAGTGCAGCGCGCACCAATGCACTGTCAATGGTGCGTAAAAGTCAGTTAAAGTGAATAAAAAGATACTTCCGCTGAACCTAGGAACACAAAACTTTAGACACAGACCCTAGAGGTGTGTACCAGTGTAAATACACCGGCGTTGCAAAGTTACCTCACCCACAGGCCGTGGGTGCACAGGGTCGAAGTGGCGTCGGGTTCTGTCACGCAGGTTCTGGGTGCTTGGAGCTGTTGCAGCTGCAGGCGCTGTGAAGCAGAAGTGTCCGGTGCGATCCAAGGGTGGATCGATGTAGAAAAGTACCTGAAAGCAGAGGGGACAGAGTCTGGGTCACTCAGCAGTGACCAGGGTGGAACCAGGACGGAACCAGGCAATGTCGGGCGCAATCAGGCGGTTGTCGATAGGCTTCTCTCCGCTGTCACGTGGGCTCTGGGGCATCTGCGACGTCCAGGAGCGGGTCACGATCTGTCCCACGTAGGCTCTCGCCGTCAGCACCGTCGGCTTGAAGATTGTAGCAAACAGCACTTGGCAAAAGCAATCCACGCGGAACCGGGAGATTGCTTATCACTCGAACCAGGAGGGTCAGAGTGGGTGCTCCTTTTCACAGGAGCTGGTGCAGATCTGGAGCAACCAGAAAAGCAAGTCGTATTTCGAAGTTCGTCGGCACAGGGGCCACAAGCCAGCTGGCAAGTGACCGGGCCAACGCGTCGAGCGCACACAAGCAGAAGGGCCCCACGCAGCACTCAGCGAGTGTGGAGGGGTGAGCTTTGGTGCAAGTGGAGCTCGGGGCTGGGGCTTCTCAAACCCCGGTGTACAGCTTCGAGGGTCACTCGTGGGCCGCACGGTCAGCGTCTCGTGGCCTTTTCAAGATGGCGTGCCCCACGCTTCCGGTCGCCTCCACGGGTCTCAGCTCTGCAGGGACTGTGGATCGGGCAGGTAGAAGGCAGGCAAGCTTGATCTCGTCGATCTCTGTCGCTCGAGTTCCGGCGGGAACTGCAACAAAGCAAGGGTCGAGGGCTGGATGGTGCCTGTTTGCACAGGGTGGTCACTCCTTGACCACAAGGGAGATTCTTCAGTCTTCTCACGTCGTGTAGAAAGTCGAAGGGTCCAGATTTCGTTTCTTATGTTTCTTCAGGATGATCTGAGGTCCGTTGGGACTGCTCCCCCTCTTATTCGAATCTAGGGGGTTGGACATCCTGCTAGGTCCCCTCCTATGGGTGGGACCCAGGAAGGGGGTGGTTACACCCCTCTCCTTTGATCCTGGCCGCGCTGGGACAGGGGCTGGGAGGCCCCAGAACCGGTTTGGCCGGATCCTGCAAGGGGCAGCCTTGTGCTCCCCAGGCAGTGTCTGGTTTCATTGAAACCTCCCTACTCCAATCCACTATCTCCTGTCTGGGGTGGTTTGACACCGCCCTGTGACAGGAAACTCTTTGTCCAGGCCTCCTCTGCCGGGTTTCGGTCAGCAGCAGGAGGTCAGACCCGTGTCTGTGGCAGGGGCATCCATTTTGTGGATCTGAGGCTCATTTTAAATCAACCGCGTTTCAGTAAAGTAACATGTCTTCTCCCTCTAGAAGGGTGGAATGCTATCCCCGTCGCCAGAACTGGCGAGGGGATAGTATTCCAATTCGTATGACACCTTACACGACATGTTTTGATAAAGCCAAACCAAAGTTGCTATATAACCGCGAGGATTATAATGCGCTTAAGAGTATATGGTATGGCATTATCCCGGATCAGCTTAGGGAGTTGTTCCCGACAGCTGCAGACAGGCTCAGCTCACGCCAGAGCACCATCTCACATAAAACCACGCACTCTGCCTCCAGGATTGATGAGGCCTTCCATAGGAGTGGCTTACAGGCTATATATGTGTCCAGATATAGGTTTAGATATAGGTATACTATATCTAAGCAAGGGGTGATTACACCCACTTGCCCCAGCTGAGTGATCAGCCAGTTGTGTCAATTTAAGAACCAGCCAGGGGTGGCAAAAGCTATGCTTCAGCCCCTGGTAGGCCTTGGTGGCACCTATGCCCTGGGCACCTATAGTGCATGGTACAGGGGCTGACAAGGAGTCCATTTCCAATTGTGGTATGTACCTATAGCACATGTATTACAAATTTAGAGAGAGAACAGCAGGCTGGGGGTCTGATTAGCAGGCCCACAGCCTCAGTAAGTCGAAAACCAGTGAAGCAAAAAGCAAAAATTGGGGTGACCATAGGATAGCAGACCCTACTCTCCTACAGAAGCCCCCAGAGCGGTACAACTAAGCTGTCCAAGCGAGACGAACCAGGACCAACCAGAAGGTAAGTGAAGCCAGCCGGGCACAAGAGCTGCAGCTGAAAGTAGGGGACTGTGTTGTGGTCAAGGACAAACACCCTGGCTGGAAGTTCAGGACACACTATGAGCCAGAAGGGTGGACGGTGGTGGACATTCAAGGAACCATGGGCCGTGCCCAGAGAGGGCAGCAGGTCGTCACCAGGAATGTGTCCAGTTTTAAGAAGATCTATGATCAGAACTCTGGCCAAGACGAATCGGAAGGTCCTGACGATGTCCCAAGTTTCACCTCACCTGGCATGCCAGAACTGATCATTTCTTCACCGTGGAGCTCGTAAGTGGAGAGAGAAGAAGCTGTCGCCGAGGCTAGCCAGACTAGTCCGGGGGTGGTGACTGCATCTCCCCGAACACATCGTCAGATGCAGTGGTCAGTTCCAGCTCCCGGAGCCAGAAGTATGGTCTCCGGCCGAACCCTGCACCCAGTCAAAGACTGAAAGACTTTGTGTGCACCTCCCTGTTAACCTGAGGAACCTGTTTGTCGGTCACTAAAAGAAAGGAGGAATGAAGAGAGCCATTCGGGCTCTCTCATACAATGTAACACTCATACACGCATGCATACACTCCTTGGGGCGGGCTTGACCCAAGAGGATAAATAAACGGCAGGAGACCGCTCAGGGTCTTCCGGTCAAGTACAGTATACTAGTGTGGCCTACCGTGTGTTATCCAGCGCTGCAGCGGCATTAGGTGTCCAGGCCCCGCCGCGCTACAGAAGGAAGAAGGAAAAGACTGAAAGAAGGATGGCGAGAACGACGGAAAGAAATTTCAGAATTCTCTTGAGAGAAATAGCCAAGTGACTACAGTGCTCACTTGATGCCATTTAGAACATGATTTATGATAGGTTATTCTATTTGTCTGGCTACTCCCTTGTACAGCATCTCAAGCCAATACATTATGTGGGTATTTAGCCTGATAAAACTGGATACGCCGGCTTTAGCGTTCGACCGTCTTATTTAGTATATTATGCTGCGCATAAGCAGATCTACGAGTAAGTTACGGTGGTCTCAAAGTAGGGCATATACCCTAGCTTACCCCTGAACACACTCCTCAGAATATTAATAAAAAAACATTAATAAAAAGGCGACACTTCACTAGGGCACCTTCGGCAGAGCAAGAGGACAAGAAGACCAACATCCTTGGACGAGTCACTCCACTTGTATATATAACTCTAACCACTAGTATATGCAGTAGACCTTTGTGTTGTGCGCTACGCTGTGGGGTGCCTGGGGCCTGGCATAGGCCTGCTGGGTAGCGTGTGGGCAGGTCGCGCAGCAGCGAATAACCCATACCGACACTGGATAACAGTCGGAAGTGACGCCCCGAGCGGACGTCATCCTTTTATTCAACCCCGCAGGCCACGCCTGGCCTGCAGATGTAGGGATGCGTGTGTGCGTACAGCGACTAGACCACTGCCGGCATTACATCTCTATCCAACTATATATTGTTTTCTTTCTTGGTTGTTCGTGAAGCAAAACAAAACAGTCTTGGTTAGAAAAACATATGAAGACAAATGCCTTGGTACTTGCGTGTCCCTTGGTGACATCTTCAGGGTCTCAACAGGCAGGCATAGTCTCTCAGTCTCTGACTTGGTGGTGGATTGGGCCGCAGGTTGTAACGCTGTGAGCTGGCCCTTCCGCCTTCGGCGCCTTGGCAAACCTCTGTGGCTGTGACAGGCATGGCCTGGGGCTCTAACGCGGATTCTGGACCATCCACGTGGCTCCCCATTCCTGTGATATCTTCTTCCTCAGAAATTGTTGTCGCGTTTGAGTCGCTTTCCCCTACGTCCCCTCCTAAGCATTGTCCATCTCTTGGCGGTACAGCCTTGAACCAGGAGGCACTCCTGGATACTTCCTCCCCTCCTTTCTGGGCTGTGACCATAGTGCCTCTCGTGGATGTGACCGTCCAGGTGCCTGGCTCGTAGCGAGTTTGGAATTTTCCCCCTGGGCGTCTGTTCCGTATGATCACCCGGGTCCCCGGGCTTAGTCTTTTAGGAGTCGCCTTTCTGCGGCGACTGGCCCTTTGATTTCCTTGGCGTCTCCGTTCCTGCGCTTCGACGGTGGCGACTGGGGATGGTGCCCACCCCGGGGCACTGGGGAGGAGGTCTCTTCGTGGTACTTGGAACATGAGGGTCCATGGGCTGTTTTTGGTGGTGCAGTGAAGAGTGCCCCTGTATTCCCGCAGGAATTCATGTAGCCTCTGCTCCGGGTCAGCCTGTTCTACCATCGCTATCCGGAATACTTTGTTTAGGGTCCGCATGAATCTTTCAACGTCCCCATTTGCCTGGGGCCACTGAGGTGTGATGCGGTAGTTTTGAATTCCTCTTTCTCGTAGGAAGGTGGCGAACTCAACCCCTTGGAAGGGATCTTCGGATCTCAGCCGGATACCCAAACATGGAGAATATTTTCTCTAGTGCCGGCCCTACGTGTGTGAACACAGTAGAAGTCACCTTCTCCACTTGGGGATACTTGGAGTAGGAGTCAATGGCCACCAATGTGTGTCCTTCCCCGGGAAAGCTCCCAAAGTCAATGCTGATCTTCGTCCAGGGAGATGTACACGCTTCTTCGGTGATTATGGGTAGGGGTCTTTCAGGGTCACTTGTCAACTGACAGGCCATACATTTCCTTACGTACTCCTCCACCATGCTCTCCAGCTCCGGGAACCATACCTTTTCTCTCATGCGCGCCTTCATTTTCTTCGTGCCTTGGTGGCCCCCATGGGCGAGTTGTACTGCCCTATCTCTCAGGCTTCGCGGGATGACTAGGCGTGATCCTCTCATCAGCACCCCTTCTTCAGTGGCACTGAGTTCATGCCGGACTCGCCACATCTTCGTGAGACATTCTCTGTCTTCCGCCGACCAGGAACTGGGTGGTCGGAGGTAGTCAGCCCACGAGCCTTCTTGAACTGCCTTCAGCGACCTCAAGTAGATGTTGTCGGTAGCGGCAGCTTCTTTCACTTCTTCTATTGGCATGCTTTGGGGGCAGGATGTGAGTGCCACCCACTGTGCGTATTCCTCACAGTTGTCGTCCACTGACTCCGGTTCAGGCAGGGATGGATGTCGCGATAAGAAGTCTGCAGGGTTTTTGGCCCCCGGCCGATATATAACTTCCATCTCATACGGTTGGAGTTGGATCACCCAACGTTCTATGCGAGGTGGCGTGTGGAGCAGTCCCCTTGAAGAGGGACACCAGAGGTTGGTGGTCGGTGACCATGACAAAAGGGTGTCCTCGCAAGTACAGGCGGAAGTGGCCACAGGCCCATTTGATCGCCAGGGCCTCCCTCTCGATCTGGGCGTACCTTGTTTCAGTTGGAATAAGAGCTTTGCTGGCAAATGCAAGTGCCGTCCACTGGCCGGGTTCATGTTCCTAGGTCAGTACTGCGCCGAGGCCCACCGGACTGGCGTCCACCAGCACCTCCGTGCGTTTCGTGGGGTCGAAGTATGACAGGGTGGCTTTCTCCAGGAGGGCGTCCTTGATTCCCTGGAATGCCTCGTCTTCTTTCGGCCCCCACTGCCAGATGGCATCCGCCTTGGTGAGTGCTCGTAGGGGTTCACTCAAGGTGGCTAGGCCCGGTATGAACCGGCCACAATAAGTGGCCATCCCCAGGAAGCTTCTTATTTCCGTCGGGGATTTTGGCGCAATGGCGTCCTTGATGGCCTTGGACTTCCTCGGGTCTACCTGGATGCCTTCCTGATTAGAGATGTACCCAAAGAATTCTATGGAGGGCTGGAAAAATTGACACTTTTCCTTGTGTAATGTTGCTCCATGGGCACTCAGCCTCTTCAGGACATCCCTAAGGTGTTTGTGATGTTCTGACGCGGTAGCGGAATGGATCAAGATGTCATCGCTGAGGTTTATTACCCCAGGCAGCCCAGACAGGAGTTCCCTAATGATGTTCTGGAACACCTCAGCCGCTGAGGAAATTCCGAAGTTCAATCGCTTGTATCGTTGTAGGCCGAGGTGGGTACTAAAAGTGGTTATGAAACGACTCTCCTCCACTAATGGCAACTGGTGATATCCAGCGTTTAGATCAATCTTCGAAAACCATTTCGATCCGTTTACGTCAGCAATAATATCGTCCATGGTGGGGTCAGATGTCTCTCCCTCCGGATCGCGGAATTCGGTAGTCGCATGTCGATGCACAGTCTGATTTCTTCCGGTTGCTTAGGTTTCTCCACAATCACCATTGGTGATTCCCACGGTGTGGGCCCGGTGACCTTTTCTATAACCCCCAAGCTTTCCAGCTTCTCAAGTTCTTTCTCCACCAATGGCCTCAAATGAAATGGTATCCGACGGTGTCGCAGGGCTGTGGGGGTGATTGACCCATCGATGTGTAGTTTTATTGGTTCACATTTTATGCAGCCTAGGCCCCGGAAGAGTTCGGGGAATCGTCCCAGTAGTTTGTCTACCTGGTGTGCTCTGATGCGGTTGGCAAACGCTATCAATTTGAGGTCTTCGGCAGTGTGGCTGCTCAGTAGAGTGTCAGCCTCTCGGTTGATTATGTGGATTGTCGCCACCACCTCCGACTCGTCGGCTTGGATGGGTATGATGATCTTCCCTTTGAGGGGCAGCGGTGTGTCTGCTCCATAAGCGAATATCCTCGTTTTGGACGGCAGTATCTGAGGGCGCGGGCTTAGTTTTTTGAATTGCTGCAGGCCCATCACATTTACAGTGGCGCCAGTATCGATTATTGCCTTGACTTCATTTCCCGCCATTTGCACAATGCACGTCGGCTGCGGCCGCCGCCGCTGCTTGAGTTCTCGCGCGAACGAGACAATGTAGGCCTCTTCGTCCTCCGACTCCGAGTCATCGTCTACCGTGGGTAGGTACCTGTCTGTCTTCGGCGGTGGCGGTTCAGCTAGTGACAGTTGTCTAATGGCTTTGGTAGGCGTTCGTGATTTCTTGAAGGTCTTTGACGTGTTCTTCCGACGGCACACTGTCGCGAAATGGTTTGGGATCCCGCAGTTCGAGCAGGTCTTGCCCTGGGCTGGACAGTGTTTGTCCGCGTGGGGCTCATGTCCGCAATAACCACACCGTGCTCGGGCTTGCTCTTTCCGGTACTCTCGCTGGGGTGGTCCCCGCTGCGGGGTCCTTACTACATCTGCCCGTTCACTCTTGATGTTCTCCAATTTAATTTGGGGCTTGTGGAGCGCTTGTTCCATAGCGGTGGCCCTGACATTGGATAGGTCATGGGACCTGGCCAAGATGAGTATATCTTCTAGCGATATTCCTGGTTTGCGTAGTATCGAACCTCTCAGCGCCTTGTCACTGCACCCCTGTATAATCTGTCTTCGTATGGCTTTCGGTTGATCCTTGTCGGTGCAGGAGTTAGCTAGTTCTCTCACACGGGCATAGAATTGGTCCATGGTCTTGCCTTCCGTGTTGGGCAAGTGTTTGAACAGTCTGAATATTTCATCCCTGTGAGGAAACGCTCACCGATGTAATCCCGTGGACCGATAATGTCCAACGGACTTCACAAGCGACAACACCCAATCCGGATCCATGCCGTCTTTTCCTCTCCTTACAGAGAGCTGGAAAACCTAGCCCGGAAGTGAACAACGATAACCCCGGAAAAGGACCACGGAACCCAATGAAAACTGAGCACGGAGGAGGGTTTGAGAGGGAAGGAGTAGACCGGAAGAGGACGCCGTCCGAGGGGACGCGAGTAGAAACGCCATACCGGAGCCGAGAGGACTGCGAGGAGAAGTCCAAGGAGAGAGAAACCCAGGACGAGGAAGCAGACAAGCCCTGGACTGAGGAGTGGTGGATTCCACCGGAGGACTCTGAAGAGCGGCCGCGGACTCAGGAGAGTTTGCGGCAGGAGTCGGTGAGTTAAGGGTTTTCACTATACTACACGTGAGGGTAGCGGGTAGTCTCTGTAGGGTGGCGGGTGGCAGTTGGTGTATATACATTTCACTATTCCGCGCAGTGAACCGCTTTCATCCTTGAAACGCTCGTTATACCTGTTAAAGATTGTGTCACAGTGACCTTTTTTGCTGCCAATGATTAGAAACAGATTAATGCACCTGAGTAAACTGGAATTAGTCTCATAGGAAAAATCCTGCATATGTGAGATTAGATACATTGACATCTGACTGCATTGACGTAGAAACTATCTCAAAACTACAATCTCTTAACAATAAGGGAAAACTATTTCTTTTAGTGAGGGATTCTCACTGGCCTTTTTGCTTTATTTTCTCATGTTGCCCTATGCCCAACCCTATCCTAGTTTAAAGTCACAACCCCTTATACTGAGCACAACTGTGGTGCGGTGACGGGTTAGATTCCCTGTTAAAGGGTAAAACTAGTGTTCTGACGACTCCCTATCTTTCCTCTTTTTATGAGCCTCCGGGGAACACCCTTCGATTCCGAAGACGACGAGCCAGGACCATTGCCAGACTCCGAAGAGGACTCCCAAGAAGAAGACTACCGTGACGCCCGGACATCTGTTTTACCTGATCCTACACTTGTTCAAAATAAACCTCTACCTGTTCGTAAATTCATTCAGCCTCCTCGCCTGTATATTAGACCCGCGCTCCCACAAGTGGTGTCAGAAGTGGGATCTGAAGGCGCCATGGAGGCCGCACTCGCTAAAATGGCGGAAAATCAAGAACACCTGGGGAAAGTGATGGAGCGTTTCTTGACTGTCGTGGAAGAAGATCGAGGCAAGATACAGCAAGTACTTTCCGGACAAGGCCAAACTCATGATGCCGCCATAACCAAACTAACGGAGGCACTTGGACAACAGAGAGGTCCCACGACCCTTCCCTCCGTAGTGTTACAGAGATATGTGAGTGGAGAAGATCCTGATTTCTTTTTCAACAATTTTGAACGGATGGCTACAGCAGCGTCGTGGCCACCCGACAAATGGGCACAATATTTAGGACCTTTATTATCAGGAGACTTACAGGCAGCATATCAAGCTGCGACTGTACAAGCGGGAGTAACTTATCCTGACTTTAAGAAATGTATTATGGAACGACTAGGAGTTGATGATGAGTCATATAGACTTAAACTCAGACAAATGAAAGAAGGACCACAAGAAACACCTAGAGCGTTGTATTTTCGAGTTAAGGATATGGCCGACAGATGGCTAAAACCTGCCACTACCGATAAAGATGGTATCATGGCCAAAATCTATTTAGAACAATATTTAACATCCTTACTTACACCTATTCAAAAATGGGTACGCCAACAAGCTAATCTTACTCTAGAGACAGCAATAGAGATAGCCAGCGCTTAAAGTAGGGCACAAGACTTACAGAAAGGTAAGGAGGATTACCATGGACGAGTAGGTGGTCAGACACCTCATAGGGCCCCTCGACCACCGATGGTTAAAAAACCAGAACCAATATCCATTGTTCCCGGAACCCCTGTTTTTTGAGCTCCGATGGGGCCCCAGTGTTTCCAGTGTGGGGGTATGGGACATATAACAAGATTTTGTCCACAAAGAGAAAAGGAGGAGCCCATGGAAATTGGAGTAGTTCGGAATTATTATTGTTCCCCGTCAGAAAAGAGACAACCTCCTTATCATTCTACGGTGTCAGTAAATGGACGACCAGTGACTGCTTTGGCCGATACAGGGTGTCTGCACAGCGTGGTACGTCCACAGGACTTAGGACCTAATATCGGTCCAATTGATGGAGCAGTTGCGATACGATGTGTTCATGGGGATACTAAACCCTATCCTACTGCTCAGGTACAGATTCAGCACGCTGGTGATACTGGCACCACCCTTACTGTGGGACTGATTCCTAAGTTACCCGAACAAGCAATTCTAGGGAATGATTATTCCAAGTTGTCACAGTTGTTAAAGGATAAACCTGACATTACAAATGAGTGGTTGGCCAACGCGCCATTTGCTCAAGATGAGGAGAAAGAATGGCCACCATCAAAAGAACGGAAAAGCAAAAGGCAAAGGAGAGCAGAGAAGAACAGATCACAAAATGTGTTTCCTATCTTTCAAGACGAAAACCCATGGGAAACTGATAGAAGTTTTCATGCAGCCCAACATGAAGATCCGGTCTTACAAGAGGCTTGGAATCAGGCCTTACAGGACGAAGATCCTCAACACGTAGGTCCTTATTTCTTCACGAAGAACGATCTATTATACCGGAAGGGAAACCCAATTCAGAAAGCCCAACTCCTGGTTCCAGGGCCCTTTAGAGACAAGGTATTATATTTAGCTCATAGCCATCTACTTGGAGGTCATTTTGGGGCAGATAAAACTGAAAAACAGATTCTAGAACTTTTCTATTGGCCCGGAATCTACCAACAGGTGAAAAGGTATTGTAGAGAGTGTCCCGTTTGTCAGAGGAATAGTAGATATCATCCACCACGAGTTCCCCTTAGACCACTTCCAATAATTGATGAACCTTTCCAGAGAGTAGGGATGGATATAATAGGACCTTTGCTATCCTCCCGGAGTGGCTGTCGATATATACTTGTGATTGTAGATTATGCCACGAGATTTCCCGAGGCCATACCTTTACGAAAGCCGGATGCGACTAACATTCCTAAAGCGATGATCACAGTATTTTCTAGAGTCGGATTTCCGAAGGAAATCTTGTCTGACCAAGGAACCCCCTTTGTGTCACGACTGATGAAACAAGTGTGTACCCAGTTAGGAGTCAAACAAATCTGTACCTCTGCTTACCTCCCCCAAACGGATTGGTTAGTCGAAAGGTATAATGCCACCATAAAAATTACCCTAAAAAAACTTCTTGCTTTGGAATCTAGAAAGTGGGAAGACATGTTGCCATTGGCTTTGTTTGCCATCAGATGCAAGGAACAGAAAAGTACGGGATACTCCCCTTTTGAGTTATTGTACGGTCATAAACCACGTACTTTATTGGAGATGGCCCAAGAAAGATGGGAGAATGAACCCCATGACTCTAAACCCATCACTGAATATGTGTTGAATCTACGTACACACCTAGGACAGATTAGGACCATTGTTAAAAATAATCTAGAAGAAGCTCAAGAGTCACAAAAGAAACAGTACGATAAGGGAACAAAAGACAGGACTTTTAAGGTAGGAGACTCGGTATTACTCATGATGTCTTCCTCTGATCATAAGTTGTTGGGCCAGTGGCAAGGCCCTTATACCGTAATTGATCAGGTTACCCCTGTCACATATAGGATTGAGTTAGATCCGGTAAAACATACTTCTCAGATATATCACATCAATTTACTAAAAAAATGGGAAGGACCTGTCCCAACCACTGTGAGTATGGTCCAAAATGTATCTGCTCCATTTGAACAATGCATAGACCCCGGGTTGCCAGACAATTTAAAAGAAAGTCTAACCCAGATGTTAAAGCCAATAGAAGATACCTTTTCCACCAAACCAGGCAGAACCACATTTCTTGAACATGTGATAAAAACTGCTCCAGGGAAGAAGGTCAGACTTCGACCCTATCGCATTCCCGAAGCTCGGAGGCAAACGATATGGAAAGAAGTCCAAAAAATGTTAGAGATGGACATTATAGAACCTTCCGTAAGTGAGTGGAATTCCCCAATAGTTTTGGTCCCGAAACCGGATGAGTTGGTGCGGTTTTGCATTGACTTCAGGGAAGTAAATAAGATTTCAGAGTTCGATACGTATCCCCTTCCACGGGTTGATGAAATGATAGAAAGAATAGGCCAAGCCAAATATATCAGCACACTCGATTTGTGTAAAGGCTATTGGCAAATACCCTTAAGAGCAGAAGATCGAGAAAAAACTGCATTTTCCACTCCTGATGGATTATATCAGTTCAAAGTCTTACCCTTTGGGTTACATGGAGCTCCAGCAACTTTTCAGAGGGCTATGAATATCATCCTAAGGCCCTATGAAACATATGCTGGTGCTTACATTGACGATATAATCATATATAGTGACACTTGGGAACAACATCTCTGTCACCTTTCGAATGTAGTCCAAGCACTGGGACAATATGGTTTAAAAATTAATCCTGCAAAAAGTTATCTGGCCGCCCAAAATGTTAAATATTTGGGATATTTGTTAGGGGATGGTGTAATTAGACCACAAGCCTGCAAACTGACAGCCATATCACAAATCCCTTTACCCCGCACAAAAAAAAGATTTACGAGCCTTTCTGGGATTATTGGGATACTACAGAAGATTTATTCCCCAGTTTTCCCAGACGGCTGCACCCTTAACTGACTTATTGCAAAAACATTGCAAAACAGAAGAGCAGTTACGACATCCTTCCTTAGGGATAGTACAAGCACTTGAAACCCTGAAACAGGCTTTAACATCTGACTCGGTGTTAACCAGTCCAGATTACACCCTTCCATTTGTATTACAAACGGATGCTTCAGATCAAGGACTAGGGGCTGTTCTATCCCAAGAAACATCCCAGGGAGAGAAGCCCATATTGTACATTAGTCGAAAACTGTTTCCTCGTGAAAAGAACTATGCCACTATAGAAAAAGAAGCATTAGCCATAAAATGGGCAATAGAAACCTTAAGATACTATCTTGAAGGTAGGGAGTTCACTTTGTACACTGATCATGCCCCTCTAGAATGGTTAGCCAAGAACAAGGGCCATAATGAACGAGTGCTTCGATGGTTCCTGTCATTACAACCATATCGATTTCGAACCAAACATAGGAAAGGAAGCGAACAAGGAAATGTGGACTATTTATCTAGATTTCCTCAAGATACAACCCCGAGTAGAAGGACAGCAAGGGAAAGGGGATGTGAGGAAACGCTCACCGATGTAATCCCGTGGACCGATAATGTCCAACGGACTTCACAAGCGACAACACCCAATCCGGATCCATGCCGTCTTTTCCTCTCCTTACAGAGAGCTGGAAAACCTAGCCCGGAAGTGAACAACGATAACCACGGAAAAGGACCACGGAACCCAATGAAAACTGAGCACGGATGAGGGTTTGAGAGGGAAGGAGTAGACCGGAAGAGGACGCCGGCCGAGGGGACGCGAGGAGAAACGCCATACTGGAGCCGAGAGGACTGCGAGGAGAAGTCCAAGGAGAGAGAAACCCAGGACGAGGAAGCAGACGAGCCCTGGACTGAGGAGTGGTGGATTCCACCGGAGGACGCTGAAGAGCGGCCGCGGACTCAGGAGAGTTTGCGGCAGGAGTCGGTGAGTTAAGGGTTTTCACTATACTACACGTGAGGGTAGCGGGTAGTCTCTGTAGGGTGGCGGGTGGCAGTTGGTGTATATACATTTCACTATTCTGCGCAGTGAACCGCTTTCATCCTTGAAACGCTCGTTATACCTGTTAAAGATTGTGTCACAGTGACCTTTTTTGCTGCCAATGATTAGAAACGGATTAATGCACCTGAGTAAACTGGAATTAGTCTCATAGGAAAAATCCTGCATATGTGAGATTAGATACATTGACGTCTGACTGCATTGACGTAGAAACTATCTCAAAACTACAATCTCTTAACAATAAGGGAAAACTATTTCTTTTAGTGAGGGATTCTCACTGGCCTTTTTGCTTTATTTTCTCATGTTGCCCTATGCCCAACCCTATCCTAGTTTAAAGTCACAACCCCTTATACTGAGCACAACTGTGGTGCGGTGATGGGTTAGATTCCCTGTTAAAGGGTAAAACTAGTGTTCTGACGACTCCCTATCTTTCCTCTTTTTATGAGCCTCCGGGGAACACCCTTCGATTCCGAAGACGACGAGCCAGGACCATTGCCAGACTCCGAAGAGGACTCCCAAGAAGAAGACTACCGTGACGCCCGGACATCTGTTTTACCTGATCCTACACTTGTTCAAAATAAACCTCTACCTGTTCGTAAATTCATTCAGCCTCCTCGCCTGTATATTAGACCCGCGCTCCCACAATCCCCTGCGTAATGTAGTAAGAGTGACCTTTTCACCGCCTTGTCTGTCTCTCTCGTGACTACGAAGTAGTTCTCCAGTCTCTCGAGCCATATTTTCCACCTTGGTGAGGCTGTGGACGGGTCCTCCATGGCCCTAAACGGCGGTAACACCCCCGACGCAGCATGTTGGAACGGGATGTTAATGGTGGCCGCTGGCGCGTCTTCATCCCCCATGGTGGCAGCCTGTCAGGGTAGATCTACCTTGTCTTCCCTTTTTCCACGACTGAACGAGATGGCGCGTGCCCTTGTTGGCCGTATCCCCTTCCGCGCCGGTTCTGCGGCGCCACGTGGCAGCTGGGGCGGCCTACCTCGGCACTGTTGAATGTGTCACAGACGTCAGGTGATGTAGGGGTTTCGGGGTTCCTGATGGTATCCTTCCCCAGGTCAGCTTGCACCTTTCACTCTCACCAGGGCGCAGTATAGACCACCAGAGGGCCGTTTTCGTGTCTCACGCGCAATGCGTGAGCTTTAGCAGGGCCTCCTGCGTACCCGCGGCTCACGCGAGATGCGTGAGGAACAGCAATGCGTCACACCTCCGGTCCTGTGCCGCCTCCCGCTACGCCGTGTCGTACGGGCAGCCAAACAGAGCCTTCAGCGCCCAGGTGGAGAGGGGTAGAGGGGCGCCAGTGGAGCCAAAGCCAGGCTGTTGCCGCAGGAGGACACGCGGTGGTGCCGCGTAGGGGAGCTGGTCGCTCCGCTGTTATCCCTGGTGCACGGGCGAGGGTTGGGCCCCCTCCGCTCGTCGCCAATGTTGTGCGCTACGCTGTGGGGTGCCTGGGGCCTGGCATAGGCCTGCTGGGTAGCGCGTGGGCAGGTCACGCAGCAGCGAATAACCCACACCGACACTGGATAACAGTCGGAAGTGACGCCCCCGAGCAGACGTCATCCTTTTATTGAACCCCGCAGGCCACGCCTGGCCTGCGGATGTAGGGATGTGTGTGTGCGTGCAGCGACTAGACCGCTGCCGGCATTACATCTTGTACTTACTACCACTCCTATGTGATTTTAGAGTTTATCTGTTTTTATCTCTTCCTTGAGTGACTTTACAACTTGTACTCTTGCAATTTTTCCCTCCTTTCACTCCACTTGTATATTTGCACTTTTTTCTCTGTGTTCTGTTTGTATCTGTTGTGTAACTCATGTAATCCAAAGTCCTTATGTAACGCAACTGGTACTTTTGTAAAGCGCTCTGACACCTTCGGGTAATGTTCGCGCTATATAAAATCGCATACAATAAAATAAATAAATAAACAACTTCCCCGTGCAGCAGCGGGAAAGGGGGCGGTGACGCGTGCCGGGGCGCGTGACTGCTTCGTGCTGCCCGGCCGAGGCGAGGCCCCGCCCAGGACCTGGATCCACTTCCCTTCTCCTGTAACTGTCTGCGGGCTCGCAATCAGAGACGGTCTCTCCTCTCACCTACCGGTACCCCTCGAGTGACCGTTCCCACTCCGTCCCGCGGACCATGGCCTCGCTGGAGCAGGTCCGCCGCCGGCTGGAGGAGGCCGGACAGCCGCAGCTCCTGCGCTTCTGGCCGGAGCTCGGTCCGGAGGGGCGTGCGGCGCTGCTCGCGGAGCTGTCCGCGCTGGATCCGCGGGAGCTGCGAGAGCACTGCCGGGGGGCAGCCGAGGCGGGGGCCCGCGGGGACGGGGCCGACCAGGGGACGCGGAAAATGGAGCCCCTGCCTCCCGAGCTCCTGGGCAGTGTCCGCCGCAGCGACCCAGAGTCCCTGGCGAGCTGGGAGCAGGAAGGTCAGTTCGGAGCTTCCGAGAGGGATGTACTGTACGTGCGGTCTAAAAGTGATCTTTGTGATGATACATGATGACGTGCTGCCAACAGACTACACCAAGTCTGTGCCGTGTTTACCTCGGGACACAACAAGTGTCACTTTCTGAGGCTAATCAGAGTCTGTAGTGAAGAGTGTGTAGTGACTTGTGTGTAAGTATTGTATTGTAATTGCATTTATATAGCGCTCACTACCTCTGACGAGGCGTCGAAGCGCATTTTCGGCGAGTAGCGGGGCCCATAGAGGATTAGTGTTGAAGTAGTATAGTGAAACATGCAAGTGCATTTTAAGTGGTGGATAGGTTAGTCAGTTATTTGGATTTGGGATGATAGCAGAACGGTAGAGGAGGAAAAAGGTTTGTATTTATATAGCTCTTGTTGACAGTGGTGGATATTTAGTCAGTTATTTGGAGTGAGAAGTAGTACTAAATAGTTTTCGTACATCGCTAAGTATGGCACTTGAAAGCGGTTTCTAACCAGTGCAATTAGCGGCGGATATTCCTAATCAATGCCCCCACCCATGTAAGATAACAGGATGAGTTTGAGTGAAAAGCTTAGATTTGCCGAGATTGGAAACAATGGATATGCAAGTAACACCGCATTTGTCAGCGGCGAGCTTTTAGCTTATGAAGTATGCTGCCGGCATCAAATACCAAGGGCCCAGTGTGTTTCGAAATTACCTTTATTCTGTGTAGATCAGTTTTGACCAAGTTTTTCCTGCGCTGAATTTTCAGGGTTTTTTTCCCGCAGAAAGGATAGCTGCTTAAATCTGGTGGGCGACCATACGTATCTTTATTTTGAGGATGGGCCCTGTACTTCATTTTGCTCTATCGCGGCATCACTACTTGCTCTTACGTTATCACTCTTTCTCCGTGAATCCGGGGAGGCGGCCCTAGCTCTCTCAGTACAGGATGTGCTGCTCCTATTTGAAGGGAAGTGCTGTGATTATTTCAGCGTTCTTTACAATTGTGTGTTCCTCCGAAATAATGTAGTTTATTGGAGGGAATAATACAATTTTAACTGCCATGGAATATCAATATGGATTTGGCAGCATACACTAATGGAAATACAGCTTTCGGGTGGAAACATTTAAAGAAAAATCTGTTGTTTTTTTGTGCCCGGCATATTTCAGTTTCTCGCATTTCTCTTATGAAATGCCTCGTTCGAAATGCAATTTGACGGTCTATGGAATTTTCCACGCTAGAAGCTTTTAGTCGAGGCCGTGCAGATAGACCGCTGTGCCATCCAGGCCTGACCCACCCCCACATTTGAGGTTCTGTATTGCCATTACTGATACCGTCAATCTGTTCGTCTATCGAGGTTGCTCAGTGTTTTCTTTTGCATAAAACTGAGCTGCAGGTTCTGCTGGCCACAGTAAAGTTTGACTACAAGTTTTTCAAGGCATCTGACAGGGAGACTGATAGCTCGATAACTAGCGCAGGGCACGTCTTTTTAGTTTTGGTAGTAGGCAGGACTTTTTGATTCCGCCAACATTATATGTATAATATAATTGTATGGGCTTTCAGCCAGACATCTTTATTCATTGGTCTGTTACTGTGGCATTTACACGTTTCTTCTGCCCATTATAGCATGAGCAACAGTGTAGGAAAGTGGGTTTCTGTTGCATCAGAAATCTGGCAAAAAGGAGGGGCTTACTGCACTTTGAGTGTGTGCTGGGAATCTCCTAACCAGGCCCCAGCACCTTTGTTCTTTCCCATAACTGTACCATTGTTTCCACAATTGGTACACCTCTGGGCCACCTATAATTCCATGTTAAAAGGTACCAGTGGTACTGAGTGCCTCGTGACCAGAGAGCATCCCTTAGGGCTGTAGCATGTATTGTACCACTGGAGAAAAGTACGATCTGCTTTCATGGTTACCCTCACTTTGTCCTTGATATCAGTCTAATTTTGATCTAGTCTGACCGGGATCCTGAAAATCAGGATCCCAGTCACTGAGCTTCCTCCCTAAATTGACCCTGATAAGTACTTATGTACATCCACAATTGGCTACTGGTGTATACCCATGTAAGTCCCTAGCCTATGGTGCTAAGGTACCCAGGGCATAGGTACACCAGGGGTCTCCCATGGGCTGCAGCATGTGTTGTGCCACCCTTTGAAGTCCACGGGCCTGCCAAATCACCCTGTGCGAGTTTGTGCTAGCGCCACTCACAACAGATGTTTCCTTACAGCTGAGGTCACTACACTTAAAACCTAAATCATCCCTATGGCAGGCTCCTCATTCCTGAGGGCAGGGTGTTTGGTTATAAGTGTGAGGGTGCCCCTTCATGAGCAGGACATCCCTACAAACACCACCCTAATGGATCAAGTTCGCGCTCTATAGTTCAAGTTCGATCATTTGTATAGCGCACTACTCACCCAGAGGGTCTCAAGGCGCTAGGGGAAGGGGTATATTATTTGTCGAATAGCCAGGTTTTCAGTTCTTTTCTGAATGAGATGTGGTTCTGAGTAAGGCGGAGGTGGGTGGCGAGTGAGTTCCAGGTCTTGGCAGCCAGAAAGGAGAAGGATCTGCCACCCATGCTGGATTTCTGGATGCGCGCACACTGCGGCGAGGGCTTGATTGGACGATCTTAATTGGCGGGTGGGTTTGTAGAAGGACAGTCGAGTGTTGAGGCATTCGGGTCCTAGATTGTAGAGGGCCTTGTGAGCTTGGGTGAGAAGGCGGAAAGTAATTATTTTGTTGACGGGAAGCCAGTGGAGGTCTTTTAGATGTCCGGTAATGTGATCTTGGCGCGGGATGTCTAATATGAGTCTCGCTGACGCGTTTTGGATGTGCTGGAGTTTTTTCTGTAGTTTTGTTGTGATTCCGGCGTAAAGTGTGTTACCATAGTCCAGCCGACTCGTGACCAGTGCGTGGGTAACAGTTTTTCTTGTCTCGAGGGGGATCCAGCGGAAGATCTTTTTGAGAATGCGAAGTACGTTGAAGCAGGAGGACGAGACGGCGTTGACTTGTCTGGACATTGAGAGAGAGGAGCCTAGGATGAAGCCTAGGTTACGTGCATGGTCTGTGGGTGTGGGTGCTGTGCCCAGAGCGGAAGGCCACCAAGAGTCGTCCCAGGCTGAGGGGGAAGATCCTAGGATGAGCACCTCCGTTTTGTCTGAGTTGAGTTTTAGACTGCTTTGTTTCATCCATTCGGCAACTTCTTTCATGCCTTCGTGAAGATTGGTTTTGGCGGTGTTGTGGTCTTTGGTGAGGGAAAGGATTAGCTGGGTGTCGTCGGCGTAAGAGATGATGTTAAGGTTGTGTTGTCGTGCGATGGATGCGAGAGGACTTATGTAGACGTTGAAGAGGGTGGGGCTGAGTGAGGATCCTTGAGGTACGCCGCAAATGACTTCGGTGGCCTCTGAGTAGAATGGGGGAAGACGGACTCTTTGAGTTCTCCCGGCGAGGAATGAGATGATCCAGTCAAAGGCTTTTCCTTGTATGCCGATGTTGCCCCACAACTAACACATACACACTGCCATTGCAGGCTATGTGTTGTGGTGTGGCTAAACTAAGAGTCAACATGGCACACCTTCCTGGGTACCATGCCTACACATGACTGCCGGTGGCATAGTTAATACTGGAATCCTAACCAGGGTTCAAGTTGACATAATACATGCATTCAATTTTTAAGGCCTAAAAAAACATTCTAATGTGAGAAATGTGAAAAGATATGAGAGAAAAAAACCCCACAAAAAGCATTTTCATTGAAGAAACAGAAGATGAAGAGAAAAAGAAAGAAACCTATGTGTGAATGTACATAATTAATGGAAAATGTTTTTATTAACAATAATAAATAGTTAAATCTGTAAACATATGACAAAAAAAAGCGCTCAAATTAATACACAAAACAAGACCTATAAACAGTGCCAGGAGTAGACAAACCAGTGGCTGAGGAAAAAGGTTTACAAAAATAGAAGTTCTGGACAACACTGAAACAACACAAAGCAAACAATGCGTCCTCTTCAATTTTCGGCCACATCTGTGCATCAACGGCGTTTTGACCATAGTAAAACTAATTGGTCATCATCAGGACAAACGATAATTCTATGAGCGTCCGTACCGATTTCAATTAAACATCTAAAGACAAAAATATTTACATAGGTATCCAAGCCTTCAAGGGTTATATTACAACAGAAAATAAAGGACAGAATCCATTTCTCTAAAGAAAAAGGCGACGGGAGACAAAAAATAATGAGGCAAAAAATGATTGCCATCACCAAGAAGAAAGGGGGAGTGGGGAGGTGAAAGGTGAACCGTCTTCAAAACCAATAAGTGTAGAAAGAATTGTTTCAGTTCTGTCCTGAACTTCTGATTTTTGTAAACTTTTTTCCTCAGCCACTGATTTGTCTACACATTGCACTGTTTATAGGTCTTGTTTTGTGTATTATGTTGAGCTCCTTTTAATTGTATATGTTTACTAATTGAACTATTTATTAGAGTTAATAAAAACTTTGCCATGAATTGTATACATTCACACTTGGGTTTCTTTCTTTTTCTCTTTTCTTCTTTCTATTATGTTTCTTCAATGATTTTTTTTTTCTCTCGTATCTTTTCATATTTCTCACATTAGAATGTTTCTTTAGGTCTTAAAAATTGGATGCATGTATTATGTCAACTTGAACCCTTGTTGGAGATTCCAGTATTGTTTGCCCCTGGGTCAGGTTTTCATGGCTGCACCTGTTGTTGACAATTATTGTGGCATAGTTAAGTCATCCCTCTGGCAGACCTTACAGCCCTAAAGTAGGGGGGCACTATACCACAGGTGAGGGCATAACTGCATGAGCAGTATGCCCTGGCAGTGGCTGATTCCTTTCCTGGGGCACTGTAAGTGGAGTGAAGCCATTTTGAGTGGTAAACAACCTTGACCCGCGCATCCATCACCCCGCATGTTGTTACAACGTGGTCAATACAATGACTGCTTTGTAACAATGCATTTCATTACCCCGCAAGCCGTAACAACGATTTGCGGAGGGGGGAGAAGGTGTTGGATTTTAAATCCCTGCTGTCCGCACAGACTGGAGTTGGAATAGTGAATTATACTATAGCAACATCCAGTTCCCCCTCCGCCAGTCGTTGTTACGACTTGCGGGGTAATTGTATCCGTTGTTACATCGTGGTCGTTCTAACAAATGGGTTGTAAGAACATGCGGGGTAACGGGATGCGGGGTCAAGAGGCATATTCATTTTGAGCACATGGGCTGGGAGTTTGTCATTACGAACTCCACAGTTCCATGATGGCTTTACTGAAAACTGGGAAGTTTGGTATCAAACTTCTCAGCATAATAAACTCACACTGATGCCAGTTTTGGATTTATTGTTAAGTACACTTAGAGGGCATCTTAAAGATGCCCTCTGAAAAACAACCATCTTCTAGTGTATTGGCTGACTGGTCACCGCCAGCCAGCCACCACCAGACAGGTTTATGGCCTCATGGGGTGAGCGCCTTTGTACTCTCGGAGGTCAGGAACAAAGCCTGCTCTGGGTGGAGGTGTATCACACCTCCCCCTTGCAGGAGCAGCAACACTTGGCGGTGAGCCTTAAAGGCTTTCACCTTGTGATGTATTGATTTGGGCAGCTCCAGCTAGTGGAGATGCCCACCCCCCCTGCCAGGTCCAACGTTTGGTGGCAGGACAGGCAGGAAAATTAGTAAGTAAAGTAGGGGTGTCCACCTCAGCCTCATACACCCCGAGGGTCACCAGGAGCTGAGGTGAACCCCTCTTTTTGAAATTTTCCATCTTGAATTAGACCCAATGGGAACAGGGATGTGCCCCTCTCTCCAAAGGGAGGGGAAATCCAAAGGGTGTAAGTACCAGAGAGAGGGCACCCTAGAGGACAGTTGCCATTAGCTACTGCCCCTCAAACTCAGTAACACCCTTACATTTAGTAGTTAAGGACTCACTTGAACCTTGTTCCTCAGATTTGTTGGCCTAAGACGTAGGACCAAAAAGCCGTGCAGCAGTGGAGAAGACGACAACTGACTTTGCCCCAGCCCTACCGGCCAGTCTCCTCTTTCAGCGACCCTGCTTCAAGAGACAGGCGTGCCCCGCATCCAGAAACCGCAAGAACCCCCGGAGGACCTGTGCTGTGTATAACAAAGACTTTTGTCTACCGTGGACACAGGATTTGTCCAGCCAAGAAACCAACTTAAGGACTCTGGATCCAGGCGGATCTGCAACACTTGCACCTGACACCTCCGCCCTGAGTCTTGGTGGCCCACCGACCCAGTGAAGTCTCCCCTGCTATCCTGACCTCCACCTTGACGGCTGCAACCTCAACCTGAAGGGTGACTCCGACCAGAGCTGGTGAGAACTGGACGCCCAAAAGGCACTCCTGCACCCGCGCCCCCCAACCTTGGTGTGCCCAACTGATGTTGCCCTGGCATCCACCCACTATTCAACTTACCTCGCCAGTCATTGGATTCCTTCATCCAACCTCCGGAACCAAGCCTGCCTCTGTTTTCCCCAATCACAGATCTCTATTGATTTCAACGAAGCCCGCAAAGCCTTCTTTGCACTCTCCACCCGACCGCCATTGTGCTGCTGATGGTGCAATCTCCTTGTTCTTTGGTGGCCCCTCCATTGCTGATCTTAACCCCCAGAGCCTGTGTCCCCGAGCCCCAGGTACTTACCTGTAACCTGGCCTCTTCGAGATGCCCCCAGCCTCCATAGGATATCATTGGTCCCAATGACCTCTGCACCTGTCCGTCCAGTGCCACTGGTGGTGCAGGTCCTGCTTGGTCAGACCCTGGCCCAGTGTTGACTCAAACCCCCGGAGACTGAACTTGATAACAGCTTACTTACCTGTAAGTTAGGCACCTGCATTTTTCCAATAGGATTGCATTAGTTTCTCACTGCATTGTACTAAGTGTGATCCTGAAAATAAGTATCACTTTCTGTATTGAAAAGCATTTCTTGCACATGTAAAGTATTGTTTAATGCTGTGCCAGTAATTTGGCAGTATTGCACAAAAGTACTTACTTGTAACAGAGTTCAACTTGGTTCCTAGAAATAAAAGTAACATATATAATATTTTTCTACAAACACTGGCCTGGAGTCAGACATGGAGTGTGTTCTGCCTTGTATGAGTGTACACCAAATGCATTCACACTACCCTCTGATAAGCCTAACTGATCAGCCCATCTACCACTATATTGAGAGTAAGGTATTATCTACTTTAACCGCTGCCATACCTTTGGAGACACGCTGGACTCTGTGCACGCTATACTTCTTTTTGGTATAGTATATACAGAGCCAGCTTCCTACAAACAGCATTCTGCCATTTGCCAGGGAGCACATACATAAAGTAGTTCATATGGCATAGTAGCGTGTTTTTTGTGTCTCAAAAATATTTCAGTATTTAGCCATTTTTTTTAAAAAAAAGGTGACTAGGGCTCAGCAGCTTCCCCAACAATAAAAAGAAATTAGCAATATCATGAGAAAACAAGCAATAACAAAGTCAAAAGCCTAGTTGTCAATGCAATACCTAGTGGCTTCACCAATGCTTTTTAGGTCTCGCTATTCGATGCGCACGCATCGAGCTTGCGAGGATATAGGGCTTTAAACAAACTTTAACTGGGCGATTTGGTGCTGTGCCCGTGGCTTTTAGGTCAATGCGCATTGACCTAAAATGCGCGTGCACATCACCAAATCGTCATCTGTTCCCTCAGCCGCACTCCAGGCCCCTGCTGCTTTCACACCCTCTCCCCGCTCCGCCCCCTCCCCTGCCCGCCGTGTCGCATTTCTCCTCCCACCCTCCCCTTCTCTGCCTTCCCTCCGTCTTGGTTTTTTTTTTACCCGCTCCGCCCCCTCCCCTGCCCGCCGTGTCGCATTTCTCCCCCCCCCCTTCTCAGACTGTCCGGCACCCGCACTTCAGCAGTGGCGGCCACACACCACTCGTAGGACGATGCCATTGAACAATAATGGCGGTCGCTACTTGTTAGGTCTCGCTATTCGATGCACACGCATCAAGCTTGCGAGGATATAGGGCTTTAAACAAACTTTAACTAACTGGGCGATTTGGTGCTGTGCCCGTGGCTTTTAGGTCAATGCGCAAGCGCATTGACCTAAAATGCGCATGCACATCACCAAATCGCCGTCTGTTCCCTCAGCCGCACTCCAGGCCCCTGCTGCTTTCACACCCTCTCCCCGCTCCGCCCCCTCCCCTGCCCGCAGGGTCGCATTTCTCCTCCCCTTCTCTGCCTTCCCTCCGTCTTGTTTTTTTTTTTTTTTACCCGCTCCGCCCCCTCCCCTGCCCGCCGTGTCGCATTTCTCCCCCCCGCCCGCCCCCTTCTCAGACTGTCCGGCACCCGCACTTCAGCAGTAACGGCCACACACCACTCGTAGGACGATGCCATTGAACAATAATGGCGGTCGCTACTTGTTAACATAAGGTGCCATACCTGCTTTAGTGTGAAACATGCCTGGTATGCTTGCTTTGTCATAGAGCCTTGGTGCGTTGTGTAGTTGCTCAGAGCATGCCTGCTCTTTATGCCCTTTTCCTTTGCGTCTCTTGCCAGCTAGAGCCTGCCCTAAGCACGGGCTTCCCATAAACGGCAGCCTGACCACTTCTAATTACAGGACCCGTAGCAGGCTACCCTGGACAAGGTAAACGACGGACACGAGGCGCAGACCCTGTCACTAAGCAACCTCTCTCCTTTCCCTCTGCACAAATGCTCGCTTGGGCAGAGCAGCGGCCTTGCCTGTAAACTACTTCCTGTCCAGAAACAATTAGACATAGCATTGCAAATGCATCCTTGTAGCTCTTGACACAGGCAGCTAATTTCAGGCGGCGCTATTCATTGCAAATGCCATGCTCTCGGCCTGAGATCAGGCCTTTTTGCTGCAGCTGTAGACAAGAAAACTGTGTCAGGTGCCGTCTTCCTCACTGCACATGTGATGTCGCTGTATATAGTACCCATCGACAGCCAGGCTTCGTCACTGCAGATGGATGCCTGCTGCAAACAGCTAATTTCAGATGGTGGCCCTTTCGTTGCATATGGGCATCTACTGTAGGTTCACCTCCAGTCTCCAGCTGCACACTTGTCGACTTGGTGAGACCAAATATAGGATTTGTCAGGTTTTAAAACTACTAATTCGCATATGGATGAAATCTCTGAAAATGACACTTGTTGGTCAGAGGATGATGTAACATGAATTCACTCTGTGTTTTTATTTAACTCAATACCTCTGCCCAAAACCTCGCCAAAAATAAACATGGGAGAAGATGTGATTGGTACAAAATAAGTACCCCTCTGTATATAATAAAAATGCCATGCCACATCCACCACCGCATTCACCGCATCCACCACTGCATCCTCCACCACATCCACCACCACATCCACCATCACCACCACATCCACCATCACCTCCACATCCACCACCGCATCCACCACCGCATCCACCACCGCATCCACCACCCCATCCACCACCCCATCCACCACCCCATCCACCACCACATCCACCATCACCACCACATCCACCATCACCTCCACATCCACCATGACATCCACCGCCACATCCACCACCACATCCACACCCACCCCATCCACACCCACCCCATCCACACCCACCCCATCCACACCCACCCCATCCACCCCCACATCCACCCCCACATCCACCACCCCCACATCCACCACCACCACATCCACCACCACCAGATCCACCACCACCACATCTGTGTGTGTGTGTGTGTGTGTGGCTGTGTGTGTGTGTGTGTAGGTGCAAATGCAATGTTCTTGGATTTCCGTCATAATAAAATACACTGAACATAATCTTCACAAAAGTTATTTACAAACGTATAAGCTATTTCCATTATAAATTACAATAAATTTTATTTAAGTATTAATTATTTACAAAATTAAAAGCCATTGTTATTTGCAATATCAATACATCTAAGTCACGTAAACATTGTAACTGACAAAGCTATTACTTTTGCTATTTTCAAAACCAACACATAAATAAAAAATGAGTCATTTACAATACCAATTGCTCAAACTTTCCTAATGCGAGACCTATTGCATTTCCAATGCTTGTTTTATCTGTGTTCCTGGTGGCAAGATTACAAACCCACTTCAGTGTATTTGTAGTGGGCTATTTGTTGTGTAACCTGCATGTGTGTCTGGCTTACAAGTTATGGTGAGTGGGTGTGCTATGGCTTCTGTCATGGGCAACAGCACATCACATGCACCACAGCTGGTGGCTCTCATGCACCATGTAAGGCGATATTGGCCTATCAGTCTTGGGAGCATCCTAGAAACTACATTAACTTTTCCCCTCTCCCCCAAGTTTTTAGGACCGTGTCCCCCCCTACCCCCCCCCCCCCCCCCCCCCCCCGTCGCCCCCTGTCTTCTTCAGTCTTCTGGACAGATGTTGACTTGAAGAGGTCATTGGGATCCATAGCTAAATCTGTTTTGATTAGGTGCCCCCTTTACTTTGAGAGATTTCACTCTCCTACAAGAAAGATCACAGCGTAAAAGAATATTTGAAAGCGAATTTGGGAAAGAGAGATGAATTGGTTGACATCCATCGTTCTCCTAAAAATGTTTTTATTTCATGGTTTACCCAGTACTATCATCATAAACAGCGGAAATAACTTTTACAGTTGGAAATTATTAATCATCAGTCCACCACTTATCCTCCCTAGGCGGAAAGTAGGAGTGAACCACTATTTCTTGCCATTGAACATTACTTATGCTGCTTCTTGATGCTCTTGTACTCTTGGCAGAGGTTTTGCATGGGAGAATTTACTCTCCTACAGTAAAAGAAGAATCGTGTCTTGAAGGAATATTTGAAAGCGAATTTGTAAAAGGGTGTAGGACATTCCAGTTTTCCAGCAGGGCCCTTATGTTTTTCAATCTCCCATGCCGAGTGTTACTTTCAGACCTTGCATTGACTATAGAGAGAGTAACGCTATTCATTTTTTCCAAAATAATTTCCCCCTTTCTTCGATTTTTGTGATTCTGGATCAGTTCAAGGATGTCTGTATTTTTATTAAGTTAGTTTTAGGAAAGGCATATAATGAAGTCAGAATCTAGGTAGACGACAAATGTAAAAGCATTCAACACTCGCAGCATGCATTCCAAGTATCTCCTGATATCTCCTCGCCTATGCACTAGAACTGCCCATTTCAACATTTTATTAATGCGGTCTTCAGAGATATCTTGTACAGTTAGATCATTATCTATCTTGATAACTTCTTGGTATCTTTGGGTTTTCTTAAGAATATTGAAGAAACTTTTTTGGAAGTTCTGTCTTGTTTATGTAAAATGAATTGATGCAAAGGCTGAAAAAATACTTGTTTGAAGTCTCATCCCTTTCCTTTTTTTCTTTGTCCTCTCACTTGAAGGAATAAGAATGGATGAAAAGAAAATGAAAGCCATTTGCAATTGTCCAACACCTTCCACTGTAAAGGAAATCCCAATATTCTTAGGGTTTGCTATTTGTTACTGGGTTTTTATTGAGGGATTTTCAGAAGTTATAGCCTTGTCACAGAATTAACAAAAAAAGAGTACCTTTCAAGTACGAGAAGACCTAAACAGCATTTGGAACATTAAAGACAGTATTGTAGAAGCCGATTTTTCCACTATTGAGCTAACCATTTTAGCTCCATGCAATCCAGCGACTTAAGCAGTACTTAAGTAGCATATTTTTCACAAACCATGACCCAATATAAAAATAACGACTTGAGATCCTGGCTGTCAAAATAGGACATGTACACTGGAGACATTCCATAACTGCCTGTATCAATCATACAAATGTTGGGTTCCTGAGTTCCATGAAATGTGCCTATGCGCATGCTACTTTTTACATGCTACTTTTATAACACCTCATATAGATCAGGACATCATCATTTAAATAATTTGTCTAGACTGTAGCAGCATGTAAAAGATCCTTTTTTCTCAAACATGTTAGTCGCAAGTCCCTAAAGGGATGAGTTTGCAGAAGGTTAAGATAATTTAAAGAAACCTAAATCAATCTTGTTGGTTTCTCAATACAAAAAAAATATTCTTATGTTCAGAGACTGTTTGTCTCGTGTGCCTCTTTTCAACAAGAAATTCTGAGACCTTGTCATAAAAAGCTCCTGTATCCGGCGCCCTGGAAAAGACGAACTCTGACTTTTGAACTAGTATATCTGGTGGCCTGGGTTACAGAAGGGTGTATGTGCAAAATGTCTCAAGTTGCATACAGGCCAATGCGGATCATCAACATCGAACAGGTCTGTTTCAGCCTCTTCCTTCACAGTCTAGACGTCTGAAAGTCACATGGATGGACTTTATAGTTGAAATTCCACCATCAGAGAACCGTGCAGTGGTAATACTAGTGGTAGATTATACTAACTAAAATATTTAATAAATTAGAACATTTTGATACTGGAGTAAAGTTATGTGCGGCGAATCAGTTGACATCCACATTTCTCTACAATATCTTCTGATTACATGGTTTACCCAGTACTTTCATCACAAACAGTGGAAAGAACTATTACAACTGGAAACCATTAATCATCATTCCACCACTTATTGTCCATAGACGGATGGACAGAGTGAAATACTCATTCTTGTCATTGAACAGTACTTTTCCTGCTTCTTAATGAATCACCAGGACTAGTGGGTACAATTAACTTCCTATGGTTTTATATTTTTTCGATGGCAACTCCCTTCTCTCCTTGTTAGGATATCCTCCGTTTTCTGTTCCTTTTTGGTTTTCTTCCCCATCTTTGCCAGTTTTTTTTCCTGAATTTCAGGTGCCTTCTATCCAAACCCACTTCAAACATAGTCTGGGTGCAAGCACAGATAGCTGTGCATTTGGCGTTAGCTAAAGCCTCCTATAAAGAATGTGTTCGCCACCACCACAGACCAGCTCATATTCACCAGCCAAGACTCTTGAGTAGTCATTTGCTCATTTCCGGGTTCCATCCTAAGTCCATCACCCAGTTTGTCTTCGAGGACAAGGGCTGTGTAGTTGACTCTGCACTGGGGATAGAAGAGTTAGGAAGTTTTTCATATGTCTTGTGGGAAGCCATCACCAGGAATTTTTCTGCCACCTGTTATAGTAAAACGGCCGCCTGAGTTTGAGGTGAAAGCAGTCTTAAACTCTCGCATGTAAAGGGGTCAATTTCAGTTGCCAGTAGTCTGAAAAGTTTATGATGTATACCCATTCCTAGGAACCTGTTTTCTTATGTTCATGCCCCTCGTCTGTGTTCATGCCCCTCATCTGTTGATTTCAATTAATAAGGTACATCATAATAAACCTTGGTGAGTAGATTACACAGGTTCTTATGGGGAAGGTTCTGCTTGGAATTAGCAAGACAGGAGATGGTTAACATGCACACCTATATATGTTTAGTACAGTTTCACTGGTAGCAATGTAAGGGGGGTGCACCTCAAATACATGTATTTTAAAAGTAGAACACACATTTGGCAGGATTCAACAATGTCAGTAAAAAGAAATTTCTTAGAATATCATTTAGGGTTGGTGCCTCTCGGGATATATACGCACCCTACTACCTAGGTGCACAATGACATAAGGTATGCCAGAGATATTCCCTATGCAACAGACTTTTTATATACAAAATATCCCACCACTCCACTGTAGCTAATCCAGTCAATGTTTGTTACACAAAGGGCATTTTCTATGTATTGATCCAAATGTCATTCACAGACCACAATTTGGGTTCTCACAAAAGATTGTTTTATTATCAAGCACAAAATTCATCATCTCCATATTTAGAGACAAACATAAGGTATTACACACAATTTCAATGATCCATAACCAGGAGAGGATGATGGGTATTATAACGGACTAATGATGGCTCTATGTCCTCCTCTTCTGGGTCCACAGGCGACATCAGCCGACACGTGTTTTGTCACGTCATGTGACTTTCTCAAGGCTGTAATGAAAACAGTAGTATCTCATTGGTTTTATATACATACTTTGCAATACTTTTAGTTGGCAGACAAGTTTCACTCTAAACATTTAGAAAGAACTTATCCATATCAAAGTTGTTAATTCAGAATTTCAACCTTTATGTGAAAGTGCAGTATTTTTGTTAGAACAGGGAGGTGAAGTTTGAGCACAAGAGGTCAGAGGTTTCAGAAGATAACCACCATTTTCCACACCATTTATGTGAAAAGGACTGGTATTTAGCCTAGTCCTAATTAAAAGATAGTAGAGCCCGTCCACCTTAGTGCATAAAAAGAGAAAGCTAACCTTTTGGATTTTCCAATAGGTAAGGTCTAACAACTCGGCCTGTGTAGTTCCTTGTTCGTCACTACTATAGCTCTTTTTTGATCATTGATCTAAAAAATATAATCGGTACATGGACAGATCATAATTATATCATCAATTCTTTTCAGATGATCTCAATTTAATATTGAGTTGGGCTGTTCCACTCACATTGTCTGTGGGATTTTTTAGTGGTCAAGTTTTAAATCCTGGCCATCTGTCTGGTTAGAAAAGAGAAGCAACGTAGGTATTCTCCCCTCCAATGAAACCACTAGTCAGAAATCCAGAACACACTGCAAAAATATAAAAAATGTATATACAGGGGTTGGTAGTCCTATTCTGTTTCAAGTTCTAAATTAAACTAGATTTTTATTGTCTTCCCTGCGATAGACTCACATTGCCGTGGGCTGTCCAACAAGCCCCAAAATTAACGCAAGCGTTTCCACAGGGTCTAATCCAAACCCCAATGTTCTGATTCTGTACAGTCGAAAGGTTAAAAATAGAGTTAAAAAAGGCTGTTTATCTCATAACGATGTCCTGATAAGATATGTCTTGTAACTTACCTATTTTGAAATGTATAGTCTCAATATTTGGCGCAAGACTTGACTAAGCTAGTTGTATATCCAGTTGGCATTTACCATAAGAGTGCCGAATTTCTGTGTCCCACAAGATCAGTCACTGAAAATATATTAATAAAACATATAAATACCTAGTTACGCCGTGCTTTACATATCCCCTGTCACGACCGTGGTTTAGAGGACACAGCATACTTACTCAATTAGAATCATGTTCCATTCGTGATACGGAAAAAGATGGGCTTTGATAGGCCTATTCAGAAAGAAAGAACTATATAAGTGACTGTATGTTCCCATTTGCAATATTTACATACATGACAAAATAAAAATATGCGTGAGAGATTTTGGCTACTACTCATTTGGATTTTCACCATACACAGTTATGTGAAAAATGTGTTGTTCATCACGTGGAATAGACGTGTGTTAGGCCATCAACCTGATTATAATTCGGTCCTTATTTAAACTTTATTCCGTAGATATGAGTCAGACATATACTATTCTCAACTAGTGTGAAACGGCACAAACCAGGCCATAAAGTCGTTTTATAATCTGTTTCTTAAAATAGTGCCCAAGAGACTCGACATAGCTAACAGATTTGATATGCCCCCTCATTGGTATTATGCGATTCTCCTCATAGATTTCTTTGCAATTGCACATATTATTTACTTTCATACCGCTACACAAATTAGCGCAGAGCAGCAAGTTGAGAACGTAGAAAAGCTTTCTCTCAGCCCCCACATCTACACATCTTCAACCCCCTACATTTGGATCGAAGAACAGAATGGGAAAAGACTCTACCGGTCCATTTCAGTCATTAAAAAAACCATTTCTTCCTCCTTGAACCCTCTTCGCCCCTAACATCCGACCCACAGTAATCTTTTCACTGCAAAAATTTGAAAGTAAACTAGAATTTCGTGTCAGGTCTCTGAATAATTACACTCACATGTAGCGACTTACCGTATGTGTCAAGCGCAGTAGAGAGAAAACACGTCTGTTTCGTAGGCAGCTTCCACTCCCACATGTTTTTGGACTGGGGCTGTCGATTTAAATATACCAATTGCCGGAATAGCCTTCAGTAACCCGGAAGCGACCGGACCGGGTTTAGTGAACCGGAAGTGGTTCCTCGCCCTGTTGATTATAGCGTACCCGTACATGTGGGGGCCATCTTTGATGGTACTAAGTAGATGTAGATTTGATGGTTTTAAATGTTCAGGGTCCTATTTTCTGGCGTCTTAATCTTGTTGGCAATACTTTAGCATATTCATTTAAAATATAGGTATGGCAAGAGCCATCCTATCCAATTTTGTGCGAAAAACAATCGAATTTCCAACTTTAAGTGTACATGGCATCCATATTGAAATGGGTCTGCACATGTACTCCGAGACTGAATTCATTCGTCATAAAAAATAGCTTCAAATGGATATTTTGCAGATGGAAGCTACTGTCACAATCCAAGAATTAGTTGAGGATAATATTTATTAGTGGTTGAATCACAGACTATACATTTAGTAAGTGCGAACTGTACCTACTCTCACGAGGTTGGGTCACCACACTATATACCTCTGAAACTGTATATATAAAGTTCGCGCTTACTAAAGGTATTGTCTGTGATTCAACCACTAATAAATATTATCCTCTATAAGATGGCTGCGATATGCGATAACAGTAAAATGTATGCTGCTATTCAGGTCAGATACGCTATAATCAACAGGGCGAGGAAAAATTGGAAAGTAAACTATATTACTGTGGTTCGGATGTTAGGGGCGAAGAGGGTTCAAGGAGGAAGAAATGGTTTTTTATGACTGAAATGGACCGGTAGATCGAGTCTTTTCCCATTCTGTTCTTCGACCCAAATGTAGGGGGGTTGAAGATGTGTAGATGTGGGGGCTGAGAGAAATGTTTTCTCAGTTCTCAATAACTTGCTGCTCTGCGCTAATTTACGTAACGGTATTAAAGTAAATAATATGTGCAATTGCAAAGAAATCTATGAGGAGAATCGTATAATACCAATGATTGGAGACTCCGGATCTCCAACCGACCCCTGCCCCCACCACGTCTTCAACAAGGCCGACTCCACCATCGCACCCCAACTCCGGGACGTCATCAACACCTCCTTCAACACTGCCACCTTCCCGGAGAGCTGGAAACATGCCGAGCTCAGCGCCCTACTGAAGAAACCAACAGCGGACCCCACCGACCTCAAAAACTTCCGCCCCATCTCGCTCCTCCCTTTTCCTGCCAAAGTCATCGAGAAGATTGTCAACAGACAGCTTGCCGCCCTCCTCGAGACGAACGGATCCCTCGACCCCTCGCAGTCCGGTTTCAGAGCCAACCACAGCACCGAGACCGCCCTCATCGCAGCCACCGACTACATCCGAGCCCCAACGGGGAAAAAGCGGCACTCATCCTCCTGGACCTCTCTGCAGCGTTCAACACTGTCTGCCACCGCACCCTAGTCCAACGCCTCAGCAACATCGGCACCCAAGAGAAGGCACTGAAGTGGATCATCTCGTTCCTCGCCGGTAGAAAACAGAGTTCGCTTCCCCCCGTTTCGATCCGAGGCCACCGAAGTCATCTGCGGTGTCCCGCAAGGATCATCACTCAGCCCCACCCTCTTCAACGTCTACATGAGACCTCTTGCTGCCAACACAACCTCAACATCCTCTCCTACGCCGACGACACTTAGCTGATCCTCTCCCTCACCAGAGACCCCGACACCGCCAGAACCAGCCTACACGAAGGGATGAAAGACGTCGCCTAGTGGATGAAGAACAGCTGCCTGAAACTGAACTCGGTCCCAGGATGAGGACTTCCATCTTGTCTATCAACCTCCGCCTGGGACGACTCCTGGTGGCCCCCAGCCCTGGGCACCGCCCCCAAGCCAACAGACCACGCCGCAACCTGGGCTTCATCCTGGACTCCTCCCTCTCGATGACCAGACAAGTCAACGCCGTCTCCTCATCATGCTTTCACACCCTCCGCATGCTTCGCAAGATCTTCCAATGGATCCCGACTGAGACCAGGAAGACGGTCACCCAGGCCCTCTTCACCAGCCGACTGGACTACGGAAACACCCTCTACGCCGGAACCACAGCCAAGCTACAGAAAAGACTTCCAACGCATCCAGAACGCCTCCGCCCGACTCATCCTGGACATTCCGCGACGCAGCCACATCTCCGGCCACCTGAGGGACCTGCACTGGCTCCCCGTCAACAAGAGGATCACGTTCAGGCTCCTCACCCACGCACACAAGTCTCTCCACGATCTGGGCCCCAAGTACCTCAACGACCGCCTGACCTTCTACACGCCCACCCGCCAGCTACGGTCTACTAGCCTCGCCGCCGTACCACGCATCCGAAGAGCCACAGCCGGAGGCAGATCCTTCTCTTACCTGGCGGCCAAGACATGGAACTCCCTCCCCATCCACCTTCGGCTGACCCAGGGCCACCTCGCCTTCAGGAGACAACTCAAGACCTGGCTGTTCGAGCAGTAGCGGACCCCTTCCCCCAAGCGCCTTGAGACCCTTCCTGGTGAGTAGCGTGCTATACAAGTGTTATGATTGATTGATTGATTAAATCTGTTAGCTATGTCGAGTCTCTTGGGCACTATTTTAAGAAACAGATTATAAAACGATTTTATGGCCTGGTTTGTGCCGTTTCACACTAGTTGAGAATAGTATATGTCTGAATCGTATCTACGGAATAAAGTTTAAATAAGGGCCGACTTATAATCAGGTTGATGGCCTAACACACGTCTATTCCATGTGATGAACAACACATTATTCATATAACTGTGTTTGGTGAAAATCCAAATGAGAGTAGTAGCCAAAATCTCACACATGCTTTTATTTTGTCATGTATGTAAATATCGCAAATGGGAACATACAGTCACTTATATAGTTCTTTCTTTCTGAATAGGCCTATCAAAGACCATCTTTTTCCGTATCACAAATGGAACATGATTCTAATTGAGTAAGTATGCTGTGTCCTCTAAACCACGGTCGTGACAGGGGATATGTACAGCACAGCGTAACTAGGTATTTATATGTTTTATTAATATATTTTCCGTGACTGATCTTGTGGGACACAGAAATTCGGCACTCTCTTTTATGGTAATGCCAACAGGATATACAACCAGCTTAGTCAAGTCTTGCGCCAAATATTGAGACTATACATTTTAAAATAGGTAAGTTACATGACATATCTTATCAGGACATCGTTATGAGACAAACAGCCTTTTTGAACTCTATTTTTAACCTTTCCACTGTACAGAACCAGAACATTGGGGTTTGGATTAGACCCTGTGGAAACGCTTGCGTTAATTTTGGGGCTTGTTGGACAGCCCACGGCAATGTGAGTCTATCGCAGGGAAGACAATAAAAATCTAGTTTAATTTAGAACTTGAAACAGAATAGGACTACCAACCCCTGTATATACATTTTTTATATTTTTGCAGTGTGTTCTGGATTTCTGACTAGTGGTTTCATTGGAGGGGAGAATACCTACGTTGCTTCTCTTTTCTAACTAGACAGATGGCCAGGATTTAAAACTTGACCACTAAAAATCCCACAGACAATGTGAGTGGAACAGCCCAACTCAATATTAAATTGAGATTATCTAAAAAGAATGGATGATATAACTATTGTCTGTCCATGTACCTAATATATTTTTTTTCGATCAATGATCAAAAAAGAGCTATAGTAGTGACGAACAAGGAACTACACAGACCGAGTTGTTAGACCTTACCTATTGGAAAATCCAAAAGGTTAGCTTTCTCTTTTTATGCACTAAGGTGGACGGGCTTTACTATCTTTTACCTAGGGCTAGGCTAAATACCAGTCCTGTTCACATAAATGGTGTGGAAAATGGTGGTTATCTTCTGAAACCTCTGACCTCTTGTGCTCAAACTTCACCTCCCTGTTCTAACAAAAATACTGCAACTTTGATATGGATAAGTTCTTTCTAAATGTTTAGAGTGACACTTGTCTGCCAACTAAAAGTATTGCAAATTATGTATATAAAACCAATGAGCTACTACTGTTATCATTACAGCCTTGAGAAAGTCACATGACGTGACGAAACACGTGTCGGCTGTTGTCGCCTGTGGACCCAGAAGAGGAGGACATAAAGCCATCATTAGTCCATTATAATACCCATCATCCTCTCCTGGTTATGGATCATTGAAATCGTTTGTAATACCTTATGTTTGTCTCTAAATATGGAGATGATGAATTTTGTGCTTGATAATAAAACAACCTCTTTTGTGAGAACCCAAATTGTTGCCTGTGAATGACATTTGGATCAATACATAGGAAATGCCCTTTGTGTAACAAACATTGACTGGATTGGCTACAGTGGAGTGCTGGGATATTTTGTATATAAAAAATTCACACCTAGATAGACAGACACGGACTCACCTGTTTGATGGTGAGTTGATGGAGGGGATTGGTGGATCGAGGGGCTGCTGGAATGGTAATAATGTTAGATATGATTTTTGTCTCGTCGTCCTCTTTCTCGCTTCCCACCACCTGCTCCTAACGTCCGTCCCAAGACCTATTTAATGGTGACCACACCCAGCACCAGGAACCCTGGCCTTCCGGGCACACATAGATAATCCACCACAGACCTTGTAGCCCTGGACCCCGTACGTCACAGCAACTGCTGCCTTGAATCGCCTCGTTTCACAGCATGGCTGTTCATCTGCCACTGCTGTCTCTACACCTGCAACGTTGGACCTCCAGTCCTCAGAGAAACATGCGCCACTTTCACTCGGCTGACCGTGACCACCCCTGAAACACTCCGCTGCCTCCAAATCTACGCCAGATCTCTCTGCAAACATGCCACCGAAGTCTGTGACACTATCTCCATCCTCACCCTGAATGGGACCTTCATCACAGAAACCTGATTCAATCCTTCCTCTGCCCTGACATCGCCAGCGCAACGGCTGCAAAATGACACACTGGGACCACACCAACAAACTTGGAGGAGGCATCACCATCATCCACAAAAACTATCCACTGCACTATCGCCAAAGAAGACACCACAACGATCATGGAATATCTCAGTTTCCAATTCCACTGACGACAAAACAACTATCAAAGGCACCCTCGCCTACAGACCCCCAGGACCACGCAACAGCCTCTACTATGCCATCACAGACTTCATCACCCCACTTACCATCGAGCCCAAGCACTACATCTTCCTCGTAGACCTCAATTCCCACCTGGACGACCCCACAGACACCAACTCGCCAGCCTCTTGGAATTGAATGGACGACATTGGCCTTACCAAGCTGGTTACAGACCCCACACACAAATCAGGAGACACTCATGACCATATCTTCACATCCAGCAACAGAGTTAAATACAGCCATACCACAGAGCTCACCTGGACCAACCACACCATTGTCCACTTCACAATCGCCCGCTCTTGCGCACCGGCAACAACAACACCCCACACACCTCCTGCTGGAGCAAAGTGACACGGACCCAATGGATGGACGTCCTCGTCGTCACCTAGCCCATCGCAGCAACCAACCGAGAACAAACAGTTCAGAATTTCAACACTTAGATCACCAATGCCGCCAACTGAGTAGCCCCCATCAAACCAGCCAAAACCTGCAGTTCCACCAAACAAGCCAGCTGGTACACACCAGAACTCAGTTCAATGAAACGCAGTTGCAAACAACTGGAGAGAAGATGACGCTCCAGCAGAGACGCTAAATACAGAGTCACCTTCAAGTCCACCCTCCACGAATACCACCAATGACTCAGACATGAAAAATGATGTCCTTACAGTCCGCATTGAGGCAAGCCCCAACCATTCCAAGGAACTGTTCACTATCATCAGAGTTTTCCTGCTCCACAGCCACTGAGATTGCAATTCCGCCTGGAACTCTGCAATGGTCTAGCAGCCCATTCCATACCAGATATCCACCATCGACGGGAACTGCGAGCCCCAACTCACTGGCCTGCTCACTCCAATGGCAGCCTCCCCGATCAGCATCTCACCACATGGCAACAGCTCACCATCCACTCGTGAGCATGCACGGACCTCTGCCCCTACCGCCTCTTTAACCTAGGAAGCAACAAGATCAGCTCCCAACTCACCATAATTCTCAAGCCATTCATCACCACAGCGACCTTCCAGAAGCATGTAAACTTGCAGAAGTCAGACCCCTCCTCAAGAAATCCTCCACTGACCAGAGGGAACTCCAGAACTACTGCCCCATCTCGCTGCTCCCTTACTGTAGGAGAGTAGGGTCTGCAATCCTATGATCACCCGGACTTTTTGCTTTTGTTTCACTGGTTTACGACTTTCTCGGGCTGTGGGCCTGCCAATCAGACCCACAGCCTAGCTGTTCTCTCGCTAAATTGATGTGTACCTTAGGTGCATCACCCAATTGGAACTGGGCCACCCTGTCAGACCCTGTAACTCAGGGCATCGGTGTACCCAGGGCCTACCAGGGGCGGAAGCATGTATTATGCCACCCCTGGATGGCCATCTAAATCTTACACAACTGGCTGCACGACAGCTGGGGCCACGTGGCGTACTCGCCCGTTGCTGTAGGTGTAGTATCCCTATACCTAACCTTAAAATGGACACCCGAGTTCCTCTCAGTCACTCCTATGGCAGGCCTTGACAATCTTGAAGGCAGAGTGCATGGAACCGTGTGAATTGGGCTCTGGCACGAGCCGAGCCCGGTTGCAGCTTGCGGAACCAAGACCCAATGGCTGTTCCATGATAACGCGTATCATATCGGTAACTTCGGTATCGCGTTATCAAGACATGTCGAGTAAGGTGTCATACGAATCGGGGTGCTGCCCTCTCACCAACCCTGGCGACGAGGTTAGCATTCCGCCCTTCTAGAGGGACACGACATGTACGTAACTGTGAACCCTGGTTAAAGTTAACTGAAGCCTCAGCTCCACAAAATGGACGCTGCCACCACAGACACAAGTCTGACCTCCTGCTGCTGGGAGTCCTTCCAGCGAGGAGAGCTTGGACAAAGGGTTTCCTGTCAAGGGCGGTGTTCGCACCGTCCCAGACAGGGTTTGTGTATTCTGGGTAGGTAGGGCTTTGCAAGAAGGTGAATGCGGAGTGGCACCCCGGTGCTCACTACGCATCTGCCGGCTAGAACCAGTTCCAGGGGCGCGCAGCCCCTGACCTGGGGAAAGTCCAGCAGTGGGAGAGGGGTGTAAATACCCCCCTTCCTGGTCCCACCCTTAGGGCAGGACCTAGTCATGTACCCGCCCCTTTCTTTAGGATAAAGGCCGGAGCGGGACCCTTCCAAATTAGATCATCTTTGAATCAAGAATACTTTCTACGAAAGGACTTCGAGACTCTTCTCAAGATTTCTCCCTTGTGGCTAAGGAGTAGTCACCCTGCATCCGCAGGCACCATCTAAGAACTCTGCGGTTTTCTGCAAGTCCTTCCTCAAGGATCCGACGGCACAGCTCGACGAGGACCGGCTTCCCTGGCACCTCTGACCTCTACCCACGTCGTCAGCTCAGCTGAGATCTGTGGGTGCGACGAGACCTTGAGGGACCGGACATCATCAAAACCTGCACGCTTTCTTAACCAGCACGACCATCGAAGCAATTCTCTGGTGAGTGCTCTGGGGTCCGAGAAGCCCCGACCCTGAGTAGCTCCAGCACCGAAGTGCAGTCTCCCAGCATCTCCACGATCTGCGTGGGGCCCTTCTGCTCGCTGCTCAGCACGTTTTCTGGTCACTAGCCGCTGGCTTGTGCCCTTCTTTGACGACATCCGACAACCAACGCTGCTGGTCTGGTTGCTCCCGATCGGCCCTTGCTCCCTTTTTCGAGAGGAGCACCCCGGACCCTCCTGGTCCACTCAAGACGCCATTTTAGGCCCACCACGTGGCCCTGAAATCTGCCAAGGCTTGTTGCCCCAATCCTGGGCCCAGCGACGCCGACAGCATCAACCTTCGTGGGACAGCTCGCACCTCCATCCTGGTCGCCGACAACGCCTCCTGGTCCGTGAGACTGCAGAGCCTAGCGTCTCCCACTCACCTAGTCGAGGTGACGGCCATCCGGTGCCTTCCTGGTACCCTCTGACTACTGACTAGTAGTACGAACTTGGTCCCCTCTGCTTTCAGGTATCAACGATCACTGATCCAGGCTTGGATCTCTACGAACTATTCATCACTGGTCGCCGGCCAGCAACTCCTTTTGTTCCGGCTCCTGGCTCGTCAGCGAAGACCCCCGACGCCTGTAAGACTTGTGCAGCCGCAGCCCTTGTGGCTAGGTAACTCCGGCATCTCGGTGCCCGCATAGCCTCCTTACTCTAGGGTCCCGAGTCCCTCGCTTCCGACTTGCCTTATCGGGTCCGCCCGAGACCACTAAACTTTCCGTGCCCTCGGGCATTTGTTTTAATTGTGCACTTGAAGTATTTTCTAAGAGCTTTGGTTCTGTGCTTAGTACCCTGTCCTCATAAAGAGTACAGGGCTGTTGTGATTCTAATAAATATACTGTTTATTTTCATAACACTTGTGTGATGTCCTTTCACTTGGTGTTCAAGGGGTATGTGATGGTATTACAACTGGCTTAACACGCCCTCTAGAGTTTAGCCCGAAGACTGCTCGTATCCACGCTACTAGGATAGCTGGTCTAAGGTTGACTTACAACCAATCACCATAAGGGTCGTTTGGAACGATACATAGTGGTCGCTAGAATAGCGAACGCTGCATATCGGGCCAACTTCTCACACTTACCCTGTCAAAGTCCTAGAAAAGGCCCTCCACTGGCAGCTCACCAAACACATGAATAGAAACAACTTGAGACGCCTCCCAGTCTAGTTTCCGCTCCAACCACAGTCCTGAAACCACCCGAATACTGCCATCTGCACCCTACTAGACTGGAGAGGATTAGCAGCCCTGATCCCCCTCTACTTCTCTGCAGATTTCGACACCATATCCCACCACACTGCCTTCAAGAGACTACATTAGATCGGGATCAAGGGAGACGCACTCAGATGGACTGCATCATTCCTCCTGGGACGAACGCAGAGAATCCGCCAACTCCCTTCACCTCAGAATCCATGAGCACCATCTGTGGATTCCTTCAAGGTTTATCCCTCAGCCCCACCCTCTTCAACACCTACATGTCTCTAGTCAGAGCCCACGATCTCACCATCATATCCTACAGCGATACCCATCTCATCCTCTCACACTCAGCAGAACCCACCTAAACCAAATTCCACAACTGCATGAAGAACGTCGCAGACTGGATGAAGTACAACTGTCAAACTCAACATAATTAAGACTAACATGCTGATCTTTGGCAACCACGCTTCCCTTAGAAACAACACCTGGTGACCTGCCGAACTCGACCAACTCCCACACCAAAAATCTACACCTTGAACCTAAGCATCAACCTGGGCATCGAGCTCCGTATGAAACTTCATATTAACACATTCTCCTCCTGCTGCTTAGACACTCACGTAATTCTCCCAAGAATCTTCAAATGACTTCCCATAAGCACAAGAGAGAGAGTCACTCTAGCATTGAGCACCACCCGGGTGGACTATGGCAACACTGTACATAGGAATCGCCTCCAAAGTCATGGGAAGACTCCATACGATACAGAACTCAGCTGCCAGACTGATCCTCACCCTGACCAAACTGACCCACGTCACCCAACACCGGAGGAACCTATACTGGCTCCCCGTCCAGGAAAGATGCCAATTCAGGCTATTGACACATGTCTACAAACCCCTCCACAACCCAGGACAAGCATACACGAACTACCATCTGATCTTCCACCATCTCCCAGAAACCTTCGCTCTGCCACCCATGTACAGACTCCATGCATCAGCCACAGCGGAGGCCTCTCCTACCCCTGCCCCCCAACACACCTCGCCATCAAGTCCTGGAACACCCTCTCCTCCACCTCAGAACATCACCCTTGCTGTCAGACTTCAGGAAGAAACTCAAGACCTGGCTGTACCACTAAGTCCAGCAACAAAGCGCCTGGATACCCTCACAGGTGATTAGCCATGCTTTACAAGTACTGAATGACTTATTGATTTTTTTTTTTAGTGAAGAATAGTTGATGGCGTTAACTAGCTTCTGTTGACTGAAGAAGGAACTGTGGTCTCTTGGAGAAGGATAGTGCTGTTTGACAGCCTTGAAGATAGATTTGTTTCTGTTGCTGCTTCACTCAAATGATTAAGGTTCGTCAATTAGAGTAGAGTGTTTTGAATTGGGTGAGGTCATACAGGTGTTTTGATCTTCTCATTTTCTTTTCCTGTTTTCATATGGTTTAAATATTCTTTTCAACCCTTGAGTGTACATGGGTGCCTTGGCTTGGAGGATCTAGTGTTCGGTTTAGCATAGCGTTCAACTTCAATTCTCATAGTAGTGTTCTAGATGTCGAGGAGAGTATTGATGTCTGGGGAGCTAAAAGTTTTCTGCCACGTTGTTTAGTTATTCTGGATTTCCTTTCCAGATGTATGACCTTGATGTTGCAGAAACATTATTTTTCTTCTTTTTTTTAATGTCTTTGATGCTGAGGTATAATATATGCAATGGTGAAGGGGATGGCGAAGTGGTTGGTCCATTCTACGCCTATAAGTGTCTGGCAGAGGATATTAGGGACGCTGACATGATGCAGTCCATTGTGTTGCCTTTAAAGCAGGGGTGGGGTTATTGATCAGTTGTTTTAATTCCACTATGTTGAAGTGCATAGAAGGCTTTCTACATGCATTTTGTATTGGAGTTTGGGGAATTTGCTTTGGGAGCAAGTCTTGCAGGGTTTGTTGTGAGGATTCAATAGCAGTGATGTGTGGTCGGTAGCTGCTTTGAGTGGGTTGTGGAAGGTAGCATGATGTTGGAAGTTGAGACTCCGATCTGTATGAGAGTAATGTAGAGTGAGCACTTAAGAAATGAGTGTTTCTGAAGTACCACATAGGCAACCATTTACCCATCAACACCCCCATTTTATGACTCCATTGGCCGATTGAGAGGCTGCTGGTTATAGTTTGACTAGCCAAATGTGATCCACCTTGAAGAAGGGTCTTGCTCCTCATTTCTCGAATGACCGAGACCATCACTCTACTTCTACCGGTCTGCGTTGGAACCCACCTGGGCCTCCCCATTTGATACTGGGTGTGATAGCATCCACCCTTCCAAATTGGGAATGTTCTAATGTATTCTGTACCACTCTTCTTTCCACCTGCCATTTCACCCTTTTGTTTTATATATAGCTTTCTCCCCCCTAATCTTCTTTTTTTTTTTTTTTTTACTCCTTGTCTCTTAAAAGCTTTGCTGTCACCCAAGTGGCCCTTTTGGGCAGGTATCGGGCTACTCCTGCTCTCTAAAGTTAGAAGTTGCCATTTTGACTCACCAAGACCACAAATATACGAACCTGCTATAATCCAGGATAGAATATGAAAACTTAAACTTGGTTCTCTGTTTTGTTTGCGCCGAAGTACATTACACTGCTAATAACTGTTTGGCTGCTGCTTTAAATAAGGTCACCTTCACATGTAGCCAGCGTGAGTGATTCTACAATTCTTCTGTGTAAGCAGCGATTGATTGGGTAATGGTCAAAAGCTTCGGACTGCGTGCTATTCAAACCCTTGTTTTAGGTAAATATTCCTCTTATTTCGCTAGCCATGTCGATTTGTCATCTTGATAACTTTTCTTTTTCACATTTGACAATCAGGGGGTCATATCGCAATGTAAAATTACAGATATGCTTATAATGCAACTTTTACATTCTTGACTACATTTTACTGGCTTTTATCATTTGACCCAAATTTCTAATTTTGTAGTGTTTGGGGTTTGCATCCTTTTCTGACTGATTGCGTTGCAGTTTGTTTTAAACTCTACAGATGCACTTGTTTAGTTCAATTAAATATACAATTGGTGTGATTCTAAAAACGTGAAACGCAAAATGTCTGACGTTAGTTACTATTTACATCGCAGAGCTTTCAAGCTTTGTTTTTCTTTCCTGGGTTGTTTGTTCCAGATTATTGATCTCGTTATGCTTTTAAATGTAATGCAATTGTAACCTACCAACCGATTACATTTGTTATTGCCCCTGCATGCAGTGTAACACTTTAAATGCAAATATGAGTCACATACATGTAACAAACTCTACATTCTCCAGCCCGGTCACTAGTTTTACTTCCTTGTGGGAGCTGCATCCGTTGTTATAGCATTTGTTATCTCCATTAACTCTAAACTCGTCTTTTGATACTCTCCTTATTTGGAGATCATCAAAGTCGTAATGCTCCCGTGATGAGCAGATTTCTGTTAATGTGTAAGTGAATAATCACAGGATTCGGGATCAGGTTGTGAACCTTGGTATTCTGCAGGTACTTGAGCTCTGTAAAGGCTTGTTTTCTTGAACTTACTTCTTCAGGGCTCAGACTTGCTAACTCAATGTCTCTTTTGAGTTGACAGCCGTGTGACTCCTTTCTTCAATCATAGGCCGAGGAATTATATCAGAAACGCAAGTAAGATCAGGTGCAAAAGTAGGATGCAAAGTGGGCTCTTTCCATCGGAGTGAAGCTGTGAATCAAGGTACATTGGCATATGAAAGAGTATGCTTTGGACTAAACATCCAGCTAGGGGAAAAGAAACAACAGTGGAGCAGATCCCAGCTGTTAAGGATTGTTCATCATTGTTGGACTGCACTCGTGCAGGCCGCTTTACTCTGCAGTCTTTTACAGGCACCAGTACTTGAACTTTATTTCTCTGAACGAATATTGTACCTGTCCTTGACTGATGAGTGAATCAATAATTTGTACTCTTAATATCCCCATGAAGGGTCTTTTCTAGGCATGTGATTTTCAATGATTCTATACTGGTTACCAACATGAGATTTTTAAAGATCATGTGCAGAAGGAATTTGCTAGTTGTACAAGTAATCTAGTACTTGCGTGGTTTTGTATTTTAATATCATGGTCTTGCGACATGCCCAGCCTTTCCAAATGAGGTGTTTCTTGCCCTTAATAAAGCCTAACACTGTTCATTAAACAGTGAATTATGGGTTATGTATGTCGTAGGCGAGCCCAGCATGGTACTGCGAGCAAAGGATTATGGTGATATCCTAGTTGGGCGCACATAAGTTAACATTAAAAGTCCTAATAAAAGAGGCACTGAAGTGTTCTGCAGTTCACATACATCCATGTGCCTTACTCCGTCATCCCCAACTGCCAGAGGAGAATTTGATAAAATGAATTTAAATATTCTTCATGCAATTTTATTTTAGGTGCAACCACTTCTCGAGTGGTGTGCGTCAAAAGTAAGCATACATATTTAATTTTTTTTAATTTAATCATAGGAACCTACAGTGTGCCACTGACTAGTTCAGAGCTCAATTCTTTTAGATTGGCATATTGAAGGGAAGTACTGGACTAAGGGGAGGATATTTATCTTAACCTAAGAGTGTACTTGTGCCTTAATTAATGAGTATGTTCAGTTTGAACTTTGAATGTATTTTTGCTCACTTGCCTGTTTGTGATGGACTTTGCTAATTTTCTGCTCTTCTTTCCTACCAAGGTTTCCATCAGATCTCCCAGAGCAAGGTGGCAGTGCTTCTCTTGGCTGGGGGCCAGGGAACCCGCTTGGGCGTAACTTACCCCAAGGGTATGTACAACGTCGGCTTGCCGAGTGGAAAGACGCTGTATGAGATCCAGGCAGAGAGGATACGAAAAGTGGAAGAGCTGGCCAGTCAGAGATGTGGCTCTAAGGGGACAGTGCCATGGTTGGTGTTATCTTTGTTTTCCTCCCCAATGTCTTTGAAGGATGTACTTTGCTATTGTCCCTGCATAAACTATTGTGCTCTTTACTTGATTATTAAACTCTAGTTAAGGGTGTACTATAAGCATGTAGCTTTAAAAAAAATAGTACTTGCAGATTGGATATTTTTGATGCTGTGTGTTCTCTTTTCTTTCTTTTCAATACTGATGTATTTTAAAGTGGGGCGTGACAGAGAAACAGACGGTCCAGGAGTGGACAAATGGAATGGACCTTTACATGGCAGCTGAACGCACCACATACCACAGCAGGGGTTGCCCCAATTTTTTTTACAAAATTTGGGGAGGGTGGAGACTGTATTTTGGGTTTGATCTAGGGCATGACACACAACAAGACACACCTCGCAATTCTCAGGGGGCACTTAGGACACACAATGAGGAGCGGCCCTAGTGACTAAGAATCTAGGTCCTCTCTTGTTTCAGGTCCCTCCAGGGTGGGTTGTGAGATTGAAACGACCAAGGATACGATATAAACTCGACATACAATACTGGGAAATGAAGGGTTGCTATCGAACAGGGCGAGATCGGCATGTGACCAAAGTTTGTAAAACTGTTTTTGAGGAAATGTTGACTCTAAAACAAAATAAAGATTTATAAAAATAAATAACGATGTATTTTAATGTCTCGTTATAAAGCTCTGAATTAGTTGAAGGATGACGGGCACGTGTTTTACCCAGTCCTTAATTAGTCCACTCCCTCAGCTCGCATCAGTTGTGACTAGATGGGCTTTTGTTATCTGCATTCCTTGTAATGGTAATGCCGCAGTTACTTTTTCCTAAAAGCACAGTTGATGGATAGAATGTTGAACAATGTCAATCATTCATCCCAGTACAGAGATCTGGACCTAAATCCATGTTCAGTATTCTGGCCGTCATTTTTTCTTTTGTCACCTTAAGTGGGAAGGGTATTCCCAGACGTGGTTACATGCTCACTGTGCCACTTGATTCAGCCTAACCTGGCTGATTAGGGGTGATACCCTGGGTCCCAGGGTGCTTTCTTCCATTCCAGGGAGGACCTGGCTTGGCAGTTCAGGCTGGACTGTTCCCAAACTCAGATCTGTTGACTTGAGGTGAATGGTTGCATTTTTTTTTTTTTTATATTCTTTTTATTGTTGCATCAGAAGTATCACAAATGAAAGAATTAGCATACGGCAGGGCGTCAACATTCCGCCTTGTCCGTTAGTTGCGCAACTTTTCTTATTTCTGGATTCCACAAGCATCATTAGAACACTTAGCTCTTTAACTTAAAACATAACGAGAACACAATAAATTAAAGCACTCCCCCAGGCAGCAGCCAACCTACCCACCTCTTCCCCCTCCCCCCTGGACCCACCCCGCTCCCTCTATGGAACCCCTACCCACCTCGCATACATGGTCTGAGCATTTAAGTATGTATATGGCCTTCAAGGGTCACTATCGTACGTTCTGCCGCATCAGGGACTCCCCCGACCTCCTACTCTTCGTTCTCACGACCTCATTCCAATCCATGGTATTGTCTCCACTTTGCCCACACTCTCCGAAACTTTTTGGGGCAACCCCTGGCTTTGTAAGTCACTCTTTCTGCCGCCATGTACAGATCCAGCGCCCTCCTCCATTCCTCCAAATCTGGCCTTTCGGGCACCCCCCAGTATCTTGCAATATCCCTTTTCGGTACCACTAAAGCCAGTACCAGAAAGATGATCAAAGGGCGAGTCAGGTCTACTTCTGTCGTCATACCCAGCAGCGCCAATCTAGAGTCGCACGGTAGGGTCACACCCAGTACCTCATCCAATTCTATGAATACACCTTCCCAGTATTCTTGAATGACTTCGCAACCCCAAAGTGTGTGAAAAAAATCGCCATTCTGCTGGTGACACCTAAGGCACGCTGTGTCAGTTATCCCCATTTTAAAAAGTCGCACCCTGTCAAAATAGGATCTGTGTAGCACCTTGAATTGTATAAGTCGAAGCCTCAACTTAATCGCTACCTCGCGTGGGTGCATGAGAACAATCTCCCAATCCAGGTCCTCCATGCCTCCCACGTCTGCCTCCCATTTGTCCCGTAGGTCCTCTAACATATTGTTGGTCAAAGTTTTATACGTGAGGGGTATCGCCCCGCCCAGTATCGGTTCCTGTAGTACTCTACCCTCCAGTGGCGCATATTCTGGGATGTCAGTGAGTGTGATGTTTTGTGCCCTCCATGCGTGTCTCAGCTGTGCATATTTGTAGTACTGGGTGGTGTGCAAGCCAAATTCTTCCCTAAGCGCCTGAAAGGTTTTCAGTTCCCCCCCTCGCAATCACGTCTCCTACTGTAGAAATACCGATATCATCCCATCGTCTGAAGCCTCTCGGTTTATTGAGTTCTCCAAGCCACGCGCAGCCCCATAATGGTGTCTGTCGGGTGGGCCGCTTGTCCCAACCCATTCGTTTTGTCGCCTTATGCCACGCCATCAGCGTAATCTTCGTGGCCGGTAGGAACTGCTGTCCCACCATCCCTCCATAGAGGTAGTGCAGTACGTTTTTGTTCGCCCACTTAGACCGTTCTAGTCCGTACGTAGGGTGATCGGCTGCCGCATGTAACCACTTGTTAATCAGGGCGAGGTGTTCCGCCCAATAGTACGTCTCCAAGTTGGGAAGAGAGAACCCTCCACTGTACTGGTGGTGCTGTAGTGTGGATAGAGCGACTCTCGGCTGTTTCCCCAGCCACAGGAATGCCCGCAAGTCCGCATGGATTTTAGTCAGTCTTGGCTGGCAGTGGGTAGTATTCGTTTTGAAGTGCGTAGAGAAACTTCGGTAGTAGGACCATTTTATAGAGTGCTGCGCGACCCAATAAAGTGAGCGGGAGCTGTCTCCACCTATCCATCTCTGCCGTTGCGCCTACCATAACTCGGGCCACGTTGTTGGTGAAGGAGATTTCCCTATCCAAAGTGATATATATTCCTAGGTATTGGAAGCCCTCCTTTGTATGAATGAGTAGCCATGGCAGGCACTCCCTTCGTTCCATGCCTTGCGGGTCATATAGGACTGATTTGTGCCAGTTTATAGTGTGGCCTGCCCTTGCACCGAAGCCAGCTAGTTCTCTGAACAGTTCCGGGATTGTCGTGTCTGGGTCGGTTACAAACAACAGGACGTCATCGGCATACAAGGATACTTTCTCCTGTGCGGTGTCCGAGTCTCCCCATTTGAAGCCCCTGATCCCCTGATTCTGCCTGATCCGTATCGCTAATATTTCTATTGTGAGGGTAAAAAGAAGGGGGGACAGTGGGCAACCCTGGCGCGTTCCCCTGCCGATTGGAAATTCGCGTGACAACCTCCCGTTAATCCGCACTCGTGCCCTCGGGGCTGAGTATAGGAGCTGAACCCACTTCAAAAAATTGGGGCCAAACCCAAATCGCTGGAGGGTCTCCATCAGGAAAGGCCAATGGACTGCGTCGAAGGCCTTCTCCGCGTCCAGGGAGAGGAACCAGTGGGGTTCACTTCTCCCTCGAACCTCCTGTAGCCAATTATGAGTGCGGCGGAGGTTTAATTTGGTCGCCCTATCCGGTAGGAAACCGGACTGGTCCATATGCACCAGATCTGCAATGACCGGTCGTAGTCGTTTAGCCAGAACAGTGGCCAAGATCTTTGTCTCCATATTGAGGAGGGAAATAGGGCGGTAGGAGGCACAATCGTCCCTGGGCTTTCCCTCCTTGTAAATCGGAATGATAGTGGCTAAGGCGAGATCCGGCGGTAGACTCTCCGCCTGATATGCCTCTACGAATAAAGCTTTTATGTGTCGTCGTAACAGGTCAGCCGTCCGCTTGAAGAATTCTGCCAGAAAGCCATTTGGCCCCGGTGTCTTCCCCGGTTTCAGCGATGCTATGGCCTCCGATATTTCCTCCAGTGTCACCTCAGCCTCCAAGGCCGTGCTGTCCTCAGGGGACAGAGTCGGCACCTCCATATCGCACATGTAGCGTAGCGCATCCTCCCTGTCGCTCAAATCCCTGGCCCTATAGAAGTTCTCATAATATGTCGCAAAGGCATCCGCTATGGCCTCGTCCGTGTACGCCCGTCTGTTCCCCGCTAACGTAATCTGATCCACCCACCTTGCCGCTCTTTCTTTCCTGCTCAACCATGCCAAGAGTTTGCCGGACTTGTCACCCACGTCATATAGTCGGTGGAGTGTCGCCAACGCTTGAGTACGTGCCTCGTCAGTGACTATTTCCCTATAGTGTCTCTGAGTGTCTAACAGTTTCCTAAGGAGTGCCTCTCCCTTTTGCTGGTGGTATTCTGCTTCTAGGGCTAAGATAGACACACCTTCACAGGCTATTTTGTCCTGCTGCTTCCGCCTGACATCTCCCAGCCTACTTTGTATGCGGTCCCTCAGGACTGGTTTCATTGCCTCCCAAAGGGTAACCCCGGAGTCAACCGTACCCTCATTTTCGGCCATGTACACCCTTATGTCTGCTCTGATGCCCCATAGTATTTCCGGTGTTTGGAAGTCCCAGGCCGCTAGTCGCCATTCTGCCTTCCTCTCTCCTCTCTCCCGCCCCAACTGCGCATACAGCGGGGAGTGATCTGAAATTCCCCTTGCTTTGTAGTCTGCCAAATCACTCGCTGAAACATCCTGCCTGGATACGAAGATATAGTCTAGCCTAGAAAAGACCTTGTGGGCCCCCGAGTAAAAGGAGTAGGCTTCCTGTGTAGGATGAAGCCACCTCCAGACATCGGTGAGGCCGATGATGTTCAATTGTCGCGCTAGGGCTGAAGTGGACCCTACTGTATGTGGTGTCCTGACTGATCCTGTGAAGCGCACATAACATCATTAAAATCACCCCCCACTATTTGTATCGTGTCGGCCGTGTCCATGAGTATAGCTGTGATTGCCTTGAGTGTGCGTGCCTGTAACTTGGGCGGGGCATATACTGATAGGATCGTGTACCTACGCCTCTTCCAGACCCCCTGAGCTCCCGCGTAGGTCCCCTGTGGGTCTAGCCAGGTGCGAGTGATAGTGAATGGTGACGTTTTTTTAATAAGAATCGCTACTCCCCTGGAGTCTGTTGTGTATCCTGCATGCGCCAGCACTACATGCCGGCCTCTCGCTATAAACGCGCACTGATTGCCTCTAAGGTGTGTTTCCTGGAGAAGGATGATATCAGGCACTAGTCTTTTGAGGTAGGCGGTAACTAGGCTCCTCTTAATCTTCGACCGAAGGCCATTTACATTCCATGTTAACACAGTGACCCCTGTGTCACCTACGTGTGGAGTACCTAGTGTATCTGCCATTGTGTGTCACACTCTCCTTCCCATGTAGGTCCCTGGATTAGGGGTGACTCAAGGTGTGGCTTGGCGTGTCGCTGCTGCTTCTCAACTGACCCCCCCGCCCCCCCGCAACCCTCTTAAACCCCAACTTGAGGTAATGCAGAAATAAACCCCCCCGCACCCCACTCCCCACCTCCCTCCCCTTCCAGTCGCGTCCCAACCTGGGACCAAACTATCCACGGGAGAAGGCCTGTCGCCCTCCCACATATCCCTCCCATCACACTCCAATTAACTGTATAAACAACTCAAACAACATTGAAGGGCATGTCAACTTGCGTGCTCCCGGCGGCCGGGCTGCAATCTCACTGGTCCCTGAGCATCTACAGTTATGAGTGTGAGTCCTGCGTGTCCGCTGTGGGCCCCTGCCCCGATGAGTCCTGCTCCAAGTGCTGTATTTCTTTGACTAACGGGTGGACCAAATCTCCAAGTCCTTCCTCCTCATCCCCGCCTGAGCCATGACCCTCTGAGTCCTCCTCCTCGTCTCTCTCAGAACGGATGCCATTCCGCAGGCAACTAAACCTGGAGCCTGCTACTGAGTCATTTCCGGGGGACGTTGATCTGCCCCCCCCCTTCTTTCACTGGCACCACGGGTCTGATAGGGCGTTGCCGGCTTACGGTTCCTCGTTTTGCCTGATCGTCTACACTGCGGTTTCGGTAGCTCCCAGCGTGTCCTTTCCCTCATTGACTTGTCCATGGCTTCCCGTCCGGCCGCCTCTATACTGTTCAGGATGGGGCGTTCTTCAAGCCATTGCCAGGCGTCCTCCGGGCATGTGAAGAAAATGGATTTATCTTTATAGATCACTTTGAGTTTCGCAGGAAAAAGGAGCATGTAAGCAATGTTCAAGGATCTTAATTTCGTCTTAACTGAGTCAAAGGAGCGGCGCTGCTTCGACACCTCCTGGCTATAGTCCGGGAATATCATTATGATTGCATTCTCGAAACGGATTTCTCCCAGCTTCCTGGCTTCTCTTAGAATCAGATCCCTATCTGCATAGTTCAGGAATCTCGCAATTACTGGTCTCGGTCTTGCGCCTTCCGGCGGCTTGGCCAGGAGCGCCCTGTGTGCTCTCTCAATGACTAAGCACGCCGAGAACTGCGCCGCCGGGAAGGTGGTCTTCAGCCAGGCCTGGAGGAAGGAGGCCATATCCCTCCCTTCAATTCCCTCTGTAAAGCCTACAAAGCGGAGGTTGTTGCGCCTCGATCTGTTTTCTGCATCGTCCACCTTCCATTGCAGGTGACGGTGGGAGGCCTGGAGCTCCGCCATGTCTTTTTTCAGGGCTGTGATCGATGCCTCATTATCAGTGACTCTAGTTTCAGCCACAGCCACCCTGTCCGTTAGATTCCGGAAGTCCTGCCTCAGCAACGTTATCTCGGAGCCCACTTCTCCAATCTTCACCTCCAGGGCCGCCCGGGATTCCTGGATGTCACTCCTAGAGGCCTGGATAGCCGCCAGCAGCATCGCCGTTTCGGATTGTGCGCCGGAGTACTCCAGTCGGTGCTCCATGGCTGGTCGTGACGTTGCATAATTATCCATGGGTCCCTGTTTAGTTGACTTAGGGACCGGGTCTCTCTTCCCCATGGTGATCTTCGTCTCAGGCGGATTGGCGCTATTTGCGGCCTGTCCGCACTGTGTGGAACGCACGAGCTTTGAGAGAATGCCACTCACTGCCAAGTCCCCTCAGGCGCCCCTCCTCGGTGTTGTGGGCTCTTACCCGAAACTGGGCTCTGCACAGTCTGTCCTGGTTGTCTCCTCCCGCGCCTCCAATACTGGGGCACCCAGTGCCGGTCATCCAGGTGTGCCAAAATCCGGCCCTCGCTCCACGTCCAGGAGCGCCCCCACTCCCGGAGGGTCATCGTCCGCAACGCTCAGCGGGGGCTGCCGGTGTACGGGTGGGTGTAGACGGCGTCCCTGCTTCGATGGTTTCTACCAGTTGCTGAGTGCCCCTCCGGCCTTCTCCCAGATACCGCCGCCTCTTTCACTTCGTCCACTCCGGTTCGGCCGCCGCCGAGGTAACACTGCCTCCCCGCCCGTGTCCTTTCTTCCCACAGTGTCTTCGGGCTCCTTTGCCCTACGTGGGTGGGTGCACAGCTTGCTCCTCCGCAGTTCCGTGGGTGGCGGCCTGGTCCCTGCATCACCTTGGATTCCCAGACCGCTAAGATCCTGTCACTCCGGGCTGCCCAGCGGGGGGGCCCCCCGGTGATGACTCCGCTTGACGCTGTCCCTTTGCCCCCCGCTGTTGCCGGTTCCAGTGCACCTTGCTCGCACCCGCGAGGTGCTCCGTTTCGTGTCGGGGTGGGGGGGGGCGGGGATGCGGCCCGCAGGTGGGGTTCCAAAGGATGGCGCAGGGGGGGGGCTGTGGGCGACCTGTACTGCCACGACGAGGTTCCTCCCCAGGGTGGCCCCTGCCGCCGGTGCGTGTCCCCGTGGGCTCACCTCCTCCGTTTTCGTCGTTTCAGGCCCTCCTCCACAGGCACACGTCGGCAATTCCGGCCCCTGCACTCCTCCGCTTCTTTCCTTCTACAGGGACCGCTCCTCTAGCGAACCGCTCTCGTCCGCCGCCGCTTTCCTCCGCCGTGTAGCAAGGGGTACGGCTTCTCTTCTCCGCTGTTCCCCAGGGACTGGGTCAGTCACTATTCGGCCGCCATCTTGGTAAAGGCGGCCGAATCCTCAAAAGGGCGTCTCCTGCTCCGTATCAGGCACCACTGCCGCTGTCTCACCTAGGCTCAGGCTAGGGCCGGGTGAAGTCGTGGCTCTGACCCTGTCTCGTTGTTCAGGTAGGGACTCGAGCTCGTTCTGCTCCGTCTCTGCCGCCACCTAGACCACTGCCGCCATTTTGAACTCCGCGATTGTTCCCGGCTCAGCCTCCGGTCGTCCCGGTGTCAGGCAGCCCTGTTCAGGTGTCGATCCCTCTGTATGTTCGCTAAATGCCTGCAGCGGTCACACACCTGTGTATGAAAGGGTGTGCTCTCCAGGGTGTCTGTTTTCGTCGGATTATGGCGCAGCCCGGCCGGAGCTCCGGCGAGGCACGTCCTAGCCGGCCATGCTGCTGGCCACGCCCCCCCGAATGGTTGCATTATTAAGCATTCGTCCATCATCTGTTCTTTTTGCAGTTGCTTTTTCCTGCATTCGATTTATGCGTGGCCATCTACTCTTGGACTTCCTGTCATGTCAACCCCCTAAATGAGGGCTTGGCTTTTAACATCCCGAGACACATATAGAGGTTTTCTAACTCCTTTGTGGGTTCATTTTTCTCCTATTATTTTATGCAGGCAATCCACCATTTTTGAATTTGCTGTGTTGTGGAAAGTTTCAACTTTATAACCCTATTTCATTAGTCTCTTCCCCCAATAAAATTCACATGTGCAAAATAAAAATTTCGTTTTAAATGTCACATTCCATGACGCAAGACATTATCCTGACTTTTTTTAAAAATTAAAATGCAGTGATTAACTATAATACTCCATGCCAAATTTAACATCGCAAGGGCCCTACATTGTAGCTGTCGCTTTTGAAGAAAGTTATTCATCTTTTTTTTAAATTGACGCTCCTTGCAACAAGAAATAAATAATGTCTCCTACCATAGTGTCCAGAGGGGCTGTCTTCAGTTTAGCTTTGGTAGAGTTTAAAAGGCACAGCAAAACAACTTCCGTGTTAACAATGGATCAATGGTTGTTATGAGAACACTTCTGTCCTGCGCTGAACAGAATTCGCCTGCTCACCAGATCTGATAATTAGTAGTTTAACAAAGGCTAATTTGTCAGCACTGTCTGAACCTAGACAGCTGTGTTAATAGAGCAGTGGTCCGGGTGGCAACAGGGCATCCACTTAATTCCCCCCTGTTCTCTTCCCCCCCCTCCCCCCCCCCCCAAACTGTAACTATTTTAGTACTTGCTGCTGCTCTGTTCATCCAGGTAGTGAGGCAGCAGTTGAACACTGAGAAACTGTATCCACGTTGTACTTGAGATCTTGAGATGGGGACAAAAAGAAATCATCTCTTTTCCTTCTGGCTCCTCTTTTGTTGAAATGGTCACCTTCTGCTTGTGTCCTGTTCCATCTTACCTCTTGTCTATGCGCCCCTCTTTTTCACCGTACTATCCTTTACATCATTCTTTGCACTACTTCAACCATTGGCACCCTTTTTAAGTCCTCTTTTTATGTGCTCTTTTGTCCTCCTTTCTCAGAGGCCCCATTTCTCAGACTTCTTTTTGGGCCAGCTTTCTCACTTTCTTCTATATCACCTCTGTGCATCTATCCATGACCTCTCCCCTCCCGCACTGCTTCGGTCTCCTCCTCCCAAACTTTCCCCTCTTTCTTTCCCTTTCCTCGGTTCTTTCCATTTCTCTCAGACTGTCCTATACCCCTCTCCCCTATACTTTTCACCATACTTTTGTTTTTCTCTTATCCCACTACACTCACACCTCTCATGCTGGAATTAAGCTACCCGCCTGCGAGTTTGGATGACTTTCCCCGCCTTTTCAAAAATAAACCCTTCCTGTATTTGCTGGGATAAAGCTATTGGATTCATTGTGTTGGACTTGGCCCATTTCCCCAAACTTTTCGCTTTTCACCCCCTCTTTTAGGATGTCACCCCTACTAAAGCTGATGGACTTACCTTCTTTTTCATTTACCCTGTAAATAATCCCCTTGTAAATATTGCCCCGGTGCCAGTTGGCGCAGTATAGTGATAATTGTGATTACCTGTGTAGGTTTGGTACAATACAAAAGTTATTCTTTCCATCTAATCTGGTGTGGTCTCTTTTTGTGGTGTGTTTTGTGTGTCGTCTGTATGTACTGCGTGGATGCTTCACACATGTCCTCAGGAGTTTGGCCTGCCCGCTCTGCACCACACTACCCCATTTCTAACACATTGCATCTGCGTAAAAGAAGGGATCACATCTACATCATTTCACTGGTATCTGAATGCTTGACGCACAAGGTCAGCAGTCAAAATCTGCTTCAAAACTATTTTAACTCACCTTCTTTCTAGAAGCGGTCACACCCAGTACCTCATCCAATTCTATGAATACACCTTCCCAGTATTCTTGAATGACTTCGCAACCCCAAAGTGTGTGAAAAAAATCGCCATTCTGCTGGTGACACCTAAGGCACGCTGTGTCAGTTATCCCCATTTTAAAAAGTCGCACCCTGTCAAAATAGGATCTGTGTAGCACCTTGAATTGTATAAGTCGAAGCCTCAACTTAATCGCTACCTCGCGTGGGTGCATGAGAACAATCTCCCAATCCAGGTCCTCCATGCCTCCCACGTCTGCCTCCCATTTGTCCCGTAGGTCCTCTAACATATTGTTGGTCAAAGTTTTATACGTGAGGGGTATCGCCCCGCCCAGTATCGGTTCCTGTAGTACTCTACCCTCCAGTGGCGCATATTCTGGGATGTCAGTGAGTGTGATGTTTTGTGCCCTCCATGCGTGTCTCAGCTGTGCATATTTGTAGTACTGGGTGGTGTGCAAGCCAAATTCTTCCCTAAGCGCCTGAAAGGTTTTCAGTTCCCCCCCTCGCAATCACGTCTCCTACTGTAGAAATACCGATATCATCCCATCGTCTGAAGCCTCTCGGTTTATTGAGTTCTCCAAGCCACGCGCAGCACCATAATGGTGTCTGTCGGGTGGGCCGCTTGTCCCAACCCATTCGTTTTGTCGCCTTATGCCACGCCATCAGCGTAATCTTCGTGGCCGGTAGGAACTGCTGTCCCACCATCCCTCCATAGAGGTAGTGCAGTACGTTTTTGTTCGCCCACTTAGACCGTTCTAGTCCGTACGTAGGGTGATCGGCTGCCGCATGTAACCACTTGTTAATCAGGGCGAGGTGTTCCGCCCAATAGTACGTCTCCAAGTTGGGAAGAGAGAACCCTCCACTGTACTGGTGGTGCTGTAGTGTGGATAGAGCGACTCTCGGCTGTTTCCCCAGCCACAGGAATGCCCGCAAGTCCGCATGGATTTTAGTCAGTCTTGGCTGGCAGTGGGTAGTATTCGTTTTGAAGTGCGTAGAGAAACTTCGGTAGTAGGACCATTTTATAGAGTGCTGCGCGACCCAATAAAGTGAGCGGGAGCTGTCTCCACCTATCCATCTCTGCCGTTGCGCCTACCATAACTCGGGCCACGTTGTTGGTGAAGGAGATTTCCCTATCCAAAGTGATATATATTCCTAGGTATTGGAAGCCCTCCTTTGTATGAATGAGTAGCCATGGCAGGCACTCCCTTCGTTCCATGCCTTGCGGGTCATATAGGACTGATTTGTGCCAGTTTATAGTGTGGCCTGCCCTTGCACCGAAGCCAGCTAGTTCTCTGAACAGTTCCGGGATTGTCGTGTCTGGGTCGGTTACAAACAACAGGACGTCATCGGCATACAAGGATACTTTCTCCTGTGCGGTGTCCGAGTCTCCCCATTTGAAGCCCCTGATCCCCTGATTCTGCCTGATCCGTATCGCTAATATTTCTATTGTGAGGGTAAAAAGAAGGGGGGACAGTGGGCAACCCTGGCGCGTTCCCCTGCCGATTGGAAATTCGCGTGACAACCTCCCGTTAATCCGCACTCGTGCCCTCGGGGCTGAGTATAGGAGCTGAACCCACTTCAAAAAATTGGGGCCAAACCCAAATCGCTGGAGGGTCTCCATCAGGAAAGGCCAATGGACTGCGTCGAAGGCCTTCTCCGCGTCCAGGGAGAGGAACCAGTGGGGTTCACTTCTCCCTCGAACCTCCTGTAGCCAATTATGAGTGCGGCGGAGGTTTAATTTGGTCGCCCTATCCGGTAGGAAACCGGACTGGTCCATATGCACCAGATCTGCAATGACCGGTCGTAGTCGTTTAGCCAGAACAGTGGCCAAGATCTTTGTCTCCATATTGAGGAGGGAAATAGGGCGGTAGGAGGCACAATCGTCCCTGGGCTTTCCCTCCTTGTAAATCGGAATGATAGTGGCTAAGGCGAGATCCGGCGGTAGACTCTCCGCCTGATATGCCTCTACGAATAAAGCTTTTATGTGTCGTCGTAACAGGTCAGCCGTCCGCTTGAAGAATTCTGCCAGAAAGCCATTTGGCCCCGGTGTCTTCCCCGGTTTCAGCGATGCTATGGCCTCCGATATTTCCTCCAGTGTCACCTCAGCCTCCAAGGCCGTGCTGTCCTCAGGGGACAGAGTCGGCACCTCCATATCGCACATGTAGCGTAGCGCATCCTCCCTGTCGCTCAAATCCCTGGCCCTATAGAAGTTCTCATAATATGTCGCAAAGGCATCCGCTATGGCCTCGTCCGTGTACGCCCGTCTGTTCCCCGCTAACGTAATCTGATCCACCCACCTTGCCGCTCTTTCTTTCCTGCTCAACCATGCCAAGAGTTTGCCGGACTTGTCACCCACGTCATATAGTCGGTGGAGTGTCGCCAACGCTTGAGTACGTGCCTCGTCAGTGACTATTTCCCTATAGTGTCTCTGAGTGTCTAACAGTTTCCTAAGGAGTGCCTCTCCCTTTTGCTGGTGGTATTCTGCTTCTAGGGCTAAGATAGACACACCTTCACAGGCTATTTTGTCCTGCTGCTTCCGCCTGACATCTCCCAGCCTACTTTGTATGCGGTCCCTCAGGACTGGTTTCATTGCCTCCCAAAGGGTAACCCCGGAGTCAACCGTACCCTCATTTTCGGCCATGTACACCCTTATGTCTGCTCTGATGCCCCATAGTATTTCCGGTGTTTGGAAGTCCCAGGCCGCTAGTCGCCATTCTGCCTTCCTCTCTCCTCTCTCCCGCCCCAACTGCGCATACAGCGGGGAGTGATCTGAAATTCCCCTTGCTTTGTAGTCTGCCAAATCACTCGCTGAAACATCCTGCCTGGATACGAAGATATAGTCTAGCCTAGAAAAGACCTTGTGGGCCCCCGAGTAAAAGGAGTAGGCTTCCTGTGTAGGATGAAGCCACCTCCAGACATCGGTGAGGCCGATGATGTTCAATTGTCGCGCTAGGGCTGAAGTGGACCCTACTGTATGTGGTGTCCTGACTGATCCTGTGAAGCGCACATAACATCATTAAAATCACCCCCCACTATTTGTATCGTGTCGGCCGTGTCCATGAGTATAGCTGTGATTGCCTTGAGTGTGCGTGCCTGTAACTTGGGCGGGGCATATACTGATAGGATCGTGTACCTACGCCTCTTCCAGACCCCCTGAGCTCCCGCGTAGGTCCCCTGTGGGTCTAGCCAGGTGCGAGTGATAGTGAATGGTGACGTTTTTTTAATAAGAATCGCTACTCCCCTGGAGTCTGTTGTGTATCCTGCATGCGCCAGCACTACATGCCGGCCTCTCGCTATAAACGCGCACTGATTGCCTCTAAGGTGTGTTTCCTGGAGAAGGATGATATCAGGCACTAGTCTTTTGAGGTAGGCGGTAACTAGGCTCCTCTTAATCTTCGACCGAAGGCCATTTACATTCCATGTTAACACAGTGACCCCTGCGTCACCAACGTGTGGAGTACCTAGTGTATCTGCCATTGTGTGTCACACTCTCCTTCCCATGTAGGTCCCTGGATTAGGGGTGACTCAAGGTGTGGCTTGGCGTGTCGCTGCTGCTTCTCAACTGACCCCCCCGCCCCCCCGCAACCCTCTTAAACCCCAACTTGAGGTAATGCAGAAATAAACCCCCCCGCACCCCACTCCCCACCTCCCTCCCCTTCCAGTCGCGTCCCAACCTGGGACCAAACTATCCACGGGAGAAGGCCTGTCGCCCTCCCACATATCCCTCCCATCACACTCCAATTAACTGTATAAACAACTCAAACAACATTGAAGGGCATGTCAACTTGCGTGCTCCCGGTGGCCGGGCTGCAATCTCACTGGTCCCTGAGCATCTACAGTTATGAGTGTGAGTCCTGCGTGTCCGCTGTGGGCCCCTGCCCCGATGAGTCCTGCTCCAAGTGCTGTATTTCTTTGACTAACGGGTGGACCAAATCTCCAAGTCCTTCCTCCTCATCCCCGCCTGAGCCATGACCCTCTGAGTCCTCCTCCTCGTCTCTCTCAGAACGGATGCCATTCCGCAGGCAACTAAACCTGGATCCTGCTACTGAGTCATTTCCGGGGGACGTTGATCTGCCCCCCCCTTCTTTCACTGGCACCACGGGTCTGATAGGGCGTTGCCGGCTTACGGTTCCTCGTTTTGCCTGATCGTCTACACTGCGGTTTCGGTAGCTCCCAGCGTGTCCTTTCCCTCATTGACTTGTCCATGGCTTCCCGTCCGGCCGCCTCTATACTGTTCAGGATGGGGCGTTCTTCAAGCCATTGCCAGGCGTCCTCCGGGCATGTGAAGAAAATGGATTTATCTTTATAGATCACTTTGAGTTTCGCAGGAAAAAGGAGCATGTAAGCAATGTTCAAGGATCTTAATTTCGTCTTAACTGAGTCAAAGGAGCGGCGCTGCTTCGACACCTCCTGGCTATAGTCCGGGAATATCATTATGATTGCATTCTCGAAACGGATTTCTCCCAGCTTCCTGGCTTCTCTTAGAATCAGATCCCTATCTGCATAGTTCAGGAATCTCGCAATTACTGGTCTCGGTCTTGCGCCTTCCGGCGGCTTGGCCAGGAGCGCCCTGTGTGCTCTCTCAATGACTAAGCACGCCGAGAACTGCGCCGCCGGGAAGGTGGTCTTCAGCCAGGCCTGGAGGAAGGAGGCCATATCCCTCCCTTCAATTCCCTCTGTAAAGCCTACAAAGCGGAGGTTGTTGCGCCTCGATCTGTTTTCTGCATCGTCCACCTTCCATTGCAGGTGACGGTGGGAGGCCTGGAGCTCCGCCATGTCTTTTTTCAGGGCTGTGATCGATGCCTCATTATCAGTGACTCTAGTTTCAGCCACAGCCACCCTGTCCGTTAGATTCCGGAAGTCCTGCCTCAGCAACGTTATCTCGGAGCCCACTTCTCCAATCTTCACCTCCAGGGCCGCCCGGGATTCCTGGATGTCACTCCTAGAGGCCTGGATAGCCGCCAGCAGCATCGCCGTTTCGGATTGTGCGCCGGAGTACTCCAGTCGGTGCTCCATGGCTGGTCGTGACGTTGCATAATTATCCATGGGTCCCTGTTTAGTTGACTTAGGGACCGGGTCTCTCTTCCCCATGGTGATCTTCGTCTCAGGCGGATTGGCGCTATTTGCGGCCTGTCCGCACTGTGTGGAACGCACGAGCTTTGAGAGAATGCCACTCACTGCCAAGTCCCCTCAGGCGCCCCTCCTCGGTGTTGTGGGCTCTTACCCGAAACTGGGCTCTGCACAGTCTGTCCTGGTTGTCTCCTCCCGCGCCTCCAATACTGGGGCACCCAGTGCCGGTCATCCAGGTGTGCCAAAATCCGGCCCTCGCTCCACGTCCAGGAGCGCCCCCACTCCCGGAGGGTCATCGTCCGCAACGCTCAGCGGGGGCTGCCGGTGTACGGGTGGGTGTAGACGGCGTCCCTGCTTCGATGGTTTCTACCAGTTGCTGAGTGCCCCTCCGGCCTTCTCCCAGATACCGCCGCCTCTTTCACTTCGTCCACTCCGGTTCGGCCGCCGCCGAGGTAACACTGCCTCCCCGCCCGTGTCCTTTCTTCCCACAGTGTCTTCGGGCTCCTTTGCCCTACGTGGGTGGGTGCACAGCTTGCTCCTCCGCAGTTCCGTGGGTGGCGGCCTGGTCCCTGCATCACCTTGGATTCCCAGACCGCTAAGATCCTGTCACTCCGGGCTGCCCAGCGGGGGGGCCCCCCGGTGATGACTCCGCTTGACGCTGTCCCTTTGCCCCCCGCTGTTGCCGGTTCCAGTGCACCTTGCTCGCACCCGCGAGGTGCTCCGTTTCGTGTCGGGGTGGGGGGGGGCGGGGATGCGGCCCGCAGGTGGGGTTCCAAAGGATGGCGCAGGGGGGGGCTGTGGGCGACCTGTACTGCCACGACGAGGTTCCTCCCCAGGGTGGCCCCTGCCGCCGGTGCGTGTCCCCGTGGGCTCACCTCCTCCGTTTTCGTCGTTTCAGGCCCTCCTCCACAGGCACACGTCGGCAATTCCGGCCCCTGCACTCCTCCGCTTCTTTCCTTCTACAGGGACCGCTCCTCTAGCGAACCGCTCTCGTCCGCCGCCGCTTTCCTCCGCCGTGTAGCAAGGGGTACGGCTTCTCTTCTCCGCTGTTCCCCAGGGACTGGGTCAGTCACTATTCGGCCGCCATCTTGGTAAAGGCGGCCGAATCCTCAAAAGGGCGTCTCCTGCTCCGTATCAGGCACCACTGCCGCTGTCTCACCTAGGCTCAGGCTAGGGCCGGGTGAAGTCGTGGCTCTGACCCTGTCTCGTTGTTCAGGTAGGGACTCGAGCTCGTTCTGCTCCGTCTCTGCCGCCACCTAGACCACTGCCGCCATTTTGAACTCCGCGATTGTTCCCGGCTCAGCCTCCGGTCGTCCCGGTGTCAGGCAGCCCTGTTCAGGTGTCGATCCCTCTGTATGTTCGCTAAATGCCTGCAGCGGTCACACACCTGTGTATGAAAGGGTGTGCTCTCCAGGGTGTCTGTTTTCGTCGGATTATGGCGCAGCCCGGCCGGAGCTCCGGCGAGGCACGTCCTAGCCGGCCATGCTGCTGGCCACGCCCCCCCGAATGGTTGCATTATTAAGCATTCGTCCATCATCTGTTCTTTTTGCAGTTGCTTTTTCCTGCATTCGATTTGTGCGTGGCCATCTACTCTTGGACTTCCTGTCATGTCAACCCCCTAAATGAGGGCTTGGCTTTTAACATCCCGAGACACATATAGAGGTTTTCTAACTCCTTTGTGGGTTCATTTTTCTCCTATTATTTTATGCAGGCAATCCACCATTTTTGAATTTGCTGTGTTGTGGAAAGTTTCAACTTTATAACCCTATTTCATTAGTCTCTTCCCCCAATAAAATTCACATGTGCAAAATAAAAATTTCGTTTTAAATGTCACATTCCATGACGCAAGACATTATCCTGACTTTTTTTAAAAATTAAAATGCAGTGATTAACTATAATACTCCATGCCAAATTTAACATCGCAAGGGCCCTACATTGTAGCTGTCGCTTTTGAAGAAAGTTATTCATCTTTTTTTTAAATTGACGCTCCTTGCAACAAGAAATAAATAATGTCTCCTACCATAGTGTCCAGAGGGGCTGTCTTCAGTTTAGCTTTGGTAGAGTTTAAAAGGCACAGCAAAACAACTTCCGTGTTAACAATGGATCAATGGTTGTTATGAGAACACTTCTGTCCTGCGCTGAACAGAATTCGCCTGCTCACCAGATCTGATAATTAGTAGTTTAACAAAGGCTAATTTGTCAGCACTGTCTGAACCTAGACAGCTGTGTTAATAGAGCAGTGGTCCGGGTGGCAACAGGGCATCCACTTAATTCCCCCCTGTTCTCTCCCCCCCCCCCCCCACCAAACTGTAACTATTTTAGTACTTGCTGCTGCTCTGTTCATCCAGGTAGTGAGGCAGCAGTTGAACACTGAGAAACTGTATCCACGTTGTACTTGAGATCTTGAGATGGGGACAAAAAGAAATCATCTCTTTTCCTTCTGGCTCCTCTTTTGTTGAAATGGTCACCTTCTGCTTGTGTCCTGTTCCATCTTACCTCTTGTCTATGCGCCCCTCTTTTTCACCGTACTATCCTTTACATCATTCTTTGCACTACTTCAACCATTGGCACCCTTTTTAAGTCCTCTTTTTATGTGCTCTTTTGTCCTCCTTTCTCAGAGGCCCCATTTCTCAGACTTCTTTTTGGGCCAGCTTTCTCACTTTCTTCTATATCACCTCTGTGCATCTATCCATGACCTCTCCCCTCCCGCACTGCTTCGGTCTCCTCCTCCCAAACTTTCCCCTCTTTCTTTCCCTTTCCTCGGTTCTTTCCATTTCTCTCAGACTGTCCTATACCCCTCTCCCCTATACTTTTCACCATACTTTTGTTTTTCTCTTATCCCACTACACTCACACCTCTCATGCTGGAATTAAGCTACCCGCCTGCGAGTTTGGATGACTTTCCCCGCCTTTTCAAAAATAAACCCTTCCTGTATTTGCTGGGATAAAGCTATTGGATTCATTGTGTTGGACTTGGCCCATTTCCCCAAACTTTTCGCTTTTCACCCCCTCTTTTAGGATGTCACCCCTACTAAAGCTGATGGACTTACCTTCTTTTTCATTTACCCTGTAAATAATCCCCTTGTAAATATTGCCCCGGTGCCAGTTGGCGCAGTATAGTGATAATTGTGATTACCTGTGTAGGTTTGGTACAATACAAAAGTTATTCTTTCCATCTAATCTGGTGTGGTCTCTTTTTGTGGTGTGTTTTGTGTGTCGTCTGTATGTACTGCGTGGATGCTTCACACATGTCCTCAGGAGTTTGGCCTGCCCGCTCTGCACCACACTACCCCATTTCTAACACATTGCATCTGCGTAAAAGAAGGGATCACATCTACATCATTTCACTGGTATCTGAATGCTTGACGCACAAGGTCAGCAGTCAAAATCTGCTTCAAAACTATTTTAACTCCCCTTCTTTCTAGAAGCACAGGGTAGCAGTAAGGACAGTCCTAAACTCTCCTTTCCTTATGTTGCAAATCTTCATACAATTTCTTAAGCATGTTGGGAAATTGAGGGATCAGAGCACCTTCATAGAAGACTGAGGACTTGGCTTTGGCGCCAACATTTACAAGCCGAGAGAGCTCCATCCTGGCTTCGTGAGCTCTGTTTGCCTCCCCTGCCTGAGGATGCTGGGGGCAATGAGGCATGCTTTTAAGGATTGAAAGATAAGAGAGGCAACATCTTGAGGAGTGCCCGATCAAGGCAGTGCCTGGGTCTCCCATTTGAGTTCCTGTAAGATCGTTCTGCGGTGGGAAGGTGCAAGAGGGCGAACACCTTTCTCCGCATGCCCAAGAGGAAAGGTGGAGGAAGGCTTTGACTTTCCCTGCTCTCTCCAGTAGGAGTGTGGCCGACTCCTGCAGTGATCCTGGTGTACACTGCTACTTGATACCAAAGAGCTTGTGGTGTCAACCTGTTTGCGTCAGCCCTGTACATTGTACTGCAGCACCTCCCAGGTGAAACTCCGCTGCTTAACTATGTTTAAGTTCCTTTCCGTGACTACAAGTGCTTACTGCATAGAGCTGAGAAGTGCCCTCTGGAGAGACAGATCTTGACAGTAAGTAGTAAAAACGCAGAGTCTACACACAGGACCAACACTGTGCCTTAGAACCTGCATTTTTGCCTGTCACAGGCAGGAAATACAGCTAGCGACCGGTGATCCATTGCTTTATATCTGACGAGCACCAGAGTGAGCAGTGACAGCTGAAAGCTGAGACAGCAGAGAGGGAATGTGTCCCAGCACAATCACACACTCGAAGGAAGACTTGATCACCAGATCGCCATCTTCCAAATATGGTTTTAAAAGAAGAAATACAATTTGCAGTTTCTGCAAGCCTCCAGACCTGAAATCAGAACTTGGAGCTGAAAGTGACACACTACGTGCATAATTGTCACTGGGCACTATAGTAAGTAAGTAATACTTTATTCTACAGTTAATAAATAACCATTACAAAACCTGTAACAATAGGCACAGTAGCTTTTTAAATGTAAGGTAAAATACAGCATCTTGAAGAGACCGGCACCTCACAGAATGGACCTTCAAAGTCAGACATACATATTCCATGGCTTATCTCCCTGCCAACCCTCCTACATAGTCATTATTTTCGACCTGTTACTCATGAGCTTAGGGTAGACCACATAAAATATAATTGTGCCTGTCCATTTGGTATTTCTTTTTAATGCACTAAAAAACATTTGACTCGTCAAGACCGAGAATAAAGCAACAGCCCCTCTTTGGATCTAGATGGGGACTAACGAAGCTGATGCTGACCTCTCAGAACACCTTTGGAATACAACACATGAAGGAGGGATGGTGAACAGCTGGGTAAAGACGAAATCTCAGCAGAGAAGGGACAACTGGCAATAGTCAACAGAATGAGAAAATACAGTCTCTCGCCCTGACACAGGACAACCGGAGATGAACACTTGAGCTTGCAACTTGTGCTTATTTTTCTTTTGTCCTGAGATTCAGGATGAGGGTGGTGGGGTTCTTCTTCCTGCTTAACTTCGCTTTCTTCCAGAGGCCGGATATTGAAATTGGAATCAAAATGGTGGCGTGGGAGGTTCCTGTTTCCTATCTTGTTAAATGAACCTGCTATGTTTCTTGACTTTAGTTCAAGTATTTTTGTTATTAGTTGAGTTATAGGTTAAGAGGAGGTCGGGAATGTGCAGAATTACTCCAATATGTGAACTCTTCACTCTCAACCTGGCCTGCGCACTGCCACCTTGGGAACGGATTCCATTTACACCATAAACTAGTAGAGGTGACATAAGAACTAAACTTACCTACCCAATGGGGTTTTTAAATATAAACTCGCTCACCACCAAGAAAATGATGATATCCTAGCATTTCAGGAAACTCCTCTAACTGGGGAGGGGGGGGCAGACTTGACTTAAGACTTAAATTTTATCCTCTAGCCTATTTTTCATCAGCACAGTCCGAAAAACCATGGTTGCCCTCTTCCTACATAGATTATTTGTCTTTGAAAAAGCAAAATAGACAGGTTAAATTTGTTATGGCATGCTTACAGAATAGAAACATTATCCTAACCATGGGTTATGCTCCTAATGCAAGACCAGATAGGCTTCTTTCTAACCCTGGCAGCTTTCACAGCTGGTGATATAGTAGTTTCTGGTTATTTCAAATTATGGTGTACTCTGGAATTGGATAGATCCGGTTCCCCTAATCCTCACACTAGTGCATTCTCAAAGTTTGACAGCTGTCATGGGGGCTTTGGGCCTTCTGTATTTCTGGAGAGAGTTCAGTTATGGCTACACCTTCTTTTTCCACACCCATAGTTAAGGGCAGATTACATACTAATTGGCCACAGCCTTGTTGCAGACATGAGGTGAGCGAAAATATACTAAAATGCATTTTAAGACCATGCTCCGTTTACTTGCCCTGACCTCAGACGAACACAAGAATTGTAGGTGGAGGCTACAACCCATCATGCCGAGAGACTGGGTCTTGGATCCAGCCAGCAACCTAAAATCGTAGAATTCTTGACAAATATTCATAGGAGATTGCGGTTGCATGTATGTGGTGCTCCTGGAGTTCAGCGGTGAGAGGGAAATGCATCTGGGAATGGAAAACACTTGGTGAAATCTTTGCTATCCTTACTCTGCAGGGTTATGGCTTTGCAGTGAACGTTCAAAGCTTTGACCACCAATATAGCTGATATGACATTCCAGTTGAGAGAGAAAAATTATGATCAAGGGAAAATGGTAGGCTTATAACTACGTTGCCTGCTCAGCGAAAGACTTGTAAGTAACAATGTGCCAAAGGTAATCTTTTCTTAGGGAATATATCTACTTTTCGAAATAAGAATCTGAAGGAATTTTGTTCCTCCTACGCCTCGTATATACAGAAGACTATTCACCTGACTCTACAAGTTGATTTCTTAGACCAAAGTACTATGAAGGGCATATCACCAGCCCAGAAGGAAGCACCGAAACCCCCTACAACAAGTGATCAGATGATGGCAGTTGTCTCTGACCCTGAGACCAGGTAATGACCCAGAATGATTGGCGTCAAGCTTTTACTGATCCTTTGCGCATACTCCAGCTCCTAAGCTTGCAGCTTTATTCAACAGTTTAAAAAAAAAATGTATTAACAGTTTTTATTGGAAAAATAAGCAGTGAAGGACTTTCAGTTGTACTAGCCTGAGTCTACTTGAAATTCCCACCGCCTTGAGTGACGCTATTGCTTCCTGCCATTCCTGATCATCAAACTCACCTATATTTGTCGCCCATTTGGCTTGAAGTGCTGCAGTGGGGTCCGGTAAGTTATTTAGTAATTTCCGATACGTGAATGAGGTGGCCCTCTCCTCCATGAACTCCGTGAGTAGCCGGTCCTCCAACGGGGAACAGAGAACGGCCCAGGACCAGGGTTCAATTCCCGACGCGGCAGGGTCGTGGACCAGGTTAAAAACTGACTCGATAATTCTCGCCTCGGTGCCTACTCTAACCAGGGAACACACTCGGCAACTCTGGGCATTAAGCTTGCATCATCTCTACAACGGCCCCCCACAGACGCCGGGGATGTCTGGTTTCACCTTGGCGATACCCAGAAAGGGACCATCTCACAGGGAAAACCAGGACGGGTTCCCCAGCGGTCTTCAGCGCCAGGATACTCCATGGAGTCGCAGTGCGCTTTACAAGTACACCCACATTTACATTTACATTTTCTAAACTGTTTAAAAATCCTTGCCATGAGATTGTACACAATCCTTTTATAAACTAATAAATCATGGTCAATCCTGCATTATTCCTTGCCGATAATATCACGTTAATGTGAGTACAATAGTTTGCTTGTCTGAAAAGCAGTTGTCAGTTAAGTCCCAGAAACCGTATCAATAGTACCAACCCTGTTTCAGCTGGGCTGCTGTATTTATTCTATACCAGCGGTTCTGGACCTGTTCTTAGTGGATCCCTGCAGGTCTACAGTGTCTGTTCAAGGAGACCTCTGACGCGTAGGTCCTCAAACAGCTTTTTTTTAATACTCGCTCGCAAGAATTTTTAGCTAAATAATTATATGAAATTGGTTCAATTGAAAAGGAGAATAGTTTCTTTAGGTAACAATAGCGCTATATGTCTAACGTATAGTCTCTGTTCGCATCCAGATGGGCTCAGACCTGGACTAACAATCCTATGCTGACAAAAATATTTGTTATTGTTTATGATTAGGTCTCTCCTACTAGGCCCGTATGCACTGCATAGGAAAAAGACCATTAGCAATGGATTCTGTTTTTCAGTCAAAAACGTGCACGCTTTGCATTGCTTGGATACAGCATGTGCACGTTTGGCGATTTCCTTGTGGGAGCGAGCTTTAACATGGTTCCTGCTTGCTCCCGCAAGGGAAACAGCCGCAGGCCCCCTCCTCTCTCCCCTTCCCCTGCTGCCTCCTCCTCTCCCATATTTTATTTTTTTTGTTTACTTTCAGCACGAGGCGCGCACTGGTTCTTTTTTGGATCCATTTCACAGGGAAGCAACTAAATGAAAGAAGGAAAGAGATGTTGTGAACCATTTCTTCAAGTCACGGTTTTCAGTAAGTGAGGAGTGAGGCTCGCCGGTTGTTCTTCCCAAACTGTTGGTTTCTTTCTTTTACGGGGCTTTAGAAGTAAAAAAATTCCACATTCAGCTAAATGAAAGCATAAGGACCTCTATAATTAAGAGACTGGTACTGGATTAACGCGCCAATCAAAGAAATAGATTATGTTTATCTTTAGCTTGCATGCGGCAAGCCCTTTGCACAATAATAAGGTAGTTGGAGCGTTAAAATAAACAAACGTTGTGGTAAGTGGTACTTGGGCGCGAGCGGTGCTTGATGCAAACTTGAGGGGTCATTAATTAAAGTTGATGTCCTTTTGGGAGACTCCAGGATACCCGTCTTGCTGGCCTGGTCTACCAATTTGTAGGGCTATAGCGTCGGTGGGTCTTTTTATGATCAAGTGGACATTAAGAGCTTTTACGACTATTCATGGACAGTGGTTGTTTAAAGGTCATGTGTGAGAGTCTAAGTGAGGTAGAGTGGTGACTGGTCCTAGACCACCTTTACGACTATAAAGAGGAAAGAAAGAGGGTTTCATTCTGAGTGTTAACAGCCGACATGATGGTGACTTAAGTTGGTAATATTTTGAGGGTGGGGGGAGGAGGTGTAGGCTCATTGTGCTCAGGCGAATAAAGAAAACAAAAATGGTCAAGGCTATCAAGTACATCGTGTATATTATGAATCTACAGAACTATTTTGATAAGACTACTGGGGTCACTTAGGCCTGGCGAGTGACCCACCATATCATTGGTTGGCAGACATCATTGCCTTTGCCCCAATTGCAGACACCGCCTACTGATAGATCCCACTCAATCTGATAGAGATCGGTTTCCCAAAAGTGTATCGATCAACATGGCGGATAAATTTTCCGCAAAGCAGAATGTAGAGCCGAGACCCATGTTCTTTTGACCTGCTCAATAGTTTATTTTTCAGATTCAAAACCTCAAAGTGGAATTTTGTTTTGTTTTTTAATAAAGAGAAACTTGTGACACACAGGGATCTTTTAATGTTATTTCATATTTCATCAGATAATTTCTGTAAAAACTCTTCTACCTCTAGTTACAGGTTCCCAATAACGCCGCCTTAGTTAGAATTATAAACCAGATGAAAAATACACAGCGAGCAAAAAGTGGCGAGTACCACACTGAAGCATTTGCATTCTGACATTCTGTTTCTGAGGTAACCATATCTAATCCAACAAGCATTTGCAATGCAATAGGTCTCGCATTATTTAAGTTTGAGCTATTAGCATTGTAAATGGCAATTGTTTTTTGCTTTGTGCTATAGTTATTTTTTTACATAAAAAGCTATATATAAAATATGTTTTATTAAAGTTATTTATGCAGTATCTAAATTTTGTTTGCATAAAAGAGTACAATAATATCTTAGTAAAAAAGTCAAATATTTTAATGGTAATTCACCAAATGTTCATTTATGTGTTGGTTTTGAAAATAGCTAAATTAATAGCTTTGTCATTTACAATGCCAATAGTTATAACTTTCGCAAATGTGACACCTATAGCATTTGTAATGCAACATTTGTATTTACGTGACTTAGATGTATTGATATTACAAATAACAATGGCTTTTAATTTTTTTTAATACTTAATAAAAGTGATTGTAATTTATAATGGCAATAGCTTAAACTTTTGTAAATAACTTTTGTGAAGATTATGTTCAGTGTATTTTATTGTAACGAAATCCAAGAACAGAAGTGAAATATTAACATCTTTTTGTGACATTTGTAATAAAGCTTGAAACATTGAGAGAACATATTTGTGCTGTGGTGGTGCTGAGTGATGCTGTGGTGCTGCTGAATGGGGCTGTGGTGGTGCTGAATGGGGCTGTGGTGATGCTGAGTGATGCTGTGGTGGTGCTGAGTGGTGCTATGGTGGTGCTGTGGTGGTGCTGTGGTGGTGCTGAGTGATGCTGTGGTGGTGCTGAGTGGTGCTGTGGTGGTTCTGAGTGGTGCTGTGGTGGTTCTGAGTGATAATGTGGTGGTGCTGAGTGACTGTACTCACTGTCACTCTGCACTCACTGTCACTCTGCACTCACTGTCACTCTGCACGCACTCTGCACTCACTGTCACTCTGCACGCACTCTGCACTCACTGTCACTGCACGCACTCTGCACTCACTGTCACTCTGCACTCACTGTCACTCTGCACGCACTCTGCACTCTGCACGCACTCTGCACTCACTGTTTATGCACGCACTCTGCACTCACTGTCACTCTGCACTCACTGTCACTCTGCACTCACTGTCACTCTGCACTCACTGTCACTCTGCACTCACTGTCACTCTGCACTCACTGTCACTCCGCACTCACTGTCACTCCGCACTCACTGTCACTCTGCACTCACTCTGCACTCACTCTGCACTCACTGTCACTCTGCACTCACTGTCACTCTGCACTCACTGTCACTCCGCACTCACTGTCACTCCGCACTCACTGTCACTCTGCACTCACTCTGCACTCACTGTCACTCTGCACGCACTCTGCACTCACTGTCACTCTGCACGCACTCTGCACTCACTGTCACTCTGCACACACTCTGCACTCACTGTCACTCTGCACGCACTCTGCACTCACTGTCACTCTGCACTCACTGTCACTCTGCACGCACTGTCACTCTGCACGCACTGTCACTCCGCACTCACTGTCACTCTGCACGCACTCTGCACTAACTGTCACTCTGCACGCACTGTCACTCCGCACTCACTGTCACTCTGCACGCACTCTGCACTCACTGTCACTCTGCACGCACTCTGCACTCACTGTCACTCTGCACTCACTGTCACTCTGCACTCACTGTCACTCTGCACTCACTGTCACTCTGCACGCACTGTCACTCTGCACTCACTGTCACTCTGCACTCACTGTCACTCTGCACGCACTCTGCACTCACTGTCACTCTGCACGCACTCTGCACTCACTGTCACTCTGCACGCACTCTGCACTCACTGTCACTCTGCACGCACTCTGCACTCACTGTTTCTGCACGCACTCTGCACTCACTGTCACTCTGCACTCACTGTCACTCTGCACTCACTGTCACTCTGCACTCACTGTCACTCTGCACTCACCCTGCACTCACTGTCACTCTGCACGCACCCTGCACTCACTGTCACTCTGCACGCACTCTGCACTCACTGTTTCTGCACGCACTCTGCACTCACTGTCACTCTGCACTCACTGTCACTCTGCACTCACTGTCACTCTGCACTCACTGTCACTCTGCACTCACTGTCACTGCACTCACTCTGCACTCACTGTCACTCTGCACTCACTCTGCATTCACTGTCACTCTGCACGCACTCTGCACTCACCCTGCACTCACTGTCACTCTGCACGCACTCTGCACTCACTGTCACTCTGCACGCACTCTGCACTCACTGTTTCTGAACGCACTCTGCACTCACTGTCACTCTGCACTCACTGTCACTCTGCACTCACTGTCACTCTGCACTCACTGTCACTCTGCACTCACTGTCACTCTGCACGCACTCTGCACTCTGCACACACTCTGCACTCACTGTTTCTGCACGCACTCTGCACTCACTGTCACTCTGCACTCACTGTCACTCTGCACTCACTGTCACTCTGCACTCACTGTCACTCCGCACTCACTGTCACTCCGCACTCACTGTCACTCTGCACTCACTCTGCACTCACTCTGCACTCACTGTTACTCTGCACGCACTCTGCACTCACTGTCACTCTGCACGCACTCTGCACTCACACATGCAACAGTAATGTAAAGCTCTCAATGGACCTTAATCGGAGCGCGTTTCTGATTTAAAAGGCTGGCATGAAATAAATTAAGCGCATGTAAATTAGAAAGGAAAAAAAAACGAAAAAGCTATTAATATTGGGATAGAGTTTACGACATGCAGAAACCACACAGATTAAAGATGCAATCTGGCTGGGGACAAATGCCCACAGGCAAGACAGCAAACTAGAGAGCGCTAGAGTAAGAGTCTTCAAGGAACAAGAGCGGACGCACCGTAATCTCTTGGTGCTCACAGCTGCTTGGAAACTGTAATCAACGAACACGGGGAAATTCTCCGCATCACTGCCTGTAATTCTCTCCCAGCCTTCCACCAGCCCATCCTCTATGCACGTATGCTCATGTTACGCTTAATAAAATATTGACCTTCTATTCAATAAAAAGTGGTGCTATGTCCTTTATACAGCCACTCCATGTAGGCTCTGCGTCCCCACGCTCCAAGAGAAGCAAGGCACAAAATGTGCACTGCATTCAGAAATAATTTTTTTTTAAACATGCCCTAGCTGCGTAGTTGAGGTTCATTTCCGTCATAATGAAAACAAAAAACCCAACATGAAGATAAATCCTTCAGAAAGAATAACCTTAGCAATTGTGTGCAAATGGTGTGTGATAATTAATAGGAAATGTAATATAATATTAGGAGTGTGCGATATTTGCGTAAATTCTTTTGCAAAAAATACATGGAATTCTTCAATAAGTACACGAAATAACAAAAAAACATCGGTCCAGCATTTGGCAGCTGTTTTGCCATGTACATCCTCGCATTCATTCTTGGATACAAGGACATATTTTGCACTAAGAAAAAGTCGCAAAATCACGCGTGCACGAACAGCATCTGCACACGTTCTCTTTGCAAACCTTGTTTCCTGTGTTTATGCCATGGGATATTGACCCGAACAGAAGCTTCTTTACTTGATCTGGTCACGGTGTAATCACGTAATTGCCATGATTTCATCACAAATGTAAAGCAAATGCCAGAAATTAACTGAGATTACACTGTGTAACAGAAATTTCACCAGGACATACATAAAACCACAGAATTAGCGATAGCATCATAAGCGTGTCCTTTCACTGCAATTGCTTAATCCTCTGCATGTACACGGAAATCATTTGTCAAATATCAGGAAATGTAATCAAATAATGGAACAAAACAATTAAATGGAAAGGATAGCAAGGGTTATGAAAACATGTTCTTTGCTCACATAGATTGATTATGCACTCAGCTGTCTGTTGTACGTGCACCACAATATGCTTACAACGTGTGCAGTCTCCGAAGCTGTACGTCGTTACCGAAAGCACAGTGACAGTCCAGTATGCAAATAAACACAGTGCTAGGTGCTTGTGTGCTGACAAAATGGCCGTCTCTTCATCGCGGGCGCACTCTGGAAGTCAGGCAGCCTTTGTTTGGACGTGGGCGGGGCTCGTCAAAGAAACAGGAAGTAACTGCCGAGGAGGACGTCCGAAACATGCAGGCTTCACGCTGAAGTCCCGGGGCGCTTCAGAGAGACCGGGCGAAAGAGCGAGGGCAGACTGCATGGTAACAGAGGCAACACGGGGCTCCCGAGTGGTGAGGAGACCCCTGCGGCGTGCCAAAAGACGGCCCAGGAACCTGCACACCGAGCCGGTAAGTGAGAGCTTGCAGGCGGGGCGGGGCGGGGGGATTGTCTGTGCGTGTACTCTCGTGTGTGGGCGGCGGCGGCTGGGGGGGCGGGGGCGGCGGCGGCTGGGGGGCGGCGGCGGCGGCGGGCGGGGGGGGGGGCCGCCTGGGGAGGTGTAGTGTGTGTCTGTATGTGTGCGCTAGTGTCTGCCTGCGTGTGCATGTGTTGTGAACAGCCTGCTCTGTGTGTGTGTGTGTAGGTGCGGCGGCGGCGGCGAAGGGGGGGGGAGGGAGGAGGTGTGGCTGTGACTGTGATGTGCGCGGCTGTGATGTGCGCATGCGTGAATGTTGACGCGCGTGCACGCAGCTCAATCCACGCTCGTCACAGTTTTGTGTCCCTCATTCCCCGGTGTCAGGCAGCTATAAGTCTCCGACCCTGGACGCATCCTTCGGATGCGAATTCCAGGGCAGCTATAAGTCTCCGACCCTGGACGCATCCTTCGGATGCGAATTCCAGGGCGAGACCTAAAAATGAAACGAGAATGCATGGAGATTCTGTGGGTTAAAGTGTAGAGAGAAAAAGGAGCCCTAAAACACACAGCCGTTAAAAAGGCAATATTCTTTGCCCACCAAGTCCCTCCGTTCCTGAGAAATATATGCTGTTCGCTGTACACATGGCACCGAGGGGAATAAGAGTCAGTTCAAGGTTTGCGCGGCCATTACTTAGGTAATAGTTTCAAGCTGTAAGCACAGCTGCACAGGCATCGCCAGACAAACTATCACAGCGCTGCGTTGATCGCAGTGGGACCTTAAGTGTCGGGATACAGAGATGGCAGCAGGCCCTGGCTGTGAAAACAGTTTGAGCCGAATCAGATGGGGGCCAACTGGATGGGCAGCACAAAAAGAAAACAATTGGCTCATTCAACAAAGTCAGGCCTCTGCCCCAGAGACTCGCCAGAAGACAATAACATTCAACCAGAGCCAATGAAAACAAGAACCAGCCAAGTGGCTGCGCTTACAGAACATTTTTTTTTGTTGTGTAACAATGCTAAAAATATATATAAAGGCTGATGTGTTCTTAAATATACTCGCTATGGTCTATTTTAGGGTTCCTTATCCAAGATGGTTTTCATTTCGAATCTATAACTGCTTGCTTTGTGTGCTTCTAAAGTAGCCGACAACCAAAAGGTAAGCAGGAAGAGAGAGAGATGTGGAGTGAAAGACAATCTATCATAAGTCCTGTTATGCGCACTCTTATAAAGCGCATTTTAGGTTTCTAGCGCCTTGAAGTTTTCTCGTCAACCTGACTGACCCTTTCTGCATTACTTTTGTTTTTTTTTGTATAACACCCTCATGTTGGCAACACACTGTGCGAGGTCTGCGTGATGACGCTTATGTTCAGTTATGCATGTTATGTGGATTCCAACTAGTTTGTGATCCAAGATGAAGTCCCTGAGGAGTGTTTTGGGGTCTGGGTAAGAGTACCGTAGGGCTTTGCCAACCACTTCATTTGAGTCGGATAAACCGGTGTTGCCCAGCCTCTTGCGTCGTGTTGAGGAGGCCTATCCTGGTCCTAGATACGGTATTTATGCTGTGAGGGGTTTCGCGGTCTCACTAATGTGTTGTGTATAGGGTCTGTGAGGGATGAGTGCACGAGGAGTAAATTATCTATGGCGGCAGAGGCGCTTTACCAACTTAATAGGCTTGATGAACAATGTTTTTGGAAAATCTGGAACTTTAAATAAAGAGGTCAATAGTAGTGACAAGCTGGATCCTTAGAGCCCATATTTTGTGGAACAAAACGGGGCTGAAGCAGGGGAAGCACACATACACAGGGGCTCAAGAGAACAACCTAGATTTACAGCTCTGGTCTCTTGTTTCCAAAGAAGACACTTTAGACAAAAACAAGCATTGGCATAGGCAATAGGTGTCGCTTTTGGGTCCTTATAAGTATTTAGTTATGCTGCACAATATCCTGGGTGCAACAACATTCAACTGTTGCATGGCTAAAACATTTATAAGGTCCCAAAAGCAAGACCTACTGGCCATGCCAATGCTTGTTTTCCAGACCACCATTCATCTCTGCACACTTAGGAGCCAGTGTTCCAAGCGCTCAGTGATGTATGTATGCAAAGTTACACTGCCGAAAAAGGTCCTTCAAGTCTGCGTGCTCTCCCACTCCTTTTTTTCGTGGATGGGTGTTGACAGACCCCAAACACTTAGACTCCCTGTATTGAAAAAATGGCATGACTACATTTTTCCGCAGAGCTGAAAGAAATCCCCAGACAAAGTACCACTTCGCAGTAGGCAATCTGTACTCTGACATAATGATCACTTGGTCTTTTAGCTGTTATGTAATTGCTGTCTTTGCCACCTTTTGACACAAGGTCTCCAGCTTTGTCCATACTAAGCTTGATTGCCCTGTCTCTGTGTGAGGCCAGTATCAGTCCAGTTACTACTTTTGCCCCAAGCCATCTGCTAAGAGGTGTGATTTCACACAAATAACTATTGCTTTATAATACAACCATGGTCTTATCGGTTTGTTGCTCTTCTAAACTAATATGCAGTTGCAGAGGAAAATAGATGTGCCAAGTTCTCAAAGTGTGTACTTGTTTGTATATTATTGGGGTGCAAATCGTAGGAATGTCTTGTGTCCTCGCTTTCAGCTGTGATTGAGTGGGGTCTGTAGAAGTTAAAAAAAAAAAGGTTTAGAACCACTGTTTTAGATCGTACCAGCACTTCTTCACCACTCTGCCATAGGTTTAATGCTCGGCACCAGTACTTTTCTGCAGGGAGCAGATATTTAATGAATATGCAGTAGTAGCTGTCTCCTGTGCTTCACTTGCAACGATAAATACAAATCCTTAAATACTACATGTCACAATTCAAAGGCTGGATGCAGAATAGGCAGTGCCCTGTACGTGCAGACTCATAGAGATGGCCACAATGGTATGTATCTGATGAGTATGATCTGAATAAAAACAGTTTAAATTCCTTCAGTAGAATGAGGCTGGCTGCTTTATACTGTCCCTTTTGGTCCTACAAACAGTTCCACTTCTAGGCAGAGAGGATTACTGGTGGACCATGTTTTCCCAAATCTAACCTAGTCAGAAAGATTAATCTCTGTCCTGCCCCCTCAAACCTCCCTTCCCTTCCTCCTTTGCATAGCTTGTTTACACTCTGGATTGGTAACCTGTATTCTTCCACTGCCCCCATTCAAGGGACAACTTCTTCTCTTTTAGCAATCTTTGCAAGTGCAAATGTCCGCTTACTCCCCTCTGCTGTTTTCCCCTCTCATACCCCTTCATCCTGTCCAAATTGCTCCTCCTCTCAGTCCATTTAAAAAAAAAATGTTAACCCCTGGGTCATCGGCTCCTTCAATACATCTCCTGGGTAATGCACTCCGACCCCTCTTCAGCGTAGACGAATAAGCATATATATGTTTTTATTTTGCCAATGTGTAAAATCGGCTAAATGCATTGGCGCAGGCAAATGATCTGTGTAGGCAAAGCTAAAAGACAACACCTACTGGCTTTGTCAGTGCTTGTTTTATCTTACAAATTAGGCGATCTCTTCTGTTTGGATGTTTTTATGATGGCTCCTAATAAGCCAGTTTCTACAGCGCTGTTGATCACCAGCCTGTGGCATTTGCTTACACCATACATAACCATAGGCATTGATGCAAAAAAATCATAAAAGGATACACTCTCATCCAATTTGAAAGATGACTCTGGGAATAAAAAGACTGAGATGCTCCTAGAAATATATCGCCCTCCAAGAGCGAATCGGGCAGCTGGTGCTTGATGGGGTTCTATGCGAATGAGCTAAAGCCTCATGTGGAATAGACTCATCTCTGCAACTCATTGTTCCAAAACCCAGCTGACTTTATCAGTAAACTTCTCAAAGATACACATTAGCAACTCTGCTCCTGGCCTTGATTAGATGCGAATAAAGAAAAAAGTCTGTGTTCTAATATTAGAACTTGCACTGTGCAACAAAAAGATCTTTCTGAAAATAACCTTTTTATAGATTGCTAAACTTCTCTTTACTAAATGGGGTTTTGTATATCTGCAGCCAGTTACTGTTCCGAGTTCAAGCTCCCTGAAGCGTTGAACTGCTCTGCAAACCATTATTGCTGCAAAAGAGAAAATTGCATTCTTTGATTGAAGAGTCATTTGCCATCAGCGCCGCATACTGAGCCATGGTCCAGTGCACGTATATGTACATTTCCTCAATCACTACGCATTTTTAACAAGCATTTACAATGCAATGGTTTTGCCTTTGTTAAAGTTAGAGCTATTGGCATTGCTCTTGACATTTTCATTTATGTTTTTTTTTAACATAAATAAATGGCATTGTCATTTACAATGCCACTAGCTTTATCTCTCGCAAATGACACACAAACACACACAGAGCCCCCCCACACACACCCACACAGAGCCCCACACACACAGCCACACAGAGCCCCCCCCACACACAGCCACACAAAGCTTCCCACACACACAGCCACACAAAGCTTCCCACAACAGCCACACAAAGCTTCCCACACACACAGCCACACAAAGCTTCCCACACACAGCCACACAAAGCTTCCCACACTCACAGCCACACAGAGCCCTCCACACACACCCACACAGAGCCTTCCACACACACCCACACAGCACAAGCAGGCAACAGGGGCACAAGCAGGCAACAGGGGCACACGGAGGCACAAGCAGGCAACAGGGGCACACGGAGGCACAAGCAGGCAACAGGGGCACACAGAGGCACAAGCAGGCAACAGGGGCACACAGAGGCACAAGCAGGCAACAGGGGCACACAGAGGCACAAGCAGGCAACAGGGGCACACGGAGGCACAAGCAGGCAACAGGGGCACACGGAGGCACAAGCAGGCAACAGGGGCACACAGAGGCACAAGCAGGCAACAGCGGCACAAGCAGGCAACAGGGACACACGGAGGCACAAGCAGGCAACAGGGGCACACGGAGGCACAAGCAGGCAACAGGGGCACTTACGGAGGCACAAGCAGGCAACAGGGTCACGAAAACTGAGGCACAAGCAGGCAACAGGGGCACGAAAACTGAGGCACAAGCAGGCGACAGGGGCACAAAAACTGAGGCACAAGCAGGCAACAGGGGCACACGGAGGCACAAGCAGGCAACAGGGGCACACCGAGGCACAAGCAGGCAACAGGGTCATGAAAACAAGTACAAGCAGGCAAAAGGGTCACAAGCAGGAATTGTAATTTAGACGGGGCTTAAGTGGAGAACGGTCAGTAGGGAAGTAGTGCGGCTGGTGCAGTGGTACCAGGCCGAAAGGTGAGAGGGGCTGTCTGCACCCCAGTTTGGACAGTTTCCACTACCTAACAGGGATTGGTGGGAGGGGGGCGTACTTCTTGCTTGCTTTAGGGCTGTTACTTCGAGGACGCAGTGCACGCTCCTGCCTGCTGCCGCCGAGACACGACAACAGGCAGGGAGAGGACAGGCTGGGAGAGGGCAGGGAGGGGACAGGCTGGGAGGGGACAGGCTGGGAGGGGACAGGCTGGGAGAGGGCAGACTGGGAGAGGGCAGGGAGGGGACAGGCTGGGAGAGGGCAGGCTGGGAGAGGGCAGGGAGGGGACAGGCTGGGAGAGGGCAGGTTGGGAGAGGGCAGGCTGGAAGTGGACAGGATGGGCGAGGAAAGGCTGGGAAAGGGCATGGAGGGGACAGGCTGGGAAAGGGCAGGCTGGAAGTGGACAGGCTGGGAAACGGCATTTCGGTTTTCTTGTGAAATCAGTCAGACTTCGGGAAACCTCGATGCCATTATAAGACCATGAAACACGGCTACCCCAAGGATACTTCCGTTTTCAACCACAGGCCATGTTTGATGTAACAGTCACTACGCTAAGTGCATCCTGTTTTAAATTGGTTTCTTTTTCCATGTCTATCTGCACTCCCTGTTGGCCAATTAAAAGCCTACACCTCATGTTCACCATGCTACAGGATTCACATAGTAAGAAAAAGTATGAAAGGGGGCGACTTTAGTGAGAAAGCACGCGTTTCCCCCTGGGTTGCAGAGCCACATCTTCTGAAATAAGAATTCAAAGTCCTCTCTCTGCATATCTAGACATCTGCTTCCCCCTCCAATCATCTCACTGACAACCACACCTGACCAGTCAATCATTCGAGCTGTGGACTCCGCTTCAGCACTGATGGGCTTAACTTCTGCCCCTCCCCAATTGCAATATCTTGACGCTTTGCGAGGCAGTGCAGCTCGCTTGTGCCAGACCCCAGCACATATATGATGGTATGACGCTAGCCTATGTACACAGATGTGTAAATAATAATCACATTATAAGTAATAAGGGTGTGTGTGGGTGTGTATATATATATATCGTCCCCTCCTTCCCAGTCCATGAAAAGGGCTCCCGTGCTTGCTCCGGGGCAGCCCCAGGGTCTCTGCATGTTACTGGTCCCGTGTAGCCGAGGCCCAGGAAGAAAAGACACCGCTCAAGGTCAGCGGCTGAGGTTGAAACCTCTGGCAAGCAGCGCTTCCAGCCCCCGCCCTCCCCCCTCACACACACCCACCCCCATGAAGGATTCCTATCGACATAGTACTGCTACGTGGGATGGAAAGATCCGTTTTATTTTTTTATTTTTATTTGTGCGTTTTTATATAGCGCGGACTTTACCCGAAGGTGTCAGAGCGCTTCACAATAGGAACAGAACTGATACATGAGAACATTACAAGTGAACAAAATATAAAAGCAAACTTTACATTAAATGAAGCACAAATGACAATCGTGAGCCAACAAAATACAAAAGCTCTTCAAATGTTAAGAAAGCTTCAGCACAACCGCTAAACAACCGAACGGGACGCGGTACAAGGTGCCGGGACACACAGAGCACAAACACACACACCCTAGTGGCCTGAGCCACCCTCACAAGTGCTGCTGTGTGCAAGTGTGAAATAGGAAGTGGCGACAGGGCCCTGTGGCAGCAGGTGGGCGTGGAGAGTGCAACCCATGGCGCGCAACACAGTAAGTGAGTGCACACAGGCCCCTCACACGGTACACGTCAATAGATTGCATCCCAGGTTGTGCAACGATTTCCAAATATGACGCTGAACACAGATATTGAAATGCCTTATAGTGCCCTGCCCCCCACAAGATGCAGAACCAGGCCTGGTGTGCAAATCACAAACAACCACCATACGTTGTGCACGAGAGACACCAGCACACTGCATACACGCAGGTCTCCCCCCAAACATAGAACACCAGAGGTCTTTCCACGCAGAAATGGTGTGATACGCAACACCCCGTTACTCGCACACTAGGCTAGGGACACAACGTCCTGCTCTCAGGCAAACAGCTTCCAAACAAGACTCAGGGGCAAACGAGGACAGCCGAGGCCCACTTATCAACCCCTGTCTGGGCAGGTTCTCCCCCCCCGTCAGCCGGCACCAGGGCGGGCCGCGTCCTCGCCAGAACATCCACTTTAACAATCACACCAAACACATAAGTTAGAGGTGGGTTTCACGTGGAGCTGATGGAGGAGCACGACTACGCGCAATTGTGCCACCACCATTACTGTGTGCAACCCAGCCACACGCACACACCACAGCCTCCAAGCATTACAGCCACACGCACACACCACAGCATCCAAGCATTACAGCCACACGCACACACCAAGCCTCCAAACATTACAGCCACACGCACACACCAAGCCTCCAAACATTGCAGCCACACGCACACACCACAGCCTCCAAGCATTACAGCGACACGCACACACCACAGCCTCCAAGCATTACAGCCACACGCACACAGTACAGTGCCCTGTAAACACAATCTGGCCACACACTCGGCAAACACTCCCCACTGCTGAAGAGCAACACGTCCTAGTGCTTGTTTTTGCGTATTTTTCTGGGCAGCTGGTATTTTTTTTTTGGCACAGGGATGGCACAGACCCTGCCAGGAGGGCTCCTTCACGGAGGGTTTTTACATGCAGAAGAGATTACTACCAGGCACGTTTTTGTTGTTTCAATTCCCCCTCCATGTGCCTCACTGCCAGAAATCGGGTATATAAAATGACACTGAGTGGCTTGATTAAAGGTTATTGGACGAGGACGGAAAGGAGCTCCACAAAAGGCTTACACACCCTCAATTTATTAGCCACAAGCTTGATTAGACGGAGGGAGGCCTCGCAGATGCGGCCGGGCCGCCTTGAAGGCGGCTGCCGGCGGGCTGACCCGGGAAGCCCCGCGCGGAGCTGATTGCAATTACCCGACGCTTTACACATCGTCTGGCCCGAGACTGGGCTGTCGCAGGACCACCAGACGCTGCTGCGGGCGCTGCAGATGGCACCGGCTGACACACTTGGGGCACATTACACGAGCATCTGCACAGCACATGATGCCGGGCTGTTTCATGATAGCTGGGGCTCCACAGAGTGTGTAAACGAGCCGGCTGTCAAAGGCAGATATATGGGAAGCCTCGTGAAGCCCACACGGCAGGGGAAAAGGAAATGGGAGGGGAATCACGCGCAGGCTGGATCATTTCAAAGAAGCCCAAGAAAAACCACGCTGCAATAAAACTCCCATTACCTTATTAAAATGTCCTTGTTAGAATGAGTTCCCTTTAAAAGCACGCACTGCAAACACACTGCGCTGGTGCTCTGCTGACTTATCCCGCTCGGATTCTGCATCTACTCGAACTGCCTCATACGAGCCTTCTGGCGACTTTTGCTCGGTTGTCATTGTGCATCCAGAGTGGCTTTTAGGATGTGATTCTGCCTCATTAGTGATGTGTTCTGGTCGTACGGTTCGGCTCCCGGTTCTGTGCACGCAGCAGAGAGGCCAAGGACTGGTTGTGCAGGTAGGGGGGCGGGAACGGGGCCGGGGAGACACGGAGAGCGAGGCAGCGGTAGGGGGGCGGGAACTGGGAGCCGAGGCAGCGGTAGGGGGGCGGGAATGGGGCCGGGGAGACACGGAGAGCGAGGCAGCGGTAGGGGGGCGGGAACGGGGTGTATAATTCTGCACATCGCTGATGTAATTATTGCGGGATGAATGCAACTTTGAAATGTGACAATTGTTCGCAATTCCAAAAATACCAAATAAATAATACATTAAAACAAGGAGCTGAGGAGCCGAGGAGAGGTGGGGAGAGGAGGACACCATCTCACTCACCTTCGCTTTTAGTGAGAAGCGACTCAGCATCCAGCCTTTAGCCTCCAGACTCCTGCTGCCTGCCTGCGTGTATTCGGCGGCGGGGGAAGCTCCGTGCTCCGTGTTCCTGCAGCCTGCAACGGGAGAGGACACGGGGGGCGGGAGGGGACACGGGGGGGCGGGAGGGGACACGGGGGGGGCGGGAGGGGACACGGACGGGAAAGCAGAGGACACGGGGGGCGGGAGGGGACACGGGGGGGCGGGAGGGGACACGGACGGGAAAGCACTCACGCAAGCAGGAAAGGGTGCCGGCTCAATGCCGGGACAGACTCGGGGGCGTTCCCGGCCTCGCGTGACGTTGGCAAAAGCCAAAGAATGTCGGGAACGCCCCCGTGTCTGGTCCGGCATTGACGGACAGGCCCCTCGTCCAATGGCAAGGCTCCGTTTACGGAGCCAGCCAATCAATGACGAGGGCCGACCCAAAGCCACACACACAACTCAAGAGGTTTTTTTGGCACATGCGCAAAGCGCATGGCCAGTCAAAACCTAAAAAGGTAGTGCACATTTCTGAACTCTAGGGTTGGCACTGATGTTGGTGAACCCATTATCGGTGTTAATATCGGATTCCAATCTAATTCATCCTGCTGCTTGAGTAGACAATCATCCTGGCTTACCATAGGTCTAGTTCCTTACTTGGCCATCGATATTCCTTTAAATTAAATCTTCATTCCCACTAAGAATATTCAGAGCTTTCTGTTTAAATGCTGGACTTTGTGAAGACTGTAGATTTAGTCCACCAGAACAAAGTTTCTGCTCAGGTAAAAGGCTGTGGCCTTTCCTTTTTTTCTGTATTGTGTGCGCTTTATTTAGTTGTGGTCAATCTGGGCTGTTTTATTCGGTCCGCTTGACAATTGCTTGATGACTTACACAAATTAATTGGGTTATCCATGTACTCTTACTGCTCATGGCAGAAGAACTGGATAGGCTTATCTACACTTCGTAATTCAAGGAACACACCTCGTGAAATATGCTATCCATTAAGCTCTTTATGGACTTAAATGAGTCCTCACATGCGTCAATTAGTCTATGGCTAGCATAGGTCATTTCAGCAGCAGTGCTAACTGTTCTTGACTATAATTGATTAACTTAGCAAGTTTTGATTTGTATTTGCTTTTCATTTCACTTTGATTGTACAAGTAATTAAAAGGTGCTGAAACCGCCAGTATTCTGTGTGAGACATCGATTGTAAACAAGCATTGGCATAGCCAATAGGTCTCGCCTTTAGGCCATTATAAGCGTTTAGTCATGCAGCACATTATCCTGTTAATAATCCGGTCATTCACACAACTAAGTTTTCAGAAATACCCTCTTTACTGCTTCTAAATGTTGCAGTCTAGTGGGAGTAAACTGTAGATTTAAATATCAATCAGCGACAATCATAAACTGTGGTTTATTACTATTACTGAAAACACACATGTTTAAGGAGACTTGCACTAGGTTTAAATTACGTCTTTCAGTATCAAGCTTTGCATGAATAAACAATGCACCAGGAGGGTCGAATGTGGACCACTGTACATGCAGATGCAGCCTCTTGTCCACAGACTTCCGTTGGGCTCGTATCGCTATTCTTGTCCGCTACATAGTTGAAATTTTATATAAATTCACATGTACGTTCACAAGCGTTTATTAAGTATATACATACGTGCACACATACAAGGCGACACATTGTCTAGCTCAAGCAGTCTAGGCAGGAAGGCACTCAGACAGATGAGTAATGGTCGTGCTGGAACTGAAATTTATTATGCTTATTTATGAAGCAGTTTGGCAGCATAAGATGAATTTCATATCCTTACGACGATATTATTCTTGTGCTCACAGGGTTTGCGATCAAATTACAAATAATGCACATTTGAAGACTACATGTACCAGAAGGCACCGTACACAAAAATCTGGAGGAAAAGGGCTGACTATCTATTAGAAGTGTTCCAAAGCAATCACAGGCTGGGACATTAGAGGGAGAAATCTGTAGGTACGTAGGATAAACACATCTAGCCCTATACGGGCTGTCTGCCGTGAACTGTTTGGCTATGGGGTAAAAAGCACCATAGTTGTATTGTTATTGCTTGGTTTCTTTTTCATGATGAAATCTATACAGGGCTTTAAGTGGGATGAAAAAACGGGGGGTCTCTCAAAGGGGCGTGGCCAGTGTAATTAAGGGTGAGGCTTAAAATCTAGGCTTAGCATAGTGTGCCGCCGGGCTTGTATTTTGATGTTTGTCATTGTATCCAGATATATGGTACAACAAGTAACATCATACCTACAACAAGTCAGGCCTATTTGCTTTGCAAATGGTTGTTAGTGGCAAAAGATAAATAAGCAGCAACTATGACTAGTATATATTATTGCAAAAGCTTCCACTTAAAGCCCTGGTGACACCACAACAATGTTTCTGCGCCTGAATTTCAAAAAGAGATAAGGACTCTCTTTAAAGGATTTCCCTTCACCTGCAACGCTCACCTGGCCTGACGTCATGCCGTAATTTCTCCACGTGTGAGAAGTGAACAAGATGAGCAGCGCACATCGATGTGCCTGCAGTCACTGCAGTCCGGAAAAAAACAGACCGCCAGTGACAGGGCAGAAAACAGAGCCCTATAGAGACATGCTTTGTGGCCTCCTTGAAAAAACTGCTGGTGCTCAGCACTGGTGAGACCCGACCCACTTATAGCCCTGGTCCTACATAAAATTCAATAAAAGTGTTTCAAATAAAAAAGTCGGCGTTTCCACACAGTGGAAAGCATTGTGCGGAAATCACTTCTCAAAGGTCAACTGGTCATCTTTCAGTAGCTTACTTCTAAATTTGGCAGTTAAAACTGGTACTGAGGTGAAATCAATACCCAGAAAGTATTACTAGGTGTAAAAATTACAAAATCATGAAGTTATTCTACCAAACAATGTGCTACATTATGCCGCATAATTTATCTTTGCTTGCCACATAATTTAGTCTACCCTGCTGTCTAATTTGGTGCTCCCCTGCAGCATAATTCCAGGTGCCCTGATGACAGTGCCTCCGAATTGCAAGTAACTCGACGACATCTTAGTGGCTTATGTAATCAATATTCAATTCCTTCCAGTCTGACGTGTAGAATTATAATTGGGCAGCTGTGGATACTGGAATGTTTTTCACCAAAGGAATCCGAGTGACATGAAATAAACAGGAGCGAAGTTTGTATGGTCTACAATGTCACTACACACAAGCTGTAGGTGAAAAAAATCACGTTTATTCACAGTTCTCCTATCTACAATTTTATTTTAGATAAGGGTTCTAAACCGGTCTCGGGGCTTTAAGTTGGATGAAAAAACTGGGGGGGTCTCTCAAAAGGGGGTGACAAATGTAATTAAGGGAGTGGCTTAAAAACACAAGGTAAAACTCTGTATTTAGCATAGTGTGCCGCCCGAGGGTTTCTGTCATTACATCCAGATATAACAAGGCAGGGCTATTGGCTTTGTCAATGGTTAGTTGCATAAGACAAATAACCAGCAACTATGGCTTGTTGTACATAATATTGAAAAAGCTTCCACTTAAAGCTCTGCTGACACCACGACAATGTTGCTGCTCCCGAGTTTCAAAAAGAGAAGGGAAATCCAGAGATTAAATGACTCTCTTTAAAGGACTTTCCTTCCCCTGCACGCTCACCTGGCATGACGTCATGCCATAACTTCTCCCCTAGTGAGAAGTGAGCACAAAACAGAGCCTGATAGACCCGTTTCGAGGCCCCCTTAAAAAAACTGCTGGGGCTCAGACCAGGCCCACTTAGAGCCCTGGCCCACTTAAAGCCCTGGGTTTAGTATTGTGAACAGGTGTTTCTAATTGTGGTATTTTAAAGAAAGAAACAGTCTGAAGGAGGCAGGCACCGTTTCCGGAAGCGTTTACTTTCAATCAATCAAAATATTTATAGAGCGCGCTACTCACCTGTAAGGGTCTCAAGGCGCTAAAGGGAGGGGGCGGGGAGGGGGTGCTGCTACTGCTCGAATAGCCAGGTGTTGAGGTGTTTCCTGAAGGTGAGATGGTCCTGGGTCAGTCGTAGGTGGGCGAGGAGGGAGTTCCACGTCTTGGCAGCCAGGTAGGAGAATGATCTTTCTCCGGTGGTGGTTCTGCGAATCCGTGGGACGGTGGCGAGGGCGAGGCTAGCGGAGCTGGCGGGTTGGAGTGTAGAACGTGAGGCGGTTGTTGAGGTATTCAGGGCCCATGTCGTGGAGCGCTTTGTCTGCGTGGGTGAGGAGCCTGAACGTGATCGTTTTGCTGACGGGGAGCCAGTGTAGGTCTCTCAGGTGGGCAGATATGTGGCAGTGGCGAGGGATGTCGAGGATGAGTCGTGTGGATGCGTTCTGTATGCGCTGGAGTCTTTTCTGGAGTTTAGCTGTGGTTCCTGCGTATAGGGGCGTTCCCGTAGTCCAGTCGGCTGGAGACGAGGACCTGGGTGACCGTCTTTCTAGTTCCGGTAGGGATCCACCGGAAAATCTTTCGGAGCATGCGCAGGGTGTTGAAGCAGGAGGATGAGATGACGTTGACTTGCTTGGTCATCGTGAGAGAGGAGTCCAGGATGAACCCCAGGTTGTGTGCGTGGTCGGTGGGTGTCTGTGCGATGCCCAGCGCTGTGGGCCACCAAGAGTTGTTCCAGGTGAATGGGGATGGCCCGAGGATGAGGACCTCTGTCTTGTCTGACTTCAGTCTCAGACGGCTGAGCTTCATCCATTCCGCTACGTCTTTCATTCCATGCTGGAGGTTGCTCTTGGCGGTGGTGGGTCTTTGGTGAGGGAGAGTATCAGCTGGGTGTCGTCGGCGTAGGAGATGATGTTGAGGTTGTGTTTGCATGCAATGGCGGCGAGGGGACTCATGAAGATATTGAAGAGGGTTGGGCTGAGCGAAGAGCCTTGGGGTACGCCTCAGATCTCGGTGGCCGCCGAGCGAAAGGGAGGGAGGTGGACTCTCTGGGTTCTGTTGGAGAGGAACAAGGTGATCCAGTCCAGGGCTTTACCTTGGATCCCAGCGTTGTGGAGGCGATTTTTGCAGTGAAAGAACGTGGCGAGGGAGTCGCAGAGGTCTTGTGACGGTGTGATGTCGTTGCTGCTGGCGCTGGGGTTGGAGAGTTCTTTTACGATGCTGAAGACTTCCTTGCTGTTGTGTATGTTGTTGTCCAGCCGCTCTTTGAATGATATCTTTTTGGTGGTGCGGATCAGCTGGTGGTGTTTGCGAGTGGGCTGTCAGGTTTTCTGTCTGTTCCCGGCGCCAGGTTTTCTCGAGGGTTCGGCAGGATTTCTTTGATTCTATGAGGTCGTAGGTGAACCATGTGGCTTTCCTGTTGCCGGGCTTGCCTGAAGGGTTCTTCAGTGGTGCGAGGGTGTCGGCGCAGTTGGTGATCCACTGTGTGAGGTTGCAGGCTGCGTCGTTGGTGTCAGCGGTGTCGATTGGTGGGTTCTGGCTCAGTTATGTGGCTAGCTGGTCTGTGGTGACTTTGCCCCAGCATCTGTGGGGGATCTGTTGCGGGCGGTGGTGGGAAGTGGTCTTCTTAAAAGATGAAGTGGATGCAGCTGTGGTCGGTCCAGTGTAGTCCGGTGGAGTGGCTGAAGGTAACGTGGCCGCTGGCAGAGAAGATGGGGTCGAGCGTGTGGCCGGCGTAGTGGGTGGGGGTGTTCACCAGTTGCTTGAGTCCGAGGTTGTCGGGCAGGGCGGTGGTGGTGTTGTCGTTGTTGTTCTCCAGGTGGAAGTTTAGGTCCCCTAGGAGGATGTAATCTGATGAGACGAGGGCATGCGGGCTGATGAAGTCGGCGAAGGCTTCACTGAATTGTGTGCGTGGGCTCAGGTGTCTGTAGATGAGGGGTCCTCTGAGGGTGGTCTTTGGGTCGGTGTGGATCTGGAAATGTAGGTGTTCGGTGGCAGGGAGGATGTTTTCGGAGTTGGTCGTGATGCTGATGGTGTTCCTGTAGATGATGGCGATTCCTCCTCCGGTTTGCTTGAAGCGGTCCTTCCGGATGATCTTGTAGCCGTCCAGGATGGCTATGGTGATGTCGGGGGCTGAGGAGCCGTTCATCCAGGTTTCCGTGAGGAAGGCGACGTCTGTCGCTGTTTTATCGAGGAGGTCCCAGAGTGTGATGGCGTGCTTGTGGACGGAGAGGGTGTTGAGTAGGATGCACTTGAGGTGGTGGTTGTTGTTGTTGCCTGGTCCGGAGGGTGGGGTGCAGGTTCGGAGGCAGGTGAATTTGCAGGCTTGGCGGGTGAAGGGTCCGTGGGTGCGCTTCGGGGTGGCTCAGTAGCAGGCGGATGGTCGCCCGGTGTTAAGTGCGTGGAGGGTGGTGGTGTCGTATCTCAGTCTGGTTTCTTGATTTCGGCGGGGGCTAGGGGTTCTGGCGCTGAGCGCGGTCCAGGTGCGGACGGGCGTAAACGGGCTTGCCTTTGGCGCGCCTTCGACCTCACAGAATTAGGAACCTGCTCTGAATTGCGGTGCTGAGATGTAATCACCAAGAATAACATTATTGTGAAAAGACTGTTCACGACAGAGGGACGGTATGGTGTCGGTATTACAGTATCTTAATAAACAGAGAAATCCAATTGGCTCCCTTTTTCTGAGTACAAATTGACTGTAGCTCTTTTAATCAATGGTTTTTCGGTCTGCTGTCTCTTTAGTTATAGCAATCAATAGACAGCCTTGTTCAGCCTGACAAAAAATCCGACTCTTGTTATCAGACAGTGCCATTCTCAACCTGATAGTATCTGTATAGCCTGTGTCATCCACAAACACCTCCCATTCGTCTCAAAACACCTTTACAGCTTGAGCACTCCTTAGAGTTCCCCTCTGTTAACACAGCACTTATAAACCACACACAGTTCAATCAATCAATCAATCAGTGACATTTGTAAAGCGCGCTACATACCCGTAGGGTCTCAAGGCGCTGGGGGGGGGGGGGGGGGGGGGGGGGCCGCTACTGCTCGAACAGCCAGGTCTTCAGCTTCTTCCTGAAGGAGAGGTGGTCTTGGGTCAGGCGCAGGTCGGTCGGGAGGGAGTTCCAGGTCTTGGCGGCCAGGTAGGAGAAGGACCTTCCTCCTGTAGTCGCTCTTCGGATGCGGGGGACGGCGGCGAGGGCGTGGTTGGCTGATCGGAGGTGGCGTTTGGGAGCGTAGAAGTTGACTCGGCTGTTGAGGTAGCTCGGGCCTTGGTCGTGTAGGGCTTTGTGTGCGTGGGTGAGGAGGCGGAAGGTGACTCTCTTGCTGACGGGGAGCCAGTGGAGGTCTCTCAGATGTCCGGAGATGTGGCTGGTTCGTGGGATGTCGAGGATGAGTCTGGCTGAGGCGTTTTGGATCCGCTGGAGTCTCTTCTGGAGCTTGGCGGTGGTGCCGGCGTAGAGGGCGTTGCCGTAGTCCAGTCGGCTGGTGACGAGGGCCTGGGTGACGGTCTTCCTGGTCTCTGTGGGGATCCACCAGAAGATCTTCCGTAGCATGCGTAGGATGTTGAAGCACGACGAGGAGACGGCGTTGACTTGCCTGGTCATGGAGAGGGAGGAGTCCAGGATGAAGCCCAGGTTGCGTGCATGGTCTGTCGGTTTGGGTGCGGTGCCCAGGGCGGGAGGCCACCAGGAGTCGTCCCAGGCGGAGGGTGAGGAGCCCAGGATGAGGACCTCCGTCTTGTCCGAGTTCAGCTTCAGGCGGCTGGTCGTCATCCACTCGGCTACCTCTTTCATCCCTTCGTGTAGGTTGGCTCTGGTGGCGGCGGGGTCGTTGGTCAGGGAGAGGATCAGCTGGGTGTCGTCGGCGTAGGAGATTATGCTGGGGTTGTGTTTGCGTACGATGGCCGCGAGGGGGCTCATGTAGACGTTGAAGAGGGTGGGGCTCAGAGAAGATCCTTGGGGGACGCCGCAGATGACTTCGGAGGCCTCTGACTTGTATGGTGGTAGGCGGACTCTCTGTGTTCTTCCGCCGAGGAAGGAGATGATCCATTCCAGCGCCTTGTCCTGGATTCCGACGTTGCTGAGGCGCCGTACCAGGATGCGGTGGCAGACCGTGTCGAAAGCCGCGGAGAGGTCTAGGAGGATGAGGGCCGCTGTTTCTCCATTGTCCATCAGGGCCCGGATGTCATCGGTGGCGGCGATGAGGGCGGTCTCGGTGCTGTGATTGGCTCGGAAGCCGGACTGTGAGGGGTCGAGGGATCCGTTCGTCTCGAGGAAGGCGGCCATCTGCTTGTTGACGGTCTTCTCGATGACTTTGGCTGGAAACGGGAGAAGCGAGATGGGGCGGTAATTCTTGAGGTCGGTGGGGTCCGCTGTTGGTTTCTTGAGTAGAGCGCTGAGTTCGGCGTGCTTCCAGCTCTTCGGGAAGGTGGCGGTGTTGAAGGATGTGTTGATGATGTCTCGCAGGTGGGGTGCGATGACAGCGTCGGCCTTGTTGAAGACGTGGTGAGGGCAGGGGTCGGTCGGTGATCCGGAGTGGATGGAGTTCATTGTGCGGATGGTGTCTTCGGTGCTGATCGGGGTCCAGGCGTGGAGGGTGGTGGTGGGGGGTGGTTGTTCGGTCATGGTGTGCGTTGGTTGGTTGTCGAAGCTGCTGTGTATGTCTGTGATCTTGTTGTGGAAGTATGAGGCGAGGGAGTTGCAGAGGTCTTGCGATGGGGTGATGTCGTTGTTTCCTGCGCTGGGGTTGGACAGCTCTTTCACGATGTTGAAGAGTTCCTTGCAGTTGTGTGCGTTGTTGTCCAACCGGTCCTTGAATGCTGTTTTCTTGGCGGCGCGGATCAGCTGGTGGTGCTTCCGGGTGGCAAGCTTGAGGGAGGTCCTGTTGTCCGGTGTCGGTTCCCTTTTCCAGACTTTCTCGAGGGCTCGGCAGTTCTTCTTGGAGCTCAGTTTATGTCACTCTGTCAACATCCTTGTAATCGTCCGTTTCCTTCTGTTGGCAATGTTTCTCGAGCGTTTGTAAAGTCAAGAGACCTCCTTTCCCAGAATGCCAATCAATCAATTTATTACTCTTGCGATTTGCAGGTAGTTTTTACCCAGGTTGACAATACCTGCTTAACCTTGCAAACCACAGCCAGTTTATGTTAGTCTAACCTACACTCTCTCTCCCTAGTGCTAGTCCCCTGCAGTTGCCTTCACTCTCACTTACAGCCCTTGGAAGCCACAGCCATTTAGTTTCTGTCTCACAACGCAGATGTAGTTTTTGTATGCCACGGACAGTTCATGGCCCTGAGGAGACATCTCGGATGTCAAGTACAGAACACTATGCGGATGTTCTTATTCATCTGCCCACGCACAACGCAGTTGGAACTCAGCACACCTGTTACAATAGGAGTTCATAAGCCTCATGGTTCCAGGCACACTAGGGTCTCTTTTGGGGGAACAAGCAGTGCTTGTTTTGTGCCAGTGAGCCTAACTGGCACTTGTTTCTAGGCACCAGGACAGTTGGTGGGGGCTTGTACTTACATTTTAGTGTCCCTTGCTAACGCTTCAGCATAGGCATCAACATTTTGTGATTTCTTTTCTACGGTACACAAGGTCTGATGAAAGAGCAGGATATGGGGAGGTGGAGGTTGAGAGAGTGTGTGCTACGTGGCATGACCAGATACGTAAAGACTAAATACTGCGGCTGAATGGCTGCTCGGATTTGTGCAGCGCTGGCCAGTCACAGCCATCTTATTCCAGTAGAGGATGGTAAAATAGATCTGCAGGCTCAAGATGTCCTTGTACTCCGTTCACAATGGAGTACTATTTCTTTTCCTCCAGTAACTGTCTTTGTGCCCTCCTGCATGACTCATTCACCAGAACCACGATGCGTTGTCCCAGTGATGGCGTTATTCATGCCCCCACTCCTCAAACTAGATACCTGGGTGCGAGCACCATCACAGTTGCTGCTGGGCAGGATCTGAAAATCAGCAGGCCACTGAAAGAGTGCAATTGAGTTGAAAATGTTCTATTCACTGTGGCAGCACAGACCAAAGTTGTAGAACATAAGCGGTTCACGAGACACACAACAGGAGACAATGAGGAAACATACATACCTGGGCCTGTAACTGCTCACAGATTTAAATTGAAAGTGCTTGCCGTCACCGTGTATAAGCCATTTTATGCAGGCTGAAGTGAACAAAGAAAACTCATGGTTAAAAATGCAAATGACGGCCTGTGAAGCAGGCGCTATGTAGATATATGAGCGGAGGCAAACAATAAACCAGCACAAGCATGTGCCTCATGCGGCAGCAGCAGGGGGGGGGGTGGAGGCCTACGCGATTCCCTTGTGGGAGCGAGCAGCAAGGCGCGATGATTGCGACCATATGGGGCCACTCTCCCCCCGCAATGGAATCTCCAGATGTGCACGCGTTGCCATTGGAAGCAATGAAACACGTGCACGTTTTTGCCCCCAAAGCTGTGCCGATGGTTAAAGATCTCTTTCCTATGCATTGCATGCGCGCTGCGTAGGCGAGACCTAAGAATTAGCACTCTGCATCTCACTGATTTATCGCACAAAGCAGAACCCCTCTGACTCGAAGGAGGTAAGTGTTAGGAAGGTAGATTGCATCATCTCAGTCAGCCATTACTCTGTTGTCACAGGACCAACGGGTAACTAAGTATTCTGATGGATTCCCTCTTCTGTTTTCAAGTAACTCAAGCTTGGTATCCATTGGGAGCATTGCATATGACATAGAGCTGTGGAACGGTTTATGCTCTGGGTGATTTTCCCACTGTGATCGGATCAACCATTAAAGTACTCCACCTTGTCTAGTGTTCTTTCACCACTGTTGGTTACTTACATCCTTATTCTCCATTCTATTCAGGAGGAAATTTCCTGCTGCACATGATTTATATACTTTGTCCAATCTGTAATGTAATATCGGACTCTGTTATTTCTTTCTAATCCTTATCCAGATTGGCACCAGCCGAACAGCCAGCATTTTTTTTAATGTTCTTCCTCTTTGCGATCTTTCAGTTTGGGGGCTGTAAGAGATCCGGTTTTCTCTTTATTTGTTTTTGTCTTCTTTTTCTGCCACAAATACAGGGAAACATTGCCTTCATACCACATCCTAGCGCTCTCTGAAGTTGCTTAAATGCCATTTTTGAATTGCATGTTCCTGCCACAGGCCTGCTCGTGAGATTTAGCCCTCGTTTAGCTGATATGTGAATTCCCTCATCATTGTTTCACTTGGAGTGTTGTTTTGTGGCTGGAATAGGTGCTTCATGTTCTTGCCATTGGCGCCACACTCTGAGTGCACCACAAGCAGGCCATCCACCTTTTTTGCTGCTGTATCCGACCCAGAGGCTGGGGTTGGGTGTGGGGTTACAAGTTTCCTCATTGGCTCCGTTAATGTAACGGAAGGTACACACTCCATTTGGAGTTCTCTTGATGAGACCCAATTCACGGTAGTTCGAGCACTGCAAGCAGCTTGAATTTACGACCAGCGTGAGGAGTCCTGGAACAGAGCGCCCATCACAATCTCCACCACTTCACATCATGCTACACGCCTGCTGATATTTTATTCCGGGTGAAAGTTATTGGTGTTTCCACAATCTATTTGCTGTAGTAGTCGCTGGTTGATTGCTTTTCACTTGTAATGTAAACTTAATACGAGGTATTCTCATGGCTCCCTTTTCTGCTTTTAAATGTTTGATCTACTGTAAAGATTTTAGCCATAATATGTTTAATGAACTTACTAATCTCCCAGTTAAGTTTACTGTGGGTGCATAGTAAGGTGGTTTGGGCACTCACTGCCTCATGTAGGGAGACCAATATATGCTGTTCTGACTCCGGATAGTTTGCATTACATACCTACACACAGGAGGAGTCATTCATTCTTTCTTTCTTGGGTGCAGGGCATACCCATCTTTGTGACCTTGCTAATCATTCTCCCGCCACATGCCTGAGGCTTTGGGGCACTGCTTTTCTGACATTCAGATGAAAATAGTCTTGCTTTGGTAGCCTGGTTTTAACAGTTGCTCACGAGGCTCAATCCCAGGGTCTTTAAATGTTTCACGAGGCTTTGGAATTCCCTGCTAGGTGTCGACACGAGACTGGCTTTGAGATCCCTGAATATGATCTCTAAGATGCTGAGATGTATTTACTTTTATTCACATTTGTCTGGCCACCTGGCCTACTCTTCTCAGTGTGTCCATTTGTAGCTTACCGGGTGCCTGTTTAGCAATGGCATCCAACAATTGAGCAGATGTTGATATTCCAATTTGTCACTTCCACATTTCATTAGCCTTTAAATCTTGTTAGTGCACACGAGTCCAGAGATGACTCCAGATCTCAACACTTGTGTTGAGGAAATCGATTGGTAGAGCTGACGAGTGGTCCTAAGGAATTTTGTTCAGCATTAGTATGTTTAATACTATTCATACTTTGCACATTACCCCAAGGGTTCCATTGGCTCTGAATCTACTGCGTTATTCTGTCCATTCCCACTCATCACACACATTTCCATTGTATCTTTAGACATGGAATGGACAGGTACGTTGCCGAATGTACAGGCTCACTTATTCTTTCCTGTCTTCTATTGCTGGAAATTCAACACCTTTACATTAACCCTTCTTTTCAGGGTATCTCCTCTTTCACTGTTGAAAAATAGATCATGGTGATTGTGTTAGGCCCACCACTCAGGTTGTTTAATGATGAGTACATGTTTCTAAACACTACATACGATTCTGTCGAGCTTTGCCAATGCAGGGAACTGGCCCTCTGGAAGGGAGAGGATAGGAAACCGGGAGGAAGCATAGTTATTCAGCCCTTTGCAGAGATGTAGCCTTGCATGGGGTTGACCTTTCTGATAAGGCGCGTAAACTGCAAAAACTCTTTAGACCATTTTGAAAGAATGGCATATCAGCTATCCAATCCAGTTGAAAGAGAGAGATGGTCTTGTTTCGTGCAGTCATCCTTGTACAGGGTTGTGCTCTAGGGATGGCACTGTATTAAACTCAATGATATTCCGTCAATTGAAAATGTCCATTTCTGTGTTTTAGGTACATTATGACTAGTGAGTTCACTTTGGGCCCCACAGAGAAGTTCTTTGTAGAACACAACTACTTTCACCTGGATAAGTCCAACGTTATCATGTTTGAGCAGAGGATGCTGCCAGCTGTGACGTTCGATGGGAAGGCCATCTTGGAACAGAAGGACAAGCTTGCTATGGCTCCAGGTATACAGTTCAACTGAACAATCTTTTTCGTAATTTGATATTCTACTTAGCTGTTTTCTGATGAAAATGAAGGTGTGAGCTTACTACTCTAAACGCTTACCCTTTTTAGGCACTAGGAATGCATTGTACACTATTAATTTCGCCCCACGAGTTTCCCCCAACTCCTACTGTAACACTGCTAAAAGGTAATTAGCTAGTCCACGTCACAGGCCTCTATGCACAACGAATTTTGAACTAAGCCAGTGTCACTTTCCACCGATTTATTATGCATATGGTAGTAAAAGTTACCCACATAGTGGTTTTCATAGAGAAGGCAGAAAGGGCACAGCAACCTGGTCAGACCCTTTTTGGGGTTTACATGAAGAGCAGGAGCCACTCGGTCATTTGCCTTGGAGGCTGGGTTCATTTGCCTATGATTGGGCCAAGTTCAAGCCCTTCAGCACTTGGTTGTCAGTGGCAGCAAAGGGGGACACTCCTAGGCTTCTCAGAGGTAGAGCAGGTACTCAGGACTCAACACACACCCTGAAGTGCAATAACTGAATGTCCCGCCCATTGCTTTACTTATATTTACAAAAAACATAATTTGATACACACTGTTAAAATGGAATACAACACAGATAATGGCAGCAGATACAAACTTGTGTGGTGCTAGCGTTACTGAGCCTTGGCTACCTCCCTCCCCCCCTTCTTCCCAGGTGTTCCTCCTCTTGTATGTCAAAAGTATGCAGCATGAATTAAGGTCTGGCACCGATACCCCATTTCAATAGCAAGTGCGCTCAGTTCAAGTGTTTTAAACAGTCTCACCTCATGCAGGCCTCGGCTCTCTTTCGCTTCTTGCAGATGATGCAGTAGCAGCAGACGCAGCCTTTGCTGCAGGCAGCAGCAGAATTGAGTTGCCCCCTGGAGTCCTCCAGCATCTGTAGGTCCTGGATACCAGCAGCGGGCTTTAGCATCTGTCGACACCGATCCACTTTTCCTACCTGGAACCACATTACTGCAGAGACTGCACCCCACTACTCGGGCTTACAAATCATTCTCCAAAGCACAGCACAGGGTAGTCTGCTGCTTCTAACACTCAATGGACAGACACCCCTCAGGCAGAGTTGTCGGACTCCTTCCATCTCACCAAGGAGATGGGTTTTCAGGTGTTTCAGTGTATGGGTACAGGTCGACTCCAGGTAATGTCCCCTTATCTCTGGGAAGCTGGCTGTCAGGTAGACCCTAGCTCGGGTTGCACAGCAGACACAAGCTCTGGTTGTAAAGCAGTTATCAGAGCAAAGTGTGTTTTAGCATGGCTCTTCTTTAAAGTGTCCTCTCCAGGCTATCAATACACTCAACCTTGGTGAAGAGTGGTGCTTTTTAGGTCTCGCCTAGCACAGCGCTAGAAGAGGGCCTCTTGCAATCACTTCAGACCTTCACTCGTGGGTGTGGCGGCCTGCAGCTTGCGGGAGCGAGCAGGGGCACGCAGGGTTCCATCTGTTCTGTTTCGTTGCTTTCACTTTCGCAGAGGCGCTTGTTAAAGTTTCTCTTTTCTCCCCGACACCATTTTTTCTCGTCTCATTCCATCGTCCCCAGCTCTCCTACACATTTCAACTCTTTTCTTCTCTTCATCTCTACGTTCTGTAGTCCCTCTTCCTGACTGGTTTCTTTCTTTGTTTCTCCCTCTCTCTCTAAATTGCATCTCTCTCCACCTTCTGTGTCCTCTTTCCTTCCGCACCTCACTCCTTTTCAGGTCTACTAATCTCGCGTCTATACTCTTTACTAATCTCCAGATTTTTCTCTCCCTCCTCCTTTTTTTTTTCTCCTCTCCACCTCGCCCTTTTTTTTTTAAATCTACTTTTTCCTCCCCACGCCTCATCTCCTCTTCTCTCCATCAGTTACCCATAGCAATACTTTCCTCTTCCTCGTTTTACCCCTATGTATCTCCTTCCTGTCTATATTGTATCTCATCACCGTAGCCCCTTTCACCATCCTCTCTGCACGCATCCACCCCCTAACCTTCTCTCTTGTCTTACCTCCGCATTTGTTATCTGGAGAGAGGATGTGGGTTACAGCCAGAACTGGCGACTTGGCAACTGGGAAACCAGCTCCAAGTCCTGGCATAGGCTCCGCATCCTGTGATTCTGGACAAATTTCTTAATATCTCTGTTTAGAAAACAGTGGTCCGGCACTCCATTTAGTAGTAATAGTAATATTTAAAGAGACAAATTCTCAAAGCCAGAAGGAGCAGGTTGTGGTATAACTTCTTTATTCAAGATTCTTCTTAACAAAAACACGAGGTAGCCCAACGCGTTTCGTCCTTACAGACTTCTTCACGGCTACAAACAAATACATATAAACACAATTTAGACATTATGTACAGCACATCATATATACAAAAGATATACATTTATACAAAATTATACATTTAAAATACAATATCAATAAAATCATATTTTTTAAAAGGATCAACTTTATAGGATCCCTCGTGTATGGTGCATTTACATCATTAATATGTACACAGATACTCTTTTGAGATACAATGTTGGCAATATTCATAAGCCACAGGGAAACTAATATGTTCCTACCCACAAGTGCATGTTATGACAAATTTAGACCTGCTGATTCAAAAGATAATATTAAATAGCATTTTCAATATAAGCACAAAGAAAAGGGTGAAAGAGAAGAGAAAGAGAGGGTCAAGAAACATTAGAAAAGCACATTTTCTGATGCTGTGACCAACAAACAATAACATAGGGGTCAAGAAATCTAAATATCAATGCTTTGCAATTTCATGTCTACATCTAGTGAATATATCAGAACAAGACAAAACATTTGAAAGGACATTTCCTGATACTATGGTTAACAAAGAGCAACATGGGATACCCCAGGAGACCTCTCTATCGCTACTAGTTCATGACACCTGCCTATAAACCTATACATGTATTAAACTAGGTGTGAGGGCTTACCCAATATGTTCTTAAGTGTGTTCTTTTCAATCTCTAGATAGGATAGTTTTCACAAGTAAATGTTGAGCGTGTCAATAGATTCCAATAGCTTCCTAAGGGACAAATATCAATTAAGTAACGTATGTCAAAATTAGTGATTTACTCAAAACAATTACAACTGGGCCAGTTTATTTATGTATTTATTTATTTCTTTATTTATGGATGCACATACCTCCTTAGAAATAAATGAGAAGCGTTGTAAACAATAATGGTGTCTTCATAGGTCATATTCATTAAGGTCGCCCACCTTTAAGTTTCTTTACTCCTTTCCCTGATTTTTGTTTTTTTTTGTTTTGTCATAGTCTTTATGTCGCCTTCTGTCTCTGCACCTCTCCCATTTGCTTGCTATTTTTTATGACCTTTTTCACCGTTTAAATAGCATTTGCTTTTTTTAAGCAAGGCTCATTGATTCAAGCAGTGAGGGCTGACACCTGCTTGTGAACTGTAAAAAGGGCCACTTCAGTTTTTTATGCTTCCCTGGTCGACACTTTGAGGCCATTAAATTGGGTAATAGTCATAGTAGTTTTTATAGCACATTGAAACAACAAAACCTCTGGTACTGAGTTCCATATAAAACAAGTTAATTTAGGATGGCATTTTCTTTTCTTTCTTGGCACTGCCTCTGTGTCCTTTCTGACAACGGGGTTGCCCTGTTCTTCTCTCCGTCTTGCACAATCTCACTTTTCACTGACCAAGCTTTCATTTTCAATTTCACTGTTCATCTCTTCACTGCCCCTCTTTCTTCCGCCCTTAGACCCATCGGCTCCTTCTCCCACTCACCGGACTCTGACCTGCTCTATTCTTTTCTCCCGCTCTACACGCACCCACCTCCCACTCTCAGCTTTGCTACGTATCTCGTGGTTTTAGTTGAAAAAACACAGCTGTAATGAATTGCAACATTTACATAGCACTTAGTACCACATGTGGGGCGCCGGAGTGCTTACCTACATGGGTAGCACGTTGCACTGTGTAGTTTGAATTTTGTTCTGTACTGCCATAGAAAAGCCAGGCAGTAACACCTCATAAACGCCCCTCAATTCTGAGCCGCGGAATCCTCCCCCAGTTAGCCTACTGTAACAGATTGTCTTTGTCTCTGCGAAGCCCGAAGGGGCAGGCCCCTGGCTCCACCCTTTAATTGAAGAACACTAATTACAGGACACGAGTCGCGATAAAAGCCCTGGAAGTGATGTTTTACCCACAAGGAGCGGTTTAGTGGAGTTGTGCGTCGCATACATAACCGCATCAATTTATTTCCAGAAGCAGTTCTTTTCTCTGACCCAAAATTTACTATGGGTCAGAGCGTCCTGGCTCAGGTCCCTAGAGACGTCCTCCCGCACTGCTTTCTTGACTTAATCACACCTGATTTCTTTTTGCCTCTCACTCCCCTGTGTCCCTTTCTTCCCAGTCCCTTTATTCCCATTGAAGATAGTCCGCTCAGTGATGCCTTGCCTTGCTGGCACCGAGTGATGGAACATAATATGCTTTCCTACCTGGTGAATTCAGGCACTGTATAGGCTTTCAGACCGTCTTAAATGTGGCGGGTGTCTATTCGTGCTGGGTGGGGCGTAGCTAGTATTGGTGCAGCAGGTGCAGTGGCACCAAGGTTTTTTGAACCCTGATAATTGCTGTATTTTACCACCCCAGCAGTAGTCAAAGGAGGCATTTTTCTTGGCTGCACCCTGGCCCATGGCATCCTTGCAACTCATCTGCTGGGTTTCGTATAATATTGATTACCTGGCAGTGTGTAATTGCATTTATATAGCGCTTACTACCCCAGACGAGGCGCCAAAGCACTCTTTGGCGAGTAGCACGCTACTCCGGAACCCATAAAGGATTAGTGGTGAATTGGTATAGTTAGAAATTACATTAATTTGACCAGTGTGTTAGTCTCTCTTTCGCTAGTAGTGTTCCTTGCCCCAGTATTGGAACTTTCATAGATTCCCATGCTTTTGTATCATTCCCCGTCGTCGGAATGGGAGTCTCGGTAACAAAAGTAACATAGCACTAGGTACAAAAGAGAAAGAAAATGGCCTAGGCCTCATTCCCTTTTGCAGCATATCCGCCTCTTTTTGTAAAAGAGACCTTAAGCATGAGCCAATCAGAAGAGCCTCATCCCTTAGAACCCTCCTGAAGGAACCCCAGAGCCTCAGATTTTCTACCGCATGTTGTGCTTAGGTAGTCTCCTTTGAGCTCTGCTCAATCTTCTACTCTTTTGAGGTTTTTCTTCAGTTCTTTCTTCAGGATTGTTGGCTGTTCCTATCAGGATGTCTGATAAGGAGAAGGCCATTTTCAAGTCATTTTCCACCTGTGGCAAGAACAGGCTGTATGTAGAGGACAGGCATAAGGACTGTATATATTGCCTGTACCCGGATCATATGGCTGTGGACTGCAAGATCTGCTGCACCTTTTCTACGAAGACCCTCCGAGACTGTGAGGGTCGGCGCCTCACTTGGCCCCAGAAATTGAAGTCTAGAAAAGACACGGTGTCCAGCGACATGAGGACTCCGCTTCATCTTCTAGAACGTCAGTCAAAAGGGGTAGGGTTTCCCCTTTACCTTCTGTGGAGCGTCCAGTGAAGGCCTCAAAAAAGACCCCATGAGTCTGAGAGCCAAAGTCCAGTCAAATCTCCTCACCACGGTGTAAAGTAGAGAAAGGGACCATATACGCCGTCCACGGTTAAGAAGACTGCTCCAGCCTTCAAAAAGCCATCTTCTCGGTCATCTGAGAAGTCAGACAAAAGTTCCAAGTCGTCGACGACGACGCAGCAGAAGGCTCCGTCGACAAAGGCGTCGAAGTCCAAGGTTATAGTGGTGCCGTCGACGGGCTCGTCAGTGGTACTGTCGACGTCGATGAGATCGTCGACGCCGATGAGGATGTCGTTGGGAACATCGACAACCGCGACGACGAAGACTTCGTCGACCACGGTAACGACGAATGTGTCGTCGACGGCAACATTGACGACGACTATGGCAGGAGTGTCGACGGTCTCGTCGGCAACAGCTACGACAACGCCCATCTCGTCGTCTTCAGTTCGTCCGTCGACGGTGGCTTTTCCATTGATGACTGCAGGTTTACCTTTATCTGCTCCATCGTCGACTGGACCGTCGACGATACTGTCGTAGACTGAGAAAATTGCTATTTCTTTGAAAAGAATTACTCCGGACATGGCGTCTCCAAGGAGGGTTACCCCCTTGCCTCCCGCTTTATTGTTAGAAGAGGAAGATGAGGATTCTGATAATGATGATTAGGACTCGTTTGGGTATGCGCACAGTCCATCCCACCTACTTGTTAAATGTCAAGAGACAGATTCAGAGGGAGAGTTTCTCCAGGAGTGTTCATATCAACGTTCTTCTCAACCGCAGGGGTTCACAGGCCAAGAGATATTATCTGTTCCTACTTCTTTCTTGCAAGATCTCCATAACCTGTTTCAGGATTACAAATCCAGGTGCACTCAGCCTGCTGCTATTCCGGCTACTCAAGCCTTGCCTACCCCTACAACCCCAGAGATGATCTCTCCAGAATTGCCAACTCAGGTGGTCTCTTAGCCACAGACACCTGCTCCACATGATCCTTCAACTCTACCGGACATACAGGATGATTCCTCGGATGAGGATCAGAATCTCGATGACCGGCCTAATCAGGGCTTAGAATGGGATAAGTATGTAATGCCGGCGTCACCATGTCCAGACCCTGTGGATTCCCCTCCGGTAGATATCGGAGGATTTCATAAGTTAATGAAGAGGGCAGTTAGCAGATTCCAGCTGCCTGTGTCTTCTGTTGCCACTGAGTGTTTTCTCTGACTTTAACTACAAGGCTGCTGCGGGGATTTTCGCGCTGTGCTGGACATTCATATTTTACATGTTTCATGACGAGCTCAGCTCGTCATCAGCACACGACACCCGTGGGTGATGACGAGCTGAGCTCGTCATCAGCATCGAAAGGGTTAAAGAGCCATATAAAAAGGTTACCAAATCTATTCCTATTGTACAACATGTATGGGATGAAGGTCTTAAGGCTGTGAAGAACCCGGCTACGGTGGTCCCTGTCCTACCGCGCCTGGAAAAGAAATATAAGGCGCCTCAGGATGGTCCGGCGTCTCTAACTGGACACCCAAAACCAGACTTGTGATTTCGCAGGCGGCACAGAGCAAATCCGGCAACCCTTCGGCGCCTTTGACTACTCCCTCTGATAAAGAGGGCAGGAGACTAGATAACTCTGGAAAAAGATTCTCTTCAATGGCTAGTCTTCTGGTGCTGGCAGCTAATGCCTTGGCGATACTGGGCAGGTATAATCGCCAGTTATGGTGTGACCTTTCACCTTATTTAGATCAACTTCCCCAAGAAGCGAAAGGTGACGCAAAGAAGATACTACAGGAAGGGGAAGCAACATCAGCGGAGGTAACCGATTGTGCCATGGACATTGCCACAACGGCTTTTCGCTCACTAGCTGGGGCAGCGGTTCTTCGTCTCCACGGATGGCTCAGAGCGACTTGGTTCAGGCCGGAGGTCCAGAATAAGATCTTGGACCTTCCTTTCGAGGGAGAGGCATTGTTTGGAAAACACATATGATACCCTCCAAGATATTAAGAAGGATACAGAGACGGCTAGGTCTCTTGGTACGCCTAAATACCGGAAGGCTCCTTTCAGGGGTTCCAGGGGCAGGAGTACCACATACAGAGGCTCATACCAGCAGCAGCGGTACTAGTCGTATGGATTAGGGTCACAACAATATCGCCAGCCCTATCATCAGAAACGGGGTCAAACCTCTACTTAATCAAGATCGAATACCAGAGGGAAACCGAACCGCCAGGGACGTGATAAGTCCAGGAGGCAATAGCAGCGTTCTGGCTCTTCCTGCTGTGCCCATCTCCAGGACAACATCTGTAGGAGGCAGGGTATCACAATACCTCCGCAGCTGGTCTCAGATAACATCGGACCGTTGGATGCTCAACATAATTCGAAAGGGTCATACCTTGGAATTCACTCAAATCCCACCTTCCAAGCCCTCTGCTTCCATTCCATCGAAACATCTGCGTCTCCTGCAGCTCGAAGTTCATCAGATACTCCTGAAGGGAGCTGTGGAGCTTGTTCCCTCATCTCAAAGAGGAAAAGGGTTTTATTCCAGGTTCTTCCTGGTGAAGAAGACACTGGGGAAATGGCGCCCTATTTTAGTCCTCAGGGAGCTAAGCACCTATCTCCTTTCCCAATCTTTTCGAATGGTTTCCCTTCAGGATATCTTACGTCTCATCAATCCAGGGGATTTCATGGCCACTCTCGATCTCGAAGATGCGTATTTTCACATACCCATTCACCCAGCACACAGGAGTTTTCTGCGATTTACAGTAGCCAAAAGCCACTTTCGATTCCGGGTTTTACCCTTCGGACTTCGCTCTGCCCCAAGAATCTTTACCAAGGTGCTGGCACCGGTGGCAGCTTTCCTGCGGAGACATAACTTTCAGGTCTTCCCTTACCTGGACGATTGGTTGCTGAATGCCCCGTCCAGGGAGGCTGCGAGGGAAGCGGTCAACGCATGTACGAACCTATTCCAGAATTTGGGTCTTACTCTCAACAAGGAAAAATCATCTCTGATTCCGTAGAGGCCAGCGCGTTTTCTGGGGGCCATCTTGGACTCCAATCTCAACAAGGCTTTCCCGTCCTTGGAAAGACAGGAAAAACTGAGCTATGGCACTGTTTTTGAGAAAAAGGTGTCTTTCAGTACGCCGTTACAAATCCCTTCTGGGGGTGATCTCCTCATGCATACCTCTAATACCTCACTGCAGATTGCGGATGCGGCCTCTTCAAGAGCAGCTAGACAAACTGTGGAAGCAAGTTCACGGCACATTCGACGACAAGGTGATGATCACTTTTGCAATGAAAAGACCTTTCCCAAGGTCTATCCTTCGTAGGCAATCCGTCTCCTCCAGTGGTGACAACGGATGCGTCACTGGATGGCTGTGGGGGGGGCGGTGCTTCAGGATCTCCATGTCAGCGTGCATTGGTTGCCCCAGCACCGCCTTCTTCACATCAACCTCCTAGAACTCAAGCTATCAAGCTGGCACTTCAAGCATTTCTTCCTCGGCTGCAGGGGCTGGAGGTTCTCATCGGAACGTACAACACCACGGCTACGCGCTACATAAACAAGGAAGGGAGTACCAGATCTCTTCTGTTGTCTCGGGAAGCCCAGAAGATTTGGGAGTGGGCTATTCTGCACGGAATAACGCTACAGGCAGAACATTACCAGGAATACTAAATGAAAAGGCGGACAGACTCAGCAGGCTATCTTCCGTCAGTCCCGAATGGGAGCTGAACCAGGTGGTCTTAGATACGTTTTTCCAACGATGGGGCAAACCCTCGATAGATCTATTTG